>NC_138873.1:93699540-95126261 GCF_965194805.1 Balaenoptera borealis
TGCTGATTTTTAGTTTTCCCACTTTATACTCCCATGAGTGGAAGTGCGCTATGCTCTCTAAGCTGAGTTTTTTAGATGTTTCAGGACACACTGTACACTTCTCCAGAGTGGCTGTTGGCAATTTACATCCCGCCCATCAGCGTAGCAAGGCTCCCATTTCTCCATGGCCTGTCCTGCATTTCTGGTTTTGACACTTTATTCAGCATGGCCCTTTTGACCGATGGGAAGCGAGACTTCTTTGTAGCGCTGATTTGCCTTTCCAGGTTGCTTGGTTGGCCAAAAAGGGCGTATGCGTTTTTTCCTGAATATATTCAGGAAAAAACGCATACGCCCTTTTTGGCCAAGGGCATCATTGTCGAGGTTTTGCCGCTTTTCCTGTGCTTTAAAGGCGATTCGAATCTACCTCCTGAAATCTGTTTCCTGCAATTCTGCCTTGCTTTCAAATCCTCTTCGTTGCCTTCCCTCAATATATTTGTGGACGAGAGTTATCATTTCTAAGACTGCAGGTTTGTGAATTGCAGTGCCCCTGAGCTCCATTCTTCAACTCGCTTTCTTGGGAGCTGGCCGCAAAAGCGCAGGATTGCTTCAGGCCGTATTCTGGTTCCTGGCGGCAGGCTGAGCCTGTGGTTAATTCTTCTTCCTGATGGGAAAATAGAATGACCTGTGCCTGCCCCAACACCTAGAGCTAGTCTCTCATTGGTTCCCCCTCTTCCCGTTCATCCTCAGGACAATTTGCAACCTGTACGGAACAGGAGGATAAAGGTGCTGATTCTCCAAGGAGGGAGATTGCTAGTAAAGCGGCTGGAATGGTGACCCGGAGCACAAGGAGATGAGAAATGAGGTGCGTTTTAGAAACCTTTCCCGATCACACGGTGTACCATCTTCGGGGTTTCTCATGCATGTTTTCAATGTAGGACGATGCCCTTGAACCTGGAGATTTGGGACCCATGGGATGGGTACCACGCCGAATTACTTTAAAGGGTCTGCGTTAGCTCAGCCAACCTCACCAAACCTCTCAGCCCCACGAGTGTCCACCCTTATGTCTCAATCAGCTGTGGGTCTAGATATGGTCAATCCAGGTGGCATCACAGCCCCTGAACGAATTTTGTAAGAATTTCTCTCTCTTTCACTGTCTTTGTTTCACGGGTTTTGAAAAGTAATTGATTTTTATAATGGGGTTTAGCTGCTTTTCACTGCTGTGTTTATGCCGCTTTACACCCACTTGACTCACTTACAGAGAGATATCAGTACATAGGTTTTAAGATTCTTACTAGTCAGATATATTCTTGGGCGGTGAATAGGGGGTGTTGAGTCCAGTTCACTGAGCAAGGAGTAGGTCTTGTCTATTACATATTGGGTTTCTGGAACGGTATCTGAGCTAATTTGAAACCCTTGTTTTATGCATCACCCCACCTCACCTTTCCCGTTAAGCAGCCATAGTGTGTTTTCTAAACGTGTGACTCTGTTCTGTTTTGTAATTCAGTTCAAGGGTAGCGGTTTTGACATTCCCTCTATAAGTGATATCTCATGATAAGTGTCTTTTTCTGTGTGACTTATTTCACTTAGAATCGTCGTACCTAAATCCACTCATCATGCTGCTACTAGCCTTATGACGTTGATTTCATGGCTGAGTGATATTCCATTGTACATAAGGACCACAACTTCTTTATCCATTCTTCTCTTTCCTGGGATATTTAAGGTGTAACGAAGTGGAGGTTCTTGTCAACAGAGCAGCCCAAAACTTTGGGGTGCCTGTGTCTTGCTGATTTTTAGTTTTCCCAATTTATACGCCCATGAGAGGAAGTGCCCTATGGTCTCTAAGCTGAGTTTTTTAGATGTTTCAGGACACACCGTACACTTCTCCAGTGTGGCTGTTGGCAATTTACATCCCGCCCATCAGCGTAGCAAGGCTCCCATTTCTCCAAGGCCTGTCCAGCATTTCTGGTTTTGACACTTTATTCATCATGGCCCTTTTGACCGATGGGAAGCGAGACTTCTTTGTAGCGCTGATTTGCCTTTCCAGGTTGCTTGGTTGGCCAAAAAGGGCGTATGCGTTTTTTCCTGAATATATTCAGGAAAAAACGCATACGCCCTTTTTGGCCAAGGGCATCATTGTCGAGGTTTTGCCGCTTTTCCTGTGCTTTAAAGGCGATTCGAATCTACCTCCTGAAATCTGTTTCCTGCAATTCTGCCTTGCTTTCAAATCCTCTTCGTTGCCTTCCCTCAATATATTTGTGGACGAGAGTTATCATTTCTAAGTCTGCAGGATTGTGAATTGCAGTGCCCCTGAGCTCCATTCTTCAACTCGCTTTCTTGGGAGCTGGCCGCAAAAGCGCAGGATTGCTTCAGGCCGTATTCTGGTTCCTGGCGGCAGGCTGAGCCTGTGGTTAATTCTTCTTCCTGATGGGAAAATAGAATGACCTGTGCCTGCCCCAACACCTAGAGCTAGTCTCTCATTGGTTCCCCCTCTTCCCGTTCATCCTCAGCACAATTAGCAACCTGTACGGAACAGGAGGATAAAGGTGCTGATTCTCCAAGGAGGGAGATTGCTAGTAAAGCGGCTGGAATGGCGAACCGGAGCGCAAGGAGATGAGAAATGAGGTGCGTTTTAGAAACCTTTCCCGATCACACGGTGTACCATCTTCGGGGTTTCTCATGCATGTTTTCAATGTAGGACGATGCCCTTGAACCTGGAGATTTGGGACCCATGGGATGGGTACCACGCCGTATTACTTTAAAGGGTCTGCGTTTTCTCACCCAACCTCACCAAACCTCTCAGCCCCAAGAGTGTCCACCCTTATGTCTCAATCAGCTGTGGGTCTAGATATGGTCAATCCAGGTGGCATCACAGCCCCTGAACGAATTTTGTAAGAATTTCTCTCTCTTTCACTGTCTTTGTTTCACGGGTTTTGAAACGTAATTGATTTTTATAATGGGGTTTAGCTGCTTTTCACTGCTGTGTTTATGCCGCTTTACACCCATTTGACTCACTTACAGAGAGATATCAATACATAGGTTTTAAGATTCTTACTAGTCAGATATATTCTTGGGCGGTGAATAGGGGGTGTTGAGTCCAGTTCACTGAGCAAGGAGTAGGTCTTGTCTATTACATATTGGGTTTCTGGAACGGTATCTGAGCTAATTTGAAATCCGTGTTTTATGCATCACCCCACCTCACCTTTCCCGTTAAGCAGCCATAGTGTGTTTTCTAAACGTGTGACTCTGTTCTGTTTTGTAATTCAGTTCAAGGGTAGCGGTTTTGACATTCCCTCTATAAGTGATATCTTATGATAAGTGTCTTTTTCTGTGTGACTTATTTCACTTAGAATCGTCATACCTAAATCCACTCATCATGCTGCTACTAGCCTTATGACGTTGATTTCATGGCTGAGTGATATTCCATTGTACATAAGGACCGCAACTTCTTTATCCATTCTTCTCTTTCCTGGGATATTTAAGGTGTAGCGAAGTGGAGGTTCTTGTCAACAGAGTAGCCCAAAACTTTGAGGTGCCTGTGTCATGCTGATTTTTAGTTTTCCCACTTTATACTCCCATGAGTGGAAGTGCGCTATGCTCTCTAAGCTGAGTTTTTTAGATGTTTCAGGACACACCGTACACTTCTCCAGAGTGGCTGTTGGCAATTTACATCCCGCCCATCAGCGTAGCAAGGCTCCCATTTCTCCATGGCCTGTCCTGCATTTCTGGTTTTGACACTTTATTCATCATGGCCCTTTTGACCGATGGGAAGCGAGACTTCTTTGTAGCGCTGATTTGCCTTTCCAGGTTGCTTGGTTGGCCAAAAAGGGCGTATGCGTTTTTTCCTGAATATATTCAGGAAAAAACGCATACGCCCTTTTTGGCCAAGGGCATCATTGTCGACGTTTTGCCGCTTTTCCTGTGCTTTAAAGGCGATTCGAATCTACCTCCTGAAATCTGTTTCCTGCAATTCTGCCCTGCTTTCAAACCCTCTTCGTTGCCTTCCCTCAATATATTTGTGGGCGAGAGTTATCATTTCTAAGTCTGCAGGTTTGTGAATTGCAGTGCCCCTGAGCTCCATTCTTCAACTCGCTTTCTTGGGAGCTGGCCGCAAAAGCGCAGGATTGCTTCAGGCCGTATTCTGGTTCCTGGAGGAAGGCTGAGCCTGTGGTTAATTCTTCTTCCTGATGGGAAAATAGAATGACCTGTGCCTGCCCCAACACCTAGAGCTAGTCTCTCATTGGTTCCCCCTCTTCCCGTTCATCCTCAGGACAATTAGCAACCTGTACGGAACAGGAGGATAAAGGTGCTGATTCTCCAAGGAGGGAGATTGCTAGTAAAGCGGCTGGAATGGCGAACCGGAGCACAAGGAGATGAGAAATGAGGTGCGTTTTAGAAACCTTTCCCGATCACACGGTGTACCATCTTCGGGGTTTCTCATGCATGTTTTCAATGTAGGACGATGCCCTTGAACCTGGAGATTTGGGACCCATGGGATGGGTACCACGCCGTATTACTTTAAAGGGTCTGCGTTTTCTCACCCAACCTCACCAAACCTCTCAGCCCCAAGAGTGTCCACCCTTATGTCTCAATCAGCTGTGGGTCTAGATATGGTCAATCCAGGTGGCATCACAGCCCCTGAACGAATTTTGTAAGAATTTCTCTCTCTTTCACTGTCTTTGTTTCACGGGTTTTGAAACGTAATTGATTTTTATAATGGGGTTTAGCTGCTTTTCACTGCTGTGTTTATGCCGCTTTACACCCATTTGACTCACTTACAGAGAGATATCAATACATAGGTTTTAAGATTCCTACTAGTCAGATATATTCTTGGGCGGTGAATAGGGGGTGTTGAGTCCAGTTCACTGAGCAAGGAGTAGGTCTTGTCTATTACATATTGGGTTTCTGGAACGGTATCTGAGCTAATTTGAAACCCGTGTTTTATGCATCACCCCACCTCACCTTTCCCGTTAAGCAGCCATAGTGTGTTTTCTAAACGTGTGACTCTGTTCTGTTTTGTAATTCAGTTCAAGGGTAGCGGTTTTGACATTCCCTCTATAAGTTATATCTTATGATAAGTGTCTTTTTCTGTGTGACTTATTTCACTTAGAATCGTCATACCTAAATCCACTCATCATGCTGCTACTAGCCTTATGACATTGATTTCATGGCTGAGTGATATTCCATTGTACATAAGGACCGCAACTTCTTTATCCATTCTTCTCTTTCCTGGGATATTTAAGGTGTAGCGAAGTGGAGGTTCTTGTCAACAGAGTAGCCCAAAAATTTGAGGTGCCTGTGTCATGCTGATTTTTAGTTTTCCCACTTTATACTCCCATGAGTGGAAGTGCGCTATGCTCTCTAAGCTGAGTTTTTTAGATGTTTCAGGACACACTGTACACTTCTCCAGAGTGGCTGTTGACAATTTACATCCCGCCCATCAGCGTAGCAAGGCTCCCATTTCTCCATGGCCTGTCCTGCATTTCTGGTTTTGACACTTTATTCAGCATGGCCCTTTTGACCGATGGGAAGCGAGACTTCTTTGTAGCGCTGATTTGCCTTTCCAGGTTGCTTGGTTGGCCAAAAAGGGCGTATGCGTTTTTTCCTGAATATATTCAGGAAAAAACGCATACGCCCTTTTTGGCCAAGGGCATCATTGTCAAGGTTTTGCCGCTTTTCCTGTGCTTTAAAGGCGATTCGAATCTACCTCCTGAAATCTGTTTCCTGCAATTCTGCCTTGCTTTCAAATCCTCTTCGTTGCCTTCCCTCAATATATTTGTGGACGAGAGTTATCATTTCTAAGTCTGCAGGTTTGTGAATTGCAGTGCCCCTGAGCTCCATTCTTCAACTCGCTTTCTTGGGAGCTGGCCGCAAAAGCGCAGGATTGCTTCAGGCCGTATTCTGGTTCCTGGCGGCAGGCTGAGCCTGTGGTTAATTCTTCTTCCTGATGGGAAAATAGAATGACCTGTGCCTGCCCCAACACCTAGAGCTAGTCTCTCATTGGTTCCCCCTCTTCCCGTTCATCCTCAGGACAATTAGCAACCTGTACGGAACAGGAGGATAAAGGTGCTGATTCTCCAAGGAGGGAGATTGCTAGTAAAGCGGCTGGAATGGCGAACCGGAGCGCAAGGAGATGAGAAATGAGGTGCGTTTTAGAAACCTTTCCCGATCACACGGTGTACCATCTTCGGGGTTTCTCATGCATGTTTTCAATGTAGGAAGATGCCCTTGAACCTGGAGATTTGGGACCCATGGGATGGGTACCACGCCGTATTACTTTAAAGGGTCTGCGTTTGCTCACCCAACCTCACCAAACCTCTCAGCCCCAAGAGTGTCCACCCTTATGTCTCAATCAGCTGTGGGTCTAGATATGGTCAATCCAGGTGGCATCACAGCCCCTGAACGAATTTTGTAAGAATTTCTCTCTCTTTCACTGTCTTTGTTTCACGGGTTTTGAAACCTAATTGATTTTTATAATGGGGTTTGGCTGCTTTTCACTGCTGTGTTTATGCCGCTTTACACCCACTTGACTCACTTACAGAGAGATATCAATACATAGGTTTGAAGATACTTACTAGTCAGATATATTCTTGGGCGGTGAATAGGGGGTGTTGAGTCCAGTTCACTGAGCAAGGAGTAGGTCTTGTCTATTACATATTGGGTTTCTGGAACGGTATCTGAGCTAATTTGAAACCCTTGTTTTATGCATCACCCCACCTCACCTTTCCCGTTAAGCAGCCATAGTGTGTTTTCTAAACGTGTGACTCTGTTCTGTTTTGTAATTCAGTTCAAGGGTAGCGGTTTTGACATTCCCTCTATAAGTGATATCTCATGATAAGTGTCTTTTTCTGTGTGACTTATTTCACTTAGAATCGTCGTACCTAAATCCACTCATCATGCTGCTACTAGCCTTATGACGTTGATTTCATGGCTGAGTGATATTCCATTGTACATAAGGACCACAACTTCTTTATCCATTCTTCTCTTTCCTGGGATATTTAAGGTGTAACGAAGTGGAGGTTCTTGTCAACAGAGTAGCCCAAAACTTTGGGGTGCCTGTGTCTTGCTGAGTTTTAGTTTTCCGAATTTATACACCCATGAGTGGAAGTGCCCTATGCTCTCTAAGCTGAGTTTTTTAGATGTCTCAGGACACACCGTACACTTCTCCAGAGTGGCTGTTGGAAATTTACATCCCGCCCATCAGCGTAGCAAGGCTCCCATTTCTCCATGGCCTGTCCTGCATTTCTGGTTTTGACACTTTATTCAGCATGGCCCTTTTGACCGATGGGAAGCGAGACTTCTTTGTAGCGCTGATTTGCCTTTCCAGGTTGCTTGGTTGGCCAAAAAGGGCGTATGCGTTTTTTCCTGAATATATTCAGGAAAAAACGCATACGCCCTTTTTGGCCAAGGGCATCATTGTCGAGGTTTTGCCGCTTTTCCTGTGCTTTAAAGGCGATTCGAATCTACCTCCTGAAATCTGTTTCCTGCAATTCTGCCTTGCTTTCAAATCCTCTTCGTTGCCTTCCCTCAATATATTTGTGGACGAGAGTTATCATTTCTAAGACTGCAGGTTTGTGAATTGCAGTGCCCCTGAGCTCCATTCTTCAACTCGCTTTCTTGGGAGCTGGCCGCAAAAGCGCAGGATTGCTTCAGGCCGTATTCTGGTTCCTGGCGGCAGGCTGAGCCTGTGGTTAATTCTTCTTCCTGATGGGAAAATAGAATGACCTGTGCCTGCCCCAACACCTAGAGCTAGTCTCTCATTGGTTCCCCCTCTTCCCGTTCATCCTCAGGACAATTTGCAACCTGTACGGAACAGGAGGATAAAGGTGCTGATTCTCCAAGGAGGGAGATTGCTAGTAAAGCGGCTGGAATGGCGACCCGGAGCACAAGGAGATGAGAAATGAGGTGCGTTTTAGAAACCTTTCCCGATCACACGGTGTACCATCTTCGGGGTTTCTCATGCATGTTTTCAATGTAGGACGATGCCCTTGAACCTGGAGATTTGGGACCCATGGGATGGGTACCACGCCGAATTACTTTAAAGGGTCTGCGTTAGCTCAGCCAACCTCACCAAACCTCTCAGCCCCACGAGTGTCCACCCTTATGTCTCAATCAGCTGTGGGTCTAGATATGGTCAATCCAGGTGGCATCACAGCCCCTGAACGAATTTTGTAAGAATTTCTCTCTCTTTCACTGTCTTTGTTTCACGGGTTTTGAAAAGTAATTGATTTTTATAATGGGGTTTAGCTGCTTTTCACTGCTGTGTTTATGCCGCTTTACACCCACTTGACTCACTTACAGAGAGATATCAATACATAGGTTTTAAGATTCTTACTAGTCAGATATATTCTTGGGCGGTGAATAGGGGGTGTTGAGTCCAGTTCACTGAGCAAGGAGTAGGTCTTGTCTATTACATATTGGGTTTCTGGAACGGTATCTGAGCTAATTTGAAACCCTTGTTTTATGCATCACCCCACCTCACCTTTCCCGTTAAGCAGCCATAGTGTGTTTTCTAAACGTGTGACTCTGTTCTGTTTTGTAATTCAGTTCAAGGGTAGCGGTTTTGACATTCCCTCTATAAGTGATATCTCATGATAAGTGTCTTTTTCTGTGTGACTTATTTCACTTAGAATCGTCGTACCTAAATCCACTCATCATGCTGCTACTAGCCTTATGACGTTGATTTCATGGCTGAGTGATATTCCATTGTACATAAGGACCACAACTTCTTTATCCATTCTTCTCTTTCCTGGGATATTTAAGGTGTAACGAAGTGGAGGTTCTTGTCAACAGAGCAGCCCAAAACTTTGGGGTGCCTGTGTCTTGCTGATTTTTAGTTTTCCCAATTTATACGCCCATGAGAGGAAGTGCCCTATGGTCTCTAAGCTGAGTTTTTTAGATGTTTCAGGACACACCGTACACTTCTCCAGTGTGGCTGTTGGCAATTTACATTCCGCCCATCAGCGTAGCAAGGCTCCCATTTCTCCAAGGCCTGTCCAGCATTTCTGGTTCTGACACTTTATTCATCATGGCCCTTTTGACCGATGGGAAGCGAGACTTCTTTGTAGCGCTGATTTGCCTTTCCAGGTTGCTTGGTTGGCCAAAAAGGGCGTATGCGTTTTTTCCTGAATATATTCAGGAAAAAACGCATACGCCCTTTTTGGCCAAGGGCATCATTGTCAAGGTTTTGCCGCTTTTCCTGTGCTTTAAAGGCGATTCGAATCTACCTCCTGAAATCTGTTTCCTGCAATTCTGCCTTGCTTTCAAATCCTCTTCGTTGCCTTCCCTCAATATATTTGTGGACGAGAGTTATCATTTCTAAGTCTGCAGGTTTGTGAATTGCAGTGCCCCTGAGCTCCATTCTTCAACTCGCTTTCTTGGGAGCTGGCCGCAAAAGCGCAGGATTGCTTCAGGCCGTATTCTGGTTCCTGGCGGCAGGCTGAGCCTGTGGTTAATTCTTCTTCCTGATGGGAAAATAGAATGACCTGTGCCTGCCCCAACACCTAGAGCTAGTCTCTCATTGGTTCCCCCTCTTCCCGTTCATCCTCAGGACAATTAGCAACCTGTACGGAACAGGAGGATAAAGGTGCTGATTCTCCAAGGAGGGAGATTGCTAGTAAAGCGGCTGGAATGGCGAACCGGAGCGCAAGGAGATGAGAAATGAGGTGCGTTTTAGAAACCTTTCCCGATCACACGGTGTACCATCTTCGGGGTTTCTCATGCATGTTTTCAATGTAGGAAGATGCCCTTGAACCTGGAGATTTGGGACCCATGGGATGGGTACCACGCCGTATTACTTTAAAGGGTCTGCGTTTGCTCACCCAACCTCACCAAACCTCTCAGCCCCAAGAGTGTCCACCCTTATGTCTCAATCAGCTGTGGGTCTAGATATGGTCAATCCAGGTGGCATCACAGCCCCTGAACGAATTTTGTAAGAATTTCTCTCTCTTTCACTGTCTTTGTTTCACGGGTTTTGAAACGTAATTGATTTTTATAATGGGGTTTGGCTGCTTTTCACTGCTGTGTTTATGCCGCTTTACACCCACTTGACTCACTTACAGAGAGATATCAATACATAGGTTTTAAGATTCTTACTAGTCAGATATATTCTTGGGCGGTGAATAGGGGGTGTTGAGTCCAGTTCACTGAGCAAGGAGTAGGTCTTGTCTATTACATATTGGGTTTCTGGAACGGTATCTGAGCTAATTTGAAACCCTTGTTTTATGCATCACCCCACCTCACCTTTCCCGTTAAGCAGCCATAGTGTGTTTTCTAAACGTGTGACTCTGTTCTGTTTTGTAATTCAGTTCAAGGGTAGCGGTTTTGACATTCCCTCTATAAGTGATATCTCATGATAAGTGTCTTTTTCTGTGTGACTTATTTCACTTAGAATCGTCGTACCTAAATCCACTCATCATGCTGCTACTAGCCTTATGACGTTGATTTCATGGCTGAGTGATATTCCATTGTACATAAGGACCACAACTTCTTTATCCATTCTTCTCTTTCCTGGGATATTTAAGGTGTAACGAAGTGGAGGTTCTTGTCAACAGAGCAGCCCAAAACTTTGGGGTGCCTGTGTCTTGCTGATTTTTAGTTTTCCCAATTTATACGCCCATGAGAGGAAGTGCCCTATGGTCTCTAAGCTGAGTTTTTTAGATGTTTCAGGACACACCGTACACTTCTCCAGTGTGGCTGTTGGCAATTTACATTCCGCCCATCAGCGTAGCAAGGCTCCCATTTCTCCAAGGCCTGTCCAGCATTTCTGGTTCTGACACTTTATTCATCATGGCCCTTTTGACCGATGGGAAGCGAGACTTCTTTGTAGCGCTGATTTGCCTTTCCAGGTTGCTTGGTTGGCCAAAAAGGGCGTATGCGTTTTTTCCTGAATATATTCAGGAAAAAACGCATACGCCCTTTTTGGCCAAGGGCATCATTGTCAAGGTTTTGCCGCTTTTCCTGTGCTTTAAAGGCGATTCGAATCTACCTCCTGAAATCTGTTTCCTGCAATTCTGCCTTGCTTTCAAATCCTCTTCGTTGCCTTCCCTCAATATATTTGTGGACGAGAGTTATCATTTCTAAGTCTGCAGGTTTGTGAATTGCAGTGCCCCTGAGCTCCATTCTTCAACTCGCTTTCTTGGGAGCTGGCCGCAAAAGCGCAGGATTGCTTCAGGCCGTATTCTGGTTCCTGGCGGCAGGCTGAGCCTGTGGTTAATTCTTCTTCCTGATGGGAAAATAGAATGACCTGTGCCTGCCCCAACACCTAGAGCTAGTCTCTCATTGGTTCCCCCTCTTCCCGTTCATCCTCAGGACAATTAGCAACCTGTACGGAACAGGAGGATAAAGGTGCTGATTCTCCAAGGAGGGAGATTGCTAGTAAAGCGGCTGGAATGGCGAACCGGAGCGCAAGGAGATGAGAAATGAGGTGCGTTTTAGAAACCTTTCCCGATCACACGGTGTACCATCTTCGGGGTTTCTCATGCATGTTTTCAATGTAGGAAGATGCCCTTGAACCTGGAGATTTGGGACCCATGGGATGGGTACCACGCCGTATTACTTTAAAGGGTCTGCGTTTGCTCACCCAACCTCACCAAACCTCTCAGCCCCAAGAGTGTCCACCCTTATGTCTCAATCAGCTGTGGGTCTAGATATGGTCAATCCAGGTGGCATCACAGCCCCTGAACGAATTTTGTAAGAATTTCTCTCTCTTTCACTGTCTTTGTTTCACGGGTTTTGAAACGTAATTGATTTTTATAATGGGGTTTGGCTGCTTTTCACTGCTGTGTTTATGCCGCTTTACACCCACTTGACTCACTTACAGAGAGATATCAATACATAGGTTTGAAGATACTTACTAGTCAGATATATTCTTGGGCGGTGAATAGGGGGTGTTGAGTCCAGTTCACTGAGCAAGGAGTAGGTCTTGTCTATTACATATTGGGTTTCTGGAACGGTATCTGAGCTAATTTGAAACCCTTGTTTTATGCATCACCCCACCTCACCTTTCCCGTTAAGCAGCCATAGTGTGTTTTCTAAACGTGTGACTCTGTTCTGTTTTGTAATTCAGTTCAAGGGTAGCGGTTTTGACATTCCCTCTATAAGTGATATCTCATGATAAGTGTCTTTTTCTGTGTGACTTATTTCACTTAGAATGGTCGTACCTAAATCCACTCATCATGCTGCTACTAGCCTTATGACGTTGATTTCATGGCTGAGTGATATTCCATTGTACATAAGGACCACAACTTCTTTATCCATTCTTCTCTTTCCTGGGATATTTAAGGTGTAACGAAGTGGAGGTTCTTGTCAACAGAGCAGCCCAAAACTTTGGGGTGCCTGTGTCTTGCTGATTTTTAGTTTTCCCAATTTATACGCCCATGAGAGGAAGTGCCCTATGGTCTCTAAGCTGAGTTTTTTAGATGTTTCAGGACACACCGTACACTTCTCCAGTGTGGCTGTTGGCAATTTACATCCCGCCCATCAGCGTAGCAAGGCTCCCATTTCTCCAAGGCCTGTCCAGCATTTCTGGTTTTGACACTTTATTCATCATGGCCCTTTTGACCGATGGGAAGCGAGACTTCTTTGTAGCGCTGATTTGCCTTTCCAGGTTGCTTGGTTGGCCAAAAAGGGTGTATGCGTTTTTTCCTGAATATATTCAGGAAAAAACGCATACACCCTTTTTGGCCAAGGGCATCATTGTCGAGGTTTTGCCGCTTTTCCTGTGCTTTAAAGGCGATTCGAATCTACCTCCTGAAATCTGTTTCCTGCAATTCTGCCTTGCTTTCAAATCCTCTTCGTTGCCTTCCCTCAATATATTTGTGGACGAGAGTTATCATTTCTAAGTCTGCAGGTTTGTGAATTGCAGTGCCCCTGAGCTCCATTCTTCAACTCGCTTTCTTGGGAGCTGGCCGCAAAAGCGCAGGATTGCTTCAGGCCGTATTCTGGTTCCTGGCGGCAGGCTGAGCCTGTGGTTAATTCTTCTTCCTGATGGGAAAATAGAATGACCTGTGCCTGCCCCAACACCTAGAGCTAGTCTCTCATTGGTTCCCCCTCTTCCCGTTCATCCTCAGGACAATTAGCAACCTGTACGGAACAGGAGGATAAAGGTGCTGATTCTCCAAGGAGGGAGATTGCTAGTAAAGCGGCTGGAATGGCGAACCGGAGCGCAAGGAGATGAGAAATGAGGTGCGTTTTAGAAACCTTTCCCGATCACACGGTGTACCATCTTCGGGGTTTCTCATGCATGTTTTCAATGTAGGACGATGCCCTTGAACCTGGAGATTTGGGACCCATGGGATGGGTACCACGCCGTATTACTTTAAAGGGTCTGCGTTTTCTCACCCAACCTCACCAAACCTCTCAGCCCCAAGAGTGTCCACCCTTATGTCTCAATCAGCTGTGGGTCTAGATATGGTCAATCCAGGTGGCATCACAGCCCCTGAACGAATTTTGTAAGAATTTCTCTCTCTTTCACTGTCTTTGTTTCACGGGTTTTGAAACGTAATTGATTTTTATAATGGGGTTTAGCTGCTTTTCACTGCTGTGTTTATGCCGCTTTACACCCATTTGACTCACTTACAGAGAGATATCAATACATAGGTTTTAAGATTCTTACTAGTCAGATATATTCTTGGGCGGTGAATAGGGGGTGTTGAGTCCAGTTCACTGAGCAAGGAGTAGGTCTTGTCTATTACATATTGGGTTTCTGGAACGGTATCTGAGCTAATTTGAAATCCGTGTTTTATGCATCACCCCACCTCACCTTTCCCGTTAAGCAGCCATAGTGTGTTTTCTAAACGTGTGACTCTGTTCTGTTTTGTAATTCAGTTCAAGGGTAGCGGTTTTTACATTCCCTCTATAAGTTATATCTTATGATAAGTGTCTTTTTCTGTGTGACTTATTTCACTTAGAATCGTCATACCTAAATCCACTCATCATGCTGCTACTAGCCTTATGACATTGATTTCATGGCTGAGTGATATTCCATTGTACGTAAGGACCGCAACTTCTTTATCCATTCTTCTCTTTCCTGGGATATTTAAGGTGTAGCGAAGTGGAGGTTCTTGTCAACAGAGTAGCCCAAAACTTTGAGGTGCCTGTGTCATGCTGATTTTTAGTTTTCCCACTTTATACTCCCATGAGTGGAAGTGCGCTATGCTCTCTAAGCTGAGTTTTTTAGATGTTTCAGGACACACTGTACACTTCTCCAGAGTGGCTGTTGGCAATTTACATCCCGCCCATCAGCGTAGCAAGGCTCCCATTTCTCCATGGCCTGTCCTGCATTTCTGGTTTTGACACTTTATTCAGCATGGCCCTTTTGACCGATGGGAAGCGAGACTTCTTTGTAGCGCTGATTTGCCTTTCCAGGTTGCTTGGTTGGCCAAAAAGGGCGTATGCGTTTTTTCCTGAATATATTCAGGAAAAAACGCATACGCCCTTTTTGGCCAAGGGCATCATTGTCGAGGTTTTGCCGCTTTTCCTGTGCTTTAAAGGCGATTCGAATCTACCTCCTGAAATCTGTTTCCTGCAATTCTGCCTTGCTTTCAAATCCTCTTCGTTGCCTTCCCTCAATATATTTGTGGACGAGAGTTATCATTTCTAAGACTGCAGGTTTGTGAATTGCAGTGCCCCTGAGCTCCATTCTTCAACTCGCTTTCTTGGGAGCTGGCCGCAAAAGCACAGGATTGCTTCAGGCCGTATTCTGGTTCCTGGCGGCAGGCTGAGCCTGTGGTTAATTCTTCTTCCTGATGGGAAAATAGAATGACCTGTGCCTGCCCCAACACCTAGAGCTAGTCTCTCATTGGTTCCCCCTCTTCCCGTTCATCCTCAGGACAATTTGCAACCTGTATGGAACAGGAGGATAAAGGTGCTGATTCTCCAAGGAGGGAGATTGCTAGTAAAGCGGCTGGAATGGCGACCCGGAGCACAAGGAGATGAGAAATGAGGTGCGTTTTAGAAACCTTTCCCGATCACACGGTGTACCATCTTCGGGGTTTCTCATGCATGTTTTCAATGTAGGACGATGCCCTTGAACCTGGAGATTTGGGACCCATGGGATGGGTACCACGCCGAATTACTTTAAAGGGTCTGCGTTAGCTCAGCCAACCTCACCAAACCTCTCAGCCCCACGAGTGTCCACCCTTATGTCTCAATCAGCTGTGGGTCTAGATATGGTCAATCCAGGTGGCATCACAGCCCCTGAACGAATTTTGTAAGAATTTCTCTCTCTTTCACTGTCTTTGTTTCACGGGTTTTGAAAAGTAATTGATTTTTATAATGGGGTTTAGCTGCTTTTCACTGCTGTGTTTATGCCGCTTTACACCCACTTGACTCACTTACAGAGAGATATCAATACATAGGTTTTAAGATTCTTACTAGTCAGATATATTCTTGGGCGGTGAATAGGGGGTGTTGAGTCCAGTTCACTGAGCAAGGAGTAGGTCTTGTCTATTACATATTGGGTTTCTGGAACGGTATCTGAGCTAATTTGAAACCCTTGTTTTATGCATCACCCCACCTCACCTTTCCCGTTAAGCAGCCATAGTGTGTTTTCTAAACGTGTGACTCTGTTCTGTTTTGTAATTCAGTTCAAGGGTAGCGGTTTTGACATTCCCTCTATAAGTGATATCTCATGATAAGTGTCTTTTTCTGTGTGACTTATTTCACTTAGAATCGTCGTACCTAAATCCACTCATCATGCTGCTACTAGCCTTATGACGTTGATTTCATGGCTGAGTGATATTCCATTGTACATAAGGACCACAACTTCTTTATCCATTCTTCTCTTTCCTGGGATATTTAAGGTGTAACGAAGTGGAGGTTCTTGTCAACAGAGCAGCCCAAAACTTTGGGGTGCCTGTGTCTTGCTGATTTTTAGTTTTCCCAATTTATACGCCCATGAGAGGAAGTGCCCTATGGTCTCTAAGCTGAGTTTTTTAGATGTTTCAGGACACACCGTACACTTCTCCAGTGTGGCTGTTGGCAATTTACATCCCGCCCATCAGCGTAGCAAGGCTCCCATTTCTCCAAGGCCTGTCCAGCATTTCTGGTTTTGACACTTTATTCATCATGGCCCTTTTGACCGATGGGAAGCGAGACTTCTTTGTAGCGCTGATTTGCCTTTCCAGGTTGCTTGGTTGGCCAAAAAGGGCGTATGCGTTTTTTCCTGAATATATTCAGGAAAAAACGCATACGCCCTTTTTGGCCAAGGGCATCATTGTCGAGGTTTTGCCGCTTTTCCTGTGCTTTAAAGGCGATTCGAATCTACCTCCTGAAATCTGTTTCCTGCAATTCTGCCTTGCTTTCAAATCCTCTTCGTTGCCTTCCCTCAATATATTTGTGGACGAGAGTTATCATTTCTAAGTCTGCAGGTTTGTGAATTGCAGTGCCCCTGAGCTCCATTCTTCAACTCGCTTTCTTGGGAGCTGGCCGCAAAAGCGCAGGATTGCTTCAGGCCGTATTCTGGTTCCTGGCGGCAGGCTGAGCCTGTGGTTAATTCTTCTTCCTGATGGGAAAATAGAATGACCTGTGCCTGCCCCAACACCTAGAGCTAGTCTCTCATTGGTTCCCCCTCTTCCCGTTCATCCTCAGGACAATTAGCAACCTGTACGGAACAGGAGGATAAAGGTGCTGATTCTCCAAGGAGGGAGATTGCTAGTAAAGCGGCTGGAATGGCGAACCGGAGCGCAAGGAGATGAGAAATGAGGTGCGTTTTAGAAACCTTTCCCGATCACACGGTGTACCATCTTCGGGGTTTCTCATGCATGTTTTCAATGTAGGACGATGCCCTTGAACCTGGAGATTTGGGACCCATGGGATGGGTACCACGCCGTATTACTTTAAAGGGTCTGCGTTTTCTCACCCAACCTCACCAAACCTCTCAGCCCCAAGAGTGTCCACCCTTATGTCTCAATCAGCTGTGGGTCTAGATATGGTCAATCCAGGTGGCATCACAGCCCCTGAACGAATTTTGTAAGAATTTCTCTCTCTTTCACTGTCTTTGTTTCACGGGTTTTGAAACGTAATTGATTTTTATAATGGGGTTTAGCTGCTTTTCACTGCTGTGTTTATGCCGCTTTACACCCATTTGACTCACTTACAGAGAGATATCAATACATAGGTTTTAAGATTCTTACTAGTCAGATATATTCTTGGGCGGTGAATAGGGGGTGTTGAGTCCAGTTCACTGAGCAAGGAGTAGGTCTTGTCTATTACATATTGGGTTTCTGGAACGGTATCTGAGCTAATTTGAAATCCGTGTTTTATGCATCACCCCACCTCACCTTTCCCGTTAAGCAGCCATAGTGTGTTTTCTAAACGTGTGACTCTGTTCTGTTTTGTAATTCAGTTCAAGGGTAGCGGTTTTTACATTCCCTCTATAAGTTATATCTTATGATAAGTGTCTTTTTCTGTGTGACTTATTTCACTTAGAATCGTCATACCTAAATCCACTCATCATGCTGCTACTAGCCTTATGACATTGATTTCATGGCTGAGTGATATTCCATTGTACATAAGGACCGCAACTTCTTTATCCATTCTTCTCTTTCCTGGGATATTTAAGGTGTAGCGAAGTGGAGGTTCTTGTCAACAGAGTAGCCCAAAACTTTGAGGTGCCTGTGTCATGCTGATTTTTAGTTTTCCCACTTTATACTCCCATGAGTGGAAGTGCGCTATGCTCTCTAAGCTGAGTTTTTTAGATGTTTCAGGACACACTGTACACTTCTCCAGAGTGGCTGTTGGCAATTTACATCCCGCCCATCAGCGTAGCAAGGCTCCCATTTCTCCATGGCCTGTCCTGCATTTCTGGTTTTGACACTTTATTCAGCATGGCCCTTTTGACCGATGGGAAGCGAGACTTCTTTGTAGCGCTGATTTGCCTTTCCAGGTTGCTTGGTTGGCCAAAAAGGGCGTATGCGTTTTTTCCTGAATATATTCAGGAAAAAACGCATACGCCCTTTTTGGCCAAGGGCATCATTGTCGAGGTTTTGCCGCTTTTCCTGTGCTTTAAAGGCGATTCGAATCTACCTCCTGAAATCTGTTTCCTGCAATTCTGCCTTGCTTTCAAATCCTCTTCGTTGCCTTCCCTCAATATATTTGTGGACGAGAGTTATCATTTCTAAGACTGCAGGTTTGTGAATTGCAGTGCCCCTGAGCTCCATTCTTCAACTCGCTTTCTTGGGAGCTGGCCGCAAAAGCGCAGGATTGCTTCAGGCCGTATTCTGGTTCCTGGCGGCAGGCTGAGCCTGTGGTTAATTCTTCTTCCTGATGGGAAAATAGAATGACCTGTGCCTGCCCCAACACCTAGAGCTAGTCTCTCATTGGTTCCCCCTCTTCCCGTTCATCCTCAGGACAATTAGCAACCTGTACGGAACAGGAGGATAAAGGTGCTGATTCTCCAAGGAGGGAGATTGCTAGTAAAGCGGCTGGAATGGCGACCCGGAGCACAAGGAGATGAGAAATGAGGTGCGTTTTAGAAACCTTTCCCGATCACACGGTGTACCATCTTCGGGGTTTCTCATGCATGTTTTCAATGTAGGACGATGCCCTTGAACCTGGAGATTTGGGACCCATGGGATGGGTACCACGCCGAATTACTTTAAAGGGTCTGCGTTAGCTCAGCCAACCTCACCAAACCTCTCAGCCCCACGAGTGTCCACCCTTATGTCTCAATCAGCTGTGGGTCTAGATATGGTCAATCCAGGTGGCATCACAGCCCCTGAACGAATTTTGTAAGAATTTCTCTCTCTTTCACTGTCTTTGTTTCACGGGTTTTGAAAAGTAATTGATTTTTATAATGGGGTTTAGCTGCTTTTCACTGCTGTGTTTATGCCGCTTTACACCCACTTGACTCACTTACAGAGAGATATCAATACATAGGTTTTAAGATTCTTACTAGTCAGATATATTCTTGGGCGGTGAATAGGGGGTGTTGAGTCCAGTTCACTGAGCAAGGAGTAGGTCTTGTCTATTACATATTGGGTTTCTGGAACGGTATCTGAGCTAATTTGAAACCCTTGTTTTATGCATCACCCCACCTCACCTTTCCCGTTAAGCAGCCATAGTGTGTTTTCTAAACGTGTGACTCTGTTCTGTTTTGTAATTCAGTTCAAGGGTAGCGGTTTTGACATTCCCTCTATAAGTGATATCTCATGATAAGTGTCTTTTTCTGTGTGACTTATTTCACTTAGAATCGTCGTACCTAAATCCACTCATCATGCTGCTACTAGCCTTATGACGTTGATTTCATGGCTGAGTGATATTCCATTGTACATAAGGACCACAACTTCTTTATCCATTCTTCTCTTTCCTGGGATATTTAAGGTGTAACGAAGTGGAGGTTCTTGTCAACAGAGCAGCCCAAAACTTTGGGTTGCCTGTGTCTTGCTGATTTTTAGTTTTCCCAATTTATACGCCCATGAGAGGAAGTGCCCTATGGTCTCTAAGCTGAGTTTTTTAGATGTTTCAGGACACACCGTACACTTCTCCAGTGTGGCTGTTGGCAATTTACATCCCGCCCATCCGCGTAGCAAGGCTCCCATTTCTCCAAGGCCTGTCCAGCATTTCTGGTTTTGACACTTTATTCATCATGGCCCTTTTGACCGATGGGAAGCGAGACTTCTTTGTAGCGCTGATTTGCCTTTCCAGGTTGCTTGGTTGGCCAAAAAGGGCGTATGCGTTTTTTCCTGAATATATTCAGGAAAAAACGCATACGCCCTTTTTGGCCAAGGGCATCATTGTCGAGGTTTTGCCGCTTTTCCTGTGCTTTAAAGGCGATTCGAATCTACCTCCTGAAATCTGTTTCCTGCAATTCTGCCTTGCTTTCAAATCCTCTTCGTTGCCTTCCCTCAATATATTTGTGGACGAGAGTTATCATTTCTAAGTCTGCAGGTTTGTGAATTGCAGTGCCCCTGAGCTCCATTCTTCAACTCGCTTTCTTGGGAGCTGGCCGCAAAAGCGCAGGATTGCTTCAGGCCGTATTCTGGTTCCTGGCGGCAGGCTGAGCCTGTGGTTAATTCTTCTTCCTGATGGGAAAATAGAATGACCTGTGCCTGCCCCAACACCTAGAGCTAGTCTCTCATTGGTTCCCCCTCTTCCCGTTCATCCTCAGGACAATTAGCAACCTGTACGGAACAGGAGGATAAAGGTGCTGATTCTCCAAGGAGGGAGATTGCTAGTAAAGCGGCTGGAATGGCGAACCGGAGCGCAAGGAGATGAGAAATGAGGTGCGTTTTAGAAACCTTTCCCGATCACACGGTGTACCATCTTCGGGGTTTCTCATGCATGTTTTCAATGTAGGACGATGCCCTTGAACCTGGAGATTTGGGACCCATGGGATGGGTACCACGCCGTATTACTTTAAAGGGTCTGCGTTTTCTCACCCAACCTCACCAAACCTCTCAGCCCCAAGAGTGTCCACCCTTATGTCTCAATCAGCTGTGGGTCTAGATATGGTCAATCCAGGTGGCATCACAGCCCCTGAACGAATTTTGTAAGAATTTCTCTCTCTTTCACTGTCTTTGTTTCACGGGTTTTGAAACGTAATTGATTTTTATAATGGGGTTTAGCTGCTTTTCACTGCTGTGTTTATGCCGCTTTACACCCATTTGACTCACTTACAGAGAGATATCAATACATAGGTTTTAAGATTCTTACTAGTCAGATATATTCTTGGGCGGTGAATAGGGGGTGTTGAGTCCAGTTCACTGAGCAAGGAGTAGGTCTTGTCTATTACATATTGGGTTTCTGGAACGGTATCTGAGCTAATTTGAAATCCGTGTTTTATGCATCACCCCACCTCACCTTTCCCGTTAAGCAGCCATAGTGTGTTTTCTAAACGTGTGACTCTGTTCTGTTTTGTAATTCAGTTCAAGGGTAGCGGTTTTTACATTCCCTCTATAAGTTATATCTTATGATAAGTGTCTTTTTCTGTGTGACTTATTTCACTTAGAATCGTCATACCTAAATCCACTCATCATGCTGCTACTAGCCTTATGACATTGATTTCATGGCTGAGTGATATTCCATTGTACATAAGGACCGCAACTTCTTTATCCATTCTTCTCTTTCCTGGGATATTTAAGGTGTAGCGAAGTGGAGGTTCTTGTCAACAGAGTAGCCCAAAACTTTGAGGTGCCTGTGTCATGCTGATTTTTAGTTTTCCCACTTTATACTCCCATGAGTGGAAGTGCGCTATGCTCTCTAAGCTGAGTTTTTTAGATGTTTCAGGACACACTGTACACTTCTCCAGAGTGGCTGTTGGCAATTTACATCCCGCCCATCAGCGTAGCAAGGCTCCCATTTCTCCATGGCCTGTCCTGCATTTCTGGTTTTGACACTTTATTCAGCATGGCCCTTTTGACCGATGGGAAGCGAGACTTCTTTGTAGCGCTGATTTGCCTTTCCAGGTTGCTTGGTTGGCCAAAAAGGGCGTATGCGTTTTTTCCTGAATATATTCAGGAAAAAACGCATACGCCCTTTTTGGCCAAGGGCATCATTGTCGAGGTTTTGCCGCTTTTCCTGTGCTTTAAAGGCGATTCGAATCTACCTCCTGAAATCTGTTTCCTGCAATTCTGCCTTGCTTTCAAATCCTCTTCGTTGCCTTCCCTCAATATATTTGTGGACGAGAGTTATCATTTCTAAGACTGCAGGTTTGTGAATTGCAGTGCCCCTGAGCTCCATTCTTCAACTCGCTTTCTTGGGAGCTGGCCGCAAAAGCGCAGGATTGCTTCAGGCCGTATTCTGGTTCCTGGCGGCAGGCTGAGCCTGTGGTTAATTCTTCTTCCTGATGGGAAAATAGAATGACCTGTGCCTGCCCCAACACCTAGAGCTAGTCTCTCATTGGTTCCCCCTCTTCCCGTTCATCCTCAGGACAATTAGCAACCTGTACGGAACAGGAGGATAAAGGTGCTGATTCTCCAAGGAGGGAGATTGCTAGTAAAGCGGCTGGAATGGCGACCCGGAGCACAAGGAGATGAGAAATGAGGTGCGTTTTAGAAACCTTTCCCGATCACACGGTGTACCATCTTCGGGGTTTCTCATGCATGTTTTCAATGTAGGACGATGCCCTTGAACCTGGAGATTTGGGACCCATGGGATGGGTACCACGCCGAATTACTTTAAAGGGTCTGCGTTAGCTCAGCCAACCTCACCAAACCTCTCAGCCCCACGAGTGTCCACCCTTATGTCTCAATCAGCTGTGGGTCTAGATATGGTCAATCCAGGTGGCATCACAGCCCCTGAACGAATTTTGTAAGAATTTCTCTCTCTTTCACTGTCTTTGTTTCACGGGTTTTGAAAAGTAATTGATTTTTATAATGGGGTTTAGCTGCTTTTCACTGCTGTGTTTATGCCGCTTTACACCCACTTGACTCACTTACAGAGAGATATCAATACATAGGTTTTAAGATTCTTACTAGTCAGATATATTCTTGGGCGGTGAATAGGGGGTGTTGAGTCCAGTTCACTGAGCAAGGAGTAGGTCTTGTCTATTACATATTGGGTTTCTGGAACGGTATCTGAGCTAATTTGAAACCCTTGTTTTATGCATCACCCCACCTCACCTTTCCCGTTAAGCAGCCATAGTGTGTTTTCTAAACGTGTGACTCTGTTCTGTTTTGTAATTCAGTTCAAGGGTAGCGTTTTTGACATTCCCTCTATAAGTGATATCTCATGATAAGTGTCTTTTTCTGTGTGACTTATTTCACTTAGAATCGTCGTACCTAAATCCACTCATCATGCTGCTACTAGCCTTATGACGTTGATTTCATGGCTGAGTGATATTCCATTGTACATAAGGACCACAACTTCTTTATCCATTCTTCTCTTTCCTGGGATATTTAAGGTGTAACGAAGTGGAGGTTCTTGTCAACAGAGCAGCCCAAAACTTTGGGGTGCCTGTGTCTTGCTGATTTTTAGTTTTCCCAATTTATACGCCCATGAGAGGAAGTGCCCTATGGTCTCTAAGCTGAGTTTTTTAGATGTTTCAGGACACACCGTACACTTCTCCAGTGTGGCTGTTGGCAATTTACATCCCGCCCATCAGCGTAGCAAGGCTCCCATTTCTCCAAGGCCTGTCCAGCATTTCTGGTTTTGACACTTTATTCATCATGGCCCTTTTGACCGATGGGAAGCGAGACTTCTTTGTAGCGCTGATTTGCCTTTCCAGGTTGCTTGGTTGGCCAAAAAGGGCGTATGCGTTTTTTCCTGAATATATTCAGGAAAAAACGCATACGCCCTTTTTGGCCAAGGGCATCATTGTCGAGGTTTTGCCGCTTTTCCTGTGCTTTAAAGGCGATTCGAATCTACCTCCTGAAATCTGTTTCCTGCAATTCTGCCTTGCTTTCAAATCCTCTTCGTTGCCTTCCCTCAATATATTTGTGGACGAGAGTTATCATTTCTAAGTCTGCAGGTTTGTGAATTGCAGTGCCCCTGAGCTCCATTCTTCAACTCGCTTTCTTGGGAGCTGGCCGCAAAAGCGCAGGATTGCTTCAGGCCGTATTCTGGTTCCTGGCGGCAGGCTGAGCCTGTGGTTAATTCTTCTTCCTGATGGGAAAATAGAATGACCTGTGCCTGCCCCAACACCTAGAGCTAGTCTCTCATTGGTTCCCCCTCTTCCCGTTCATCCTCAGGACAATTAGCAACCTGTACGGAACAGGAGGATAAAGGTGCTGATTCTCCAAGGAGGGAGATTGCTAGTAAAGCGGCTGGAATGGCGAACCGGAGCGCAAGGAGATGAGAAATGAGGTGCGTTTTAGAAACCTTTCCCGATCACACGGTGTACCATCTTCGGGGTTTCTCATGCATGTTTTCAATGTAGGACGATGCCCTTGAACCTGGAGATTTGGGACCCATGGGATGGGTACCACGCCGTATTACTTTAAAGGGTCTGCGTTTTCTCACCCAACCTCACCAAACCTCTCAGCCCCAAGAGTGTCCACCCTTATGTCTCAATCAGCTGTGGGTCTAGATATGGTCAATCCAGGTGGCATCACAGCCCCTGAACGAATTTTGTAAGAATTTCTCTCTCTTTCACTGTCTTTGTTTCACGGGTTTTGAAACGTAATTGATTTTTATAATGGGGTTTAGCTGCTTTTCACTGCTGTGTTTATGCCGCTTTACACCCATTTGACTCACTTACAGAGAGATATCAATACATAGGTTTTAAGATTCTTACTAGTCAGATATATTCTTGGGCGGTGAATAGGGGGTGTTGAGTCCAGTTCACTGAGCAAGGAGTAGGTCTTGTCTATTACATATTGGGTTTCTGGAACGGTATCTGAGCTAATTTGAAATCCGTGTTTTATGCATCACCCCACCTCACCTTTCCCGTTAAGCAGCCATAGTGTGTTTTCTAAACGTGTGACTCTGTTCTGTTTTGTAATTCAGTTCAAGGGTAGCGGTTTTTACATTCCCTCTATAAGTTATATCTTATGATAAGTGTCTTTTTCTGTGTGACTTATTTCACTTAGAATCGTCATACCTAAATCCACTCATCATGCTGCTACTAGCCTTATGACATTGATTTCATGGCTGAGTGATATTCCATTGTACATAAGGACCGCAACTTCTTTATCCATTCTTCTCTTTCCTGGGATATTTAAGGTGTAGCGAAGTGGAGGTTCTTGTCAACAGAGTAGCCCAAAACTTTGAGGTGCCTGTGTCATGCTGATTTTTAGTTTTCCCACTTTATACTCCCATGAGTGGAAGTGCGCTATGCTCTCTAAGCTGAGTTTTTTAGATGTTTCAGGACACACTGTACACTTCTCCAGAGTGGCTGTTGGCAATTTACATCCCGCCCATCAGCGTAGCAAGGCTCCCATTTCTCCATGGCCTGTCCTGCATTTCTGGTTTTGACACTTTATTCAGCATGGCCCTTTTGACCGATGGGAAGCGAGACTTCTTTGTAGCGCTGATTTGCCTTTCCAGGTTGCTTGGTTGGCCAAAAAGGGCGTATGCGTTTTTTCCTGAATATATTCAGGAAAAAACGCATACGCCCTTTTTGGCCAAGGGCATCATTGTCGAGGTTTTGCCGCTTTTCCTGTGCTTTAAAGGCGATTCGAATCTACCTCCTGAAATCTGTTTCCTGCAATTCTGCCTTGCTTTCAAATCCTCTTCGTTGCCTTCCCTCAATATATTTGTGGACGAGAGTTATCATTTCTAAGACTGCAGGTTTGTGAATTGCAGTGCCCCTGAGCTCCATTCTTCAACTCGCTTTCTTGGGAGCTGGCCGCAAAAGCGCAGGATTGCTTCAGGCCGTATTCTGGTTCCTGGCGGCAGGCTGAGCCTGTGGTTAATTCTTCTTCCTGATGGGAAAATAGAATGACCTGTGCCTGCCCCAACACCTAGAGCTAGTCTCTCATTGGTTCCCCCTCTTCCCGTTCATCCTCAGGACAATTTGCAACCTGTACGGAACAGGAGGATAAAGGTGCTGATTCTCCAAGGAGGGAGATTGCTAGTAAAGCGGCTGGAATGGCGACCCGGAGCACAAGGAGATGAGAAATGAGGTGCGTTTTAGAAACCTTTCCCGATCACACGGTGTACCATCTTCGGGGTTTCTCATGCATGTTTTCAATGTAGGACGATGCCCTTGAACCTGGAGATTTGGGACCCATGGGATGGGTACCACGCCGAATTACTTTAAAGGGTCTGCGTTAGCTCAGCCAACCTCACCAAACCTCTCAGCCCCACGAGTGTCCACCCTTATGTCTCAATCAGCTGTGGGTCTAGATATGGTCAATCCAGGTGGCATCACAGCCCCTGAACGAATTTTGTAAGAATTTCTCTCTCTTTCACTGTCTTTGTTTCACGGGTTTTGAAAAGTAATTGATTTTTATAATGGGGTTTAGCTGCTTTTCACTGCTGTGTTTATGCCGCTTTACACCCACTTGACTCACTTACAGAGAGATATCAATACATAGGTTTTAAGATTCTTACTAGTCAGATATATTCTTGGGCGGTGAATAGGGGGTGTTGAGTCCAGTTCACTGAGCAAGGAGTAGGTCTTGTCTATTACATATTGGGTTTCTGGAACGGTATCTGAGCTAATTTGAAACCCTTGTTTTATGCATCACCCCACCTCACCTTTCCCGTTAAGCAGCCATAGTGTGTTTTCTAAACGTGTGACTCTGTTCTGTTTTGTAATTCAGTTCAAGGGTAGCGGTTTTGACATTCCCTCTATAAGTGATATCTCATGATAAGTGTCTTTTTCTGTGTGACTTATTTCACTTAGAATCGTCGTACCTAAATCCACTCATCATGCTGCTACTAGCCTTATGACGTTGATTTCATGGCTGAGTGATATTCCATTGTACATAAGGACCACAACTTCTTTATCCATTCTTCTCTTTCCTGGGATATTTAAGGTGTAACGAAGTGGAGGTTCTTGTCAACAGAGCAGCCCAAAACTTTGGGGTGCCTGTGTCTTGCTGATTTTTAGTTTTCCCAATTTATACGCCCATGAGAGGAAGTGCCCTATGGTCTCTAAGCTGAGTTTTTTAGATGTTTCAGGACACACCGTACACTTCTCCAGTGTGGCTGTTGGCAATTTACATCCCGCCCATCAGCGTAGCAAGGCTCCCATTTCTCCAAGGCCTGTCCAGCATTTCTGGTTTTGACACTTTATTCATCATGGCCCTTTTGACCGATGGGAAGCGAGACTTCTTTGTAGCGCTGATTTGCCTTTCCAGGTTGCTTGGTTGGCCAAAAAGGGCGTATGCGTTTTTTCCTGAATATATTCAGGAAAAAACGCATACGCCCTTTTTGGCCAAGGGCATCATTGTCGAGGTTTTGCCGCTTTTCCTGTGCTTTAAAGGCGATTCGAATCTACCTCCTGAAATCTGTTTCCTGCAATTCTGCCTTGCTTTCAAATCCTCTTCGTTGCCTTCCCTCAATATATTTGTGGACGAGAGTTATCATTTCTAAGTCTGCAGGTTTGTGAATTGCAGTGCCCCTGAGCTCCATTCTTCAACTCGCTTTCTTGGGAGCTGGCCGCAAAAGCGCAGGATTGCTTCAGGCCGTATTCTGGTTCCTGGCGGCAGGCTGAGCCTGTGGTTAATTCTTCTTCCTGATGGGAAAATAGAATGACCTGTGCCTGCCCCAACACCTAGAGCTAGTCTCTCATTGGTTCCCCCTCTTCCCGTTCATCCTCAGGACAATTAGCAACCTGTACGGAACAGGAGGATAAAGGTGCTGATTCTCCAAGGAGGGAGATTGCTAGTAAAGCGGCTGGAATGGCGAACCGGAGCACAAGGAGATGAGAAATGAGGTGCGTTTTAGAAACCTTTCCCGATCACACGGTGTACCATCTTCGGGGTTTCTCATGCATGTTTTCAATGTAGGACGATGCCCTTGAACCTGGAGATTTGGGACCCATGGGATGGGTACCACGCCGTATTACTTTAAAGGGTCTGCGTTTTCTCACCCAACCTCACCAAACCTCTCAGCCCCAAGAGTGTCCACCCTTATGTCTCAATCAGCTGTGGGTCTAGATATGGTCAATCCAGGTGGCATCACAGCCCCTGAACGAATTTTGTAAGAATTTCTCTCTCTTTCACTGTCTTTGTTTCACGGGTTTTGAAACGTAATTGATTTTTATAATGGGGTTTAGCTGCTTTTCACTGCTGTGTTTATGCCGCTTTACACCCATTTGACTCACTTACAGAGAGATATCAATACATAGGTTTTAAGATTCTTACTAGTCAGATATATTCTTGGGCGGTGAATAGAGGGTGTTGAGTCCAGTTCACTGAGCAAGGAGTAGGTCTTGTCTATTACATATTGGGTTTCTGGAACGGTATCTGAGCTAATTTGAAATCCGTGTTTTATGCATCACCCCACCTCACCTTTCCCGTTAAGCAGCCATAGTGTGTTTTCTAAACGTGTGACTCTTCTGTTTTGTAATTCAGTTCAAGGGTAGCGGTTTTTACATTCCCTCTATAAGTGATATCTCATGATAAGTGTCTTTTTCTGTGTGACTTATTTCACTTAGAATGGTCGTACCTAAATCCACTCATCATGCTGCTACTAGCCTTATGACATTGATTTCATGGCTGAGTGATATTCCATTGTACATAAGGACCGCAACTTCTTTATCCATTCTTCTCTTTCCTGGGATATTTAAGGTGTAGCGAAGTGGAGGTTCTTGTCAACAGAGTAGCCCAAAACTTTGAGGTGCCTGTGTCATGCTGATTTTTAGTTTTCCCACTTTATACTCCCATGAGTGGAAGTGCGCTATGCTCTCTAAGCTGAGTTTTTTAGATGTTTCAGGACACACTGTACACTTCTCCAGAGTGGCTGTTGGCAATTTACATCCCGCCCATCAGCGTAGCAAGGCTCCCATTTCTCCATGGCCTGTCCTGCATTTCTGGTTTTGACACTTTATTCAGCATGGCCCTTTTGACCGATGGGAAGCGAGACTTCTTTGTAGCGCTGATTTGCCTTTCCAGGTTGCTTGGTTGGCCAAAAAGGGCGTATGCGTTTTTTCCTGAATATATTCAGGAAAAAACGCATACGCCCTTTTTGGCCAAGGGCATCATTGTCGAGGTTTTGCCGCTTTTCCTGTGCTTTAAAGGCGATTCGAATCTACCTCCTGAAATCTGTTTCCTGCAATTCTGCCTTGCTTTCAAATCCTCTTCGTTGCCTTCCCTCAATATATTTGTGGACGAGAGTTATCATTTCTAAGACTGCAGGTTTGTGAATTGCAGTGCCCCTGAGCTCCATTATTCAACTCGCTTTCTTGGGAGCTGGCCGCAAAAGCGCAGGATTGCTTCAGGCCGTATTCTGGTTCCTGGCGGCAGGCTGAGCCTGTGGTTAATTCTTCTTCCTGATGGGAAAATAGAATGACCTGTGCCTGCCCCAACACCTAGAGCTAGTCTCTCATTGGTTCCCCCTCTTCCCGTTCATCCTCAGGACAATTTGCAACCTGTACGGAACAGGAGGATAAAGGTGCTGATTCTCCAAGGAGGGAGATTGCTAGTAAAGCGGCTGGAATGGCGACCCGGAGCACAAGGAGATGAGAAATGAGGTGCGTTTTAGAAACCTTTCCCGATCACACGGTGTACCATCTTCGGGGTTTCTCATGCATGTTTTCAATGTAGGACGATGCCCTTGAACCTGGAGATTTGGGACCCATGGGATGGGTACCACGCCGAATTACTTTAAAGGGTCTGCGTTAGCTCAGCCAACCTCACCAAACCTCTCAGCCCCACGAGTGTCCACCCTTATGTCTCAATCAGCTGTGGGTCTAGATATGGTCAATCCAGGTGGCATCACAGCCCCTGAACGAATTTTGTAAGAATTTCTCTCTCTTTCACTGTCTTTGTTTCACGGGTTTTGAAAAGTAATTGATTTTTATAATGGGGTTTAGCTGCTTTTCACTGCTGTGTTTATGCCGCTTTACACCCACTTGACTCACTTACAGAGAGATATCAATACATAGGTTTTAAGATTCTTACTAGTCAGATATATTCTTGGGCGGTGAATAGGGGGTGTTGAGTCCAGTTCACTGAGCAAGGAGTAGGTCTTGTCTATTACATATTGGGTTTCTGGAACGGTATCTGAGCTAATTTGAAACCCTTGTTTTATGCATCACCCCACCTCACCTTTCCCGTTAAGCAGCCATAGTGTGTTTTCTAAACGTGTGACTCTGTTCTGTTTTGTAATTCAGTTCAAGGGTAGCGGTTTTGACATTCCCTCTATAAGTGATATCTCATGATAAGTGTCTTTTTCTGTGTGACTTATTTCACTTAGAATCGTCGTACCTAAATCCACTCATCATGCTGCTACTAGCCTTATGACGTTGATTTCATGGCTGAGTGATATTCCATTGTACATAAGGACCACAACTTCTTTATCCATTCTTCTCTTTCCTGGGATATTTAAGGTGTAACGAAGTGGAGGTTCTTGTCAACAGAGCAGCCCAAAACTTTGGGGTGCCTGTGTCTTGCTGATTTTTAGTTTTCCCAATTTATACGCCCATGAGAGGAAGTGCCCTATGGTCTCTAAGCTGAGTTTTTTAGATGTTTCAGGACACACCGTACACTTCTCCAGTGTGGCTGTTGGCAATTTACATCCCGCCCATCAGCGTAGCAAGGCTCCCATTTCTCCAAGGCCTGTCCAGCATTTCTGGTTTTGACACTTTATTCATCATGGCCCTTTTGACCGATGGGAAGCGAGACTTCTTTGTAGCGCTGATTTGCCTTTCCAGGTTGCTTGGTTGGCCAAAAAGGGCGTATGCGTTTTTTCCTGAATATATTCAGGAAAAAACGCATACGCCCTTTTTGGCCAAGGGCATCATTGTCGAGGTTTTGCCGCTTTTCCTGTGCTTTAAAGGCGATTCGAATCTACCTCCTGAAATCTGTTTCCTGCAATTCTGCCTTGCTTTCAAATCCTCTTCGTTGCCTTCCCTCAATATATTTGTGGACGAGAGTTATCATTTCTAAGTCTGCAGGTTTGTGAATTGCAGTGCCCCTGAGCTCCATTCTTCAACTCGCTTTCTTGGGAGCTGGCCGCAAAAGCGCAGGATTGCTTCAGGCCGTATTCTGGTTCCTGGCGGCAGGCTGAGCCTGTGGTTAATTCTTCTTCCTGATGGGAAAATAGAATGACCTGTGCCTGCCCCAACACCTAGAGCTAGTCTCTCATTGGTTCCCCCTCTTCCCGTTCATCCTCAGGACAATTAGCAACCTGTACGGAACAGGAGGATAAAGGTGCTGATTCTCCAAGGAGGGAGATTGCTAGTAAAGCGGCTGGAATGGCGAACCGGAGCGCAAGGAGATGAGAAATGAGGTGCGTTTTAGAAACCTTTCCCGATCACACGGTGTACCATCTTCGGGGTTTCTCATGCATGTTTTCAATGTAGGACGATGCCCTTGAACCTGGAGATTTGGGACCCATGGGATGGGTACCACGCCGTATTACTTTAAAGGGTCTGCGTTTTCTCACCCAACCTCACCAAACCTCTCAGCCCCAAGAGTGTCCACCCTTATGTCTCAATCAGCTGTGGGTCTAGATATGGTCAATCCAGGTGGCATCACAGCCCCTGAACGAATTTTGTAAGAATTTCTCTCTCTTTCACTGTCTTTGTTTCACGGGTTTTGAAACGTAATTGATTTTTATAATGGGGTTTAGCTGCTTTTCACTGCTGTGTTTATGCCGCTTTACACCCATTTGACTCACTTACAGAGAGATATCAATACATAGGTTTTAAGATTCTTACTAGTCAGATATATTCTTGGGCGGTGAATAGAGGGTGTTGAGTCCAGTTCACTGAGCAAGGAGTAGGTCTTGTCTATTACATATTGGGTTTCTGGAACGGTATCTGAGCTAATTTGAAATCCGTGTTTTATGCATCACCCCACCTCACCTTTCCCGTTAAGCAGCCATAGTGTGTTTTCTAAACGTGTGACTCTTCTGTTTTGTAATTCAGTTCAAGGGTAGCGGTTTTTACATTCCCTCTATAAGTGATATCTCATGATAAGTGTCTTTTTCTGTGTGACTTATTTCACTTAGAATGGTCGTACCTAAATCCACTCATCATGCTGCTACTAGCCTTATGACATTGATTTCATGGCTGAGTGATATTCCATTGTACATAAGGACCGCAACTTCTTTATCCATTCTTCTCTTTCCTGGGATATTTAAGGTGTAGCGAAGTGGAGGTTCTTGTCAACAGAGTAGCCCAAAACTTTGAGGTGCCTGTGTCATGCTGATTTTTAGTTTTCCCACTTTATACTCCCATGAGTGGAAGTGCGCTATGCTCTCTAAGCTGAGTTTTTTAGATGTTTCAGGACACACTGTACACTTCTCCAGAGTGGCTGTTGGCAATTTACATCCCGCCCATCAGCGTAGCAAGGCTCCCATTTCTCCATGGCCTGTCCTGCATTTCTGGTTTTGACACTTTATTCAGCATGGCCCTTTTGACCGATGGGAAGCGAGACTTCTTTGTAGCGCTGATTTGCCTTTCCAGGTTGCTTGGTTGGCCAAAAAGGGCGTATGCGTTTTTTCCTGAATATATTCAGGAAAAAACGCATACGCCCTTTTTGGCCAAGGGCATCATTGTCGAGGTTTTGCCGCTTTTCCTGTGCTTTAAAGGCGATTCGAATCTACCTCCTGAAATCTGTTTCCTGCAATTCTGCCTTGCTTTCAAATCCTCTTCGTTGCCTTCCCTCAATATATTTGTGGACGAGAGTTATCATTTCTAAGACTGCAGGTTTGTGAATTGCAGTGCCCCTGAGCTCCATTCTTCAACTCGCTTTCTTGGGAGCTGGCCGCAAAAGCGCAGGATTGCTTCAGGCCGTATTCTGGTTCCTGGCGGCAGGCTGAGCCTGTGGTTAATTCTTCTTCCTGATGGGAAAATAGAATGACCTGTGCCTGCCCCAACACCTAGAGCTAGTCTCTCATTGGTTCCCCCTCTTCCCGTTCATCCTCAGGACAATTTGCAACCTGTACGGAACAGGAGGATAAAGGTGCTGATTCTCCAAGGAGGGAGATTGCTAGTAAAGCGGCTGGAATGGCGACCCGGAGCACAAGGAGATGAGAAATGAGGTGCGTTTTAGAAACCTTTCCCGATCACACGGTGTACCATCTTCGGGGTTTCTCATGCATGTTTTCAATGTAGGACGATGCCCTTGAACCTGGAGATTTGGGACCCATGGGATGGGTACCACGCCGAATTACTTTAAAGGGTCTGCGTTAGCTCAGCCAACCTCACCAAACCTCTCAGCCCCACGAGTGTCCACCCTTATGTCTCAATCAGCTGTGGGTCTAGATATGGTCAATCCAGGTGGCATCACAGCCCCTGAACGAATTTTGTAAGAATTTCTCTCTCTTTCACTGTCTTTGTTTCACGGGTTTTGAAAAGTAATTGATTTTTATAATGGGGTTTAGCTGCTTTTCACTGCTGTGTTTATGCCGCTTTACACCCACTTGACTCACTTACAGAGAGATATCAATACATAGGTTTTAAGATTCTTACTAGTCAGATATATTCTTGGGCGGTGAATAGGGGGTGTTGAGTCCAGTTCACTGAGCAAGGAGTAGGTCTTGTCTATTACATATTGGGTTTCTGGAACGGTATCTGAGCTAATTTGAAACCCTTGTTTTATGCATCACCCCACCTCACCTTTCCCGTTAAGCAGCCATAGTGTGTTTTCTAAACGTGTGACTCTGTTCTGTTTTGTAATTCAGTTCAAGGGTAGCGGTTTTGACATTCCCTCTATAAGTGATATCTCATGATAAGTGTCTTTTTCTGTGTGACTTATTTCACTTAGAATCGTCGTACCTAAATCCACTCATCATGCTGCTACTAGCCTTATGACGTTGATTTCATGGCTGAGTGATATTCCATTGTACATAAGGACCACAACTTCTTTATCCATTCTTCTCTTTCCTGGGATATTTAAGGTGTAACGAAGTGGAGGTTCTTGTCAACAGAGCAGCCCAAAACTTTGGGGTGCCTGTGTCTTGCTGATTTTTAGTTTTCCCAATTTATACGCCCATGAGAGGAAGTGCCCTATGGTCTCTAAGCTGAGTTTTTTAGATGTTTCAGGACACACCGTACACTTCTCCAGTGTGGCTGTTGGCAATTTACATCCCGCCCATCAGCGTAGCAAGGCTCCCATTTCTCCAAGGCCTGTCCAGCATTTCTGGTTTTGACACTTTATTCATCATGGCCCTTTTGACCGATGGGAAGCGAGACTTCTTTGTAGCGCTGATTTGCCTTTCCAGGTTGCTTGGTTGGCCAAAAAGGGCGTATGCGTTTTTTCCTGAATATATTCAGGAAAAAACGCATACGCCCTTTTTGGCCAAGGGCATCATTGTCGAGGTTTTGCCGCTTTTCCTGTGCTTTAAAGGCGATTCGAATCTACCTCCTGAAATCTGTTTCCTGCAATTCTGCCTTGCTTTCAAATCCTCTTCGTTGCCTTCCCTCAATATATTTGTGGACGAGAGTTATCATTTCTAAGTCTGCAGGTTTGTGAATTGCAGTGCCCCTGAGCTCCATTCTTCAACTCGCTTTTTTGGGAGCTGGCCGCAAAAGCGCAGGATTGCTTCAGGCCGTATTCTGGTTCCTGGCAGCAGGCTGAGCCTGTGGTTAATTCTTCTTCCTGATGGGAAAATAGAATGACCTGTGCCTGCCCCAACACCTAGAGCTAGTCTCTCATTGGTTCCCCCTCTTCCCGTTCATCCTCAGGACAATTAGCAACCTGTACGGAACAGGAGGATAAAGGTGCTGATTCTCCAAGGAGGGAGATTGCTAGTAAAGCGGCTGGAATGGCGAACCGGAGCGCAAGGAGATGAGAAATGAGGTGCGTTTTAGAAACCTTTCCCGATCACACGGTGTACCATCTTCGGGGTTTCTCATGCATGTTTTCAATGTAGGAAGATGCCCTTGAACCTGGAGATTTGGGACCCATGGGATGGGTACCACGCCGTATTACTTTAAAGGGTCTGCGTTTGCTCACCCAACCTCACCAAACCTCTCAGCCCCAAGAGTGTCCACCCTTATGTCTCAATCAGCTGTGGGTCTAGATATGGTCAATCCAGGTGGCATCACAGCCCCTGAACGAATTTTGTAAGAATTTCTCTCTCTTTCACTGTCTTTGTTTCACGGGTTTTGAAACGTAATTGATTTTTATAATGGGGTTTGGCTGCTTTTCACTGCTGTGTTTATGCCGCTTTACACCCACTTGACTCACTTACAGAGAGATATCAATACATAGGTTTGAAGATACTTACTAGTCAGATATATTCTTGGGCGGGGAATAGTGGGTGTTGAGTCCAGTTCACTGAGCAAGGAGTAGGTCTTGTCTATTACATATTGGGTTTCTGGAACGGTATCTGAGCTAATTTGAAACCCTTGTTTTATGCATCACCCCACCTCACCTTTCCCGTTAAGCAGCCATAGTGTGTTTTCTAAACGTGTGACTCTGTTCTGTTTTGTAATTCAGTTCAAGGGTAGCGGTTTTGACATTCCCTCTATAAGTGATATCTCATGATAAGTGTCTTTTTCTGTGTGACTTATTTCACTTAGAATGGTCGTACCTAAATCCACTCATCATGCTGATACTAGCCTTATGACGTTGATTTCATGGCTGAGTGATATTCCATTGTACATAAGGACCGCAACTTCTTTATCCATTCTTCTCTTTCCTGGGATATTTAAGGTGTAACGAAGTGGAGGTTCTTGTCAACAGAGTAGCCCAAAACTTTGGGGTGCCTGTGTCTTGCTGATTTTTAGTTTTCCCAATTTATACGCCCATGAGAGGAAGTGCCCTATGGTCTCTAAGCTGAGTTTTTTAGATGTTTCAGGACACACCGTACACTTCTCCAGAGTGGCTGTTAGCAATTTACATCCCGCCCATCAGCGTAGCAAGGCTCCCATTTCTCCAAGGCCTGTCCAGCATTTCTGGTTTTGACACTTTATTCATCATGGCCCTTTTGACCGATGGGAAGCGAGACTTCTTTGTAGCGCTGATTTGCCTTTCCAGGTTGCTTGGTTGGCCAAAAAGGGCGTATGCGTTTTTTCCTGAATATATTCAGGAAAAAACGCATACGCCCTTTTTGGCCAAGGGCATCATTGTCGAGGTTTTGCCGCTTTTCCTGTGCTTTAAAGGCGATTCGAATCTACCTCCTGAAATCTGTTTCCTGCAATTCTACCCTGCTTTCAAATCCTCTTCGTTGCCTTCCCTCAATATATTTGTGGGCGAGAGTTATCATTTCTAAGTCTGCAGGTTTGTGAATTGCAGTGCCCCTGAGCTCCATTCTTCAACTCGCTTTCTTGGGAGCTGGCCGCAAAAGCGAAGGATTGCTTCAGGCCGTATTCTGGTTCCTGGAGGAAGGCTGAGCCTGTGGTTAATTCTTCTTCCTGATGGGAAAATAGAATGACCTGTGCCTGCCCCAACACCTAGAGCTAGTCTCTCATTGGTTTCCCCTCTTCCCGTTCATCCTCAGGACAATTAGCAACCTGTACGGAACAGGAGGATAAAGGTGCTGATTCTCCAAGGAGGGAGATTGCTAGTAAAGCGGCTGGAATGGCGAACCGGAGCACAAGGAGATGAGAAATGAGGTGCGTTTTAGAAACCTTTCCCGATCACACGGTGTACCATCTTCGGGGTTTCTCATGCATGTTTTCAATGTAGGACGATGCCCTTGAACCTGGAGATTTGGGACCCATGGGATGGGTACCACGCCGTATTACTTTAAAGGGTCTGCGTTTTCTCACCCAACCTCACCAAACCTCTCAGCCCCAAGAGTGTCCACCCTTATGTCTCAATCAGCTGTGGGTCTAGATATGGTCAATCCAGGTGGCATCACAGCCCCTGAACGAATTTTGTAAGGATTTCTCTCTCTTTCACTGTCTTTGTTTCACGGGTTTTGAAACGTAATTGATTTTTATAATGGGGTTTAGCTGCTTTTCACTGCTGTGTTTATGCCGCTTTACACCCATTTGACTCACTTACAGAGAGATATCAATACATAGGTTTTAAGATTCCTACTAGTCAGATATATTCTTGGGCGGTGAATAGGGGGTGTTGAGTCCAGTTCACTGAGCAAGGAGTAGGTCTTGTCTATTACATATTGGGTTTCTGGAACGGTATCTGAGCTAATTTGAAACCCGTGTTTTATGCATCACCCCACCTCACCCTTCCCGTTAAGCAGCCATAGTGTGTTTTCTAAACGTGTGACTCTGTTCTGTTTTGTAATTCAGTTCAAGGGTAGCGGTTTTTACATTCCCTCTATAAGTTATATCTTATGATAAGTGTCTTTTTCTGTGTGACTTATTTCACTTAGAATCGTCATACCTAAATCCACTCATCATGCTGCTACTAGCCTTATGACATTGATTTCATGGCTGAGTGATATTCCATTGTACATAAGGACCGCAACTTCTTTATCCATTCTTCTCTTTCCTGGGATATTTAAGGTGTAGCGAAGTGGAGGTTCTTGTCAACAGAGTAGCCCAAAACTTTGAGGTGCCTGTGTCATGCTGATTTTTAGTTTTCCCACTTTATACTCCCATGAGTGGAAGTGCGCTATGCTCTCTAAGCTGAGTTTTTTAGATGTTTCAGGACACACTGTACACTTCTCCAGAGTGGCTGTTGGCAATTTACATCCCGCCCATCAGCGTAGCAAGGCTCCCATTTCTCCATGGCCTGTCCTGCATTTCTGGTTTTGACACTTTATTCAGCATGGCCCTTTTGACCGATGGGAAGCGAGACTTCTTTGTAGCGCTGATTTGCCTTTCCAGGTTGCTTGGTTGGCCAAAAAGGGCGTATGCGTTTTTTCCTGAATATATTCAGGAAAAAACGCATACGCCCTTTTTGGCCAAGGGCATCATTGTCGAGGTTTTGCCGCTTTTCCTGTGCTTTAAAGGCGATTCGAATCTACCTCCTGAAATCTGTTTCCTGCAATTCTGCCTTGCTTTCAAATCCTCTTCGTTGCCTTCCCTCAATATATTTGTGGACGAGAGTTATCATTTCTAAGACTGCAGGTTTGTGAATTGCAGTGCCCCTGAGCTCCATTCTTCAACTCGCTTTCTTGGGAGCTGGCCGCAAAAGCGCAGGATTGCTTCAGGCCGTATTCTGGTTCCTGGCGGCAGGCTGAGCCTGTGGTTAATTCTTCTTCCTGATGGGAAAATAGAATGACCTGTGCCTGCCCCAACACCTAGAGCTAGTCTCTCATTGGTTCCCCCTCTTCCCGTTCATCCTCAGGACAATTTGCAACCTGTACGGAACAGGAGGATAAAGGTGCTGATTCTCCAAGGAGGGAGATTGCTAGTAAAGCGGCTGGAATGGCGACCCGGAGCACAAGGAGATGAGAAATGAGGTGCGTTTTAGAAACCTTTCCCGATCACACGGTGTACCATCTTCGGGGTTTCTCATGCATGTTTTCAATGTAGGACGATGCCCTTGAACCTGGAGATTTGGGACCCATGGGATGGGTACCACGCCGAATTACTTTAAAGGGTCTGCGTTAGCTCAGCCAACCTCACCAAACCTCTCAGCCCCACGAGTGTCCACCCTTATGTCTCAATCAGCTGTGGGTCTAGATATGGTCAATCCAGGTGGCATCACAGCCCCTGAACGAATTTTGTAAGAATTTCTCTCTCTTTCACTGTCTTTGTTTCACGGGTTTTGAAAAGTAATTGATTTTTATAATGGGGTTTAGCTGCTTTTCACTGCTGTGTTTATGCCGCTTTACACCCACTTGACTCACTTACAGAGAGATATCAATACATAGGTTTTAAGATTCTTACTAGTCAGATATATTCTTGGGCGGTGAATAGGGGGTGTTGAGTCCAGTTCACTGAGCAAGGAGTAGGTCTTGTCTATTACATATTGGGTTTCTGGAACGGTATCTGAGCTAATTTGAAACCCTTGTTTTATGCATCACCCCACCTCACCTTTCCCGTTAAGCAGCCATAGTGTGTTTTCTAAACGTGTGACTCTGTTCTGTTTTGTAATTCAGTTCAAGGGTAGTGGTTTTGACATTCCCTCTATAAGTGATATCTCATGATAAGTGTCTTTTTCTGTGTGACTTATTTCACTTAGAATCGTCGTACCTAAATCCACTCATCATGCTGCTACTAGCCTTATGACGTTGATTTCATGGCTGAGTGATATTCCATTGTACGTAAGGACCACAACTTCTTTATCCATTCTTCTCTTTCCTGGGATATTTAAGGTGTAACGAAGTGGAGGTTCTTGTCAACAGAGCAGCCCAAAACTTTGGGTTGCCTGTGTCTTGCTGATTTTTAGTTTTCCCAATTTATACGCCCATGAGAGGAAGTGCCCTATGGTCTCTAAGCTGAGTTTTTTAGATGTTTCAGGACACACCGTACACTTCTCCAGTGTGGCTGTTGGCAATTTACATCCCGCCCATCCACGTAGCAAGGCTCCCATTTCTCCAAGGCCTGTCCAGCATTTCTGGTTTTGACACTTTATTCATCATGGCCCTTTTGACCGATGGGAAGCGAGACTTCTTTGTAGCGCTGATTTGCCTTTCCAGGTTGCTTGGTTGGCCAAAAAGGGCGTATGCGTTTTTTCCTGAATATATTCAGGAAAAAACGCATACGCCCTTTTTGGCCAAGGGCATCATTGTCGAGGTTTTGCCGCTTTTCCTGTGCTTTAAAGGCGATTCGAATCTACCTCCTGAAATCTGTTTCCTGCAATTCTGCCTTGCTTTCAAATCCTCTTCGTTGCCTTCCCTCAATATATTTGTGGACGAGAGTTATCATTTCTAAGTCTGCAGGTTTGTGAATTGCAGTGCCCCTGAGCTCCATTCTTCAACTCGCTTTCTTGGGAGCTGGCCGCAAAAGCGCAGGATTGCTTCAGGCCGTATTCTGGTTCCTGGCGGCAGGCTGAGCCTGTGGTTAATTCTTCTTCCTGATGGGAAAATAGAATGACCTGTGCCTGCCCCAACACCTAGAGCTAGTCTCTCATTGGTTCCCCCTCTTCCCGTTCATCCTCAGGACAATTAGCAACCTGTACGGAACAGGAGGATAAAGGTGCTGATTCTCCAAGGAGGGAGATTGCTAGTAAAGCGGCTGGAATGGCGAACCGGAGCGCAAGGAGATGAGAAATGAGGTGCGTTTTAGAAACCTTTCCCGATCACACGGTGTACCATCTTCGGGGTTTCTCATGCATGTTTTCAATGTAGGACGATGCCCTTGAACCTGGAGATTTGGGACCCATGGGATGGGTACCACGCCGTATTACTTTAAAGGGTCTGCGTTTTCTCACCCAACCTCACCAAACCTCTCAGCCCCAAGAGTGTCCACCCTTATGTCTCAATCAGCTGTGGGTCTAGATATGGTCAATCCAGGTGGCATCACAGCCCCTGAACGAATTTTGTAAGAATTTCTCTCTCTTTCACTGTCTTTGTTTCACGGGTTTTGAAACGTAATTGATTTTTATAATGGGGTTTAGCTGCTTTTCACTGCTGTGTTTATGCCGCTTTACACCCATTTGACTCACTTACAGAGAGATATCAATACATAGGTTTTAAGATTCTTACTAGTCAGATATATTCTTGGGCGGTGAATAGGGGGTGTTGAGTCCAGTTCACTGAGCAAGGAGTAGGTCTTGTCTATTACATATTGGGTTTCTGGAACGGTATCTGAGCTAATTTGAAATCCGTGTTTTATGCATCACCCCACCTCACCTTTCCCGTTAAGCAGCCATAGTGTGTTTTCTAAACGTGTGACTCTGTTCTGTTTTGTAATTCAGTTCAAGGGTAGCGGTTTTTACATTCCCTCTATAAGTTATATCTTATGATAAGTGTCTTTTTCTGTGTGACTTATTTCACTTAGAATCGTCATACCTAAATCCACTCATCATGCTGCTACTAGCCTTATGACATTGATTTCATGGCTGAGTGATATTCCATTGTACATAAGGACCGCAACTTCTTTATCCATTCTTCTCTTTCCTGGGATATTTAAGGTGTAGCGAAGTGGAGGTTCTTGTCAACAGAGTAGCCCAAAACTTTGAGGTGCCTGTGTCATGCTGATTTTTAGTTTTCCCACTTTATACTCCCATGAGTGGAAGTGCGCTATGCTCTCTAAGCTGAGTTTTTTAGATGTTTCAGGACACACTGTACACTTCTCCAGAGTGGCTGTTGGCAATTTACATCCCGCCCATCAGCGTAGCAAGGCTCCCATTTCTCCATGGCCTGTCCTGCATTTCTGGTTTTGACACTTTATTCAGCATGGCCCTTTTGACCGATGGGAAGCGAGACTTCTTTGTAGCGCTGATTTGCCTTTCCAGGTTGCTTGGTTGGCCAAAAAGGGCGTATGCGTTTTTTCCTGAATATATTCAGGAAAAAACGCATACGCCCTTTTTGGCCAAGGGCATCATTGTCGAGGTTTTGCCGCTTTTCCTGTGCTTTAAAGGCGATTCGAATCTACCTCCTGAAATCTGTTTCCTGCAATTCTGCCTTGCTTTCAAATCCTCTTCGTTGCCTTCCCTCAATATATTTGTGGACGAGAGTTATCATTTCTAAGACTGCAGGTTTGTGAATTGCAGTGCCCCTGAGCTCCATTCTTCAACTCGCTTTCTTGGGAGCTGGCCGCAAAAGCGCAGGATTGCTTCAGGCCGTATTCTGGTTCCTGGCGGCAGGCTGAGCCTGTGGTTAATTCTTCTTCCTGATGGGAAAATAGAATGACCTGTGCCTGCCCCAACACCTAGAGCTAGTCTCTCATTGGTTCCCCCTCTTCCCGTTCATCCTCAGGACAATTTGCAACCTGTACGGAACAGGAGGATAAAGGTGCTGATTCTCCAAGGAGGGAGATTGCTAGTAAAGCGGCTGGAATGGCGACCCGGAGCACAAGGAGATGAGAAATGAGGTGCGTTTTAGAAACCTTTCCCGATCACACGGTGTACCATCTTCGGGGTTTCTCATGCATGTTTTCAATGTAGGACGATGCCCTTGAACCTGGAGATTTGGGACCCATGGGATGGGTACCACGCCGAATTACTTTAAAGGGTCTGCGTTAGCTCAGCCAACCTCACCAAACCTCTCAGCCCCATGAGTGTCCACCCTTATGTCTCAATCAGCTGTGGGTCTAGATATGGTCAATCCAGGTGGCATCACAGCCCCTGAACGAATTTTGTAAGAATTTCTCTCTCTTTCACTGTCTTTGTTTCACGGGTTTTGAAAAGTAATTGATTTTTATAATGGGGTTTAGCTGCTTTTCACTGCTGTGTTTATGCCGCTTTACACCCACTTGACTCACTTACAGAGAGATATCAATACATAGGTTTTAAGATTCTTACTAGTCAGATATATTCTTGGGCGGTGAATAGGGGGTGTTGAGTCCAGTTCACTGAGCAAGGAGTAGGTCTTGTCTATTACATATTGGGTTTCTGGAACGGTATCTGAGCTAATTTGAAACCCTTGTTTTATGCATCACCCCACCTCACCTTTCCCGTTAAGCAGCCATAGTGTGTTTTCTAAACGTGTGACTCTGTTCTGTTTTGTAATTCAGTTCAAGGGTAGCGGTTTTGACATTCCCTCTATAAGTGATATCTCATGATAAGTGTCTTTTTCTGTGTGACTTATTTCACTTAGAATCGTCGTACCTAAATCCACTCATCATGCTGCTACTAGCCTTATGACGTTGATTTCATGGCTGAGTGATATTCCATTGTACATAAGGACCACAACTTCTTTATCCATTCTTCTCTTTCCTGGGATATTTAAGGTGTAACGAAGTGGAGGTTCTTGTCAACAGAGCAGCCCAAAACTTTGGGGTGCCTGTGTCTTGCTGATTTTTAGTTTTCCCAATTTATACGCCCATGAGAGGAAGTGCCCTATGGTCTCTAAGCTGAGTTTTTTAGATGTTTCAGGACACACCGTACACTTCTCCAGTGTGGCTGTTGGCAATTTACATCCCGCCCATCAGCGTAGCAAGGCTCCCATTTCTCCAAGGCCTGTCCAGCATTTCTGGTTTTGACACTTTATTCATCATGGCCCTTTTGACCGATGGGAAGCGAGACTTCTTTGTAGCGCTGATTTGCCTTTCCAGGTTGCTTGGTTGGCCAAAAAGGGCGTATGCGTTTTTTCCTGAATATATTCAGGAAAAAACGCATACGCCCTTTTTGGCCAAGGGCATCATTGTCGAGGTTTTGCCGCTTTTCCTGTGCTTTAAAGGCGATTCGAATCTACCTCCTGAAATCTGTTTCCTGCAATTCTGCCTTGCTTTCAAATCCTCTTCGTTGCCTTCCCTCAATATATTTGTGGACGAGAGTTATCATTTCTAAGTCTGCAGGTTTGTGAATTGCAGTGCCCCTGAGCTCCATTCTTCAACTCGCTTTCTTGGGAGCTGGCCGCAAAAGCGCAGGATTGCTTCAGGCCGTATTCTGGTTCCTGGCGGCAGGCTGAGCCTGTGGTTAATTCTTCTTCCTGATGGGAAAATAGAATGACCTGTGCCTGCCCCAACACCTAGAGCTAGTCTCTCATTGGTTCCCCCTCTTCCCGTTCATCCTCAGGACAATTAGCAACCTGTACGGAACAGGAGGATAAAGGTGCTGATTCTCCAAGGAGGGAGATTGCTAGTAAAGCGGCTGGAATGGCGAACCGGAGCGCAAGGAGATGAGAAATGAGGTGCGTTTTAGAAACCTTTCCCGATCACACGGTGTACCATCTTCGGGGTTTCTCATGCATGTTTTCAATGTAGGACGATGCCCTTGAACCTGGAGATTTGGGACCCATGGGATGGGTACCACGCCGTATTACTTTAAAGGGTCTGCGTTTTCTCACCCAACCTCACCAAACCTCTCAGCCCCAAGAGTGTCCACCCTTATGTCTCAATCAGCTGTGGGTCTAGATATGGTCAATCCAGGTGGCATCACAGCCCCTGAACGAATTTTGTAAGAATTTCTCTCTCTTTCACTGTCTTTGTTTCACGGGTTTTGAAACGTAATTGATTTTTATAATGGGGTTTAGCTGCTTTTCACTGCTGTGTTTATGCCGCTTTACACCCATTTGACTCACTTACAGAGAGATATCAATACATAGGTTTTAAGATTCTTACTAGTCAGATATATTCTTGGGCGGTGAATAGGGGGTGTTGAGTCCAGTTCACTGAGCAAGGAGTAGGTCTTGTCTATTACATATTGGGTTTCTGAAACGGTATCTGAGCTAATTTGAAATCCGTGTTTTATGCATCACCCCACATCACCTTTCCCGTTAAGCAGCCATAGTGTGTTTTCTAAACGTGTGACTCTGTTCTGTTTTGTAATTCAGTTCAAGGGTAGCGGTTTTTACATTCCCTCTATAAGTTATATCTTATGATAAGTGTCTTTTTCTGTGTGACTTATTTCACTTAGAATCGTCATACCTAAATCCACTCATCATGCTGCTACTAGCCTTATGACATTGATTTCATGGCTGAGTGATATTCCATTGTACATAAGGACCGCAACTTCTTTATCCATTCTTCTCTTTCCTGGGATATTTAAGGTGTAGCGAAGTGGAGGTTCTTGTCAACAGAGTAGCCCAAAACTTTGAGGTGCCTGTGTCATGCTGATTTTTAGTTTTCCCACTTTATACTCCCATGAGTGGAAGTGCGCTATGCTCTCTAAGCTGAGTTTTTTAGATGTTTCAGGACACACTGTACACTTCTCCAGAGTGGCTGTTGGCAATTTACATCCCGCCCATCAGCGTAGCAAGGCTCCCATTTCTCCATGGCCTGTCCTGCATTTCTGGTTTTGACACTTTATTCAGCATGGCCCTTTTGACCGATGGGAAGCGAGACTTCTTTGTAGCGCTGATTTGCCTTTCCAGGTTGCTTGGTTGGCCAAAAAGGGCGTATGCGTTTTTTCCTGAATATATTCAGGAAAAAACGCATACGCCCTTTTTGGCCAAGGGCATCATTGTCGAGGTTTTGCCGCTTTTCCTGTGCTTTAAAGGCGATTCGAATCTACCTCCTGAAATCTGTTTCCTGCAATTCTGCCTTGCTTTCAAATCCTCTTCGTTGCCTTCCCTCAATATATTTGTGGACGAGAGTTATCATTTCTAAGACTGCAGGTTTGTGAATTGCAGTGCCCCTGAGCTCCATTCTTCAACTCGCTTTCTTGGGAGCTGGCCGCAAAAGCGCAGGATTGCTTCAGGCCGTATTCTGGTTCCTGGCGGCAGGCTGAGCCTGTGGTTAATTCTTCTTCCTGATGGGAAAATAGAATGACCTGTGCCTGCCCCAACACCTAGAGCTAGTCTCTCATTGGTTCCCCCTCTTCCCGTTCATCCTCAGGACAATTTGCAACCTGTACGGAACAGGAGGATAAAGGTGCTGATTCTCCAAGGAGGGAGATTGCTAGTAAAGCGGCTGGAATGGCGACCCGGAGCACAAGGAGATGAGAAATGAGGTGCGTTTTAGAAACCTTTCCCGATCACACGGTGTACCATCTTCGGGGTTTCTCATGCATGTTTTCAATGTAGGACGATGCCCTTGAACCTGGAGATTTGGGACCCATGGGATGGGTACCACGCCGAATTACTTTAAAGGGTCTGCGTTAGCTCAGCCAACCTCACCAAACCTCTCAGCCCCACGAGTGTCCACCCTTATGTCTCAATCAGCTGTGGGTCTAGATATGGTCAATCCAGGTGGCATCACAGCCCCTGAACGAATTTTGTAAGAATTTCTCTCTCTTTCACTGTCTTTGTTTCACGGGTTTTGAAAAGTAATTGATTTTTATAATGGGGTTTAGCTGCTTTTCACTGCTGTGTTTATGCCGCTTTACACCCACTTGACTCACTTACAGAGAGATATCAATACATAGGTTTTAAGATTCTTACTAGTCAGATATATTCTTGGGCGGTGAATAGGGGGTGTTGAGTCCAGTTCACTGAGCAAGGAGTAGGTCTTGTCTATTACATATTGGGTTTCTGGAACGGTATCTGAGCTAATTTGAAACCCTTGTTTTATGCATCACCCCACCTCACCTTTCCCGTTAAGCAGCCATAGTGTGTTTTCTAAACGTGTGACTCTGTTCTGTTTTGTAATTCAGTTCAAGGGTAGCGGTTTTGACATTCCCTCTATAAGTGATATCTCATGATAAGTGTCTTTTTCTGTGTGACTTATTTCACTTAGAATCGTCGTACCTAAATCCACTCATCATGCTGCTACTAGCCTTATGACGTTGATTTCATGGCTGAGTGATATTCCATTGTACATAAGGACCACAACTTCTTTATCCATTCTTCTCTTTCCTGGGATATTTAAGGTGTAACGAAGTGGAGGTTCTTGTCAACAGAGCAGCCCAAAACTTTGGGGTGCCTGTGTCTTGCTGATTTTTAGTTTTCCCAATTTATACGCCCATGAGAGGAAGTGCCCTATGGTCTCTAAGCTGAGTTTTTTAGATGTTTCAGGACACACCGTACACTTCTCCAGTGTGGCTGTTGGCAATTTACATCCCGCCCATCAGCGTAGCAAGGCTCCCATTTCTCCAAGGCCTGTCCAGCATTTCTGGTTTTGACACTTTATTCATCATGGCCCTTTTGACCGATGGGAAGCGAGACTTCTTTGTAGCGCTGATTTGCCTTTCCAGGTTGCTTGGTTGGCCAAAAAGGGCGTATGCGTTTTTTCCTGAATATATTCAGGAAAAAACGCATACGCCCTTTTTGGCCAAGGGCATCATTGTCGAGGTTTTGCCGCTTTTCCTGTGCTTTAAAGGCGATTCGAATCTACCTCCTGAAATCTGTTTCCTGCAATTCTGCCTTGCTTTCAAATCCTCTTCGTTGCCTTCCCTCAATATATTTGTGGACGAGAGTTATCATTTCTAAGTCTGCAGGTTTGTGAATTGCAGTGCCCCTGAGCTCCATTCTTCAACTCGCTTTCTTGGGAGCTGGCCGCAAAAGCGCAGGATTGCTTCAGGCCGTATTCTGGTTCCTGGCGGCAGGCTGAGCCTGTGGTTAATTCTTCTTCCTGATGGGAAAATAGAATGACCTGTGCCTGCCCCAACACCTAGAGCTAGTCTCTCATTGGTTCCCCCTCTTCCCGTTCATCCTCAGGACAATTAGCAACCTGTACGGAACAGGAGGATAAAGGTGCTGATTCTCCAAGGAGGGAGATTGCTAGTAAAGCGGCTGGAATGGCGAACCGGAGCGCAAGGAGATGAGAAATGAGGTGCGTTTTAGAAACCTTTCCCGATCACACGGTGTACCATCTTCGGGGTTTCTCATGCATGTTTTCAATGTAGGACGATGCCCTTGAACCTGGAGATTTGGGACCCATGGGATGGGTACCACGCCGTATTACTTTAAAGGGTCTGCGTTTTCTCACCCAACCTCACCAAACCTCTCAGCCCCAAGAGTGTCCACCCTTATGTCTCAATCAGCTGTGGGTCTAGATATGGTCAATCCAGGTGGCATCACAGCCCCTGAACGAATTTTGTAAGAATTTCTCTCTCTTTCACTGTCTTTGTTTCACGGGTTTTGAAACGTAATTGATTTTTATAATGGGGTTTAGCTGCTTTTCACTGCTGTGTTTATGCCGCTTTACACCCATTTGACTCACTTACAGAGAGATATCAATACATAGGTTTTAAGATTCTTACTAGTCAGATATATTCTTGGGCGGTGAATAGGGGGTGTTGAGTCCAGTTCACTGAACAAGGAGTAGGTCTTGTCTATTACATATTGGGTTTCTGAAACGGTATCTGAGCTAATTTGAAATCCGTGTTTTATGCATCACCCCACCTCACCTTTCCCGTTAAGCAGCCATAGTGTGTTTTCTAAACGTGTGACTCTGTTCTGTTTTGTAATTCAGTTCAAGGGTAGCGGTTTTTACATTCCCTCTATAAGTTATATCTTATGATAAGTGTCTTTTTCTGTGTGACTTATTTCACTTAGAATCGTCATACCTAAATCCACTCATCATGCTGCTACTAGCCTTATGACATTGATTTCATGGCTGAGTGATATTCCATTGTACATAAGGACCGCAACTTCTTTATCCATTCTTCTCTTTCCTGGGATATTTAAGGTGTAGCGAAGTGGAGGTTCTTGTCAACAGAGTAGCCCAAAACTTTGAGGTGCCTGTGTCATGCTGATTTTTAGTTTTCCCACTTTATACTCCCATGAGTGGAAGTGCGCTATGCTCTCTAAGCTGAGTTTTTTAGATGTTTCAGGACACACTGTACACTTCTCCAGAGTGGCTGTTGGCAATTTACATCCCGCCCATCAGCGTAGCAAGGCTCCCATTTCTCCATGGCCTGTCCTGCATTTCTGGTTTTGACACTTTATTCAGCATGGCCCTTTTGACCGATGGGAAGCGAGACTTCTTTGTAGCGCTGATTTGCCTTTCCAGGTTGCTTGGTTGGCCAAAAAGGGCGTATGCGTTTTTTCCTGAATATATTCAGGAAAAAACGCATACGCCCTTTTTGGCCAAGGGCATCATTGTCGAGGTTTTGCCGCTTTTCCTGTGCTTTAAAGGCGATTCGAATCTACCTCCTGAAATCTGTTTCCTGCAATTCTGCCTTGCTTTCAAATCCTCTTCGTTGCCTTCCCTCAATATATTTGTGGACGAGAGTTATCATTTCTAAGACTGCAGGTTTGTGAATTGCAGTGCCCCTGAGCTCCATTCTTCAACTCGCTTTCTTGGGAGCTGGCCGCAAAAGCGCAGGATTGCTTCAGGCCGTATTCTGGTTCCTGGCGGCAGGCTGAGCCTGTGGTTAATTCTTCTTCCTGATGGGAAAATAGAATGACCTGTGCCTGCCCCAACACCTAGAGCTAGTCTCTCATTGGTTCCCCCTCTTCCCGTTCATCCTCAGGACAATTTGCAACCTGTACGGAACAGGAGGATAAAGGTGCTGATTCTCCAAGGAGGGAGATTGCTAGTAAAGCGGCTGGAATGGCGACCCGGAGCACAAGGAGATGAGAAATGAGGTGCGTTTTAGAAACCTTTCCCGATCACACGGTGTACCATCTTCGGGGTTTCTCATGCATGTTTTCAATGTAGGACGATGCCCTTGAACCTGGAGATTTGGGACCCATGGGATGGGTACCACGCCGAATTACTTTAAAGGGTCTGCGTTAGCTCAGCCAACCTCACCAAACCTCTCAGCCCCACGAGTGTCCACCCTTATGTCTCAATCAGCTGTGGGTCTAGATATGGTCAATCCAGGTGGCATCACAGCCCCTGAACGAATTTTGTAAGAATTTCTCTCTCTTTCACTGTCTTTGTTTCACGGGTTTTGAAAAGTAATTGATTTTTATAATGGGGTTTAGCTGCTTTTCACTGCTGTGTTTATGCCGCTTTACACCCACTTGACTCACTTACAGAGAGATATCAATACATAGGTTTTAAGATTCTTACTAGTCAGATATATTCTTGGGCGGTGAATAGGGGGTGTTGAGTCCAGTTCACTGAGCAAGGAGTAGGTCTTGTCTATTACATATTGGGTTTCTGGAACGGTATCTGAGCTAATTTGAAACCCTTGTTTTATGCATCACCCCACCTCACCTTTCCCGTTAAGCAGCCATAGTGTGTTTTCTAAACGTGTGACTCTGTTCTGTTTTGTAATTCAGTTCAAGGGTAGCGGTTTTGACATTCCCTCTATAAGTGATATCTCATGATAAGTGTCTGTTTCTGTGTGACTTATTTCACTTAGAATCGTCGTACCTAGATCCACTCATCATGCTGCTACTAGCCTTATGACGTTGATTTCATGGCTGAGTGATATTCCATTGTACATAAGGACCACAACTTCTTTATCCATTCTTCTCTTTCCTGGGATATTTAAGGTGTAACGAAGTGGAGGTTCTTGTCAACAGAGCAGCCCAAAACTTTGGGGTGCCTGTGTCTTGCTGATTTTTAGTTTTCCCAATTTATACGCCCATGAGAGGAAGTGCCCTATGGTCTCTAAGCTGAGTTTTTTAGATGTTTCAGGACACACCGTACACTTCTCCAGTGTGGCTGTTGGCAATTTACATCCCGCCCATCAGCGTAGCAAGGCTCCCATTTCTCCAAGGCCTGTCCAGCATTTCTGGTTTTGACACTTTATTCATCATGGCCCTTTTGACCGATGGGAAGCGAGACTTCTTTGTAGCGCTGATTTGCCTTTCCAGGTTGCTTGCTTGGCCAAAAAGGGCGTATGCGTTTTTTCCTGAATATATTCAGGAAAAAACGCATACGCCCTTTTTGGCCAAGGGCATCATTGTCGAGGTTTTGCCGCTTTTCCTGTGCTTTAAAGGCGATTCGAATCTACCTCCTGAAATCTGTTTCCTGCAATTCTGCCTTGCTTTCAAATCCTCTTCGTTGCCTTCCCTCAATATATTTGTGGACGAGAGTTATCATTTCTAAGTCTGCAGGTTTGTGAATTGCAGTGCCCCTGAGCTCCATTCTTCAACTCGCTTTCTTGGGAGCTGGCCGCAAAAGCGCAGGATTGCTTCAGGCCGTATTCTGGTTCCTGGCAGCAGGCTGAGCCTGTGGTTAATTCTTCTTCCTGATGGGAAAATAGAATGACCTGTGCCTGCCCCAACACCTAGAGCTAGTCTCTCATTGGTTCCCCCTCTTCCCGTTCATCCTCAGGACAATTAGCAACCTGTACGGAACAGGAGGATAAAGGTGCTGATTCTCCAAGGAGGGAGATTGCTAGTAAAGCGGCTGGAATGGCGAACCGGAGCGCAAGGAGATGAGAAATGAGGTGCGTTTTAGAAACCTTTCCCGATCACACGGTGTACCATCTTCGGGGTTTCTCATGCATGTTTTCAATGTAGGAAGATGCCCTTGAACCTGGAGATTTGGGACCCATGGGATGGGTACCACGCCGTATTACTTTAAAGGGTCTGCGTTTGCTCACCCAACCTCACCAAACCTCTCAGCCCCAAGAGTGTCCACCCTTATGTCTCAATCAGCTGTGGGTCTAGATATGGTCAATCCAGGTGGCATCACAGCCCCTGAACGAATTTTGTAAGAATTTCTCTCTCTTTCACTGTCTTTGTTTCACGGGTTTTGAAACGTAATTGATTTTTATAATGGGGTTTGGCTGCTTTTCACTGCTGTTTATGCCGCTTTACACCCACTTGACTCACTTACAGAGAGATATCAATACATAGGTTTGAAGATACTTACTAGTCAGATATATTCTTGGGCGGTGAATAGGGGGTGTTGAGTCCAGTTCACTGAGCAAGGAGTAGGTCTTGTCTATTACATATTGGGTTTATGGAACGGTATCTGAGCTAATTTGAAACCCTTGTTTTATGCATCACCCCACCTCACCTTTCCCGTTAAGCAGCCATAGTGTGTTTTCTAAACGTGTGACTCTGTTCTGTTTTGTAATTCAGTTCAAGGGTAGCGGTTTTGACATTCCCTCTATAAGTGATATCTCATGATAAGTGTCTTTTTCTGTGTGACTTATTTCACTTAGAATCGTCGTACCTAAATCCACTCATCATGCTGCTACTAGCCTTATGACGTTGATTTCATGGCTGAGTGATATTCCATTGTACATAAGGACCACAACTTCTTTATCCATTCTTCTCTTTCCTGGGATATTTAAGGTGTAACGAAGTGGAGGTTCTTGTCAACAGAGTAGCCCAAAACTTTGGGGTGCCTGTGTCTTGCTGATTTTTAGTTTTCCCAATTTATACGCCCATGAGAGGAAGTGCCCTATGGTCTCTAAGCTGAGTTTTTTAGATGTTTCAGGACACACCGTACACTTCTCCAGAGTGGCTGTTAGCAATTTACATCCCGCCCATCAGCGTAGCAAGGCTCCCATTTCTCCAAGGCCTGTCCAGCATTTCTGGTTTTGACACTTTATTCATCATGGCCCTTTTGACCGATGGGAAGCGAGACTTCTTTGTAGCGCTGATTTGCCTTTCCAGGTTGCTTGGTTGGCCAAAAAGGGCGTATGCGTTTTTTCCTGAATATATTCAGGAAAAAACGCATACGCCCTTTTTGGCCAAGGGCATCATTGTCGAGGTTTTGCCGCTTTTCCTGTGCTTTAAAGGCGATTCGAATCTACCTCCTGAAATCTGTTTCCTGCAATTCTGCCCTGCTTTCAAATCCTCTTCGTTGCCTTCCCTCAATATATTTGTGGGCGAGAGTTATCATTTCTAAGTCTGCAGGTTTGTGAATTGCAGTGCCCCTGAGCTCCATTCTTCAACTCGCTTTCTTGGGAGCTGGCCGCAAAAGCGAAGGATTGCTTCAGGCCGTATTCTGGTTCCTGGAGGAAGGCTGAGCCTGTGGTTAATTCTTCTTCCTGATGGGAAAATAGAATGACCTGTGCCTGCCCCAACACCTAGAGCTAGTCTCTCATTGGTTTCCCCTCTTCCCGTTCATCCTCAGGACAATTAGCAACCTGTACGGAACAGGAGGATAAAGGTGCTGATTCTCCAAGGAGGGAGATTGCTAGTAAAGCGGCTGGAATGGCGAACCGGAGCACAAGGAGATGAGAAATGAGGTGCGTTTTAGAAACCTTTCCCGATCACACGGTGTACCATCTTCGGGGTTTCTCATGCATGTTTTCAATGTAGGACGATGCCCTTGAACCTGGAGATTTGGGACCCATGGGATGGGTACCACGCCGTATTACTTTAAAGGGTCTGCGTTTTCTCACCCAACCTCACCAAACCTCTCAGCCCCAAGAGTGTCCACCCTTATGTCTCAATCAGCTGTGGGTCTAGATATGGTCAATCCAGGTGGCATCACAGCCCCTGAACGAATTTTGTAAGGATTTCTCTCTCTTTCACTGTCTTTGTTTCACGGGTTTTGAAACGTAATTGATTTTTATAATGGGGTTTAGCTGCTTTTCACTGCTGTGTTTATGCCGCTTTACACCCATTTGACTCACTTACAGAGAGATATCAATACATAGGTTTTAAGATTCCTACTAGTCAGATATATTCTTGGGCGGTGAATAGGGGGTGTTGAGTCCAGTTCACTGAGCAAGGAGTAGGTCTTGTCTATTACATATTGGGTTTCTGGAACGGTATCTGAGCTAATTTGAAACCCTTGTTTTATGCATCACCCCACCTCACCTTTCCCGTTAAGCAGCCATAGTGTGTTTTCTAAACGTGTGACTCTGTTCTGTTTTGTAATTCAGTTCAAGGGTAGCGGTTTTGACATTCCCTCTATAAGTGATATCTCATGATAAGTGTCTTTTTCTGTGTGACTTATTTCACTTAGAATCGTCGTACCTAAATCCACTCATCATGCTGCTACTAGCCTTATGACGTTGATTTCATGGCTGAGTGATATTCCATTGTACATAAGGACCACAACTTCTTTATCCATTCTTCTCTTTCCTGGGATATTTAAGGTGTAACGAAGTGGAGGTTCTTGTCAACAGAGCAGCCCAAAACTTTGGGGTGCCTGTGTCTTGCTGATTTTTAGTTTTCCCAATTTATACGCCCATGAGAGGAAGTGCCCTATGGTCTCTAAGCTGAGTTTTTTAGATGTTTCAGGACACACCGTACACTTCTCCAGTGTGGCTGTTGGCAATTTACATCCCGCCCATCAGCGTAGCAAGGCTCCCATTTCTCCAAGGCCTGTCCAGCATTTCTGGTTTTGACACTTTATTCATCATGGCCCTTTTGACCGATGGGAAGCGAGACTTCTTTGTAGCGCTGATTTGCCTTTCCAGGTTGCTTGGTTGGCCAAAAAGGGCGTATGCGTTTTTTCCTGAATATATTCAGGAAAAAACGCATACGCCCTTTTTGGCCAAGGGCATCATTGTCGAGGTTTTGCCGCTTTTCCTGTGCTTTAAAGGCGATTCGAATCTACCTCCTGAAATCTGTTTCCTGCAATTCTGCCTTGCTTTCAAATCCTCTTCGTTGCCTTCCCTCAATATATTTGTGGACGAGAGTTATCATTTCTAAGTCTGCAGGTTTGTGAATTGCAGTGCCCCTGAGCTCCATTCTTCAACTCGCTTTTTTGGGAGCTGGCCGCAAAAGCGCAGGATTGCTTCAGGCCGTATTCTGGTTCCTGGCAGCAGGCTGAGCCTGTGGTTAATTCTTCTTCCTGATGGGAAAATAGAATGACCTGTGCCTGCCCCAACACCTAGAGCTAGTCTCTCATTGGTTCCCCCTCTTCCCGTTCATCCTCAGGACAATTAGCAACCTGTACGGAACAGGAGGATAAAGGTGCTGATTCTCCAAGGAGGGAGATTGCTAGTAAAGCGGCTGGAATGGCGAACCGGAGCGCAAGGAGATGAGAAATGAGGTGCGTTTTAGAAACCTTTCCCGATCACACGGTGTACCATCTTCGGGGTTTCTCATGCATGTTTTCAATGTAGGAAGATGCCCTTGAACCTGGAGATTTGGGACCCATGGGATGGGTACCACGCCGTATTACTTTAAAGGGTCTGCGTTTGCTCACCCAACCTCACCAAACCTCTCAGCCCCAAGAGTGTCCACCCTTATGTCTCAATCAGCTGTGGGTCTAGATATGGTCAATCCAGGTGGCATCACAGCCCCTGAACGAATTTTGTAAGAATTTCTCTCTCTTTCACTGTCTTTGTTTCACGGGTTTTGAAACGTAATTGATTTTTATAATGGGGTTTGGCTGCTTTTCACTGCTGTGTTTATGCCGCTTTACACCCACTTGACTCACTTACAGAAAGATATCAATACATAGGTTTGAAGATACTTACTAGTCAGATATATTCTTGGGCGGTGAATAGGGGGTGTTGAGTCCAGTTCACTGAGCAAGGAGTAGGTCTTGTCTATTACATATTGGGTTTATGGAACGGTATCTGAGCTAATTTGAAACCCTTGTTTTATGCATCACTCCACCTCACCTTTCCCGTTAAGCAGCCATAGTGTGTTTTCTAAACGTGTGACTCTGTTCTGTTTTGTAATTCAGTTCAAGGGTAGCGGTTTTGACATTCCCTCTATAAGTTATATCTTATGATAAGTGTCTTTTTCTGTGTGACTTATTTCACTTAGAATCGTCATACCTAAATCCACTCATCATGCTGCTACTAGCCTTATGACATTGATTTCATGGCTGAGTGATATTCCATTGTACATAAGGACCGCAACTTCTTTATCCATTCTTCTCTTTCCTGGGATATTTAAGGTGTAGCGAAGTGGAGGTTCTTGTCAACAGAGTAGCCCAAAACTTTGAGGTGCCTGTGTCATGCTGATTTTTAGTTTTCCCACTTTATACTCCCATGAGTGGAAGTGCGCTATGCTCTCTAAGCTGAGTTTTTTAGATGTTTCAGGACACACTGTACACTTCTCCAGAGTGGCTGTTGGCAATTTACATCCCGCCCATCAGCGTAGCAAGGCTCCCATTTCTCCATGGCCTGTCCTGCATTTCTGGTTTTGACACTTTATTCAGCATGGCCCTTTTGACCGATGGGAAGCGAGACTTCTTTGTAGCGCTGATTTGCCTTTCCAGGTTGCTTGGTTGGCCAAAAAGGGCGTATGCGTTTTTTCCTGAATATATTCAGGAAAAAACGCATACGCCCTTTTTGGCCAAGGGCATCATTGTCGAGGTTTTGCCGCTTTTCCTGTGCTTTAAAGGCGATTCGAATCTACCTCCTGAAATCTGTTTCCTGCAATTCTGCCTTGCTTTCAAATCCTCTTCGTTGCCTTCCCTCAATATATTTGTGGACGAGAGTTATCATTTCTAAGACTGCAGGTTTGTGAATTGCAGTGCCCCTGAGCTCCATTCTTCAACTCGCTTTCTTGGGAGCTGGCCGCAAAAGCGCAGGATTGCTTCAGGCCGTATTCTGGTTCCTGGCGGCAGGCTGAGCCTGTGGTTAATTCTTCTTCCTGATGGGAAAATAGAATGACCTGTGCCTGCCCCAACACCTAGAGCTAGTCTCTCATTGGTTCCCCCTCTTCCCGTTCATCCTCAGGACAATTTGCAACCTGTACGGAACAGGAGGATAAAGGTGCTGATTCTCCAAGGAGGGAGATTGCTAGTAAAGCGGCTGGAATGGCGACCCGGAGCACAAGGAGATGAGAAATGAGGTGCGTTTTAGAAACCTTTCCCGATCACACGGTGTACCATCTTCGGGGTTTCTCATGCATGTTTTCAATGTAGGACGATGCCCTTGAACCTGGAGATTTGGGACCCATGGGATGGGTACCACGCCGAATTACTTTAAAGGGTCTGCGTTAGCTCAGCCAACCTCACCAAACCTCTCAGCCCCACGAGTGTCCACCCTTATGTCTCAATCAGCTGTGGGTCTAGATATGGTCAATCCAGGTGGCATCACAGCCCCTGAACGAATTTTGTAAGAATTTCTCTCTCTTTCACTGTCTTTGTTTCACGGGTTTTGAAAAGTAATTGATTTTTATAATGGGGTTTAGCTGCTTTTCACTGCTGTGTTTATGCCGCTTTACACCCACTTGACTCACTTACAGAGAGATATCAATACATAGGTTTTAAGATTCTTACTAGTCAGATATATTCTTGGGCGGTGAATAGGGGGTGTTGAGTCCAGTTCACTGAGCAAGGAGTAGGTCTTGTCTATTACATATTGGGTTTCTGGAACGGTATCTGAGCTAATTTGAAACCCTTGTTTTATGCATCACCCCACCTCACCTTTCCCGTTAAGCAGCCATAGTGTGTTTTCTAAACGTGTGACTCTGTTCTGTTTTGTAATTCAGTTCAAGGGTAGCGGTTTTGACATTCCCTCTATAAGTGATATCTCATGATAAGTGTCTTTTTCTGTGTGACTTATTTCACTTAGAATCGTCGTACCTAAATCCACTCATCATGCTGCTACTAGCCTTATGACGTTGATTTCATGGCTGAGTGATATTCCATTGTACGTAAGGACCACAACTTCTTTATCCATTCTTCTCTTTCCTGGGATATTTAAGGTGTAACGAAGTGGAGGTTCTTGTCAACAGAGCAGCCCAAAACTTTGGGTTGCCTGTGTCTTGCTGATTTTTAGTTTTCCCAATTTATACGCCCATGAGAGGAAGTGCCCTATGGTCTCTAAGCTGAGTTTTTTAGATGTTTCAGGACACACCGTACACTTCTCCAGTGTGGCTGTTGGCAATTTACATCCCGCCCATCCACGTAGCAAGGCTCCCATTTCTCCAAGGCCTGTCCAGCATTTCTGGTTTTGACACTTTATTCATCATGGCCCTTTTGACCGATGGGAAGCGAGACTTCTTTGTAGCGCTGATTTGCCTTTCCAGGTTGCTTGGTTGGCCAAAAAGGGCGTATGCGTTTTTTCCTGAATATATTCAGGAAAAAACGCATACGCCCTTTTTGGCCAAGGGCATCATTGTCGAGGTTTTGCCGCTTTTCCTGTGCTTTAAAGGCGATTCGAATCTACCTCCTGAAATCTGTTTCCTGCAATTCTGCCTTGCTTTCAAATCCTCTTCGTTGCCTTCCCTCAATATATTTGTGGACGAGAGTTATCATTTCTAAGTCTGCAGGTTTGTGAATTGCAGTGCCCCTGAGCTCCATTCTTCAACTCGCTTTCTTGGGAGCTGGCCGCAAAAGCGCAGGATTGCTTCAGGCCGTATTCTGGTTCCTGGCGGCAGGCTGAGCCTGTGGTTAATTCTTCTTCCTGATGGGAAAATAGAATGACCTGTGCCTGCCCCAACACCTAGAGCTAGTCTCTCATTGGTTCCCCCTCTTCCCGTTCATCCTCAGGACAATTAGCAACCTGTACGGAACAGGAGGATAAAGGTGCTGATTCTCCAAGGAGGGAGATTGCTAGTAAAGCGGCTGGAATGGCGAACCGGAGCGCAAGGAGATGAGAAATGAGGTGCGTTTTAGAAACCTTTCCCGATCACACGGTGTACCATCTTCGGGGTTTCTCATGCATGTTTTCAATGTAGGACGATGCCCTTGAACCTGGAGATTTGGGACCCATGGGATGGGTACCACGCCGTATTACTTTAAAGGGTCTGCGTTTTCTCACCCAACCTCACCAAACCTCTCAGCCCCAAGAGTGTCCACCCTTATGTCTCAATCAGCTGTGGGTCTAGATATGGTCAATCCAGGTGGCATCACAGCCCCTGAACGAATTTTGTAAGAATTTCTCTCTCTTTCACTGTCTTTGTTTCACGGGTTTTGAAACGTAATTGATTTTTATAATGGGGTTTAGCTGCTTTTCACTGCTGTGTTTATGCCGCTTTACACCCATTTGACTCACTTACAGAGAGATATCAATACATAGGTTTTAAGATTCTTACTAGTCAGATATATTCTTGGGCGGTGAATAGGGGGTGTTGAGTCCAGTTCACTGAGCAAGGAGTAGGTCTTGTCTATTACATATTGGGTTTCTGAAACGGTATCTGAGCTAATTTGAAATCCGTGTTTTATGCATCACCCCACATCACCTTTCCCGTTAAGCAGCCATAGTGTGTTTTCTAAACGTGTGACTCTGTTCTGTTTTGTAATTCAGTTCAAGGGTAGCGGTTTTTACATTCCCTCTATAAGTTATATCTTATGATAAGTGTCTTTTTCTGTGTGACTTATTTCACTTAGAATCGTCATACCTAAATCCACTCATCATGCTGCTACTAGCCTTATGACATTGATTTCATGGCTGAGTGATATTCCATTGTACATAAGGACCGCAACTTCTTTATCCATTCTTCTCTTTCCTGGGATATTTAAGGTGTAGCGAAGTGGAGGTTCTTGTCAACAGAGTAGCCCAAAACTTTGAGGTGCCTGTGTCATGCTGATTTTTAGTTTTCCCAATTTATACGCCCATGAGTGGAAGTGCGCTATGCTCTCTAAGCTGAGTTTTTTAGATGTTTCAGGACACACTGTACACTTCTCCAGAGTGGCTGTTGGCAATTTACATCCCGCCCATCAGCGTAGCAAGGCTCCCATTTCTCCATGGCCTGTCCTGCATTTCTGGTTTTGACACTTTATTCAGCATGGCCCTTTTGACCGATGGGAAGCGAGACTTCTTTGTAGCGCTGATTTGCCTTTCCAGGTTGCTTGGTTGGCCAAAAAGGGCGTATGCGTTTTTTCCTGAATATATTCAGGAAAAAACGCATACGCCCTTTTTGGCCAAGGGCATCATTGTCGAGGTTTTGCCGCTTTTCCTGTGCTTTAAAGGCGATTCGAATCTACCTCCTGAAATCTGTTTCCTGCAATTCTGCCTTGCTTTCAAATCCTCTTCGTTGCCTTCCCTCAATATATTTGTGGACGAGAGTTATCATTTCTAAGACTGCAGGTTTGTGAATTGCAGTGCCCCTGAGCTCCATTCTTCAACTCGCTTTCTTGGGAGCTGGCCGCAAAAGCGCAGGATTGCTTCAGGCCGTATTCTGGTTCCTGGCGGCAGGCTGAGCCTGTGGTTAATTCTTCTTCCTGATGGGAAAATAGAATGACCTGTGCCTGCCCCAACACCTAGAGCTAGTCTCTCATTGGTTCCCCCTCTTCCCGTTCATCCTCAGGACAATTTGCAACCTGTACGGAACAGGAGGATAAAGGTGCTGATTCTCCAAGGAGGGAGATTGCTAGTAAAGCGGCTGGAATGGCGACCCGGAGCACAAGGAGATGAGAAATGAGGTGCGTTTTAGAAACCTTTCCCGATCACACGGTGTACCATCTTCGGGGTTTCTCATGCATGTTTTCAATGTAGGACGATGCCCTTGAACCTGGAGATTTGGGACCCATGGGATGGGTACCACGCCGAATTACTTTAAAGGGTCTGCGTTAGCTCAGCCAACCTCACCAAACCTCTCAGCCCCACGAGTGTCCACCCTTATGTCTCAATCAGCTGTGGGTCTAGATATGGTCAATCCAGGTGGCATCACAGCCCCTGAACGAATTTTGTAAGAATTTCTCTCTCTTTCACTGTCTTTGTTTCACGGGTTTTGAAAAGTAATTGATTTTTATAATGGGGTTTAGCTGCTTTTCACTGCTGTGTTTATGCCGCTTTACACCCACTTGACTCACTTACAGAGAGATATCAATACATAGGTTTTAAGATTCTTACTAGTCAGATATATTCTTGGGCGGTGAATAGGGGGTGTTGAGTCCAGTTCACTGAGCAAGGAGTAGGTCTTGTCTATTACATATTGGGTTTCTGGAACGGTATCTGAGCTAATTTGAAACCCTTGTTTTATGCATCACCCCACCTCACCTTTCCCGTTAAGCAGCCATAGTGTGTTTTCTAAACGTGTGACTCTGTTCTGTTTTGTAATTCAGTTCAAGGGTAGCGGTTTTGACATTCCCTCTATAAGTGATATCTCATGATAAGTGTCTTTTTCTGTGTGACTTATTTCACTTAGAATCGTCGTACCTAAATCCACTCATCATGCTGCTACTAGCCTTATGACGTTGATTTCATGGCTGAGTGATATTCCATTGTACATAAGGACCACAACTTCTTTATCCATTCTTCTCTTTCCTGGGATATTTAAGGTGTAACGAAGTGGAGGTTCTTGTCAACAGAGCAGCCCAAAACTTTGGGGTGCCTGTGTCTTGCTGATTTTTAGTTTTCCCAATTTATACGCCCATGAGAGGAAGTGCCCTATGGTCTCTAAGCTGAGTTTTTTAGATGTTTCAGGACACACCGTACACTTCTCCAGTGTGGCTGTTGGCAATTTACATCCCGCCCATCAGCGTAGCAAGGCTCCCATTTCTCCAAGGCCTGTCCAGCATTTCTGGTTTTGACACTTTATTCATCATGGCCCTTTTGACCGATGGGAAGCGAGACTTCTTTGTAGCGCTGATTTGCCTTTCCAGGTTGCTTGGTTGGCCAAAAAGGGCGTATGCGTTTTTTCCTGAATATATTCAGGAAAAAACGCATACGCCCTTTTTGGCCAAGGGCATCATTGTCGAGGTTTTGCCGCTTTTCCTGTGCTTTAAAGGCGATTCGAATCTACCTCCTGAAATCTGTTTCCTGCAATTCTGCCTTGCTTTCAAATCCTCTTCGTTGCCTTCCCTCAATATATTTGTGGACGAGAGTTATCATTTCTAAGTCTGCAGGTTTGTGAATTGCAGTGCCCCTGAGCTCCATTCTTCAACTCGCTTTCTTGGGAGCTGGCCGCAAAAGCGCAGGATTGCTTCAGGCCGTATTCTGGTTCCTGGCGGCAGGCTGAGCCTGTGGTTAATTCTTCTTCCTGATGGGAAAATAGAATGACCTGTGCCTGCCCCAACACCTAGAGCTAGTCTCTCATTGGTTCCCCCTCTTCCCGTTCATCCTCAGGACAATTAGCAACCTGTACGGAACAGGAGGATAAAGGTGCTGATTCTCCAAGGAGGGAGATTGCTAGTAAAGCGGCTGGAATGGCGAACCGGAGCGCAAGGAGATGAGAAATGAGGTGCGTTTTAGAAACCTTTCCCGATCACACGGTGTACCATCTTCGGGGTTTCTCATGCATGTTTTCAATGTAGGACGATGCCCTTGAACCTGGAGATTTGGGACCCATGGGATGGGTACCACGCCGTATTACTTTAAAGGGTCTGCGTTTTCTCACCCAACCTCACCAAACCTCTCAGCCCCAAGAGTGTCCACCCTTATGTCTCAATCAGCTGTGGGTCTAGATATGGTCAATCCAGGTGGCATCACAGCCCCTGAACGAATTTTGTAAGAATTTCTCTCTCTTTCACTGTCTTTGTTTCACGGGTTTTGAAACGTAATTGATTTTTATAATGGGGTTTAGCTGCTTTTCACTGCTGTGTTTATGCCGCTTTACACCCATTTGACTCACTTACAGAGAGATATCAATACATAGGTTTTAAGATTCTTACTAGTCAGATATATTCTTGGGCGGTGAATAGGGGGTGTTGAGTCCAGTTCACTGAGCAAGGAGTAGGTCTTGTCTATTACATATTGGGTTTCTGAAACGGTATCTGAGCTAATTTGAAATCCGTGTTTTATGCATCACCCCACATCACCTTTCCCGTTAAGCAGCCATAGTGTGTTTTCTAAACGTGTGACTCTGTTCTGTTTTGTAATTCAGTTCAAGGGTAGCGGTTTTTACATTCCCTCTATAAGTTATATCTTATGATAAGTGTCTTTTTCTGTGTGACTTATTTCACTTAGAATCGTCATACCTAAATCCACTCATCATGCTGCTACTAGCCTTATGACATTGATTTCATGGCTGAGTGATATTCCATTGTACATAAGGACCGCAACTTCTTTATCCATTCTTCTCTTTCCTGGGATATTTAAGGTGTAGCGAAGTGGAGGTTCTTGTCAACAGAGTAGCCCAAAACTTTGAGGTGCCTGTGTCATGCTGATTTTTAGTTTTCCCAATTTATACGCCCATGAGTGGAAGTGCGCTATGCTCTCTAAGCTGAGTTTTTTAGATGTTTCAGGACACACTGTACACTTCTCCAGAGTGGCTGTTGGCAATTTACATCCCGCCCATCAGCGTAGCAAGGCTCCCATTTCTCCATGGCCTGTCCTGCATTTCTGGTTTTGACACTTTATTCAGCATGGCCCTTTTGACCGATGGGAAGCGAGACTTCTTTGTAGCGCTGATTTGCCTTTCCAGGTTGCTTGGTTGGCCAAAAAGGGCGTATGCGTTTTTTCCTGAATATATTCAGGAAAAAACGCATACGCCCTTTTTGGCCAAGGGCATCATTGTCGAGGTTTTGCCGCTTTTCCTGTGCTTTAAAGGCGATTCGAATCTACCTCCTGAAATCTGTTTCCTGCAATTCTGCCTTGCTTTCAAATCCTCTTCGTTGCCTTCCCTCAATATATTTGTGGACGAGAGTTATCATTTCTAAGACTGCAGGTTTGTGAATTGCAGTGCCCCTGAGCTCCATTCTTCAACTCGCTTTCTTGGGAGCTGGCCGCAAAAGCGCAGGATTGCTTCAGGCCGTATTCTGGTTCCTGGCGGCAGGCTGAGCCTGTGGTTAATTCTTCTTCCTGATGGGAAAATAGAATGACCTGTGCCTGCCCCAACACCTAGAGCTAGTCTCTCATTGGTTCCCCCTCTTCCCGTTCATCCTCAGGACAATTTGCAACCTGTACGGAACAGGAGGATAAAGGTGCTGATTCTCCAAGGAGGGAGATTGCTAGTAAAGCGGCTGGAATGGCGACCCGGAGCACAAGGAGATGAGAAATGAGGTGCGTTTTAGAAACCTTTCCCGATCACACGGTGTACCATCTTCGGGGTTTCTCATGCATGTTTTCAATGTAGGACGATGCCCTTGAACCTGGAGATTTGGGACCCATGGGATGGGTACCACGCCGAATTACTTTAAAGGGTCTGCGTTAGCTCAGCCAACCTCACCAAACCTCTCAGCCCCACGAGTGTCCACCCTTATGTCTCAATCAGCTGTGGGTCTAGATATGGTCAATCCAGGTGGCATCACAGCCCCTGAACGAATTTTGTAAGAATTTCTCTCTCTTTCACTGTCTTTGTTTCACGGGTTTTGAAAAGTAATTGATTTTTATAATGGGGTTTAGCTGCTTTTCACTGCTGTGTTTATGCCGCTTTACACCCACTTGACTCACTTACAGAGAGATATCAATACATAGGTTTTAAGATTCTTACTAGTCAGATATATTCTTGGGCGGTGAATAGGGGGTGTTGAGTCCAGTTCACTGAGCAAGGAGTAGGTCTTGTCTATTACATATTGGGTTTCTGGAACGGTATCTGAGCTAATTTGAAACCCTTGTTTTATGCATCACCCCACCTCACCTTTCCCGTTAAGCAGCCATAGTGTGTTTTCTAAACGTGTGACTCTGTTCTGTTTTGTAATTCAGTTCAAGGGTAGCGGTTTTGACATTCCCTCTATAAGTGATATCTCATGATAAGTGTCTTTTTCTGTGTGACTTATTTCACTTAGAATCGTCGTACCTAAATCCACTCATCATGCTGCTACTAGCCTTATGACGTTGATTTCATGGCTGAGTGATATTCCATTGTACGTAAGGACCACAACTTCTTTATCCATTCTTCTCTTTCCTGGGATATTTAAGGTGTAACGAAGTGGAGGTTCTTGTCAACAGAGCAGCCCAAAACTTTGGGTTGCCTGTGTCTTGCTGATTTTTAGTTTTCCCAATTTATACGCCCATGAGAGGAAGTGCCCTATGGTCTCTAAGCTGAGTTTTTTAGATGTTTCAGGACACACCGTACACTTCTCCAGTGTGGCTGTTGGCAATTTACATCCCGCCCATCCACGTAGCAAGGCTCCCATTTCTCCAAGGCCTGTCCAGCATTTCTGGTTTTGACACTTTATTCATCATGGCCCTTTTGACCGATGGGAAGCGAGACTTCTTTGTAGCGCTGATTTGCCTTTCCAGGTTGCTTGGTTGGCCAAAAAGGGCGTATGCGTTTTTTCCTGAATATATTCAGGAAAAAACGCATACGCCCTTTTTGGCCAAGGGCATCATTGTCGAGGTTTTGCCGCTTTTCCTGTGCTTTAAAGGCGATTCGAATCTACCTCCTGAAATCTGTTTCCTGCAATTCTGCCTTGCTTTCAAATCCTCTTCGTTGCCTTCCCTCAATATATTTGTGGACGAGAGTTATCATTTCTAAGTCTGCAGGTTTGTGAATTGCAGTGCCCCTGAGCTCCATTCTTCAACTCGCTTTCTTGGGAGCTGGCCGCAAAAGCGCAGGATTGCTTCAGGCCGTATTCTGGTTCCTGGCGGCAGGCTGAGCCTGTGGTTAATTCTTCTTCCTGATGGGAAAATAGAATGACCTGTGCCTGCCCCAACACCTAGAGCTAGTCTCTCATTGGTTCCCCCTCTTCCCGTTCATCCTCAGGACAATTAGCAACCTGTACGGAACAGGAGGATAAAGGTGCTGATTCTCCAAGGAGGGAGATTGCTAGTAAAGCGGCTGGAATGGCGAACCGGAGCGCAAGGAGATGAGAAATGAGGTGCGTTTTAGAAACCTTTCCCGATCACACGGTGTACCATCTTCGGGGTTTCTCATGCATGTTTTCAATGTAGGACGATGCCCTTGAACCTGGAGATTTGGGACCCATGGGATGGGTACCACGCCGTATTACTTTAAAGGGTCTGCGTTTTCTCACCCAACCTCACCAAACCTCTCAGCCCCAAGAGTGTCCACCCTTATGTCTCAATCAGCTGTGGGTCTAGATATGGTCAATCCAGGTGGCATCACAGCCCCTGAACGAATTTTGTAAGAATTTCTCTCTCTTTCACTGTCTTTGTTTCACGGGTTTTGAAACGTAATTGATTTTTATAATGGGGTTTAGCTGCTTTTCACTGCTGTGTTTATGCCGCTTTACACCCATTTGACTCACTTACAGAGAGATATCAATACATAGGTTTTAAGATTCTTACTAGTCAGATATATTCTTGGGCGGTGAATAGGGGGTGTTGAGTCCAGTTCACTGAGCAAGGAGTAGGTCTTGTCTATTACATATTGGGTTTCTGAAACGGTATCTGAGCTAATTTGAAATCCGTGTTTTATGCATCACCCCACATCACCTTTCCCGTTAAGCAGCCATAGTGTGTTTTCTAAACGTGTGACTCTGTTCTGTTTTGTAATTCAGTTCAAGGGTAGCGGTTTTTACATTCCCTCTATAAGTTATATCTTATGATAAGTGTCTTTTTCTGTGTGACTTATTTCACTTAGAATCGTCATACCTAAATCCACTCATCATGCTGCTACTAGCCTTATGACATTGATTTCATGGCTGAGTGATATTCCATTGTACATAAGGACCGCAACTTCTTTATCCATTCTTCTCTTTCCTGGGATATTTAAGGTGTAGCGAAGTGGAGGTTCTTGTCAACAGAGTAGCCCAAAACTTTGAGGTGCCTGTGTCATGCTGATTTTTAGTTTTCCCACTTTATACTCCCATGAGTGGAAGTGCGCTATGCTCTCTAAGCTGAGTTTTTTAGATGTTTCAGGACACACTGTACACTTCTCCAGAGTGGCTGTTGGCAATTTACATCCCGCCCATCAGCGTAGCAAGGCTCCCATTTCTCCATGGCCTGTCCTGCATTTCTGGTTTTGACACTTTATTCAGCATGGCCCTTTTGACCGATGGGAAGCGAGACTTCTTTGTAGCGCTGATTTGCCTTTCCAGGTTGCTTGGTTGGCCAAAAAGGGCGTATGCGTTTTTTCCTGAATATATTCAGGAAAAAACGCATACGCCCTTTTTGGCCAAGGGCATCATTGTCGAGGTTTTGCCGCTTTTCCTGTGCTTTAAAGGCGATTCGAATCTACCTCCTGAAATCTGTTTCCTGCAATTCTGCCTTGCTTTCAAATCCTCTTCGTTGCCTTCCCTCAATATATTTGTGGACGAGAGTTATCATTTCTAAGACTGCAGGTTTGTGAATTGCAGTGCCCCTGAGCTCCATTCTTCAACTCGCTTTCTTGGGAGCTGGCCGCAAAAGCGCAGGATTGCTTCAGGCCGTATTCTGGTTCCTGGCGGCAGGCTGAGCCTGTGGTTAATTCTTCTTCCTGATGGGAAAATAGAATGACCTGTGCCTGCCCCAACACCTAGAGCTAGTCTCTCATTGGTTCCCCCTCTTCCCGTTCATCCTCAGGACAATTTGCAACCTGTACGGAACAGGAGGATAAAGGTGCTGATTCTCCAAGGAGGGAGATTGCTAGTAAAGCGGCTGGAATGGCGACCCGGAGCACAAGGAGATGAGAAATGAGGTGCGTTTTAGAAACCTTTCCCGATCACACGGTGTACCATCTTCGGGGTTTCTCATGCATGTTTTCAATGTAGGACGATGCCCTTGAACCTGGAGATTTGGGACCCATGGGATGGGTACCACGCCGAATTACTTTAAAGGGTCTGCGTTAGCTCAGCCAACCTCACCAAACCTCTCAGCCCCACGAGTGTCCACCCTTATGTCTCAATCAGCTGTGGGTCTAGATATGGTCAATCCAGGTGGCATCACAGCCCCTGAACGAATTTTGTAAGAATTTCTCTCTCTTTCACTGTCTTTGTTTCACGGGTTTTGAAAAGTAATTGATTTTTATAATGGGGTTTAGCTGCTTTTCACTGCTGTGTTTATGCCGCTTTACACCCACTTGACTCACTTACAGAGAGATATCAATACATAGGTTTTAAGATTCTTACTAGTCAGATATATTCTTGGGCGGTGAATAGGGGGTGTTGAGTCCAGTTCACTGAGCAAGGAGTAGGTCTTGTCTATTACATATTGGGTTTCTGGAACGGTATCTGAGCTAATTTGAAACCCTTGTTTTATGCATCACCCCACCTCACCTTTCCCGTTAAGCAGCCATAGTGTGTTTTCTAAACGTGTGACTCTGTTCTGTTTTGTAATTCAGTTCAAGGGTAGCGGTTTTGACATTCCCTCTATAAGTGATATCTCATGATAAGTGTCTTTTTCTGTGTGACTTATTTCACTTAGAATCGTCGTACCTAAATCCACTCATCATGCTGCTACTAGCCTTATGACGTTGATTTCATGGCTGAGTGATATTCCATTGTACATAAGGACCACAACTTCTTTATCCATTCTTCTCTTTCCTGGGATATTTAAGGTGTAACGAAGTGGAGGTTCTTGTCAACAGAGCAGCCCAAAACTTTGGGGTGCCTGTGTCTTGCTGATTTTTAGTTTTCCCAATTTATACGCCCATGAGAGGAAGTGCCCTATGGTCTCTAAGCTGAGTTTTTTAGATGTTTCAGGACACACCGTACACTTCTCCAGTGTGGCTGTTGGCAATTTACATCCCGCCCATCAGCGTAGCAAGGCTCCCATTTCTCCAAGGCCTGTCCAGCATTTCTGGTTTTGACACTTTATTCATCATGGCCCTTTTGACCGATGGGAAGCGAGACTTCTTTGTAGCGCTGATTTGCCTTTCCAGGTTGCTTGGTTGGCCAAAAAGGGCGTATGCGTTTTTTCCTGAATATATTCAGGAAAAAACGCATACGCCCTTTTTGGCCAAGGGCATCATTGTCGAGGTTTTGCCGCTTTTCCTGTGCTTTAAAGGCGATTCGAATCTACCTCCTGAAATCTGTTTCCTGCAATTCTGCCTTGCTTTCAAATCCTCTTCGTTGCCTTCCCTCAATATATTTGTGGACGAGAGTTATCATTTCTAAGTCTGCAGGTTTGTGAATTGCAGTGCCCCTGAGCTCCATTCTTCAACTCGCTTTCTTGGGAGCTGGCCGCAAAAGCGCAGGATTGCTTCAGGCCGTATTCTGGTTCCTGGCGGCAGGCTGAGCCTGTGGTTAATTCTTCTTCCTGATGGGAAAATAGAATGACCTGTGCCTGCCCCAACACCTAGAGCTAGTCTCTCATTGGTTCCCCCTCTTCCCGTTCATCCTCAGGACAATTAGCAACCTGTACGGAACAGGAGGATAAAGGTGCTGATTCTCCAAGGAGGGAGATTGCTAGTAAAGCGGCTGGAATGGCGAACCGGAGCGCAAGGAGATGAGAAATGAGGTGCGTTTTAGAAACCTTTCCCGATCACACGGTGTACCATCTTCGGGGTTTCTCATGCATGTTTTCAATGTAGGACGATGCCCTTGAACCTGGAGATTTGGGACCCATGGGATGGGTACCACGCCGTATTACTTTAAAGGGTCTGCGTTTTCTCACCCAACCTCACCAAACCTCTCAGCCCCAAGAGTGTCCACCCTTATGTCTCAATCAGCTGTGGGTCTAGATATGGTCAATCCAGGTGGCATCACAGCCCCTGAACGAATTTTGTAAGAATTTCTCTCTCTTTCACTGTCTTTGTTTCACGGGTTTTGAAACGTAATTGATTTTTATAATGGGGTTTAGCTGCTTTTCACTGCTGTGTTTATGCCGCTTTACACCCATTTGACTCACTTACAGAGAGATATCAATACATAGGTTTTAAGATTCTTACTAGTCAGATATATTCTTGGGCGGTGAATAGGGGGTGTTGAGTCCAGTTCACTGAGCAAGGAGTAGGTCTTGTCTATTACATATTGGGTTTCTGAAACGGTATCTGAGCTAATTTGAAATCCGTGTTTTATGCATCACCCCACATCACCTTTCCCGTTAAGCAGCCATAGTGTGTTTTCTAAACGTGTGACTCTGTTCTGTTTTGTAATTCAGTTCAAGGGTAGCGGTTTTTACATTCCCTCTATAAGTTATATCTTATGATAAGTGTCTTTTTCTGTGTGACTTATTTCACTTAGAATCGTCATACCTAAATCCACTCATCATGCTGCTACTAGCCTTATGACATTGATTTCATGGCTGAGTGATATTCCATTGTACATAAGGACCGCAACTTCTTTATCCATTCTTCTCTTTCCTGGGATATTTAAGGTGTAGCGAAGTGGAGGTTCTTGTCAACAGAGTAGCCCAAAACTTTGAGGTGCCTGTGTCATGCTGATTTTTAGTTTTCCCAATTTATACGCCCATGAGTGGAAGTGCGCTATGCTCTCTAAGCTGAGTTTTTTAGATGTTTCAGGACACACTGTACACTTCTCCAGAGTGGCTGTTGGCAATTTACATCCCGCCCATCAGCGTAGCAAGGCTCCCATTTCTCCATGGCCTGTCCTGCATTTCTGGTTTTGACACTTTATTCAGCATGGCCCTTTTGACCGATGGGAAGCGAGACTTCTTTGTAGCGCTGATTTGCCTTTCCAGGTTGCTTGGTTGGCCAAAAAGGGCGTATGCGTTTTTTCCTGAATATATTCAGGAAAAAACGCATACGCCCTTTTTGGCCAAGGGCATCATTGTCGAGGTTTTGCCGCTTTTCCTGTGCTTTAAAGGCGATTCGAATCTACCTCCTGAAATCTGTTTCCTGCAATTCTGCCTTGCTTTCAAATCCTCTTCGTTGCCTTCCCTCAATATATTTGTGGACGAGAGTTATCATTTCTAAGACTGCAGGTTTGTGAATTGCAGTGCCCCTGAGCTCCATTCTTCAACTCGCTTTCTTGGGAGCTGGCCGCAAAAGCGCAGGATTGCTTCAGGCCGTATTCTGGTTCCTGGCGGCAGGCTGAGCCTGTGGTTAATTCTTCTTCCTGATGGGAAAATAGAATGACCTGTGCCTGCCCCAACACCTAGAGCTAGTCTCTCATTGGTTCCCCCTCTTCCCGTTCATCCTCAGGACAATTTGCAACCTGTACGGAACAGGAGGATAAAGGTGCTGATTCTCCAAGGAGGGAGATTGCTAGTAAAGCGGCTGGAATGGCGACCCGGAGCACAAGGAGATGAGAAATGAGGTGCGTTTTAGAAACCTTTCCCGATCACACGGTGTACCATCTTCGGGGTTTCTCATGCATGTTTTCAATGTAGGACGATGCCCTTGAACCTGGAGATTTGGGACCCATGGGATGGGTACCACGCCGAATTACTTTAAAGGGTCTGCGTTAGCTCAGCCAACCTCACCAAACCTCTCAGCCCCACGAGTGTCCACCCTTATGTCTCAATCAGCTGTGGGTCTAGATATGGTCAATCCAGGTGGCATCACAGCCCCTGAACGAATTTTGTAAGAATTTCTCTCTCTTTCACTGTCTTTGTTTCACGGGTTTTGAAAAGTAATTGATTTTTATAATGGGGTTTAGCTGCTTTTCACTGCTGTGTTTATGCCGCTTTACACCCACTTGACTCACTTACAGAGAGATATCAATACATAGGTTTTAAGATTCTTACTAGTCAGATATATTCTTGGGCGGTGAATAGGGGGTGTTGAGTCCAGTTCACTGAGCAAGGAGTAGGTCTTGTCTATTACATATTGGGTTTCTGGAACGGTATCTGAGCTAATTTGAAACCCTTGTTTTATGCATCACCCCACCTCACCTTTCCCGTTAAGCAGCCATAGTGTGTTTTCTAAACGTGTGACTCTGTTCTGTTTTGTAATTCAGTTCAAGGGTAGCGGTTTTGACATTCCCTCTATAAGTGATATCTCATGATAAGTGTCTTTTTCTGTGTGACTTATTTCACTTAGAATCGTCGTACCTAAATCCACTCATCATGCTGCTACTAGCCTTATGACGTTGATTTCATGGCTGAGTGATATTCCATTGTACATAAGGACCACAACTTCTTTATCCATTCTTCTCTTTCCTGGGATATTTAAGGTGTAACGAAGTGGAGGTTCTTGTCAACAGAGCAGCCCAAAACTTTGGGGTGCCTGTGTCTTGCTGATTTTTAGTTTTCCCAATTTATACGCCCATGAGAGGAAGTGCCCTATGGTCTCTAAGCTGAGTTTTTTAGATGTTTCAGGACACACCGTACACTTCTCCAGTGTGGCTGTTGGCAATTTACATCCCGCCCATCAGCGTAGCAAGGCTCCCATTTCTCCAAGGCCTGTCCAGCATTTCTGGTTTTGACACTTTATTCATCATGGCCCTTTTGACCGATGGGAAGCGAGACTTCTTTGTAGCGCTGATTTGCCTTTCCAGGTTGCTTGGTTGGCCAAAAAGGGCGTATGCGTTTTTTCCTGAATATATTCAGGAAAAAACGCATACGCCCTTTTTGGCCAAGGGCATCATTGTCGAGGTTTTGCCGCTTTTCCTGTGCTTTAAAGGCGATTCGAATCTACCTCCTGAAATCTGTTTCCTGCAATTCTGCCTTGCTTTCAAATCCTCTTCGTTGCCTTCCCTCAATATATTTGTGGACGAGAGTTATCATTTCTAAGTCTGCAGGTTTGTGAATTGCAGTGCCCCTGAGCTCCATTCTTCAACTCGCTTTCTTGGGAGCTGGCCGCAAAAGCGCAGGATTGCTTCAGGCCGTATTCTGGTTCCTGGCGGCAGGCTGAGCCTGTGGTTAATTCTTCTTCCTGATGGGAAAATAGAATGACCTGTGCCTGCCCCAACACCTAGAGCTAGTCTCTCATTGGTTCCCCCTCTTCCCGTTCATCCTCAGGACAATTAGCAACCTGTACGGAACAGGAGGATAAAGGTGCTGATTCTCCAAGGAGGGAGATTGCTAGTAAAGCGGCTGGAATGGCGAACCGGAGCGCAAGGAGATGAGAAATGAGGTGCGTTTTAGAAACCTTTCCCGATCACACGGTGTACCATCTTCGGGGTTTCTCATGCATGTTTTCAATGTAGGACGATGCCCTTGAACCTGGAGATTTGGGACCCATGGGATGGGTACCACGCCGTATTACTTTAAAGGGTCTGCGTTTTCTCACCCAACCTCACCAAACCTCTCAGCCCCAAGAGTGTCCACCCTTATGTCTCAATCAGCTGTGGGTCTAGATATGGTCAATCCAGGTGGCATCACAGCCCCTGAACGAATTTTGTAAGAATTTCTCTCTCTTTCACTGTCTTTGTTTCACGGGTTTTGAAACGTAATTGATTTTTATAATGGGGTTTAGCTGCTTTTCACTGCTGTGTTTATGCCGCTTTACACCCATTTGACTCACTTACAGAGAGATATCAATACATAGGTTTTAAGATTCTTACTAGTCAGATATATTCTTGGGCGGTGAATAGGGGGTGTTGAGTCCAGTTCACTGAGCAAGGAGTAGGTCTTGTCTATTACATATTGGGTTTCTGGAACGGTATCTGAGCTAATTTGAAATCCGTGTTTTATGCATCACCCCACCTCACCTTTCCCGTTAAGCAGCCATAGTGTGTTTTCTAAACGTGTGACTCTGTTCTGTTTTGTAATTCAGTTCAAGGGTAGCGGTTTTTACATTCCCTCTATAAGTTATATCTTATGATAAGTGTCTTTTTCTGTGTGACTTATTTCACTTAGAATCGTCATACCTAAATCCACTCATCATGCTGCTACTAGCCTTATGACATTGATTTCATGGCTGAGTGATATTCCATTGTACATAAGGACCGCAACTTCTTTATCCATTCTTCTCTTTCCTGGGATATTTAAGGTGTAGCGAAGTGGAGGTTCTTGTCAACAGAGTAGCCCAAAACTTTGAGGTGCCTGTGTCATGCTGATTTTTAGTTTTCCCACTTTATACTCCCATGAGTGGAAGTGCGCTATGCTCTCTAAGCTGAGTTTTTTAGATGTTTCAGGACACACTGTACACTTCTCCAGAGTGGCTGTTGGCAATTTACATCCCGCCCATCAGCGTAGCAAGGCTCCCATTTCTCCATGGCCTGTCCTGCATTTCTGGTTTTGACACTTTATTCAGCATGGCCCTTTTGACCGATGGGAAGCGAGACTTCTTTGTAGCGCTGATTTGCCTTTCCAGGTTGCTTGGTTGGCCAAAAAGGGCGTATGCGTTTTTTCCTGAATATATTCAGGAAAAAACGCATACGCCCTTTTTGGCCAAGGGCATCATTGTCGAGGTTTTGCCGCTTTTCCTGTGCTTTAAAGGCGATTCGAATCTACCTCCTGAAATCTGTTTCCTGCAATTCTGCCTTGCTTTCAAATCCTCTTCGTTGCCTTCCCTCAATATATTTGTGGACGAGAGTTATCATTTCTAAGACTGCAGGTTTGTGAATTGCAGTGCCCCTGAGCTCCATTCTTCAACTCGCTTTCTTGGGAGCTGGCCGCAAAAGCGCAGGATTGCTTCAGGCCGTATTCTGGTTCCTGGCGGCAGGCTGAGCCTGTGGTTAATTCTTCTTCCTGATGGGAAAATAGAATGACCTGTGCCTGCCCCAACACCTAGAGCTAGTCTCTCATTGGTTCCCCCTCTTCCCGTTCATCCTCAGGACAATTTGCAACCTGTACGGAACAGGAGGATAAAGGTGCTGATTCTCCAAGGAGGGAGATTGCTAGTAAAGCGGCTGGAATGGCGACCCGGAGCACAAGGAGATGAGAAATGAGGTGCGTTTTAGAAACCTTTCCCGATCACACGGTGTACCATCTTCGGGGTTTCTCATGCATGTTTTCAATGTAGGACGATGCCCTTGAACCTGGAGATTTGGGACCCATGGGATGGGTACCACGCCGAATTACTTTAAAGGGTCTGCGTTAGCTCAGCCAACCTCACCAAACCTCTCAGCCCCACGAGTGTCCACCCTTATGTCTCAATCAGCTGTGGGTCTAGATATGGTCAATCCAGGTGGCATCACAGCCCCTGAACGAATTTTGTAAGAATTTCTCTCTCTTTCACTGTCTTTGTTTCACGGGTTTTGAAAAGTAATTGATTTTTATAATGGGGTTTAGCTGCTTTTCACTGCTGTGTTTATGCCGCTTTACACCCACTTGACTCACTTACAGAGAGATATCAATACATAGGTTTTAAGATTCTTCCTAGTCAGATATATTCTTGGGCGGTGAATAGGGGGTGTTGAGTCCAGTTCACTGAGCAAGGAGTAGGTCTTGTCTATTACATATTGGGTTTCTGGAACGGTATCTGAGCTAATTTGAAACCCTTGTTTTATGCATCACCCCACCTCACCTTTCCCGTTAAGCAGCCATAGTGTGTTTTCTAAACGTGTGACTCTGTTCTGTTTTGTAATTCAGTTCAAGGGTAGCGGTTTTGACATTCCCTCTATAAGTGATATCTCATGATAAGTGTCTTTTTCTGTGTGACTTATTTCACTTAGAATCGTCGTACCTAAATCCACTCATCATGCTGCTACTAGCCTTATGACGTTGATTTCATGGCTGAGTGATATTCCATTGTACATAAGGACCACAACTTCTTTATCCATTCTTCTCTTTCCTGGGATATTTAAGGTGTAACGAAGTGGAGGTTCTTGTCAACAGAGCAGCCCAAAACTTTGGGGTGCCTGTGTCTTGCTGATTTTTAGTTTTCCCAATTTATACGCCCATGAGAGGAAGTGCCCTATGGTCTCTAAGCTGAGTTTTTTAGATGTTTCAGGACACACCGTACACTTCTCCAGTGTGGCTGTTGGCAATTTACATCCCGCCCATCAGCGTAGCAAGGCTCCCATTTCTCCAAGGCCTGTCCAGCATTTCTGGTTTTGACACTTTATTCATCATGGCCCTTTTGACCGATGGGAAGCGAGACTTCTTTGTAGCGCTGATTTGCCTTTCCAGGTTGCTTGGTTGGCCAAAAAGGGCGTATGCGTTTTTTCCTGAATATATTCAGGAAAAAACGCATACGCCCTTTTTGGCCAAGGGCATCATTGTCGAGGTTTTGCCGCTTTTCCTGTGCTTTAAAGGCGATTCGAATCTACCTCCTGAAATCTGTTTCCTGCAATTCTGCCTTGCTTTCAAATCCTCTTCGTTGCCTTCCCTCAATATATTTGTGGACGAGAGTTATCATTTCTAAGTCTGCAGGTTTGTGAATTGCAGTGCCCCTGAGCTCCATTCTTCAACTCGCTTTCTTGGGAGCTGGCCGCAAAAGCGCAGGATTGCTTCAGGCCGTATTCTGGTTCCTGGCGGCAGGCTGAGCCTGTGGTTAATTCTTCTTCCTGATGGGAAAATAGAATGACCTGTGCCTGCCCCAACACCTAGAGCTAGTCTCTCATTGGTTCCCCCTCTTCCCGTTCATCCTCAGGACAATTAGCAACCTGTACGGAACAGGAGGATAAAGGTGCTGATTCTCCAAGGAGGGAGATTGCTAGTAAAGCGGCTGGAATGGCGAACCGGAGCGCAAGGAGATGAGAAATGAGGTGCGTTTTAGAAACCTTTCCCGATCACACGGTGTACCATCTTCGGGGTTTCTAATGCATGTTTTCAATGTAGGAAGATGCCCTTGAACCTGGAGATTTGGGACCCATGGGATGGGTACCACGCCGTATTACTTTAAAGGGTCTGCGTTTGCTCACCCAACCTCACCAAACCTCTCAGCCCCAAGAGTGTCCACCCTTATGTCTCAATCAGCTGTGGGTCTAGATATGGTCAATCCAGGTGGCATCACAGCCCCTGAACGAATTTTGTAAGAATTTCTCTCTCTTTCACTGTCTTTGTTTCACGGGTTTTGAAACGTAATTGATTTTTATAATGGGGTTTGGCTGCTTTTCACTGCTGTTTATGCCGCTTTACACCCACTTGACTCACTTACAGAGAGATATCAATACATAGGTTTGAAGATACTTACTAGTCAGATATATTCTTGGGCGGTGAATAGGGGGTGTTGAGTCCAGTTCACTGAGCAAGGAGTAGGTCTTGTCTATTACATATTGGGTTTATGGAACGGTATCTGAGCTAATTTGAAACCCTTGTTTTATGCATCACCCCACCTCACCTTTCCCGTTAAGCAGCCATAGTGTGTTTTCTAAACGTGTGACTCTGTTCTGTTTTGTAATTCAGTTCAAGGGTAGCGGTTTTGACATTCCCTCTATAAGTGATATCTCATGATAAGTGTCTTTTTCTGTGTGACTTATTTCACTTAGAATCGTCGTACCTAAATCCACTCATCATGCTGCTACTAGCCTTATGACGTTGATTTCATGGCTGAGTGATATTCCATTGTACATAAGGACCACAACTTCTTTATCCATTCTTCTCTTTCCTGGGATATTTAAGGTGTAACGAAGTGGAGGTTCTTGTCAACAGAGTAGCCCAAAACTTTGGGGTGCCTGTGTCTTGCTGATTTTTAGTTTTCCCAATTTATACGCCCATGAGAGGAAGTGCCCTATGGTCTCTAAGCTGAGTTTTTTAGATGTTTCAGGACACACCGTACACTTCTCCAGAGTGGCTGTTAGCAATTTACATCCCGCCCATCAGCGTAGCAAGGCTCCCATTTCTCCAAGGCCTGTCCAGCATTTCTGGTTTTGACACTTTATTCATCATGGCCCTTTTGACCGATGGGAAGCGAGACTTCTTTGTAGCGCTGATTTGCCTTTCCAGGTTGCTTGGTTGGCCAAAAAGGGCGTATGCGTTTTTTCCTGAATATATTCAGGAAAAAACGCATACGCCCTTTTTGGCCAAGGGCATCATTGTCGAGGTTTTGCCGCTTTTCCTGTGCTTTAAAGGCGATTCGAATCTACCTCCTGAAATCTGTTTCCTGCAATTCTGCCCTGCTTTCAAATCCTCTTCGTTGCCTTCCCTCAATATATTTGTGGGCGAGAGTTATCATTTCTAAGTCTGCAGGTTTGTGAATTGCAGTGCCCCTGAGCTCCATTCTTCAACTCGCTTTCTTGGGAGCTGGCCGCAAAAGCGAAGGATTGCTTCAGGCCGTATTCTGGTTCCTGGAGGAAGGCTGAGCCTGTGGTTAATTCTTCTTCCTGATGGGAAAATAGAATGACCTGTGCCTGCCCCAACACCTAGAGCTAGTCTCTCATTGGTTTCCCCTCTTCCCGTTCATCCTCAGGACAATTAGCAACCTGTACGGAACAGGAGGATAAAGGTGCTGATTCTCCAAGGAGGGAGATTGCTAGTAAAGCGGCTGGAATGGCGAACCGGAGCACAAGGAGATGAGAAATGAGGTGCGTTTTAGAAACCTTTCCCGATCACACGGTGTACCATCTTCGGGGTTTCTCATGCATGTTTTCAATGTAGGACGATGCCCTTGAACCTGGAGATTTGGGACCCATGGGATGGGTACCACGCCGTATTACTTTAAAGGGTCTGCGTTTTCTCACCCAACCTCACCAAACCTCTCAGCCCCAAGAGTGTCCACCCTTATGTCTCAATCAGCTGTGGGTCTAGATATGGTCAATCCAGGTGGCATCACAGCCCCTGAACGAATTTTGTAAGGATTTCTCTCTCTTTCACTGTCTTTGTTTCACGGGTTTTGAAACGTAATTGATTTTTATAATGGGGTTTAGCTGCTTTTCACTGCTGTGTTTATGCCGCTTTACACCCATTTGACTCACTTACAGAGAGATATCAATACATAGGTTTTAAGATTCCTACTAGTCAGATATATTCTTGGGCGGTGAATAGGGGGTGTTGAGTCCAGTTCACTGAGCAAGGAGTAGGTCTTGTCTATTACATATTGGGTTTCTGGAACGGTATCTGAGCTAATTTGAAACCCGTGTTTTATGCATCACCCCACCTCACCCTTCCCGTTAAGCAGCCATAGTGTGTTTTCTAAACGTGTGACTCTGTTCTGTTTTGTAATTCAGTTCAAGGGTAGCGGTTTTTACATTCCCTCTATAAGTTATATCTTATGATAAGTGTCTTTTTCTGTGTGACTTATTTCACTTAGAATCGTCATACCTAAATCCACTCATCATGCTGCTACTAGCCTTATGACATTGATTTCATGGCTGAGTGATATTCCATTGTACATAAGGACCGCAACTTCTTTATCCATTCTTCTCTTTCCTGGGATATTTAAGGTGTAGCGAAGTGGAGGTTCTTGTCAACAGAGTAGCCCAAAACTTTGAGGTGCCTGTGTCATGCTGATTTTTAGTTTTCCCACTTTATACTCCCATGAGTGGAAGTGCGCTATGCTCTCTAAGCTGAGTTTTTTAGATGTTTCAGGACACACTGTACACTTCTCCAGAGTGGCTGTTGGCAATTTACATCCCGCCCATCAGCGTAGCAAGGCTCCCATTTCTCCATGGCCTGTCCTGCATTTCTGGTTTTGACACTTTATTCAGCATGGCCCTTTTGACCGATGGGAAGCGAGACTTCTTTGTAGCGCTGATTTGCCTTTCCAGGTTGCTTGGTTGGCCAAAAAGGGCGTATGCGTTTTTTCCTGAATATATTCAGGAAAAAACGCATACGCCCTTTTTGGCCAAGGGCATCATTGTCGAGGTTTTGCCGCTTTTCCTGTGCTTTAAAGGCGATTCGAATCTACCTCCTGAAATCTGTTTCCTGCAATTCTGCCTTGCTTTCAAATCCTCTTCGTTGCCTTCCCTCAATATATTTGTGGACGAGAGTTATCATTTCTAAGACTGCAGGTTTGTGAATTGCAGTGCCCCTGAGCTCCATTCTTCAACTCGCTTTCTTGGGAGCTGGCCGCAAAAGCGCAGGATTGCTTCAGGCCGTATTCTGGTTCCTGGCGGCAGGCTGAGCCTGTGGTTAATTCTTCTTCCTGATGGGAAAATAGAATGACCTGTGCCTGCCCCAACACCTAGAGCTAGTCTCTCATTGGTTCCCCCTCTTCCCGTTCATCCTCAGGACAATTTGCAACCTGTACGGAACAGGAGGATAAAGGTGCTGATTCTCCAAGGAGGGAGATTGCTAGTAAAGCGGCTGGAATGGCGACCCGGAGCACAAGGAGATGAGAAATGAGGTGCGTTTTAGAAACCTTTCCCGATCACACGGTGTACCATCTTCGGGGTTTCTCATGCATGTTTTCAATGTAGGACGATGCCCTTGAACCTGGAGATTTGGGACCCATGGGATGGGTACCACGCCGAATTACTTTAAAGGGTCTGCGTTAGCTCAGCCAACCTCACCAAACCTCTCAGCCCCAAGAGTGTCCACCCTTATGTCTCAATCAGCTGTGGGTCTAGATATGGTCAATCCAGGTGGCATCACAGCCCCTGAACGAATTTTGTAAGAATTTCTCTCTCTTTCACTGTCTTTGTTTCACGGGTTTTGAAAAGTAATTGATTTTTATAATGGGGTTTAGCTGCTTTTCACTGCTGTGTTTATGCCGCTTTACACCCACTTGACTCACTTACAGAGAGATATCAATACATAGGTTTTAAGATTCTTACTAGTCAGATATATTCTTGGGCGGTGAATAGGGGGTGTTGAGTCCAGTTCACTGAGCAAGGAGTAGGTCTTGTCTATTACATATTGGGTTTCTGGAACGGTATCTGAGCTAATTTGAAACCCTTGTTTTATGCATCACCCCACCTCACCTTTCCCGTTAAGCAGCCATAGTGTGTTTTCTAAACGTGTGACTCTGTTCTGTTTTGTAATTCAGTTCAAGGGTAGCGGTTTTGACATTCCCTCTATAAGTGATATCTCATGATAAGTGTCTTTTTCTGTGTGACTTATTTCACTTAGAATCGTCGTACCTAAATCCACTCATCATGCTGCTACTAGCCTTATGACGTTGATTTCATGGCTGAGTGATATTCCATTGTACGTAAGGACCACAACTTCTTTATCCATTCTTCTCTTTCCTGGGATATTTAAGGTGTAACGAAGTGGAGGTTCTTGTCAACAGAGCAGCCCAAAACTTTGGGTTGCCTGTGTCTTGCTGATTTTTAGTTTTCCCAATTTATACGCCCATGAGAGGAAGTGCCCTATGGTCTCTAAGCTGAGTTTTTTAGATGTTTCAGGACACACCGTACACTTCTCCAGTGTGGCTGTTGGCAATTTACATCCCGCCCATCCACGTAGCAAGGCTCCCATTTCTCCAAGGCCTGTCCAGCATTTCTGGTTTTGACACTTTATTCATCATGGCCCTTTTGACCGATGGGAAGCGAGACTTCTTTGTAGCGCTGATTTGCCTTTCCAGGTTGCTTGGTTGGCCAAAAAGGGCGTATGCGTTTTTTCCTGAATATATTCAGGAAAAAACGCATACGCCCTTTTTGGCCAAGGGCATCATTGTCGAGGTTTTGCCGCTTTTCCTGTGCTTTAAAGGCGATTCGAATCTACCTCCTGAAATCTGTTTCCTGCAATTCTGCCTTGCTTTCAAATCCTCTTCGTTGCCTTCCCTCAATATATTTGTGGACGAGAGTTATCATTTCTAAGTCTGCAGGTTTGTGAATTGCAGTGCCCCTGAGCTCCATTCTTCAACTCGCTTTCTTGGGAGCTGGCCGCAAAAGCGCAGGATTGCTTCAGGCCGTATTCTGGTTCCTGGCGGCAGGCTGAGCCTGTGGTTAATTCTTCTTCCTGATGGGAAAATAGAATGACCTGTGCCTGCCCCAACACCTAGAGCTAGTCTCTCATTGGTTCCCCCTCTTCCCGTTCATCCTCAGGACAATTAGCAACCTGTACGGAACAGGAGGATAAAGGTGCTGATTCTCCAAGGAGGGAGATTGCTAGTAAAGCGGCTGGAATGGCGAACCGGAGCGCAAGGAGATGAGAAATGAGGTGCGTTTTAGAAACCTTTCCCGATCACACGGTGTACCATCTTCGGGGTTTCTCATGCATGTTTTCAATGTAGGACGATGCCCTTGAACCTGGAGATTTGGGACCCATGGGATGGGTACCACGCCGTATTACTTTAAAGGGTCTGCGTTTTCTCACCCAACCTCACCAAACCTCTCAGCCCCAAGAGTGTCCACCCTTATGTCTCAATCAGCTGTGGGTCTAGATATGGTCAATCCAGGTGGCATCACAGCCCCTGAACGAATTTTGTAAGAATTTCTCTCTCTTTCACTGTCTTTGTTTCACGGGTTTTGAAACGTAATTGATTTTTATAATGGGGTTTAGCTGCTTTTCACTGCTGTGTTTATGCCGCTTTACACCCATTTGACTCACTTACAGAGAGATATCAATACATAGGTTTTAAGATTCTTACTAGTCAGATATATTCTTGGGCGGTGAATAGGGGGTGTTGAGTCCAGTTCACTGAGCAAGGAGTAGGTCTTGTCTATTACATATTGGGTTTCTGGAACGGTATCTGAGCTAATTTGAAATCCGTGTTTTATGCATCACCCCACCTCACCTTTCCCGTTAAGCAGCCATAGTGTGTTTTCTAAACGTGTGACTCTGTTCTGTTTTGTAATTCAGTTCAAGGGTAGCGGTTTTTACATTCCCTCTATAAGTTATATCTTATGATAAGTGTCTTTTTCTGTGTGACTTATTTCACTTAGAATCGTCATACCTAAATCCACTCATCATGCTGCTACTAGCCTTATGACATTGATTTCATGGCTGAGTGATATTCCATTGTACATAAGGACCGCAACTTCTTTATCCATTCTTCTCTTTCCTGGGATATTTAAGGTGTAGCGAAGTGGAGGTTCTTGTCAACAGAGTAGCCCAAAACTTTGAGGTGCCTGTGTCATGCTGATTTTTAGTTTTCCCACTTTATACTCCCATGAGTGGAAGTGCGCTATGCTCTCTAAGCTGAGTTTTTTAGATGTTTCAGGACACACTGTACACTTCTCCAGAGTGGCTGTTGGCAATTTACATCCCGCCCATCAGCGTAGCAAGGCTCCCATTTCTCCATGGCCTGTCCTGCATTTCTGGTTTTGACACTTTATTCAGCATGGCCCTTTTGACCGATGGGAAGCGAGACTTCTTTGTAGCGCTGATTTGCCTTTCCAGGTTGCTTGGTTGGCCAAAAAGGGCGTATGCGTTTTTTCCTGAATATATTCAGGAAAAAACGCATACGCCCTTTTTGGCCAAGGGCATCATTGTCGAGGTTTTGCCGCTTTTCCTGTGCTTTAAAGGCGATTCGAATCTACCTCCTGAAATCTGTTTCCTGCAATTCTGCCTTGCTTTCAAATCCTCTTCGTTGCCTTCCCTCAATATATTTGTGGACGAGAGTTATCATTTCTAAGACTGCAGGTTTGTGAATTGCAGTGCCCCTGAGCTCCATTCTTCAACTCGCTTTCTTGGGAGCTGGCCGCAAAAGCGCAGGATTGCTTCAGGCCGTATTCTGGTTCCTGGCGGCAGGCTGAGCCTGTGGTTAATTCTTCTTCCTGATGGGAAAATAGAATGACCTGTGCCTGCCCCAACACCTAGAGCTAGTCTCTCATTGGTTCCCCCTCTTCCCGTTCATCCTCAGGACAATTTGCAACCTGTACGGAACAGGAGGATAAAGGTGCTGATTCTCCAAGGAGGGAGATTGCTAGTAAAGCGGCTGGAATGGCGACCCGGAGCACAAGGAGATGAGAAATGAGGTGCGTTTTAGAAACCTTTCCCGATCACACGGTGTACCATCTTCGGGGTTTCTCATGCATGTTTTCAATGTAGGACGATGCCCTTGAACCTGGAGATTTGGGACCCATGGGATGGGTACCACGCCGAATTACTTTAAAGGGTCTGCGTTAGCTCAGCCAACCTCACCAAACCTCTCAGCCCCACGAGTGTCCACCCTTATGTCTCAATCAGCTGTGGGTCTAGATATGGTCAATCCAGGTGGCATCACAACCCCTGAACGAATTTTGTAAGAATTTCTCTCTCTTTCACTGTCTTTGTTTCACGGGTTTTGAAAAGTAATTGATTTTTATAATGGGGTTTAGCTGCTTTTCACTGCTGTGTTTATGCCGCTTTACACCCACTTGACTCACTTACAGAGAGATATCAATACATAGGTTTTAAGATTCTTACTAGTCAGATATATTCTTGGGCGGTGAATAGGGGGTGTTGAGTCCAGTTCACTGAGCAAGGAGTAGGTCTTGTCTATTACATATTGGGTTTCTGGAACGGTATCTGAGCTAATTTGAAACCCTTGTTTTATGCATCACCCCACCTCACCTTTCCCGTTAAGCAGCCATAGTGTGTTTTCTAAACGTGTGACTCTGTTCTGTTTTGTAATTCAGTTCAAGGGTAGCGGTTTTGACATTCCCTCTATAAGTGATATCTCATGATAAGTGTCTTTTTCTGTGTGACTTATTTCACTTAGAATCGTCGTACCTAAATCCACTCATCATGCTGCTACTAGCCTTATGACGTTGATTTCATGGCTGAGTGATATTCCATTGTACATAAGGACCACAACTTCTTTATCCATTCTTCTCTTTCCTGGGATATTTAAGGTGTAACGAAGTGGAGGTTCTTGTCAACAGAGCAGCCCAAAACTTTGGGGTGCCTGTGTCTTGCTGATTTTTAGTTTTCCCAATTTATACGCCCATGAGAGGAAGTGCCCTATGGTCTCTAAGCTGAGTTTTTTAGATGTTTCAGGACACACCGTACACTTCTCCAGTGTGGCTGTTGGCAATTTACATCCCGCCCATCAGCGTAGCAAGGCTCCCATTTCTCCAAGGCCTGTCCAGCATTTCTGGTTTTGACACTTTATTCATCATGGCCCTTTTGACCGATGGGAAGCGAGACTTCTTTGTAGCGCTGATTTGCCTTTCCAGGTTGCTTGGTTGGCCAAAAAGGGCGTATGCGTTTTTTCCTGAATATATTCAGGAAAAAACGCATACGCCCTTTTTGGCCAAGGGCATCATTGTCGAGGTTTTGCCGCTTTTCCTGTGCTTTAAAGGCGATTCGAATCTACCTCCTGAAATCTGTTTCCTGCAATTCTGCCTTGCTTTCAAATCCTCTTCGTTGCCTTCCCTCAATATATTTGTGGACGAGAGTTATCATTTCTAAGTCTGCAGGTTTGTGAATTGCAGTGCCCCTGAGCTCCATTTTTCAACTCGCTTTCTTGGGAGCTGGCCGCAAAAGCGCAGGATTGCTTCAGGCCGTATTCTGGTTCCTGGCAGCAGGCTGAGCCTGTGGTTAATTCTTCTTCCTGATGGGAAAATAGAATGACCTGTGCCTGCCCCAACACCTAGAGCTAGTCTCTCATTGGTTCCCCCTCTTCCCGTTCATCCTCAGGACAATTAGCAACCTGTACGGAACAGGAGGATAAAGGTGCTGATTCTCCAAGGAGGGAGATTGCTAGTAAAGCGGCTGGAATGGCGAACCGGAGCGCAAGGAGATGAGAAATGAGGTGCGTTTTAGAAACCTTTCCCGATCACACGGTGTACCATCTTCGGGGTTTCTCATGCATGTTTTCAATGTAGGAAGATGCCCTTGAACCTGGAGATTTGGGACCCATGGGATGGGTACCACGCCGTATTACTTTAAAGGGTCTGCGTTTGCTCACCCAACCTCACCAAACCTCTCAGCCCCAAGAGTGTCCACCCTTATGTCTCAATCAGCTGTGGGTCTAGATATGGTCAATCCAGGTGGCATCACAGCCCCTGAACGAATTTTGTAAGAATTTCTCTCTCTTTCACTGTCTTTGTTTCACGGGTTTTGAAACGTAATTGATTTTTATAATGGGGTTTGGCTGCTTTTCACTGCTGTTTATGCCGCTTTACACCCACTTGACTCACTTACAGAGAGATATCAATACATAGGTTTGAAGATACTTACTAGTCAGATATATTCTTGGGCGGTGAATAGGGGGTGTTGAGTCCAGTTCACTGAGCAAGGAGTAGGTCTTGTCTATTACATATTGGGTTTATGGAACGGTATCTGAGCTAATTTGAAACCCTTGTTTTATGCATCACCCCACCTCACCTTTCCCGTTAAGCAGCCATAGTGTGTTTTCTAAACGTGTGACTCTGTTCTGTTTTGTAATTCAGTTCAAGGGTAGCGGTTTTGACATTCCCTCTATAAGTGATATCTCATGATAAGTGTCTTTTTCTGTGTGACTTATTTCACTTAGAATGGTCGTACCTAAATCCACTCATCATGCTGATACTAGCCTTATGACGTTGATTTCATGGCTGAGTGATATTCCATTGTACATAAGGACCGCAACTTCTTTATCCATTCTTCTCTTTCCTGGGATATTTAAGGTGTAACGAAGTGGAGGTTCTTGTCAACAGAGTAGCCCAAAACTTTGGGGTGCCTGTGTCTTGCTGATTTTTAGTTTTCCCAATTTATACGCCCATGAGAGGAAGTGCCCTATGGTCTCTAAGCTGAGTTTTTTAGATGTTTCAGGACACACCGTACACTTCTCCAGAGTGGCTGTTAGCAATTTACATCCCGCCCATCAGCGTAGCAAGGCTCCCATTTCTCCAAGGCCTGTCCAGCATTTCTGGTTTTGACACTTTATTCATCATGGCCCTTTTGACCGATGGGAAGCGAGACTTCTTTGTAGCGCTGATTTGCCTTTCCAGGTTGCTTGGTTGGCCAAAAAGGGCGTATGCGTTTTTTCCTGAATATATTCAGGAAAAAACGCATACGCCCTTTTTGGCCAAGGGCATCATTGTCGAGGTTTTGCCGCTTTTCCTGTGCTTTAAAGGCGATTCGAATCTACCTCCTGAAATCTGTTTCCTGCAATTCTGCCCTGCTTTCAAATCCTCTTCGTTGCCTTCCCTCAATATATTTGTGGGCGAGAGTTATCATTTCTAAGTCTGCAGGTTTGTGAATTGCAGTGCCCCTGAGCTCCATTCTTCAACTCACTTTCTTGGGAGCTGGCCGCAAAAGCGAAGGATTGCTTCAGGCCGTATTCTGGTTCCTGGAGGAAGGCTGAGCCTGTGGTTAATTCTTCTTCCTGATGGGAAAATAGAATGACCTGTGCCTGCCCCAACACCTAGAGCTAGTCTCTCATTGGTTTCCCCTCTTCCCGTTCATCCTCAGGACAATTAGCAACCTGTACGGAACAGGAGGATAAAGGTGCTGATTCTCCAAGGAGGGAGATTGCTAGTAAAGCGGCTGGAATGGCGAACCGGAGCACAAGGAGATGAGAAATGAGGTGCGTTTTAGAAACCTTTCCCGATCACACGGTGTACCATCTTCGGGGTTTCTCATGCATGTTTTCAATGTAGGACGATGCCCTTGAACCTGGAGATTTGGGACCCATGGGATGGGTACCACGCCGTATTACTTTAAAGGGTCTGCGTTTTCTCACCCAACCTCACCAAACCTCTCAGCCCCAAGAGTGTCCACCCTTATGTCTCAATCAGCTGTGGGTCTAGATATGGTCAATCCAGGTGGCATCACAGCCCCTGAACGAATTTTGTAAGAATTTCTCTCTCTTTCACTGTCTTTGTTTCACGGGTTTTGAAACGTAATTGATTTTTATAATGGGGTTTAGCTGCTTTTCACTGCTGTGTTTATGCCGCTTTACACCCATTTGACTCACTTACAGAGAGATATCAATACATAGGTTTTAAGATTCCTACTAGTCAGATATATTCTTGGGCGGTGAATAGGGGGTGTTGAGTCCAGTTCACTGAGCAAGGAGTAGGTCTTGTCTATTACATATTGGGTTTCTGGAACGGTATCTGAGCTAATTTGAAACCCGTGTTTTATGCATCACCCCACCTCACCCTTCCCGTTAAGCAGCCATAGTGTGTTTTCTAAACGTGTGACTCTGTTCTGTTTTGTAATTCAGTTCAAGGGTAGCGGTTTTTACATTCCCTCTATAAGTGATATCTTATGATAAGTGTCTTTTTCTGTGTGACTTATTTCACTTAGAATCGTCATACCTAAATCCACTCATCATGCTGCTACTAGCCTTATGACATTGATTTCATGGCTGAGTGATATTCCATTGTACATAAGGACCGCAACTTCTTTATCCATTCTTCTCTTTCCTGGGATATTTAAGGTGTAGCGAAGTGGAGGTTCTTGTCAACAGAGTAGCCCAAAACTTTGAGGTGCCTGTGTCATGCTGATTTTTAGTTTTCCCACTTTATACTCCCATGAGTGGAAGTGCGCTATGCTCTCTAAGCTGAGTTTTTTAGATGTTTCAGGACACACTGTACACTTCTCCAGAGTGGCTGTTGGCAATTTACATCCCGCCCATCAGCGTAGCAAGGCTCCCATTTCTCCATGGCCTGTCCTGCATTTCTGGTTTTGACACTTTATTCAGCATGGCCCTTTTGACCGATGGGAAGCGAGACTTCTTTGTAGCGCTGATTTGCCTTTCCAGGTTGCTTGGTTGGCCAAAAAGGGCGTATGCGTTTTTTCCTGAATATATTCAGGAAAAAACGCATACGCCCTTTTTGGCCAAGGGCATCATTGTCGAGGTTTTGCCGCTTTTCCTGTGCTTTAAAGGCGATTCGAATCTACCTCCTGAAATCTGTTTCCTGCAATTCTGCCTTGCTTTCAAATCCTCTTCGTTGCCTTCCCTCAATATATTTGTGGACGAGAGTTATCATTTCTAAGACTGCAGGTTTGTGAATTGCAGTGCCCCTGAGCTCCATTCTTCAACTCGCTTTCTTGGGAGCTGGCCGCAAAAGCGCAGGATTGCTTCAGGCCGTATTCTGGTTCCTGGCGGCAGGCTGAGCCTGTGGTTAATTCTTCTTCCTGATGGGAAAATAGAATGACCTGTGCCTGCCCCAACACCTAGAGCTAGTCTCTCATTGGTTCCCCCTCTTCCCGTTCATCCTCAGGACAATTTGCAACCTGTACGGAACAGGAGGATAAAGGTGCTGATTCTCCAAGGAGGGAGATTGCTAGTAAAGCGGCTGGAATGGCGACCCGGAGCACAAGGAGATGAGAAATGAGGTGCGTTTTAGAAACCTTTCCCGATCACACGGTGTACCATCTTCGGGGTTTCTCATGCATGTTTTCAATGTAGGACGATGCCCTTGAACCTGGAGATTTGGGACCCATGGGATGGGTACCACGCCGAATTACTTTAAAGGGTCTGCGTTAGCTCAGCCAACCTCACCAAACCTCTCAGCCCCACGAGTGTCCACCCTTATGTCTCAATCAGCTGTGGGTCTAGATATGGTCAATCCAGGTGGCATCACAGCCCCTGAACGAATTTTGTAAGAATTTCTCTCTCTTTCACTGTCTTTGTTTCACGGGTTTTGAAAAGTAATTGATTTTTATAATGGGGTTTAGCTGCTTTTCACTGCTGTGTTTATGCCGCTTTACACCCACTTGACTCACTTACAGAGAGATATCAATACATAGGTTTTAAGATTCTTACTAGTCAGATATATTCTTGGGCGGTGAATAGGGGGTGTTGAGTCCAGTTCACTGAGCAAGGAGTAGGTCTTGTCTATTACATATTGGGTTTCTGGAACGGTATCTGAGCTAATTTGAAACCCTTGTTTTATGCATCACCCCACCTCACCTTTCCCGTTAAGCAGCCATAGTGTGTTTTCTAAACGTGTGACTCTGTTCTGTTTTGTAATTCAGTTCAAGGGTAGCGGTTTTGACATTCCCTCTATAAGTGATATCTCATGATAAGTGTCTTTTTCTGTGTGACTTATTTCACTTAGAATCGTCGTACCTAAATCCACTCATCATGCTGCTACTAGCCTTATGACGTTGATTTCATGGCTGAGTGATATTCCATTGTACGTAAGGACCACAACTTCTTTATCCATTCTTCTCTTTCCTGGGATATTTAAGGTGTAACGAAGTGGAGGTTCTTGTCAACAGAGCAGCCCAAAACTTTGGGTTGCCTGTGTCTTGCTGATTTTTAGTTTTCCCAATTTATACGCCCATGAGAGGAAGTGCCCTATGGTCTCTAAGCTGAGTTTTTTAGATGTTTCAGGACACACCGTACACTTCTCCAGTGTGGCTGTTGGCAATTTACATCCCGCCCATCCACGTAGCAAGGCTCCCATTTCTCCAAGGCCTGTCCAGCATTTCTGGTTTTGACACTTTATTCATCATGGCCCTTTTGACCGATGGGAAGCGAGACTTCTTTGTAGCGCTGATTTGCCTTTCCAGGTTGCTTGGTTGGCCAAAAAGGGCGTATGCGTTTTTTCCTGAATATATTCAGGAAAAAACGCATACGCCCTTTTTGGCCAAGGGCATCATTGTCGAGGTTTTGCCGCTTTTCCTGTGCTTTAAAGGCGATTCGAATCTACCTCCTGAAATCTGTTTCCTGCAATTCTGCCTTGCTTTCAAATCCTCTTCGTTGCCTTCCCTCAATATATTTGTGGACGAGAGTTATCATTTCTAAGTCTGCAGGTTTGTGAATTGCAGTGCCCCTGAGCTCCATTCTTCAACTCGCTTTCTTGGGAGCTGGCCGCAAAAGCGCAGGATTGCTTCAGGCCGTATTCTGGTTCCTGGCGGCAGGCTGAGCCTGTGGTTAATTCTTCTTCCTGATGGGAAAATAGAATGACCTGTGCCTGCCCCAACACCTAGAGCTAGTCTCTCATTGGTTCCCCCTCTTCCCGTTCATCCTCAGGACAATTAGCAACCTGTACGGAACAGGAGGATAAAGGTGCTGATTCTCCAAGGAGGGAGATTGCTAGTAAAGCGGCTGGAATGGCGAACCGGAGCGCAAGGAGATGAGAAATGAGGTGCGTTTTAGAAACCTTTCCCGATCACACGGTGTACCATCTTCGGGGTTTCTCATGCATGTTTTCAATGTAGGAAGATGCCCTTGAACCTGGAGATTTGGGACCCATGGGATGGGTACCACGCCGTATTACTTTAAAGGGTCTGCGTTTGCTCACCCAACCTCACCAAACCTCTCAGCCCCAAGAGTGTCCACCCTTATGTCTGAATCAGCTGTGGGTCTAGATATGGTCAATCCAGGTGGCATCACAGCCCCTGAACGAATTTTGTAAGAATTTCTCTCTCTTTCACTGTCTTTGTTTCACGGGTTTTGAAACGTAATTGATTTTTATAATGGGGTTTGGCTGCTTTTCACTGCTGTGTTTATGCCGCTTTACACGCACTTGACTCACTTACAGAGAGATATCAATACATAGGTTTGAAGATACTTACTAGTCAGATATATTCTTGGGCGGTGAATAGGGGGTGTTGAGTCCAGTTCACTGAGCAAGGAGTAGGTCTTGTCTATTACATATTGGGTTTCTGGAACGGTATCTGAGCTAATTTGAAACCCTTGTTTTATGCATCACCCCACCTCACCTTTCCCGTTAAGCAGCCATAGTGTGTTTTCTAAACGTGTGACTCTGTTCTGTTTTGTAATTCAGTTCAAGGGTAGCGGTTTTGACATTCCCTCTATAAGTGATATCTCATGATAAGTGTCTTTTTCTGTGTGACTTATTTCACTTAGAATGGTCGTACCTAAATCCACTCATCATGCTGATACTAGCCTTATGACGTTGATTTCATGGCTGAGTGATATTCCATTGTACATAAGGACCGCAACTTCTTTATCCATTCTTCTCTTTCCTGGGATATTTAAGGTGTAACGAAGTGGAGGTTCTTGTCAACAGAGTAGCCCAAAACTTTGGGGTGCCTGTGTCTTGCTGATTTTTAGTTTTCCCAATTTATACGCCCATGAGAGGAAGTGCCCTATGGTCTCTAAGCTGAGTTTTTTAGATGTTTCAGGACACACCGTACACTTCTCCAGAGTGGCTGTTAGCAATTTACATCCCGCCCATCAGCGTAGCAAGGCTCCCATTTCTCCAAGGCCTGTCCAGCATTTCTGGTTTTGACACTTTATTCATCATGGCCCTTTTGACCGATGGGAAGCGAGACTTCTTTGTAGCGCTGATTTGCCTTTCCAGGTTGCTTGGTTGGCCAAAAAGGGCGTATGCGTTTTTTCCTGAATATATTCAGGAAAAAACGCATACGCCCTTTTTGGCCAAGGGCATCATTGTCGAGGTTTTGCCGCTTTTCCTGTGCTTTAAAGGCGATTCGAATCTACCTCCTGAAATCTGTTTCCTGCAATTCTGCCCTGATTTCAAATCCTCTTCGTTGCCTTCCCTCAATATATTTGTGGGCGAGAGTTATCATTTCTAAGTCTGCAGGTTTGTGAATTGCAGTGCCCCTGAGCTCCATTCTTCAACTCGCTTTCTTGGGAGCTGGCCGCAAAAGCGCAGGATTGCTTCAGGCCGTATTCTGGTTCCTGGAGGAAGGCTGAGCCTGTGGTTAATTCTTCTTCCTGATGGGAAAATAGAATGACCTGTGCCTGCCCCAACACCTAGAGCTAGTCTCTCATTGGTTCCCCCTCTTCCCGTTCATCCTCAGGACAATTAGCAACCTGTACGGAACAGGAGGATAAAGGTGCTGATTCTCCAAGGAGGGAAATTGCTAGTAAAGCGGCTGGAATGGCGAACCGGAGCACAAGGAGATGAGAAATGAGGTGCGTTTTAGAAACCTTTCCCGATCACACGGTGTACCATCTTCGGGGTTTCTCATGCATGTTTTCAATGTAGGACGATGCCCTTGAACCTGGAGATTTGGGACCCATGGGATGGGTACCACGCCGAATTACTTTAAAGGGTCTGCGTTAGCTCAGCCTACCTCACCAAACCTCTCAGCCCCACGAGTGTCCACCCTTATGTCTCAATCAGCTGTGGGTCTAGATATGGTCAATCCAGGTGGCATCACAGCCCCTGAACGAATTTTGTAAGAATTTCTCTCTCTTTCACTGTCTTTGTTTCACGGGTTTTGAAAAGTAATTGATTTTTATAATGGGGTTGAGCTGCTTTTCACTGCTGTGTTTATGCCGCTTTACACCCACTTGACTCACTTACAGAGAGATATCAATACATAGGTTTTAAGATTCTTACTAGTCAGATATATTCTTGGGCGGTGAATAGGGGGTGTTGAGTCCAGTTCACTGAGCAAGGAGTAGGTCTTGTCTATTACATATTGGGTTTCTGGAACGGTATCTGAGCTAATTTGAAACCCTTGTTTTATGCATCACCCCACCTCACCTTTCCCGTTAAGCAGCCATAGTGTGTTTTCTAAACGTGTGACTCTGTTCTGTTTTGTAATTCAGTTCAAGGGTAGCGGTTTTGACATTCCCTCTATAAGTGATATCTCATGATAAGTGTCTTTTTCTGTGTGACTTATTTCACTTAGAATCGTCGTACCTAAATCCACTCATCATGCTGCTACTAGCCTTATGACGTTGATTTCATGGCTGAGTGATATTCCATTGTACATAAGGACCACAACTTCTTTATCCATTCTTCTCTTTCCTGGGATATTTAAGGTGTAACGAAGTGGAGGTTCTTGTCAACAGAGCAGCCCAAAACTTTGGGGTGCCTGTGTCTTGCTGATTTTTAGTTTTCCCAATTTATACGCCCATGAGAGGAAGTGCCCTATGGTCTCTAAGCTGAGTTTTTTAGATGTTTCAGGACACACCGTACACTTCTCCAGTGTGGCTGTTGGCAATTTACATCCCGCCCATCAGCGTAGCAAGGCTCCCATTTCTCCAAGGCCTGTCCAGCATTTCTGGTTTTGACACTTTATTCATCATGGCCCTTTTGACCGATGGGAAGCGAGACTTCTTTGTAGCGCTGATTTGCCTTTCCAGGTTGCTTGGTTGGCCAAAAAGGGCGTATGCGTTTTTTCCTGAATATATTCAGGAAAAAACGCATACGCCCTTTTTGGCCAAGGGCATCATTGTCGAGGTTTTGCCGCTTTTCCTGTGCTTTAAAGGCGATTCGAATCTACCTCCTGAAATCTGTTTCCTGCAATTCTGCCTTGCTTTCAAATCCTCTTCGTTGCCTTCCCTCAATATATTTGTGGACGAGAGTTATCATTTCTAAGTCTGCAGGTTTGTGAATTGCAGTGCCCCTGAGCTCCATTCTTCAACTCGCTTTCTTGGGAGCTGGCCGCAAAAGCGCAGGATTGCTTCAGGCCGTATTCTGGTTCCTGGCGGCAGGCTGAGCCTGTGGTTAATTCTTCTTCCTGATGGGAAAATAGAATGACCTGTGCCTGCCCCAACACCTAGAGCTAGTCTCTCATTGGTTCCCCCTCTTCCCGTTCATCCTCAGGACAATTAGCAACCTGTACGGAACAGGAGGATAAAGGTGCTGATTCTCCAAGGAGGGAGATTGCTAGTAAAGCGGCTGGAATGGCGAACCGGAGCGCAAGGAGATGAGAAATGAGGTGCGTTTTAGAAACCTTTCCCGATCACACGGTGTACCATCTTCGGGGTTTCTCATGCATGTTTTCAATGTAGGACGATGCCCTTGAACCTGGAGATTTGGGACCCATGGGATGGGTACCACGCCGTATTACTTTAAAGGGTCTGCGTTTTCTCACCCAACCTCACCAAACCTCTCAGCCCCAAGAGTGTCCACCCTTATGTCTCAATCAGCTGTGGGTCTAGATATGGTCAATCCAGGTGGCATCACAGCCCCTGAACGAATTTTGTAAGAATTTCTCTCTCTTTCACTGTCTTTGTTTCACGGGTTTTGAAACGTAATTGATTTTTATAATGGGGTTTAGCTGCTTTTCACTGCTGTGTTTATGCCGCTTTACACCCATTTGACTCACTTACAGAGAGATATCAATACATAGGTTTTAAGATTCTTACTAGTCAGATATATTCTTGGGCGGTGAATAGGGGGTGTTGAGTCCAGTTCACTGAGCAAGGAGTAGGTCTTGTCTATTACATATTGGGTTTCTGAAACGGTATCTGAGCTAATTTGAAATCCGTGTTTTATGCATCACCCCACATCACCTTTCCCGTTAAGCAGCCATAGTGTGTTTTCTAAACGTGTGACTCTGTTCTGTTTTGTAATTCAGTTCAAGGGTAGCGGTTTTTACATTCCCTCTATAAGTGATATCTTATGATAAGTGTCTTTTTCTGTGTGACTTATTTCACTTAGAATCGTCATACCTAAATCCACTCATCATGCTGCTACTAGCCTTATGACATTGATTTCATGGCTGAGTGATATTCCATTGTACATAAGGACCGCAACTTCTTTATCCATTCTTCTCTTTCCTGGGATATTTAAGGTGTAGCGAAGTGGAGGTTCTTGTCAACAGAGTAGCCCAAAACTTTGAGGTGCCTGTGTCATGCTGATTTTTAGTTTTCCCACTTTATACTCCCATGAGTGGAAGTGCGCTATGCTCTCTAAGCTGAGTTTTTTAGATGTTTCAGGACACACTGTACACTTCTCCAGAGTGGCTGTTGGCAATTTACATCCCGCCCATCAGCGTAGCAAGGCTCCCATTTCTCCATGGCCTGTCCTGCATTTCTGGTTTTGACACTTTATTCAGCATGGTCCTTTTGACCGATGGGAAGCGAGACTTCTTTGTAGCGCTGATTTGCCTTTCCAGGTTGCTTGGTTGGCCAAAAAGGGCGTATGCGTTTTTTCCTGAATATATTCAGGAAAAAACGCATACGCCCTTTTTGGCCAAGGGCATCATTGTCGAGGTTTTGCCGCTTTTCCTGTGCTTTAAAGGCGATTCGAATCTACCTCCTGAAATCTGTTTCCTGCAATTCTGCCTTGCTTTCAAATCCTCTTCGTTGCCTTCCCTCAATATATTTGTGGACGAGAGTTATCATTTCTAAGACTGCAGGTTTGTGAATTGCAGTGCCCCTGAGCTCCATTCTTCAACTCGCTTTCTTGGGAGCTGGCCGCAAAAGCGCAGGATTGCTTCAGGCCGTATTCTGGTTCCTGGCGGCAGGCTGAGCCTGTGGTTAATTCTTCTTCCTGATGGGAAAATAGAATGACCTGTGCCTGCCCCAACACCTAGAGCTAGTCTCTCATTGGTTCCCCCTCTTCCCGTTCATCCTCAGGACAATTTGCAACCTGTATGGAACAGGAGGATAAAGGTGCTGATTCTCCAAGGAGGGAGATTGCTAGTAAAGCGGCTGGAATGGCGACCCGGAGCACAAGGAGATGAGAAATGAGGTGCGTTTTAGAAACCTTTCCCGATCACACGGTGTACCATCTTCGGGGTTTCTCATGCATGTTTTCAATGTAGGACGATGCCCTTGAACCTGGAGATTTGGGACCCATGGGATGGGTACCACGCCGAATTACTTTAAAGGGTCTGCGTTAGCTCAGCCAACCTCACCAAACCTCTCAGCCCCACGAGTGTCCACCCTTATGTCTCAATCAGCTGTGGGTCTAGATATGGTCAATCCAGGTGGCATCACAGCCCCTGAACGAATTTTGTAAGAATTTCTCTCTCTTTCACTGTCTTTGTTTCACGGGTTTTGAAAAGTAATTGATTTTTATAATGGGGTTTAGCTGCTTTTCACTGCTGTGTTTATGCCGCTTTACACCCACTTGACTCACTTACAGAGAGATATCAATACATAGGTTTTAAGATTCTTACTAGTCAGATATATTCTTGGGCGGTGAATAGGGGGTGTTGAGTCCAGTTCACTGAGCAAGGAGTAGGTCTTGTCTATTACATATTGGGTTTCTGGAACGGTATCTGAGCTAATTTGAAACCCTTGTTTTATGCATCACCCCACCTCACCTTTCCCGTTAAGCAGCCATAGTGTGTTTTCTAAACGTGTGACTCTGTTCTGTTTTGTAATTCAGTTCAAGGGTAGCGGTTTTGACATTCCCTCTATAAGTGATATCTCATGATAAGTGTCTTTTTCTGTGTGACTTATTTCACTTAGAATCGTCGTACCTAAATCCACTCATCATGCTGCTACTAGCCTTATGACGTTGATTTCATGGCTGAGTGATATTCCATTGTACATAAGGACCACAACTTCTTTATCCATTCTTCTCTTTCCTGGGATATTTAAGGTGTAACGAAGTGGAGGTTCTTGTCAACAGAGCAGCCCAAAACTTTGGGGTGCCTGTGTCTTGCTGATTTTTAGTTTTCCCAATTTATACGCCCATGAGAGGAAGTGCCCTATGGTCTCTAAGCTGAGTTTTTTAGATGTTTCAGGACACACCGTACACTTCTCCAGTGTGGCTGTTGGCAATTTACATCCCGCCCATCAGCGTAGCAAGGCTCCCATTTCTCCAAGGCCTGTCCAGCATTTCTGGTTTTGACACTTTATTCATCATGGCCCTTTTGACCGATGGGAAGCGAGACTTCTTTGTAGCGCTGATTTGCCTTTCCAGGTTGCTTGGTTGGCCAAAAAGGGCGTATGCGTTTTTTCCTGAATATATTCAGGAAAAAACGCATACGCCCTTTTTGGCCAAGGGCATCATTGTCGAGGTTTTGCCGCTTTTCCTGTGCTTTAAAGGCGATTCGAATCTACCTCCTGAAATCTGTTTCCTGCAATTCTGCCTTGCTTTCAAATCCTCTTCGTTGCCTTCCCTCAATATATTTGTGGACGAGAGTTATCATTTCTAAGTCTGCAGGTTTGTGAATTGCAGTGCCCCTGAGCTCCATTCTTCAACTCGCTTTCTTGGGAGCTGGCCGCAAAAGCGCAGGATTGCTTCAGGCCGTATTCTGGTTCCTGGCGGCAGGCTGAGCCTGTGGTTAATTCTTCTTCCTGATGGGAAAATAGAATGACCTGTGCCTGCCCCAACACCTAGAGCTAGTCTCTCATTGGTTCCCCCTCTTCCCGTTCATCCTCAGGACAATTAGCAACCTGTACGGAACAGGAGGATAAAGGTGCTGATTCTCCAAGGAGGGAGATTGCTAGTAAAGCGGCTGGAATGGCGAACCGGAGCGCAAGGAGATGAGAAATGAGGTGCGTTTTAGAAACCTTTCCCGATCACACGGTGTACCATCTTCGGGGTTTCTCATGCATGTTTTCAATGTAGGACGATGCCCTTGAACCTGGAGATTTGGGACCCATGGGATGGGTACCACGCCGTATTACTTTAAAGGGTCTGCGTTTTCTCACCCAACCTCACCAAACCTCTCAGCCCCAAGAGTGTCCACCCTTATGTCTCAATCAGCTGTGGGTCTAGATATGGTCAATCCAGGTGGCATCACAGCCCCTGAACGAATTTTGTAAGAATTTCTCTCTCTTTCACTGTCTTTGTTTCACGGGTTTTGAAACGTAATTGATTTTTATAATGGGGTTTAGCTGCTTTTCACTGCTGTGTTTATGCCGCTTTACACCCATTTGACTCACTTACAGAGAGATATCAATACATAGGTTTTAAGATTCTTACTAGTCAGATATATTCTTGGGCGGTGAATAGGGGGTGTTGAGTCCAGTTCACTGAGCAAGGAGTAGGTCTTGTCTATTACATATTGGGTTTCTGAAACGGTATCTGAGCTAATTTGAAATCCGTGTTTTATGCATCACCCCACATCACCTTTCCCGTTAAGCAGCCATAGTGTGTTTTCTAAACGTGTGACTCTGTTCTGTTTTGTAATTCAGTTCAAGGGTAGCGGTTTTTACATTCCCTCTATAAGTTATATCTTATGATAAGTGTCTTTTTCTGTGTGACTTATTTCACTTAGAATCGTCATACCTAAATCCACTCATCATGCTGCTACTAGCCTTATGACATTGATTTCATGGCTGAGTGATATTCCATTGTACATAAGGACCGCAACTTCTTTATCCATTCTTCTCTTTCCTGGGATATTTAAGGTGTAGCGAAGTGGAGGTTCTTGTCAACAGAGTAGCCCAAAACTTTGAGGTGCCTGTGTCATGCTGATTTTTAGTTTTCCCACTTTATACTCCCATGAGTGGAAGTGCGCTATGCTCTCTAAGCTGAGTTTTTTAGATGTTTCAGGACACACTGTACACTTCTCCAGAGTGGCTGTTGGCAATTTACATCCCGCCCATCAGCGTAGCAAGGCTCCCATTTCTCCATGGCCTGTCCTGCATTTCTGGTTTTGACACTTTATTCAGCATGGTCCTTTTGACCGATGGGAAGCGAGACTTCTTTGTAGCGCTGATTTGCCTTTCCAGGTTGCTTGGTTGGCCAAAAAGGGCGTATGCGTTTTTTCCTGAATATATTCAGGAAAAAACGCATACGCCCTTTTTGGCCAAGGGCATCATTGTCGAGGTTTTGCCGCTTTTCCTGTGCTTTAAAGGCGATTCGAATCTACCTCCTGAAATCTGTTTCCTGCAATTCTGCCTTGCTTTCAAATCCTCTTCGTTGCCTTCCCTCAATATATTTGTGGACGAGAGTTATCATTTCTAAGACTGCAGGTTTGTGAATTGCAGTGCCCCTGAGCTCCATTCTTCAACTCGCTTTCTTGGGAGCTGGCCGCAAAAGCGCAGGATTGCTTCAGGCCGTATTCTGGTTCCTGGCGGCAGGCTGAGCCTGTGGTTAATTCTTCTTCCTGATGGGAAAATAGAATGACCTGTGCCTGCCCCAACACCTAGAGCTAGTCTCTCATTGGTTCCCCCTCTTCCCGTTCATCCTCAGGACAATTTGCAACCTGTATGGAACAGGAGGATAAAGGTGCTGATTCTCCAAGGAGGGAGATTGCTAGTAAAGCGGCTGGAATGGCGACCCGGAGCACAAGGAGATGAGAAATGAGGTGCGTTTTAGAAACCTTTCCCGATCACACGGTGTACCATCTTCGGGGTTTCTCATGCATGTTTTCAATGTAGGACGATGCCCTTGAACCTGGAGATTTGGGACCCATGGGATGGGTACCACGCCGAATTACTTTAAAGGGTCTGCGTTAGCTCAGCCAACCTCACCAAACCTCTCAGCCCCACGAGTGTCCACCCTTATGTCTCAATCAGCTGTGGGTCTAGATATGGTCAATCCAGGTGGCATCACAGCCCCTGAACGAATTTTGTAAGAATTTCTCTCTCTTTCACTGTCTTTGTTTCACGGGTTTTGAAAAGTAATTGATTTTTATAATGGGGTTTAGCTGCTTTTCACTGCTGTGTTTATGCCGCTTTACACCCACTTGACTCACTTACAGAGAGATATCAATACATAGGTTTTAAGATTCTTACTAGTCAGATATATTCTTGGGCGGTGAATAGGGGGTGTTGAGTCCAGTTCACTGAGCAAGGAGTAGGTCTTGTCTATTACATATTGGGTTTCTGGAACGGTATCTGAGCTAATTTGAAACCCTTGTTTTATGCATCACCCCACCTCACCTTTCCCGTTAAGCAGCCATAGTGTGTTTTCTAAACGTGTGACTCTGTTCTGTTTTGTAATTCAGTTCAAGGGTAGCGGTTTTGACATTCCCTCTATAAGTGATATCTCATGATAAGTGTCTTTTTCTGTGTGACTTATTTCACTTAGAATCGTCGTACCTAAATCCACTCATCATGCTGCTACTAGCCTTATGACGTTGATTTCATGGCTGAGTGATATTCCATTGTACATAAGGACCACAACTTCTTTATCCATTCTTCTCTTTCCTGGGATATTTAAGGTGTAACGAAGTGGAGGTTCTTGTCAACAGAGCAGCCCAAAACTTTGGGGTGCCTGTGTCTTGCTGATTTTTAGTTTTCCCAATTTATACGCCCATGAGAGGAAGTGCCCTATGGTCTCTAAGCTGAGTTTTTTAGATGTTTCAGGACACACCGTACACTTCTCCAGTGTGGCTGTTGGCAATTTACATCCCGCCCATCAGCGTAGCAAGGCTCCCATTTCTCCAAGGCCTGTCCAGCATTTCTGGTTTTGACACTTTATTCATCATGGCCCTTTTGACCGATGGGAAGCGAGACTTCTTTGTAGCGCTGATTTGCCTTTCCAGGTTGCTTGGTTGGCCAAAAAGGGCGTATGCGTTTTTTCCTGAATATATTCAGGAAAAAACGCATACGCCCTTTTTGGCCAAGGGCATCATTGTCGAGGTTTTGCCGCTTTTCCTGTGCTTTAAAGGCGATTCGAATCTACCTCCTGAAATCTGTTTCCTGCAATTCTGCCTTGCTTTCAAATCCTCTTCGTTGCCTTCCCTCAATATATTTGTGGACGAGAGTTATCATTTCTAAGACTGCAGGTTTGTGAATTGCAGTGCCCCTGAGCTCCATTCTTCAACTCGCTTTCTTGGGAGCTGGCCGCAAAAGCGCAGGATTGCTTCAGGCCGTATTCTGGTTCCTGGCGGCAGGCTGAGCCTGTGGTTAATTCTTCTTCCTGATGGGAAAATAGAATGACCTGTGCCTGCCCCAACACCTAGAGCTAGTCTCTCATTGGTTCCCCCTCTTCCCGTTCATCCTCAGGACAATTAGCAACCTGTACGGAACAGGAGGATAAAGGTGCTGATTCTCCAAGGAGGGAGATTGCTAGTAAAGCGGCTGGAATGGCGAACCGGAGCGCAAGGAGATGAGAAATGAGGTGCGTTTTAGAAACCTTTCCCGATCACACGGTGTACCATCTTCGGGGTTTCTCATGCATGTTTTCAATGTAGGAAGATGCCCTTGAACCTGGAGATTTGGGACCCATGGGATGGGTACCACGCCGTATTACTTTAAAGGGTCTGCGTTTGCTCACCCAACCTCACCAAACCTCTCAGCCCCAAGAGTGTCCACCCTTATGTCTGAATCAGCTGTGGGTCTAGATATGGTCAATCCAGGTGGCATCACAGCCCCTGAACGAATTTTGTAAGAATTTCTCTCTCTTTCACTGTCTTTGTTTCACGGGTTTTGAAACGTAATTGATTTTTATAATGGGGTTTGGCTGCTTTTCACTGCTGTGTTTATGCCGCTTTACACGCACTTGACTCACTTACAGAGAGATATCAATACATAGGTTTGAAGATACTTACTAGTCAGATATATTCTTGGGCGGTGAATAGGGGGTGTTGAGTCCAGTTCACTGAGCAAGGAGTAGGTCTTGTCTATTACATATTGGGTTTATGGAACGGTATCTGAGCTAATTTGAAACCCTTGTTTTATGCATCACCCCACCTCACCTTTCCCGTTAAGCAGCCATAGTGTGTTTTCTAAACGTGTGACTCTGTTCTGTTTTGTAATTCAGTTCAAGGGTAGCGGTTTTGACATTCCCTCTATAAGTGATATCTCATGATAAGTGTCTTTTTCTGTGTGACTTATTTCACTTAGAATGGTCGTACCTAAATCCACTCATCATGCTGATACTAGCCTTATGACGTTGATTTCATGGCTGAGTGATATTCCATTGTACATAAGGACCGCAACTTCTTTATCCATTCTTCTCTTTCCTGGGATATTTAAGGTGTAACGAAGTGGAGGTTCTTGTCAACAGAGTAGCCCAAAACTTTGGGGTGCCTGTGTCTTGCTGATTTTTAGTTTTCCCAATTTATACGCCCATGAGAGGAAGTGCCCTATGGTCTCTAAGCTGAGTTTTTTAGATGTTTCAGGACACACCGTACACTTCTCCAGAGTGGCTGTTAGCAATTTACATCCCGCCCATCAGCGTAGCAAGGCTCCCATTTCTCCAAGGCCTGTCCAGCATTTCTGGTTTTGACACTTTATTCATCATGGCCCTTTTGACCGATGGGAAGCGAGACTTCTTTGTAGCGCTGATTTGCCTTTCCAGGTTGCTTGGTTGGCCAAAAAGGGCGTATGCGTTTTTTCCTGAATATATTCAGGAAAAAACGCATACGCCCTTTTTGGCCAAGGGCATCATTGTCGAGGTTTTGCCGCTTTTCCTGTGCTTTAAAGGCGATTCGAATCTACCTCCTGAAATCTGTTTCCTGCAATTCTGCCCTGATTTCAAATCCTCTTCGTTGCCTTCCCTCAATATATTTGTGGGCGAGAGTTATCATTTCTAAGTCTGCAGGTTTGTGAATTGCAGTGCCCCTGAGCTCCATTCTTCAACTCGCTTTCTTGGGAGCTGGCCGCAAAAGCGCAGGATTGCTTCAGGCCGTATTCTGGTTCCTGGAGGAAGGCTGAGCCTGTGGTTAATTCTTCTTCCTGATGGGAAAATAGAATGACCTGTGCCTGCCCCAACACCTAGAGCTAGTCTCTCATTGGTTCCCCCTCTTCCCGTTCATCCTCAGGACAATTAGCAACCTGTACGGAACAGGAGGATAAAGGTGCTGATTCTCCAAGGAGGGAAATTGCTAGTAAAGCGGCTGGAATGGCGAACCGGAGCACAAGGAGATGAGAAATGAGGTGCGTTTTAGAAACCTTTCCCGATCACACGGTGTACCATCTTCGGGGTTTCTCATGCATGTTTTCAATGTAGGACGATGCCCTTGAACCTGGAGATTTGGGACCCATGGGATGGGTACCACGCCGAATTACTTTAAAGGGTCTGCGTTAGCTCAGCCTACCTCACCAAACCTCTCAGCCCCACGAGTGTCCACCCTTATGTCTCAATCAGCTGTGGGTCTAGATATGGTCAATCCAGGTGGCATCACAGCCCCTGAACGAATTTTGTAAGAATTTCTCTCTCTTTCACTGTCTTTGTTTCACGGGTTTTGAAAAGTAATTGATTTTTATAATGGGGTTGAGCTGCTTTTCACTGCTGTGTTTATGCCGCTTTACACCCACTTGACTCACTTACAGAGAGATATCAATACATAGGTTTTAAGATTCTTACTAGTCAGATATATTCTTGGGCGGTGAATAGGGGGTGTTGAGTCCAGTTCACTGAGCAAGGAGTAGGTCTTGTCTATTACATATTGGGTTTCTGGAACGGTATCTGAGCTAATTTGAAACCCTTGTTTTATGCATCACCCCACCTCACCTTTCCCGTTAAGCAGCCATAGTGTGTTTTCTAAACGTGTGACTCTGTTCTGTTTTGTAATTCAGTTCAAGGGTAGCGGTTTTGACATTCCCTCTATAAGTGATATCTCATGATAAGTGTCTTTTTCTGTGTGACTTATTTCACTTAGAATGGTCGTACCTAAATCCACTCATCATGCTGCTACTAGCCTTATGACGTTGATTTCATGGCTGAGTGATATTCCATTGTACATAAGGACCACAACTTCTTTATCCATTCTTCTCTTTCCTGGGATATTTAAGGTGTAACGAAGTGGAGGTTCTTGTCAACAGAGCAGCCCAAAACTTTGGGGTGCCTGTGTCTTGCTGATTTTTAGTTTTCCCAATTTATACGCCCATGAGAGGAAGTGCCCTATGGTCTCTAAGCTGAGTTTTTTAGATGTTTCAGGACACACCGTACACTTCTCCAGTGTGGCTGTTGGCAATTTACATCCCGCCCATCAGCGTAGCAAGGCTCCCATTTCTCCAAGGCCTGTCCAGCATTTCTGGTTTTGACACTTTATTCATCATGGCCCTTTTGACCGATGGGAAGCGAGACTTCTTTGTAGCGCTGATTTGCCTTTCCAGGTTGCTTGGTTGGCCAAAAAGGGCGTATGCGTTTTTTCCTGAATATATTCAGGAAAAAACGCATACGCCCTTTTTGGCCAAGGGCATCATTGTCGAGGTTTTGCCGCTTTTCCTGTGCTTTAAAGGCGATTCGAATCTACCTCCTGAAATCTGTTTCCTGCAATTCTGCCTTGCTTTCAAATCCTCTTCGTTGCCTTCCCTCAATATATTTGTGGACGAGAGTTATCATTTCTAAGTCTGCAGGTTTGTGAATTGCAGTGCCCCTGAGCTCCATTCTTCAACTCGCTTTCTTGGGAGCTGGCCGCAAAAGCGCAGGATTGCTTCAGGCCGTATTCTGGTTCCTGGCGGCAGGCTGAGCCTGTGGTTAATTCTTCTTCCTGATGGGAAAATAGAATGACCTGTGCCTGCCCCAACACCTAGAGCTAGTCTCTCATTGGTTCCCCCTCTTCCCGTTCATCCTCAGGACAATTAGCAACCTGTACGGAACAGGAGGATAAAGGTGCTGATTCTCCAAGGAGGGAGATTGCTAGTAAAGCGGCTGGAATGGCGAACCGGAGCGCAAGGAGATGAGAAATGAGGTGCGTTTTAGAAACCTTTCCCGATCACACGGTGTACCATCTTCGGGGTTTCTCATGCATGTTTTCAATGTAGGACGATGCCCTTGAACCTGGAGATTTGGGACCCATGGGATGGGTACCACGCCGTATTACTTTAAAGGGTCTGCGTTTTCTCACCCAACCTCACCAAACCTCTCAGCCCCAAGAGTGTCCACCCTTATGTCTCAATCAGCTGTGGGTCTAGATATGGTCAATCCAGGTGGCATCACAGCCCCTGAACGAATTTTGTAAGAATTTCTCTCTCTTTCACTGTCTTTGTTTCACGGGTTTTGAAACGTAATTGATTTTTATAATGGGGTTTAGCTGCTTTTCACTGCTGTGTTTATGCCGCTTTACACCCATTTGACTCACTTACAGAGAGATATCAATACATAGGTTTTAAGATTCTTACTAGTCAGATATATTCTTGGGCGGTGAATAGGGGGTGTTGAGTCCAGTTCACTGAGCAAGGAGTAGGTCTTGTCTATTACATATTGGGTTTCTGGAACGGTATCTGAGCTAATTTGAAATCCGTGTTTTATGCATCACCCCACATCACCTTTCCCGTTAAGCAGCCATAGTGTGTTTTCTAAACGTGTGACTCTGTTCTGTTTTGTAATTCAGTTCAAAGGTAGCGGTTTTTACATTCCCTCTATAAGTTATATCTTATGATAAGTGTCTTTTTCTGTGTGACTTATTTCACTTAGAATCGTCATACCTAAATCCACTCATCATGCTGCTACTAGCCTTATGACATTGATTTCATGGCTGAGTGATATTCCATTGTACATAAGGACCGCAACTTCTTTATCCATTCTTCTCTTTCCTGGGATATTTAAGGTGTAACGAAGTGGAGGTTCTTGTCAACAGAGTAGCCCAAAACTTTGAGGTGCCTGTGTCATGCTGATTTTTAGTTTTCCCACTTTATACTCCCATGAGTGGAAGTGCGCTATGCTCTCTAAGCTGAGTTTTTTAGATGTTTCAGGACACACTGTACACTTCTCCAGAGTGGCTGTTGGCAATTTACATCCCGCCCATCAGCGTAGCAAGGCTCCCATTTCTCCATGGCCTGTCCTGCATTTCTGGTTTTGACACTTTATTCAGCATGGCCCTTTTGACCGATGGGAAGCGAGACTTCTTTGTAGCGCTGATTTGCCTTTCCAGGTTGCTTGGTTGGCCAAAAAGGGCGTATGCGTTTTTTCCTGAATATATTCAGGAAAAAACGCATACGCCCTTTTTGGCCAAGGGCATCATTGTCGAGGTTTTGCCGCTTTTCCTGTGCTTTAAAGGCGATTCGAATCTACCTCCTGAAATCTGTTTCCTGCAATTCTGCCTTGCTTTCAAATCCTCTTCGTTGCCTTCCCTCAATATATTTGTGGACGAGAGTTATCATTTCTAAGACTGCAGGTTTGTGAATTGCAGTGCCCCTGAGCTCCATTCTTCAACTCGCTTTCTTGGGAGCTGGCCGCAAAAGCGCAGGATTGCTTCAGGCCGTATTCTGGTTCCTGGCGGCAGGCTGAGCCTGTGGTTAATTCTTCTTCCTGATGGGAAAATAGAATGACCTGTGCCTGCCCCAACACCTAGAGCTAGTCTCTCATTGGTTCCCCCTCTTCCCGTTCATCCTCAGGACAATTAGCAACCTGTACGGAACAGGAGGATAAAGGTGCTGATTCTCCAAGGAGGGAGATTGCTAGTAAAGCGGCTGGAATGGCGACCCGGAGCACAAGGAGATGAGAAATGAGGTGCGTTTTAGAAACCTTTCCCGATCACACGGTGTACCATCTTCGGGGTTTCTCATGCATGTTTTCAATGTAGGACGATGCCCTTGAACCTGCAGATTTGGGACCCATGGGATGGGTACCACGCCGAATTACTTTAAAGGGTCTGCGTTAGCTCAGCCTACCTCACCAAACCTCTCAGCCCCACGAGTGTCCACCCTTATGTCTCAATCAGCTGTGGGTCTAGATATGGTCAATCCAGGTGGCATCACAGCCCCTGAACGAATTTTGTAAGAATTTCTCTCTCTTTCACTGTCTTTGTTTCACGGGTTTTGAAAAGTAATTGATTTTTATAATGGGGTTTAGCTGCTTTTCACTGCTGTGTTTATGCCGCTTTACACCCACTTGACTCACTTACAGAGAGATATCAATACATAGGTTTTAAGATTCTTACTAGTCAGATATATTCTTGGGCGGTGAATAGGGGGTGTTGAATCCAGTTCACTGAGCAAGGAGTAGGTCTTGTCTATTACATATTGGGTTTCTGGAACGGTATCTGAGCTAATTTGAAACCCTTGTTTTATGCATCACCCCACCTCACCTTTCCCGTTAAGCAGCCATAGTGTGTTTTCTAAACGTGTGACTCTGTTCTGTTTTGTAATTCAGTTCAAGGGTAGCGGTTTTGACATTCCCTCTATAAGTGATATCTCATGATAAGTGTCTTTTTCTGTGTGACTTATTTCACTTAGAATCGTCGTACCTAAATCCACTCATCATGCTGCTACTAGCCTTATGACATTGATTTCATGGCTGAGTGATATTCCATTGTACATAAGGACCACAACTTCTTTATCCATTCTTCTCTTTCCTGGGATATTTAAGGTGTAACGAAGTGGAGGTTCTTGTCAACAGAGCAGCCCAAAACTTTGGGGTGCCTGTGTCTTGCTGATTTTTAGTTTTCCCAATTTATACGCCCATGAGAGGAAGTGCCCTATGGTCTCTAAGCTGAGTTTTTTAGATGTTTCAGGACACACCGTACACTTCTCCAGTGTGGCTGTTGGCAATTTACATCCCGCCCATCAGCGTAGCAAGGCTCCCATTTCTCCAAGGCCTGTCCAGCATTTCTGGTTTTGACACTTTATTCATCATGGCCCTTTTGACCGATGGGAAGCGAGACTTCTTTGTAGCGCTGATTTGCCTTTCCAGGTTGCTTGGTTGGCCAAAAAGGGCGTATGCGTTTTTTCCTGAATATATTCAGGAAAAAACGCATACGCCGTTTTTGGCCAAGGGCATCATTGTCGAGGTTTTGCCGCTTTTCCTGTGCTTTAAAGGCGATTCGAATCTACCTCCTGAAATCTGTTTCCTGCAATTCTGCCTTGCTTTCAAATCCTCTTCGTTGCCTTCCCTCAATATATTTGTGGACGAGAGTTATCATTTCTAAGTCTGCAGGTTTGTGAATTGCAGTGCCCCTGAGCTCCATTCTTCAACTCGCTTTCTTGGGAGCTGGCCGCAAAAGCGCAGGATTGCTTCAGGCCGTATTCTGGTTCCTGGCGGCAGGCTGAGCCTGTGGTTAATTCTTCTTCCTGATGGGAAAATAGAATGACCTGTGCCTGCCCCAACACCTAGAGCTAGTCTCTCATTGGTTCCCCCTCTTCCCGTTCATCCTCAGGACAATTAGCAACCTGTACGGAACAGGAGGATAAAGGTGCTGATTCTCCAAGGAGGGAGATTGCTAGTAAAGCGGCTGGAATGGCGAACCGGAGCGCAAGGAGATGAGAAATGAGGTGCGTTTTAGAAACCTTTCCCGATCACACGGTGTACCATCTTCGGGGTTTCTCATGCATGTTTTCAATGTAGGACGATGCCCTTGAACCTGGAGATTTGGGACCCATGGGATGGGTACCACGCCGAATTACTTTAAAGGGTCTGCGTTAGCTCAGCCAACCTCACCAAACCTCTCAGCCCCACGAGTGTCCAACCTTATGTCTCAATCAGCTGTGGGTCTAGATATGGTCAATCCAGGTGGCATCACAGCCCCTGAACGAATTTTGTAAGAATTTCTCTCTCTTTCACTGTCTTTGTTTCACGGGTTTTGAAAAGTAATTGATTTTTATAATGGGGTTTAGCTGCTTTTCACTGCTGTGTTTATGCCGCTTTACACCCACTTGACTCACTTACAGAGAGATATCAGTACATAGGTTTTAAGATTCTTACTAGTCAGATATATTCTTGGGCGGTGAATAGGGGGTGTTGAGTCCAGTTCACTGAGCAAGGAGTAGGTCTTGTCTATTACATATTGGGTTTCTGGAACGGTATCTGAGCTAATTTGAAACCCTTGTTTTATGCATCACCCCACCTCACCTTTCCCGTTAAGCAGCCATAGTGTGTTTTCTAAACGTGTGACTCTGTTCTGTTTTGTAATTCAGTTCAAGGGTAGCGGTTTTGACATTCCCTCTATAAGTGATATCTCATGATAAGTGTCTTTTTCTGTGTGACTTATTTCACTTAGAATGGTCGTACCTAAATCCACTCATCATGCTGCTACTAGCCTTATGACGTTGATTTCATGGCTGAGTGATATTCCATTGTACATAAGGACCACAACTTCTTTATCCATTCTTCTCTTTCCTGGGATATTTAAGGTGTAACGAAGTGGAGGTTCTTGTCAACAGAGCAGCCCAAAACTTTGGGGTGCCTGTGTCTTGCTGATTTTTAGTTTTCCCAATTTATACGCCCATGAGAGGAAGTGCCCTATGGTCTCTAAGCTGAGTTTTTTAGATGTTTCAGGACACACCGTACACTTCTCCAGTGTGGCTGTTGGCAATTTACATCCCGCCCATCAGCGTAGCAAGGCTCCCATTTCTCCAAGGCCTGTCCAGCATTTCTGGTTTTGACACTTTATTCATCATGGCCCTTTTGACCGATGGGAAGCGAGACTTCTTTGTAGCGCTGATTTGCCTTTCCAGGTTGCTTGGTTGGCCAAAAAGGGCGTATGCGTTTTTTCCTGAATATATTCAGGAAAAAACGCATACGCCCTTTTTGGCCAAGGGCATCATTGTCGAGGTTTTGCCGCTTTTCCTGTGCTTTAAAGGCGATTCGAATCTACCTCCTGAAATCTGTTTCCTGCAATTCTGCCTTGCTTTCAAATCCTCTTCGTTGCCTTCCCTCAATATATTTGTGGACGAGAGTTATCATTTCTAAGACTGCAGGTTTGTGAATTGCAGTGCCCCTGAGCTCCATTCTTCAACTCGCTTTCTTGGGAGCTGGCCGCAAAAGCGCAGGATTGCTTCAGGCCGTATTCTGGTTCCTGGCGGCAGGCTGAGCCTGTGGTTAATTCTTCTTCCTGATGGGAAAATAGAATGACCTGTGCCTGCCCCAACACCTAGAGCTAGTCTCTCATTGGTTCCCCCTCTTCCCGTTCATCCTCAGGACAATTAGCAACCTGTACGGAACAGGAGGATAAAGGTGCTGATTCTCCAAGGAGGGAGATTGCTAGTAAAGCGGCTGGAATGGCGAACCGGAGCGCAAGGAGATGAGAAATGAGGTGCGTTTTAGAAACCTTTCCCGATCACACGGTGTACCATCTTCGGGGTTTCTCATGCATGTTTTCAATGTAGGAAGATGCCCTTGAACCTGGAGATTTGGGACCCATGGGATGGGTACCACGCCGTATTACTTTAAAGGGTCTGCGTTTGCTCACCCAACCTCACCAAACCTCTCAGCCCCAAGAGTGTCCACCCTTATGTCTCAATCAGCTGTGGGTCTAGATATGGTCAATCCAGGTGGCATCACAGCCCCTGAACGAATTTTGTAAGAATTTCTCTCTCTTTCACTGTCTTTGTTTCACGGGTTTTGAAACGTAATTGATTTTTATAATGGGGTTTGGCTGCTTTTCACTGCTGTGTTTATGCCGCTTTACACCCACTTGACTCACTTACAGAGAGATATCAATACATAGGTTTGAAGATACTTACTAGTCAGATATATTCTTGGGCGGTGAATAGGGGGTGTTGAGTCCAGTTCACTGAGCAAGGAGTAGGTCTTGTCTATTACATATTGGGTTTATGGAACGGTATCTGAGCTAATTTGAAACCCTTGTTTTATGCATCACCCCACCTCACCTTTCCCGTTAAGCAGCCATAGTGTGTTTTCTAAACGTGTGACTCTGTTCTGTTTTGTAATTCAGTTCAAGGGTAGCGGTTTTGACATTCCCTCTATAAGTGATATCTCATGATAAGTGTCTTTTTCTGTGTGACTTATTTCACTTAGAATGGTCGTACCTAAATCCACTCATCATGCTGCTACTAGCCTTATGACGTTGATTTCATGGCTGAGTGATATTCCATTGTACATAAGGACCGCAACTTCTTTATCCATTCTTCTCTTTCCTGGGATATTTAAGGTGTAACGAAGTGGAGGTTCTTGTCAACAGAGTAGCCCAAAACTTTGGGGTGCCTGTGTCTTGCTGATTTTTAGTTTTCCCAATTTATACGCCCATGAGAGGAAGTGCCCTATGGTCTCTAAGCTGAGTTTTTTAGATGTTTCAGGACACACCGTACACTTCTCCAGAGTGGCTGTTAGCAATTTACATCCCGCCCATCAGCGTAGCAAGGCTCCCATTTCTCCAAGGCCTGTCCAGCATTTCTGGTTTTGACACTTTATTCATCATGGCCCTTTTGACCGATGGGAAGCGAGACTTCTTTGTAGCGCTGATTTGCCTTTCCAGGTTGCTTCGTTGGCCAAAAAGGGCGTATGCGTTTTTTCCTGAATATATTCAGGAAAAAACGCATACGCCCTTTTTGGCCAAGGGCATCATTGTCGAGGTTTTGCCGCTTTTCCTGTGCTTTAAAGGCGATTCGAATCTACCTCCTGAAATCTGTTTCCTGCAATTTTGCCCTGATTTCAAATCCTCTTCGTTGCCTTCCCTCAATATATTTGTGGGCGAGAGTTATCATTTCTAAGTCTGCAGGTTTGTGAATTGCAGTGCCCCTGAGCTCCATTCTTCAACTCGCTTTCTTGGGAGCTGGCCGCAAAAGCGCAGGATTGCTTCAGGCCGTATTCTGGTTCCTGGAGGAAGGCTGAGCCTGTGGTTAATTCTTCTTCCTGATGGGAAAATAGAATGACCTGTGCCTGCCCCAACACCTAGAGCTAGTCTCTCATTGGTTCCCCCTCTTCCCGTTCATCCTCAGGACAATTAGCAACCTGTACGGAACAGGAGGATAAAGGTGCTGATTCTCCAAGGAGGGAGATTGCTAGTAAAGCGGCTGGAATGGCGAACCGGAGCACAAGGAGATGAGAAATGAGGTGCGTTTTAGAAACCTTTCCCGATCACACGGTGTACCATCTTCGGGGTTTCTCATGCATGTTTTCAATGTAGGACGATGCCCTTGAACCTGGAGATTTGGGACCCATGGGATGGGTACCACGCCGTATTTCTTTACAGGGTCTGCGTTTGCTCACCCAACCTCACCAAACCTCTCAGCCCCAAGAGTGTCCACCCTTATGTCTCAATCAGCTGTGGGTCTAGATATGGTCAATCCAGGTGGCATCACAGCCCCTGAACGAATTTTGTAAGAATTTCTCTCTCTTTCACTGTCTTTGTTTCACGGGTTTTGAAAAGTAATTGATTTTTATAATGGGGTTTAGCTGCTTTTGACTGCTGCGTTTATGCCGCTTTACACCCACTTGACTCACTTACAGAGAGATATCAATATATAAGATTTAAGATTCTTACTAGTCAGATATATTCTTGGGCGGTGAATAGGGGGTGTTGAGTCCAGTTCATTGAGCAAGGAGTAGGTCTTGTCTCTTACATATTGGGTTTATGGAACGGTATCTGAGCTAATTTGAAACCCTTGTTTTATGCATCACCCCACCTCACCTTTCCCGTTAAGCAGCCATAGTGTGTTTTCTAAACGTGTGACTCTGTTCTGTTTTGTAATTCAGTTCAAGGGTAGCGGTTTTTACATTCCCTCTATAAGTGATATCTCATGATAAGGGTCTTTTTCTGTGTGACTTATTTCACTTAGAATCGTCATACCTAAATCCACTCATCATGCTGCTACTAGCCTTATGACATTGATTTCATGGCTGAGTGATATTCCATTGTATATAAGGACCACATCTTCTTTATCCATTCTTCTCTTTCCTGGGATATTTAAGGTGTATCGAAGTGGAGGTTCTTGTCAACAGAGTAGCCCAAAACTTTGGGGTGCCTGTGTCTTGCTGATTTTTAGTTTTCCCAATTTATACGCCCATGAGTGGAAGGGCCCTATGCTCTCTAAGCTGAGTTTTTTAGATGTTTCAGGACACACCGTACACTTCTCCAGAGTGGCTGTTGGCAATTTACATCCCGCCCATCAGCGTAGCAAGGCTCCCATTTCTCCATGGCCTGTCCTGCATTTCTGGTTTTGACACTTTATTCAGCATGGCCCTTTTGACCGATGGGAAGCGAGACTTCTTTGTAGCGCTGATTTGCCTTTCCAGGTTGCTTGGTTGGCCAAAAAGGGCGTATGCGTTTTTTCCTGAATATATTCAGGAAAAAACGCATACGCCCTTTTTGGCCAAGGGCATCATTGTCGAGGTTTTGCCGCTTTTCCTGTGCTTTAAAGGCGATTCGAATCTACCTCCTGAAATCTGTTTCCTGCAATTCTGCCTTGCTTTCAAATCCTCTTCGTTGCCTTCCCTCAATATATTTGTGGACGAGAGTTATCATTTCTAAGTCTGCAGGTTTGTGAATTGCAGTGCCCCTGAGCTCCATGATTCAATTCGCTTTCTTGGGAGCTGGCCGCAAAAGCGCAGGATTGCTTCAGGCCGTATTCTGGTTCCTGGCGGCAGGCTGAGCCTGTGGTTAATTCTTCTTCCTGATGGGAAAATAGTGTCACCTGTGCCTGTCGCAACACCTAGAGCTAGTCTCTCATTGGTTCCCCCTCTTCCCGTGCATCCTCAGGACAAATTGCAACCTGTAAAGAACAGGAGGATAAAGGTGCTGATTCTCCAAGGAGGGAGATTGCTAGTAAAGCGGCTGGAATGGCGAACCGGAGCACAAGGAGATGAGAAATGAGGTGCGTTTTAGCAACCTTTCCCGATCACACGGTGTACCATCTTCGGGGTTTCTCATGCATGTTTTCAGTGTAGGACGATGCCCTTGAACCTGGAGATTTGGGACCCATGGGATGGGTACCACGCCGTATTTCTTTACAGGGTCTGCGTTTGCTCACCCAACCTCACCAAACCTCTCAGCCCCAAGAGTGTCCACCCTTATGTCTCAATCAGCTGTGGGTCTAGATATGGTCAATCCAGGTGGCATCACAGCCCCTGAACGAATTTTGTAAGAATTTCTCTCTCTTTCACTGTCTTTGTTTCACGGGTTTTGAAAAGTAATTGATTTTTATAATGGGGTTTAGCTGCTTTTCACTGCTGCGTTTATGCCGCTTTACACCCACTTGACTCACTTACAGAGAGATATCAATATATAGGTTTTAAGATTCTTACTAGTCAGATATATTCTTGGGCGGTGAATAGGGGGTGTTGAGTCCAGTTCACTGAGCAAGGAGTAGGTCTTGTCTCTTACATATTGGGTTTATGGAACGGTATCTGAGCTAATTTGAAACCCTTGTTTTATGCATCACCCCACCTCACCTTTCCCGTTAAGCAGCCATAGTCTGTTTTCTAAACGTGTGACTCTGTTCTGTTTTGTAATTCAGTTCAAGGGTAGCGGTTTTTACATTCCCTCTATAAGTGATAACTCATGATAAGGGTCTTTTTCTGTGTGACTTATTTCACTTAGAATCGTCATACCTAAATCCACTCATCATGCTGCTACTAGCCTTATGACATTGATTTCATGGCTGAGTGATATTCCATTGTATATAAGGACCACATCTTCTTTATCCATTCTTCTCTTTCCTGGGATATTTAAGGTGTATCGAAGTGGAGGTTCTTGTCAACAGAGTAGCCCAAAACTTTGGGGTGCCTGTGTCTTGCTGATTTTTAGTTTTCCCAATTTATACGCCCATGAGTGGAAGGGCCCTATGCTCTCTAAGCTGAGTTTTTTAGATGTTTCAGGACACACCGTACACTTCTCCAGAGTGGCTGTTGGCAATTTACATCCCGCCCATCAGCGTAGCAAGGCTCCCATTTCTCCATGGCCTGTCCTGCATTTCTGGTTTTGACACTTTATTCAGCATGGCCCTTTTGACCGATGGGAAGCAAGACTTCTTTGTAGCGCTGATTTGCCTTTCCAGGTTGCTTGGTTGGCCAAAAAGGGCGTATGCGTTTTTTCCTGAATATATTCAGGAAAAAACGCATACGCCCTTTTTGGCCAAGGGCATCATTGTCGAGGTTTTGCCGCTTTTCCTGTGCTTTAAAGGCGATTCGAATCTACCTCCTGAAATCTGTTTCCTGCAATTCTGCCTTGCTTTCAAATCCTCTTCGTTGCCTTCCCTCAATATATTTGTGGACGAGAGTTATCATTTCTAAGTCTGCAGGTTTGTGAATTGCAGTGCCCCTGAGCTCCATGATTCAATTCGCTTTCTTGGGAGCTGGCCGCAAAAGCGCAGGATTGCTTCAGGCCGTATTCTGGTTCCTGGCGGCAGGCTGAGCCTGTGGTTAATTCTTCTTCCTGATGGGAAAATAGTGTCACCTGTGCCTGTCGCAACACCTAGAGCTAGTCTCTCATTGGTTCCCCCTCTTCCCGTGCATCCTCAGGACAAATTGCAACCTGTACGGAACAGGAAGATAAAGGTGCTGATTCTCCAAGGAGGGAGATTGCTAGTAAAGCGGCTGGAATGGCGAACCGGAGCACAAGGAGATGAGAAATGAGGTGCGTTTTAGCAACCTTTCCCGATCACACGGTGTACCATCTTCGGGGTTTCTCATGCATGTTTTCAATGTAGGACGATGCCCTTGAACCTGGAGATTTGGGACCCATGGGATGGGTACCACGCCGTATTTCTTTACAGGGTCTGCGTTTGCTCACCCAACCTCACCAAACCTCTCAGCCCCAAGAGTGTCCACCCTTATGTCTCAATCAGCTGTGGGTCTAGATATGGTCAATCCAGGTGGCATCACAGCCCCTGAACGAATTTTGTAAGAATTTCTCTCTCTTTCACTGTCTTTGTTTCACGGGTTTTGAAAAGTAATTGATTTTTATAATGGGGTTTAGCTGCTTTTGACTGCTGCGTTTATGCCGCTTTACACCCACTTGACTCACTTACAGAGAGATATCAATATATAAGATTTAAGATTCTTACTAGTCAGATATATTCTTGGGCGGTGAATAGGGGGTGTTGAGTCCAGTTCATTGAGCAAGGAGTAGGTCTTGTCTCTTACATATTGGGTTTATGGAACGGTATCTGAGCTAATTTGAAACCCTTGTTTTATGCATCACCCCACCTCACCTTTCCCGTTAAGCAGACATAGTCTGTTTTCTAAACGTGTGACTCTGTTCTGTTTTGTAATTCAGTTCAAGGGTAGCGGTTTTTACATTCCCTCTATAAGTGATATCTCATGATAAGTGTCTTTTTCTGTGTGACTTATTTCACTTAGAATCGTCATACCTAAATCCACTCATCATGCTGCTACTAGCCTTATGACATTGATTTCATGGCTGAGTGATATTCCATTGTATATAAGGACCACATCTTCTTTATCCATTCTTTTCTTTCCTGGGACATTTAAGGTGTATCGAAGTGGAGGTTCTTGTCAACAGAGTAGCCCAAAACTTTGGGGTGCCTGTGTCTTGCTGATTTTTAGTTTTCCCAATTTATACGCCCATGAGTGGAAGTGCCCTATGCTCTCTAAGCTGAGTTTTTTAGATGTTTCAGGACACACCGTACACTTCTCCAGAGTGGCTGTTGGCAATTTACATCCCGCCCATCAGCGTAGCAAGGCTCGCATTTCTCCATGGCCTGTCCTGCATTTCTGGTTATGACACTTTATTCAGCATGGCCCTTTTGACCGATGGGAAGCAAGACTTCTTTGTAGCGCTGATTTGCCTTTCCAGGTTGCTTGGTTGGCCAAAAAGGGCGTATGCGTTTTTTCCTGAATATATTCAGGAAAAAACGCATACGCCCTTTTTGGCCAAGGGCATCATTGTCGAGGTTTTGCCGCTTTTCCTGTGCTTTAAAGGCGATTCGAATCTACCTCCTGAAATCTGTTTTCTGCAATTCTGCCTTGCTTTCAAATCCTCTTCGTTGCCTTCCCTCAATATATTTGTGGACGAGAGTTATCATTTCTAAGTCTGCAGGTTTGTGAATTGCAGTGCCCCTGAGCTCCATGATTCAACTCGCTTTCTTGGGAGCTGGCCGCAAAAGCGCAGGATTGCTTCAGGCCGTATTCTGGTTCCTGGCGGCAGGCTGAGCCTGTGGTTAATTCTTCTTCCTGATGGGAAAATAGTGTCACCTGTGCCTGTCGCAACACCTAGAGCTAGTCTCTCATTGGTTCCCCCTCTTCCCGTGCATCCTCAGGACAAATTGCAACCTGTACGGAACAGGAAGATAAAGGTGCTGATTCTCCAAGGAGGGAGATTGCTAGTAAAGCGGCTGGAATGGCGAACCGGAGCACAAGGAGATGAGAAATGAGGTGCGTTTTAGAAACCTTTCCCGATCACACGGTGTACCATCTTCGGGGTTTCTCATGCATGTTTTCAATGTAGGACGATGCCCTTGAACCTGGAGATTTGGGACCCATGGGATGGGTACCACGCCGTATTTCTTTACAGGGTCTGCGTTTGCTCACCCAACCTCACCAAACCTCTCAGCCCCAAGAGTGTCCACCCTTATGTCTCAATCAGCTGTGGGTCTAGATATGGTCAATCCAGGTGGCATCACAGCCCCTGAACGAATTTTGTAAGAATTTCTCTCTCTTTCACTGTCTTTGTTTCACGGGTTTTGAAAAGTAATTGATTTTTATAATGGGGTTTAGCTGCTTTTCACTGCTGCGTTTATGCCGCTTTACACCCACTGGACTCACTTACAGAGAGATATCAATATATAGGTTTTAAGATTCTTACTAGTCAGATATATTCTTGGGCGGTGAATAGGGGGTGTTGAGTCCAGTTCATTGAGCAAGGAGTAGGTCTTGTCTCTTACATATTGGGTTTATGGAACGGTATCTGAGCTAATTTGAAACCCTTGTTTTATGCATCACCCCACCTCACCTTTCCCGTTAAGCAGCCATAGTGTGTTTTCTAAACGTGTGACTCTGTTCTGTTTTGTAATTCAGTTCAAGGGTAGCGGTTTTTACATTCCCTCTATAAGTGATATCTCATGATAAGGGTCTTTTTCTGTGTGACTTATTTCACTTAGAATCGTCATACCTAAATCCACTCATCATGCTGCTACTAGCCTTATGACATTGATTTCATGGCTGAGTGATATTCCATTGTATATAAGGACCACATCTTCTTTATCCATTCTTCTCTTTCCTGGGATATTTAAGGTGTATCGAAGTGGAGGTTCTTGTCAACAGAGTAGCCCAAAACTTTGGGGTGCCTGTGTCTTGCTGATTTTTAGTTTTCCCAATTTATACGCCCATGAGTGGAAGGGCCCTATGGTCTCTAAGCTGAGTTTTTTAGATGTTTCAGGACACACCGTACACTTCTCCAGAGTGGCTGTTGGCAATTTACATCCCGCCCATCAGCGTAGCAAGGCTCCCATTTCTCCATGGCCTGTCCTGCATTTCTGGTTTTGACACTTTATTCAGCATGGCCCTTTTGACCGATGGGAAGCGAGACTTCTTTGTAGCGCTGATTTGCCTTTCCAGGTTGCTTGGTTGGCCAAAAAGGGCGTATGCGTTTTTTCCTGAATATATTCAGGAAAAAACGCATACGCCCTTTTTGGCCAAGGGCATCATTGTCGAGGTTTTGCCGCTTTTCCTGTGCTTTAAAGGCGATTCGAATCTACCTCCTGAAATCTGTTTCCTGCAATTCTGCCTTGCTTTCAAATCCTCTTCGTTGCCTTCCCTCAATATATTTGTGGACGAGAGTTATCATTTCTAAGTCTGCAGGTTTGTGAATTGCAGTGCCCCTGAGCTCCATGATTCAATTCGCTTTCTTGGGAGCTGGCCGCAAAAGCGCAGGATTGCTTCAGGCCGTATTCTGGTTCCTGGCGGCAGGCTGAGCCTGTGGTTAATTCTTCTTCCTGATGGGAAAATAGTGTCACCTGTGCCTGTCGCAACACCTAGAGCTAGTCTCTCATTGGTTCCCCCTCTTCCCGTGCATCCTCAGGACAAATTGCAACCTGTAAAGAACAGGAGGATAAAGGTGCTGATTCTCCAAGGAGGGAGATTGCTAGTAAAGCGGCTGGAATGGCGAACCGGAGCACAAGGAGATGAGAAATGAGGTGCGTTTTAGCAACCTTTCCCGATCACACGGTGTACCATCTTCGGGGTTTCTCATGCATGTTTTCAGTGTAGGACGATGCCCTTGAACCTGGAGATTTGGGACCCATGGGATGGGTACCACGCCGTATTTCTTTACAGGGTCTGCGTTTGCTCACCCAACCTCACCAAACCTCTCAGCCCCAAGAGTGTCCACCCTTATGTCTCAATCAGCTGTGGGTCTAGATATGGTCAATCCAGGTGGCATCACAGCCCCTGAACGAATTTTGTAAGAATTTCTCTCTCTTTCACTGTCTTTGTTTCACGGGTTTTGAAAAGTAATTGATTTTTATAATGGGGTTTAGCTGCTTTTCACTGCTGCGTTTATGCCGCTTTACACCCACTTGACTCACTTACAGAGAGATATCAATATATAGGTTTTAAGATTCTTACTAGTCAGATATATTCTTGGGCGGTGAATAGGGGGTGTTGAGTCCAGTTCACTGAGCAAGGAGTAGGTCTTGTCTCTTACATATTGGGTTTATGGAACGGAATCTGAGCTAATTTGAAACCCTTGTTTTATGCATCACCCCACCTCACCTTTCCCGTTAAGCAGCCATAGTCTGTTTTCTAAACGTGTGACTCTGTTCTGTTTTGTAATTCAGTTCAAGGGTAGCGGTTTTTACATTCCCTCTATAAGTGATATCTCATGATAAGGGTCTTTTTCTGTGTGACTTATTTCACTTAGAATCGTCATACCTAAATCCACTCATCATGCTGCTACTAGCCTTATGACATTGATTTCATGGCTGAGTGATATTCCATTGTATATAAGGACCACATCTTCTTTATCCATTCTTCTCTTTCCTGGGATATTTAAGGTGTATCGAAGTGGAGGTTCTTGTCAACAGAGTAGCCCAAAACTTTGGGGTGCCTGTGTCTTGCTGATTTTTAGTTTTCCCAATTTATACGCCCATGAGTGGAAGTGCCCTATGGTCTCTAAGCTGAGTTTTTTAGATGTTTCAGGACACACCGTACACTTCTCCAGAGTGGCTGTTGGCAATTTACATCCCGCCCATCAGCGTAGCAAGGCTCGCATTTCTCCATGGCCTGTCCTGCATTTCTGGTTTTGACACTTTATTCAGCATGGCCCTTTTGACCGATGGGAAGCAAGACTTCTTTGTAGCGCTGATTTGCCTTTCCAGGTTGCTTGGTTGGCCAAAAAGGGCGTATGCGTTTTTTCCTGAATATATTCAGGAAAAAACGCATACGCCCTTTTTGGCCAAGGGCATCATTGTCGAGGTTTTGCCGCTTTTCCTGTGCTTTAAAGGCGATTCGAATCTACCTCCTGAAATCTGTTTCCTGCAATTCTGCCTTGCTTTCAAATCCTCTTCGTTGCCTTCCCTCAATATATTTGTGGACGAGAGTTATCATTTCTAAGTCTGCAGGTTTGTGAATTGCAGTGCCCCTGAGCTCCATGATTCAACTCGCTTTCTTGGGAGCTGGCCGCAAAAGCGCAGGATTGCTTCAGGCCGTATTCTGGTTCCTGGCGGCAGGCTGAGCCTGTGGTTAATTCTTCTTCCTGATGGGAAAATAGAGTGACCTGTGCCTGTCCCAACACCTAGAGCTAGTCTCTCATTGGTTCCCCCTCTTCCCGTGCATCCTCAGGACAAATTGCAACCTGTAAAGAACAGGAGGATAAAGGTGCTGATTCTCCAAGGAGGGAGATTGCTAGTAAAGCGGCTGGAATGGCAAACCGGATAACAAGGAGATGAGAAATGAGGTGCGTTTTAGCAACCTTTCCCGATCACACGGTGTACCATCTTCGGGGTTTCTCATGCATGTTTTCAATGTAGGACGATGCCCTTGAACCTGGAGATTTGGGACCCATGGGATGGGTACCACGCCGTATTTCTTTACAGGGTCTGCGTTTGCTCACCCAACCTCACCAAACCTCTCAGCCCCAAGAGTGTCCACCCTTATGTCTCAATCAGCTGTGGGTCTAGATATGGTCAATCCAGGTGGCATCACAGCCCCTGAACGAATTTTGTAAGAATTTCTCTCTCTTTCACTGTCTTTGTTTCACGGGTTTTGAAAAGTAATTGATTTTTATAATGGGGTTTAGCTGCTTTTGACTGCTGCGTTTATGCCGCTTTACACCCACTTGACTCACTTACAGAGAGATATCAATATATAGGTTTTAAGATTCTTACTAGTCAGATATATTCTTGGGCGGTGAATAGGGGGTGTTGAGTCCAGTTCACTGAGCAAGGAGTAGGTCTTGTCTCTTACATATTGGGTTTATGGAACGGTATCTGAGCTAATTTGAAACCCTTGTTTTATGCATCACCCCACCTCACCTTTCCCGTTAAGCAGACATAGTCTGTTTTCTAAACGTGTGACTCTGTTCTGTTTTGTAATTCAGTTCAAGGGTAGCGGTTTTTACATTCCCTCTATAAGTGATATCTCATGATAAGTGTCTTTTTCTGTGTGACTTATTTCACTTAGAATCGTCATACCTAAATCCACTCATCATGCTGCTACTAGCCTTATGACATTGATTTCATGGCTGAGTGATATTCCATTGTATATAAGGACCACATCTTCTTTATCCATTCTTTTCTTTCCTGGGACATTTAAGGTGTATCGAAGTGGAGGTTCTTGTCAACAGAGTAGCCCAAAACTTTGGGGTGCCTGTGTCTTGCTGATTTTTAGTTTTCCCAATTTATACGCCCATGAGTGGAAGGGCCCTATGCTCTCTAAGCTGAGTTTTTTAGATGTTTCAGGACACACCGTACACTTCTCCAGAGTGGCTGTTGGCAATTTACATCCCGCCCATCAGCGTAGCAAGGCTCGCATTTCTCCATGGCCTGTCCTGCATTTCTGGTTATGACACTTTATTCAGCATGGCCCTTTTGACCGATGGGAAGCAAGACTTCTTTGTAGCGCTGATTTGCCTTTCCAGGTTGCTTGGTTGGCCAAAAAGGGCGTATGCGTTTTTTCCTGAATATATTCAGGAAAAAACGCATACGCCCTTTTTGGCCAAGGGCATCATTGTCGAGGTTTTGCCGCTTTTCCTGTGCTTTAAAGGCGATTCGAATCTACCTCCTGAAATCTGTTTTCTGCAATTCTGCCTTGCTTTCAAATCCTCTTCGTTGCCTTCCCTCAATATATTTGTGGACGAGAGTTATCATTTCTAAGTCTGCAGGTTTGTGAATTGCAGTGCCCCTGAGCTCCATGATTCAACTCGCTTTCTTGGGAGCTGGCCGCAAAAGCGCAGGATTGCTTCAGGCCGTATTCTGGTTCCTGGCGGCAGGCTGAGCCTGTGGTTAATTCTTCTTCCTGATGGGAAAATAGTGTCACCTGTGCCTGTCGCAACACCTAGAGCTAGTCTCTCATTGGTTCCCCCTCTTCCCGTGCATCCTCAGGACAAATTGCAACCTGTACGGAACAGGAAGATAAAGGTGCTGATTCTCCAAGGAGGGAGATTGCTAGTAAAGCGGCTGGAATGGCGAACCGGAGCACAAGGAGATGAGAAATGAGGTGCGTTTTAGAAACCTTTCCCGATCACACGGTGTACCATCTTCGGGGTTTCTCATGCATGTTTTCAATGTAGGACGATGCCCTTGAACCTGGAGATTTGGGACCCATGGGATGGGTACCACGCCGTATTTCTTTACAGGGTCTGCGTTTGCTCACCCAACCTCACCAAACCTCTCAGCCCCAAGAGTGTCCACCCTTATGTCTCAATCAGCTGTGGGTCTAGATATGGTCAATCCAGGTGGCATCACAGCCCCTGAACGAATTTTGTAAGAATTTCTCTCTCTTTCACTGTCTTTGTTTCACGGGTTTTGAAAAGTAATTGATTTTTATAATGGGGTTTAGCTGCTTTTCACTGCTGCGTTTATGCCGCTTTACACCCACTGGACTCACTTACAGAGAGATATCAATATATAGGTTTTAAGATTCTTACTAGTCAGATATATTCTTGGGCGGTGAATAGGGGGTGTTGAGTCCAGTTCATTGAGCAAGGAGTAGGTCTTGTCTCTTACATATTGGGTTTATGGAACGGTATCTGAGCTAATTTGAAACCCTTGTTTTATGCATCACCCCACCTCACCTTTCCCGTTAAGCAGCCATAGTGTGTTTTCTAAACGTGTGACTCTGTTCTGTTTTGTAATTCAGTTCAAGGGTAGCGGTTTTTACATTCCCTCTATAAGTGATATCTCATGATAAGGGTCTTTTTCTGTGTGACTTATTTCACTTAGAATCGTCATACCTAAATCCACTCATCATGCTGCTACTAGCCTTATGACATTGATTTCATGGCTGAGTGATATTCCATTGTATATAAGGACCACATCTTCTTTATCCATTCTTCTCTTTCCTGGGATATTTAAGGTGTATCGAAGTGGAGGTTCTTGTCAACAGAGTAGCCCAAAACTTTGGGGTGCCTGTGTCTTGCTGATTTTTAGTTTTCCCAATTTATACGCCCATGAGTGGAAGGGCCCTATGGTCTCTAAGCTGAGTTTTTTAGATGTTTCAGGACACACCGTACACTTCTCCAGAGTGGCTGTTGGCAATTTACATCCCGCCCATCAGCGTAGCAAGGCTCCCATTTCTCCATGGCCTGTCCTGCATTTCTGGTTTTGACACTTTATTCAGCATGGCCCTTTTGACCGATGGGAAGCGAGACTTCTTTGTAGCGCTGATTTGCCTTTCCAGGTTGCTTGGTTGGCCAAAAAGGGCGTATGCGTTTTTTCCTGAATATATTCAGGAAAAAACGCATACGCCCTTTTTGGCCAAGGGCATCATTGTCGAGGTTTTGCCGCTTTTCCTGTGCTTTAAAGGCGATTCGAATCTACCTCCTGAAATCTGTTTCCTGCAATTCTGCCTTGCTTTCAAATCCTCTTCGTTGCCTTCCCTCAATATATTTGTGGACGAGAGTTATCATTTCTAAGTCTGCAGGTTTGTGAATTGCAGTGCCCCTGAGCTCCATGATTCAATTCGCTTTCTTGGGAGCTGGCCGCAAAAGCGCAGGATTGCTTCAGGCCGTATTCTGGTTCCTGGCGGCAGGCTGAGCCTGTGGTTAATTCTTCTTCCTGATGGGAAAATAGTGTCACCTGTGCCTGTCGCAACACCTAGAGCTAGTCTCTCATTGGTTCCCCCTCTTCCCGTGCATCCTCAGGACAAATTGCAACCTGTAAAGAACAGGAGGATAAAGGTGCTGATTCTCCAAGGAGGGAGATTGCTAGTAAAGCGGCTGGAATGGCGAACCGGAGCACAAGGAGATGAGAAATGAGGTGCGTTTTAGCAACCTTTCCCGATCACACGGTGTACCATCTTCGGGGTTTCTCATGCATGTTTTCAGTGTAGGACGATGCCCTTGAACCTGGAGATTTGGGACCCATGGGATGGGTACCACGCCGTATTTCTTTACAGGGTCTGCGTTTGCTCACCCAACCTCACCAAACCTCTCAGCCCCAAGAGTGTCCACCCTTATGTCTCAATCAGCTGTGGGTCTAGATATGGTCAATCCAGGTGGCATCACAGCCCCTGAACGAATTTTGTAAGAATTTCTCTCTCTTTCACTGTCTTTGTTTCACGGGTTTTGAAAAGTAATTGATTTTTATAATGGGGTTTAGCTGCTTTTCACTGCTGCGTTTATGCCGCTTTACACCCACTTGACTCACTTACAGAGAGATATCAATATATAGGTTTTAAGATTCTTACTAGTCAGATATATTCTTGGGCGGTGAATAGGGGGTGTTGAGTCCAGTTCACTGAGCAAGGAGTAGGTCTTGTCTCTTACATATTGGGTTTATGGAACGGTATCTGAGCTAATTTGAAACCCTTGTTTTATGCATCACCCCACCTCACCTTTCCCGTTAAGCAGACATAGTCTGTTTTCTAAACGTGTGACTCTGTTCTGTTTTGTAATTCAGTTCAAGGGTAGCGGTTTTTACATTCCCTCTATAAGTGATATCTCATGATAAGTGTCTTTTTCTGTGTGACTTATTTCACTTAGAATCGTCATACCTAAATCCACTCATCATGCTGCTACTAGCCTTATGACATTGATTTCATGGCTGAGTGATATTCCATTGTATATAAGGACCACATCTTCTTTATCCATTCTTTTCTTTCCTGGGACATTTAAGGTGTATCGAAGTGGAGGTTCTTGTCAACAGAGTAGCCCAAAACTTTGGGGTGCCTGTGTCTTGCTGATTTTTAGTTTTCCCAATTTATACGCCCATGAGTGGAAGTGCCCTATGCTCTCTAAGCTGAGTTTTTTAGATGTTTCAGGACACACCGTACACTTCTCCAGAGTGGCTGTTGGCAATTTACATCCCGCCCATCAGCGTAGCAAGGCTCGCATTTCTCCATGGCCTGTCCTGCATTTCTGGTTATGACACTTTATTCAGCATGGCCCTTTTGACCGATGGGAAGCAAGACTTCTTTGTAGCGCTGATTTGCCTTTCCAGGTTGCTTGGTTGGCCAAAAAGGGCGTATGCGTTTTTTCCTGAATATATTCAGGAAAAAACGCATACGCCCTTTTTGGCCAAGGGCATCATTGTCGAGGTTTTGCCGCTTTTCCTGTGCTTTAAAGGCGATTCGAATCTACCTCCTGAAATCTGTTTTCTGCAATTCTGCCTTGCTTTCAAATCCTCTTCGTTGCCTTCCCTCAATATATTTGTGGACGAGAGTTATCATTTCTAAGTCTGCAGGTTTGTGAATTGCAGTGCCCCTGAGCTCCATGATTCAACTCGCTTTCTTGGGAGCTGGCCGCAAAAGCGCAGGATTGCTTCAGGCCGTATTCTGGTTCCTGGCGGCAGGCTGAGCCTGTGGTTAATTCTTCTTCCTGATGGGAAAATAGTGTCACCTGTGCCTGTCGCAACACCTAGAGCTAGTCTCTCATTGGTTCCCCCTCTTCCCGTGCATCCTCAGGACAAATTGCAACCTGTACGGAACAGGAAGATAAAGGTGCTGATTCTCCAAGGAGGGAGATTGCTAGTAAAGCGGCTGGAATGGCGAACCGGAGCACAAGGAGATGAGAAATGAGGTGCGTTTTAGAAACCTTTCCCGATCACACGGTGTACCATCTTCGGGGTTTCTCATGCATGTTTTCAATGTAGGACGATGCCCTTGAACCTGGAGATTTGGGACCCATGGGATGGGTACCACGCCGTATTTCTTTACAGGGTCTGCGTTTGCTCACCCAACCTCACCAAACCTCTCAGCCCCAAGAGTGTCCACCCTTATGTCTCAATCAGCTGTGGGTCTAGATATGGTCAATCCAGGTGGCATCACAGCCCCTGAACGAATTTTGTAAGAATTTCTCTCTCTTTCACTGTCTTTGTTTCACGGGTTTTGAAAAGTAATTGATTTTTATAATGGGGTTTAGCTGCTTTTCACTGCTGCGTTTATGCCGCTTTACACCCACTGGACTCACTTACAGAGAGATATCAATATATAGGTTTTAAGATTCTTACTAGTCAGATATATTCTTGGGCGGTGAATAGGGGGTGTTGAGTCCAGTTCATTGAGCAAGGAGTAGGTCTTGTCTCTTACATATTGGGTTTATGGAACGGTATCTGAGCTAATTTGAAACCCTTGTTTTATGCATCACCCCACCTCACCTTTCCCGTTAAGCAGCCATAGTGTGTTTTCTAAACGTGTGACTCTGTTCTGTTTTGTAATTCAGTTCAAGGGTAGCGGTTTTTACATTCCCTCTATAAGTGATATCTCATGATAAGGGTCTTTTTCTGTGTGACTTATTTCACTTAGAATCGTCATACCTAAATCCACTCATCATGCTGCTACTAGCCTTATGACATTGATTTCATGGCTGAGTGATATTCCATTGTATATAAGGACCACATCTTCTTTATCCATTCTTCTCTTTCCTGGGATATTTAAGGTGTATCGAAGTGGAGGTTCTTGTCAACAGAGTAGCCCAAAACTTTGGGGTGCCTGTGTCTTGCTGATTTTTAGTTTTCCCAATTTATACGCCCATGAGTGGAAGGGCCCTATGGTCTCTAAGCTGAGTTTTTTAGATGTTTCAGGACACACCGTACACTTCTCCAGAGTGGCTGTTGGCAATTTACATCCCGCCCATCAGCGTAGCAAGGCTCCCATTTCTCCATGGCCTGTCCTGCATTTCTGGTTTTGACACTTTATTCAGCATGGCCCTTTTGACCGATGGGAAGCGAGACTTCTTTGTAGCGCTGATTTGCCTTTCCAGGTTGCTTGGTTGGCCAAAAAGGGCGTATGCGTTTTTTCCTGAATATATTCAGGAAAAAACGCATACGCCCTTTTTGGCCAAGGGCATCATTGTCGAGGTTTTGCCGCTTTTCCTGTGCTTTAAAGGCGATTCGAATCTACCTCCTGAAATCTGTTTCCTGCAATTCTGCCTTGCTTTCAAATCCTCTTCGTTGCCTTCCCTCAATATATTTGTGGACGAGAGTTATCATTTCTAAGTCTGCAGGTTTGTGAATTGCAGTGCCCCTGAGCTCCATGATTCAATTCGCTTTCTTGGGAGCTGGCCGCAAAAGCGCAGGATTGCTTCAGGCCGTATTCTGGTTCCTGGCGGCAGGCTGAGCCTGTGGTTAATTCTTCTTCCTGATGGGAAAATAGTGTCACCTGTGCCTGTCGCAACACCTAGAGCTAGTCTCTCATTGGTTCCCCCTCTTCCCGTGCATCCTCAGGACAAATTGCAACCTGTAAAGAACAGGAGGATAAAGGTGCTGATTCTCCAAGGAGGGAGATTGCTAGTAAAGCGGCTGGAATGGCGAACCGGAGCACAAGGAGATGAGAAATGAGGTGCGTTTTAGCAACCTTTCCCGATCACACGGTGTACCATCTTCGGGGTTTCTCATGCATGTTTTCAGTGTAGGACGATGCCCTTGAACCTGGAGATTTGGGACCCATGGGATGGGTACCACGCCGTATTTCTTTACAGGGTCTGCGTTTGCTCACCCAACCTCACCAAACCTCTCAGCCCCAAGAGTGTCCACCCTTATGTCTCAATCAGCTGTGGGTCTAGATATGGTCAATCCAGGTGGCATCACAGCCCCTGAACGAATTTTGTAAGAATTTCTCTCTCTTTCACTGTCTTTGTTTCACGGGTTTTGAAAAGTAATTGATTTTTATAATGGGGTTTAGCTGCTTTTCACTGCTGCGTTTATGCCGCTTTACACCCACTTGACTCACTTACAGAGAGATATCAATATATAGGTTTTAAGATTCTTACTAGTCAGATATATTCTTGGGCGGTGAATAGGGGGTGTTGAGTCCAGTTCACTGAGCAAGGAGTAGGTCTTGTCTCTTACATATTGGGTTTATGGAACGGTATCTGAGCTAATTTGAAACCCTTGTTTTATGCATCACCCCACCTCACCTTTCCCGTTAAGCAGCCATAGTCTGTTTTCTAAACGTGTGACTCTGTTCTGTTTTGTAATTCAGTTCAAGGGTAGCGGTTTTTACATTCCCTCTATAAGTGATATCTCATGATAAGGGTCTTTTTCTGTGTGACTTATTTCACTTAGAATCGTCATACCTAAATCCACTCATCATGCTGCTACTAGCCTTATGACATTGATTTCATGGCTGAGTGATATTCCATTGTATATAAGGACCACATCTTCTTTATCCATTCTTCTCTTTCCTGGGATATTTAAGGTGTATCGAAGTGGAGGTTCTTGTCAACAGAGTAGCCCAAAACTTTGGGGTGCCTGTGTCTTGCTGATTTTTAGTTTTCCCAATTTATACGCCCATGAGTGGAAGTGCCCTATGGTCTCTAAGCTGAGTTTTTTAGATGTTTCAGGACACACCGTACACTTCTCCAGAGTGGCTGTTGGCAATTTACATCCCGCCCATCAGCGTAGCAAGGCTCGCATTTCTCCATGGCCTGTCCTGCATTTCTGGTTTTGACACTTTATTCAGCATGGCCCTTTTGACCGATGGGAAGCAAGACTTCTTTGTAGCGCTGATTTGCCTTTCCAGGTTGCTTGGTTGGCCAAAAAGGGCGTATGCGTTTTTTCCTGAATATATTCAGGAAAAAACGCATACGCCCTTTTTGGCCAAGGGCATCATTGTCGAGGTTTTGCCGCTTTTCCTGTGCTTTAAAGGCGATTCGAATCTACCTCCTGAAATCTGTTTCCTGCAATTCTGCCTTGCTTTCAAATCCTCTTCGTTGCCTTCCCTCAATATATTTGTGGACGAGAGTTATCATTTCTAAGTCTGCAGGTTTGTGAATTGCAGTGCCCCTGAGCTCCATGATTCAACTCGCTTTCTTGGGAGCTGGCCGCAAAAGCGCAGGATTGCTTCAGGCCGTATTCTGGTTCCTGGCGGCAGGCTGAGCCTGTGGTTAATTCTTCTTCCTGATGGGAAAATAGAGTGACCTGTGCCTGTCCCAACACCTAGAGCTAGTCTCTCATTGGTTCCCCCTCTTCCCGTGCATCCTCAGGACAAATTGCAACCTGTAAAGAACAGGAGGATAAAGGTGCTAATTCTCCAAGGAGGGAGATTGCTAGTAAAGCGGCTGGAATGGCGAACCGGAGCACAAGGAGATGAGAAATGAGGTGCGTTTTAGAAACCTTTCCCGATCACACGGTGTACCATCTTCGGGGTTTCTCATGCATGTTTTCAGTGTAGGACGATGCCCTTGAACCTGGAGATTTGGGACCCATGGGATGGGTACCACGCCGTATTTCTTTAAAGGGTCTGCGTTTGCTCACCCAACCTCACCAAACCTCTCAGCCCCAAGAGTGTCCACCCTTATGTCTCAATCAGCTGTGGGTCTAGATATGGTCAATCCAGGTGGCATCACAGCCCCTGAACGAATTTTGTAAGAATTTCTCTCTCTTTCACTGTCTTTGTTTCACGGGTTTTGAAAAGTAATTGATTTTTATAATGGGGTTTAGCTGCTTTTCACTGCTGTGTTTATGCCGCTTTATACCCACTTGACTCACTTACAGAGAGATATGAATACATAGGTTTTAAGATTCTTACTAGTCAGATATATTCTTGGGCGGTGAATAGGGGGTGTTGAGTCCAGTTCACTGAGCAAGGAGTAGGTCTTGTCTATTACATATTGGGTTTATGGAACGGTATCTGAGCTAATTTGAAACCCTTGTTTTATGCATCACCCCACCTCACCTTTCCCGTTAAGCAGCCATAGTGTGTTTTCTAAACGTGTGACTCTGTTCTGTTTTGTAATTCAGTTCAAGGGTAGCGGTTTTTACATTCCCTCTATAAGTGATATCTCATGATAAGGGTCTTTTTCTGTGTGATTTATTTCACTTAGAATCGTCATACCTAAATCCACTCATCATGCTGCTACTAGCCTTATGACATTGATTTCATGGCTGAGTGATATTCCATTGTATATAAGGACCACATCTTCTTTATCCATTCTTCTCTTTCCTGGGATATTTAAGGTGTATCGAAGTGGAGGTTCTTGTCAACAGAGTAGCCCAAAACTTTGGGGTGCCTGTGTCTTGCTGATTTTTAGTTTTCCCAATTTATACGCCCATGAGTGGAAGGGCCCTATGCTCTCTAAGCTGAGTTTTTTAGATGTTTCAGGACACACCGTACACTTCTCCAGAGTGGCTGTTGGCAATTTACATCCCGCCCATCAGCGTAGCAAGGCTCCCATTTCTCCATGGCCTGTCCTGCTTTTCTGGTTTTGACTCTTTATTCAGCATGGCCCTTTTGACCGATGGGAAGCGAGACTTCTTTGTAGCGCTGATTTGCCTTACCATGTTGCTTGGTTGGCCAAAAAGGGCGTATGCGTTTTCTCCTGAATATATTCAGGAAAAAACGCATACGCCATTTTTGGCCAAGGTCATCATTGTCGAGGTTTTGCCGCTTTTCCTGTGCTTTAAAGGCGATTCGAATCTACCTCCTGAAATCTGTTTCCTGCAATTCTGCCTTGCTTTCAAATCCTCTTCGTTGCCTTCCCTCAATATATTTGTGGACGAGAGTTATCATTTCTAAGTCTGCAGGTTTGTGAATTGCAGTGCCCCTGAGCTCCATGATTCAATTCGCTTTCTTGGGAGCTGGCCGCAAAAGCGCAGGATTGCTTCAGGCCGTATTCTGGTTCCTGGCGGCAGGCTGAGCCTGTGGTTAATTCTTCTTCCTGATGGGAATATAGTGTCAGCTGTGCCTGTCGCAACACCTAGAGCTAGTCTCTCATTGGTTCCCCCTCTTCCCGTGCATCCTCAGGACAAATTGCAACCTGTACGGAACAGGAAGATAAAGGTGCTGATTCTCCAAGGAGGGAGATTGCTAGTAAAGCGGCTGGAATGGCGAACCGGAGCACAAGGAGATGAGAAATGAGGTGCGTTTTAGCAACCTTTCCCGATCACACGGTGTACCATCTTCGGGGTTTCTCATGCATGTTTTCAGTGTAGGACGATGCCCTTGAACCTGGAGATTTGGGACCCATGGGATGGGTACCACGCCGTATTTCTTTAAAGGGTCTGCGTTTGCTCACCCAACCTCACCAAACCTCTCAGCCCCAAGAGTGTCCACCCTTATGTCTCAATCAGCTGTGGGTCTAGATATGGTCAATCCAGGTGGCATCACAGCCCCTGAACGAATTTTGTAAGAATTTCTCTCTCTTTCACTGTCTTTGTTTCACGGGTTTTGAAAAGTAATTGATTTTTATAATGGGGTTTAGCTGCTTTTGACTGCTGCGTTTATGCCGCTTTACACCCACTTGACTCACTTACAGAGAGATATCAATATATAGGTTTTAAGATTCTTACTTGTCAGATATATTCTTGGGCGGTGAATAGGGGGTGTTGAGTCCAGTTCACTGAGCAAGGAGTAGGTCTTGTCTCTTACATATTGGGTTTATGGAACGGTATCTGAGCTAATTTGAAACCCTTGTTTTATGCATCACCCCACCTCACCTTTCCCGTTAAGCAGACATAGTCTGTTTTCTAAACGTGTGACTCTGTTCTGTTTTGTAATTCAGTTCAAGGGTAGCGGTTTTTACATTCCCTCTATAAGTGATATCTCATGATAAGTGTCTTTTTCTGTGTGACTTATTTCACTTAGAATCGTCATACCTAAATCCACTCATCATGCTGCTACTAGCCTTATGACATTGATTTCATGGCTGAGTGATATTCCATTGTATATAAGGACCACATCTTCTTTATCCATTCTTTTCTTTCCTGGGACATTTAAGGTGTATCGAAGTGGAGGTTCTTGTCAACAGAGTAGCCCAAAACTTTGGGGTGCCTGTGTCTTGCTGATTTTTAGTTTTCCCAATTTATACGCCCATGAGTGGAAGTGCCCTATGCTCTCTAAGCTGAGTTTTTTAGATGTTTCAGGACACACCGTACACTTCTCCAGAGTGGCTGTTGGCAATGTACATCCCGCCCATCAGCGTAGCAAGGCTCGCATTTCTCCATGGCCTGTCCTGCATTTCTGGTTTTGACACTTTATTCAGCATGGCCCTTTTGACCGATGGGAAGCGAGACTTCTTTGTAGCGCTGATTTGCCTTTCCAGGTTGCTTGGTTGGCCAAAAAGGGCGTATGCGTTTTTTCCTGAATATATTCAGGAAAAAACGCATACGCCCTTTTTGGCCAAGGGCATCATTGTCGAGGTTTTGCCGCTTTTCCTGTGCTTTAAAGGCGATTCGAATCTACCTCCTGAAATCTGTTTCCTGCAATTCTGCCTTGCTTTCAAATCCTCTTCGTTGCCTTCCCTCAATATATTTGTGGACGAGAGTTATCATTTCTAAGTCTGCAGGTTTGTGAATTGCAGTGCCCCTGAGCTCCATGATTCAACTCGCTTTCTTGGGAGCTGGCCGCAAAAGCGCAGGATTGCTTCAGGCCGTATTCTTGTTCCTGGCGGCAGGCTGAGCCTGTGGTTAATTCTTCTTCCTGATGGGAAAATAGAGTGACCTGTGCCTGTCCCAACACCTAGAGCTAGTCTCTCATTGGTTCCCCCTCTTCCCGTGCATCCTCAGGACAAATTGCAACCTGTAAAGAACAGGAGGATAAAGGTGCTGATTCTCCAAGGAGGGAGATTGCTAGTAAAGCGGCTGGAATGGCGAACCGGAGCACAAGGAGATGAGAAATGAGGTGCGTTTTAGAAACCTTTCCCGATCACACGGTGTACCATCTTCGGGGTTTCTCATGCATGTTTTCAGTGTAGGACGATGCCCTTGAACCTGGAGATTTGGGACCCATGGGATGGGTACCACGCTATATTACTTTAAAGGGTCTGCGTTTGCTCACCCAACGTCACCAAACCTCTCAGCCCCAAGAGTGTCCACCCTTATGTCTCAATCAGCTGTGGGTCTAGATATGGTCAATCCAGGTCGCATCACAGCCCCTGAAAGAATTTTGTAAGAATTTCTCTCTCTTTCACTGTCTTTGTTTCACGGGTTTTGAAAAGTAATTGATTTTTATAATGGGGTTTAGCTGCTTTTGACTGCTGCGTTTATGCCGCTTTACACCCACTTGACTCACTTACAGAGAGATATCAATATATAGGTTTTAAGATTCTTACTAGTCAGATATATTCTTGGGCGGTGAATAGGGGGTGTTGAGTCCAGTTCACTGAGCAAGGAGTAGGTCTTGTGTATTACATATTGGGTTTCTGGAACGGTATCTGAGCTAATTTGAAACCCGTGTTTTATGCATCACCCCACCTCACCTTTCCCGTTAAGCAGCCATAGTGTGTTTTGTAAACGTGTGACTCTGTTCTGTTTTGTAATTCAGTTCAAGGGTAGCGGTTTTTACATTCCCTCTATAAGTGATATCTCATGATAAGTGTCTTTTTCTGTGTGACTTATTTCACTTAGAATCGTCATACCTAAATCCACTCATCATGCTGCTACTAGCCTTATGACATTGATTTCATGGCTGAGTGATATTCCATTGTATATAAGGACCACATCTTCTTTATCCATTCTTCTCTTTCCTGGGATATTTAAGGTGTAACGAAGTGGAGGTTCTTGTCAACAGAGTAGCCCAAAACTTTGGGGTGCCTGTGTCTTGCTGATTTTTAGTTTTCCCAATTTATACGCCCATGAGTGGAAGGGCCCTATGCTCTCTAAGCTGAGTTTTTTAGATGTTTCAGGACACACCGTACACTTCTCCAGAGTGGCTGTTGGCAATTTACATCCCGCCCATCAGCGTAGCAAGGCTCCCATTTCTCCATGGCCTGTCCTGCGTTTCTGGTTTTGACTCTTTATTCAGCATGGCCCTTTTGACCGATGGGAAGCGAGACTTCTTTGTAGCGCTGATTTGCCTTACCATGTTGCTTGGTTGGCCAAAAAGGGCGTATGCGTTTTCTCCTGAATATATTCAGGAAAAAACGCATACCCCCTTTTTGGCCAAGGGCATCATTGTCGAGGTTTTGCCGCTTTTCCTGTGCTTTAAAGGCGATTCGAATCTACCTCCTGAAATCTGTTTCCTGCAATTCTGCCTTGCTTTCAAATCCTCTTCGTTGCCTTCCCTCAATATATTTGTGGACGAGAGTTATCATTTCTAAGTCTGCAGGTTTGTGAATTGCAGTGCCCCTGAGCTCCATTATTCAATTCGCTTTCTTGGGAGCTGGCCGCAAAAGCGCAGGATTGCTTCAGGCCGTATTCTGGTTCCTGGCGGCAGGCTGAGCCTGTGGTTAATTCTTCTTCCTGATGGGAAAATAGTGTCACCAGTGCCTGTCGCAACACCTAGAGCTAGTCTCTCATTGGTTCCCCCTCTTCCCGTGCATCCTCAGGACAAATTGCAACCTGTACGGAACAGGAAGATAAAGGTGCTGATTCTCCAAGGAGGGAGATTGCTAGTAAAGCGGCTGGAATGGCGAACCGGAGAACAAGGAGATGAGAAATGAGGTGCGTTTTAGCAACCTTTCCCGATCACACGGTGTACCATCTTCGGGGTTTCCCATGCATGTTTTCAGTGTAGGACGATGCCCTTGAACCTGGAGATTTGGGACCCATGGGATGGGTACCACGCCGTATTTCTTTAAAGGGTCTGCGTTTGCTCACCCAACCTCACCAAACCTCTCAGCCCCAAGAGTGTCCACCCTTATGTCTCAATCAGCTGTGGGTCTAGATATGGTCAATCCAGGTGGCATCACAGCCCCTGAACGAATTTTGTAAGAATTTCTCTCTCTTTCACTGTCTTTGTTTCACGGGTTTTGAAAAGTAATTGATTTTTATAATGGGGTTTAGCTGCTTTTCACTGCTGCGTTTATGCCGCTTTACACCCACTTGACTCACTTACAGAGAGATATCAATATATAGGTTTTAAGATTCTTACTTGTCAGATATATTCTTGGGCGGTGAATAGGGGGTGTTGAGTCCAGTTCACTGAGCAAGGAGTAGGTCTTGTCTCTTACATATTGGGTTTATGGAACGGTATCTGAGCTAATTTGAAACCCTTGTTTTATGCATCACCCCACCTCACCTTTCCCGTTAAGCAGACATAGTCTGTTTTCTAAACGTGTGACTCTGTTCTGTTTTGTAATTCAGTTCAAGGGTAGCGGTTTTTACATTCCCTCTATAAGTGATATCTCATGATAAGTGTCTTTTTCTGTGTGACTTATTTCACTTAGAATCGTCATACCTAAATCCACTCATCATGCTGCTACTAGCCTTATGACATTGATTTCATGGCTGAGTGATATTCCATTGTATATAAGGACCACATCTTCTTTATCCATTCTTTTCTTTCCTGGGACATTTAAGGTGTATCGAAGTGGAGGTTCTTGTCAACAGAGTAGCCCAAAACTTTGGGGTGCCTGTGTCTTGCTGATTTTTAGTTTTCCCAATTTATACGCCCATGAGTGGAAGTGCCCTATGCTCTCTAAGCTGAGTTTTTTAGATGTTTCAGGACACACCGTACACTTCTCCAGAGTGGCTGTTGGCAATTTACATCCCGCCCATCAGCGTAGCAAGGCTCGCATTTCTCCATGGCCTGTCCTGCATTTCTGGTTTTGACACTTTATTCAGCATGGCCCTTTTGACCGATGGGAAGCAAGACTTCTTTGTAGCGCTGATTTGCCTTTCCAGGTTGCTTGGTTGGCCAAAAAGGGCGTATGCGTTTTTTCCTGAATATATTCAGGAAAAAACGCATACGCCCTTTTTGGCCAAGGGCATCATTGTCGAGGTTTTGCCGCTTTTCCTGTGCTTTAAAGGCGATTCGAATCTACCTCCTGAAATCTGTTTCCTGCAATTCTGCCTTGCTTTCAAATCCTCTTCGTTGCCTTCCCTCAATATATTTGTGGACGAGAGTTATCATTTCTAAGTCTGCAGGTTTGTGAATTGCAGTGCCCCTGAGCTCCATGATTCAACTCGCTTTCTTGGGAGCTGGCCGCAAAAGCGCAGGATTGCTTCAGGCCGTATTCTGGTTCCTGGCGGCAGGCTGAGCCTGTGGTTAATTCTTCTTCCTGATGGGAAAATAGAGTGACCTGTGCCTGTCCCAACACCTAGAGCTAGTCTCTCATTGGTTCCCCCTCTTCCCGTGCATCCTCAGGACAAATTGCAACCTGTAAAGAACAGGAGGATAAAGGTGCTGATTCTCCAAGGAGGGAGATTGCTAGTAAAGCGGCTGGAATGGCGAACCGGAGCACAAGGAGATGAGAAATGAGGTGCGTTTTAGCAACCTTTCCCGATCACACGGTGTACCATCTTCGGGGTTCCTCATGCATGTTTTCAGTGTAGGACGATGCCCTTGAACCTGGAGATTTGGGACCCATGGGATGGGTACCACGCTATATTACTTTAAAGGGTCTGCGTTTGCTCACCCAACCTCACCAAACCTCTCAGCCCCAAGAGTGTCCACCCTTATGTCTCAATCAGCTGTGGGTCTAGATATGGTCAATCCAGGTGGCATCACAGCCCCTGAATGAATTTTGTAAGAATTTCTCTCTCTTTCACTGTCTTTGTTTCACGGGTTTTGAAAAGTAATTGATTTTTATAATGGGGTTTAGCTGCTTTTCACTGCTGTGTTTATGCCGCTTTACACCCACTTGACTCACTTACAGATAGATATCAATACATAGGTTTTAAGAGTGTTACTAGTCACATATATTCTTGGGCGGTGAATAGGGGGTGTTGAGTCCAGTTCACTGAGCAAGGAGTAGGTCTTGTCTATTACATATTGGGTTCATGGAACGGTATCTGAGCTAATTTGAAACCCTTGTTTTATGCATCACCCCACCTCACCTTTCCCGTTAAGCAGCCATAGTGTGTTTTGTAAACGTGTGACTCTGTTCTGTTTTGTAATTCAGTTCAAGGGTAGCGGTTTTTACATTCCCTCTATAAGTGATATCTCATGATAAGTGTCTTTTTCTGTGTGACTTATTTCACTTAGAATCGTCATACCTAAATCCACTCATCATGCTGCTACTAGCCTTATGACATTGATTTCATGGCTGAGTGATATTCCATTGTATATAAGGACCACATCTTCTTTATCCATTCTTCTCTTTCCTGGGATATTTAAGGTGTATCGAAGTGGAGGTTCTTGTCAACAGAGTAGCCCAAAACTTTGGGGTGCCTGTGTCTTGCTGATTTTTAGTTTTCCGAATTTATACGCCTATGAGTGGAAGTGCCCTATGCTCTCTAAGCTGAGTTTTTTAGATGTTTCAGGACACACCGTACACTTCTCCAGAGTGGCTGTTGGCAATTTACATCCCGCCCATCAGCGTAGCAAGGCTCCCATTTCTCCATGGCCTGTCCTGCATTTCTGGTTTTGACACTTTATTCAGCATGGCCCTTTTGACCGATGGGAAGCGAGACTTCTTTGTAGCGCTGATTTGCCTTTCCAGGTTGCTTGTTGGCCAAAAAGGGCGTATGTGTTTTTTCCTGAATATATTCAGGAAAAAACGCATACGCCCTTTTTGGCCAAGGGCATCATTGTCGAGGTTTTGCCGCTTTTCCTGTGCTTTAAAGGCGATTCGAATCTACCTCCTGAAATCTGTTTCCTGCAATTCTGCCTTGCTTTCAAATCCTCTTCGTTGCTTTCCCTCAATATATTTGTGGACGAGAGTTATCATTTCTAAGTCTGCAGGTTTCTGAATTGCAGTGCCCCTGAGCTCCATTCTTCAACTCGCTTTCTTGGGAGCTGGCCGCAAAAGCGCAGGATTGCTTCAGGCCGTATTCTGGTTCCTGGCGGCAGGCTGAGCCTGTGGTTAATTCTTCTTCCTGATGGGAAAATAGAGTGACCTGTGCCTGTCCCAACACCTAGAGCTAGTCTCTCATTGGTTCCCCCTCTTCCCGTGCATCCTCAGGACAAATTGCAACCTGTACGGAACAGGAGGATAAAGGTGCTGATTCTCCAAGGAGGGAGATTGCTAGGAAAGCGGCTGGAATGGCCAACCGGAGCACAAGAAGTTGAGAAATGAGGTGCGTTTTAGAAACCTTTCCCGATCACACGGTGTACCATCTTCGGGGTTTCTCATGCATGTTTTCAATGTAGGACGATGCCCTTGAACCTGGAGATTTGGGACCCATGGGATGGGTACCACGCCGTATTTCTTTAAAGGGTCTGCGTTTGCTCACCCAACCTCACCAAACCTCTCAGCCCCAAGAGTGTCCACCCTTATGTCTCAATCAGCTGTGGGTCTAGATATGGTCAGTCCAGGTGGCATCACAGTCCCTGAACGAATTTTGTAAGAATTTCTCTCTCTTTCACTGTCTTTGTTTCACGGGTTTTGAAAAGTAATTGATTTTTATAATGGGGTTTAGCTGCTTTTCACTGCTGTGTTTATGCCGCTTTACACCCACTTGACTCACTTACAGAGAGATATCAATACCTAGGTTTTAAGATTCTTACTAGTCAGATATATTCTTGGGTGGTGAATAGGGGGTGTTGAGTCCAGTTCACTGAGCAAGGAGTAGGTCTTGTCTATTACATATTGGGTTCATGGAACGGTATCTGAGCTAATTTGAAACCCTTGTTTTATGCATCACCCCACCTCACCTTTCCCGTTAAGCAGCCATAGTCTGTTTTGTAAATGTGTGACTCTGTTCTGTTTTGTAATTCAGTTCAAGGGTAGCGGTTTTTACATTCCGTCTATAAGTGATATCTCATGATAAGTGTCTTTTTCTGTGTGACTTATTTTACTTAGAATCGTCATACCTAAATCCACTCATCATGCTGCTACTAGCCTTATGACATTGATTTCATGGCTGAGTGATATTCCATTGTATATAAGGACCACATCTTCTTTATCCATTCTTCTCTTTCCTGGGATATTTAAGGTGTAACGAAGTGGAGGTTCTTGTCAACAGAGTAGCCCAAAACTTTGGGGTGCCTGTGTCTTGCTGATTTTTAGTTTTCCCAATTTATACGCCCATGAGTGGAAGGGCCCTATGCTCTCTAAGCTGAGTTTTTTAGATGTTTCAGGACACACCGTACACTTCTCCAGAGTGGCTGTTGGCAATTTACATCCCGCCCATCAGCGTAGCAAGGCTCCCATTTCTCCATGGCCTGTCCTGCGTTTCTGGTTTTGACTCTTTATTCATCATGGCCCTTTTGACCGATGGGAAGCGAGACTTCTTTGTAGCGCTGATTTGCCTTTCCAGGTTGCTTGGTTGGCCAAAAAGGGTGTATGCGTTTTTTCCTGAATATATTCAGGAAAAAACGCATACGCCCTTTTTAGCCAAGGGCATCATTGTCGAGGTTTTGCCGCTTTTCCTCTGCTTTAAAGGCGATTCGAATCTACCTCCTGAAATCTGTTTCCTGCAATTCTGCCTTGCTTTCAAATCCTCTTCGTTACCTTCCCTCAATATATTTGTGGAAGAGAGTTATCATTTCTAAGTCTGCAGGTTTGTGAATTGCAGTGCCCCTGAGCTCCATTATTCAATTCGCTTTCTTGGGAGCTGGCCGCAAAAGCGCAGGATTGCTTCAGGCCGTATTCTGCTTCCTGGCGGCAGGCTGAGCCTGTGGTTAATTCTTCTTCCTGATGGGAAAATAGTGTCACCTGTGCCTGTCCCAACACCTAGAGCTAGTCACTCATTGGTTCCCCTTCTTCCCGTTCATACTCAGGACAAATTGCAACCTGTACGGAACAGGAAGATAAAGGTGCTGATTCTCCAAGGAGGGAGATTGCTAGTAAAGCGGCTGGAATGGCGAACCGGAGCACAAGGAGATGAGAAATGAGGTTCGTTTTAGCAACCCTTCCCGATCACACGGTGTACCATCTTCGGGGTTTCTCATGCATGTTTGCAGTGTAGGACGATGCCCTTGAACCTGGAGATTTGGGACCCATGGGATGGGTACCACGCCGTATTTCTTTAAAGGGTCTGCGTTTGCTCACCCAACCTCACCAAACCTCTCAGCCCCAAGAGTGTCCACCCTTATGTCTCAATCAGCTGTGGGTCTAGATATGGTCAATCCAGGTCGCATCACAGCCCCTGAACGAATTTTGTAAGAATTTCTCTCTCTTTCACTGTCTTTGTTTCACGGGTTTTGAAAAGTAATTGATTTTTATACTGGGGTTTAGCTGCTTTTGACTGCTGCGTTTATGCCGCTTTACACCCACTTGACTCACTTACAGAGAGATATCAATACAAAGGTTTTAAGATTCTTACTAGTCAGATATATTCTTGGGCGGTGAATAGGGGGTGTTGAGTCCAGTTCACTGAGCAAGGAGTAGGTCTTGTCTCTTACATATTGGGTTTATGGAACGGTATCTGAGCTAATTTGAAACCCTTGTTTTATGCATCACCCCACCTCACCTTTCCCGTTAAGCAGCCATAGTGTGTTTTCTAAACGTGTGACTCTGTTCTGTTTTGTAATTCAGTTCAAGGGTAGCGGTTTTTACATTCCCTCTATAAGTGATATCTCATGATAAGTGTCTTTTTCTGTGTGACTTATTTCACTTAGAATCGTCATACCTAAATCCACTCATCATGCTGCTACTAGCCTTATGACATTGATTTCATGGCTGAGTGATATTCCATTGTATATAAGGACCACATCTTCTTTATCCATTCTTCTCTTTCCTGGGATATTTAAGGTTTATCGAAGTGGAGGTTCTTGTCAACAGAGTAGCCCAAAACTTTGGGGTGCCTGTGTCTTGCTGATTTTTAGTTTTCCCAATTTATACGCCCATGAGTGGAAGTGCCTTATGCTCTCTAAGCTGAGTTTTTTAGATGTTTCAGGACACACCGTACACTTCTCCAGAGTGGTTGTTGGCAATTTACATCCCGCCCATCAGCTTAACAAGGCTCCCATTTCTCCATGGCCTGTCCTGCATTTCTGGTTTTGACACTTTATTCAGCATGGCCCTTTTGACCGATGGGAAGCGAGACTTCTTTGTAGCGCTGATTTGCCTTTCCAGGTTGCTTGGTTGGCCAAAAAGGGCGTATGCGTTTTTTCCTGAATATATTCAGGAAAAAACGCATACGCCCTTTTTGGCCAAGGGCATCATTGTCGAGGTTTTGCCGCTTTTCCTCTGCTTTAAAGCCGATTCGAATCTACCTCCTGAAATCTATTTCCTGCAATTCTGCCTTGCTTTCAAATCCACTTCGTTGCCTTCCCTCAATATATTTGTGGACGAGAGTTATCATTTCTAAGTCTGCAGGTTTGTGAATTGCAGTGCCCCTGAGCTCCATGATTCAACTCGCTTTCTTGGGAGCTGGCCGCAAAAGCGCAGGATTGCTTCAGGCCGTATTCTGGTTCCTGGCGGCAGGCTGAGCCTGTGGTTAATTCCTCTTCCTGATGGGAAAATAGTGTCACCTGTGCCTGTCCCAACACCTAGAGCTAGTCTCTCATTGGTTCCCCCTCTCCCGTGCATCCTCAGGACAAATTGCAACCTGTACGGAACAGGAGGATAAAGGTGCTGATTCTCCAAGGAGGGAGATTGCTAGGAAAGCGGCTGGAATGGCGAACCGGAGCACAAGGAGATGAGAAATGACGTTCCTTTTAGAAACCTTTCCCGATCACACGGTGTACCATATTCGGGGTTTCTCATGCATGTTTTCAATGTAGGACGATGCCCTTGAATCTGGAGATTTGGGACCCATGGGATGGGTACCACGCCGTATTTTTTTAAAGGGTCTGCGTTTGCTCACCCAACCTCACCAAACCTCTCAGCCCCAAGAGTGTCCACCCTTATGTCTCAATCAGCTGTGGGTCTAGATATGGTCAATCCAGGTGGCATCACAGCCCCTGAACGAATTTTGTAAGAATTTCTCTCTCTTTCACTGTCTTTGTTTCACGGGTTTTGAAAAGTAATTGATTTTTATAATGGGGTTGAGCTGCTTTTCACTGCTGCGTTTATGCCGCTTTACACCCACTTGACTCACTTACAGAGAGATATCAATATATAGGTTTTAAGATTCTTACTAGTCAGATATATTCTTGGGCGGTGAATAGGGTGTGTTGAGTCCAGTTCACTGAGCAAGGAGTAGGTCTTGTCTCTTACATATTGGGTTTATGAACGGTATCTGAGCTAATTTGAAACCCTTGTTTTATGCATCACCCCACCTCACCTTTCCCGTTAAGCAGACATAGTCTGTTTTCTAAACGTGTGACTCTGTTCTGTTTTGTAATTCAGTTCAAGGGTAGCGGTTTTTACATTCCCTCTATAAGTGATATCTCATGAGAAGTGTCTTTTTCTGTGTGACTTATTTCACTTAGAATCGTCATACCTAAATCCACTCATCATGCTGCTACTAGCCTTATGACATTGATTTCATGGCTGAGTGATATTTCATTGTATATAAGGACCACATCTTCTTTATCCATTCTTCTCTTTCCTGGGATATTTAAGGTGTAACGAAGTGGAGGTTCTTGTCAACAGAGTAGCCCAAAACTTTGGGGTGCCTGTGTCTTGCTGATTTTTAGTTTTCCCAATTTATACGCCTATGAGTGGAAGTGCCCTATGCTCTCAAAGCTGAGTTTTTTAGATGTTTCAGGACACACCGTACACTTCTCCAGAGTGGCTCTTGGCAATTTACATCCCGCCCATCAGCGTAGCAAGGCTCCCATTTCTCCATGGCCTGTCCTGCATTTCTGGTTTTGACACTTTATTCAGCATGGCCCTTTTGACCGATGGGAAGCGAGACTTCTTTGTAGCGCTGATTCGCCTTTCCAGGTTGCTTGGTTGGCCAAAAAGGGCGTATGCGTTTTTTCCTGAATATATTCAGGAAAAAACGCATACGCCCTTTTTGGCCAAGGGCATCATCGTCGAGGTTTTGCCGCTTTTCCTGTGCTTTGAAGGCGATTCGAATCTACCTCCTGAAATCTGTTTCCTGCAATTCTGCCTTGCTTTCAAATCCTCTTCGTTGCCTTCCCTCAATATATTTGTGGACGAGAGTTATCATTTCTAAGTCTGCAGGTTTGTGAATTGCAGTGCCCCTGAGCTCCATTCTTCAACTCGCTTTCTTGGGAGCTGGCCGCAAAAGCGCAGGATTGCTTCAGGCCCGTATTCTGGTTCCTGGCGGCAGGCTGAGCCTGTGGTTAATTCTTCTTCCTGATGGGAAAATAGAGTGACTTGTGCCTGTCCCAACACCTAGAGCTAGTCTCTCATTGGTTCCCCCTCTTCCCGTTCATCCTCAGGACAAATTGCAACCTGTACGGAACAGGAGGTTAAAGGTGGTGATTCTCCAAGGAGGGAGATTGCTAGTAAAGCGGCTGGAATGGCGAACCGGAGCACAAGGAGATGAGAAATGAGGTGCATTTTAGAAACCTTTCCCGATCACACGGTGTACCATCTTCGGCGTTTCTCATGCATGTTTTCAATGTAGGACGATGCCCTTGAACCTGGAGATTTGGGACCCATGGGATGGGTACCACGCCGTATTACTTTAAAGGGTCTGCGTTTGCTCACCCAACCTCACCAAACCTCTCAGCCCCAAGAGTGTCCACCCTTGTGTCTCAATCAGCTGTGGGTCTAGATATGGTCAATCCAGGTGGCATCACAGCCCCTGAACGAAGTTTGTAAGAATTTCTCTCTCTTTCACTGTCTTTGTTTCACGGGTTTTGAAAAGTAATTGATTTTTATAATGGGGTTTAGCTGCTTTTCACTGCTGTGTTTATGCCGCTTTATACCCACTTGTCTCACTTACAGAGAGATATCAATACATAGGTTTTAAGAGTCTTACTAGTCAGGTATATTCTTGGGCGGTGAATAGGGGGTGTTGAGTCCAGTTCACTGAGCAAGGAGTAGGTCTTGTCTATTACATATTGGGTTTCTGGAACGGTATCTGAGCTAATTTGAAACCCTTGTTTTATGCATCACCCCACCTCACCTTTCCCGTTAAGCAGCCCTAGTGTGTTTTCTAAACGTGTGACTCTGTTCTGTTTTGTAATTCAGTTCAAGGGTAGCGGTTTTTACATTCCCTCTATAAGTGATATCTCATGATAAGTGTCTTTTTCTGTGTGACTTATTTCACTTAGAATCGTCATACCTAAATCCACTCATCATGCTGCTACTAGCCTTATGACATTGATTTCATGGCTGAGTGATATTCCATTGTACATAAGGACCGCAACTTCTTTATCCATTCTTCTCTTTCCTGGGATATTTAAGGTGTAACGAAGTGGAGGTTCTTGTCAACAGAGTAGCCCAAAACTTTGGGGTGCCTGTGTCTTGCTGATTTTTAGTTTTCCCAATTTATACGCCCATGAGTGGAAGGGCCCTATGGTCTCTAAGCTGAGTTTTTTAGATGTTTCAGGACACACCGTACACTTCTCCAGAGTGGCTGTTGGCAATGTACATCCCGCCCATCAGCGTAGCAAGGCTCCCATTTCTCCATGGCCTGTCCTGCATTTCTGGTTTTGACACTTTATTCAGCATGGCCCTTTTGACCGATGGGAAGCGAGACTTCTTTGTAGCGCTGATTTGCCTTTCCAGGTTGCTTGGTTGGCCAAAAAGGGCGTATGCGTTTTTTCCTGAATATATTCAGGAAAAAACGCATACGCCCTTTTTGGCCAAGGGCATCATTGTCGAGGTTTTGCCGCTTTTCCTGTGCTTTAAAGGCGATTCGAATCTACCTCCTGAAATCTGTTTCCTGCAATTCTGCCTTGCTTTCAAATCCTCTTCGTTGCCTTCCCTCAATATATTTGTGGACGAGAGTTATCATTTCTAAGTCTGCAGGTTTGTGAATTGCAGTGCCCCTGAGCTCCATTCTTCAACTCGCTTTCTTGGGAGCTGGCCGCAAAAGCGCAGGATTGCTTCAGGCCGTATTCTGCTTCCTGGCGGCAGGCTGAGCCTGTGGTTAATTCTTCTTCCTGATGGGAAAATAGAGTGACCTGTGCCTGTCCCAACACCTAGAGCTAGTCTCTCATTGGTTCCCCCTCTTCCCGTTCATCCTCAGGACCAATTGCAACCTGTACGGAACAGGAGGTTAAAGGTGCTGATTCTCCAAGGAGGGAGATTGCTAGTAAAGCGGCTGGAATGGCGAAGCGGAGCACAAGGAGATGAGAAATGAGGTGCGTTTTAGAAACCTTTCCCGATCACACGGTGTACCATCTTCGGGGTTTCTCATGCATGTTTTCAAGGTAGGACGATGCCCTTGAACCTGGAGATTTGGGACCCATGGGATGGGTACCACGCCGTATTACTTTAAAGGGTCTGCGTTTGCTCACCCAACCTCACCAAACCTCTCAGCCCCACGAGTGTCCACCCTTATGTCTCAATCAGCTGTGGGTCTAGATATGGTCAATCCAGGTGGCATCACAGCCCCTGAACGAATTTTGTAAGAATTTCTCTCTCTTTCACTGTCTTTGTTTCACGGGTTTTGAAAAGTAATTGATTTTTATAATGGGGTTTAGCTGCTTTTCACTGCTGTGTTTATGCCGCTTTATACCCACTTGACTCACTTACAGAGAGATATCAATACATAGGTTTTAAGAGTCTTACTAGTCAGATATATTCTTGGGCGGTGAATAGGGGGTGTTGAGTCCAGTTCACTGAGCAAGGAGTAGGTCTTGTCTTTTACATATTGGGTTCATGGAACGGTATCTGAGCTAATTTGAAACCCTTGTTTTATGCATCACCCCACCTCACCTTTCCCGTTAAGCAGCCATAGTCTTTTTTCTAAACATGTGATTCTGTTCTGTTTTGTAATTCAGTTCAAGGGTGGCAGATTTTACATTCCCTCTATAAGTGATATCTCATGATAAGTGTCTTTTTCTGTGTGACTTATTTCACTTAGAATCTTCATACCTAAATCCACTCATCATGCTGCTACTAGCCTTATGACATTGATTTCATGGCTGAGTGATATTTCATTGTATATAAGGACCACATCTTCTTTATCCATTCTTCTCTTTCCTGGGATATTTAAGGTGTAACGAAGTGGAGGTTCTTGTCAACAGAGTAGCCCAAAACTTTGGGGTGCCTGTGTCTTGCTGATTTTTAGTTTTCCCAATTTATACGCCTATGAGTGGAAGTGCCCTATGCTCTCTAAGCTGTGTTTTTTAGATGTTTCAGGACACACCGTACACTTCTCCAGAGTGGCTGTTGGCAATTTACATCCCGCCCATCAGCGTAGCAAGGCTCCCATTTCTCCATGGCCTGTCCTGCATTTCTGGTTTTGACACTTTATTCAGCATGGCCCTTTTGACCGATGGGAAGCGAGACTTCTTTGTAGCGCTGATTTGCCTTTCCAGGTTGCTTGTTGGCCAAAAAGGGCGTATGTGTTTTTTCCTGAATATATTCAGGAAAAAACGCATACGCCCTTTTTGGCCAAGGGCATCATTGTCGAGGTTTTGCGCTTTTCCTGTGCTTTAAAGGCGATTCGAATCTACCTCCTGAAATCTGTTTCCTGCAATTCTGCCTTGCTTTCAAATCCTCTTCGTTGCTTTCCCTCAATATATTTGTGGACGAGAGTTATCATTTCTAAGTCTGCAGGTTTCTGAATTGCAGTGCCCCTGAGCTCCATTCTTCAACTCGCTTTCTTGGGAGCTGGCCGCAAAAGCGCAGGATTGCTTCAGGCCGTATTCTGGTTCCTGGCGGCAGGCTGAGCCTGTGGTTAATTCTTCTTCCTGATGGGAAAATAGAGTGACCTGTGCCTGTCCCAACACCTAGAGCTAGTCTCTCATTGGTTCCCCCTCTTCCCGTGCATCCTCAGGACAAATTGCAACCTGTACGGAACAGGAGGATAAAGGTGCTGATTCTCCAAGGAGGGAGATTGCTAGGAAAGCGGCTGGAATGGCGAACCGGAGCACAAGGAGTTGAGAAATGAGGTGCGTTTTAGAAACCTTTCCCGATCACACGGTGTACCATCTTCGGGGTTTCTCATGCATGTTTTCAATGTAGGACGATGCCCTTGAACCTGGAGATTTGGGACCCATGGGATGGGTACCACGCCGTATTTCTTTAAAGGGTCTGCGTTTGCTCACCCAACCTCACCAAACCTCTCAGCCCCAAGAGTGTCCACCCTTATGTCTCAATCAGCTGTGGGTCTAGATATGGTCAATCCAGGTGGCATCACCGTCCCTGAACGAATTTTGTAAGAATTTCTCTCTCTTTCACTGTCTTTGTTTCACGGGCTTTGAAAAGTAATTGATTTTTATAATGGGGTTTAGCTGCTTTTCACTGCTGTGTTTATGCCGCTTTACACCCACTTGACTCACTTACAGAGAGATATCAATATATAGGTTTTAAGATTCTTACTAGTCAGATATATTCTTGGGTGGTGAATAGGGGGTGTTGAGTCCAGTTCACTGAGCAACGAGTAGGTCTTGTCTATTACATATTGGGTTCATGGAACGGTATCTGAGCTAATTTGAAACCCTTGTTTTATGCATCACCCCACCTCACCTTTCCCGTTAAGCAGCCATAGTGTGTTTTCTAAACGTGTGACTCTGTTCTGTTTTGTAATTCTGTTCAAGGGTAGCGGTTTTTACATTCCCTCTATAAGTGATATCTCATGATAAGTGTCTTTTTCTGTGTGACTTATTTCACTTAGATTCGTCATACCTAAATCCACTCATCATGCTGCTACTAGCCTTATGACATTGATTTCATGGCTGAGTGATATTCCATTGTATATAAGGACCACATCTTCTTTATCCATTCTTCTCTTTCCTGGGATATTTAAGGTGTAACGAAGTGGAGGTTCTTGTCAACAGAGTAGCCCAAAACTTTGGGGTGCCTGTGTCTTGCTGATTTTTAGTTTTCCCAATTTATACGCCCATGAGTGGAAGTGCCCTATGCTCTCTAAGCTGAGTTTTTTAGATGTTTCAGGACACACCGTACACTTCTGCAGAGTGGCTGTTGGCAATTTACATCCCGCCCATCAGCGTAGCAAGGCTCCCATTTCTCCATGGCCTGTCCTGCGTTTCTGGTTTTGACACTTTATTCAGCATGGCCCTTTTGACCGATGGGAAGCGAGACTTCTTTGTAGCGCTGATTTGCCTTTCCAGGTTGCTTGGTTGGCCAAAAAGGGCGTATGCGTTTTTTCCTGAATATATTCAGGAAAAAACGCATACGCCCTTTTTGGCCAAGGGCATCATTGTCGAGGTTTTGCCGCTTTTCCTGTGCTTTAAAGGCGATTCGAATCTACCTCCTGAAATCTGTTTCCTGCAATTCTGCCTTGCTTTCAAATCCTCTTCGTTGCCTTCCCTCAATATATTTGTGGACGAGAGTTATCATTTCTAAGTCTGCAGGTTTGTGAATTGCAGTGCCCCTGAGCTCCATTCTTCAACTCGCTTTCTTGGGAGCTGGCCGCAAAAGCGCAGGATTGCTTCAGGCCGTATTCTGGTTCCTGGCGGCAGGCTGAGCCTGTGGTTAATTCTTCTTCCTGATGGGAAAATAGAGTGACCTGTGCCTGTTCCAACACCTAGAGCTAGTCTCTCATTGGTTCCCCCTCTTCCCGTTCATCCTCAGGACCAATTGCAACCTGTACGGAACAGGAGGTTAAAGGTGCTGATTCTCCAAGGAGGGAGATTGCTAGTAAAGCGGCTGGAATGGCGAAGCGGAGCACAAGGAGATGAGAAATGAGGTGCGTTTTAGAAACCTTTCCCGATCACACGGTGTACCATCTTCGGGGTTTCTCATGCATGTTTTCAAGGTAGGACGATGCCCTTGAACCTGGAGATTTGGGACCCATGGGATGGGTACCACGCCGTATTACTTTAAAGGGTCTGCGTTTGCTCACCCAACCTCACCAAACCTCTCAGCCCCAAGAGTGTCCACCCATATGTCTCAATCAGCTGTGGGTCTAGATATGGTCAATCCAGGTGGCATCACAGCCCCTGAACGAAGTTTGTAAGAATTTCTCTCTCTTTCACTGTCTTTGTTTCACGGGTTTTGAAAAGTAATTGATTTTTATAATGGGGTTTAGCTGCTTTTCACTGCTGTGTTTATGCCGCTTTATACCCACTTGTCTCACTTACAGAGAGATATCAATACATAGGTTTTAAGAGTCTTACTAGTCAGGTATATTCTTGGGCGGTGAATAGGGGGTGTTGAGTCCAGTTCACTGAGCAAGGAGTAGGTCTTGTCTATTACATATTGGGTTTCTGGAACGGTATCTGAGCTAATTTGAAACCCTTGTTTTATGCATCACCCCACCTCACCTTTCCCGTTAAGCAGCCATAGTGTGTTTTCTAAACGTGTGACTCTGTTCTGTTTTGTAATTCTGTTCAAGGGTAGCGGTTTTTACATTCCCTCTATAAGTGATATCTCATGATAAGTGTCTTTTTCTGTGTGACTTATTTCACTTAGATTCGTCATACCTAAATCCACTCATCATGCTGCTACTAGCCTTATGACATTGATTTCATGGCTGAGTGATATTCCATTGTATATAAGGACCACATCTTCTTTATCCATTCTTCTCTTTCCTGGGATATTTAAGGTGTAACGAAGTGGAGGTTCTTGTCAACAGAGTAGCCCAAAACTTTGGGGTGCCTGTGTCTTGCTGATTTTTAGTTTTCCCAATTTATACGCCCATGAGTGGAAGTGCCCTATGCTCTCTAAGCTGAGTTTTTTAGATGTTTCAGGACACACCGTACACTTCTGCAGAGTGGCTGTTGGCAATTTACATCCCGCCCATCAGCGTAGCAAGGCTCCCATTTCTCCATGGCCTGTCCTGCGTTTCTGGTTTTGACATTTTATTCAGCATGGCCCTTTTGACCGATGGGAAGCGAGACTTCTTTGTAGCGCTGATTTGCCTTTCCAGGTTGCTTGGTTGGCCAAAAAGGGCGTATGCGTTTTTTCCTGAATATATTCAGGAAAAAACGCATACGCCCTTTTTGGCCAAGGGCATCATTGTCGAGGTTTTGCCGCTTTCCCTGTGCTTTAAAGGCGATTCGAATCTACCTCCTGAAATCTGTTTCCTGCAATTCTGCCTTGCTTTCAAATCCTCTTCGTTGCCTTCCCTCGATATATTTGTGGACGAGAGTTATCATTTCTAAGTCTGCAGGTTTGTGAATTGCAGTGCCCCTTAGCTCCATGATTCAACTCGCTTTCTTGGGAGCTGTCCCCAAAAGCGCAGGATTGCTTCAGGCCGTATTCTGGTTCCTGGCGGCAGGCTGAGCCTGTGGTTAATTCTTCTTCCTGATGGGAAAATAGTGTCACTTGTGCCTGTCCCAACACCTAGAGCTAGTCTCTCCTTGGTTCCCCCTCTTCCCGTTCATCCTCAGGACAAATTGCAACCTGTACGGAACAGGAGGATAAAGGTGCTGATTCTCCAAGGAGGGAGATTGCCAGTAAAGCGGCTGGAATGGCGAACCGGAGCACAAGGAGATGAGAAATGAGGTGCGTTTTAGCAACCTTTCCCGATCACACGGTGTACCATCTTCGGGGTTTCTCATGCATGTTTTCAATGTAGGACGATGCCCTTGAACCTGGAGATTTGGGACCCATGGGATGGGTACCACGCCGTATTACTTTAAAGGGTCTGCGTTTGCTCACCCAACCTCACCAAACCTCTCAGCCCCAAGAGTGTCCACCCATATGTCTCAATCAGCTGTGGGTCTAGATATGGTCAATCCAGGTGGCATCACAGCCCCTGAACGAAATTTGTAAGAATTTCTCTCTCTTTCACTGTCTTTGTTTCACGGGTTTTGAAAAGTAATTGATTTTTATAATGGGGTTTAGCTGCTTTTCACTGCTGTGTTTATGCCGCTTTATACCCACTTGTCTCACTTACAGAGAGATATCAATACATAGGTTTTAAGAGTCTTACTAGTCAGGTATATTCTTGGGCGGTGAATAGGGGGTGTTGAGTCCAGTTCACTGAGCAAGGAGTAGGTCTTGTCTATTACATATTGGGTTTCTGGAACGGTATCTGAGCTAATTTGAAACCCTTGTTTTATGCATCACCCCACCTCACCTTTCCCGTTAAGCAGCCATAGTGTGTTTTCTAAACGTGTGACTCTGTTCTGTTTTGTAATTCAGTTCAAGGGTAGCGGTTTTTACATTCCCTCTATAAGTGATATCTTTTGATAAGTGTCTTTTTCTGTGTGACTTATTTCACTTACAATCGTCATACCTAAATCCACTCATCATGCTGCTACTAGCCTTATGACATTGATTTCATGGCTGAGTGATATTCCATTGTACATAAGGACCGCAACTTCTTTATCCATTCTTCTCTTTCCTGGGATATTTAAGGTGTAATGAAGTGGAGGTTCTTGTCAACAGAGTAGCCCAAAAATTTGGGGTGCCTGTGTCTTGCTGATTTTTAGTTTTCCCAATTTATACGCCCATGAGTGGAAGTGCCCTATGGTCTCTAAGCTGAGTTTTTTAGATGTTTCAGGACACACCGTACACTTCTCCAGAGTGGCTGTTGGCAATGTACATCCCGCCCATCAGCGTAGCAAGGCTCCCATTTCTCCATGGCCTGTCCTGCATTTCTGGTTTTGACACTTTATTCAGCATGGCCCTTTTGACCGATGGGAAGCGAGACTTCTTTGTAGCGCTGATTTGCCTTTCCAGGTTGCTTGGTTGGCCAAAAAGGGCGTATGCGTTTTTTCCTGAATATATTCAGGAAAAAACGCATACGCCCTTTTTGGCCAAGGGCATCATTGTCGAGGTTTTGCCGCTTTTCCTGTGCTTTAAAGGCGATTCGAATCTACCTCCTGAAATCTGTTTCCTGCAATTCTGCCTTGCTTTCAAATCCTCTTCGTTGCCTTCCCTCAATATATTTGTGGACGAGAGTTATCATTTCTAAGTCTGCAGGTTTGTGAATTGCAGTGCCCCTGAGCTCCATTCTTCAACTCGCTTTCTTGGGAGCTGGCCGCAAAAGCGCAGGATTGCTTCAGGCCGTATTCTGCTTCCTGGCGGCAGGCTGAGCCTGTGGTTAATTCTTCTTCCTGATGGGAAAATAGAGTGACCTGTGCCTGTTCCAACACCTAGAGCTAGTCTCTCATTGGTTCCCCCTCTTCCCGTTCATCCTCAGGACCAATTGCAACCTGTACGGAACAGGAGGTTAAAGGTGCTGATTCTCCAAGGAGGGAGATTGCTAGTAAAGCGGCTGGAATGGCGAAGCGGAGCACAAGGAGATGAGAAATGAGGTGCGTTTTAGAAACCTTTCCCGATCACACGGTGTACCATCTTCGGGGTTTCTCATGCATGTTTTCAAGGTAGGACGATGCCCTTGAACCTGGAGATTTGGAACCCATGGGATGGGTACCACGCCGTATTACTTTAAAGGGTCTGCGTTTGCTCACCCAACCTCACCAAACCTCTCAGCCCCAAGAGTGTCCACCCATATGTCTCAATCAGCTGTGGGTCTAGATATGGTCAATCCAGGTGGCATCACAGCCCCTGAACGAAGTTTGTAAGAATTTCTCTCTCTTTCACTGTCTTTGTTTCACGGGTTTTGAAAAGTAATTGATTTTTATAATGGGGTTTAGCTGCTTTTCACTGCTGTGTTTATGCCGCTTTATACCCACTTGTCTCACTTACAGAGAGATATCAATACATAGGTTTTAAGAGTCTTACTAGTCAGGTATATTCTTGGGCGGTGAATAGGGGGTGTTGAGTCCAGTTCACTGAGCAAGGAGTAGGTCTTGTCTATTACATATTGGGTTTCTGGAACGGTATCTGAGCTAATTTGAAACCCTTGTTTTATGCATCACCCCACCTCACCTTTCCCGTTAAGCAGCCATAGTGTGTTTTCTAAACGTGTGACTCTGTTCTGTTTTGTAATTCAGTTCAAGGGTAGCGGTTTTTACATTCCCTCTATAAGTGATATCTTTTGATAAGTGTCTTTTTCTGTGTGACTTATTTCACTTAGAATCGTCATACCTAAATCCACTCATCATGCTGCTACTAGCCTTATGACATTGATTTCATGGCTGAGTGATATTCCATTGTACATAAGGACCGCAACTTCTTTATCCATTCTTCTCTTTCCTGGGATATTTAAGGTGTAACGAAGTGGAGGTTCTTGTCAACAGAGTAGCCCAAAAATTTGGGGTGCCTGTGTCTTGCTGATTTTTAGTTTTCCCAATTTATACGCCCATGAGTGGAAGTGCCCTATGGTCTCTAAGCTGAGTTTTTTAGATGTTTCAGGACACACCGTACACTTCTCCAGAGTGGCTGTTGGCAATGTACATCCCGCCCATCAGCGTAGCAAGGCTCCCATTTCTCCATGGCCTGTCCTGCATTTCTGGTTTTGACACTTTATTCAGCATGGCCCTTTTGACCGATGGGAAGCGAGACTTCTTTGTAGCGCTGATTTGCCTTTCCAGGTTGCTTGGTTGGCCAAAAAGGGCGTATGCGTTTTTTCCTGAATATATTCAGGAAAAAACGCATACGCCCTTTTTGGCCAAGGGCATCATTGTCGAGGTTTTGCCGCTTTTCCTGTGCTTTAAAGGCGATTCGAATCTACCTCCTGAAATCTGTTTCCTGCAATTCTGCCTTGCTTTCAAATCCTCTTCGTTGCCTTCCCTCAATATATTTGTGGACGAGAGTTATCATTTCTAAGTCTGCAGGTTTGTGAATTGCAGTGCCCCTGAGCTCCATTCTTCAACTCGCTTTCTTGGGAGCTGGCCGCAAAAGCGCAGGATTGCTTCAGGCCGTATTCTGCTTCCTGGCGGCAGGATGAGCCTGTGGTTAATTCTTCTTCCTGATGGGAAAATAGAGTGACCTGTGCCTGTCCCAACACCTAGAGCTAGTCTCTCATTGGTTCCCCCTCTTCCCGTTCATCCTCAGGACCAATTGCAACCTGTACGGAACAGGAGGTTAAAGGTGCTGATTCTCCAAGGAGGGAGATTGCTAGTAAAGCGGCTGGAATGGCGAAGCGGAGCACAAGGAGATGAGAAATGAGGTGCGTTTTAGAAACCTTTCCCGATCACACGGTGTACCATCTTCGGGGTTTCTCATGCATGTTTTCAAGGTAGGACGATGCCCTTGAACCTGGAGATTTGGGACCCATGGGATGGGTACCACGCCGTATTACTTTAAAGGGTCTGCGTTTGCTCACCCAACCTCACCAAACCTCTCAGCCCCAAGAGTGTCCACCCTTATGTCTCAATCAGCTGTGGGTCTAGATATGGTCAATCCAGGTGGCATCACAGCCCCTGAACGAATTTTGTAAGAATTTCTCTCTCTTTCACTGTCTTTGTTTCACGGGTTTTGAAAAGTAATTGATTTTTATAATGGGGTTTAGCTGCTTTTCACTGCTGTGTTTATGCCGCTTTATACCCACTTGACTCACTTACAGAGAGATATCAATACATAGGTTTTAAGAGTCTTACTAGTCAGATATATTCTTGGGCGGTGAATAGGGGGTGTTGAGTCCAGTTCACTGAGCAAGGAGTAGGTCTTGTCTTTTACATATTGGGTTCATGGAACGGTATCTGAGCTAATTTGAAACCCTTGTTTTATGCATCACCCCACCTCACCTTTCCCGTTAAGCAGCCATAGTCTTTTTTCTAAACATGTGATTCTGTTCTGTTTTGTAATTCAGTTCAAGGGTGGCAGATTTTACATTCCCTCTATAAGTGATATCTCATGATAAGTGTCTTTTTCTGTGTGACTTATTTCACTTAGAATCGTCATACCTAAATCCACTCATCATGCTGCTACTAGCCTTATGACATTGATCTCATGGCTGAGTGATATTTCATTGTATATAAGGACCACATCTTCTTTATCCGTTCTTCTCTTTCCTGGGATATTTAAGGTGTAACGAAGTGGAGGTTCTTGTCAACAGAGTAGCCCAAAACTTTGGGGTGCCTGTGTCTTGCTGATTTTTAGTTTTCCCAATTTATACGCCTATGAGTGGAATTGCCCTATGCTCTTAAAGCTGAGTTTTTTAGATGTTTCAGGACACACCGTACACTTCTCCAGAGTGGCTCTTGGCAATTTACATCCCGCCCATCAGCGTAGCAAGGCTCCCATTTCTCCATGGCCTGTCCTGCATTTCTGGTTTTGACACTTTATTCAGCATGGCCCTTTTGACCGATGGGAAGCGAGACTTCTTTGTAGCGCTGATTCGCCTTTCCAGGTTGCTTGGTTGGCCAAAAAGGGCGTATGCGTTTTTTCCTGAATATATTCAGGAAAAAACGCATACGCCCTTTTTGGCCAAGGGCATCATCGTCGAGGTTTTGCCGCTTTTCCTGTGCTTTGAAGGCGATTCGAATCTACCTCCTGAAATCTGTTTCCTGCAATTCTGCCTTGCTTTCAAATCCTCTTCGTTGCCTTCCCTCAATATATTTGTGGACGAGAGTTATCATTTCTAAGTCTGCAGGTTTGTGAATTGCAGTGCCCCTGAGCTCCATTCTTCAACTCGCTTTCTTGGGAGCTGGCCGCAAAAGCGCAGGATTGCTTCAGGCCCGTATTCTGGTTCCTGGCGGCAGGCTGAGCCTGTGGTTAATTCTTCTTCCTGATGGGAAAATAGAGTGACTTGTGCCTGTCCCAACACCTAGAGCTAGTCTCTCATTGGTTCCCCCTCTTCCCGTTCATCCTCAGGACAAATTGCAACCTGTACGGAACAGGAGGTTAAAGGTGCTGATTCTCCAAGGAGGGAGATTGCTAGTAAAGCGGCTGGAATGGCGAACCGGAGCACAAGGAGATGAGAAATGAGGTGCGTTTTAGAAACCTTTCCCGATCACACGGTGTACCATCTTCGGGGTTTCTCATGCATGTTTTCAATGTAGGACGATGCCCTTGAACCTGGAGATTTGGGACCCATGGGATGGGTACCACGCCGTATTACTTTAAAGGGTCTGCGTTTGCTCACCCAACCTCACCAAACCTCTCAGCCCCAAGAGTGTCCACCCTTATGTCTCAATCAGCTGTGGGTCTAGATATGGTCAATCCAGGTGGCATCACAGCCCCTGAACGAAGTTTGTAAGAATTTCTCTCTCTTTCACTGTCTTTGTTTCACGGGTTTTGAAAAGTAATTGATTTTTATAATGGGGTTTAGCTGCTTTTCACTGCTGTGTTTATGCCGCTTTAGACCCACTTGTCTCACTTACAGAGAGATATCAATACATAGGTTTTAAGAGTCTTACTAGTCAGGTATATTCTTGGGCGGTGAATAGGGGGTGTTGAGTCCAGTTCACTGAGCAAGGAGTAGGTCTTGTCTATTACATATTGGGTTTATGGAACGATATCTGAGCTAATTTGAAACCCTTGTTTTATGCATCACCCCACCTCACCTTTCCCGGTAAGCAGCCATAGTGTGTTTTCTAAACGTGTGACTCTGTTCTGTTTTGTAATTCAGTTCAAGGGTAGCGGTTTTTACATTCCCTCTATAAGTGATATCTTTTGATAAGTGTCTTTTTCTGTGTGACTTATTTCACTTAGAATCGTCATACCTAAATCCACTCATCATGCTGCTACTAGCCTTATGACATTGATTTCATGGCTGAGTGATATTCCATTGTACATAAGGACCGCAACTTCTTTATCCATTCTTCTCTTTCCTGGGATATTTAAGGTGTAACGAAGTGGAGGTTCTTGTCAACAGAGTAGCCCAAAACTTTGGGGTGCCTGTGTCTTGCTGATTTTTAGTTTTCCCAATTTATACGCCCATGAGTGGAAGTGCCCTATGGTCTCTAAGCTGAGTTTTTTAGATGTTTCAGGACACACCGTACACTTCTCCAGAGTGGCTGTTGGCAATGTACATCCCGCCCATCAGCGTAGCAAGGCTCCCATTTCTCCATGACCTGTCCTGCATTTCTGGTTTTGACACTTTATTCAGCATGGCCCTTTTGACCGATGGGAAGCGAGACTTCTTTGTAGCGCTGATTTGCCTTTCCAGGTTGCTTGGTTGGCCAAAAAGGGCGTATGCGTTTTTTCCTGAATATATTCAGGAAAAAACGCATACGCCCTTTTTGGCCAAGGGCATCATTGTCGAGGTTTTGCCGCTTTTCCTGTGCTTTAAAGGCGATTCGAATCTACCTCCTGAAATCTGTTTCCTGCAATTCTGCCTTGCTTTCAAATCCTCTTCGTTGCCTTCCCTCAATATATTTGTGGACGAGAGTTATCATTTCTAAGTCTGCAGGTTTGTGAATTGCAGTGCCCCTGAGCTCCATTCTTCAACTCGCTTTCTTGGGAGCTGGCCGCAAAAGCGCAGGATTGCTTCAGGCCGTATTCTGCTTCCTGGCGGCAGGCTGAGCCTGTGGTTAATTCTTCTTCCTGATGGGAAAATAGAGTGACCTGTGCCTGTCCCAACACCTAGAGCTAGTCTCTCATTGGTTCCCCCTCTTCCCGTTCATCCTCAGGACCAATTGCAACCTGTACGGAACAGGAGGTTAAAGGTGCTGATTCTCCAAGGAGGGAGATTGCTAGTAAAGCGGCTGGAATGGCGAAGCGGAGCACAAGGAGATGAGAAATGAGGTGCGTTTTAGAAACCTTTCCCGATCACACGGTGTACCATCTTCGGGGTTTCTCATGCATGTTTTCAAGGTAGGACGATGCCCTTGAACCTGGAGATTTGGGACCCATGGGATGGGTACCACGCCGTATTACTTTAAAGGGTCTGCGTTTGCTCACCCAACCTCACCAAACCTCTCAGCCCCAAGAGTGTCCACCCTTATGTCTCAATCAGCTGTGGGTCTAGATATGGTCAATCCAGGTGGCATCACAGCCCCTGAACGAATTTTGTAAGAATTTCTCTCTCTTTCACTGTCTTTGTTTCACGGGTTTTGAAAAGTAATTGATTTTTATAATGGGGTTTAGCTGCTTTTCACTGCTGTGTTTATGCCGCTTTATACCCACTTGACTCACTTACAGAGAGATATCAATACATAGGTTTTAAGAGTCTTACTAGTCAGATATATTCTTGGGCGGTGAATAGGGGGTGTTGAGTCCAGTTCACTGAGCAAGGAGTAGGTCTTGTCTTTTACATATTGGGTTCATGGAACGGTATCTGAGCTAATTTGAAACCCTTGTTTTATGCATCACCCCACCTCACCTTTCCCGTTAAGCAGCCATAGTCTTTTTTCTAAACATGTGATTCTGTTCTGTTTTGTAATTCAGTTCAAGGGTGGCAGATTTTACATTCCCTCTATAAGTGATATCTCATGATAAGTGTCTTTTTCTGTGTGACTTATTTCACTTAGAATCTTCATACCTAAATCCAATCATCATGCTGCTACTAGCCTTATGACATTGATTTCATGGCTGAGTGATATTCCATTGTACATAAGGACCACAACTTCTTTATCCATTCTTCTCTTTCCTGGGATATTTAAGGTGTAACGAAGTGGAGGTTCTTGTCAACAGAGTAGCCCAAAACTTTGGGGTGCCTGTGTCTTGCTGATTTTTAGTTTTCCCAATTTATACGCCTATGAGTGGAAGTGCCCTATGCTCTCTAAGCTGTGTTTTTTAGATGTTTCAGGACACACCGTACACTTCTCCAGAGTGGCTGTTGGCAATTTACATCCCGCCCATCAGCGTAGCAAGGCTCCCATTTCTCCATGGCCTGTCCTGCATTTCTGGTTTTGACACTTTATTCAGCATGGCCCTTTTGACCGATGGGAAGCGAGACTTCTTTGTAGCGCTGATTTGCCTTTCCAGGTTGCTTGTTGGCCAAAAAGGGCGTATGTGTTTTTTCCTGAATATATTCAGGAAAAAACGCATACGCCCTTTTTGGCCAAGGGCATCATTGTCGAGGTTTTGCCGCTTTTCCTGTGCTTTAAAGGCGATTCGAATCTACCTCCTGAAATCTGTTTCCTGCAATTCTGCCTTGCTTTCAAATCCTCTTCGTTGCTTTCCCTCAATATATTTGTGGACGAGAGTTATCATTTCTAAGTCTGCAGGTTTGTGAATTGCAGTGCCCCTGAGCTCCATTCTTCAACTCGCTTTCTTGGGAGCTGGCCGCAAAAGCGCAGGATTGCTTCAGGCCGTATTCTGCTTCCTGGCGGCAGGCTGAGCCTGTGGTTAATTCTTCTTCCTGATGGGAAAATAGAGTGACCTGTGCCTGTCCCAACACCTAGAGCTAGTCTCTCATTGGTTCCCCCTCTTCCCGTTCATCCTCAGGACCAATTGCAACCTGTACGGAACAGGAGGTTAAAGGTGCTGATTCTCCAAGGAGGGAGATTGCTAGTAAAGCGGCTGGAATGGCGAAGCGGAGCACAAGGAGATGAGAAATGAGGTGCGTTTTAGAAACCTTTCCCGATCACACGGTGTACCATCTTCGGGGTTTCTCATGCATGTTTTCAAGGTAGGACGATGCCCTTGAACCTGGAGATTTGGGACCCATGGGATGGGTACCACGCCGTATTACTTTAAAGGGTCTGCGTTTGCTCACCCAACCTCACCAAACCTCTCAGCCCCAAGAGTGTCCACCCTTATGTCTCAATCAGCTGTGGGTCTAGATATGGTCAATCCAGGTGGCATCACAGCCCCTGAACGAATTTTGTAAGAATTTCTCTCTCTTTCACTGTCTTTGTTTCACGGGTTTTGAAAAGTAATTGATTTTTATAATGCGGTTTAGCTGCTTTTCACTGCTGTGTTTATGCCGCTTTATACCCACTTGACTCACTTACAGAGAGATATCAATACATAGGTTTTAAGAGTCTTACTAGTCAGATATATTCTTGGGCGGTGAATAGGGGGTGTTGAGTCCAGTTCACTGAGCAAGGAGTAGGTCTTGTCTTTTACATATTGGGTTCATGGAACGGTATCTGAGCTAATTTGAAACCCTTGTTTTATGCATCACCCCACCTCACCTTTCCCGTTAAGCAGCCATAGTCTTTTTTCTAAACATGTGATTCTGTTCTGTTTTGTAATTCAGTTCAAGGGTGGCAGATTTTACATTCCCTCTATAAGTGATATCTCATGATAAGTGTCTTTTTCTGTGTGACTTATTTCACTTAGATTCGTCATACCTAAATCCACTCATCATGCTGCTACTAGCCTTATGACATTGATTTCATGGCTGAGTGATATTCCATTGTATATAAGGACCACATCTTCTTTATCCATTCTTCTCTTTCCTGGGATATTTAAGGTGTAACGAAGTGGAGGTTCTTGTCAACAGAGTAGCCCAAAACTTTGGGGTGCCTGTGTCTTGCTGATTTTTAGTTTTCCCAATTTATACGCCCATGAGTGGAAGTGCCCTATGCTCTCTAAGCTGAGTTTTTTAGATGTTTCAGGACACACCGTACACTTCTGCAGAGTGGCTGTTGGCAATTTACATCCCGCCCATCAGCGTAGCAAGGCTCCCATTTCTCCATGGCCTGTCCTGCGTTTCTGGTTTTGACATTTTATTCAGCATGGCCCATTTGACCGATGGGAAGCGAGACTTCTTTGTAGCGCTGATTTGCCTTTCCAGGTTGCTTGGTTGGCCAAAAAGGGCGTATGCGTTTTTTCCTGAATATATTCAGGAAAAAACGCATACGCCCTTTTTGGCCAAGGGCATCATTGTCGAGGTTTTGCCGCTTTCCCTGTGCTTTAAAGGCGATTCGAATCTACCTCCTGAAATCTGTTTCCTGCAATTCTGCCTTGCTTTCAAATCCTCTTCGTTGCCTTCCCTCAATATATTTGTGGACGAGAGTTATCATTTCTAAGTCTGCAGGTTTGTGAATTGCAGTGCCCCTGAGCTCCATTCTTCAACTCGCTTTCTTGGGAGCTGGCCGCAAAAGCGCAGGATTGCTTCAGGCCGTATTCTGCTTCCTGGCGGCAGGCTGAGCCTGTGGTTAATTCTTCTTCCTGATGGGAAAATAGTGTCACCTGTGCCTGTCCCAAAACCTAGAGCTAGTCTCTCATTGGTTCCCCCTCTTCCCGTTCATCCTCAGGACAAATTGCAACCTGTACGGAACAGGAGGATAAAGGTGCTGATTCTCCAAGGAGGGAGATTGCCAGTAAAGCGGCTGGAATGGCGAACCGGAGCACAAGGAGATGAGAAATGAGGTGCGTTTTAGCAACCTTTCCCGATCACACGGTGTACCATCTTCGGGGTTTCTCATGCATGTTTTCAATGTAGGACGATGCCCTTGAACCTGGAGATTTGGGACCCATGGGATGGGTACCACGCTATATTACTTTAAAGGGTCTGCGTTTGCTCACCCAACCTCACCAAACCTCTCAGCCCCAAGAGTGTCCACCCTTATGTCTCAATCAGCTGTGGGTCTAGATATGGTCAATCCCGGTGGCATCACAGCCCCTGAACGAATTTTGTAAGAATTTCTCTCTCTTTCACTGTCTTTGTTTCACGGGTTTTGAAAAGTAATTGATTTTTATAATGGGGTTTAGCTGCTTTTCACTGCTGTGTTTATGCCGCTTTACACCCACTTGACTCACTTACAGAGAGATATCAATACATAGGTTTTAAGATTCTTACTAGTCAGATATATTCTTGGGTGGTGAATAGGGGTGTTGAGTCCAGTTCACTGAGCAAGGAGTAGGTCTTGTCTATTACATATTGGGTTCATGGAACGGTATCTGAGCTAATTTGAAACCCTTGTTTTATGCATCACCCCACCTCACCTTTCCCGTTAAGCAGCCATAGTCTGTTTTGTAAATGTGTGACTCTGTTCTGTTTTGTAATTCAGTTCAAGGGTAGCGGTTTTTACATTCCGTCTATAAGTGATATCTCATGATAAGTGTCTTTTTCTGTGTGACTTATTTCACTTAGAATCGTCATACCTAAATCCACTCATCATGCTGCTACTAGCCTTATGACATTGATTTCATGGCTGAGTGATATTCCATTGTATATAAGGACCACATCTTCTTTATCCATTCTTCTCTTTCCTGGGATATTTAAGGTGTAACGAAGTGGAGGTTCTTGTCAACAGAGTAGCCCAAAACTTTGGGGTGCCTGTGTCTTGCTGATTTTTAGTTTTCCCAATTTATACGCCCATGAGTGGAAAGGCCCTATGCTCTCTAAGCTGAGTTTTTTAGATGTTTCAGGACACACCGTACACTTCTCCAGAGTGGCTGTTGGCAATTTACATCCCGCCCATCAGCGTAGCAAGGCTCCCATTTCTCCATGGCCTGTCCTGCGTTTCTGGTTTTGACTCTTTATTCATCATGGCCGTTTTGACCGATGGGAAGCGAGACTTCTTTGTAGCGCTGATTTGCCTTTCCAGGTTGCTTGGTTGGCCAAAAAGGGTGTATGCGTTTTTTCCTGAATATATTCAGGAAAAAACGCATACGCCCTTTTTAGCCAAGGGCATCATTGTCGAGGTTTTGCCGCTTTTCCTCTGCTTTAAAGGCGATTCGAATCTACCTCCTGAAATCTGTTTCCTGCAATTCTGCCTTGCTTTCAAATCCTCTTCGTTGCCTTCCCTCAATATATTTGTGGACGAGAGTTATCATTTCTAAGTCTGCAGGTTTGTGAATTGCAGTGCCCCTGAGCTCCATTATTCAACTCGCTTTCTTGAAAGCTGGCCGCAAAAGCGCAGGATTGCTTCAGGCCGTATTCTGCTTCCTGGCGGCAGGCTGAGCCTGTGGTTAATTCTTCTTCCTGATGGGAAAATAGTGTCACCTGTGCCTGTCCCAACACCTAGAGCTAGTCTCTCATTGGTTCCCCCTCTTCCCGTGCATCCTCAGGACAAATTGCAACCTGTACGGAACAGGAGGATAAAGGTGCTGATTCTCCAAGGAGGGAGATTGCTAGGAAAGCGGCTGGAATGGCGAACCGGAGTACAAGGAGATGAGAAATGAGGTGCGTTTTAGAAACCTTTCCCGATCACACGGTGTACCATCTTCGGGGTTTCTCATGCATGTTTTCAATGTAGGACGATGCCCTTGAACCTGGAGATTTGGGACCCATGGGATGGGTACCACGCCGTATTACTTTAAAGGGTCTGCGTTTGCTCACCCAACCTCACCAAACCTCTCAGCCCCAAGAGTGTCCACCCTTATGTCTCAATCAGCTGTGGGTCTAGATATGGTCAATCCAGGTGGCATCACAGCCCCTGAACGAATTTTGTAAGAATTTCTCTCTCTTTCACTGTCTTTGTTTCACGGGTTTTGAAAAGTAATTGATTTTTATAATGGGGTTTAGCTGCTTTTCACTGCTGTGTTTATGCCGCTTTACACCCACTTGACTCACTTACAGAGAGATATCAATACCTAGGTTTTAAGATTCTTACTAGTCAGATATATTCTTGGGTGGTGAATAGGGGTGTTGAGTCCAGTTCACTGAGCAAGGAGTAGGTCTTGTCTATTACATATTGGGTTCATGGAACGGTATCTGAGCTAATTTGAAACCCTTGTTTTATGCATCACCCCACCTCACCTTTCCCGTTAAGCAGCCATAGTCTGTTTTGTAAATGTGTGACTCTGTTCTGTTTTGTAATTCAGTTCAAGGGTAGCGGTTTTTACATTCCGTCTATAAGTGATATCTCATGATAAGTGTCTTTTTCTGTGTGACTTATTTCACTTAGAATCGTCATACCTAAATCCACTCATCATGCTGCTACTAGCCTTATGACATTGATTTCATGGCTGAGTGATATTCCATTGTATATAAGGACCACATCTTCTTTATCCATTCTTCTCTTTCCTGGGATATTTAAGGTGTAACGAAGTGGAGGTTCTTGTCAACAGAGTAGCCCAAAACTTTGGGGTGCCTGTGTCTTGCTGATTTTTAGTTTTCCCAATTTATACGCCCATGAGTGGAAGGGCCCTATGCTCTCTAAGCTGAGTTTTTTAGATGTTTCAGGACACACCGTACACTTCTCCAGAGTGGCTGTTGGCAATTTACATCCCGCCCATCAGCGTAGCAAGGCTCCCATTTCTCCATGGCCTGTCCTGCGTTTCTGGTTTTGACTCTTTATTCATCATGGCCCTTTTGACCGATGGGAAGCGAGACTTCTTTGTAGCGCTGATTTGCCTTTCCAGGTTGCTTGGTTGGCCAAAAAGGGCGTATGCGTTTTTTCCTGAATATATTCAGGAAAAAACGCATACGCCCTTTTTAGCCAAGGGCATCATTGTCGAGGTTTTGCCGCTTTTCCTCTGCTTTAAAGGCGATTCGAATCTACCTCCTGAAATCTGTTTCCTGCAATTCTGCCTTGCTTTCAAATCCTCTTCGTTGCCTTCCCTCAATATATTTGTGGACGAGAGTTATCATTTCTAAGTCTGCAGGTTTGTGAATTGCAGTGCCCCTGAGCTCCATGATTCAACTCGCTTTCTTGGGAGCTGGCCGCAAAAGCGCAGGATTGCTTCAGGCCGTATTCTGCTTCCTGGCGGCAGGCTGAGCCTGTGGTTAATTCTTCTTCCTGATGGGAAAATAGTGTCACCTGTGCCTGTCCCAACACCTAGAGCTAGTCTCTCATTGGTTCCCCCTCTTCCCGTGCATCCTCAGGACAAATTGCAACCTGTACGGAACAGGAGGATAAAGGTGCTGATTCTCCAAGGAGGGAGATTGCTAGGAAAGCGGCTGGAATGGCGAAGCGGAGCACAAGGAGATGAGAAATGACGTTCCTTTTAGAAACCTTTCCCGATCACACGGTGTACCATCTTCGGGGTTTCTCATGCATGTTTTCAATGTAGGACGATGCCCTTGAACCTGGAGATTTGGGACCCATGGGATGGGTACCACGCCGTATTTCTTTAAAGGGTCTGCGTTTGCTCACCCAACCTCACCAAACCTCTCAGCCCCAAGAGTGTCCACCCTTATGTCTCAATCAGTTGTGGGTCTAGATATGGTCAATCCAGGTGGCATCACAGCCCCTGAACGAATTTTGTAAGAATTTCTCTCTCTTTCACTGTCTTTGTTTCACGGGTTTTGAAAAGTAATTGATTTTTATAATGGGGTTTAGCTGCTTTTCACTGCTGCGTTTATGCCGCTTTACACCCACTTGACTCACTTACAGAGAGATATCAATATATAGGTTTTAAGATTCTTACTAGTCAGATATATTCTTGGGCGGTGAATAGGGGGTGTTGAGTCCAGTTCACTGAGCAAGGAGTAGGTCTTGTCTCTTACATATTGGGTTTATGAACGGTATCTGAGCTAATTTGAAACCCTTGTTTTATGCATCACCCCACCTCACCTTTCCCGTTAAGCAGACATAGTCTGTTTTCTAAACGTGTGACTCTGTTCTGTTTTGTAATTCAGTTCAAGGGTAGCGGTTTTTACATTCCCTCTATAAGTGATATCTCATGAGAAGTGTCTTTTTCTGTGTGACTTATTTCACTTAGAATCGTCATACCTAAATCCACTCATCATGCTGCTACTAGCCTTATGACATTGATTTCATGGCTGAGTGATATTCCATTGTATATAAGGACCACATCTTCTTTATCCATTCTTCTCTTTCCTGGGATATTTAAGGTGTATCGAAGTGGAGGTTCTTGTCAACAGAGTAGCCCAAAACTTTGGGGTGCCTGTGTCTTGCTGATTTTTAGTTTTCCCAATTTATACGCCCGTGCGTGGAAGTGCCCTATGCTCTCTAAGCTGAGTTTTTTAGATGTTTCAGGACACACCGTACACTTCTCCAGAGTGGCTGTTTGCAATTTACATCCCTCCCATCAGCGTAGCAAGGCTCCCATTTCTCCATGGCCTGTCCTGCATTTCTGGTTTTGACACTTTATTCAGCATGGCCCTTTTGACCGATGGGAATCGAGACTTCTTTGTAGCGCTGATTTGCCTTTCCAGGTTGCTTGGTTGGCCAAAAAGGGCGTATGCGTTTTTTCCTGAATATATTCAGGAAAAAACGCATACGCCCTTTTTGGCCAAGGGCATCATTGTCGAGGTTTTGCCGCTTTTCCTGTGCTTTAAAGGCGATTCGAATCTACCTCCTGAAATCTGTTTCCTGCAATTCTGCCTTGCTTTCAAATCCTCTTCGTTGCCTTCCCTCAATATATTTGTGGACGAGAGTTATCATTTCTAAGTCTGCAGGTTTGTGAATTGCAGTGCCCCTGAGCTCCATTCTTCAACTCGCTTTCTTGGGAGCTGGCCGCAAAAGCGCAGGATTGCTTCAGGCCGTATTCTGGTTCCTGGCGGAAGGCTGAGCCTGTGGTTAATTCTTCTTCCTGATGGGAAAATAGAGTGACCTGTGCCTGTCCCAACACCTAGAGCTAGTCTCTCATTGGTTCCCCCTCTTCCCGTGCATCCTCAGGACAAATTGCAACCTGTACGGAACAGGAGGATAAAGGTGCTGATTCTCCAAGGAGGGAGATTGCTAGTAAAGCGGCTGGAATGGCGAACCGGAGCAGAAGGAGATGAGAAATGAGGTGCGTTTTAGAAACCTTTCCCGATCACACGCTGTACCATCTTCGGGGTTTCTCATGCATGTTTTCAGTGTAGGACGATGCCCTTGAACCTGGAGATTTGGGACCCATGGGATGGGTACCACGCCGTATTACTTTAAAGGGTCTGCGTTTGCTCACCCAACCTCACCAAACCTCTCAGCCCCAAGAGTGTCCACCCTTATGTCTCAGTCAGCTGTGGGTCTAAATATGGTCAATCCAGGTGGCATCACAGCCCCTGAACGAATTTTGTAAGAATTTCTCTCTCTTTCATTGTCTTTGTTTCACGGGTTTTGAAAAGTAATTGATTTTTATAATGGGGTTTAGCTGCTTTTGAGTGCTGCGTTTATGCCACTTTACACCCACTTGACTCACTTACAGAAAGATATCAATATATAGGTTTTAAGATTCTTACTAGTCAGATATATTCTTGGGCGGTGAATAGGGGGTGTTGAGTCCAGTTCACTGAGCAAGGAGTAGGTCTTGTCTCTTACATATTGGGTTTATGAACGGTATCTGAGCTAATTTGAAACCCTTGTTTTATGCATCACCCCACCTCACCTTTCCCGTTAAGCAGCCATAGTCTGTTTTCTAAACGTGTGACTCTGTTCTGTTTTGTAATTCAGTTCAAGGGTAGCGGTTTTTACATTCCCTCTATAAGTGATATCTCATGAGAAGTGTCTTTTTCTGTGTGACTTATTTCACTTAGAATCTTCATACCTAAATCCACTCATCATGCTGCTACTAGCCTTATGACATTGATTTCATGGCTGAGTGATATTCCATTGTATATAAGGACCACATCTTCTTTATCCATTCTTCTCTTTCCTGGGATATTTAAGGTGTAACGAAGTGGAGGTTCTTGTCAACAGAGTAGCCCAAAACTTTGGGGTGCCTGTGTCTTGCTGATTTTTAGTTTTCCCAATTTATACGCCCGTGCGTGGAAGTGCCCTATGCTCTCTAAGCTGAGTTTTTTAGATGTTTCAGGACACACCGTACACTTCTGCAGAGTGGCTGTTGGCAATTTACATCCCGCCCATCAGCGTAGCAAGGCTCCCATTTCTCCATGGCCTGTCCTGCATTTCTGGTTTTGACACTTTATTCAGCATGGCCCTTTTGACCGATGGGAAGCGAGACTTCTTTGTAGCGCTGATTTGCCTTTCCAGGTTGCTTGTTGGCCAAAAAGGGCGTATGTGTTTTTTCCTGAATATATTCAGGAAAAAACGCATACGCCCTTTTTGGCCAAGGGCATCATTGTCGAGGTTTTGCCGCTTTTCCTCTGCTTTAAAGGCGATTCGAATCTACCTCCTGAAATCTGTTTCCTGCAATTCTGCCTTGCTTTCAAATCCTCTTCGTTGCCTTCCCTCAATATATTTGTGGACGAGAGTTATCATTTCTAAGTCTGCAGGTTTGTGAATTGCAGTGCCCCTGAGCTCCATGATTCAACTCGCTTTCTTGGGAGCTGGCCGCAAAAGCGCAGGATTGCTTCAGGCCGTATTCTGCTTCCTGGCGGCAGGCTGAGCCTGTGGTTAATTCTTCTTCCTGATGGGAAAATAGAGTGACCTGTGCCTGTCCCAACACCTAGAGCTAGTCTCTCATTGGTTCCCCCTCTTCCCGTGCATCCTCAGGACAAATTGCAACCTGTACGGAACAGGAGGATAAAGGTGCTGATTCTCCAAGGAGGGAGATTGCTAGTAAAGCGGCTGGAATGGCGAACCGGAGCAGAAGGAGATGAGAAATGAGGTGCGTTTTAGAAACCTTTCCCGATCACACGCTGTACCATCTTCGGGGTTTCTCATGCATGTTTTCAGTGTAGGACGATGCCCTTGAACCTGGAGATTTGGGACCCATGGGATGGGTACCACGCTATATTACTTTAAAGGGTCTGCGTTTGCTCACCCAACCTCACCAAACCTCTCAGCCCCAAGAGTGTCCACCCTTATGTCTCAATCAGCTGTGGGTCTAGATATGGTCAATCCAGGTGGCATCACAGCCCCTGAACGAATTTTGTAAGAATTTCTCTCTCTTTCATTGTCTTTGTTTCACGGGTTTTGAAAAGTAATTGATTTTTATAATGGGGTTTAGCTGCTTTTGAGTGCTGCGTTTATGCCACTTTACACCCACTTGACTCACTTACAGAAAGATATCAATATATAGGTTTTAAGATTTTACTAGTCAGATATATTCTTGGGCGGTGAATAGGGGGTGTTGAGTCCAGTTCACTGAGCAAGGAGTAGGTCTTGTCTTTTACATATTGGGTTTATGAACGGTATCTGAGCTAATTTGAAACCCTTGTTTTATGCATCACCCCACCTCACCTTTCCCGTTAAGCAGCCATAGTCTGTTTTCTAAACGTGTGACTCTGTTCTGTTTTGTAATTCAGTTCAAGGGTAGCGGTTTTTACATTCCCTCTATAAGTGATATCTCATGAGAAGTGTGTTTTTCTGTGTGACTTATTTCACTTAGAATCGTCATACCTAAATCCACTCATCATGCTGCTACTAGCCTTATGACATTGATTTCATGGCTGAGTGATATTCCATTGTATATAAGGACCACATCTTCTTTATCCATTCTTCTCTTTCCTGGGATATTTAAGGTGTAACGAAGTGGAGGTTCTTGTCAACAGAGTAGCCCAAAACTTTGGGGTGCCTGTGTCTTGCTGATTTTTAGTTTTCCCAATTTATACGCCCATGAGTGGAAGGGCCCTATGCTCTCTAAGCTGAGTTTTTTAGATGTTTCAGGACACACCGTATACTTCTCCAGAGTGGCTGTTGGCAATGTACATCCCGCCCATCAGCGTAGCAAGGCTCCCATTTCTCCATGGCCTGTCCTGCATTTCTGGTTTTGACACTTTATTCAGCATGGCCCTTTTGACCGATGGGAAGCGAGACTTCTTTGGAGTGCTGATTTGCCTTTCCAGGTTGCTTGGTTGGCCAAAAAGGGCGTATGCGTTTTTTCCTGAATATATTCAGGAAAAAACGCATACGCCCTTTTTGGCCAAGGGCATCATTGTCAAGGTTTTGCCGCTTTTCCTGTGCTTTAAAGCCGATTCGAATCTACCTCCTGAAATCTGTTTCCTGCAATTCTGCCTTGCTTTCAAATCCTCTTCGTTGCCTTCCCTCAATATATTTGTGGACGAGAGTCATCATTTCTAAGTCTGCAGGTTTGTGAATTGCAGTGCCCCTGAGCTCCATTCTTCAACTCGCTTTCTTGGGAGCTGGCCGCAAAAGCGCAGGATTGCTTCAGGCCGTATTCTGCTTCCTGGCGGCAGGCTGAGCCTGTGGTTAATTCTTCTTCCTGATGGGAAAATAGTGTCACCTGTGCCTGTCCCAACACCTAGAGCTAGTCTCTCATTGGTTCCCCCTCTTCCCGTGCATCCTCAGGACAAATTGCAACCTGTACGGAACAGGAGGATAAAGGTGCTGATTCTCCAAGGAGGGAGATTGCTAGTAAAGCGGCTGGAATGGCGAACCGGAGCACAAGGAGTTGAGAAATGAGGTGCGTTTTAGAAACCTTTCCCGATCACACGCTGTACCATCTTCGGGGTTTCTCATGAATGTTTTCAGGGTAGGACGATGCCCTTGAACCTGGAGATTTGGGACCCATGGGATGGGTTCCACGCCGTATTTCTTTAAAGGGTCTGCGTTTGCTCACCCAACCTCACCAAACCTCTCAGCCCCAAGAGTGTCCACCCTTATGTCTCAATCAGCTGTGGGTCTAGATATGGTCAATCCAGGTGGCATCACAGCCCCTGAACGAATTTTGTAAGAATTTCTCTCTCTTTCACTGTCTTTGTTTCACGGGTTTTGAAAAGTAATTGATTTTTATAATGGGGTTTAGCTGCTTTTGACTGCTGCGTTTATGCCGCTTTACACCCACTTGACTCACTTACAGAGAGATATCAATATATAGGTTTTAAGATTCTTAGTAGTCAGATATATTCTTGGGCGGTGAATAGGGGGTGTTGAGTCCAGTTCACTGAGCAAGGAGTAGGTCTTGTCTCTTACATATTGGGTTTATGGAACGGTATCTGAGCTAATTTGAAACCCTTGTTTTATGCATCACCCCACCTCACCTTTCCCGTTAAGCAGCCATAGTGTGTTTTCTAAACGTGTGACTCTGTTCTGTTTTGTAATTCAGTTCAAGGGTAGCGGTTTTTACATTCCCTCTATAAGTGATATCTCATGATAAGTGTCTTTTTCTGTGTGAGTTATTTCACTTAGAATCGTCATACCTAAATCCACTCATCATGCTGCTACTAGCCTTATGACATTGATTTCATGGCTGAGTGATATTCCATTGTATATAAGGACCACATCTTCTTTATCCATTCTTCTCTTTCCTGGGATATTTAAGGTGTATCGAAGTGGAGGTTCTTGTCAACAGAGTAGCCCAAAACTTTGGGGTGCCTGTGTCTTGCTGATTTTTAGTTTTCCCAATTTATACGCCCGTGCGTGGAAGTGCCCTATGCTCTCTAAGCTGAGTTTTTTAGATGTTTCAGGACACACCGTACACTTCTCCAGAGTGGCTGTTGGCAATGTACATCCCGCCCATCAGCGTAGCAAGGCTCCCATTTCTCCATGGCCTGTCCTGCATTTCTGGTTTTGACACTTTATTCAGCATGGCCCTTTTGACCGATGGGAATCGAGACTTCTTTGTAGCGCTGATTTGCCTTTCCAGGTTGCTTGGTTGGCCAAAAAGGGCGTATGCGTTTTTTCCTGAATATATTCAGGAAAAAACGCATACGCCATTTTTGGCCAAGGGCATCATTGTCGAGGTTTTGCCGCTTTTCCTCTGCTTTAAAGCCGATTCGAATCTACCTCCTGAAATCTGTTTCCTGCAATTCTGCCTTGCTTTCAAATCCTCTTCGTTGCCTTCCCTCAATATATTTGTGGACGAGAGTTATCATTTCTAAGTCTGCAGGTTTGTGAATTGCAGTGCCCCTGAGCTCCATTCTTCAACTCGCTTTCTTGGGAGCTGGCCGCAAAAGTGCAGGATTGCTTCAGGCCGTATTCTGGTTCCTGGCGGCAGGCTGAGCCTGTGGTTAATTCTTCTTCCTGATGGGAAAATAGAGTGACCTGTGCCTGTCCCAACACCTAGAGCTAGTCTCTCATTGGTTCCCCCTCTTCCCGTGCATCCTCAGGACAAATTGCAACCTGTACGGAACAGGAGGATAAAGGTGCTGATTCTCCAAGGAGGGAGATTGCTAGTAAAGCGGCTGGAATGGCGAACCGGAGCAGAAGGAGATGAGAAATGAGGTGCGTTTTAGAAACCTTTCCCGATCACACGCTGTACCATCTTCGGGGTTTCTCATGCATGTTTTCAGTGTAGGACGATGCCCTTGAACCTGGAGATTTGGGACCCATGGGATGGGTACCACGCTATATTACTTTAAAGGGTCTGCGTTTGCTCACCCAACCTCACCAAACCTCTCAGCCCCAAGAGTGTCCACCCTTATGTCTCAATCAGCTGTGGGTCTAGATATGGTCAATCCAGGTGGCATCACAGCCCCTGAACGAATTTTGTAAGAATTTCTCTCTCTTTCATTGTCTTTGTTTCACGGGTTTTGAAAAGTAATTGATTTTTATAATGGGGTTTAGCTGCTTTTGAGTGCTGCGTTTATGCCACTTTACACCCACTTGACTCACTTACAGAAAGATATCAATATATAGGTTTTAAGATTTTACTAGTCAGATATATTCTTGGGCGGTGAATAGGGGGTGTTGAGTCCAGTTCACTGAGCAAGGAGTAGGTCTTGTCTCTTACATATTGGGTTTATGAACGGTATCTGAGCTAATTTGAAACCCTTGTTTTATGCATCACCCCACCTCACCTTTCCCGTTAAGCAGCCATAGTCTGTTTTCTAAACGTGAGACTCTGTTCTGTTTTGTAATTCAGTTCAAGGGTAGCGGTTTTTACATTCCCTCTATAAGTGATATCTCATGAGAAGTGTCTTTTTCTGTGTGACTTATTTCACTTAGAATCGTCATACCTAAATCCACTCATCATGCTGCTACTAGCCTTATGACATTGATTTCATGGCTGAGTGATATTCCATTGTATATAAGGACCACATCTTCTTTATCCATTCTTCTCTTTCCTGGGATATTTAAGGTGTAACGAAGTGGAGGTTCTTGTCAACAGAGTAGCCCAAAACTTTGGGGTGCCTGTGTCTTGCTGATTTTTAGTTTTCCCAATTTATACGCCCATGAGTGGAAGGGCCCTATGCTCTCTAAGCTGAGTTTTTTAGATGTTTCAGGACACACCGTATACTTCTCCAGAGTGGCTGTTGGCAATTTACATCCCGCCCATCAGCGTAGCAAGGCTCCCATTTCTCCATGGCCTGTCCTGCATTTCTGGTTTTGACACTTTATTCAGCATGGCCCTTTTGACCGATGGGAAGCGAGACTTCTTTGGAGCGCTGATTTGCCTTTCCAGGTTGCTTGGTTGGCCAAAAAGGGCGTATGCGTTTTTTCCTGAATATATTCAGGAAAAAACGCATACGCCCTTTTTGGCCAAGGGCATCATTGTAAAGATTTTGCCGCTTTTCCTGTGCTTTAAAGGCGATTCGAATCTACCTCCTGAAATCTGTTTCCTGCAATTCTGCCTTGCTTTCAAATCCTCTTCGTTGCCTTCCCTCAATATATTTGTGGACGAGAGTTATCATTTCTAAGTCTGCAGGTTTGTGAATTGCAGTGCCCCTGAGCTCCATTCTTCAACTCGCTTTCTTGGGAGCTGGCCGCAAAAGCGCAGGATTGCTTCAGGCCGTATTCTGGTTCCTGGCGGCAGGCTGAGCCTGTGGCTAATTCTTTTTCCTGATGGGAAAATAGTGTGACCTGTGCCTGTCCCAACACCTAGAGCTAGTCTCTCATTGGTTCCCCCTCTTCCCGTGCATCCTCAGGACAAATTGCAACCTGTACGGAACAGGAGGATAAAGGTGCTGATTCTCCAAGGAGGGAGATTGCTAGTAAAGCGGCTGGAATGGCGAACCGGAGCACAAGGAGATGAGAAATGAGGTGCATTTTAGAAACCTTTCCCGATCACACGGTGTACCATCTTCGGGGTTTCTCATGCATGTTTTCAGTGTAGGACGATGCCCTTGAACCTGGAGATTTGGGACCCATGGGATGGGTACCACGCTATATTACTTTAAGGGGTCTGCGTTTGCTCACCCAACCTCACCAAACCTCTCAGCCCCAAGAGTGTCCACCCTTATGTCTCAATCAGCTGTGGGTCTAGATATGGTCAATCCAGGTGGCATCACAGCCCCTGAACGAATTTTGTAAGAATTTCTCTCTCTTTCACTGTCTTTGTTTCACGGGTTTTGAAAAGTAATTGATTTTTATAATGGGGTTTAGCTGCTTTTGACTGCTGCGTTTATGCCGCTTCACACCCACTTGACTCACTTACAGAGAGATATCAATACATAGGTTTTAAGATTCTTACTAGTCAGATATATTCTTGGGCGGTGAATAGGGGGTGTTGAGTCCAGTTCACTGAGCAAGGAGTAGGTCTTGTCTCTTACATATTGGGTTTATGGAACGGTATCTGAGCTAATTTGAAACCCTTGTTTTATGCATCACCCCACCTCACCTTTCCCGTTAAGCAGCCATAGTGTGTTTTCTAAACGTGTGACTCTGTTCTGTTTTGTAATTCAGTTCAAGGGTAGCGGTTTTTACATTCCCTCTATAAGTGATATCTCATGATAAGTGTCTTTTTCTGTGTGACTTATTTCACTTAGAATCGTCATACCTAAATCCACTCATCATGCTGCTACTAGCCTTATGACATTGATTTCATGGCTGAGTGATATTCCATTGTATATAAGGACCACATCTTCTTTATCCATTCTTCTCTTTCCTGGGATATTTAAGGTGTATCGAAGTGGAGGTTCTTGTCAACAGAGTAGCCCAAAACTTTGGGGTGCCTGTGTCTTGCTGATTTTTAGTTTTCCCAATTTATACGCCCGTGCGTGGAAGTGCCCTATGCTCTCTAAGCTGAGTTTTTTAGATGTTTCAGGACACACCGTACACTTCTGCAGAGTGGCTGTTGGCAATTTACATCCCGCCCATCAGCGTAGCAAGGCTCCCATTTCTCCATGGCCTGTCCTGCATTTCTGGTTTTGACACTTTATTCAGCATGGCCCATTTGACCGATGGGAAGCGAGACTTCTTTGTAGCGCTGATTTGCCTTTCCAGGTTGCTTGGTTGGCCAAAAAGGGCGTATGCGTTTTTTCCTGAATATATTCAGGAAAAAACGCATACGCCCTTTTTGGCCAAGGGCATCATTGTCGAGGTTTTGCCGCTTTCCCTGTGCTTTAAAGGCGATTCGAATCTACCTCCTGAAATCTGTTTCCTGCAATTCTGCCTTGCTTTCAAATCCTCTTCGTTGCCTTCCCTCAATATATTTGTGGACGAGAGTTATCATTTCTAAGTCTGCAGGTTTGTGAATTGCAGTGCCCCTGAGCTCCATGATTCAACTCGCTTTCTTGGGAGCTGGCCCCAAAAGCGCAGGATTGCTTCAGGCCGTATTCTGGTTCCTGGCGGCAGGCTGAGCCTGTGGTTAATTCTTCTTCCTGATGGGAGAATAGTGTCACCTGTGCCTGTCCCAACACCTAGAGCTAGTCTCTCATTGGTTCCCCCTCTTCCCGTTCATCCTCAGGACAAATTGCAACCTGTACGGAACAGGAGGATAAAGGTGCTGATTCTCCAAGGAGGGAGATTGCCAGTAAAGCGGCTGGAATGGCGAACCGGAGCACAAGGAGATGAGAAATGAGGTGCGTTTTAGCAACCTTTCCCGATCACACGGTGTACCATCTTCGGGGTTTCTCATGCATGTTTTCAATGTAGGACGATGCCCTTGAACCTGGAGATTTGGGACCCATGGGATGGGTACCACGCCGTATTACTTTAAAGGGTCTGCGTTTGCTCACCCAACCTCACCAAACCTCTCAGCCCCAAGAGTGTCCACCCTTATGTCTCAATCAGCTGTGGGTCTAGATATGGTCAATCCAGGTGGCATCACAGCCCCTGAACGAATTTTGTAAGAATTTCTCTCTCTTTCACTGTCTTTGTTTCACGGGTTTTTAAAAGTAATTGATTTTTATAATGGGGTTTAGCTGCTTTTCACTGCTGTGTTTATGCCGCTTTACACCCACTTGACTCACTTACAGAGAGATATCAATACATAGGTTTTAAGATTCTTACTAGTCAGATATATTCTTGGGTGGTGAATAGGGGTGTTGAGTCCAGTTCACTGAGCAAGGAGTAGGTCTTGTCTATTACATATTGGGTTCATGGAACGGTATCTGAGCTAATTTGAAACCCTTGTTTTATGCATCACCCCACCTCACCTTTCCCGTTAAGCAGCCATAGTCTGTTTTGTAAATGTGTGACTCTGTTCTGTTTTGTAATTCAGTTCAAGGGTAGCGGTTTTTACATTCCCTCTATAAGTGATATCTCATGATAAGTGTCTTTTTCTGTGTGACTTATTTCACTTAGAATCGTCATACCTAAATCCACTCATCATGCTGCTACTAGCCTTATGACACTGATTTCATGGCTGAGTGATATTCCATTGTATATAAGGACCACATCTTCTTTATCCATTCTTCTCTTTCCTGGGATATTTAAGGTGTAACGAAGTGGAGGTTCTTGTCAACAGAGTAGCCCAAAACTTTGGGGTGCCTGTGTCTTGCTGATTTTTAGTTTTCCCAATTTATACGCCCATGAGTGGAAGGGCCCTATGCTCTCTAAGCTGAGTTTTTTAGATGTTTCAGGACACACCGTACACTTCTCCAGAGTGGCTGTTGGCAATTTACATCCCGCCCATCAGCGTAGCAAGGCTCCCATTTCTCCATGGCCTGTCCTGCGTTTCTGGTTTTGACTCTTTATTCATCATGGCCCTTTTGACCGATGGGAAGCGAGACTTCTTTGTAGCGCTGATTTGCCTTTCCAGGTTGCTTGGTTGGCCAAAAAGGGCGTATGCGTTTTTTCCTGAATATATTCAGGAAAAAACGCATACGCCCTTTTTAGCCAAGGGCATCATTGTCGAGGTTTTGCCGCTTTTCCTCTGCTTTAAAGGCGATTCGAATCTACCTCCTGAAATCTGTTTCCTGCAATTCTGCCTTGCTTTCAAATCCTCTTCGTTGCCTTCCCTCAATATATTTGTGGAAGAGAGTTATCATTTCTAAGTCTGCAGGTTTGTGAATTGCAGTGCCCCTGAGCTCCATTATTCAATTCGCTTTCTTGGGAGCTGGCCGCAAAAGCGCAGGATTGCTTCAGGCCGTATTCTGCTTCCTGGCGGCAGGCTGAGCCTGTGGTTAATTCTTCTTCCTGATGGGAAAATAGTGTCACCTGTGCCTGTCCCAACACCTAGAGCTAGTCTCTCATTGGTTCCCCCTCTTCCCGTTCATCCTCAGGACAAATTGCAACCTGTACGGAACAGGAGGATAAAGGTGCTGATTCTCCAAGGAGGGAGATTGCCAGTAAAGCGGCTGGAATGGCGAACCGGAGCACAAGGAGATGAGAAATGAGGTGCGTTTTAGCAACCTTTCCCGATCACACGGTGTACCATCTTCGGGGTTTCTCATGCATGTTTTCAATGTAGGACGATGCCCTTGAACCTGGAGATTTGGGACCCATGGGATGGGTACCACGCCGTATTACTTTAAAGGGTCTGCGTTTGCTCACCCAACCTCACCAAACCTCTCAGCCCCAAGAGTGTCCACCCTTATGTCTCAATCAGCTGTGGGTCTAGATATGGTCAATCCAGGTGGCATCACAGCCCCTGAACGAATTTTGTAAGAATTTCTCTCTCTTTCACTGTCTTTGTTTCACGGGTTTTTAAAAGTAATTGATTTTTATAATGGGGTTTAGCTGCTTTTCACTGCTGTGTTTATGCCGCTTTACACCCACTTGACTCACTTACAGAGAGATATCAATACATAGGTTTTAAGATTCTTACTAGTCAGATATATTCTTGGGTGGTGAATAGGGGTGTTGAGTCCCGTTCACTGAGCAAGGAGTAGGTCTTGTCTATTACATATTGGGTTCATGGAACGGTATCTGAGCTAATTTGAAACCCTTGTTTTATGCATCACCCCACCTCACCTTTCCCGTTAAGCAGCCATAGTCTGTTTTGTAAATGTGTGACTCTGTTCTGTTTTGTAATTCAGTTCAAGGGTAGCGGTTTTTACATTCCGTCTATAAGTGATATCTCATGATAAGTGTCTTTTTCCGTGTGACTTATTCCACTTAGAATCGTCATACCTAAATCCACTCATCATGCTGCTACTAGCCTTATGACATTGATTTCATGGCTGAGTGATATTCCATTGTATATAAGGACCACATCTTCTTTATCCATTCTTCTCTTTCCTGGGATATTTAAGGTGTAACGAAGTGGAGGTTCTTGTCAACAGAGTAGCCCAAAACTTTGGGGTGCCTGTGTCTTGCTGATTTTTAGTTTTCCCAATTTATACGCCCATGAGTGGAAGGGCCCTATGCTCTCTAAGCTGAGTTTTTTAGATGTTTCAGGACACACCGTACACTTCTCCAGAGTGGCTGTTGGCAATTTACATCCCGCCCATCAGCGTAGCAAGGCTCCCATTTCTCCATGGCCTGTCCTGCGTTTCTGGTTTTGACTCTTTATTCATCATGGCCCTTTTGACCGATGGGAAGCGAGACTTCTTTGTAGCGCTGATTTGCCTTTCCAGGTTGCTTGGTTGGCCAAAAAGGGTGTATGCGTTTTTTCCTGAATATATTCAGGAAAAAACGCATACGCCCTTTTTAGCCAAGGGCATCATTGTCGAGGTTTTGCCGCTTTTCCTCTGCTTTAAAGGCGATTCGAATCTACCTCCTGAAATCTGTTTCCTGCAATTCTGCCTTGCTTTCAGATCCTCTTCGTTGCCTTCCCTCAATATATTTGTGGAAGAGAGTTATCATTTCTAAGTCTGCAGGTTTGTGAATTGCAGTGCCCCTGAGCTCCATTATTCAATTCGCTTTCTTGGGAGCTGGCCGCAAAAGCGCAGGATTGCTTCAGGCCGTATTCTGCTTCCTGGCGGCAGGCTGAGCCTGTGGTTAATTCTTCTTCCTGATGGGAAAATAGTGTCACCTGTGCCTGTCCCAACACCTAGAGCTAGTCTCTCATTGGTTCCCCCTCTTCCCGTTCATCCTCAGGACAAATTGCAACCTGTACGGAACAGGAGGATAAAGGTGCTGATTCTCCAAGGAGGGAGATTGCCAGTAAAGCGGCTGGAATGGCGAACCGGAGCACAAGGAGATGAGAAATGAGGTGCGTTTTAGCAACCTTTCCCGATCACACGGTGTACCATCTTCGGGGTTTCTCATGCATGTTTTCAATGTAGGACGATGCCCTTGAACCTGGAGATTTGGGACCCATGGGATGGGTACCACGCCGTATTACTTTAAAGGGTCTGCGTTTGCTCACCCAACCTCACCAAACCTCTCAGCCCCAAGAGTGTCCACCCTTATGTCTCAATCAGCTGTGGGTCTAGATATGGTCAATCCAGGTGGCATCACAGCCCCTGAACGAATTTTGTAAGAATTTCTCTCTCTTTCACTGTCTTTGTTTCACGGGTTTTTAAAAGTAATTGATTTTTATAATGGGGTTTAGCTGCTTTTCACTGCTGTGTTTATGCCGCTTTACACCCACTTGACTCACTTACAGAGAGATATCAATACATAGGTTTTAAGATTCTTACTAGTCAGATATATTCTTGGGTGGTGAATAGGGGTGTTGAGTCCCGTTCACTGAGCAAGGAGTAGGTCTTGTCTATTACATATTGGGTTCATGGAACGGTATCTGAGGTAATTTGAAACCCTTGTTTTATGCATCACCCCACCTCACCTTTCCCGTTAAGCAGCCATAGTCTGTTTTGTAAATGTGTGACTCTGTTCTGTTTTGTAATTCAGTTCAAGGGTAGCGGTTTTTACATTCCGTCTATAAGTGATATCTCATGATAAGTGTCTTTTTCTGTGTGACTTATTCCACTTAGAATCGTCATACCTAAATCCACTCATCATGCTGCTACTAGCCTTATGACATTGATTTCATGGCTGAGTGATATTCCATTGTATATAAGGACCACATCTTCTTTATCCATTCTTCTCTTTCCTGGGATATTTAAGGTGTAACGAAGTGGAGGTTCTTGTCAACAGAGTAGCCCAAAACTTTGGGGTGCCTGTGTCTTGCTGATTTTTAGTTTTCCCAATTTATACGCCCATGAGTGGAAGGGCCCTATGCTCTCTAAGCTGAGTTTTTTAGATGTTTCAGGACACACCGTACACTTCTCCAGAGTGGCTGTTGGCAATTTACATCCCGCCCATCAGCGTAGCAAGGCTCCCATTTCTCCATGGCCTGTCCTGCGTTTCTGGTTTTGACTCTTTATTCATCATGGCCCTTTTGACCGATGGGAAGCGAGACTTCTTTGTAGCGCTGATTTGCCTTTCCAGGTTGCTTGGTTGGCCAAAAAGGGTGTATGCGTTTTTTCCTGAATATATTCAGGAAAAAACGCATACGCCCTTTTTAGCCAAGGGCATCATTGTCGAGGTTTTGCCGCTTTTCCTCTGCTTTAAAGGCGATTCGAATCTACCTCCTGAAATCTGTTTCCTGCAATTCTGCCTTGCTTTCAGATCCTCTTCGTTGCCTTCCCTCAATATATTTGTGGAAGAGAGTTATCATTTCTAAGTCTGCAGGTTTGTGAATTGCAGTGCCCCTGAGCTCCATTATTCAATTCGCTCTCTTGGGAGCTGGCCGCAAAAGCGCAGGATTGCTTCAGGCCGTATTCTGCTTCCTGGCGGCAGGCTGAGCCTGTGGTTAATTCTTCTTCCTGATGGGAAAATAGTGTCACCTGTGCCTGTCCCAACACCTAGAGCTAGTCTCTCATTGGTTCCCCCTCTTCCCGTTCATCCTCAGGACAAATTGCAACCTGTACGGAACAGGAGGATGAAGGTGCTGATTCTCCAAGGAGGGAGATTGCCAGTAAAGCGGCTGGAATGGCGAACCGGAGCACAAGGAGATGAGAAATGAGGTGCGTTTTAGCAACCTTTCCCGATCACACGGTGTACCATCTTCGGGGTTTCTCATGCATGTTTTCAATGTAGGACGATGCCCTTGAACCTGGAGATTTGGGACCCATGGGATGGGTACCACGCCGTATTACTTTAAAGGGTCTGCGTTTGCTCACCCAACCTCACCAAACCTCTCAGCCCCAAGAGTGTCCACCCTTATGTCTCAATCAGCTGTGGGTCTAGATATGGTCAATCCAGGTGGCATCACAGCCCCTGAACGAATTTTGTAAGAATTTCTCTCTCTTTCACTGTCTTTGTTTCACGGGTTTTTAAAAGTAATTGATTTTTATAATGGGGTTTAGCTGCTTTTCACTGCTGTGTTTATGCCGCTTTACACCCACTTGACTCACTTACAGAGAGATATCAATACATAGGTTTTAAGATTCTTACTAGTCAGATATATTCTTGGGTGGTGAATAGGGGTGTTGAGTCCAGTTCACTGAGCAAGGAGTAGGTCTTGTCTATTACATATTGGGTTCATGGAACGGTATCTGAGCTAATTTGAAACCCTTGTTTTATGCATCACCCCACCTCACCTTTCCCGTTAAGCAGCCATAGTCTGTTTTGTAAATGTGTGACTCTGTTCTGTTTTGTAATTCAGTTCAAGGGTAGCGGTTTTTACATTCCGTCTATAAGTGATATCTCATGATAAGTGTCTTTTTCTGTGTGACTTATTTCACTTAGAATCGTCATACCTAAATCCACTCATCATGCTGCTACTAGCCTTATGACACTGATTTCATGGCTGAGTGATATTCCATTGTATATAAGGACCACATCTTCTTTATCCATTCTTCTCTTTCCTGGGATATTTAAGGTGTAACGAAGTGGAGGTTCTTGTCAACAGAGTAGCCCAAAACTTTGGGGTGCCTGTGTCTTGCTGATTTTTAGTTTTCCCAATTTATACGCCCATGAGTGGAAGGGCCCTATGCTCTCTAAGCTGAGTTTTTTAGATGTTTCAGGACACACCGTACACTTCTCCAGAGTGGCTGTTGGCAATTTACATCCCGCCCATCAGCGTAGCAAGGCTCCCATTTCTCCATGGCCTGTCCTGCGTTTCTGGTTTTGACTCTTTATTCATCATGGCCCTTTTGACCGATGGGAAGCGAGACTTCTTTGTAGCGCTGATTTGCCTTTCCAGGTTGCTTGGTTGGCCAAAAAGGGCGTATGCGTTTTTTCCTGAATATATTCAGGAAAAAACGCATACGCCCTTTTTAGCCAAGGGCATCATTGTCGAGGTTTTGCCGCTTTTCCTCTGCTTTAAAGGCGATTCGAATCTACCTCCTGAAATCTGTTTCCTGCAATTCTGCCTTGCTTTCAGATCCTCTTCGTTGCCTTCCCTCAATATATTTGTGGAAGAGAGTTATCATTTCTAAGTCTGCAGGTTTGTGAATTGCAGTGCCCCTGAGCTCCATTATTCAATTCGCTTTCTTGGGAGCTGGCCGCAAAAGCGCAGGATTGCTTCAGGCCGTATTCTGCTTCCTGGCGGCAGGCTGAGCCTGTGGTTAATTCTTCTTCCTGATGGGAAAATAGTGTCACCTGTGCCTGTCCCAACACCTAGAGCTAGTCTCTCATTGGTTCCCCCTCTTCCCGTTCATCCTCAGGACAAATTGCAACCTGTACGGAACAGGAGGATAAAGGTGCTGATTCTCCAAGGAGGGAGATTGCCAGTAAAGCGGCTGGAATGGCGAACCGGAGCACAAGGAGATGAGAAATGAGGTGCGTTTTAGCAACCTTTCCCGATCACACGGTGTACCATCTTCGGGGTTTCTCATGCATGTTTTCAATGTAGGACGATGCCCTTGAACCTGGAGATTTGGGACCCATGGGATGGGTACCACGCCGTATTACTTTAAAGGGTCTGCGTTTGCTCACCCAACCTCACCAAACCTCTCAGCCCCAAGAGTGTCCACCCTTATGTCTCAATCAGCTGTGGGTCTAGATATGGTCAATCCAGGTGGCATCACAGCCCCTGAACGAATTTTGTAAGAATTTCTCTCTCTTTCACTGTCTTTGTTTCACGGGTTTTTAAAAGTAATTGATTTTTATAATGGGGTTTAGCTGCTTTTCACTGCTGTGTTTATGCCGCTTTACACCCACTTGACTCACTTACAGAGAGATATCAATACATAGGTTTTAAGATTCTTACTAGTCAGATATATTCTTGGGTGGTGAATAGGGGTGTTGAGTCCAGTTCACTGAGCAAGGAGTAGGTCTTGTCTATTACATATTGGGTTCATGGAACGGTATCTGAGCTAATTTGAAACCCTTGTTTTATGCATCACCCCACCTCACCTTTCCCGTTAAGCAGCCATAGTCTGTTTTGTAAATGTGTGACTCTGTTCTGTTTTGTAATTCAGTTCAAGGGTAGCGGTTTTTACATTCCCTCTATAAGTGATATCTCATGATAAGTGTCTTTTTCTGTGTGACTTATTTCACTTAGAATCGTCATACCTAAATCCACTCATCATGCTGCTACTAGCCTTATGACACTGATTTCATGGCTGAGTGATATTCCATTGTATATAAGGACCACATCTTCTTTATCCATTCTTCTCTTTCCTGGGATATTTAAGGTGTAACGAAGTGGAGGTTCTTGTCAACAGAGTAGCCCAAAACTTTGGGGTGCCTGTGTCTTGCTGATTTTTAGTTTTCCCAATTTATACGCCCATGAGTGGAAGGGCCCTATGCTCTCTAAGCTGAGTTTTTTAGATGTTTCAGGACACACCGTACACTTCTCCAGAGTGGCTGTTGGCAATTTACATCCCGCCCATCAGCGTAGCAAGGCTCCCATTTCTCCATGGCCTGTCCTGCGTTTCTGGTTTTGACTCTTTATTCATCATGGCCCTTTTGACCGATGGGAAGCGAGACTTCTTTGTAGCGCTGATTTGCCTTTCCAGGTTGCTTGGTTGGCCAAAAAGGGCGTATGCGTTTTTTCCTGAATATATTCAGGAAAAAACGCATACGCCCTTTTTAGCCAAGGGCATCATTGTCGAGGTTTTGCCGCTTTTCCTCTGCTTTAAAGGCGATTCGAATCTACCTCCTGAAATCTGTTTCCTGCAATTCTGCCTTGCTTTCAAATCCTCTTCGTTGCCTTCCCTCAATATATTTGTGGAAGAGAGTTATCATTTCTAAGTCTGCAGGTTTGTGAATTGCAGTGCCCCTGAGCTCCATTATTCAATTCGCTTTCTTGGGAGCTGGCCGCAAAAGCGCAGGATTGCTTCAGGCCGTATTCTGCTTCCTGGCGGCAGGCTGAGCCTGTGGTTAATTCTTCTTCCTGATGGGAAAATAGTGTCACCTGTGCCTGTCCCAACACCTAGAGCTAGTCTCTCATTGGTTCCCCCTCTTCCCGTTCATCCTCAGGACAAATTGCAACCTGTACGGAACAGGAGGATAAAGGTGCTGATTCTCCAAGGAGGGAGATTGCCAGTAAAGCGGCTGGAATGGCGAACCGGAGCACAAGGAGATGAGAAATGAGGTGCGTTTTAGCAACCTTTCCCGATCACACGGTGTACCATCTTCGGGGTTTCTCATGCATGTTTTCAATGTAGGACGATGCCCTTGAACCTGGAGATTTGGGACCCATGGGATGGGTACCACGCCGTATTACTTTAAAGGGTCTGCGTTTGCTCACCCAACCTCACCAAACCTCTCAGCCCCAAGAGTGTCCACCCTTATGTCTCAATCAGCTGTGGGTCTAGATATGGTCAATCCAGGTGGCATCACAGCCCCTGAACGAATTTTGTAAGAATTTCTCTCTCTTTCACTGTCTTTGTTTCACGGGTTTTTAAAAGTAATTGATTTTTATAATGGGGTTTAGCTGCTTTTCACTGCTGTGTTTATGCCGCTTTACACCCACTTGACTCACTTACAGAGAGATATCAATACATAGGTTTTAAGATTCTTACTAGTCAGATATATTCTTGGGTGGTGAATAGGGGTGTTGAGTCCCGTTCACTGAGCAAGGAGTAGGTCTTGTCTATTACATATTGGGTTCATGGAACGGTATCTGAGCTAATTTGAAACCCTTGTTTTATGCATCACCCCACCTCACCTTTCCCGTTAAGCAGCCATAGTCTGTTTTGTAAATGTGTGACTCTGTTCTGTTTTGTAATTCAGTTCAAGGGTAGCGGTTTTTACATTCCGTCTATAAGTGATATCTCATGATAAGTGTCTTTTTCCGTGTGACTTATTCCACTTAGAATCGTCATACCTAAATCCACTCATCATGCTGCTACTAGCCTTATGACATTGATTTCATGGCTGAGTGATATTCCATTGTATATAAGGACCACATCTTCTTTATCCATTCTTCTCTTTCCTGGGATATTTAAGGTGTAACGAAGTGGAGGTTCTTGTCAACAGAGTAGCCCAAAACTTTGGGGTGCCTGTGTCTTGCTGATTTTTAGTTTTCCCAATTTATACGCCCATGAGTGGAAGGGCCCTATGCTCTCTAAGCTGAGTTTTTTAGATGTTTCAGGACACACCGTACACTTCTCCAGAGTGGCTGTTGGCAATTTACATCCCGCCCATCAGCGTAGCAAGGCTCCCATTTCTCCATGGCCTGTCCTGCGTTTCTGGTTTTGACTCTTTATTCATCATGGCCCTTTTGACCGATGGGAAGCGAGACTTCTTTGTAGCGCTGATTTGCCTTTCCAGGTTGCTTGGTTGGCCAAAAAGGGTGTATGCGTTTTTTCCTGAATATATTCAGGAAAAAACGCATACGCCCTTTTTAGCCAAGGGCATCATTGTCGAGGTTTTGCCGCTTTTCCTCTGCTTTAAAGGCGATTCGAATCTACCTCCTGAAATCTGTTTCCTGCAATTCTGCCTTGCTTTCAGATCCTCTTCGTTGCCTTCCCTCAATATATTTGTGGAAGAGAGTTATCATTTCTAAGTCTGCAGGTTTGTGAATTGCAGTGCCCCTGAGCTCCATTATTCAATTCGCTTTCTTGGGAGCTGGCCGCAAAAGCGCAGGATTGCTTCAGGCCGTATTCTGCTTCCTGGCGGCAGGCTGAGCCTGTGGTTAATTCTTCTTCCTGATGGGAAAATAGTGTCACCTGTGCCTGTCCCAACACCTAGAGCTAGTCTCTCATTGGTTCCCCCTCTTCCCGTTCATCCTCAGGACAAATTGCAACCTGTACGGAACAGGAGGATAAAGGTGCTGATTCTCCAAGGAGGGAGATTGCCAGTAAAGCGGCTGGAATGGCGAACCGGAGCACAAGGAGATGAGAAATGAGGTGCGTTTTAGCAACCTTTCCCGATCACACGGTGTACCATCTTCGGGGTTTCTCATGCATGTTTTCAATGTAGGACGATGCCCTTGAACCTGGAGATTTGGGACCCATGGGATGGGTACCACGCCGTATTACTTTAAAGGGTCTGCGTTTGCTCACCCAACCTCACCAAACCTCTCAGCCCCAAGAGTGTCCACCCTTATGTCTCAATCAGCTGTGGGTCTAGATATGGTCAATCCAGGTGGCATCACAGCCCCTGAACGAATTTTGTAAGAATTTCTCTCTCTTTCACTGTCTTTGTTTCACGGGTTTTTAAAAGTAATTGATTTTTATAATGGGGTTTAGCTGCTTTTCACTGCTGTGTTTATGCCGCTTTACACCCACTTGACTCACTTACAGAGAGATATCAATACATAGGTTTTAAGATTCTTACTAGTCAGATATATTCTTGGGTGGTGAATAGGGGTGTTGAGTCCCGTTCACTGAGCAAGGAGTAGGTCTTGTCTATTACATATTGGGTTCATGGAACGGTATCTGAGGTAATTTGAAACCCTTGTTTTATGCATCACCCCACCTCACCTTTCCCGTTAAGCAGCCATAGTCTGTTTTGTAAATGTGTGACTCTGTTCTGTTTTGTAATTCAGTTCAAGGGTAGCGGTTTTTACATTCCGTCTATAAGTGATATCTCATGATAAGTGTCTTTTTCTGTGTGACTTATTCCACTTAGAATCGTCATACCTAAATCCACTCATCATGCTGCTACTAGCCTTATGACATTGATTTCATGGCTGAGTGATATTCCATTGTATATAAGGACCACATCTTCTTTATCCATTCTTCTCTTTCCTGGGATATTTAAGGTGTAACGAAGTGGAGGTTCTTGTCAACAGAGTAGCCCAAAACTTTGGGGTGCCTGTGTCTTGCTGATTTTTAGTTTTCCCAATTTATACGCCCATGAGTGGAAGGGCCCTATGCTCTCTAAGCTGAGTTTTTTAGATGTTTCAGGACACACCGTACACTTCTCCAGAGTGGCTGTTGGCAATTTACATCCCGCCCATCAGCGTAGCAAGGCTCCCATTTCTCCATGGCCTGTCCTGCGTTTCTGGTTTTGACTCTTTATTCATCATGGCCCTTTTGACCGATGGGAAGCGAGACTTCTTTGTAGCGCTGATTTGCCTTTCCAGGTTGCTTGGTTGGCCAAAAAGGGTGTATGCGTTTTTTCCTGAATATATTCAGGAAAAAACGCATACGCCCTTTTTAGCCAAGGGCATCATTGTCGAGGTTTTGCCGCTTTTCCTCTGCTTTAAAGGCGATTCGAATCTACCTCCTGAAATCTGTTTCCTGCAATTCTGCCTTGCTTTCAGATCCTCTTCGTTGCCTTCCCTCAATATATTTGTGGAAGAGAGTTATCATTTCTAAGTCTGCAGGTTTGTGAATTGCAGTGCCCCTGAGCTCCATTATTCAATTCGCTCTCTTGGGAGCTGGCCGCAAAAGCGCAGGATTGCTTCAGGCCGTATTCTGCTTCCTGGCGGCAGGCTGAGCCTGTGGTTAATTCTTCTTCCTGATGGGAAAATAGTGTCACCTGTGCCTGTCCCAACACCTAGAGCTAGTCTCTCATTGGTTCCCCCTCTTCCCGTTCATCCTCAGGACAAATTGCAACCTGTACGGAACAGGAGGATGAAGGTGCTGATTCTCCAAGGAGGGAGATTGCCAGTAAAGCGGCTGGAATGGCGAACCGGAGCACAAGGAGATGAGAAATGAGGTGCGTTTTAGCAACCTTTCCCGATCACACGGTGTACCATCTTCGGGGTTTCTCATGCATGTTTTCAATGTAGGACGATGCCCTTGAACCTGGAGATTTGGGACCCATGGGATGGGTACCACGCCGTATTACTTTAAAGGGTCTGCGTTTGCTCACCCAACCTCACCAAACCTCTCAGCCCCAAGAGTGTCCACCCTTATGTCTCAATCAGCTGTGGGTCTAGATATGGTCAATCCAGGTGGCATCACAGCCCCTGAACGAATTTTGTAAGAATTTCTCTCTCTTTCACTGTCTTTGTTTCACGGGTTTTTAAAAGTAATTGATTTTTATAATGGGGTTTAGCTGCTTTTCACTGCTGTGTTTATGCCGCTTTACACCCACTTGACTCACTTACAGAGAGATATCAATACATAGGTTTTAAGATTCTTACTAGTCAGATATATTCTTGGGTGGTGAATAGGGGTGTTGAGTCCAGTTCACTGAGCAAGGAGTAGGTCTTGTCTATTACATATTGGGTTCATGGAACGGTATCTGAGCTAATTTGAAACCCTTGTTTTATGCATCACCCCACCTCACCTTTCCCGTTAAGCAGCCATAGTCTGTTTTGTAAATGTGTGACTCTGTTCTGTTTTGTAATTCAGTTCAAGGGTAGCGGTTTTTACATTCCGTCTATAAGTGATATCTCATGATAAGTGTCTTTTTCTGTGTGACTTATTTCACTTAGAATCGTCATACCTAAATCCACTCATCATGCTGCTACTAGCCTTATGACACTGATTTCATGGCTGAGTGATATTCCATTGTATATAAGGACCACATCTTCTTTATCCATTCTTCTCTTTCCTGGGATATTTAAGGTGTAACGAAGTGGAGGTTCTTGTCAACAGAGTAGCCCAAAACTTTGGGGTGCCTGTGTCTTGCTGATTTTTAGTTTTCCCAATTTATACGCCCATGAGTGGAAGGGCCCTATGCTCTCTAAGCTGAGTTTTTTAGATGTTTCAGGACACACCGTACACTTCTCCAGAGTGGCTGTTGGCAATTTACATCCCGCCCATCAGCGTAGCAAGGCTCCCATTTCTCCATGGCCTGTCCTGCGTTTCTGGTTTTGACTCTTTATTCATCATGGCCCTTTTGACCGATGGGAAGCGAGACTTCTTTGTAGCGCTGATTTGCCTTTCCAGGTTGCTTGGTTGGCCAAAAAGGGCGTATGCGTTTTTTCCTGAATATATTCAGGAAAAAACGCATACGCCCTTTTTAGCCAAGGGCATCATTGTCGAGGTTTTGCCGCTTTTCCTCTGCTTTAAAGGCGATTCGAATCTACCTCCTGAAATCTGTTTCCTGCAATTCTGCCTTGCTTTCAGATCCTCTTCGTTGCCTTCCCTCAATATATTTGTGGAAGAGAGTTATCATTTCTAAGTCTGCAGGTTTGTGAATTGCAGTGCCCCTGAGCTCCATTATTCAATTCGCTTTCTTGGGAGCTGGCCGCAAAAGCGCAGGATTGCTTCAGGCCGTATTCTGCTTCCTGGCGGCAGGCTGAGCCTGTGGTTAATTCTTCTTCCTGATGGGAAAATAGTGTCACCTGTGCCTGTCCCAACACCTAGAGCTAGTCTCTCATTGGTTCCCCCTCTTCCCGTTCATCCTCAGGACAAATTGCAACCTATACGGAACAGGAAGATAAAGGTGATGATTCTCCAAGGAGGGAGATTGCTAGTAAAGCGGCTGGAATGGCGAACCGGAGCACAAGGAGATGAGAAATGAGGTTCGTTTTAGCAACCTTTCCCGATCACACGGTGTACCATCTTCGGGGTTTCTCATGCATGTTTTCAATGTAGGACGATGCCCTTGAACCTGGAGATTTGGGACCCATGGGATGGGTACCACGCCGTATTACTTTAAAGGGTCTGCGTTTGCTCACCCAACCTCACCAAACCTCTCAGCCCCAAGAGTGTCCACCCTTATGTCTCAATCAGCTGTGGGTCTAGATATGGTCAATCCAGGTCGCATCACAGCCCCTGAACGAATTTTGTAAGAATTTCTCTCTCTTTCACTGTCTTTGTTTCACGGGTTTTGAAAAGTAATTGATTTTTATAATGGGGTTTAGCTGCTTTTCACTGCTGTGTTTATGCCGCTTTATACCCACTTGACTCACTTACAGAGCGATATCAATACATATGTTTTAAGAATCTTACTAGTCAGATATATTCTTGGGCGTTGAATAGCGGGTGTTGAGTCCAGTTCACTGAGCAAGGAGTAGGTCTTGTCTATTACATATTGGGTTTATGGAACGGTATCTGAGCTAATTTGAAACCCTTGTTTTATGCATCACCCCACCTCACCTTTCCCGTTAAGCAGCCATAGTGTGTTTTCTAAACGTGTGACTCTGTTCTGTTTTGTAATTCAGTTCAAGGGTAGCGGTTTTTACATTCCCTCTATAAGTGATATCTCATGATAAGTGTCTTTTTCTGTGTGACTTATTTCACTTAGAATCGTCATACCTAAATCCACTCATCATGCCGCTACTAGCCTTATGACATTGATTTCATGGCTGAGTGATATTCCATTGTATATAAGGACCACATCTTCTTTATCCATTCTTCTCTGTCCTGGGATATTTAAGGTGTAATGAAGTGGAGGTTCTTGTCAACAGAGTAGCCCAAAACTTTGGGGTGCCTGTGTCTTGCTGATTTTTAGTTTTCCCAATTTATACGGCCATGAGTGGAAGTGCCCTATGCTCTCTAAGCTGTTTTTTTTAGATGTTTCAGGACACACCGTACACTTCTCCAGAGTGGCTGTTGGCAATTTACATCCCGCCCATTAGTGTAGCAAGGCTCCCATTTCTCCATGGCCTGTCCTGCATTTCTGGTTTTGACACTTTATTCAGCATGGCCCTTTTGACCGATGGGAAGCGAGACTTCTTTGTAGCGCTGATTTGCCTTTCCAGGTTGCTTGGTTGGCCAAAAAGGGCGTATGCGTTTTTTCCTGAATATATTCAGGAAAAAACGCATACGCCCTTTTTGGCCAAGTGCATCACTGTCGAGGTTTTGCCGCTTTTCCTGTGCTTTAAAGGCGATTCGAATGTACCTCCTGAAATCTGTTTCCTGCAATTCTGCCTTGCTTTCAAATCCTCTTCGTTGCCTTCCCTCAATATATTTGTGGACGAGAGTTATCATTTCTAAGTCTGCAGGTTTGTGAATTGCAGTGCCCCTGAGCTCCATTATTCAACTCGCTTTCTTGGGAGCTGGCCGCAAAAGCGCAGGATTGCTTCAGGCCGTATTCTGGTTCCTGGCGGCAGGCTGAGCCTGTGGTTAATTCTTCTTCCTGATGGGAAAACAGAGTGACCTGTGCCTGTCCCAACACCTAGAGCTAGTCTCTCATTGGTTCCCCCTCTTCCCGTTCATCCTCAGGACAAATTGCAACCTGTACGGAACAGGAGGATAAAGGTGCTGATTCTCCAAGGAGAGAGATTGCTAGTAAAGCGGCTGGAATGGCGAACCGGAGCACAAGGAGATGAGAAATGAGGTGCGTTTTAGAAACCTTTCCCCATCACACGGTGTGCCATCTTCGGGGTTTCTCATGCATGTTTTCAATGTAGGACGATGCCCTTGAACCTGGAGATTTGGGACCCATGGGATGGGTACCACGCCGTATTAATTTAAAGGGTCTGCGTTAGCTCACCCAACCTCACCAAACCTCTCAGCCCCAAGAGTGTCCACCCATATGTCTCAATCAGCTGTGGGTCTAGATATGGTCAATCCCGGTGGCCTCACAGCCCCTGAACGAATTTTGTAAGAATTTCTCTCTCTTTCACTGTCTTTGTTTCACGGGTTTTGAAAAGTAATTGATTTTTATAATGGGGTTTGGCTGCTTTTCACTGCTGTGTTTATGCCGCTTTACACCCACTTGACTCACTTACAGAGAGATAGCAATACATAGGTTTGAAGATTCTTACTAGTCTGATATATTCCTGGGCGGTGAATAGGGGGTGTTGAGTCCAGTTCACTGAGCAAGGAGTAGGTCTTGTCTATTACATATTGGGTTTATGGAACGATATCTGAGCTAATTTGAAACCCTTGTTTTATGCATACCCCCACCTCACCTTTCCCGTTAAGCAGCCATAGTGTGTCTTCTAAACGTGTGACTCTGTTCTGTTTTGTAATTCAGTTCAAGGGTAGCGGTTTTTACATTCCCTCTATAAGTGATATCTTATGATAAGTGTCTTTTTCTGTGTGATTTATTTCACTTAGAATCGTCATACCTAAATCCACTCATCATGCTGCTAGTAGCCTTATGACATTGATTTCATGGCTGAGTGATATTCCATTGTACATAAGGACCACAACTTCTTTATCCATTCTTCTCTTTCCTCGGATATTTAAGGTGTAACGAAGGGGAGGTTCTTGTCAACAGAGTAGCCCTAAACTTTGGGGTGCCTGTGCCTTGCTGATTTTTAGTTTTCCCAATTTATACGCCCATGAGTGGAAGTGCCCAAGCTCTCTAAGCTGAGTTTTTTAGATGTTTCAAGACACACCGTACACTTCTCCAGAGTGGCTGTTGGCAATTTACGTCCCGCCCATCAGCGTAGCAAGGCTCCCATTTCTCCATGGCCTGTCCTGCATTTCTGGTTTTGACACTTTATTCAGCATGGCCCTTTTGACCGATGGGAAGCGAGACTTCTTTGTAGCGCTGATTTGCCTTTCCAGGTTGCTTGGTTGGCCAAAAAGGGCGTATGCGTTTTTTCCTGAATATATTCAGGAAAAAACGCATACGCCCTTTTTGGCCAAGGGCATCATTGTCGAGGTTTTGCCGCTTTTCCTCTCCTTTAAAGGCGATTCGAATCTACCTCCTGAAATCTGTTTCCTGCAATTCTGCCTTACTTTCAAATCCTCTTCGTTGCCTTCCCTCAATATATTTGTGGACGAGAGTTATCATTTCTAAGTCTGCAGGTTTGTGAATTGCAGTGCCCCTGAGCTCCATTCTTCAACTCGCTTTCTTGGGAGCTGGCCGCAAAAGCACAGGATTGCTTCAGGCCGTATTCTGGTTCCTGGCGGCAGGCTGAGCCTGTGGTTAATTCTTCTTCCTGATGGGAAAACAGAGTGACCTGTGCCTGTCCCAACACCTAGAGCTAGTCTCTCATTGGTTCCCCCTCTTCCCGTTCATCCTCAGGACAAATTGCAACCGGTACGGAACAGGAGGATAAAGGTGCTGATTCTCCAAGGAGAGAGATTGCTAGTAAAGCGGCTGGAATGGCGAACCGGAGCACAAGGAGATGAGAAATGAGGTGCGTTTTAGAAACCTTTCCCCATCACACGGTGTGCCATCTTCGGGGTTTCTCATGCATGTTTTCAATGTAGGACGATGCCCTTGAACCTGGAGATTTGGGACCCATGGGATGGGTACCCCGCCGTATTAATTTAAAGGGTCTGCGTTAGCTCACCCAACCTCACCAAACCTCTCAGCCCCAAGAGTGTCCACCCATATGTCTCAATCAGCTGTGGGTCTAGATATGGTCAATCCAGGTGGCATCACAGCCCCTGAACGAATTTTGTAAGAATTTCTCTCTCTTTCACTGTCTTTGTTTCACGGGTTTTGAAAAGTAATTGATTTTTATAATGGGGTTTGGCTGCTTTTCACTGCTGTGTTTATGCCGCTTTACACCCACTTGACTCACTTACAGAGAGATATCAATACATAGGTTTGAAGATTCTTACTAGTCAGATATATTCTTGGGCGGTGAATAGGGGGTGTTGAGTCCAGTTCACTGAGCAAGGAGTAGGTCTTGTCTATTACATATTGGGTTTATGGAACGATATCTGAGCTAATTTGAAACCCTTGTTTTATGCATCACCCCACCTCACCTTTCCCATTAAGCAGCCATAGTGTGTTTTCTAAACGTGTGACTCTGTTCTGTTTTGTAATTCAGTTCAAGGGTAGCGGTTTTTACATTCCCTCTATAAGTGATATCTTATGATAAGTGTCTTTTTCTGTGTGATTTACTTCACTTAGAATCGTCATACCTAAATCCACTCATCATGCTGCTACTAGCCTTATGACATTGATTTCATGGCTGAGTGATATTCCATTGTACATAAGGACCACAACTTCTTTATCCATTCTTCTCTTTCCTCGGATATTTAAGGTGTAACGAAGTGGAGGTTCTTGTCAACAGAGTAGCCCTAAACTTTGGGGTGCCTGTGCCTTGCTGATTTTTAGTTTTCCCAATTTATACGCCCATGAGTGGAAGTGCCCAAGCTCTCTAAGCTGAGTTTTTTAGATGTTTCAAGACACACCGTACACTTCTCCAGAGTGGCTGTTGGCAATTTACGTCCCGCCCATCAGCGTAGCAAGGCTCCCATTTCTCCATGGCCTGTCCTGCATTTCTGGTTTTGACACTTTATTCAGCATGGCCCTTTTGACCGATGGGAAGCGAGACTTCTTTGGAGCGCTGATTTGCCTTTCCAGGTTGCTTGGTTGGCCAAAAAGGGCGTATGCGTTTTTTCCTGAATATATTCAGGAAAAAACGCATACGCCCTTTTTGGCCAAGGGCATCATTGTCGAGGTTTTGCCGCTTTGCCTCTCCTTTAAAGGCGATTCGAATCTACCTCCTGAAATCTGTTTCCTGCAATTCTGCCTTACTTTCAAATCCTCTTCGTTGCCTTCCCTCAATATATTTGTGGACGAGAGTTATCATTTCTAAGTCTGCAGGTTTGTGAATTGCAGTGCCCCTGAGCTCCATTCTTCAACTCGCTTTCTTGGGAGCTGGCCGCAAAAGCGCAGGATTGCTTCAGGCCGTATTCTGCTTCCTGGCGGCAGGCTGAGCCTGTGGTTAATTCTTCTTCCTGATGGGAAAACAGAGTGACCTGTGCCTGTCCCAACACCTAGAGCTAGTCTCTCATTGGTTCCCCCTCTTCCCGTTCATCCTCAGGAAAAATTGCAACCGGTACGGAACAGGAGGATAAAGGTGCTGATTCTCCAAGGAGAGAGATTGCTAGTAAAGCGGCTGGAATGGCGAACCGGAGCACAAGGAGATGAGAAATGAGGTGCGTTTTAGAAACCTTTCCCCATCACACGGTGTGCCATCTTCGGGGTTTCTCATGCATGTTTTCAATGTAGGACGATGCCCTTGAACCTGGAGATTTGGGACCCATGGGATGGGTACCACGCCGTATTAATTTAAAGGGTCTGCGTTAGCTCACCCAACCTCACCAAACCTCTCAGCCCCAAGAGTGTCCACCCATATGTCTCAATCAGCTGTGGGTCTAGATATGGTCAATCCAGGTGGCATCACAGCCCCTGAACGAATTTTGTAAGAATTCCTCTCTCTTTCACTGTCTTTGTTTCACGGGTTTTGAAAAGTAATTGATTTTTATAATGGGGTTTGGCTGCTTTTCACTGCTGTGTTTATGCCGCTTTACACCCACTTGACTCACTTACAGAGAGATATCAATACATAGGTTTGAAGATTCTTACTAGTCAGATATATTCTTGGGCGGTGAATAGGGGGTGTTGAGTCCAGTTCACTGAGCAAGGAGTAGGTCTTGTCTATTACATATTGGGTTTATGGAACGATATCTGAGCTAATTTGAAACCCTTGTTTTATGCATCACCCCACCTCACCTTTCCCATTAAGCAGCCATAGTGTGTTTTCTAAACGTGTGACTCTGTTCTGTTTTGTAATTCAGTTCAAGGGTAGCGGTTTTTACATTCCCTCTATAAGTGATATCTTATGATAAGTGTCTTTTTCTGTGTGATTTACTTCACTTAGAATCGTCATACCTAAATCCACTCATCATGCTGCTACTAGCCTTATGACATTGATTTCATGGCTGAGTGATATTCCATTGTACATAAGGACCACAACTTCTTTATCCATTCTTCTCTTTCCTTGGATATTTAAGGTGTAACGAAGTGGAGGTTCTTGTCAACAGAGTAGCCCTAAACTTTGGGGTGCCTGTGCCTTGCTGATTTTTAGTTTTCCCAATTTATACGCCCATGAGTGGAAGTGCCCAAGCTCTCTAAGCTGAGTTTTTTAGATGTTTCAAGACACACCGTACACTTCTCCAGAGTGGCTGTTGGCAATTTACGTCCCGCCCATCAGCGTAGCAAGGCTCCCATTTCTCCATGGCCTGTCCTGCATTTCTGGTTTTGACACTTTATTCAGCATGGCCCTTTTGACCGATGGGAAGCGAGACTTCTTTGTAGCGCTGATTTGCCTTTCCAGGTTGCTTGGTTGGCCAAAAAGGGCGTATGCGTTTTTTCCTGAATATATTCAGGAAAAAACGCATACGCCCTTTTTGGCCAAGGGCATCATTGTCGAGGTTTTGCCGCTTTTCCTCTGCTTTAAAAGCGATTCGAATCTACCTCCTGAAATCTGTTTCCTGCAATTCTGCCTTGCTTTCAAATCCTCTTCGTTGCCTTCCCTCAATATATTTGTGGACGAGAGTTATCATTTCTAAGTCTGCAGGTTTGTGAATTGCAGTGCCCCTGAGCTCCATTCTTCAACTCGCTTTCTTGGGAGCTGGCCTCAAAAGCGCAGGATTGCTTCAGGCCGTATTCTGCTTCCTGGCGGCAGGCTGAGCCTGTGGTTAATTCTTCTTCCTGATGGGAAAACAGAGTGACCTGTGCCTGTCCCAACACCTAGAGCTAGTCTCTCATTGGTTCCCCCTCTTCCCGTTCATCCTCAGGACAAATTGCAACCTGTACGGAACAAGAGGATAAAGGTGCTGATTCTCCAAGGAGAGAGATTGCTAGTAAAGCGGCTGGAATGGCGAACCGGAGCACAAGGAGATGAGAAATGAGGTGCGTTTTAGAAACCTTTCCCCATCACACGGTGTGCCATCTTCGGGGTTTCTCATGCATGTTTTCAATGTAGGACGATGCCCTTGAACCTGGAGATTTGGGACCCATGGGATGGGTACCACGCCGTATTAATTTAAAGGGTCTGCGTTAGCTCACCCAACCTCACCAAACCTCTCAGCCCCAAGAGTGTCCACCCATATGTCTCAATCAGCTGTGGGTCTAGATATGGTCAATCCAGGTGGCATCACAGCCCCTGAACGAATTTTGTAAGAATTCCTCTCTCTTTCACTGTCTTTGTTTCACGGGTTTTGAAAAGTAATTGATTTTTATAATGGGGTTTGGCTGCTTTCCACTGCTGTGTTTATGCCGCTTTACACCCACTTGACTCACTTACAGAGAGATAGCAATACATAGGTTTGAAGATTCTTACTAGTCAGATATATTCTTGGGCGGTGAATAGGGGGTGTTGAGTCCAGTTCACTGAGCAAGGAGTAGGTCTTGTCTATTACATATTGGGTTTATGGAACGATATCTGAGCTAATTTGAAACCCTTGTTTTATGCATCACCCCACCTCACCTTTCCCGTTAAGCAGCCATAGTGTGTCTTCTAAACGTGTGACTCTGTTCTGTTTTGTAATTCAGTTCAAGGGTAGCGGTTTTTACATTCCCTCTATAAGTGATATCTTATGATAAGTGTCTTTTTCTGTGTGATTTATTTCACTTAGAATCGTCATACCTAAATCCACTCATCATGCTGCTACTAGCCTTATGACATTGATTTCATGGCTGAGTGATATTCCATTGTACATAAGGACCACAACTTCTTTATCCATTCTTCTCTTTCCTCGCATATTTAAGGTGTAACGAAGTGGAGGTTCTTGTCAACAGAGTAGCCCAAAACTTTGGGGTGCCTGTGTCTTGCTGATTTTTAGTTTTCCCAATTTATACGCCCATGAGTGGAAGTGCCCAAGCTCTCTAAGCTGAGTTTTTTAGATGTTTCAAGACACACCGTACACTTCTCCAGAGTGGCTGTTGGCAATTTACGTCCCGCCCATCAGCGTAGCAAGGCTCCCATTTCTCCATGGCCTGTCCTGCATTTCTGGTTTTGACACTTTATTCAGCATGGCCCTTTTGACCGATGGGAAGCGAGACTTCTTTGGAGCGCTGATTTGCCTTTCCAGGTTGCTTGGTTGGCCAAAAAGGGCGTATGCGTTTTTTCCTGAATATATTCAGGAAAAAACGCATACGCCCTTTTTGGCCAAGGGCATCATTGTCGAGGTTTTGCCGCTTTGCCTCTCCTTTAAAGGCGATTCGAATCTACCTCCTGAAATCTGTTTCCTGCAATTCTGCCTTACTTTCAAATCCTCTTCGTTGCCTTCCCTCAATATATTTGTGGACGAGAGTTATCATTTCTAAGTCTGCAGGTTTGTGAATTGCAGTGCCCCTGAGCTCCATTCTTCAACTCGCTTTCTTGGGAGCTGGCCGCAAAAGCGCAGGATTGCTTCAGGCCGTATTCTGGTTCCTGGCGGCAGGCTGAGCCTGTGGTTAATTCTTCTTCCTGATGGGAAAACAGAGTGACCTGTGCCTGTCCCAACACCTAGAGCTAGTCTCTCATTGGTTCCCCCTCTTCCCGTTCATCCTCAGGAAAAATTGCAACCGGTACGGAACAGGAGGATAAAGGTGCTGATTCTCCAAGGAGAGAGATTGCTAGTAAAGCGGCTGGAATGGCGAACCGGAGCACAAGGAGATGAGAAATGAGGTGCGTTTTAGAAACCTTTCCCCATCACACGGTGTGCCATCTTCGGGGTTTCTCATGCATGTTTTCAATGTAGGACGATGCCCTTGAACCTGGAGATTTGGGACCCATGGGATGGGTACCCCGCCGTATTAATTTAAAGGGTCTGCGTTAGCTCACCCAACCTCACCAAACCTCTCAGCCCCAAGAGTGTCCACCCATATGTCTCAATCAGCTGTGGGTCTAGATATGGTCAATCCAGGTGGCATCACAGCCCCTGAACGAATTTTGTAAGAATTTCTCTCTCTTTCACTGTCTTTGTTTCACGGGTTTTGAAAAGTAATTGATTTTTATAATGGGGTTTGGCTGCTTTTCACTGCTGTGTTTATGCCGCTTTACACCCACTTGACTCACTTACAGAGAGATATCAATACATAGGTTTGAAGATTCTTACTAGTCAGATATATTCTTGGGCGGTGAATAGGGGGTGTTGAGTCCAGTTCACTGAGCAAGGAGTAGGTCTTGTCTATTACATATTGGGTTTATGGAACGATATCTGAGCTAATTTGAAACCCTTGTTTTATGCATCACCCCACCTCACCTTTCCCATTAAGCAGCCATAGTGTGTTTTCTAAACGTGTGACTCTGTTCTGTTTTGTAATTCAGTTCAAGGGTAGCGGTTTTTACATTCCCTCTATAAGTGATATCTTATGATAAGTGTCTTTTTCTGTGTGATTTACTTCACTTAGAATCGTCATACCTAAATCCACTCATCATGCTGCTACTAGCCTTATGACATTGATTTCATGGCTGAGTGATATTCCATTGTACATAAGGACCACAACTTCTTTATCCATTCTTCTCTTTCCTCGGATATTTAAGGTGTAACGAAGTGGAGGTTCTTGTCAACAGAGTAGCCCTAAACTTTGGGGTGCCTGTGCCTTGCTGATTTTTAGTTGTCCCAATTTATACGCCCATGAGTGGAAGTGCCCAAGCTCTCTAAGCTGAGTTTTTTAGATGTTTCAAGACACACCGTACACTTCTCCAGAGTGGCTGTTGGCAATTTACGTCCCGCCCATCAGCGTAGCAAGGCTCCCATTTCTCCATGGCCTGTCCTGCATTTCTGGTTTTGACACTTTATTCAGCATGGCCCTTTTGACCGATGGGAAGCGAGACTTCTTTGTAGCGCTGATTTGCCTTTCCAGGTTGCTTGGTTGGCCAAAAAGGGCGTATGCGTTTTTTCCTGAATATATTCAGGAAAAAACGCATACGCCCTTTTTGGCCAAGGGCATCATTGTCGAGGTTTTGCCGCTTTTCCTCTGCTTTAAAAGCGATTCGAATCTACCTCCTGAAATCTGTTTCCTGCAATTCTGCCTTGCTTTCAAATCCTCTTCGTTGCCTTCCCTCAATATATTTGTGGACGAGAGTTATCATTTCTAAGTCTGCAGGTTTGTGAATTGCAGTGCCCCTGAGCTCCATTCTTCAACTCGCTTTCTTGGGAGCTGGCCTCAAAAGCGCAGGATTGCTTCAGGCCGTATTCTGCTTCCTGGCGGCAGGCTGAGCCTGTGGTTAATTCTTCTTCCTGATGGGAAAACAGAGTGACCTGTGCCTGTCCCAACACCTAGAGCTAGTCTCTCATTGGTTCCCCCTCTTCCCGTTCATCCTCAGGACAAATTGCAACCTGTACGGAACAGGAGGATAAAGGTGCTGATTCTCCAAGGAGAGAGATTGCTAGTAAAGCGGCTGGAATGGCGAACCGGAGCACAAGGAGATGAGAAATGAGGTGCGTTTTAGAAACCTTTCCCCATCACACGGTGTGCCATCTTCGGGGTTTCTCATGCATGTTTTCAATGTAGGACGATGCCCTTGAACCTGGAGATTTGGGACCCATGGGATGGGTACCACGCCGTATTAATTTAAAGGGTCTGCGTTAGCTCACCCAACCTCACCAAACCTCTCAGCCCCAAGAGTGTCCACCCATATGTCTCAATCAGCTGTGGGTCTAGATATGGTCAATCCAGGTGGCATCACAGCCCCTGAACGAATTTTGTAAGAATTCCTCTCTCTTTCACTGTCTTTGTTTCACGGGTTTTGAAAAGTAATTGATTTTTATAATGGGGTTTGGCTGCTTTCCACTGCTGTGTTTATGCCGCTTTACACCCACTTGACTCACTTACAGAGAGATAGCAATACATAGGTTTGAAGATTCTTACTAGTCAGATATATTCTTGGGCGGTGAATAGGGGGTGTTGAGTCCAGTTCACTGAGCAAGGAGTAGGTCTTGTCTATTACATATTGGGTTTATGGAACGATATCTGAGCTAATTTGAAACCCTTGTTTTATGCATCACCCCACCTCACCTTTCCCGTTAAGCAGCCATAGTGTGTCTTCTAAACGTGTGACTCTGTTCTGTTTTGTAATTCAGTTCAAGGGTAGCGGTTTTTACATTCCCTCTATAAGTGATATCTTATGATAAGTGTCTTTTTCTGTGTGATTTATTTCACTTAGAATCGTCATACCTAAATCCACTCATCATGCTGCTACTAGCCTTATGACATTGATTTCATGGCTGAGTGATATTCCATTGTACATAAGGACCACAACTTCTTTATCCATTCTTCTCTTTCCTCGCATATTTAAGGTGTAACGAAGTGGAGGTTCTTGTCAACAGAGTAGCCCAAAACTTTGGGGTGCCTGTGTCTTGCTGATTTTTAGTTTTCCCAATTTATACGCCCATGAGTGGAAGTGCCCAAGCTCTCTAAGCTGAGTTTTTTAGATGTTTCAGGACACACCGTACACTTCTCCAGAGTGGCTGTTGGCAATTTACGTCCCGCCCATCAGCGTAGGAAGGCTCCCATTTCTCCATGGCCTGTCCTGCATTTCTGGTTTTGACACTTTATTCAGCATGGCCCTTTTGACCGATGGGAAGCGAGACTTCTTTGTAGCGCTGATTTGCCTTTCCAGGTTGCTTGGTTGGCCAAAAAGGGCGTATGCGTTTTTTCCTGAATATATTCAGGAAAAAACGCATACGCCCTTTTTGGCCAAGGGCATCATTGTCGAGGTTTTGCCGCTTTTCCTCTCCTTTAAAGGCGATTCGAATCTACCTCCTGAAATCTGTTTCCTGCAATTCTGCCTTACTTTCAAATCCTCTTCGTTGCCTTCCCTCAATATATTTGTGGACGAGAGTTATCATTTCTAAGTCTGCAGGTTTGTGAATTGCAGTGCCCCTGAGCTCCATTTTTCAACTCGCTTTCTTGGGAGCTGGCCGCAAAAGCGCAGGATTGCTTCAGGCCGTATTCTGGTTCCTGGCGGCAGGCTGAGCCTGTGGTTAATTCTTCTTCCTGATGGGAAAACAGAGTGACCTGTGCCTGTCCCAACACCTAGAGCTAGTCTCTCATTGGTTCCCCCTCTTCCCGTTCATCCTCAGGACAAATTGCAACCGGTACGGAACAGGAGGATAAAGGTGCTGATTCTCCAAGGAGAGAGATTGCTAGTAAAGCGGCTGGAATGGCGAACCGGAGCACAAGGAGATGAGAAATGAGGTGCGTTTTAGAAACCTTTCCCCATCACACGGTGTGCCATCTTCGGGGTTTCTCATGCATGTTTTCAATGTAGGACGATGCCCTTGAACCTGGAGATTTGGGACCCATGGGATGGGTACCCCGCCGTATTAATTTAAAGGGTCTGCGTTAGCTCACCCAACCTCACCAAACCTCTCAGCCCCAAGAGTGTCCACCCATATGTCTCAATCAGCTGTGGGTCTAGATATGGTCAATCCAGGTGGCATCACAGCCCCTGAACGAATTTTGTAAGAATTTCTCTCTCTTTCACTGTCTTTGTTTCACGGGTTTTGAAAAGTAATTGATTTTTATAATGGGGTTTGGCTGCTTTTCACTGCTGTGTTTATGCCGCTTTACACCCACTTGACTCACTTACAGAGAGATATCAATACATAGGTTTGAAGATTCTTACTAGTCAGATATATTCTTGGGCGGTGAATAGGGGGTGTTGAGTCCAGTTCACTGAGCAAGCAGTAGGTCTTGTCTATTACATATTGGGTTTATGGAACGATATCTGAGCTAATTTGAAACCCTTGTTTTATGCATCACCCCACCTCACCTTTCCCATTAAGCAGCCATAGTGTGTTTTCTAAACGTGTGACTCTGTTCTGTTTTGTAATTCAGTTCAAGGGTAGCGGTTTTTACATTCCCTCTATAAGTGATATCTTATGATAAGTGTCTTTTTCTGTGTGATTTACTTCACTTAGAATCGTCATACCTAAATCCACTCATCATGCTGCTACTAGCCTTATGACATTGATTTCATGGCTGAGTGATATTCCATTGTACATAAGGACCACAACTTCTTTATCCATTCTTCTCTTTCCTTGGATATTTAAGGTGTAACGAAGTGGAGGTTCTTGTCAACAGAGTAGCCCTAAACTTTGGGGTGCCTGTGCCTTGCTGATTTTTAGTTTTCCCAATTTATACGCCCATGAGTGGAAGTGCCCAAGCTCTCTAAGCTGAGTTTTTTAGATGTTTCAAGACACACCGTACACTTCTCCAGAGTGGCTGTTGGCAATTTACGTCCCGCCCATCAGCGTAGCAAGGCTCCCATTTCTCCATGGCCTGTCCTGCATTTCTGGTTTTGACACTTTATTCAGCATGGCCCTTTTGACCGATGGGAAGCGAGACTTCTTTGTAGCGCTGATTTGCCTTTCCAGGTTGCTTGGTTGGCCAAAAAGGGCGTATGCGTTTTTTCCTGAATATATTCAGGAAAAAACGCATACGCCCTTTTTGGCCAAGGGCATCATTGTCGAGGTTTTGCCGCTTTTCCTCTGCTTTAAAAGCGATTCGAATCTACCTCCTGAAATCTGTTTCCTGCAATTCTGCCTTGCTTTCAAATCCTCTTCGTTGCCTTCCCTCAATATATTTGTGGACGAGAGTTATCATTTCTAAGTCTGCAGGTTTGTGAATTGCAGTGCCCCTGAGCTCCATTCTTCAACTCGCTTTCTTGGGAGCTGGCCTCAAAAGCGCAGGATTGCTTCAGGCCGTATTCTGCTTCCTGGCGGCAGGCTGAGCCTGTGGTTAATTCTTCTTCCTGATGGGAAAACAGAGTGACCTGTGCCTGTCCCAACACCTAGAGCTAGTCTCTCATTGGTTCCCCCTCTTCCCGTTCATCCTCAGGACAAATTGCAACCTGTACGGAACAAGAGGATAAAGGTGCTGATTCTCCAAGGAGAGAGATTGCTAGTAAAGCGGCTGGAATGGCGAACCGGAGCACAAGGAGATGAGAAATGAGGTGCGTTTTAGAAACCTTTCCCCATCACACGGTGTGCCATCTTCGGGGTTTCTCATGCATGTTTTCAATGTAGGACGATGCCCTTGAACCTGGAGATTTGGGACCCATGGGATGGGTACCACGCCGTATTAATTTAAAGGGTCTGCGTTAGCTCACCCAACCTCACCAAACCTCTCAGCCCCAAGAGTGTCCACCCATATGTCTCAATCAGCTGTGGGTCTAGATATGGTCAATCCAGGTGGCATCACAGCCCCTGAACGAATTTTGTAAGAATTCCTCTCTCTTTCACTGTCTTTGTTTCACGGGTTTTGAAAAGTAATTGATTTTTATAATGGGGTTTGGCTGCTTTCCACTGCTGTGTTTATGCCGCTTTACACCCACTTGACTCCCTTACAGAGAGATATCAATACATAGGTTTTAAGATTCTTACTAGTCAGATATATTCTTGGGCGGTGAATAGGGGGTGTTGAGTCCAGTTCACTGAGCAAGGAGTAGGTCTTGTCTATTACATATTGGGTTTATGGAACGATATCTGAGCTAATTTGAAACCCTTGTTTTATGCATCACCCCACCTCACCTTTCCCGTTAAGCAGCCATAGTGTGTCTTCTAAACGTGTGACTCTGTTCTGTTTTGTAATTCAGTTCAAGGGTAGCGGTTTTTACATTCCCTCTATAAGTGATATCTTATGATAAGTGTCTTTTTCTGTGTGATTTATTTCACTTAGAATCGTCATACCTAAATCCACTCATCATGCTGCTACTAGCCTTATGACATTGATTTCATGGCTGAGTGATATTCCATTGTACATAAGGACCACAACTTCTTTATCCATTCTTCTCTTTCCTCGCATATTTAAGGTGTAACGAAGTGGAGGTTCTTGTCAACAGAGTAGCCCAAAACTTTGGGGTGCCTGTGTCTTGCTGATTTTTAGTTTTCCCAATTTATACGCCCATGAGTGGAAGTGCCCAAGCTCTCTAAGCTGAGTTTTTTAGATGTTTCAAGACACACCGTACACTTCTCCAGAGTGGCTGTTGGCAATTTACGTCCCGCCCATCAGCGTAGCAAGGCTCCCATTTCTCCATGGCCTGTCCTGCATTTCTGGTTTTGACACTTTATTCAGCATGGCCCTTTTGACCGATGGGAAGCGAGACTTCTTTGGAGCGCTGATTTGCCTTTCCAGGTTGCTTGGTTGGCCAAAAAGGGCGTATGCGTTTTTTCCTGAATATATTCAGGAAAAAACGCATACGCCCTTTTTGGCCAAGGGCATCATTGTCGAGGTTTTGCCGCTTTGCCTCTCCTTTAAAGGCGATTCGAATCTACCTCCTGAAATCTGTTTCCTGCAATTCTGCCTTACTTTCAAATCCTCTTCGTTGCCTTCCCTCAATATATTTGTGGACGAGAGTTATCATTTCTAAGTCTGCAGGTTTGTGAATTGCAGTGCCCCTGAGCTCCATTCTTCAACTCGCTTTCTTGGGAGCTGGCCGCAAAAGCGCAGGATTGCTTCAGGCCGTATTCTGGTTCCTGGCGGCAGGCTGAGCCTGTGGTTAATTCTTCTTCCTGATGGGAAAACAGAGTGACCTGTGCCTGTCCCAACACCTAGAGCTAGTCTCTCATTGGTTCCCCCTCTTCCCGTTCATCCTCAGGACAAATTGCAACCGGTACGGAACAGGAGGATAAAGGTGCTGATTCTCCAAGGAGAGAGATTGCTAGTAAAGCGGCTGGAATGGCGAACCGGAGCACAAGGAGATGAGAAATGAGGTGCGTTTTAGAAACCTTTCCCCATCACACGGTGTGCCATCTTCGGGGTTTCTCATGCATGTTTTCAATGTAGGACGATGCCCTTGAACCTGGAGATTTGGGACCCATGGGATGGGTACCCCGCCGTATTAATTTAAAGGGTCTGCGTTAGCTCACCCAACCTCACCAAACCTCTCAGCCCCAAGAGTGTCCACCCATATGTCTCAATCAGCTGTGGGTCTAGATATGGTCAATCCAGGTGGCATCACAGCCCCTGAACGAATTTTGTAAGAATTTCTCTCTCTTTCACTGTCTTTGTTTCACGGGTTTTGAAAAGTAATTGATTTTTATAATGGGGTTTGGCTGCTTTTCACTGCTGTGTTTATGCCGCTTTACACCCACTTGACTCACTTACAGAGAGATATCAATACATAGGTTTGAAGATTCTTACTAGTCAGATATATTCTTGGGCGGTGAATAGGGGGTGTTGAGTCCAGTTCACTGAGCAAGGAGTAGGTCTTGTCTATTACATATTGGGTTTATGGAACGATATCTGAGCTAATTTGAAACCCTTGTTTTATGCATCACCCCACCTCACCTTTCCCATTAAGCAGCCATAGTGTGTTTTCTAAACGTGTGACTCTGTTCTGTTTTGTAATTCAGTTCAAGGGTAGCGGTTTTTACATTCCCTCTATAAGTGATATCTTATGATAAGTGTCTTTTTCTGTGTGATTTACTTCACTTAGAATCGTCATACCTAAATCCACTCATCATGCTGCTACTAGCCTTATGACATTGATTTCATGGCTGAGTGATATTCCATTGTACATAAGGACCACAACTTCTTTATCCATTCTTCTCTTTCCTCGGATATTTAAGGTGTAACGAAGTGGAGGTTCTTGTCAACAGAGTAGCCCTAAACTTTGGGGTGCCTGTGCCTTGCTGATTTTTAGTTTTCCCAATTTATACGCCCATGAGTGGAAGTGCCCAAGCTCTCTAAGCTGAGTTTTTTAGATGTTTCAAGACACACCGTACACTTCTCCAGAGTGGCTGTTGGCAATTTACGTCCCGCCCATCAGCGTAGCAAGGCTCCCATTTCTCCATGGCCTGTCCTGCATTTCTGGTTTTGACACTTTATTCAGCATGGCCCTTTTGACCGATGGGAAGCGAGACTTCTTTGTAGCGCTGATTTGCCTTTCCAGGTTGCTTGGTTGGCCAAAAAGGGCGTATGCGTTTTTTCCTGAATATATTCAGGAAAAAACGCATACGCCCTTTTTGGCCAAGGGCATCATTGTCGAGGTTTTGCCGCTTTTCCTCTGCTTTAAAAGCGATTCGAATCTACCTCCTGAAATCTGTTTCCTGCAATTCTGCCTTGCTTTCAAATCCTCTTCGTTGCCTTCCCTCAATATATTTGTGGACGAGAGTTATCATTTCTAAGTCTGCAGGTTTGTGAATTGCAGTGCCCCTGAGCTCCATTCTTCAACTCGCTTTCTTGGGAGCTGGCCGCAAAAGCGCAGGATTGCTTCAGGCCGTATTCTGCTTCCTGGCGGCAGGCTGAGCCTGTGGTTAATTCTTCTTCCTGATGGGAAAACAGAGTGACCTGTGCCTGTCCCAACACCTAGAGCTAGTCTCTCATTGGTTCCCCCTCTTCCCGTTCATCCTCAGGACAAATTGCAACCTGTACGGAACAGGAGGATAAAGGTGCTGATTCTCCAAGGAGAGAGATTGCTAGTAAAGCGGCTGGAATGGCGAACCGGAGCACAAGGAGATGAGAAATGAGGTGCGTTTTAGAAACCTTTCCCCATCACACGGTGTGCCATCTTCGGGGTTTCTCATGCATGTTTTCAATGTAGGACGATGCCCTTGAACCTGGAGATTTGGGACCCATGGGATGGGTACCACGCCGTATTAATTTAAAGGGTCTGCGTTAGCTCACCCAACCTCACCAAACCTCTCAGCCCCAAGAGTGTCCACCCATATGTCTCAATCAGCTGTGGGTCTAGATATGGTCAATCCAGGTGGCATCACAGCCCCTGAACGAATTTTGTAAGAATTCCTCTCTCTTTCACTGTCTTTGTTTCACGGGTTTTGAAAAGTAATTGATTTTTATAATGGGGTTTGGCTGCTTTCCACTGCTGTGTTTATGCCGCTTTACACCCACTTGACTCACTTACAGAGAGATAGCAATACATAGGTTTGAAGATTCTTACTAGTCAGATATATTCTTGGGCGGTGAATAGGGGGTGTTGAGTCCAGTTCACTGAGCAAGGAGTAGGTCTTGTCTATTACATATTGGGTTTATGGAACGATATCTGAGCTAATTTGAAACCCTTGTTTTATGCATCACCCCACCTCACCTTTCCCGTTAAGCAGCCATAGTGTGTCTTCTAAACGTGTGACTCTGTTCTGTTTTGTAATTCAGTTCAAGGGTAGCGGTTTTTACATTCCCTCTATAAGTGATATCTTATGATAAGTGTCTTTTTCTGTGTGATTTATTTCACTTAGAATCGTCATACCTAAATCCACTCATCATGCTGCTACTAGCCTTATGACATTGATTTCATGGCTGAGTGATATTCCATTGTACATAAGGACCACAACTTCTTTATCCATTCTTCTCTTTCCTCGCATATTTAAGGTGTAACGAAGTGGAGGTTCTTGTCAACAGAGTAGCCCAAAACTTTGGGGTGCCTGTGTCTTGCTGATTTTTAGTTTTCCCAATTTATACGCCCATGAGTGGAAGTGCCCAAGCTCTCTAAGCTGAGTTTTTTAGATGTTTCAGGACACACCGTACACTTCTCCAGAGTGGCTGTTGGCAATTTACGTCCCGCCCATCAGCGTAGGAAGGCTCCCATTTCTCCATGGCCTGTCCTGCATTTCTGGTTTTGACACTTTATTCAGCATGGCCCTTTTGACCGATGGGAAGCGAGACTTCTTTGTAGCGCTGATTTGCCTTTCCAGGTTGCTTGGTTGGCCAAAAAGGGCGTATGCGTTTTTTCCTGAATATATTCAGGAAAAAACGCATACGCCCTTTTTGGCCAAGGGCATCATTGTCGAGGTTTTGCCGCTTTTCCTCTCCTTTAAAGGCGATTCGAATCTACCTCCTGAAATCTGTTTCCTGCAATTCTGCCTTACTTTCAAATCCTCTTCGTTGCCTTCCCTCAATATATTTGTGGACGAGAGTTATCATTTCTAAGTCTGCAGGTTTGTGAATTGCAGTGCCCCTGAGCTCCATTCTTCAACTCGCTTTCTTGGGAGCTGGCCGCAAAAGCGCAGGATTGCTTCAGGCCGTATTCTGGTTCCTGGCGGCAGGCTGAGCCTGTGGTTAATTCTTCTTCCTGATGGGAAAACAGAGTGACCTGTGCCTGTCCCAACACCTAGAGCTAGTCTCTCATTGGTTCCCCCTCTTCCCGTTCATCCTCAGGACAAATTGCAACCGGTACGGAACAGGAGGATAAAGGTGCTGATTCTCCAAGGAGAGAGATTGCTAGTAAAGCGGCTGGAATGGCGAACCGGAGCACAAGGAGATGAGAAATGAGGTGCGTTTTAGAAACCTTTCCCCATCACACGGTGTGCCATCTTCGGGGTTTCTCATGCATGTTTTCAATGTAGGACGATGCCCTTGAACCTGGAGATTTGGGACCCATGGGATGGGTACCCCGCCGTATTAATTTAAAGGGTCTGCGTTAGCTCACCCAACCTCACCAAACCTCTCAGCCCCAAGAGTGTCCACCCATATGTCTCAATCAGCTGTGGGTCTAGATATGGTCAATCCAGGTGGCATCACAGCCCCTGAACGAATTTTGTAAGAATTTCTCTCTCTTTCACTGTCTTTGTTTCACGGGTTTTGAAAAGTAATTGATTTTTATAATGGGGTTTGGCTGCTTTTCACTGCTGTGTTTATGCCGCTTTACACCCACTTGACTCACTTACAGAGAGATATCAATACATAGGTTTGAAGATTCTTACTAGTCAGATATATTCTTGGGCGGTGAATAGGGGGTGTTGAGTCCAGTTCACTGAGCAAGGAGTAGGTCTTGTCTATTACATATTGGGTTTATGGAACGATATCTGAGCTAATTTGAAACCCTTGTTTTATGCATCACCCCACCTCACCTTTCCCATTAAGCAGCCATAGTGTGTTTTCTAAACGTGTGACTCTGTTCTGTTTTGTAATTCAGTTCAAGGGTAGCGGTTTTTACATTCCCTCTATAAGTGATATCTTATGATAAGTGTCTTTTTCTGTGTGATTTACTTCACTTAGAATCGTCATACCTAAATCCACTCATCATGCTGCTACTAGCCTTATGACATTGATTTCATGGCTGAGTGATATTCCATTGTACATAAGGACCACAACTTCTTTATCCATTCTTCTCTTTCCTCGGATATTTAAGGTGTAACGAAGTGGAGGTTCTTGTCAACAGAGTAGCCCTAAACTTTGGGGTGCCTGTGCCTTGCTGATTTTTAGTTTTCCCAATTTATACGCCCATGAGTGGAAGTGCCCAAGCTCTCTAAGCTGAGTTTTTTAGATGTTTCAAGACACACCGTACACTTCTCCAGAGTGGCTGTTGGCAATTTACGTCCCGCCCATCAGCGTAGCAAGGCTCCCATTTCTCCATGGCCTGTCCTGCATTTCTGGTTTTGACACTTTATTCAGCATGGCCCTTTTGACCGATGGGAAGCGAGACTTCTTTGTAGCGCTGATTTGCCTTTCCAGGTTGCTTGGTTGGCCAAAAAGGGCGTATGCGTTTTTTCCTGAATATATTCAGGAAAAAACGCATACGCCCTTTTTGGCCAAGGGCATCATTGTCGAGGTTTTGCCGCTTTTCCTCTGCTTTAAAAGCGATTCGAATCTACCTCCTGAAATCTGTTTCCTGCAATTCTGCCTTGCTTTCAAATCCTCTTCGTTGCCTTCCCTCAATATATTTGTGGACGAGAGTTATCATTTCTAAGTCTGCAGGTTTGTGAATTGCAGTGCCCCTGAGCTCCATTCTTCAACTCGCTTTCTTGGGAGCTGGCCGCAAAAGCGCAGGATTGCTTCAGGCCGTATTCTGCTTCCTGGCGGCAGGCTGAGCCTGTGGTTAATTCTTCTTCCTGATGGGAAAACAGAGTGACCTGTGCCTGTCCCAACACCTAGAGCTAGTCTCTCATTGGTTCCCCCTCTTCCCGTTCATCCTCAGGACAAATTGCAACCGGTACGGAACAGGAGGGTAAAGTTGCTGATTCTCCAAGGATAGAGATTGCTAGTAAAGCGGCTGGAATGGCGAACCGGAGCACAAGGAGATGAGAAATGAAGTGCGTTTTAGAAACCTTTCCCCATCACACGGTGTGCCATCTTCGGGGTTTCTCATGCATGTTTTCAATGTAGGACGATGCCCTTGAACCTGGAGATTTGGGACCCATGGGATGGGTACCCCGCCGTATTAATTTAAAGGGTCTGCGTTAGCTCACCCAACCTCACCAAACCTCTCAGCCCCAAGAGTGTCCACCCATATGTCTCAATCAGCTGTGGGTCTAGATATGGTCAATCCAGGTGGCATCACAGCCCCTGAACGAATTTTGTAAGAATTTCTCTCTCTTTCACTGTCTTTGTTTCACGGGTTTTGAAAAGTAATTGATTTTTATAATGGGGTTTGGCTGCTTTTCACTGCTGTGTTTATGCCGCTTTACACCCACTTGACTCACTTACAGAGAGATATCAATACATAGGTTTGAAGATTCTTACTAGTCAGATATATTCTTGGGCGGTGAATAGGGGGTGTTGAGTCCAGTTCACTGAGCAAGGAGTAGGTCTTGTCTATTACATATTGGGTTTATGGAACGATATCTGAGCTAATTTGAAACCCTTGTTTTATGCATCACCCCACCTCACCTTTCCCATTAAGCAGCCATAGTGTGTTTTCTAAACGTGTGACTCTGTTCTGTTTTGTAATTCAGTTCAAGGGTAGCGGTTTTTACATTCCCTCTATAAGTGATATCTTATGATAAGTGTCTTTTTCTGTGTGATTTCCTTCACTTAGAATCGTCATACCTAAATCCACTCATCATGCTGCTACTAGCCTTATGACATTGATTTCATGGCTGAGTGATATTCCATTGTACATAAGGACCACAACTTCTTTATCCATTCTTCTCTTTCCTCGGATATTTAAGGTGTAACGAAGTGGAGGTTCTTGTCAACAGAGTAGCCCTAAACTTTGGGGTGCCTGTGCCTTGCTGATTTTTAGTTTTCCCAATTTATACGCCCATGAGTGGAAGTGCCCAAGCTCTCTAAGCTGAGTTTTTTAGATGTTTCAAGACACACCGTACACTTCTCCAGAGTGGCTGTTGGCAATTTACGTCCCGCTCATCAGCGTAGCAAGGCTCCCATTTCTCCATGGCCTGTCCTGCATTTCTGGTTTTGACACTTTATTCAGCATGGCCCTTTTGACCGATGGGAAGCGAGACTTCTTTGTAGCGCTGATTTGCCTTTCCAGGTTGCTTGGTTGGCCAAAAAGGGCGTATGCGTTTTTTCCTGAATATATTCAGGAAAAAACGCATACGCCCTTTTTGGCCAAGGGCATCATTGTCGAGGTTTTGCCGCTTTTCCTCTGCTTTAAAAGCGATTGGAATCTACCTCCTGAAATCTGTTTCCTGCAATTCTGCCTTGCTTTCAAATCCTCTTCGTTGCCTTCCCTCAATATATTTGTGGACGAGAGTTATCATTTCTAAGTCTGCAGGTTTGTGAATTGCAGTGCCCCTGAGCTCCATTCTTCAACTCGCTTTCTTGGGAGCTGGCCGCAAAAGCGCAGGATTGCTTCAGGCCGTATTCTGCTTCCTGGCGGCAGGCTGAGCCTGTGGTTAATTCTTCTTCCTGATGGGAAAATAGAGTGACCTGTGCCTGTCCCAACACCTAGAGCTAGTCTCTCATTGGTTCCCCCTCTTCCCGTTCATCCTCAGGACAAATTGCAACCTGTACGGAACAGGAGGATAAAGGTGCTGATTCTCCAAGGAGAGAGATTGCTAGTAAAGCGGCTGGAATGGCGAGCCGGAGCACAAGGAGATGAGAAATGAGGTGCGTTTTAGAAACCTTTCCCCATCACACGGTGTACCATCTTCGGGGTTTCTCATGCATGTTTTCAATGCAGGACGATGCCCTTGAACCTGTAGATTTGGGACCCATGGGATGGGTACCCCGCCGTATTAATTTAAAGGGTCTGCGTTAGCTCACCCAACCTCACCAAACCTCTCAGCCCCAAGAGTGTCCACCCATATGTCTCAATCAGCTGTGGGTCTAGATATGGTCAATCCAGGTGGCATCACAGCCCCTGAACGAATTTTGTAAGAATTTCTCTCTCTTTCACTGTCTTTGTTTCACGGGTTTTGAAAAGTAATTGATTTTTATAATGGGGTTTGGCTGCTTTTCACTGCTGTGTTTATGCCGCTTTACACCCACTTGACTCACTTACAGAGAGATATCAATACATAGGTTTGAAGATTCTTACTAGTCAGATATATTCTTGGGCGGTGAATAGGGGGTGTTGAGTCCAGTTCACTGAGCAAGCAGTAGGTCTTGTCTATTACATATTGGGTTTATGGAACGATATCTGAGCTAATTTGAAACCCTTGTTTTATGCATCACCCCACCTCACCTTTCCCATTAAGCAGCCATAGTGTGTTTTCTAAACGTGTGACTCTGTTCTGTTTTGTAATTCAGTTCAAGGGTAGCGGTTTTTACATTCCCTCTATAAGTGATATCTTATGATAAGTGTCTTTTTCTGTGTGATTTACTTCACTTAGAATCGTCATACCTAAATCCACTCATCATGCTGCTACTAGCCTTATGACATTGATTTCATGGCTGAGTGATATTCCATTGTACATAAGGACCACAACTTCTTTATCCATTCTTCTCTTTCCTTGGATATTTAAGGTGTAACGAAGTGGAGGTTCTTGTCAACAGAGTAGCCCTAAACTTTGGGGTGCCTGTGCCTTGCTGATTTTTAGTTTTCCCAATTTATACGCCCATGAGTGGAAGTGCCCAAGCTCTCTAAGCTGAGTTTTTTAGATGTTTCAAGACACACCGTACACTTCTCCAGAGTGGCTGTTGGCAATTTACGTCCCGCCCATCAGCGTAGCAAGGCTCCCATTTCTCCATGGCCTGTCCTGCATTTCTGGTTTTGACACTTTATTCAGCATGGCCCTTTTGACCGATGGGAAGCGAGACTTCTTTGTAGCGCTGATTTGCCTTTCCAGGTTGCTTGGTTGGCCAAAAAGGGCGTATGCGTTTTTTCCTGAATATATTCAGGAAAAAACGCATACGCCCTTTTTGGCCAAGGGCATCATTGTCGAGGTTTTGCCGCTTTTCCTCTGCTTTAAAAGCGATTCGAATCTACCTCCTGAAATCTGTTTCCTGCAATTCTGCCTTGCTTTCAAATCCTCTTCGTTGCCTTCCCTCAATATATTTGTGGACGAGAGTTATCATTTCTAAGTCTGCAGGTTTGTGAATTGCAGTGCCCCTGAGCTCCATTCTTCAACTCGCTTTCTTGGGAGCTGGCCTCAAAAGCGCAGGATTGCTTCAGGCCGTATTCTGCTTCCTGGCGGCAGGCTGAGCCTGTGGTTAATTCTTCTTCCTGATGGGAAAACAGAGTGACCTGTGCCTGTCCCAACACCTAGAGCTAGTCTCTCATTGGTTCCCCCTCTTCCCGTTCATCCTCAGGACAAATTGCAACCTGTACGGAACAAGAGGATAAAGGTGCTGATTCTCCAAGGAGAGAGATTGCTAGTAAAGCGGCTGGAATGGCGAACCGGAGCACAAGGAGATGAGAAATGAGGTGCGTTTTAGAAACCTTTCCCCATCACACGGTGTGCCATCTTCGGGGTTTCTCATGCATGTTTTCAATGTAGGACGATGCCCTTGAACCTGGAGATTTGGGACCCATGGGATGGGTACCACGCCGTATTAATTTAAAGGGTCTGCGTTAGCTCACCCAACCTCACCAAACCTCTCAGCCCCAAGAGTGTCCACCCATATGTCTCAATCAGCTGTGGGTCTAGATATGGTCAATCCAGGTGGCATCACAGCCCCTGAACGAATTTTGTAAGAATTCCTCTCTCTTTCACTGTCTTTGTTTCACGGGTTTTGAAAAGTAATTGATTTTTATAATGGGGTTTGGCTGCTTTCCACTGCTGTGTTTATGCCGCTTTACACCCACTTGACTCCCTTACAGAGAGATAGCAATACATAGGTTTGAAGATTCTTACTAGTCAGATATATTCTTGGGCGGTGAATAGGGGGTGTTGAGTCCAGTTCACTGAGCAAGGAGTAGGTCTTGTCTATTACATATTGGGTTTATGGAACGATATCTGAGCTAATTTGAAACCCTTGTTTTATGCATCACCCCACCTCACCTTTCCCGTTAAGCAGCCATAGTGTGTCTTCTAAACGTGTGACTCTGTTCTGTTTTGTAATTCAGTTCAAGGGTAGCGGTTTTTACATTCCCTCTATAAGTGATATCTTATGATAAGTGTCTTTTTCTGTGTGATTTATTTCACTTAGAATCGTCATACCTAAATCCACTCATCATGCTGCTACTAGCCTTATGACATTGATTTCATGGCTGAGTGATATTCCATTGTACATAAGGACCACAACTTCTTTATCCATTCTTCTCTTTCCTCGCATATTTAAGGTGTAACGAAGTGGAGGTTCTTGTCAACAGAGTAGCCCAAAACTTTGGGGTGCCTGTGTCTTGCTGATTTTTAGTTTTCCCAATTTATACGCCCATGAGTGGAAGTGCCCAAGCTCTCTAAGCTGAGTTTTTTAGATGTTTCAAGACACACCGTACACTTCTCCAGAGTGGCTGTTGGCAATTTACGTCCCGCCCATCAGCGTAGCAAGGCTCCCATTTCTCCATGGCCTGTCCTGCATTTCTGGTTTTGACACTTTATTCAGCATGGCCCTTTTGACCGATGGGAAGCGAGACTTCTTTGGAGCGCTGATTTGCCTTTCCAGGTTGCTTGGTTGGCCAAAAAGGGCGTATGCGTTTTTTCCTGAATATATTCAGGAAAAAACGCATACGCCCTTTTTGGCCAAGGGCATCATTGTCGAGGTTTTGCCGCTTTGCCTCTCCTTTAAAGGCGATTCGAATCTACCTCCTGAAATCTGTTTCCTGCAATTCTGCCTTACTTTCAAATCCTCTTCGTTGCCTTCCCTCAATATATTTGTGGACGAGAGTTATCATTTCTAAGTCTGCAGGTTTGTGAATTGCAGTGCCCCTGAGCTCCATTCTTCAACTTGCTTTCTTGGGAGCTGGCCGCAAAAGCGCAGGATTGCTTCAGGCCGTATTCTGGTTCCTGGCGGCAGGCTGAGCCTGTGGTTAATTCTTCTTCCTGATGGGAAAACAGAGTGACCTGTGCCTGTCCCAACACCTAGAGCTAGTCTCTCATTGGTTCCCCCTCTTCCCGTTCATCCTCAGGACAAATTGCAACCGGTACGGAACAGGAGGATAAAGGTGCTGATTCTCCAAGGAGAGAGATTGCTAGTAAAGCGGCTGGAATGGCGAACCGGAGCACAAGGAGATGAGAAATGAGGTGCGTTTTAGAAACCTTTCCCCATCACACGGTGTGCCATCTTCGGGGTTTCTCATGCATGTTTTCAATGTAGGACGATGCCCTTGAACCTGGAGATTTGGGACCCATGGGATGGGTACCCCGCCGTATTAATTTAAAGGGTCTGCGTTAGCTCACCCAACCTCACCAAACCTCTCAGCCCCAAGAGTGTCCACCCATATGTCTCAATCAGCTGTGGGTCTAGATATGGTCAATCCAGGTGGCATCACAGCCCCTGAACGAATTTTGTAAGAATTTCTCTCTCTTTCACTGTCTTTGTTTCACGGGTTTTGAAAAGTAATTGATTTTTATAATGGGGTTTGGCTGCTTTTCACTGCTGTGTTTATGCCGCTTTACACCCACTTGACTCACTTACAGAGAGATATCAATACATAGGTTTGAAGATTCTTACTAGTCAGATATATTCTTGGGCGGTGAATAGGGGGTGTTGAGTCCAGTTCACTGAGCAAGGAGTAGGTCTTGTCTATTACATATTGGGTTTATGGAACGATATCTGAGCTAATTTGAAACCCTTGTTTTATGCATCACCCCACCTCACCTTTCCCATTAAGCAGCCATAGTGTGTTTTCTAAACGTGTGACTCTGTTCTGTTTTGTAATTCAGTTCAAGGGTAGCGGTTTTTACATTCCCTCTATAAGTGATATCTTATGATAAGTGTCTTTTTCTGTGTGATTTACTTCACTTAGAATCGTCATACCTAAATCCACTCATCATGCTGCTACTAGCCTTATGACATTGATTTCATGGCTGAGTGATATTCCATTGTACATAAGGACCACAACTTCTTTATCCATTCTTCTCTTTCCTCGGATATTTAAGGTGTAACGAAGTGGAGGTTCTTGTCAACAGAGTAGCCCTAAACTTTGGGGTGCCTGTGCCTTGCTGATTTTTAGTTTTCCCAATTTATACGCCCATGAGTGGAAGTGCCCAAGCTCTCTAAGCTGAGTTTTTTAGATGTTTCAAGACACACCGTACACTTCTCCAGAGTGGCTGTTGGCAATTTACGTCCCGCCCATCAGCGTAGCAAGGCTCCCATTTCTCCATGGCCTGTCCTGCATTTCTGGTTTTGACACTTTATTCAGCATGGCCCTTTTGACCGATGGGAAGCGAGACTTCTTTGTAGCGCTGATTTGCCTTTCCAGGTTGCTTGGTTGGCCAAAAAGGGCGTATGCGTTTTTTCCTGAATATATTCAGGAAAAAACGCATACGCCCTTTTTGGCCAAGGGCATCATTGTCGAGGTTTTGCCGCTTTTCCTCTGCTTTAAAAGCGATTCGAATCTACCTCCTGAAATCTGTTTCCTGCAATTCTGCCTTGCTTTCAAATCCTCTTCGTTGCCTTCCCTCAATATATTTGTGGACGAGAGTTATCATTTCTAAGTCTGCAGGTTTGTGAATTGCAGTGCCCCTGAGCTCCATTCTTCAACTCGCTTTCTTGGGAGCTGGCCGCAAAAGCGCAGGATTGCTTCAGGCCGTATTCTGCTTCCTGGCGGCAGGCTGAGCCTGTGGTTAATTCTTCTTCCTGATGGGAAAACAGAGTGACCTGTGCCTGTCCCAACACCTAGAGCTAGTCTCTCATTGGTTCCCCCTCTTCCCGTTCATCCTCAGGACAAATTGCAACCTGTACGGAACAGGAGGATAAAGGTGCTGATTCTCCAAGGAGAGAGATTGCTAGTAAAGCGGCTGGAATGGCGAACCGGAGCACAAGGAGATGAGAAATGAGGTGCGTTTTAGAAACCTTTCCCCATCACACGGTGTGCCATCTTCGGGGTTTCTCATGCATGTTTTCAATGTAGGACGATGCCCTTGAACCTGGAGATTTGGGACCCATGGGATGGGTACCACGCCGTATTAATTTAAAGGGTCTGCGTTAGCTCACCCAACCTCACCAAACCTCTCAGCCCCAAGAGTGTCCACCCATATGTCTCAATCAGCTGTGGGTCTAGATATGGTCAATCCAGGTGGCATCACAGCCCCTGAACGAATTTTGTAAGAATTCCTCTCTCTTTCACTGTCTTTGTTTCACGGGTTTTGAAAAGTAATTGATTTTTATAATGGGGTTTGGCTGCTTTCCACTGCTGTGTTTATGCCGCTTTACACCCACTTGACTCACTTACAGAGAGATAGCAATACATAGGTTTGAAGATTCTTACTAGTCAGATATATTCTTGGGCGGTGAATAGGGGGTGTTGAGTCCAGTTCACTGAGCAAGGAGTAGGTCTTGTCTATTACATATTGGGTTTATGGAACGATATCTGAGCTAATTTGAAACCCTTGTTTTATGCATCACCCCACCTCACCTTTCCCGTTAAGCAGCCATAGTGTGTCTTCTAAACGTGTGACTCTGTTCTGTTTTGTAATTCAGTTCAAGGGTAGCGGTTTTTACATTCCCTCTATAAGTGATATCTTATGATAAGTGTCTTTTTCTGTGTGATTTATTTCACTTAGAATCGTCATACCTAAATCCACTCATCATGCTGCTACTAGCCTTATGACATTGATTTCATGGCTGAGTGATATTCCATTGTACATAAGGACCACAACTTCTTTATCCATTCTTCTCTTTCCTCGCATATTTAAGGTGTAACGAAGTGGAGGTTCTTGTCAACAGAGTAGCCCAAAACTTTGGGGTGCCTGTGTCTTGCTGATTTTTAGTTTTCCCAATTTATACGCCCATGAGTGGAAGTGCCCAAGCTCTCTAAGCTGAGTTTTTTAGATGTTTCAGGACACACCGTACACTTCTCCAGAGTGGCTGTTGGCAATTTACGTCCCGCCCATCAGCGTAGGAAGGCTCCCATTTCTCCATGGCCTGTCCTGCATTTCTGGTTTTGACACTTTATTCAGCATGGCCCTTTTGACCGATGGGAAGCGAGACTTCTTTGTAGCGCTGATTTGCCTTTCCAGGTTGCTTGGTTGGCCAAAAAGGGCGTATGCGTTTTTTCCTGAATATATTCAGGAAAAAACGCATACGCCCTTTTTGGCCAAGGGCATCATTGTCGAGGTTTTGCCGCTTTTCCTCTCCTTTAAAGGCGATTCGAATCTACCTCCTGAAATCTGTTTCCTGCAATTCTGCCTTACTTTCAAATCCTCTTCGTTGCCTTCCCTCAATATATTTGTGGACGAGAGTTATCATTTCTAAGTCTGCAGGTTTGTGAATTGCAGTGCCCCTGAGCTCCATTATTCAACTCGCTTTCTTGGGAGCTGGCCGCAAAAGCGCAGGATTGCTTCAGGCCGTATTCTGGTTCCTGGCGGCAGGCTGAGCCTGTGGTTAATTCTTCTTCCTGATGGGAAAACAGAGTGACCTGTGCCTGTCCCAACACCTAGAGCTAGTCTCTCATTGGTTCCCCCTCTTCCCGTTCATCCTCAGGACAAATTGCAACCGGTACGGAACAGGAGGATAAAGGTGCTGATTCTCCAAGGAGAGAGATTGCTAGTAAAGCGGCTGGAATGGCGAACCGGAGCACAAGGAGATGAGAAATGAGGTGCGTTTTAGAAACCTTTCCCCATCACACGGTGTGCCATCTTCGGGGTTTCTCATGCATGTTTTCAATGTAGGACGATGCCCTTGAACCTGGAGATTTGGGACCCATGGGATGGGTACCCCGCCGTATTAATTTAAAGGGTCTGCGTTAGCTCACCCAACCTCACCAAACCTCTCAGCCCCAAGAGTGTCCACCCATATGTCTCAATCAGCTGTGGGTCTAGATATGGTCAATCCAGGTGGCATCACAGCCCCTGAACGAATTTTGTAAGAATTTCTCTCTCTTTCACTGTCTTTGTTTCACGGGTTTTGAAAAGTAATTGATTTTTATAATGGGGTTTGGCTGCTTTTCACTGCTGTGTTTATGCCGCTTTACACCCACTTGACTCACTTACAGAGAGATATCAATACATAGGTTTGAAGATTCTTACTAGTCAGATATATTCTTGGGCGGTGAATAGGGGGTGTTGAGTCCAGTTCACTGAGCAAGGAGTAGGTCTTGTCTATTACATATTGGGTTTATGGAACGATATCTGAGCTAATTTGAAACCCTTGTTTTATGCATCACCCCACCTCACCTTTCCCATTAAGCAGCCATAGTGTGTTTTCTAAACGTGTGACTCTGTTCTGTTTTGTAATTCAGTTCAAGGGTAGCGGTTTTTACATTCCCTCTATAAGTGATATCTTATGATAAGTGTCTTTTTCTGTGTGATTTACTTCACTTAGAATCGTCATACCTAAATCCACTCATCATGCTGCTACTAGCCTTATGACATTGATTTCATGGCTGAGTGATATTCCATTGTACATAAGGACCACAACTTCTTTATCCATTCTTCTCTTTCCTCGGATATTTAAGGTGTAACGAAGTGGAGGTTCTTGTCAACAGAGTAGCCCTAAACTTTGGGGTGCCTGTGCCTTGCTGATTTTTAGTTTTCCCAATTTATACGCCCATGAGTGGAAGTGCCCAAGCTCTCTAAGCTGAGTTTTTTAGATGTTTCAAGACACACCGTACACTTCTCCAGAGTGGCTGTTGGCAATTTACGTCCCGCCCATCAGCGTAGCAAGGCTCCCATTTCTCCATGGCCTGTCCTGCATTTCTGGTTTTGACACTTTATTCAGCATGGCCCTTTTGACCGATGGGAAGCGAGACTTCTTTGTAGCGCTGATTTGCCTTTCCAGGTTGCTTGGTTGGCCAAAAAGGGCGTATGCGTTTTTTCCTGAATATATTCAGGAAAAAACGCATACGCCCTTTTTGGCCAAGGGCATCATTGTCGAGGTTTTGCCGCTTTTCCTCTGCTTTAAAAGCGATTCGAATCTACCTCCTGAAATCTGTTTCCTGCAATTCTGCCTTGCTTTCAAATCCTCTTCGTTGCCTTCCCTCAATATATTTGTGGACGAGAGTTATCATTTCTAAGTCTGCAGGTTTGTGAATTGCAGTGCCCCTGAGCTCCATTCTTCAACTCGCTTTCTTGGGAGCTGGCCGCAAAAGCGCAGGATTGCTTCAGGCCGTATTCTGCTTCCTGGCGGCAGGCTGAGCCTGTGGTTAATTCTTCTTCCTGATGGGAAAACAGAGTGACCTGTGCCTGTCCCAACACCTAGAGCTAGTCTCTCATTGGTTCCCCCTCTTCCCGTTCATCCTCAGGACAAATTGCAACCGGTACGGAACAGGAGGGTAAAGTTGCTGATTCTCCAAGGATAGAGATTGCTAGTAAAGCGGCTGGAATGGCGAACCGGAGCACAAGGAGATGAGAAATGAAGTGCGTTTTAGAAACCTTTCCCCATCACACGGTGTGCCATCTTCGGGGTTTCTCATGCATGTTTTCAATGTAGGACGATGCCCTTGAACCTGGAGATTTGGGACCCATGGGATGGGTACCCCGCCGTATTAATTTAAAGGGTCTGCGTTAGCTCACCCAACCTCACCAAACCTCTCAGCCCCAAGAGTGTCCACCCATATGTCTCAATCAGCTGTGGGTCTAGATATGGTCAATCCAGGTGGCATCACAGCCCCTGAACGAATTTTGTAAGAATTTCTCTCTCTTTCACTGTCTTTGTTTCACGGGTTTTGAAAAGTAATTGATTTTTATAATGGGGTTTGGCTGCTTTTCACTGCTGTGTTTATGCCGCTTTACACCCACTTGACTCACTTACAGAGAGATATCAATACATAGGTTTGAAGATTCTTACTAGTCAGATATATTCTTGGGCGGTGAATAGGGGGTGTTGAGTCCAGTTCACTGAGCAAGGAGTAGGTCTTGTCTATTACATATTGGGTTTATGGAACGATATCTGAGCTAATTTGAAACCCTTGTTTTATGCATCACCCCACCTCACCTTTCCCATTAAGCAGCCATAGTGTGTTTTCTAAACGTGTGACTCTGTTCTGTTTTGTAATTCAGTTCAAGGGTAGCGGTTTTTACATTCCCTCTATAAGTGATATCTTATGATAAGTGTCTTTTTCTGTGTGATTTCCTTCACTTAGAATCGTCATACCTAAATCCACTCATCATGCTGCTACTAGCCTTATGACATTGATTTCATGGCTGAGTGATATTCCATTGTACATAAGGACCACAACTTCTTTATCCATTCTTCTCTTTCCTCGGATATTTAAGGTGTAACGAAGTGGAGGTTCTTGTCAACAGAGTAGCCCTAAACTTTGGGGTGCCTGTGCCTTGCTGATTTTTAGTTTTCCCAATTTATACGCCCATGAGTGGAAGTGCCCAAGCTCTCTAAGCTGAGTTTTTTAGATGTTTCAAGACACACCGTACACTTCTCCAGAGTGGCTGTTGGCAATTTACGTCCCGCTCATCAGCGTAGCAAGGCTCCCATTTCTCCATGGCCTGTCCTGCATTTCTGGTTTTGACACTTTATTCAGCATGGCCCTTTTGACCGATGGGAAGCGAGACTTCTTTGTAGCGCTGATTTGCCTTTCCAGGTTGCTTGGTTGGCCAAAAAGGGCGTATGCGTTTTTTCCTGAATATATTCAGGAAAAAACGCATACGCCCTTTTTGGCCAAGGGCATCATTGTCGAGGTTTTGCCGCTTTTCCTCTGCTTTAAAAGCGATTGGAATCTACCTCCTGAAATCTGTTTCCTGCAATTCTGCCTTGCTTTCAAATCCTCTTCGTTGCCTTCCCTCAATATATTTGTGGACGAGAGTTATCATTTCTAAGTCTGCAGGTTTGTGAATTGCAGTGCCCCTGAGCTCCATTCTTCAACTCGCTTTCTTGGGAGCTGGCCGCAAAAGCGCAGGATTGCTTCAGGCCGTATTCTGCTTCCTGGCGGCAGGCTGAGCCTGTGGTTAATTCTTCTTCCTGATGGGAAAATAGAGTGACCTGTGCCTGTCCCAACACCTAGAGCTAGTCTCTCATTGGTTCCCCCTCTTCCCGTTCATCCTCAGGACAAATTGCAACCTGTACGGAACAGGAGGATAAAGGTGCTGATTCTCCAAGGAGAGAGATTGCTAGTAAAGCGGCTGGAATGGCGAGCCGGAGCACAAGGAGATGAGAAATGAGGTGCGTTTTAGAAACCTTTCCCCATCACACGGTGTACCATCTTCGGGGTTTCTCATGCATGTTTTCAATGCAGGACGATGCCCTTGAACCTGTAGATTTGGGACCCATGGGATGGGTACCCCGCCGTATTAATTTAAAGGGTCTGCGTTAGCTCACCCAACCTCACCAAACCTCTCAGCCCCAAGAGTGTCCACCCATATGTCTCAATCAGCTGTGGGTCTAGATATGGTCAATCCAGGTGGCATCACAGCCCCTGAACGAATTTTGTAAGAATTTCTCTCTCTTTCACTGTCTTTGTTTCACGGGTTTTGAAAAGTAATTGATTTTTATAATGGGGTTTGGCTGCTTTTCACTGCTGTGTTTATGCCGCTTTACACCCACTTGACTCACTTACAGAGAGATATCAATACATAGGTTTGAAGATTCTTACTAGTCAGATATATTCTTGGGCGGTGAATAGGGGGTGTTGAGTCCAGTTCACTGAGCAAGGAGTAGGTCTTGTCTATTACATATTGGGTTTATGGAACGATATCTGAGCTAATTTGAAACCCTTGTTTTATGCATCACCCCACCTCACCTTTCCCATTAAGCAGCCATAGTGTGTTTTCTAAACGTGTGACTCTGTTCTGTTTTGTAATTCAGTTCAAGGGTAGCGGTTTTTACATTCCCTCTATAAGTGATATCTTATGATAAGTGTCTTTTTCTGTGTGATTTACTTCACTTAGAATCGTCATAGCTAAATCCACTCATCATGCTGCTACTAGCCTTATGACATTGATTTCATGGCTGAGTGATATTCCATTGTACATAAGGACCACAACTTCTTTATCCATTCTTCTCTTTCCTCGGATATTTAAGGTGTAACGAAGTGGAGGTTCTTGTCAACAGAGTAGCCCTAAACTTTGGGGTGCCTGTGCCTTGCTGATTTTTAGTTTTCCCAATTTATACGCCCATGAGTGGAAGTGCCCAAGCTCTCTAAGCTGAGTTTTTTAGATGTTTCAAGACACACCGTACACTTCTCCAGAGTGGCTGTTGGCAATTTACGTCCCGCCCATCAGCGTAGCAAGGCTCCCATTTCTCCATGGCCTGTCCTGCATTTCTGGTTTTGACACTTTATTCAGCATGGCCCTTTTGACCGATGGGAAGCGAGACTTCTTTGTAGCGCTGATTTGCCTTTCCAGGTTGCTTGGTTGGCCAAAAAGGGCGTATGCGTTTTTTCCTGAATATATTCAGGAAAAAACGCATACGCCCTTTTTGGCCAAGGGCATCATTGTCGAGGTTTTGCCGCTTTTCCTGTGCTTTAAAGGCGATTCGAATCTACCTCCTGAAATCTGTTTCCTGCAATTCTGCCTTACTTTCAAATCCTCTTCGTTGCCTTCCCTCAATATATTTGTGGACGAGAGTTATCATTTCTAAGTCTGCAGGTTTGTGAATTGCAGTGCCCCTGAGCTCCATTCTTCAACTCGCTTTCTTGGGAGCTGGCCGCAAAAGCGCAGGATTGCTTCAGGCCGTATTCTGGTTCCTGGCGGCAGGCTGAGCCTGTGGTTAATTCTTCTTCCTGATGGGAAAACAGAGTGACCTGTGCCTGTCCCAACACCTAGAGCTAGTCTCTCATTGGTTGCCCCTCTTCCCGTTCATCCTCAGGACAAATTGCAACCGGTACGGAACAGGAGGATAAAGGTGCTGATTCTCCAAGGAGAGAGATTGCTAGTAAAGCGGCTGGAATGGCGAACCGGAGCACAAGGAGATGAGAAATGAGGTGCGTTTTAGAAACCTTTCCCCATCACACGGTGTGCCATCTTCGGGGTTTCTCATGCATGTTTTCAATGTAGGACGATGCCCTTGAACCTGGAGATTTGGGACCCATGGGATGGGTACCCCGCCGTATTAATTTAAAGGGTCTGCGTTAGCTCACCCAACCTCACCAAACCTCTCAGCCCCAAGAGTGTCCACCCATATGTCTCAATCAGCTGTGGGTCTAGATATGGTCAATCCAGGTGGCATCACAGCCCCTGAACGAATTTTGTAAGAATTTCTCTCTCTTTCACTGTCTTTGTTTCACGGGTTTTGAAAAGTAATTGATTTTTATAATGGGGTTTGGCTGCTTTTCACTGCTGTGTTTATGCCGCTTTACACCCACTTGACTCACTTACAGAGAGATATCAATACATAGGTTTGAAGATTCTTACTAGTCAGATATATTCTTGGGCGGTGAATAGGGGGTGTTGAGTCCAGTTCACTGAGCAAGGAGTAGGTCTTGTCTATTACATATTGGGTTTATGGAACGATATCTGAGCTAATTTGAAACCCTTGTTTTATGCATCACCCCACCTCACCTTTCCCATTAAGCAGCCATAGTGTGTTTTCTAAACGTGTGACTCTGTTCTGTTTTGTAATTCAGTTCAAGGGTAGCGGTTTTTACATTCCCTCTATAAGTGATATCTTATGATAAGTGTCTTTTTCTGTGTGATTTACTTCACTTAGAATCGTCATACCTAAATCCACTCATCATGCTGCTACTAGCCTTATGACATTGATTTCATGGCTGAGTGATATTCCATTGTACATAAGGACCACAACTTCTTTATCCATTCTTCTCTTTCCTCGGATATTTAAGGTGTAACGAAGTGGAGGTTCTTGTCAACAGAGTAGCCCTAAACTTTGGGGTGCCTGTGCCTTGCTGATTTTTAGTTTTCCCAATTTATACGCCCATGAGTGGAAGTGCCCAAGCTCTCTAAGCTGAGTTTTTTAGATGTTTCAAGACACACCGTACACTTCTCCAGAGTGGCTGTTGGCAATTTACGTCCCGCCCATCAGCGTAGCAAGGCTCCCATTTCTCCATGGCCTGTCCTGCATTTCTGGTTTTGACACTTTATTCAGCATGGCCCTTTTGACCGATGGGAAGCGAGACTTCTTTGTAGCGCTGATTTGCCTTTCCAGGTTGCTTGGTTGGCCAAAAAGGGCGTATGCGTTTTTTCCTGAATATATTCAGGAAAAAACGCATACGCCCTTTTTGGCCAAGGGCATCATTGTCGAGGTTTTGCCGCTTTTCCTCTCCTTTAAAGGCGATTCGAATCTACCTCCTGAAATCTGTTTCCTGCAATTCTGCCTTACTTTCAAATCCTCTTCGTTGCCTTCCCTCAATATATTTGTGGACGAGAGTTATCATTTCTAAGTCTGCAGGTTTGTGAATTGCAGTGCCCCTGAGCTCCATTCTTCAACTCGCTTTCTTGGGAGCTGGCCGCAAAAGCGCAGGATTGCTTCAGGCCGTATTCTGGTTCCTGGCGGCAGGCTGAGCCTGTGGTTAATTCTTCTTCCTGATGGGAAAACAGAGTGACCTGTGCCTGTCCCAACACCTAGAGCTAGTCTCTCATTGGTTCCCCCTCTTCCCGTTCATCCTCAGGAAAAATTACAACCGGTACGGAACAGGAGGATAAAGGTGCTGATTCTCCAAGGAGAGAGATTGCTAGTAAAGCGGCTGGAATGGCGAACCGGAGCACAAGGAGATGAGAAATGAGGTGCGTTTTAGAAACCTTTCCCCATCACACGGTGTGCCATCTTCGGGGTTTCTCATGCATGTTTTCAATGTAGGACGATGCCCTTGAACCTGGAGATTTGGGACCCATGGGATGGGTACCCCGCCGTATTAATTTAAAGGGTCTGCGTTAGCTCACCCAACCTCACCAAACCTCTCAGCCCCAAGAGTGTCCACCCATATGTCTCAATCAGCTGTGGGTCTAGATATGGTCAATCCAGGTGGCATCACAGCCCCTGAACGAATTTTGTAAGAATTTCTCTCTCTTTCACTGTCTTTGTTTCACGGGTTTTGAAAAGTAATTGATTTTTATAATGGGGTTTGGCTGCTTTTCACTGCTGTGTTTATGCCGCTTTACACCCACTTGACTCACTTACAGAGAGATATCAATACATAGGTTTGAAGATTCTTACTAGTCAGATATATTCTTGGGCGGTGAATAGGGGGTGTTGAGTCCAGTTCACTGAGCAAGGAGTAGGTCTTGTCTATTACATATTGGGTTTATGGAACGATATCTGAGCTAATTTGAAACCCTTGTTTTATGCATCACCCCACCTCACCTTTCCCATTAAGCAGCCATAGTGTGTTTTCTAAACGTGTGACTCTGTTCTGTTTTGTAATTCAGTTCAAGGGTAGCGGTTTTTACATTCCCTCTATAAGTGATATCTTATGATAAGTGTCTTTTTCTGTGTGATTTACTTCACTTAGAATCGTCATACCTAAATCCACTCATCATGCTGCTACTAGCCTTATGACATTGATTTCATGGCTGAGTGATATTCCATTGTACATAAGGACCACAACTTCTTTATCCATTCTTCTCTTTCCTCGGATATTTAAGGTGTAACGAAGTGGAGGTTCTTGTCAACAGAGTAGCCCTAAACTTTGGGGTGCCTGTGCCTTGCTGATTTTTAGTTTTCCCAATTTATACGCCCATGAGTGGAAGTGTCCAAGCTCTCTAAGCTGAGTTTTTTAGATGTTTCAAGACACACCGTACACTTCTCCAGAGTGGCTGTTGGCAATTTACGTCCGCTCATCAGCGTAGCAAGGCTCCCATTTCTCCATGGCCTGTCCTGCATTTCTGGTTTTGACACTTTATTCAGCATGGCCCTTTTGACCGATGGGAAGCGAGACTTCTTTGTAGCGCTGATTTGCCTTTCCAGGTTGCTTGGTTGGCCAAAAAGGGCGTATGCGTTTTTTCCTGAATATATTCAGGAAAAAACGCATACGCCCTTTTTGGCCAAGGGCATCATTGTCGAGGTTTTGCCGCTTTTCCTCTGCTTTAAAAGCGATTCGAATCTACCTCCTGAAATCTGTTTCCTGCAATTCTGCCTTGCTTTCAAATCCTCTTCGTTGCCTTCCCTCAATATATTTGTGGACGAGAGTTATCATTTCTAAGTCTGCAGGTTTGTGAATTGCAGTGCCCCTGAGCTCCATTCTTCAACTCGCTTTCTTGGGAGCTGGCCGCAAAAGCGCAGGATTGCTTCAGGCCGTATTCTGCTTCCTGGCGGCAGGCTGAGCCTGTGGTTAATTCTTCTTCCTGATGGGAAAACAGAGTGACCTGTGCCTGTCCCAACACCTAGAGCTAGTCTCTCATTGGTTCCCCCTCTTCCCGTTCATCCTCAGGACAAATTGCAACCTGTACGGAACAGGAGGATAAAGGTGCTGATTCTCCAAGGAGAGAGATTGCTAGTAAAGCGGCTGGAATGGCGAACCGGAGCACAAGGAGATGAGAAATGAGGTGCGTTTTAGAAACCTTTCCCCATCACACGGTGTGCCATCTTCGGGGTTTCTCATGCATGTTTTCAATGTAGGACGATGCCCTTGAACCTGGAGATTTGGGACCCATGGGATGGGTACCACGCCGTATTAATTTAAAGGGTCTGCGTTAGCTCACCCAACCTCACCAAACCTCTCAGCCCCAAGAGTGTCCACCCATATGTCTCAATCAGCTGTGGGTCTAGATATGGTCAATCCAGGTGGCATCACAGCCCCTGAACGAATTTTGTAAGAATTCCTCTCTCTTTCACTGTCTTTGTTTCACGGGTTTTGAAAAGTAATTGATTTTTATAATGGGGTTTGGCTGCTTTCCACTGCTGTGTTTATGCCGCTTTACACCCACTTGACTCACTTACAGAGAGATAGCAATACATAGGTTTGAAGATTCTTACCTGTCAGATATATTCTTGGGCGGTGAATAGGGGGTGTTGAGTCCAGTTCACTGAGCAAGGAGTAGGTCTTGTCTATTACATATTGGGTTTATGGAACGATATCTGAGCTAATTTGAAACCCTTGTTTTATGCATCACCCCACCTCACCTTTCCCGTTAAGCAGCCATAGTGTGTCTTCTAAACGTGTGACTCTGTTCTGTTTTGTAATTCAGTTCAAGGGTAGCGGTTTTTACATTCCCTCTATAAGTGATATCTTATGATAAGTGTCTTTTTCTGTGTGATTTATTTCACTTAGAATCGTCATACCTAAATCCACTCATCATGCTGCTACTAGCCTTATGACATTGATTTCATGGCTGAGTGATATTCCATTGTACATAAGGACCACAACTTCTTTATCCATTCTTCTCTTTCCTCGCATATTTAAGGTGTAACGAAGTGGAGGTTCTTGTCAACAGAGTAGCCCAAAACTTTGGGGTGCCTGTGTCTTGCTGATTTTTAGTTTTCCCAATTTATACGCCCATGAGTGGAAGTGCCCAAGCTCTCTAAGCTGAGTTTTTTAGATGTTTCAGGACACACCGTACACTTCTCCAGAGTGGCTGTTGGCAATTTACGTCCCGCCCATCAGCGTAGGAAGGCTCCCATTTCTCCATGGCCTGTCCTGCATTTCTGGTTTTGACACTTTATTCAGCATGGCCCTTTTGACCGATGGGAAGCGAGACTTCTTTGTAGCGCTGATTTGCCTTTCCAGGTTGCTTGGTTGGCCAAAAAGGGCGTATGCGTTTTTTCCTGAATATATTCAGGAAAAAACGCATACGCCCTTTTTGGCCAAGGGCATCATTGTCGAGGTTTTGCCGCTTTTCCTCTGCTTTAAAAGCGATTGGAATCTACCTCCTGAAATCTGTTTCCTGCAATTCTGCCTTGCTTTCAAATCCTCTTCGTTGCCTTCCCTCAATATATTTGTGGACGAGAGTTATCATTTCTAAGTCTGCAGGTTTGTGAATTGCAGTGCCCCTGAGCTCCATTCTTCAACTCGCTTTCTTGGGAGCTGGCCGCAAAAGCGCAGGATTGCTTCAGGCCGTATTCTGGTTCCTGGCGGCAGGCTGAGCCTGTGGTTAATTCTTCTTCCTGATGGGAAAACAGAGTGACCTGTGCCTGTCCCAACACCTAGAGCTAGTCTCTCATTGGTTGCCCCTCTTCCCGTTCATCCTCAGGACAAATTGCAACCGGTACGGAACAGGAGGATAAAGGTGCTGATTCTCCAAGGAGAGAGATTGCTAGTAAAGCGGCTGGAATGGCGAACCGGAGCACAAGGAGATGAGAAATGAGGTGCGTTTTAGAAACCTTTCCCCATCACACGGTGTGCCATCTTCGGGGTTTCTCATGCATGTTTTCAATGTAGGACGATGCCCTTGAACCTGGAGATTTGGGACCCATGGGATGGGTACCCCGCCGTATTAATTTAAAGGGTCTGCGTTAGCTCACCCAACCTCACCAAACCTCTCAGCCCCAAGAGTGTCCACCCATATGTCTCAATCAGCTGTGGGTCTAGATATGGTCAATCCAGGTGGCATCACAGCCCCTGAACGAATTTTGTAAGAATTTCTCTCTCTTTCACTGTCTTTGTTTCACGGGTTTTGAAAAGTAATTGATTTTTATAATGGGGTTTGGCTGCTTTTCACTGCTGTGTTTATGCCGCTTTACACCCACTTGACTCACTTACAGAGAGATATCAATACATAGGTTTGAAGATTCTTACTAGTCAGATATATTCTTGGGCGGTGAATAGGGGGTGTTGAGTCCAGTTCACTGAGCAAGGAGTAGGTCTTGTCTATTACATATTGGGTTTATGGAACGATATCTGAGCTAATTTGAAACCCTTGTTTTATGCATCACCCCACCTCACCTTTCCCATTAAGCAGCCATAGTGTGTTTTCTAAACGTGTGACTCTGTTCTGTTTTGTAATTCAGTTCAAGGGTAGCGGTTTTTACATTCCCTCTATAAGTGATATCTTATGATAAGTGTCTTTTTCTGTGTGATTTACTTCACTTAGAATCGTCATACCTAAATCCACTCATCATGCTGCTACTAGCCTTATGACATTGATTTCATGGCTGAGTGATATTCCATTGTACATAAGGACCACAACTTCTTTATCCATTCTTCTCTTTCCTCGCATATTTAAGGTGTAACGAAGTGGAGGTTCTTGTCAACAGAGTAGCCCAAAACTTTGGGGTGCCTGTGTCTTGCTGATTTTTAGTTTTCCCAATTTATACGCCCATGAGTGGAAGTGCCCAAGCTCTCTAAGCTGAGTTTTTTAGATGTTTCAGGACACACCGTACACTTCTCCAGAGTGGCTGTTGGCAATTTACGTCCCGCCCATCAGCGTAGGAAGGCTCCCATTTCTCCATGGCCTGTCCTGCATTTCTGGTTTTGACACTTTATTCAGCATGGCCCTTTTGACCGATGGGAAGCGAGACTTCTTTGTAGCGCTGATTTGCCTTTCCAGGTTGCTTGGTTGGCCAAAAAGGGCGTATGCGTTTTTTCCTGAATATATTCAGGAAAAAACGCATACGCCCTTTTTGGCCAAGGGCATCATTGTCGAGGTTTTGCCGCTTTTCCTCTCCTTTAAAGGCGATTCGAATCTACCTCCTGAAATCTGTTTCCTGCAATTCTGCCTTACTTTCAAATCCTCTTCGTTGCCTTCCCTCAATATATTTGTGGACGAGAGTTATCATTTCTAAGTCTGCAGGTTTGTGAATTGCAGTGCCCCTGAGCTCCATTCTTCAACTCGCTTTCTTGGGAGCTGGCCGCAAAAGCGCAGGATTGCTTCAGGCCGTATTCTGGTTCCTGGCGGCAGGCTGAGCCTGTGGTTAATTCTTCTTCCTGATGGGAAAACAGAGTGACCTGTGCCTGTCCCAACACCTAGAGCTAGTCTCTCATTGGTTGCCCCTCTTCCCGTTCATCCTCAGGACAAATTGCAACCTGTACGGAACAGGAGGATAAAGGTGCTGATTCTCCAAGGAGAGAGATTGCTAGTAAAGCGGCTGGAATGGCGAACCGGAGCACAAGGAGATGAGAAATGAGGTGCGTTTTAGAAACCTTTCCCCATCACACGGTGTGCCATCTTCGGGGTTTCTCATGCATGTTTTCAATGTAGGACGATGCCCTTGAACCTGGAGATTTGGGACCCATGGGATGGGTACCACGCCGTATTAATTTAAAGGGTCTGCGTTAGCTCACCCAACCTCACCAAACCTCTCAGCCCCAAGAGTGTCCACCCATATGTCTCAATCAGCTGTGGGTCTAGATATGGTCAATCCAGGTGGCATCACAGCCCCTGAACGAATTTTGTAAGAATTTCTCTCTCACTGTCTTTGTTTCACGGGTTTTGAAAAGTAATTGATTTTTATAATGGGGTTTGGCTGCTTTTCACTGCTGTGTTTATGCCGCTTTACACCCACTTGACTCACTTACAGAGAGATATCAATACATAGGTTTGAAGATTCTTACTAGTCTGATATATTCCTGGGCGGTGAATAGGGGGTGTTGAGTCCAGTTCACTGAGCAAGGAGTAGGTCTTGTCTATTACATATTGGGTTTATGGAACGATATCTGAGCTAATTTGAAACCCTTGTTTTATGCATCACCCCACCTCACCTTTCCCGTTAAGCAGCCATAGTCTGTTTTCTAAACGTGTGATTCTGTTCTGTTTTGTAATTCAGTTCAAGGGTAGCGGTTTTTACATTCCCTCTATAAGTGATATCTCATGATAAGTGTCTTTTTCTGTGTGACTTATTTCACTTAGAATCGTCATAGCTAAATCCACTCATCATGCTGCTACTAGCCTTATGACATTGATTTCATGGCTGAGTGATATTCCATTGTATATAAGGACCACATCTTCTTTATCCATTCTTCTCTTTCCTGGGATATTTAAGGTGTAACGAAGTGGAGGTTCTTGTCAACAGAGTAGCCCAAAACTTTGGGGTGCCTGTGTCTTGCTGATTTTTAGTTTTCCCAATTTATACGCCCATGAGTGGAAGTGCCCAAGCTCTCTAAGCTGAGTTTTTTAGATGTTTCAAGACACACCGTACACTTCTCCAGAGTGGCTGTTGGCAATTTACGTCCCGCCCATCAGCGTAGCAAGGCTCCCATTTCTCCATGGCCTGTCCTGCATTTCTGGTTTTGACACTTTATTCAGCATGGCCCTTTTGACCGATGGGAAGCGAGACTGCTTTGTAGCGCTGATTTGCCTTTCCAGGTTGCTTGGTTGGCCAAAAAGGGCGTATGCGTTTTTTCCTGAATATATTCAGGAAAAAACGCATACGCCCTTTTTGGCCAAGGGCATCATTGTCGAGGTTGTGCCGCTTTTCCTCTGCTTTAAAAGCGATTCGAATCTACCTCCTGAAATCTGTTTCCTGCAATTCTGCCTTGCTTTCAAATCCTCTTCGTTGCCTTCCCTCAATATATTTGTGGACGAGAGTTATCATTTCTAAGTCTGCAGGTTTGTGAATTGCAGTGCCCCTGAGCTCCATTCTTCAACTCGCTTTCTTGGGAGCTGGCCGCAAAAGCGCAGGATTGCTTCAGGCCGTATTCTGCTTCCTGGCGGCAGGCTGAGCCTGTGGTTAATTCTTCTTCCTGATGGGAAAACAGAGTGACCTGTGCCTGTCCCAACACCTAGAGCTAGTCTCTCATTGGTTGCCCCTCTTCCCGTTCATCCTCAGGACAAATTGCAACCTGTACGGAACAGGAGGATAAAGGTGCTGATTCTACAAGGAGAGAGATTGCTAGTAAAGTGGCTGGAATGGCGAACCGGAGCACAAGGAGATGAGAAATGAGGTGCGTTTTAGAAACCTTTCCCCATCACACGGTGTGCCATCTTCGGGGTTTCTCATGCATGTTTTCAATGTAGGACGATGCCCTTGAACCTGGAGATTTGGGACCCATGGGATGGGTACCACGCCGTATTAATTTAAAGGGTCTGCGTTAGCTCACCCAACCTCACCAAACCTCTCAGCCCCAAGAGTGTCCACCCATATGTCTCAATCAGCTGTGGGTCTAGATATGGTCAATCCAGGTGGCATCACAGCCCCTGAACGAATTTTGTAAGAATTTCTCTCTCTTTCACTGTCTTTGTTTCACGGGTTTTGAAAAGTAATTGATTTTTATAATGGGGTTTGGCTGCTTTTCACTGCTGTGTTTATGCCGCTTTACACCCACTTGACTCACTTACAGAGAGATATCAATACATAGGTTTGAAGATTCTTACTAGTCTGATATATTCCTGGGCGGTGAATAGGGGGTGTTGAGTCCAGTTCACTGAGCAAGGAGTAGGTCTTGTCTATTACATATTGGGTTTATGGAACGATATCTGAGCTAATTCGAAACCCTTGTTTTATGCATCACCCCACCTCACCTTTCCCGTTAAGCAGCCATAGTCTGTTTTCTAAACGTGTGATTCTGTTCTGTTTTGTAATTCAGTTCAAGGGTAGCGGTTTTTACATTCCCTCTATAAGTGATATCTCATGATAAGTGTCTTTTTCTGTGTGACTTATTTCACTTAGAATCGTCATAGCTAAATCCACTCATCATGCTGCTACTAGCCTTATGACATTGATTTCATGGCTGAGTGATATTCCATTGTATATAAGGACCACATCTTCTTTATCCATTCTTCTCTTTCCTGGGATATTTAAGGTGTAACGAAGTGGAGGTTCTTGTCAACAGAGTAGCCCAAAACTTTGGGGTGCCTGTGTCTTGCTGATTTTTAGTTTTCCCAATTTATACGCCCATGAGTGGAAGTGCCCAAGCTCTCTAAGCTGAGTTTTTTAGATGTTTCAGGACACACCGTACACTTCTCCAGAGTGGCTGTTGGCAATTTACGTCCCGCCCATCAGCGTAGCAAGGCTCCCATTTCTCCATGGCCTGTCCTGCATTTCTGGTTTTGACACTTTATTCAGCATGGCCCTTTTGACCGATGGGAAGCGAGACTGCTTTGTAGCGCTGATTTGCCTTTCCAGGTTGCTTGGTTGGCCAAAAAGGGCGTATGCGTTTTTTCCTGAATATATTCAGGAAAAAACGCATACGCCCTTTTTGGCCAAGTGCATCACTGTCGAGGTTTTTCCGCTTTTCCTGTGCTTTAAAGGCGATTCGAATCTACCTCTTGAAATCTGTTTCCTGCAATTCTGCCTTGCTTTCAAATCCTCTTCGTTGCCTTCCCTCAATATATTTGTGGACGAGAGTTATCATTTCTAAGTCTGCAGGTTTGTGAATTGCAGTGCCCCTGAGCTCCATTATTCAACTCTCTTTCTTGGGAGCTGGCCGCAAAAGCGCAGGATTGCTTCAGGCCGTATTCTGGTTCCTGGCGGCAGGCTGAGCCTGTGGTTAATTCTTCTTCCTGATGGGAAAACAGAGTGACCTGTGCCTGTCCCAACACCTAGAGCTAGTCTCTCATTGGTTCCCCCTCTTCCCGTTCATCCTCAGGAAAAATTGCAACCTGTACGGAACAGGAGGATAAAGGTGCTGATTCTCCAAGGAGAGAGATTGCTAGTAAAGCGGCTGGAATGGCGAACCGGAGCACAAGGAGATGAGAAATGAGGTGCGTTTTAGAAACCTTTCCCGATCACACGGTGTACCATCTTCGGGGTTTCTCATGCATGTTTTCAATGTAGGACGATGCCCTTGAACCTGGAGATTTGGGACCCATGGGATGGGTACCACGCCGTATTAATTTAAAGGGTCTGCGTTAGCTCACCCAACCTCACCAAACCTCTCAGCCCCAAGAGTGTCCACCCATATGTCTCAAACAGCTGTGGGTCTACATATGGTCAATCCAGGTGGCATCACAGCCCCTGAACGAATTTTGTAAGAATTTCTCTCTCTTTCACTGTCTTTGTTTCACGGGTTTTGAAAAGTAATTGATTTTTATAATGGGGTTTGGCTGCTTTTCACTGCTGTGTTTATGCCGCTTTACACCCACTTGACTCACTTACAGAGAGATATCAATACATAGGTTTGAAGATTCTTACTAGTCTGATATATTCCTGGGCGGTGAATAGGGGGTGTTGAGTCCAGTTCACTGAGCAAGGAGTAGGTCTTGTCTATTACATATTGGGTTTATGGAACGATATCTGAGCTAATTTGAAACCCTTGTTTTATGCATCACCCCACCTCACCTTTCCCGTTAAGCAGCCATAGTCTGTTTTCTAAACGTGTGATTCTGTTCTGTTTTGTAATTCAGTTCAAGGGTAGCGGTTTTTACATTCCCTCTATAAGTGATATCTCATGATAAGTGTCTTTTTCTGTGTGACTTATTTCACTTAGAATCGTCATAGCTAAATCCACTCATCATGCTGCTACTAGCCTTATGACATTGATTTCATGGCTGAGTGATATTCCATTGTATATAAGGACCACATCTTCTTTATCCATTCTTCTCTTTCCTGGGATATTTAAGGTGTAACGAAGTGGAGGTTCTTGTCAACAGAGTAGCCCAAAACTTTGGGGTGCCTGTGTCTTGCTGATTTTTAGTTTTCCCAATTTATACGCCCATGAGTGGAAGTGCCCAAGCTCTCTAAGCTGAGTTTTTTAGATGTTTCAGGACACACCGTACACTTCTCCAGAGTGGCTGTTGGCAATTTACGTCCCGCCCATCAGCGTAGCAAGGCTCCCATTTCTCCATGGCCTGTCCTGCATTTCTGGTTTTGACACTTTATTCAGCATGGCCCTTTTGACCGATGGGAAGCGAGACTGCTTTGTAGCGCTGATTTGCCTTTCCAGGTTGCTTGGTTGGCCAAAAAGGGCGTATGCGTTTTTTCCTGAATATATTCAGGAAAAAACGCATACGCCCTTTTTGGCCAAGTGCATCACTGTCGAGGTTTTGCCGCTTTTCCTGTGCTTTAAAGGCGATTCGAATCTACCTCCTGAAATCTGTTTCCTGCAATTCTGCCTTGCTTTCAAATCCTCTTCGTTGCCTTCCCTCAATATATTTGTGGACGAGAGTTATCATTTCTAAGTCTGCAGGTTTGTGAATTGCAGTGCCCCTGAGCTCCATTATTCAACTCTCTTTCTTGGGAGCTGGCCGCAAAAGCGCAGGATTGCTTCAGGCCGTATTCTGCTTCCTGGCGGCAGGCTGAGCCTGTGGTTAATTCTTCTTCCTGATGGGAAAACAGAGTGACCTGTGCCTGTCCCAACACCTAGAGCTAGTCTCTCATTGGTTGCCCCTCTTCCCGTTCATCCTCAGGACAAATTGCAACCTGTACGGAACAGGAGGATAAAGGTGCTGATTCTCCAAGGAGAGAGATTGCTAGTAAAGCGGCTGGAATGGCGAACCGGAGCACAAGGAGATGAGAAATGAGGTGCGTTTTAGAAACCTTTCCCCATCACACGGTGTGCCATCTTCGGGGTTTCTCATGCATGTTTTCAATGTAGGACGATGCCCTTGAACCTGGAGATTTGGGACCCATGGGATGGGTACCACGCCGTATTAATTTAAAGGGTCTGCGTTAGCTCACCCAACCTCACCAAACCTCTCAGCCCCAAGAGTGTCCACCCATATGTCTCAATCAGCTGTGGGTCTAGATATGGTCAATCCAGGTGGCATCACAGCCCCTGAACGAATTTTGTAAGAATTTCTCTCTCTTTCACTGTCTTTGTTTCACGGGTTTTGAAAAGTAATTGATTTTTATAATGGGGTTTGGCTGCTTTTCACTGCTGTGTTTATGCCGCTTTACACCCACTTGACTCACTTACAGAGAGATAGCAATACATAGGTTTGAAGATTCTTACTAGTCAGATATATTCTTGGGCGGTGAATAGGGGGTGTTGAGTCCAGTTCACTGAGCAAGGAGTAGGTCTTGTCTATTACATATTGGGTTTATGGAACGATATCTGAGCTAATTTGAAACCCTTGTTTTATGCATCACCCCACCTCACCTTTCCCGTTAAGCAGCCATAGTGTGTTTTCTAAACGTGTGACTCTGTTCTGTTTTGTAATTCAGTTCAAGGGTAGCGGTTTTTACATTCCCTCTATAAGTGATATCTTATGATAAGTGTCTTTTTCTGTGTGATTTACTTCACTTAGAATCGTCATACCTAAATCCACTCATCATGCTGCTACTAGCCTTATGACATTGATTTCATGGCTGAGTGATATTCCATTGTATATAAGGACCACATCTTCTTTATCCATTCTTCTCTGTCCTGGGATATTTAAGGTGTAACGAAGTGGAGGTTCTTGTCAACAGAGTAGCCCAAAACTTTGGGGTGCCTGTGTCTTGCTGATTTTTAGTTTTCCCAAATTATACGGCCATGAGTGGAAGTGCCCTATGCTCTCTAAGCTGAGTTTTTTAGATGTTTCAGGACACACCTTACACTTCTCCAGAGTGGCTGTTGGCAATGTACATCCCGCCCATCAGCGTAGCAAGGCTCCCATTTCTCCATGGCCTGTCCTGCATTTCTGGTTTTGACACTTTATTCAGCATGGCCCTTTTGACCGATGGGAAGCGAGACTTCTTTGTAGCGCTGATTTGCCTTTCCAGGTTGCTTGGTTGGCCAAAAAGGGCGTATGCGTTTTTTCCTGAATATATTCAGGAAAAAACGCATACGCCCTTTTTGGCCAAGGGCATCATTGTCCAGGTTTTGCCGCTTTTCCTGTGCTTTAAAGGCGATTCGAATCTACCTCCTGAAATCTGTTTCCTGCAATTCTGCCTTGCTTTCAAATCCTCTTCGTTGCCTTCCCTCAATATATTTGTGGACGAGAGTTATCATTTCTAAGTCTGCAGGTTTGTGAATTGCAGTGCCCCTGAGCTCCATTATTCAACTCGCTTTCTTGAAAGCTGGCCGCAAAAGCGCAGGATTGCTTCAGGCCGTATTCTGGTTCCTGGCGGCAGGCTGAGCCTGTGGTTAATTCTTCTTCCTGATGGGAAAACAGAGTGACCTGTGCCTGTCCCAACACCTAGAGCTAGTCTCTCATTGGTTGCCCCTCTTCCCGTTCATCCTCAGGACAAATTGCAACATGTTCGGAACAGGAGGATAAAGGTGCTGATTCTCCAAGGAGAGAGATTGCTAGTAAAGCGGCTGGAATGGCGAACCGGAGCACAAGGAGATGAGAAATGAGGTGCGTTTTAGAAACCTTTCCCCATCACACGGTGTGCCATCTTCGGGGTTTCTCATGCATGTTTTCAATGTAGGACGATGCCCTTGAACCTGGAGATTTGGGACCCATGGGATGGGTACCACGCCGTATTAATTTAAAGGGTCTGCGTTAGCTCACCCAACCTCACCAAACCTCTCAGCCCCAAGAGTGTCCACCCATATGTCTCAATCAGCTGTGGGTCTAGATATGGTCAATCCAGGTGGCCTCACAGCCCCTGAACGAATTTTGTAAGAATTTCTCTCTCTTTCACTGTCTTTGTTTCACGGGTTTTGAAAAGTAATTGATTTTTATAATGGGGTTTGGCTGCTTTTCACTGCTGTGTTTATGCCGCTTTACACCCACTTGACTCACTTACAGAGAGATATCAATACATAGGTTTGAAGATTCTTACTAGTCTGATATATTCCTGGGCGGTGAATAGGGGGTGTTGAGTCCAGTTCACTGAGCAAGGAGTAGGTCTTGTCTATTACATATTGGGTTTATGGAACGATATCTGAGCTAATTTGAAACCCTTGTTTTATGCATCACCCCACCTCACCTTTCCCGTTAAGCAGCCATAGTCTGTTTTCTAAACGTGTGATTCTGTTCTGTTTTGTAATTCAGTTCAAGGGTTGCGGTTTTTACATTCCCTCTATAAGTGATATCTCATGATAAGTGTCTTTTTCTGTGTGACTTATTTCACTTAGAATCGTCATAGCTAAATCCACTCATCATGCTGCTACTAGCCTTATGACATTGATTTCATGGCTGAGTGATATTCCATTGTATATAAGGACCACATCTTCTTTATCCATTCTTCTCTGTCCTGGGATATTTAAGGTGTAACGAAGTGGAGGTTCTTGTCAACAGAGTAGCCCAAAACTTTGGGGTGCCTGTGTCTTGCTGATTTTTAGTTTTCCCAATTTATACGCCCATGAGTGGAAGTGCCCTATGCTCTCTAAGCTGAGTTTTTTAGATGTTTCAGGACACACCGTACACTTCTCCAGAGTGGCTGTTGGCAATGTACATCCCGCCCATCAGCGTAGCAAGGCTCCCATTTCTCCATGGCCTGTCCTGCATTTCTGGTTTTGACACTTTATTCAGCATGGCCCTTTTGACCGATGGGAAGCGAGACTTCTTTGTAGCGCTGATTTGCCTTTCCAGGTTGCTTGGTTGGCCAAAAAGGGCGTATGCGTTTTTTCCTGAATATATTCAGGAAAAAACGCATACGCCCTTTTTGGCCAAGGGCATCATTGTCGAGGTTTTGCCGCTTTTCCTGTGCTTTAAAGGCGATTCGAATCTACCTCCTGAAATCTGTTTCCTGCAATTCTGCCTTGCTTTCAAATCCTCTTCGTTGCCTTCCCTCAATATATTTGTGGACGAGAGTTATCATTTCTAAGTCTGCAGGTTTGTGAATTGCAGTGCCCCTGAGCTCCATTCTTCAACTCGCTTTCTTGGGAGCTGGCCGCAAAAGCGCAGGATTGCTTCAGGCCGTATTCTGGTTCCTGGCGGCAGGCTGAGCCTGTGGTTAATTCTTCTTCCTGATGGGAAAACAGAGTGACCTGTGCCTGTCCCAACACCTACAGCTAGTCTCTCATTGGTTGCCCCTCTTCCCGTTCATCCTCAGGACAAATTGCAACCTGTACGGAACAGGAGGATAAAGGTGCTGATTCTCCAAGGAGAGAGATTGCTAGTAAAGCGGCTGGAATGGCGAACCGGAGCACAAGGAGATGAGAAATGAGGTGCGTTTTAGAAACCTTTCCCCATCACACGGTGTGCCATCTTCGGGGTTTCTCATGCATGTTTTCAATGTAGGACGATGCCCTTGAACCTGGAGATTTGGGACCCATGGGATGGGTACCACGCCGTATTAATTTAAAGGGTCTGCGTTAGCTCACCCAACCTCACCAAACCTCTCAGCCCCAAGAGTGTCCACCCATATGTCTCAATCAGCTGTGGGTCTAGATATGGTCAATCCCGGTGGCCTCACAGCCCCTGAACGAATTTTGTAAGAATTTCTCTCTCTTTCACTGTCTTTGTTTCACGGGTTTTGAAAAGTAATTGATTTTTATAATGGGGTTTGGCTGCTTTTCACTGCTGTGTTTATGCCGCTTTACACCCACTTGACTCACTTACAGAGAGATATCAATACATAGGTTTGAAGATTCTTACTAGTCTGATATATTCCTGGGCGGTGAATAGGGGGTGTTGAGTCCAGTTCACTGAGCAAGGAGTAGGTCTTGTCTATTACATATTGGGTTTATGGAACGATATCTGAGCTAATTTGAAACCCTTGTTTTATGCATCACCCCACCTCACCTTTCCCGTTAAGCAGCCATAGTCTGTTTTCTAAACGTGTGATTCTGTTCTGTTTTGTAATTCAGTTCAAGGGTAGCGGTTTTTACATTCCCTCTATAAGTGATATCTCATGATAAGTGTCTTTTTCTGTGTGACTTATTTCACTTAGAATCGTCATAGCTAAATCCACTCATCATGCTGCTACTAGCCTTATGACATTGATTTCATGGCTGAGTGATATTCCATTGTATATAAGGACCACATCTTCTTTATCCATTCTTCTCTGTCCTGGGATATTTAAGGTGTAACGAAGTGGAGGTTCTTGTCAACAGAGTAGCCCAAAACTTTGGGGTGCCTGTGTCTTGCTGATTTTTAGTTTTCCCAATTTATACGCCCATGAGTGGAAGTGCCCTATGCTCTCTAAGCTGAGTTTTTTAGATGTTTCAGGACACACCGTACACTTCTCCAGAGTGGCTGTTGGCAATGTACATCCCGCCCATCAGCGTAGCAAGGCTCCCATTTCTCCATGGCCTGTCCTGCATTTCTGGTTTTGACACTTTATTCAGCATGGCCCTTTTGACCGATGGGAAGCGAGACTTCTTTGTAGCGCTGATTTGCCTTTCCAGGTTGCTTGGTTGGCCAAAAAGGGCGTATGCGTTTTTTCCTGAATATATTCAGGAAAAAACGCATACGCCCTTTTTGGCCAAGGGCATCATTGTCGAGGTTTTGCCGCTTTTCCTGTGCTTTAAAGGCGATTCGAATCTACCTCCTGAAATCTGTTTCCTGCAATTCTGCCTTGCTTTCAAATCCTCTTCGTTGCCTTCCCTCAATATATTTGTGGACGAGAGTTATCATTTCTAAGTCTGCAGGTTTGTGAATTGCAGTGCCCCTGAGCTCGATTCTTCAACTCGCTTTCTTGGGAGCTGGCCGCAAAAGCGCAGGATTGCTTCAGGCCGTATTCTGGTTCCTGGCGGCAGGCTGAGCCTGTGGTTAATTCTTCTTCCTGATGGGAAAACAGAGTGACCTGTGCCTGTCCCAACACCTAGAGCTAGTCTCTCATTGGTTGCCCCTCTTCCCGTTCATCCTCAGGACAAATTGCAACCTGTACGGAACAGGAGGATAAAGGTGCTGATTCTCCAAGGAGAGAGATTGCTAGTAAAGCGGCTGGAATGGCGAACCGGAGCACAAGGAGATGAGAAATGAGGTGCGTTTTAGAAACCTTTCCCCATCACACGGTGTGCCATCTTCGGGGTTTCTCATGCATGTTTTCAATGTAGGACGATGCCCTTGAACCTGGAGATTTGGGACCCATGGGATGGGTACCACGCCGTATTAATTTAAAGGGTCTGCGTTAGCTCACCCAACCTCACCAAACCTCTCAGCCCCAAGAGTGTCCACCCATATGTCTCAATCAGCTGTGGGTCTAGATATGGTCAATCCCGGTGGCCTCACAGCCCCTGAACGAATTTTGTAAGAATTTCTCTCTCTTTCACTGTCTTTGTTTCACGGGTTTTGAAAAGTAATTGATTTTTATAATGGGGTTTGGCTGCTTTTCACTGCTGTGTTTATGCCGCTTTACACCCACTTGACTCACTTACAGAGAGATATCAATACATAGGTTTGAAGATTCTTACTAGTCTGATATATTCCTGGGCGGTGAATAGGGGGTGTTGAGTCCAGTTCACTGAGCAAGGAGTAGGTCTTGTCTATTACATATTGGGTTTATGGAACGATATCTGAGCTAATTTGAAACCCTTGTTTTATGCATCACCCCACCTCACCTTTCCCGTTAAGCAGCCATAGTCTGTTTTCTAAACGTGTGATTCTGTTCTGTTTTGTAATTCAGTTCAAGGGTAGCGGTTTTTACATTCCCTCTATAAGTGATATCTCATGATAAGTGTCTTTTTCTGTGTGACTTATTTCACTTAGAATCGTCATAGCTAAATCCACTCATCATGCTGCTACTAGCCTTATGACATTGATTTCATGGCTGAGTGATATTCCATTGTATATAAGGACCACATTTTCTTTATCCATTCTTCTCTTTCCTGGGATATTTAAGGTGTAACGAAGTGGAGGTTCTTGTCAACAGAGTAGCCCAAAACTTTGGGGTGCCTGTGTCTTGCTGATTTTTAGTTTTCCCAATTTATACGCCCATGAGTGGAAGTGCCCAAGCTCTCTAAGCTGAGTTTTTTAGATGTTTCAGGACACACCGTACACTTCTCCAGAGTGGCTGTTGGCAATTTACGTCCCGCCCATCAGCGTAGCAAGGCTCCCATTTCTCCATGGCCTGTCCTGCATTTCTGGTTTTGACACTTTATTCAGCATGGCCCTTTTGACCGATGGGAAGCGAGACTGCTTTGTAGCGCTGATTTGCCTTTCCAGGTTGCTTGGTTGGCCAAAAAGGGCGTATGCGTTTTTTCCTGAATATATTCAGGAAAAAACGCATACGCCCTTTTTGGCCAAGTGCATCACTGTCGAGGTTTTGCCGCTTTTCCTGTGCTTTAAAGGCGATTCGAATCTACCTCCTGAAATCTGTTTCCTGCAATTCTGCCTTGCTTTCAAATCCTCTTCGTTGCCTTCCCTCAATATATTTGTGGACGAGAGTTATCATTTCTAAGTCTGCAGGTTTGTGAATTGCAGTGCCCCTGAGCTCCATTATTCAACTCTCTTTCTTGGGAGCTGGCCGCAAAAGCGCAGGATTGCTTCAGGCCGTATTCTGCTTCCTGGCGGCAGGCTGAGCCTGTGGTTAATTCTTCTTCCTGATGGGAAAACAGAGTGACCTGTGCCTGTCCCAACACCTAGAGCTAGTCTCTCATTGGTTCCCCCTCTTCCCGTTCATCCTCAGGACAAATTGCAACCTGTACGGAACAGGAGGATAAAGGTGCTGATTCTCCAAGGAGAGAGATTGCTAGTAAAGCGGCTGGAATGGCGAACCGGAGCACAAGGAGATGAGAAATGAGGTGCGTTTTAGAAACCTTTCCCGATCACACGGTGTGCCATCTTCGGGGTTTCTCATGCATGTTTTCAATGTAGGACGATGCCCTTGAACCTGGAGATTTGGGACCCATGGGATGGGTACCACGCCGTATTAATTTAAAGGGTCTGCGTTAGCTCACCCAACCTCACCAAACCTCTCAGCCCCAAGAGTGTCCACCCATATGTCTCAATCAGCTGTGGGTCTACATATGGTCAATCCAGGTGGCATCACAGCCCCTGAACGAATTTTGTAAGAATTTCTCTCTCTTTCACTGTCTTTGTTTCACGGGTTTTGAAAAGTAATTGATTTTTATAATGGGGTTTGGCTGCTTTTCACTGCTGTGTTTATGCCACTTTACACCCACTTGACTCACTTACAGAGAGATATCAATACATAGGTTTGAAGATTCTTACTAGTCAGATATATTCTTGGGCGGTGAATAGGGGGTGTTGAGTCCAGTTCACTGAGCAAGGAGTAGGTCTTGTCTGTTACATATTGGGTTTATGGAACAATATCTGAGCTAATTTGAAACCCTTGTTTTATGCATCACCCCACCTCACCTTTCCCGTTAAGCAGCCATAGTGTGTTTTCTAAACGTGTGACTCTGTTCTGTTTTGTAATTCAGTTCAAGGGTAGCGGTTTTTACATTCCCTCTATAAGTGATATCTTATGATAAGTGTCTTTTTCTGTGTGATTTACTTCACTTAGAATCGTCATACCTAAATCCACTCATCATGCTGCTACTAGCCTTATGACATTGATTTCATGGCTGAGTGATATTCCATTGTATATAAGGACCACATCTTCTTTATCCATTCTTCTCTGTCCTGGGATATTTAAGGTGTAACGAAGTGGAGGTTCTTGTCAACAGAGTAGCCCAAAACTTTGGGGTGCCTGTGTCTTGCTGATTTTTAGTTTTCCCAATTTATACGGCCATGAGTGGAAGTGCCCTATGCTCTCTAAGCTGAGTTTTTTAGATGTTTCAGGACACACCGTACACTTCTCCAGAGTGGCTGTTGGCAATGTACGTCCCGCCCATCAGCGTAGCAAGGCTCCCATTTCTCCATGGCCTCTCCTGCATTTCTGGTTTTGACACTTTATTCAGCATGGCCCTTTTGACCGATGGGAAGCGAGACTGCTTTGTAGCGCTGATTTGCCTTTCCAGGTTGCTTGGTTGGCCAAAAAGGGCGTATGCGTTTTTTCCTGAATATATTCAGGAAAAAACGCATACGCCCTTTTTGGCCAAGGGCATCATTGTCGAGGTTTTGCCGCTTTTCCTGTGCTTTAAAGGCGATTCGAATCTACCTCCTGAAATCTGTTTCCTGCAATTCTGCCTTGCTTTCAAATCCTCTTCGTTGCCTTCCCTCAATATATTTGTGGACGAGAGTTATCATTTCTAAGTCTGCAGGTTTGTGAATTGCAGTGCCCCTGAGCTCCATTATTCAACTCGCTTTCTTGAAAGCTGGCCGCAAAAGCGCAGGATTGCTTCAGGCCGTATTCTGGTTCCTGGCGGCAGGCTGAGCCTGTGGTTAATTCTTCTTCCTGATGGGAAAACAGAGTGACCTGTGCCTGTCCCAACACCTAGAGCTAGTCTCTCATTGGTTGCCCCTCTTCCCGTTCATCCTCAGGACAAATTGCAACCTGTACGGAACAGGAGGATAAAGGTGCTGATTCTCCAAGGAGAGAGATTGCTAGTAAAGCGGCTGGAATGGCGAACCGGAGCACAAGGAGATGAGAAATGAGGTGCGTTTTAGAAACCTTTCCCCATCACACGGTGTGCCATCTTCGGGGTTTCTCATGCATGTTTTCAATGTAGGACGATGCCCTTGAACCTGGAGATTTGGGACCCATGGGATGGGTACCACGCCGTATTAATTTAAAGGGTCTGCGTTAGCTCACCCAACCTCACCAAACCTCTCAGCCCCAAGAGTGTCCACCCATATGTCTCAATCAGCTGTGGGTCTAGATATGGTCAATCCAGGTGGCATCACAGCCCCTGAACGAATTTTGTAAGAATTTCTCTCTCTTTCACTGTCTTTGTTTCACGGGTTTTGAAAAGTAATTGATTTTTATAATGGGGTTTGGCTGCTTTTCACTGCTGTGTTTATGCCGCTTTACACCCACTTGACTCACTTACAGAGAGATATCAATACATAGGTTTGAAGATTCTTACTAGTCAGATATATTCTTGGGCGGTGAATAGGGGGTGTTGAGTCCAGTTCACTGAGCAAGGAGTAGGTCTTGTCTATTACATATTGGGTTTATGGAACGATATCTGAGCTAATTTGAAACCCTTGTTTTATGCATCACCCCACCTCACCTTTCCCGTTAAGCAGCCATAGTCTGTTTTCTAAACGTGTGATTCTGTTCTGTTTTGTAATTCAGTTCAAGGGTAGCGGTTTTTACATTCCCTCTATAAGTGATATCTCATGATAAGTGTCTTTTTCTGTGTGACTTATTTCACTTAGAATCGTCATAGCTAAATCCACTCATCATGCTGCTACTAGCCTTATGACATTGATTTCATGGCTGAGTGATATTCCATTGTATATAAGGAGCACATCTTCTTTATCCATTCTTCTCTTTCCTGGGATATTTAAGGTGTAACGAAGTGGAGGTTCTTGTCAACAGAGTAGCCCAAAACTTTAGGGTGCCTGTGTCTTGCTGATTTTTAGTTTTCCCAATTTATACGCCCATGAGTGGAAGTGCCCAAGCTCTCTAAGCTGAGTTTTTTAGATGTTTCAGGACACACCGTACACTTCTCCAGAGTGGCTCTTGGCAATTTACGTCCCGCCCATCAGCGTAGCAAGGCTCCCATTTCTCCATGGCCTGTCCTGCATTTCTGGTTTTGACACTTTATTCAGCATGGCCCTTTTGACCGATGGGAAGCGAGACTGCTTTGTAGCGCTGATTTGCCTTTCCAGGTTGCTTGGTTGGCCAAAAAGGGCGTATGCGTTTTTTCCTGAATATATTCAGGAAAAAACGCATACGCCCTTTTTGGCCAAGTGCATCACTGTCGAGGTTTTGCCGCTTTTCCTGTGCTTTAAAGGCGATTCGAATCTACCTCCTGAAATCTGTTTCCTGCAATTCTGCCTTGCTTTCAAATCCTCTTCGTTGCCTTCCCTCAATATATTTGTGGACGAGAGTTATCATTTCTAAGTCTGCAGGTTTGTGAATTGCAGTGCCCCTGAGCTCCATTATTCAACTCTCTTTCTTGGGAGCTGGCCGCAAAAGCGCAGGATTGCTTCAGGCCGTATTCTGGTTCCTGGCGGCAGGCTGAGCCTGTGGTTAATTCTTCTTCCTGATGGGAAAACAGAGTGACCTGTGCCTGTCCCAACACCTAGAGCTAGTCTCTCATTGGTTCCCCCTCTTCCCGTTCATCCTCAGGACAAATTGCAACCTGTACGGAACAGGAGGATAAAGGTGCTGATTCTCCAAGGAGAGAGATTGCTAGTAAAGCGGCTGGAATGGCGAACCGGAGCACAAGGAGATGAGAAATGAGGTGCGTTTTAGAAACCTTTCCCCATCACACGGTGTGCCATCTTCGGGGTTTCTCATGCATGTTTTCAATGTAGGACGATGCCCTTGAACCTGGAGATTTGGGACCCATGGGATGGGTACCACGCCGTATTAATTTAAAGGGTCTGCGTTAGCTCACCCAACCTCACCAAACCTCTCAGCCCCAAGAGTGTCCACCCATATGTCTCAATCAGCTGTGGGTCTAGATATGGTCAATCCAGGTGGCATCACAGCCCCTGAACGAATTTTGTAAGAATTTCTCTCTCTTTCACTGTCTTTGTTTCACGGGTTTTGAAAAGTAATTGATTTTTATAATGGGGTTTGGCTGCTTTTCACTGCTGTGTTTATGCCGCTTTACACCCACTTGACTCACTTACAGAGAGATATCAATACATAGGTTTGAAGATTCTTACTAGTCTGATATATTCCTGGGCGGTGAATAGGGGGTGTTGAGTCCAGTTCACTGAGCAAGGAGTAGGTCTTGTCTATTACATATTGGGTTTATGGAACGATATCTGAGCTAATTTGAAACCCTTGTTTTATGCATCACCCCACCTCACATTTCCCGTTAAGCAGCCATAGTGTGTTTTCTAAACGTGTGACTCTGTTCTGTTTTGTAATTCAGTTCAAGGGTAGCGGTTTTTACATTCCCTCTATAAGTGATATCTTATGATAAGTGTCTTTTTCTGTGTGACATATTTCACTTAGAATCGTCATAGCTAAATCCACTCATCATGCTGCTACTAGCCTTATGACATTGATTTCATGGCTGAGTGATATTCCATTGTATATAAGGACCACATCTTCTTTATCCATTCTTCTCTGTCCTGGGATATTTAAGGTGTAACGAAGTGGAGGTTCTTGTCAACAGAGTAGCCCAAAACTTTGGGGTGCCTGTGTCTTGCTGATTTTTAGTTTTCCCAATTTATACGGCCATGAGTGGAAGTGCCCTATGCTCTCTAAGCTGAGTTTTTTAGATGTTTCAGGACACACCGTACACTTCTCCAGAGTGGCTGTTGGCAATGTACATCCCGCCCATCAGCGTAGCAAGGCTCCCATTTCTCCATGGCCTGTCCTGCATTTCTGGTTTTGACACTTTATTCAGCATGGCCCTTTTGACCGATGGGAAGCGAGACTTCTTTGTAGCGCTGATTTGCCTTTCCAGGTTGCTTGGTTGGCCAAAAAGGGCGTATGCGTTTTTTCCTGAATATATTCAGGAAAAAACGCATACGCCCTTTTTGGCCAAGGGCATCATTGTCGAGGTTTTGCCGCTTTTCCTGTGCTTTAAAGGCGATTCGAATCTACCTCCTGAAATCTGTTTCCTGCAATTCTGCCTTGCTTTCAAATCCTCTTCGTTGCCTTCCCTCAATATATTTGTGGACGAGAGTTATCATTTCTAAGTCTGCAGGTTTGTGAATTGCAGTGCCCCTGAGCTCCATTCTTCAACTCGCTTTCTTGAAAGCTGACCGCAAAAGCGCAGGATTGCTTCAGGCCGTATTCTGGTTCCTGGCGGCAGGCTGAGCCTGTGGTTAATTCTTCTTCCTGATGGGAAAACAGAGTGACCTGTGCCTGTCCCAACACCTAGAGCTAGTCTCTCATTGGTTGCCCCTCTTCCCGTTCATCCTCAGGACAAATTGCAACCTGTACGGAACAGGAGGATAAAGGTGCTGATTCTCCAAGGAGAGAGATTGCTAGTAAAGCGGCTGGAATGGCGAACCGGAGCACAAGGAGATGAGAAATGAGGTGCGTTTTAGAAACCTTTCCCCATCACACGGTGTGCCATCTTCGGGGTTTCTCATGCATGTTTTCAATGTAGGACGATGCCCTTGAACCTGGAGATTTGGGACCCATGGGATGGGTACCACGCCGTATTAATTTAAAGGGTCTGCGTTAGCTCACCCAACCTCACCAAACCTCTCAGCCACAAGAGTGTCCACCCATATGTCTCAATCAGCTGTGGGTCTAGATATGGTCAATCCAGGTGGCATCACAGCCCCTGAACGAATTTTGTAAGAATTTCTCTCTCTTTCACTGTCTTTGTTTCACGGGTTTTGAAAAGTATTTGATTTTTATAATGGGGTTTGGCTGCTTTTCACTGCTGTGTTTATGCCGCTTTACACCCACTTGACTCACTTACAGAGAGATATCAATACATAGGTTTGAAGATTCTTACTAGTCTGATATATTCCTGGGCGGTGAATAGGGGGTGTTGAGTCCAGTTCACTGAGCAAGGAGTAGGTCTTGTCTATTACATATTGGGTTTATGGAACGATATCTGAGCTAATTTGAAACCCTTGTTTTATGCATCACCCCACCTCACCTTTCCCGTTAAGCAGCCATAGTCTGTTTTCTAAACGTGTGATTCTGTTCTGTTTTGTAATTCAGTTCAAGGGTAGCGGTTTTTACATTCCCTCTATAAGTGATATCTCATGATAAGTGTCTTTTTCTGTGTGACTTATTTCACTTAGAATCGTCATAGCTAAATCCACTCATCATGCTGCTACTAGCCTTATGACATTGATTTCATGGCTGAGTGATATTCCATTGTATATAAGGACCACATCTTCTTTATCCATTCTTCTCTTTCCTGGGATATTTAAGGTGTAACGAAGTGGAGGTTCTTGTCAACAGAGTAGCCCAAAACTTTGGGGTGCCTGTGTCTTGCTGATTTTTAGTTTTCCCAATTTATACGCCCATGAGTGGAAGTGCCCAAGCTCTCTAAGCTGAGTTTTTTAGATGTTTCAGGACACACCGTACACTTCTCCAGAGTGGCTGTTGGCAATTTACGTCCCGCCCATCAGCGTAGCAAGGCTCCCATTTCTCCATGGCCTGTCCTGCATTTCTGGTTTTGACACTTTATTCAGCATGGCCCTTTTGACCGATGGGAAGCGAGACTGCTTTGTAGCGCTGATTTGCCTTTCCAGGTTGCTTGGTTGGCCAAAAAGGGCGTATGCGTTTTTTCCTGAATATATTCAGGAAAAAACGCATACGCCCTTTTTGGCCAAGTGCATCACTGTCGAGGTTTTGCCGCTTTTCCTGTGCTTTAAAGGCGATTCGAATCTACCTCCTGAAATCTGTTTCCTGCAATTCTGCCTTGCTTTCAAATCCTCTTCGTTGCCTTCCCTCAATATATTTGTGGACGAGAGTTATCATTTCTAAGTCTGCAGGTTTGTGAATTGCAGTGCCCCTGAGCTCCATTATTCAACTCGCTTTCTTGAAAGCTGGCCGCAAAAGCGCAGGATTGCTTCAGGCCGTATTCTGGTTCCTGGCGGCAGGCTGAGCCTGTGGTTAATTCTTCTTCCTGATGGGAAAACAGAGTGACCTGTGCCTGTCCCAACACCTAGAGCTAGTCTCTCATTGGTTCCCCCTCTTCCCGTTCATCCTCAGGACAAATTGCAACCTGTACGGAACAGGAGGATAAAGGTGCTGATTCTCCAAGGAGAGAGATTGCTAGTAAAGCGGCTGGAATGGCGAACCGGAGCACAAGGAGATGAGAAATGAGGTGCGTTTTAGAAACCTTTCCCTATCACACGGTGTGCCATCTTCGGGGTTTCTCATGCATGTTTTCAATGTAGGACGATGCCCTTGAACCTGGAGATTTGGGACCCATGGGATGGGTACCACGCCGTATTAATTTAAAGGGTCTGCGTTAGCTCACCCAACCTCACCAAACCTCTCAGCCCCAAGAGTGTCCACCCATATGTCTCAATCAGCTGTGGGTCTAGATATGGTCAATCCAGGTGGCATCACAGCCCCTGAACGAATTTTGTAAGAATTTCTCTCTCTTTCACTGTCTTTGTTTCACGGGTTTTGAAAAGTAATTGATTTTTATAATGGGGTTTGGCTGCTTTTCACTGCTGTGTTTATGCCGCTTTACACCCACTTGACTCACTTACAGAGAGATATCAATACATAGGTTTGAAGATTCTTACTAGTCAGATATATTCTTGGGCGGTGAATAGGGGGTGTTGAGTCCAGTTCACTGAGCAAGGAGTAGGTCTTGTCTGTTACATATTGGGTTTATGGAACAATATCTGAGCTAATTTGAAACCCTTGTTTTATGCATCACCCCACCTCACCTTTCCCGTTAAGCAGCCATAGTGTGTTTTCTAAACGTGTGACTCTGTTCTGTTTTGTAATTCAGTTCAAGGGTAGCGGTTTTTACATTCCCTCTATAAGTGATATCTTATGATAAGTGTCTTTTTCTGTGTGATTTACTTCACTTAGAATCGTCATACCTAAATCCACTCATCATGCTGCTACTAGCCTTATGACATTGATTTCATGGCTGAGTGATATTCCATTGTATATAAGGACCACATCTTCTTTATCCATTCTTCTCTGTCCTGGGATATTTAAGGTGTAACGAAGTGGAGGTTCTTGTCAACAGAGTAGCCCAAAACTTTGGGGTGCCTGTGTCTTGCTGATTTTTAGTTTTCCCAATTTATACGGCCATGAGTGGAAGTGCCCTATGCTCTCTAAGCTGAGTTTTTTAGATGTTTCAGGACACACCGTACACTTCTCCAGAGTGGCTGTTGGCAATGTACATCCCGCCCATCAGCGTAGCAAGGCTCCCATTTCTCCATGGCCTCTCCTGCATTTCTGGTTTTGACACTTTATTCAGCATGGCCCTTTTGACCGATGGGAAGCGAGACTTCTTTGTAGCGCTGATTTGCCTTTCCAGGTTGCTTGGTTGGCCAAAAAGGGCGTATGCGTTTTTTCCTGAATATATTCAGGAAAAAACGCATACGCCCTTTTTGGCCAAGGGCATCATTGTCGAGGTTTTGCCGCTTTTCCTGTGCTTTAAAGGCGATTCGAATCTACCTCCTGAAATCTGTTTCCTGCAATTCTGCCTTGCTTTCAAATCCTCTTCGTTGCCTTCCCTCAATATATTTGTGGACGAGAGTTATCATTTCTAAGTCTGCAGGTTTGTGAATTGCAGTGCCCCTGAGCTCCATTATTCAACTCGCTTTCTTGAAAGCTGGCCGCAAAAGCGCAGGATTGCTTCAGGCCGTATTCTGGTTCCTGGCGGCAGGCTGAGCCTGTGGTTAATTCTTCTTCCTGATGGGAAAACAGAGTGACCTGTGCCTGTCCCAACACCTAGAGCTAGTCTCTCATTGGTTGCCCCTCTTCCCGTTCATCCTCAGGACAAATTGCAACCTGTACGGAACAGGAGGATAAAGGTGCTGATTCTCCAAGGAGAGAGATTGCTAGTAAAGCGGCTGGAATGGCGAACCGGAGCACAAGGAGATGAGAAATGAGGTGCGTTTTAGAAACCTTTCCCCATCACACGGTGTGCCATCTTCGGGGTTTCTCATGCATGTTTTCAATGTAGGACGATGCCCTTGAACCTGGAGATTTGGGACCCATGGGATGGGTACCCCGCCGTATTAATTTAAAGGGTCTGCGTTAGCTCACCCAACCTCACCAAACCTCTCAGCCCCAAGAGTGTCCACCCATATGTCTCAATCAGCTGTGGGTCTAGATATGGTCAATCCAGGTGGCCTCACAGCCCCTGAACGAATTTTGTAAGAATTTCTCTCTCTTTCACTGTCTTTGTTTCACGGGTTTTGAAAAGTAATTGATTTTTATAATGGGGTTTGGCTGCTTTTCACTGCTGTGTTTATGCCGCTTTACACCCTCTTGACTCACTTACAGAGAGATATCAATACATAGGTTTGAAGATTCTTACTAGTCTGATATATTCCTGGGCGGTGAATAGGGGGTGTTGAGTCCAGTTCACTGAGCAAGGAGTAGGTCTTGTCTATTACATATTGGGTTTATGGAACGATATCTGAGCTAATTTGAAACCCTTGTTTTATGCATCACCCCACCTCACATTTCCCGTTAAGCAGCCATAGTGTGTTTTCTAAACGTGTGACTCTGTTCTGTTTTGTAATTCAGTTCAAGGGTAGCGGTTTTTACATTCCCTCTATAAGTGATATCTTATGATAAGTGTCTTTTTCTGTGTGACATATTTCACTTAGAATCGTCATAGCTAAATCCACTCATCATGCTGCTACTAGCCTTATGACATTGATTTCATGGCTGAGTGATATTCCATTGTATATAAGGACCACATCTTCTTTATCCATTCTTCTCTGTCCTGGGATATTTAAGGTGTAACGAAGTGGAGGTTCTTGTCAACAGAGTAGCCCAAAACTTTGGGGTGCCTGTGTCTTGCTGATTTTTAGTTTTCCCAATTTATACGGCCATGAGTGGAAGTGCCCTATGCTCTCTAAGCTGAGTTTTTTAGATGTTTCAGGACACACCGTACACTTCTCCAGAGTGGCTGTTGGCAATGTACATCCCGCCCATCAGCGTAGCAAGGCTCCCATTTCTCCATGGCCTCTCCTGCATTTCTGGTTTTGACACTTTATTCAGCATGGCCCTTTTGACCGATGGGAAGCGAGACTTCTTTGTAGCGCTGATTTGCCTTTCCAGGTTGCTTGGTTGGCCAAAAAGGGCGTATGCGTTTTTTCCTGAATATATTCAGGAAAAAACGCATACGCCCTTTTTGGCCAAGGGCATCATTGTCGAGGTTTTGCCGCTTTTCCTGTGCTTTAAAGGCGATTCGAATCTACCTCCTGAAATCTGTTTCCTGCAATTCTGCCTTGCTTTCAAATCCTCTTCGTTGCCTTCCCTCAATATATTTGTGGACGAGAGTTATCATTTCTAAGTCTGCAGGTTTGTGAATTGCAGTGCCCCTGAGCTCCATTATTCAACTCGCTTTCTTGAAAGCTGGCCGCAAAAGCGCAGGATTGCTTCAGGCCGTATTCTGGTTCCTGGCGGCAGGCTGAGCCTGTGGTTAATTCTTCTTCCTGATGGGAAAACAGAGTGACCTGTGCCTGTCCCAACACCTAGAGCTAGTCTCTCATTGGTTGCCCCTCTTCCCGTTCATCCTCAGGACAAATTGCAACCTGTACGGAACAGGAGGATAAAGGTGCTGATTCTCCAAGGAGAGAGATTGCTAGTAAAGCGGCTGGAATGGCGAACCGGAGCACAAGGAGATGAGAAATGAGGTGCGTTTTAGAAACCTTTCCCCATCACACGGTGTGCCATCTTCGGGGTTTCTCATGCATGTTTTCAATGTAGGACGATGCCCTTGAACCTGGAGATTTGGGACCCATGGGATGGGTACCACGCCGTATTAATTTAAAGGGTCTGCGTTAGCTCACCCAACCTCACCAAACCTCTCAGCCCCAAGAGTGTCCACCCATATGTCTCAATCAGCTGTGGGTCTAGATATGGTCAATCCAGGTGGCCTCACAGCCCCTGAACGAATTTTGTAAGAATTTCTCTCTCTTTCACTGTCTTTGTTTCACGGGTTTTGAAAAGTAATTGATTTTTATAATGGGGTTTGGCTGCTTTTCACTGCTGTGTTTATGCCGCTTTACACCCTCTTGACTCACTTACAGAGAGATATCAATACATAGGTTTGAAGATTCTTACTAGTCTGATATATTCCTGGGCGGTGAATAGGGGGTGTTGAGTCCAGTTCACTGAGCAAGGAGTAGGTCTTGTCTATTACATATTGGGTTTATGGAACGATATCTGAGCTAATTTGAAACCCTTGTTTTATGCATCACCCCACCTCACATTTCCCGTTAAGCAGCCATAGTGTGTTTTCTAAACGTGTGACTCTGTTCTGTTTTGTAATTCAGTTCAAGGGTAGCGGTTTTTACATTCCCTCTATAAGTGATATCTTATGATAAGTGTCTTTTTCTGTGTGATTTACTTCACTTAGAATCGTCATACCTAAATCCACTCATCATGCTGCTACTAGCCTTATGACATTGATTTCATGGCTGAGTGATATTCCATTGTATATAAGGACCACATCTTCTTTATCCATTCTTCTCTGTCCTGGGATATTTAAGGTGTAACGAAGTGGAGGTTCTTGTCAACAGAGTAGCCCAAAACTTTGGGGTGCCTGTGTCTTGCTGATTTTTAGTTTTCCCAATTTATACGGCCATGAGTGGAAGTGCCCTATGCTCTCTAAGCTGAGTTTTTTAGATGTTTCAGGACACACCGTACACTTCTCCAGAGTGGCTGTTGGCAATGTACATCCCGCCCATCAGCGTAGCAAGGCTCCCATTTCTCCATGGCCTCTCCTGCATTTCTGGTTTTGACACTTTATTCAGCATGGCCCTTTTGACCGATGGGAAGCGAGACTTCTTTGTAGCGCTGATTTGCCTTTCCAGGTTGCTTGGTTGGCCAAAAAGGGCGTATGCGTTTTTTCCTGAATATATTCAGGAAAAAACGCATACGCCCTTTTTGGCCAAGGGCATCATTGTCGAGGTTTTGCCGCTTTTCCTGTGCTTTAAAGGCGATTCGAATCTACCTCCTGAAATCTGTTTCCTGCAATTCTGCCTTGCTTTCAAATCCTCTTCGTTGCCTTCCCTCAATATATTTGTGGACGAGAGTTATCATTTCTAAGTCTGCAGGTTTGTGAATTGCAGTGCCCCTGAGCTCCATTATTCAACTCGCTTTCTTGAAAGCTGGCCGCAAAAGCGCAGGATTGCTTCAGGCCGTATTCTGGTTCCTGGCGGCAGGCTGAGCCTGTGGTTAATTCTTCTTCCTGATGGGAAAACAGAGTGACCTGTGCCTGTCCCAACACCTAGAGCTAGTCTCTCATTGGTTGCCCCTCTTCCCGTTCATCCTCAGGACAAATTGCAACCTGTACGGAACAGGAGGATAAAGGTGCTGATTCTCCAAGGAGAGAGATTGCTAGTAAAGCGGCTGGAATGGCGAACCGGAGCACAAGGAGATGAGAAATGAGGTGCGTTTTAGAAACCTTTCCCCATCACACGGTGTGCCATCTTCGGGGTTTCTCATGCATGTTTTCAATGTAGGACGATGCCCTTGAACCTGGAGATTTGGGACCCATGGGATGGGTACCACGCCGTATTAATTTAAAGGGTCTGCGTTAGCTCACCCAACCTCACCAAACCTCTCAGCCCCAAGAGTGTCCACCCATATGTCTCAATCAGCTGTGGGTCTAGATATGGTCAATCCAGGTGGCCTCACAGCCCCTGAACGAATTTTGTAAGAATTTCTCTCTCTTTCACTGTCTTTGTTTCACGGGTTTTGAAAAGTAATTGATTTTTATAATGGGGTTTGGCTGCTTTTCACTGCTGTGTTTATGCCGCTTTACACCCTCTTGACTCACTTACAGAGAGATATCAATACATAGGTTTGAAGATTCTTACTAGTCTGATATATTCCTGGGCGGTGAATAGGGGGTGTTGAGTCCAGTTCACTGAGCAAGGAGTAGGTCTTGTCTATTACATATTGGGTTTATGGAACGATATCTGAGCTAATTTGAAACCCTTGTTTTATGCATCACCCCACCTCACATTTCCCGTTAAGCAGCCATAGTGTGTTTTCTAAACGTGTGACTCTGTTCTGTTTTGTAATTCAGTTCAAGGGTAGCGGTTTTTACATTCCCTCTATAAGTGATATCTTATGATAAGTGTCTTTTTCTGTGTGACATATTTCACTTAGAATCGTCATAGCTAAATCCACTCATCATGCTGCTACTTGCCTTATGACATTGATTTCATGGCTGAGTGATATTCCATTGTATATAAGGACCACATCTTCTTTATCCATTCTTCTCTGTCCTGGGATATTTAAGGTGTAACGAAGTGGAGGTTCTTGTCAACAGAGTAGCCCGAAACTTTGGGGTGCCTGTGTCTTGCTGATTTTTAGTTTTCCCAATTTATACGGCCATGAGTGGAAGTGCCCTATGCTCTCTAAGCTGAGTTTTTTAGATGTTTCAGGACACACCGTACACTTCTCCAGAGTGGCTGTTGGCAATGTACATCCCGCCCATCAGCGTAGCAAGGCTCCCATTTCTCCATGGCCTGTCCTGCATTTCTGGTTTTGACACTTTATTCAGCATGGCCCTTTTGACCGATGGGAAGCGAGACTTCTTTGTAGCGCTGATTTGCCTTTCCAGGTTGCTTGGTTGGCCAAAAAGGGCGTATGCGTTTTTTCCTGAATATATTCAGGAAAAAACGCATACGCCCTTTTTGGCCAAGGGCATCATTGTCGAGGTTTTGCCGCTTTTCCTGTGCTTTAAAGGCGATTCGAATCTACCTCCTGAAATCTGTTTCCTGCAATTCTGCCTTGCTTTCAAATCCTCTTCGTTGCCTTCCCTCAATATATTTGTGGACGAGAGTTATCATTTCTAAGTCTGCAGGTTTGTGAATTGCAGTGCCCCTGAGCTCCATTCTTCAACTCGCTTTCTTGAAAGCTGACCGCAAAAGCGCAGGATTGCTTCAGGCCGTATTCTGGTTCCTGGCGGCAGGCTGAGCCTGTGGTTAATTCTTCTTCCTGATGGGAAAACAGAGTGACCTGTGCCTGTCCCAACACCTAGAGCTAGTCTCTCATTGGTTGCCCCTCTTCCCGTTCATCCTCAGGACAAATTGCAACCTGTACGGAACAGGAGGATAAAGGTGCTGATTCTCCAAGGAGAGAGATTGCTAGTAAAGCGGCTGGAATGGCGAACCGGAGCACAAGGAGATGAGAAATGAGGTGCGTTTTAGAAACCTTTCCCCATCACACGGTGTGCCATCTTCGGGGTTTCTCATGCATGTTTTCAATGTAGGACGATGCCCTTGAACCTGGAGATTTGGGACCCATGGGATGGGTACCACGCCGTATTAATTTAAAGGGTCTGCGTTAGCTCACCCAACCTCACCAAACCTCTCAGCCCCAAGAGTGTCCACCCATATGTCTCAATCAGCTGTGGGTCTAGATATGGTCAATCCAGGTGGCATCACAGCCCCTGAACGAATTTTGTAAGAATTTCTCTCTCTTTCACTGTCTTTGTTTCACGGGTTTTGAAAAGTAATTGATTTTTATCATGGGGTTTGGCTGCTTTTCACTGCTGTGTTTATGCCGCTTTACACCCACTTGACTCACTTACAGAGAGATATCAATACATAGGTTTGAAGATTCTTACTAGTCTGATATATTCCTGGGCGGTGAATAGGGGGTGTTGAGTCCAGTTCACTGAGCAAGGAGTAGGTCTTGTCTATTACATATTGGGTTTATGGAACGATATCTGAGCTAATTTGAAACCCTTGTTTTATGCATCACCCCACCTCACCTTTCCCGTTAAGCAGCCATAGTCTGTTTTCTAAACGTGTGATTCTGTTCTGTTTTGTAATTCAGTTCAAGGGTAGCGGTTTTTACATTCCCTCTATAAGTGATATCTCATGATAAGTGTCTTTTTCTGTGTGACTTATTTCACTTAGAATCGTCATAGCTAAATCCACTCATCATGCTGCTACTAGCCTTATGACATTGATTTCATGGCTGAGTGATATTCCATTGTATATAAGGAGCACATCTTCTTTATCCATTCTTCTCTTTCCTGGGATATTTAAGGTGTAACGAAGTGGAGGTTCTTGTTAACAGAGTAGCCCAAAACTTTAGGGTGCCTGTGTCTTGCTGATTTTTAGTTTTCCCAATTTATACGCCCATGAGTGGAAGTGCCCAAGCTCTCTAAGCTGAGTTTTTTAGATGTTTCAGGACACACCGTACACTTCTCCAGAGTGGCTCTTGGCAATTTACGTCCCGCCCATCAGCGTAGCAAGGCTCCCATTTCTCCATGGCCTCTCCTGCATTTCTGGTTTTGACACTTTATTCAGCATGGCCCTTTTGACCGATGGGAAGCGAGACTTCTTTGTAGCGCTGATTTGCCTTTCCAGGTTGCTTGGTTGGCCAAAAAGGGCGTATGCGTTTTTTCCTGAATATATTCAGGAAAAAACGCATACGCCCTTTTTGGCCAAGGGCATCATTGTCGAGGTTTTGCCGCTTTTCCTGTGCTTTAAAGGCGATTCGAATCTACCTCCTGAAATCTGTTTCCTGCAATTCTGCCTTGCTTTCAAATCCTCTTCGTTGCCTTCCCTCAATATATTTGTGGACGAGAGTTATCATTTCTAAGTCTGCAGGTTTGTGAATTGCAGTGCCCCTGAGCTCCATTATTCAACTCGCTTTCTTGAAAGCTGGCCGCAAAAGCGCAGGATTGCTTCAGGCCGTATTCTGGTTCCTGGCGGCAGGCTGAGCCTGTGGTTAATTCTTCTTCCTGATGGGAAAACAGAGTGACCTGTGCCTGTCCCAACACCTAGAGCTAGTCTCTCATTGGTTGCCCCTCTTCCCGTTCATCCTCAGGACAAATTGCAACCTGTACGGAACAGGAGGATAAAGGTGCTGATTCTCCAAGGAGAGAGATTGCTAGTAAAGCGGCTGGAATGGCGAACCGGAGCACAAGGAGATGAGAAATGAGGTGCGTTTTAGAAACCTTTCCCCATCACACGGTGTGCCATCTTCGGGGTTTCTCATGCATGTTTTCAATGTAGGACGATGCCCTTGAACCTGGAGATTTGGGACCCATGGGATGGGTACCACGCCGTATTAATTTAAAGGGTCTGCGTTAGCTCACCCAACCTCACCAAACCTCTCAGCCCCAAGAGTGTCCACCCATATGTCTCAATCAGCTGTGGGTCTAGATATGGTCAATCCAGGTGGCCTCACAGCCCCTGAACGAATTTTGTAAGAATTTCTCTCTCTTTCACTGTCTTTGTTTCACGGGTTTTGAAAAGTAATTGATTTTTATAATGGGGTTTGGCTGCTTTTCACTGCTGTGTTTATGCCGCTTTACACCCTCTTGACTCACTTACAGAGAGATATCAATACATAGGTTTGAAGATTCTTACTAGTCTGATATATTCCTGGGCGGTGAATAGGGGGTGTTGAGTCCAGTTCACTGAGCAAGGAGTAGGTCTTGTCTATTACATATTGGGTTTATGGAACGATATCTGAGCTAATTTGAAACCCTTGTTTTATGCATCACCCCACCTCACATTTCCCGTTAAGCAGCCATAGTGTGTTTTCTAAACGTGTGACTCTGTTCTGTTTTGTAATTCAGTTCAAGGGTAGCGGTTTTTACATTCCCTCTATAAGTGATATCTTATGATAAGTGTCTTTTTCTGTGTGACATATTTCACTTAGAATCGTCATAGCTAAATCCACTCATCATGCTGCTACTAGCCTTATGACATTGATTTCATGGCTGAGTGATATTCCATTGTATATAAGGACCACATCTTCTTTATCCATTCTTCTCTGTCCTGGGATATTTAAGGTGTAACGAAGTGGAGGTTCTTGTCAACAGAGTAGCCCAAAACTTTGGGGTGCCTGTGTCTTGCTGATTTTTAGTTTTCCCAATTTATACGGCCATGAGTGGAAGTGCCCTATGCTCTCTAAGCTGAGTTTTTTAGATGTTTCAGGACACACCGTACACTTCTCCAGAGTGGCTGTTGGCAATGTACATCCCGCCCATCAGCGTAGCAAGGCTCCCATTTCTCCATGGCCTGTCCTGCATTTCTGGTTTTGACACTTTATTCAGCATGGCCCTTTTGACCGATGGGAAGCGAGACTTCTTTGTAGCGCTGATTTGCCTTTCCAGGTTGCTTGGTTGGCCAAAAAGGGCGTATGCGTTTTTTCCTGAATATATTCAGGAAAAAACGCATACACCCTTTTTGGCCAAGGGCATCATTGTCGAGGTTTTGCCGCTTTTCCTGTGCTTTAAAGGCGATTCGAATCTACCTCCTGAAATCTGTTTCCTGCAATTCTGCCTTGCTTTCAAATCCTCTTCGTTGCCTTCCCTCAATATATTTGTGGACGAGAGTTATCATTTCTAAGTCTGCAGGTTTGTGAATTGCAGTGCCCCTGAGCTCCATTCTTCAACTCGCTTTCTTGAAAGCTGACCGCAAAAGCGCAGGATTGCTTCAGGCCGTATTCTGGTTCCTGGCGGCAGGCTGAGCCTGTGGTTAATTCTTCTTCCTGATGGGAAAACAGAGTGACCTGTGCCTGTCCCAACACCTAGAGCTAGTCTCTCATTGGTTGCCCCTCTTCCCGTTCATCCTCAGGACAAATTGCAACCTGTACGGAACAGGAGGATAAAGGTGCTGATTCTCCAAGGAGAGAGATTGCTAGTAAAGCGGCTGGAATGGCGAACCGGAGCACAAGGAGATGAGAAATGAGGTGCGTTTTAGAAACCTTTCCCCATCACACGGTGTGCCATCTTCGGGGTTTCTCATGCATGTTTTCAATGTAGGACGATGCCCTTGAACCTGGAGATTTGGGACCCATGGGATGGGTACCACGCCGTATTAATTTAAAGGGTCTGCGTTAGCTCACCCAACCTCACCAAACCTCTCAGCCCCAAGAGTGTCCACCCATATGTCGCAATCAGCTGTGGGTCTAGATATGGTCAATCCAGGTGGCATCACAGCCCCTGAACGAATTTTGTAAGAATTTCTCTCTCTTTCACTGTCTTTGTTTCACGGGTTTTGAAAAGTAATTGATTTTTATCATGGGGTTTGGCTGCTTTTCACTGCTGTGTTTATGCCGCTTTACACCCACTTGACTCACTTACAGAGAGATATCAATACATAGGTTTGAAGATTCTTACTAGTCTGATATATTCCTGGGCGGTGAATAGGGGGTGTTGAGTCCAGTTCACTGAGCAAGGAGTAGGTCTTGTCTATTACATATTGGGTTTATGGAACGATATCTGAGCTAATTTGAAACCCTTGTTTTATGCATCACCCCACCTCACCTTTCCCGTTAAGCAGCCATAGTCTGTTTTCTAAACGTGTGATTCTGTTCTGTTTTGTAATTCAGTTCAAGGGTAGCGGTTTTTACATTCCCTCTATAAGTGATATCTCATGATAAGTGTCTTTTTCTGTGTGACTTATTTCACTTAGAATCGTCATAGCTAAATCCACTCATCATGCTGCTACTAGCCTTATGACATTGATTTCATGGCTGAGTGATATTCCATTGTATATAAGGAGCACATCTTCTTTATCCATTCTTCTCTTTCCTGGGATATTTAAGGTGTAACGAAGTGGAGGTTCTTGTTAACAGAGTAGCCCAAAACTTTAGGGTGCCTGTGTCTTGCTGATTTTTAGTTTTCCCAATTTATACGCCCATGAGTGGAAGTGCCCAAGCTCTCTAAGCTGAGTTTTTTAGATGTTTCAGGACACACCGTACACTTCTCCAGAGTGGCTCTTGGCAATTTACGTCCCGCCCATCAGCGTAGCAAGGCTCCCATTTCTCCATGGCCTGTCCTGCATTTCTGGTTTTGACACTTTATTCAGCATGGCCCTTTTGACCGATGGGAAGCGAGACTGCTTTGTAGCGCTGATTTGCCTTTCCAGGTTGCTTGGTTGGCCAAAAAGGGCGTATGCGTTTTTTCCTGAATATATTCAGGAAAAAACGCATACGCCCTTTTTGGCCAAGTGCATCACTGTCGAGGTTTTGCCGCTTTTCCTGTGCTTTAAAGGCGATTCGAATCTACCTCCTGAAATCTGTTTCCTGCAATTCTGCCTTGCTTTCAAATCCTCTTCGTTGCCTTCCCTCAATATATTTGTGGACGAGAGTTATCATTTCTAAGTCTGCAGGTTTGTGAATTGCAGTGCCCCTGAGCTCCATTATTCAACTCTCTTTCTTGGGAGCTGGCCGCAAAAGCGCAGGATTGCTTCAGGCCGTATTCTGGTTCCTGGCGGCAGGCTGAGCCTGTGGTTAATTCTTCTTCCTGATGGGAAAACAGAGTGACCTGTGCCTGTCCCAACACCTAGAGCTAGTCTCTCATTGGTTCCCCCTCTTCCCGTTCATCCTCAGGACAAATTGCAACCTGTACGGAACAGGAGGATAAAGGTGCTGATTCTCCAAGGAGAGAGATTGCTAGTAAAGCGGCTGGAATGGCGAACCGGAGCACAAGGAGATGAGAAATGAGGTGCGTTTTAGAAACCTTTCCCCATCACACGGTGTGCCATCTTCGGGGTTTCTCATGCATGTTTTCAATGTAGGACGATGCCCTTGAACCTGGAGATTTGGGACCCATGGGATGGGTACCACGCCGTATTAATTTAAAGGGTCTGCGTTAGCTCACCCAACCTCACCAAACCTCTCAGCCCCAAGAGTGTCCACCCATATGTCTCAATCAGCTGTGGGTCTAGATATGGTCAATCCAGGTGGCATCACAGCCCCTGAACGAATTTTGTAAGAATTTCTCTCTCTTTCACTGTCTTTGTTTCACGGGTTTTGAAAAGTAATTGATTTTTATAATGGGGTTTGGCTGCTTTTCACTGCTGTGTTTATGCCGCTTTACACCCACTTGACTCACTTACAGAGAGATATCAATACATAGGTTTGAAGATTCTTACTAGTCAGATATATTCTTGGGCGGTGAATAGGGGGTGTTGAGTCCAGTTCACTGAGCAAGGAGTAGGTCTTGTCTATTACATATTGGGTTTATGGAACGATATCTGAGCTAATTTGAAACCCTTGTTTTATGCATCACCCCACCTCACATTTCCCGTTAAGCAGCCATAGTGTGTTTTCTAAACGTGTGACTCTGTTCTGTTTTGTAATTCAGTTCAAGGGTAGCGGTTTTTACATTCCCTCTATAAGTGATATCTTATGATAAGTGTCTTTTTCTGTGTGACATATTTCACTTAGAATCGTCATAGCTAAATCCACTCATCATGCTGCTACTAGCCTTATGACATTGATTTCATGGCTGAGTGATATTCCATTGTATATAAGGACCACATCTTCTTTATCCATTCTTCTCTGTCCTGGGATATTTAAGGTGTAACGAAGTGGAGGTTCTTGTCAACAGAGTAGCCCAAAACTTTGGGGTGCCTGTGTCTTGCTGATTTTTAGTTTTCCCAATTTATACGGCCATGAGTGGAAGTGCCCTATGCTCTCTAAGCTGAGTTTTTTAGATGTTTCAGGACACACCGTACACTTCTCCAGAGTGGCTGTTGGCAATGTACATCCCGCCCATCAGCGTAGCAAGGCTCCCATTTCTCCATGGCCTGTCCTGCATTTCTGGTTTTGACACTTTATTCAGCATGGCCCTTTTGACCGATGGGAAGCGAGACTTCTTTGTAGCGCTGATTTGCCTTTCCAGGTTGCTTGGTTGGCCAAAAAGGGCGTATGCGTTTTTTCCTGAATATATTCAGGAAAAAACGCATACGCCCTTTTTGGCCAAGGGCATCATTGTCGAGGTTTTGCCGCTTTTCCTGTGCTTTAAAGGCGATTCGAATCTACCTCCTGAAATCTGTTTCCTGCAATTCTGCCTTGCTTTCAAATCCTCTTCGTTGCCTTCCCTCAATATATTTGTGGACGAGAGTTATCATTTCTAAGTCTGCAGGTTTGTGAATTGCAGTGCCCCTGAGCTCCATTCTTCAACTCGCTTTCTTGAAAGCTGACCGCAAAAGCGCAGGATTGCTTCAGGCCGTATTCTGGTTCCTGGCGGCAGGCTGAGCCTGTGGTTAATTCTTCTTCCTGATGGGAAAACAGAGTGACCTGTGCCTGTCCCAACACCTAGAGCTAGTCTCTCATTGGTTGCCCCTCTTCCCGTTCATCCTCAGGACAAATTGCAACCTGTACGGAACAGGAGGATAAAGGTGCTGATTCTCCAAGGAGAGAGATTGCTAGTAAAGCGGCTGGAATGGCGAACCGGAGCACAAGGAGATGAGAAATGAGGTGCGTTTTAGAAACCTTTCCCCATCACACGGTGTGCCATCTTCGGGGTTTCTCATGCATGTTTTCAATGTAGGACGATGCCCTTGAACCTGGAGATTTGGGACCCATGGGATGGGTACCACGCCGTATTAATTTAAAGGGTCTGCGTTAGCTCACCCAACCTCACCAAACCTCTCAGCCCCAAGAGTGTCCACCCATATGTCTCAATCAGCTGTGGGTCTAGATATGGTCAATCCAGGTGGCATCACAGCCCCTGAACGAATTTTGTAAGAATTTCTCTCTCTTTCACTGTCTTTGTTTCACGGGTTTTGAAAAGTAATTGATTTTTATAATGGGGTTTGGCTGCTTTTCACTGCTGTGTTTATGCCGCTTTACACCCACTTGACTCACTTACAGAGAGATATCAATACATAGGTTTGAAGATTCTTACTAGTCTGATATATTCCTGGGCGGTGAATAGGGGGTGTTGAGTCCAGTTCACTGAGCAAGGAGTAGGTCTTGTCTATTACATATTGGGTTTATGGAACGATATCTGAGCTAATTTGAAACCCTTGTTTTATGCATCACCCCACCTCACCTTTCCCGTTAAGCAGCCATAGTCTGTTTTCTAAACGTGTGATTCTGTTCTGTTTTGTAATTCAGTTCAAGGGTAGCGGTTTTTACATTCCCTCTATAAGTGATATCTCATGATAAGTGTCTTTTTCTGTGTGACTTATTTCACTTAGAATCGTCATAGCTAAATCCACTCATCATGCTGCTACTAGCCTTATGACATTGATTTCATGGCTGAGTGATATTCCATTGTATATAAGGACCACATCTTCTTTATCCATTCTTCTCTTTCCTGGGATATTTAAGGTGTAACGAAGTGGAGGTTCTTGTCAACAGAGTAGCCCAAAACTTTGGGGTGCCTGTGTCTTGCTGATTTTTAGTTTTCCCAATTTATACGCCCATGAGTGGAAGTGCCCAAGCTCTCTAAGCTGAGTTTTTTAGATGTTTCAGGACACACCGTACACTTCTCCAGAGTGGCTGTTGGCAATTTACGTCCCGCCCATCAGCGTAGCAAGGCTCCCATTTCTCCATGGCCTGTCCTGCATTTCTGGTTTTGACACTTTATTCAGCATGGCCCTTTTGACCGATGGGAAGCGAGACTGCTTTGTAGCGCTGATTTGCCTTTCCAGGTTGCTTGGTTGGCCAAAAAGGGCGTATGCGTTTTTTCCTGAATATATTCAGGAAAAAACGCATACGCCCTTTTTGGCCAAGTGCATCACTGTCGAGGTTTTGCCGCTTTTCCTGTGCTTTAAAGGCGATTCGAATCTACCTCCTGAAATCTGTTTCCTGCAATTCTGCCTTGCTTTCAAATCCTCTTCGTTGCCTTCCCTCAATATATTTGTGGACGAGAGTTATCATTTCTAAGTCTGCAGGTTTGTGAATTGCAGTGCCCCTGAGCTCCATTATTCAACTCTCTTTCTTGGGAGCTGGCCGCAAAAGCGCAGGATTGCTTCAGGCCGTATTCTGGTTCCTGGCGGCAGGCTGAGCCTGTGGTTAATTCTTCTTCCTGATGGGAAAACAGAGTGACCTGTGCCTGTCCCAACACCTAGAGCTAGTCTCTCATTGGTTCCCCCTCTTCCCGTTCATCCTCAGGACAAATTGCAACCTGTACGGAACAGGAGGATAAAGGTGCTGATTCTCCAAGGAGAGAGATTGCTAGTAAAGCGGCTGGAATGGCGAACCGGAGCACAAGGAGATGAGAAATGAGGTGCGTTTTAGAAACCTTTCCCTATCACACGGTGTGCCATCTTCGGGGTTTCTCATGCATGTTTTCAATGTAGGACGATGCCCTTGAACCTGGAGATTTGGGACCCATGGGATGGGTACCACGCCGTATTAATTTAAAGGGTCTGCGTTAGCTCACCCAACCTCACCAAACCTCTCAGCCCCAAGAGTGTCCACCCATATGTCTCAATCAGCTGTGGGTCTAGATATGGTCAATCCAGGTGGCATCACAGCCCCTGAACGAATTTTGTAAGAATTTCTCTCTCTTTCACTGTCTTTGTTTCACGGGTTTTGAAAAGTAATTGATTTTTATAATGGGGTTTGGCTGCTTTTCACTGCTGTGTTTATGCCGCTTTACACCCACTTGACTCACTTACAGAGAGATATCAATACATAGGTTTGAAGATTCTTACTAGTCAGATATATTCTTGGGCGGTGAATAGGGGGTGTTGAGTCCAGTTCACTGAGCAAGGAGTAGGTCTTGTCTGTTACATATTGGGTTTATGGAACAATATCTGAGCTAATTTGAAACCCTTGTTTTATGCATCACCCCACCTCACCTTTCCCGTTAAGCAGCCATAGTGTGTTTTCTAAACGTGTGACTCTGTTCTGTTTTGTAATTCAGTTCAAGGGTAGCGGTTTTTACATTCCCTCTATAAGTGATATCTTATGATAAGTGTCTTTTTCTGTGTGATTTACTTCACTTAGAATCGTCATACCTAAATCCACTCATCATGCTGCTACTAGCCTTATGACATTGATTTCATGGCTGAGTGATATTCCATTGTATATAAGGACCACATCTTCTTTATCCATTCTTCTCTGTCCTGGGATATTTAAGGTGTAACGAAGTGGAGGTTCTTGTCAACAGAGTAGCCCAAAACTTTGGGGTGCCTGTGTCTTGCTGATTTTTAGTTTTCCCAATTTATACGGCCATGAGTGGAAGTGCCCTATGCTCTCTAAGCTGAGTTTTTTAGATGTTTCAGGACACACCGTACACTTCTCCAGAGTGGCTGTTGGCAATGTACATCCCGCCCATCAGCGTAGCAAGGCTCCCATTTCTCCATGGCCTCTCCTGCATTTCTGGTTTTGACACTTTATTCAGCATGGCCCTTTTGACCGATGGGAAGCGAGACTTCTTTGTAGCGCTGATTTGCCTTTCCAGGTTGCTTGGTTGGCCAAAAAGGGCGTATGCGTTTTTTCCTGAATATATTCAGGAAAAAACGCATACGCCCTTTTTGGCCAAGGGCATCATTGTCGAGGTTTTGCCGCTTTTCCTGTGCTTTAAAGGCGATTCGAATCTACCTCCTGAAATCTGTTTCCTGCAATTCTGCCTTGCTTTCAAATCCTCTTCGTTGCCTTCCCTCAATATATTTGTGGACGAGAGTTATCATTTCTAAGTCTGCAGGTTTGTGAATTGCAGTGCCCCTGAGCTCCATTATTCAACTCGCTTTCTTGAAAGCTGGCCGCAAAAGCGCAGGATTGCTTCAGGCCGTATTCTGGTTCCTGGCGGCAGGCTGAGCCTGTGGTTAATTCTTCTTCCTGATGGGAAAACAGAGTGACCTGTGCCTGTCCCAACACCTAGAGCTAGTCTCTCATTGGTTGCCCCTCTTCCCGTTCATCCTCAGGACAAATTGCAACCTGTACGGAACAGGAGGATAAAGGTGCTGATTCTCCAAGGAGAGAGATTGCTAGTAAAGCGGCTGGAATGGCGAACCGGAGCACAAGGAGATGAGAAATGAGGTGCGTTTTAGAAACCTTTCCCCATCACACGGTGTGCCATCTTCGGGGTTTCTCATGCATGTTTTCAATGTAGGACGATGCCCTTGAACCTGGAGATTTGGGACCCATGGGATGGGTACCACGCCGTATTAATTTAAAGGGTCTGCGTTAGCTCACCCAACCTCACCAAACCTCTCAGCCCCAAGAGTGTCCACCCATATGTCTCAATCAGCTGTGGGTCTAGATATGGTCAATCCAGGTGGCCTCACAGCCCCTGAACGAATTTTGTAAGAATTTCTCTCTCTTTCACTGTCTTTGTTTCACGGGTTTTGAAAAGTAATTGATTTTTATAATGGGGTTTGGCTGCTTTTCACTGCTGTGTTTATGCCGCTTTACACCCTCTTGACTCACTTACAGAGAGATATCAATACATAGGTTTGAAGATTCTTACTAGTCTGATATATTCCTGGGCGGTGAATAGGGGGTGTTGAGTCCAGTTCACTGAGCAAGGAGTAGGTCTTGTCTATTACATATTGGGTTTATGGAACGATATCTGAGCTAATTTGAAACCCTTGTTTTATGCATCACCCCACCTCACATTTCCCGTTAAGCAGCCATAGTGTGTTTTCTAAACGTGTGACTCTGTTCTGTTTTGTAATTCAGTTCAAGGGTAGCGGTTTTTACATTCCCTCTATAAGTGATATCTTATGATAAGTGTCTTTTTCTGTGTGACATATTTCACTTAGAATCGTCATAGCTAAATCCACTCATCATGCTGCTACTAGCCTTATGACATTGATTTCATGGCTGAGTGATATTCCATTGTATATAAGGACCACATCTTCTTTATCCATTCTTCTCTGTCCTGGGATATTTAAGGTGTAACGAAGTGGAGGTTCTTGTCAACAGAGTAGCCCAAAACTTTGGGGTGCCTGTGTCTTGCTGATTTTTAGTTTTCCCAATTTATACGGCCATGAGTGGAAGTGCCCTATGCTCTCTAAGCTGAGTTTTTTAGATGTTTCAGGACACACCGTACACTTCTCCAGAGTGGCTGTTGGCAATGTACATCCCGCCCATCAGCGTAGCAAGGCTCCCATTTCTCCATGGCCTGTCCTGCATTTCTGGTTTTGACACTTTATTCAGCATGGCCCTTTTGACCGATGGGAAGCGAGACTTCTTTGTAGCGCTGATTTGCCTTTCCAGGTTGCTTGGTTGGCCAAAAAGGGCGTATGCGTTTTTTCCTGAATATATTCAGGAAAAAACGCATACGCCCTTTTTGGCCAAGGGCATCATTGTCGAGGTTTTGCCGCTTTTCCTGTGCTTTAAAGGCGATTCGAATCTACCTCCTGAAATCTGTTTCCTGCAATTCTGCCTTGCTTTCAAATCCTCTTCGTTGCCTTCCCTCAATATATTTGTGGACGAGAGTTATCATTTCTAAGTCTGCAGGTTTGTGAATTGCAGTGCCCCTGAGCTCCATTCTTCAACTCGCTTTCTTGAAAGCTGACCGCAAAAGCGCAGGATTGCTTCAGGCCGTATTCTGGTTCCTGGCGGCAGGCTGAGCCTGTGGTTAATTCTTCTTCCTGATGGGAAAACAGAGTGACCTGTGCCTGTCCCAACACCTAGAGCTAGTCTCTCATTGGTTGCCCCTCTTCCCGTTCATCCTCAGGACAAATTGCAACCTGTACGGAACAGGAGGATAAAGGTGCTGATTCTCCAAGGAGAGAGATTGCTAGTAAAGCGGCTGGAATGGCGAACCGGAGCACAAGGAGATGAGAAATGAGGTGCGTTTTAGAAACCTTTCCCCATCACACGGTGTGCCATCTTCGGGGTTTCTCATGCATGTTTTCAATGTAGGACGATGCCCTTGAACCTGGAGATTTGGGACCCATGGGATGGGTACCACGCCGTATTAATTTAAAGGGTCTGCGTTAGCTCACCCAACCTCACCAAACCTCTCAGCCCCAAGAGTGTCCACCCATATGTCTCAATCAGCTGTGGGTCTAGATATGGTCAATCCAGGTGGCATCACAGCCCCTGAACGAATTTTGTAAGAATTTCTCTCTCTTTCACTGTCTTTGTTTCACGGGTTTTGAAAAGTAATTGATTTTTATAATGGGGTTTGGCTGCTTTTCACTGCTGTGTTTATGCCGCTTTACACCCACTTGACTCACTTACAGAGAGATATCAATACATAGGTTTGAAGATTCTTACTAGTCTGATATATTCCTGGGCGGTGAATAGGGGGTGTTGAGTCCAGTTCACTGAGCAAGGAGTAGGTCTTGTCTATTACATATTGGGTTTATGGAACGATATCTGAGCTAATTTGAAACCCTTGTTTTATGCATCACCCCACCTCACCTTTCCCGTTAAGCAGCCATAGTCTGTTTTCTAAACGTGTGATTCTGTTCTGTTTTGTAATTCAGTTCAAGGGTAGCGGTTTTTACATTCCCTCTATAAGTGATATCTCATGATAAGTGTCTTTTTCTGTGTGACTTATTTCACTTAGAATCGTCATAGCTAAATCCACTCATCATGCTGCTACTAGCCTTATGACATTGATTTCATGGCTGAGTGATATTCCATTGTATATAAGGACCACATCTTCTTTATCCATTCTTCTCTTTCCTGGGATATTTAAGGTGTAACGAAGTGGAGGTTCTTGTCAACAGAGTAGCCCAAAACTTTGGGGTGCCTGTGTCTTGCTGATTTTTAGTTTTCCCAATTTATACGCCCATGAGTGGAAGTGCCCAAGCTCTCTAAGCTGAGTTTTTTAGATGTTTCAGGACACACCGTACACTTCTCCAGAGTGGCTGTTGGCAATTTACGTCCCGCCCATCAGCGTAGCAAGGCTCCCATTTCTCCATGGCCTCTCCTGCATTTCTGGTTTTGACACTTTATTCAGCATGGCCCTTTTGACCGATGGGAAGCGAGACTTCTTTGTAGCGCTGATTTGCCTTTCCAGGTTGCTTGGTTGGCCAAAAAGGGCGTATGCGTTTTTTCCTGAATATATTCAGGAAAAAACGCATACGCCCTTTTTGGCCAAGGGCATCATTGTCGAGGTTTTGCCGCTTTTCCTGTGCTTTAAAGGCGATTCGAATCTACCTCCTGAAATCTGTTTCCTGCAATTCTGCCTTGCTTTCAAATCCTCTTCGTTGCCTTCCCTCAATATATTTGTGGACGAGAGTTATCATTTCTAAGTCTGCAGGTTTGTGAATTGCAGTGCCCCTGAGCTCCATTATTCAACTCGCTTTCTTGAAAGCTGGCCGCAAAAGCGCAGGATTGCTTCAGGCCGTATTCTGGTTCCTGGCGGCAGGCTGAGCCTGTGGTTAATTCTTCTTCCTGATGGGAAAACAGAGTGACCTGTGCCTGTCCCAACACCTAGAGCTAGTCTCTCATTGGTTGCCCCTCTTCCCGTTCATCCTCAGGACAAATTGCAACCTGTACGGAACAGGAGGATAAAGGTGCTGATTCTCCAAGGAGAGAGATTGCTAGTAAAGCGGCTGGAATGGCGAACCGGAGCACAAGGAGATGAGAAATGAGGTGCGTTTTAGAAACCTTTCCCCATCACACGGTGTGCCATCTTCGGGGTTTCTCATGCATGTTTTCAATGTAGGACGATGCCCTTGAACCTGGAGATTTGGGACCCATGGGATGGGTACCACGCCGTATTAATTTAAAGGGTCTGCGTTAGCTCACCCAACCTCACCAAACCTCTCAGCCCCAAGAGTGTCCACCCATATGTCTCAATCAGCTGTGGGTCTAGATATGGTCAATCCAGGTGGCCTCACAGCCCCTGAACGAATTTTGTAAGAATTTCTCTCTCTTTCACTGTCTTTGTTTCACGGGTTTTGAAAAGTAATTGATTTTTATAATGGGGTTTGGCTGCTTTTCACTGCTGTGTTTATGCCGCTTTACACCCTCTTGACTCACTTACAGAGAGATATCAATACATAGGTTTGAAGATTCTTACTAGTCTGATATATTCCTGGGCGGTGAATAGGGGGTGTTGAGTCCAGTTCACTGAGCAAGGAGTAGGTCTTGTCTATTACATATTGGGTTTATGGAACGATATCTGAGCTAATTTGAAACCCTTGTTTTATGCATCACCCCACCTCACCTTTCCCGTTAAGCAGCCATAGTCTGTTTTCTAAACGTGTGATTCTGTTCTGTTTTGTAATTCAGTTCAAGGGTAGCGGTTTTTACATTCCCTCTATAAGTGATATCTCATGATAAGTGTCTTTTTCTGTGTGACTTATTTCACTTAGAATCGTCATAGCTAAATCCACTCATCATGCTGCTACTAGCCTTATGACATTGATTTCATGGCTGAGTGATATTCCATTGTATATAAGGACCACATCTTCTTTATCCATTCTTCTCTTTCCTGGGATATTTAAGGTGTAACGAAGTGGAGGTTCTTGTCAACAGAGTAGCCCAAAACTTTGGGGTGCCTGTGTCTTGCTGATTTTTAGTTTTCCCAATTTATACGCCCATGAGTGGAAGTGCCCAAGCTCTCTAAGCTGAGTTTTTTAGATGTTTCAGGACACACCGTACACTTCTCCAGAGTGGCTGTTGGCAATTTACGTCCCGCCCATCAGCGTAGCAAGGCTCCCATTTCTCCATGGCCTGTCCTGCATTTCTGGTTTTGACCCTTTATTCAGCATGGCCCTTTTGACCGATGGGAAGCGAGACTTCTTTGTAGCGCTGATTTGCCTTTCCAGGTTGCTTGGTTGGCCAAAAAGGGCGTATGCGTTTTTTCCTGAATATATTCAGGAATATATTCAGGAAAAAACGCATACGCCCTTTTTGGCCAAGATCATCATTGTCGATGTTTTGCCGCTTTTCCTGTGCTTTAAAGGCGATTCGAATCTACCTCCTGAAATCTGTTTCCTGCAATTCTGCCTTGCTTTCAAATCCTCTTCGTTGCCTTCCCTCAATATATTTGTGGACGAGAGTTATCATTTCTAAGTCTGCAGGTTTGTGAATTGCAGTGCCCCTGAGCTCCATTATTCAACTCGCTTTCTTGGGAGCTGGCCGCAAAAGCGCAGGATTGCTTCAGGCCGTATTCTGGTTCCTGGCGGCAGGCTGAGCCTGTGGTTAATTCTTCTTCCTGATGGGAAAACAGAGTGACCTGTGCCTGTCCCAACACCTAGAGCTAGTCTCTCATTGGTTCCCCCTCTTCCCGTTCATCCTCAGGACAAATTGCAACCTGTACGGAACAGGAGGATAAAGGTGCTGATTCTCCAAGGAGAGAGATTGCTAGTAAAGCGGCTGGAATGGCGAACCGGAGCACAAGGAGATGAGAAATGAGGTGCGTTTTAGAAACCTTTCCCGATCACACGGTGTGCCATCTTCGAGGTTTCTCATTCGTGTTTTCAATGTAGGACGTTGCCCTTGAACCTGGAGATTTGGGACCCATGGGTTGGGTACCACGCCGTATTAATTTAAAGGGTCTGCGTTAGCTCACCCAACCTCACCAAACCTCTCAGCCCCAAGAGTGTCCACCCATATGTCTCAATCAGCTGTGGGTCTAGATATGGTCAATCCAGGTGGCATCACAGCCCCTGAACGAATTTTGTAAGAATTTCTCTCTCTTTCACTGTCTTTGTTTCACGGGTTTTGAAAAGTAATTGATTTTTATAATGGGGTTTGGCTGCTTTTCACTGCTGTGTTTATGCCGCTTTACACCCACTTGACTCACTTACAGAGAGATATCAATACATAGGTTTGAAGATTCTTACTAGTCAGATATATTCTTGGGCGGTGAATAGGGGGTGTTGAGTCCAGTTCACTGAGCAAGGAGTAGGTCTTGTCTATTACATATTGGGTTTATGGGACGATTTCTGAGCTAATTTGAAACCCTTGTTTTATGCATCACCCCACCTCACCTTTCCCATTAAGCAGCCATAGTGTGTTTTCTAAACGTGTGACTCTGTTCTGTTTTGTAATTCAGTTCAAGGGTAGCGGTTTTTACATTCCCTCTATAAGTGATATCTTATGATAAGTGTCTTTTTCTGTGTGATTTATTTCACTTAGAATCGTCATACCTAAATCCACTCATCATGCTGCTACTAGCCTTATGACATTGATTTCATGGATGAGTGATATTCCATTGTACATAAGGACCACAACTTCTTTATCCATTCTTCTCTTTCCTCGCATATTTAAGGTGTAACGAAGTGGAGGTTCTTGTCAACAGAGTAGCCCAAAACTTTGGGGTGCCTGTGTCTTGCTGATTTTTAGTTTTCCCAATTTAAACGCCCATGAGTGGAAGTGCCCAATCTCTCTAAGCTGAGCTTTTTAGATGTTTCAGGACACACCGTACACTTCTCCAGAGTGGCTGTTGGCAATTTACGTCCCGCCCATCAGCGTAGCAAGGCTCCCATTTCTCCATGGCCTGTCCTGCATTTCTGGTTTTGACACTTTATTCAGCATGGCCCTTTTGACCGATGGGAAGCGAGACTTCTTTGTAGCGCTGATTTGCCTTTCCAGGTTGCTTGGTTGGCCAAAAAGGGCGTATGCGTTTTTTCCTGAATATATTCAGGAAAAAACGCATACGCCCTTTTTGGCCAAGGGCATCATTGTCGAGGTTTTGCCGCTTTTCCTCTGCTTTAAAGGCGATTCGAATCTACCTCCTGAAATCTGTTTCCTGCAATTCTGCCTTACTTTCAAATCCTCTTCGTTGCCTTCCCTCAATATATTTGTGGACGAGAGTTATCATTTCTAAGTCTGCAGGTTTGTGAATTGCAGTGCCCCTGAGCTCCATTCTTCAACTCGCTTTCTTGGGAGCTGGCCGCAAAAGCGCAGGATTGCTTCAGGCCGTATTCTGGTTCCTGGCGGCAGGCTGAGCCTGTGGTTAATTCTTCTTCCTGATGGGAAAACAGAGTGACCTGTGCCTGTCCCAACACCTAGAGCTAGTCTCTCATTGGTTCCCCCTCTTCCCGTTCATCCTCAGGACAAATTGCAACCTGTACGGAACAGGAGGATAAAGGTGCTGATTCTCCAAGGAGAGAGATTGCTAGTAAAGCGGCTGGAATGGCGAACCGGAGCACAAGGAGATGAGAAATGAGGTGCGTTTTAGAAACCTTTCCCCATCACACGGTGTGCCATCTTCGGGGTTTCTCATGCATGTTTTCAATGTAGGACGATGCCCTTGAACCTGGGGATTTGGGACCCATGGGATGGGTACCACGCCGTATTAATTTAAAGGGTCTGCGTTAGCTCACCCAACCTCACCAAACCTCTCAGCCCCAAGAGTGTCCACCCATATGTCTCAATCAGCTGTGGGTCTAGATATGGTCAATCCAGGTGGCATCACAGCCCCTGAACGAATTTTGTAAGAATTTCTCTCTCTTTCACTGTCTTTGTTTCACGGGTTTTGAAAAGTAATTGATTTTTATAATGGGGTTTGGCTGCTTTTCACTGCTGTGTTTATGCCGCTTTACACCCACTTGACTCACTTACAGAGAGATATCAATACATAGGTTTGAAGATTCTTACTAGTCAGATATATTCTTGGGCGGTGAATAGGGGGTGTTGAGTCCAGTTCACTGAGCAAGGAGTAGGTCTTGTCTATTACATATTGGGTTTATGGAACGATATCTGAGCTAATTTGAAACCCTTGTTTTATGCATCACCCCACCTCACCTTTCCCGTTAAGCAGCCATAGTCTGTTTTCTAAACGTGTGATTCTGTTCTGTTTTGTAATTCAGTTCAAGGGTAGCGGTTTTTACATTCCCTCTATAAGTGATATCTCATGATAAGTGTCTTTTTCTGTGTGACTTATTTCACTTAGAATCGTCATAGCTAAATCCACTCATCATGCTGCTACTAGCCTTATGACATTGATTTCATGGCTGAGTGATATTCCATTGTATATAAGGACCACATCTTCTTTATCCATTCTTCTCTTTCCTGGGATATTTAAGGTGTAACGAAGTGGAGGTTCTTGTCAACAGAGTAGCCCAAAACTTTGGGGTGCCTGTGTCTTGCTGATTTTTAGTTTTCCCAATTTATACGCCCATGAGTGGAAGTGCCCAAGCTCTCTAAGCTGAGTTTTTTAGATGTTTCAGGACACACCGTACACTTCTCCAGAGTGGCTGTTGGCAATTTACGTCCCGCCCATCAGCGTAGCAAGGCTCCCATTTCTCCATGGCCTGTCCTGCATTTCTGGTTTTGACACTTTATTCAGCATGGCCCTTTTGACCGATGGGAAGCGAGACTGCTTTGTAGCGCTGATTTGCCTTTCCAGGTTGCTTGGTTGGCCAAAAAGGGCGTATGCGTTTTTTCCTGAATATATTCAGGAAAAAACGCATATGCCCTTTTTGGCCAAGTGCATCACTGTCGAGGTTTTGCCGCTTTTCCTGTGCTTTAAAGGCGATTCGAATCTACCTCCTGAAATCTGTTTCCTGCAATTCTGCCTTGCTTTCAAATCCTCTTCGTTGCCTTCCCTCAATATATTTGTGGACGAGAGTTATCATTTCTAAGTCTGCAGGTTTGTGAATTGCAGTGCCCCTGAGCTCCATTATTCAACTCTCTTTCTTGGGAGCTGGCCGCAAAAGCACAGGATTGCTTCAGGCCGTATTCTGCTTCCTGGCGGCAGGCTGAGCCTGTGGTTAATTCTTCTTCCTGATGGGAAAACAGAGTGACCTGTGCCTGTCCCAACACCTAGAGCTAGTCTCTCATTGGTTCCCCCTCTTCCCGTTCATCCTCAGGACAAATTGCAACCTGTACGGAACAGGAGGATAAAGGTGCTGATTCTCCAAGGAGAGAGATTGCTAGTAAAGCGGCTGGAATGGCGAACCGGAGCACAAGGAGATGAGAAATGAGGTGCGTTTTAGAAACCTTTCCCGATCACACGGTGTACCATCTTCGGGGTTTCTCATGCATGTTTTCAATGTAGGACGATGCCCTTGAACCTGGAGATTTGGGACCCATGGGATGGGTACCACGCCGTATTAATTTAAAGGGTCTGCGTTAGCTCACCCAACCTCACCAAACCTCTCAGCCCCAAGAGTGTCCACCCATATGTCTCAAACAGCTGTGGGTCTACATATGGTCAATCCAGGTGGCATCACAGCCCCTGAACGAATTTTGTAAGAATTTCTCTCTCTTTCACTGTCTTTGTTTCACGGGTTTTGAAAAGTAATTGATTTTTATAATGGGGTTTGGCTGCTTTTCACTGCTGTGTTTATGCCGCTTTACACCCACTTGACTCACTTACAGAGAGATAGCAATACATAGGTTTGAAGATTCTTACTAGTCAGATATATTCTTGGGCGGTGAATAGGGGGTGTTGAGTCCAGTTCACTGAGCAAGGAGTAGGTCTTGTCTATTACATATTGGGTTTATGGAACGATATCTGAGCTAATTTGAAACCCTTGTTTTATGCATCACCCCACCTCACCTTTCCCGTGAAGCAGCCATAGTGTGTTTTCTAAACGTGTGACTCTGTTCTGTTTTGTAATTCAGTTCAAGGGTAGCGGTTTTTACATTCCCTCTATAAGTGATATCTTATGATAAGTGTCTTTTTCTGTGTGATTTACTTCACTTAGAATCGTCATACCTAAATCCACTCATCATGCTGCTACTAGCCTTATGACATTGATTTCATGGCTGAGTGATATTCCATTGTATATAAGGACCACATCTTCTTTATCCATTCTTCTCTGTCCTGGGATATTTAAGGTGTAACGAAGTGGAGGTTCTTGTCAACAGAGTAGCCCAAAACTTTGGGGTGCCTGTGTCTTGCTGATTTTTAGTTTTCCCAATTTATACGGCCATGAGTGGAAGTGCCCTATGCTCTCTAAGCTGAGTTTTTTAGATGTTTCAGGACACACCTTACACTTCTCCAGAGTGGCTGTTGGCAATGTACATCCCGCCCATCAGCGTAGCAAGGCTCCCATTTCTCCATGGCCTGTCCTGCATTTCTGGTTTTGACACTTTATTCAGCATGGCCCTTTTGACCGATGGGAAGCGAGACTTCTTTGTAGCGCTGATTTGCCTTTCCAGGTTGCTTGGTTGGCCAAAAAGGGCGTATGCGTTTTTTCCTGAATATATTCAGGAAAAAACGCATACGCCCTTTTTGGCCAAGGGCATCATTGTCGAGGTTTTGCCGCTTTTCCTGTGCTTTAAAGGCGATTCGAATCTACCTCCTGAAATCTGTTTCCTGCAATTCTGCCTTGCTTTCAAATCCTCTTCGTTGCCTTCCCTCAATATATTTGTGGACGAGAGTTATCATTTCTAAGTCTGCAGGTTTGTGAATTGCAGTGCCCCTGAGCTCCATTATTCAACTCGCTTTCTTGAAAGCTGGCCGCAAAAGCGCAGGATTGCTTCAGGCCGTATTCTGGTTCCTGGCGGCAGGCTGAGCCTGTGGTTAATTCTTCTTCCTGATGGGAAAACAGAGTGACCTGTGCCTGTCCCAACACCTAGAGCTAGTCTCTCATTGGTTGCCCCTCTTCCCGTTCATCCTCAGGACAAATTGCAACATGTTCGGAACAGGAGGATAAAGGTGCTGATTCTCCAAGGAGAGAGATTGCTAGTAAAGCGGCTGGAATGGCGAACCGGAGCACAAGGAGATGAGAAATGAGGTGCGTTTTAGAAACCTTTCCCCATCACACGGTGTGCCATCTTCGGGGTTTCTCATGCATGTTTTCAATGTAGGACGATGCCCTTGAACCTGGAGATTTGGGACCCATGGGATGGGTACCACGCCGTATTAATTTAAAGGGTCTGCGTTAGCTCACCCAACCTCACCAAACCTCTCAGCCCCAAGAGTGTCCACCCATATGTCTCAATCAGCTGTGGGTCTAGATATGGTCAATCCCGGTGGCCTCACAGCCCCTGAACGAATTTTGTAAGAATTTCTCTCTCTTTCACTGTCTTTGTTTCACGGGTTTTGAAAAGTAATTGATTTTTATAATGGGGTTTGGCTGCTTTTCACTGCTGTGTTTATGCCGCTTTACACCCACTTGACTCACTTACAGAGAGATATCAATACATAGGTTTGAAGATTCTTACTAGTCTGATATATTCCTGGGCGGTGAATAGGGGGTGTTGAGTCCAGTTCACTGAGCAAGGAGTAGGTCTTGTCTATTACATATTGGGTTTATGGAACGATATCTGAGCTAATTTGAAACCCTTGTTTTATGCATCACCCCACCTCACCTTTCCCGTTAAGCACCCATAGTCTGTTTTCTAAACGTGTGATTCTGTTCTGTTTTGTACTTCAGTTCAAGGGTTGCGGTTTTTACATTCCCTCTATAAGTGATATCTCATGATAAGTGTCTTTTTCTGTGTGACTTATTTCACTTAGAATCGTCATAGCTAAATCCACTCATCATGCTGCTACTAGCCTTATGACATTGATTTCATGGCTGAGTGATATTCCATTGTATATAAGGACCACATCTTCTTTATCCATTCTTCTCTGTCCTGGGATATTTAAGGTGTAACGAAGTGGAGGTTCTTGTCAACAGAGTAGCCCAAAACTTTGGGGTGCCTGTGTCTTGCTGATTTTTAGTTTTCCCAATTTATACGGCCATGAGTGGAAGTGCCCTATGCTCTCTAAGCTGAGTTTTTTAGATGTTTCAGGACACACCGTACACTTCTCCAGAGTGGCTGTTGGCAATGTACATCCCGCCCATCAGCGTAGCAAGGCTCCCATTTCTCCATGGCCTGTCCTGCATTTCTGGTTTTGACACTTTATTCAGCATGGCCCTTTTGACCGATGGGAAGCGAGACTTCTTTGTAGCGCTGATTTGCCTTTCCAGGTTGCTTGGTTGGCCAAAAAGGGCGTATGCGTTTTTTCCTGAATATATTCAGGAAAAAACGCATACGCCCTTTTTGGCCAAGGGCATCATTGTCGAGGTTTTGCCGCTTTTCCTGTGCTTTAAAGGCGATTCGAATCTACCTCCTGAAATCTGTTTCCTGCAATTCTGGCTTGCTTTCAAATCCTCTTCGTTGCCTTCCCTCAATATATTTGTGGACGAGAGTTATCATTTCTAAGTCTGCAGGTTTGTGAATTGCAGTGCCCCTGAGCTCCATTCTTCAACTCGCTTTCTTGGGAGCTGGCCGCAAAAGCGCAGGATTGCTTCAGGCCGTATTCTGGTTCCTGGCGGCAGGCTGAGCCTGTGGTTAATTCTTCTTCCTGATGGGAAAACAGAGTGACCTGTGCCTGTCCCAACACCTAGAGCTAGTCTCTCATTGGTTGCCCCTCTTCCCGTTCATCCTCAGGACAAATTGCAACCTGTACGGAACAGGAGGATAAAGGTGCTGATTCTCCAAGGAGAGAGATTGCTAGTAAAGCGGCTGGAATGGCGAACCGGAGCACAAGGAGATGAGAAATGAGGTGCGTTTTAGAAACCTTTCCCCATCACACGGTGTGCCATCTTCGGGGTTTCTCATGCATGTTTTCAATGTAGGACGATGCCCTTGAACCTGGAGATTTGGGACCCATGGGATGGGTACCACGCCGTATTAATTTAAAGGGTCTGCGTTAGCTCACCCAACCTCACCAAACCTCTCAGCCCCAAGAGTGTCCACCCATATGTCTCAATCAGCTGTGGGTCTAGATATGGTCAATCCAGGTGGCATCACAGCCCCTGAACGAATTTTGTAAGAATTTCTCTCTCTTTCACTGTCTTTGTTTCACGGGTTTTGAAAAGTAATTGATTTTTATAATGGGGTTTGGCTGCTTTTCACTGCTGTGTTTATGCCGCTTTACACCCACTTGACTCACTTACAGAGAGATATCAATACATAGGTTTGAAGATTCTTACTAGTCTGATATATTCCTGGGCGGTGAATAGGGGGTGTTGAGTCCAGTTCACTGAGCAAGGAGTAGGTCTTGTCTATTACATATTGGGTTTATGGAACGATATCTGAGCTAATTTGAAACCCTTGTTTTATGCATCACCCCACCTCACCTTTCCCGTTAAGCAGCCATAGTCTGTTTTCTAAACGTGTGATTCTGTTCTGTTTTGTAATTCAGTTCAAGGGTAGCGGTTTTTACATTCCCTCTATAAGTGATATCTCATGATAAGTGTCTTTTTCTGTGTGACTTATTTCACTTAGAATCGTCATAGCTAAATCCACTCATCATGCTGCTACTAGCCTTATGACATTGATTTCATGGCTGAGTGATATTCCATTGTATATAAGGACCACATCTTCTTTATCCATTCTTCTCTTTCCTGGGATATTTAAGGTGTAACGAAGTGGAGGTTCTTGTCAACAGAGTAGCCCAAAACTTTGGGGTGCCTGTGTCTTGCTGATTTTTAGTTTTCCCAATTTATACGCCCATGAGTGGAAGTGCCCAAGCTCTCTAAGCTGAGTTTTTTAGATGTTTCAGGACACACCGTACACTTCTCCAGAGTGGCTGTTGGCAATTTACGTCCCGCCCATCAGCGTAGCAAGGCTCCCATTTCTCCATGGCCTGTCCTGCATTTCTGGTTTTGACACTTTATTCAGCATGGCCCTTTTGACCGATGGGAAGCGAGACTGCTTTGTAGCGCTGATTTGCCTTTCCAGGTTGCTTGGTTGGCCAAAAAGGGCGTATGCGTTTTTTCCTGAATATATTCAGGAAAAAACGCATACGCCCTTTTTGGCCAAGTGCATCACTGTCGAGGTTTTGCCGCTTTTCCTGTGCTTTAAAGGCGATTCGAATCTACCTCCTGAAATCTGTTTCCTGCAATTCTGCCTTGCTTTCAAATCCTCTTCGTTGCCTTCCCTCAATATATTTGTGGACGAGAGTTATCATTTCTAAGTCTGCAGGTTTGTGAATTGCAGTGCCCCTGAGCTCCATTATTCAACTCTCTTTCTTGGGAGCTGGCCCCAAAAGCGCAGGATTGCTTCAGGCCGTATTCTGGTTCCTGGCGGCAGGCTGAGCCTGTGGTTAATTCTTCTTCCTGATGGGAAAACAGAGTGACCTGTGCCTGTCCCAACACCTAGAGCTAGTCTCTCATTGGTTCCCCCTCTTCCCGTTCATCCTCAGGACAAATTGCAACCTGTACGGAACAGGAGGATAAAGGTGCTGATTCTCCAAGGAGAGAGATTGCTAGTAAAGCGGCTGGAATGGCGAACCGGAGCACAAGGAGATGAGAAATGAGGTGCGTTTTAGAAACCTTTCCCGATCACACGGTGTACCATCTTCGGGGTTTCTCATGCATGTTTTCAATGTAGGACGATGCCCTTGAACCTGGAGATTTGGGACCCATGGGATGGGTACCACGCCGTATTAATTTAAAGGGTCTGCGTTAGCTCACCCAACCTCACCAAACCTCTCAGCCCCAAGAGTGTCCACCCATATGTCTCAAACAGCTGTGGGTCTACATATGGTCAATCCAGGTGGCATCACAGCCCCTGAACGAATTTTGTAAGAATTTCTCTCTCTTTCACTGTCTTTGTTTCACGGGTTTTGAAAAGTAATTGATTTTTATAATGGGGTTTGGCTGCTTTTCACTGCTGTGTTTATGCCGCTTTACACCCACTTGACTCACTTACAGAGAGATATCAATACATAGGTTTGAAGATTCTTACCAATCTGATATATTCCTGGGCGGTGAATAGGGGGTGTTGAGTCCAGTTCACTGAGCAAGGAGTAGGTCTTGTCTATTACATATTGGGTTTATGGAACGATATCTGAGCTAATTTGAAACCCTTGTTTTATGCATCACCCCACCTCACCTTTCCCGTTAAGCAGCCATAGTCTGTTTTCTAAACGTGTGATTCTGTTCTGTTTTGTAATTCAGTTCAAGGGTAGCGGTTTTTACATTCCCTCTATAAGTGATATCTCATGATAAGTGTCTTTTTCTGTGTGACTTATTTCACTTAGAATCGTCATAGCTAAATCCACTCATCATGCTGCTACTAGCCTTATGACATTGATTTCATGGCTGAGTGATATTCCATTGTATATAAGGACCACATCTTCTTTATCCATTCTTCTCTTTCCTGGGATATTTAAGGTGTAACGAAGTGGAGGTTCTTGTCAACAGAGTAGCCCAAAACTTTAGGGTGCCTGTGTCTTGCTGATTTTTAGTTTTCCCAATTTATACGCCCATGAGTGGAAGTGCCCAAGCTCTCTAAGCTGAGTTTTTTAGATGTTTCAGGACACACCGTACACTTCTCCAGAGTGGCTCTTGGCAATTTACGTCCCGCCCATCAGCGTAGCAAGGCTCCCATTTCTCCATGGCCTGTCCTGCATTTCTGGTTTTGACACTTTATTCAGCATGGCCCTTTTGACCGATGGGAAGCGAGACTGCTTTGTAGCGCTGATTTGCCTTTCCAGGTTGCTTGGTTGGTCAAAAAGGGCGTATGCGTTTTTTCCTGAATATATTCAGGAAAAAACGCATACGCCCTTTTTGGCCAAGTGCATCACTGTCGAGGTTTTGCCGCTTTTCCTGTGCTTTAAAGGCGATTCGAATCTACCTCCTGAAATCTGTTTCCTGCAATTCTGCCTTGCTTTCAAATCCTCTTCGTTGCCTTCCCTCAATATATTTGTGGACGAGAGTTATCATTTCTAAGTCTGCAGGTTTGTGAATTGCAGTGCCCCTGAGCTCCATTATTCAACTCTCTTTCTTGGGAGCTGGCCGCAAAAGCGCAGGATTGCTTCAGGCCGTATTCTGGTTCCTGGCGGCAGGCTGAGCCTGTGGTTAATTCTTCTTCCTGATGGGAAAACAGAGTGACCTGTGCCTGTCCCAACACCTAGAGCTAGTCTCTCATTGGTTCCCCCTCTTCCCGTTCATCCTCAGGACAAATTGCAACCTGTACGGAACAGGAGGATAAAGGTGCTGATTCTCCAAGGAGAGAGATTGCTAGTAAAGCGGCTGGAATGGCGAACCGGAGCACAAGGAGATGAGAAATGAGGTGCGTTTTAGAAACCTTTCCCCATCACACGGTGTGCCATCTTCGGGGTTTCTCATGCATGTTTTCAATGTAGGACGATGCCCTTGAACCTGGAGATTTGGGACCCATGGGATGGGTACCACGCCGTATTAATTTAAAGGGTCTGCGTTAGCTCACCCAACCTCACCAAACCTCTCAGCCCCAAGAGTGTCCACCCATATGTCTCAATCAGCTGTGGGTCTAGATATGGTCAATCCAGGTGGCATCACAGCCCCTGAACGAATTTTGTAAGAATTTCTCTCTCTTTCACTGTCTTTGTTTCACGGGTTTTGAAAAGTAATTGATTTTTATAATGGGGTTTGGCTGCTTTTCACTGCTGTGTTTATGCCGCTTTACACCCACTTGACTCACTTACAGAGAGATAGCAATACATAGGTTTGAAGATTCTTACTAGTCAGATATATTCTTGGGCGGTGAATAGGGGGTGTTGAGTCCAGTTCACTGAGCAAGGAGTAGGTCTTGTCTATTACATATTGGGTTTATGGAACGATATCTGAGCTAATTTGAAACCCTTGTTTTATGCATCACCCCACCTCACCTTTCCCGTTAAGCAGCCATAGTGTGTTTTCTAAACGTGTGACTCTGTTCTGTTTTGTAATTCAGTTCAAGGGTAGCGGTTTTTACATTCCCTCTATAAGTGATATCTTATGATAAGTGTCTTTTTCTGTGTGATTTACTTCACTTAGAATCGTCATAGCTAAATCCACTCATCATGCTGCTACTAGCCTTATGACATTGATTTCATGGCTGAGTGATATTCCATTGTATATAAGGACCACATCTTCTTTATCCATTCTTCTCTGTCCTGGGATATTTAAGGTGTAACGAAGTGGAGGTTCTTGTCAACAGAGTAGCCCAAAACATTGGGGTGCCTGTGTCTTGCTGATTTTTAGTTTTCCCAATTTATACGGCCATGAGTGGAAGTGCCCTATGCTCTCTAAGCTGAGTTTTTTAGATGTTTCAGGACACACCGTACACTTCTCCAGAGTGGCTGTTGGCAATGTACATCCCGCCCATCAGCGTAGCAAGGCTCCCATTTCTCCATGGCCTGTCCTGCATTTCTGGTTTTGACACTTTATTCAGCATGGCCCTTTTGACCGATGGGATGCGAGACTTCTTTGTAGCGCTGATTTGCCTTTCCAGGTTGCTTGGTTGGCCAAAAAGGGCGTATGCGTTTTTTCCTGAATATATTCAGGAAAAAACGCATACGCCCTTTTTGGCCAAGGGCATCATTGTCGAGGTTTTGCCGCTTTTCCTGTGCTTTAAAGGCGATTCGAATCTACCTCCTGAAATCTGTTTCCTGCAATTCTGCCTTGCTTTCAAATCCTCTTCGTTGCCTTCCCTCAATATATTTGTGGACGAGAGTTATCATTTCTAAGTCTGCAGGTTTGTGAATTGCAGTGCCCCTGAGCTCCATTATTCAACTCTCTTTCTTGGGAGCTGGCCGCAAAAGCGCAGGATTGCTTCAGGCCGTATTCTGGTTCCTGGCGGCAGGCTGAGCCTGTGGTTAATTCTTCTTCCTGATGGGAAAACAGAGTGACCTGTGCCTGTCCCAACACCTAGAGCTAGTCTCTCATTGGTTGCCCCTCTTCCCGTTCATCCTCAGGACAAATTGCAACCTGTACGGAACAGGAGGATAAAGGTGCTGATTCTCCAAGGAGAGAGATTGCTAGTAAAGCGGCTGGAATGGCGAACCGGAGCACAAGGAGATGAGAAATGAGGTGCGTTTTAGAAACCTTTCCCCATCACACGGTGTGCCATCTTCGGGGTTTCTCATGCATGTTTTCAATGTAGGACGATGCCCTTGAACCTGGAGATTTGGGACCCATGGGATGGGTACCACGCCGTATTAATTTAAAGGGTCTGCGTTAGCTCACCCAACCTCACCAAACCTCTCAGCCCCAAGAGTGTCCACCCATATGTCTCAATCAGCTGTGGGTCTAGATATGGTCAATCCAGGTGGCATCACAGCCCCTGAACGAATTTTGTAAGAATTTCTCTCTCTTTCACTGTCTTTGTTTCACGGGTTTTGAAAAGTAATTGATTTTTATAATGGGGTTTGGCTGCTTTTCACTGCTGTGTTTATGCCGCTTTACACCCACTTGACTCACTTACAGAGAGATATCAATACATAGGTTTGAAGATTCTTACTAGTCTGATATATTCCTGGGCGGTGAATAGGGGGTGTTGAGTCCAGTTCACTGAGCAAGGAGTAGGTCTTGTCTATTACATATTGGGTTTATGGAACGATATCTGAGCTAATTTGAAACCCTTGTTTTATGCATCACCCCACCTCACCTTTCCCGTTAAGCAGCCATAGTCTGTTTTCTAAACGTGTGATTCTGTTCTGTTTTGTAATTCAGTTCAAGGGTAGCGGTTTTTACATTCCCTCTATAAGTGATATCTCATGATAAGTGTCTTTTTCTGTGTGACTTATTTCACTTAGAATCGTCATAGCTAAATCCACTCATCATGCTGCTACTAGCCTTATGACATTGATTTCATGGCTGAGTGATATTCCATTGTATATAAGGACCACATCTTCTTTATCCATTCTTCTCTTTCCTGGGATATTTAAGGTGTAACGAAGTGGAGGTTCTTGTCAACAGAGTAGCCCAAAACTTTGGGGTGCCTGTGTCTTGCTGATTTTTAGTTTTCCCAATTTATACGCCCATGAGTGGAAGTGCCCAAGCTCTCTAAGCTGAGTTTTTTAGATGTTTCAGGACACACCGTACACTTCTCCAGAGTGGCTGTTGGCAATTTACGTCCCGCCCATCAGCGTAGCAAGGCTCCCATTTCTCCATGGCCTGTCCTGCATTTCTGGTTTTGACACTTTATTCAGCATGGCCCTTTTGACCGATGGGAAGCGAGACTGCTTTGTAGCGCTGATTTGCCTTTCCAGGTTGCTTGGTTGGCCAAAAAGGGCGTATGCGTTTTTTCCTGAATATATTCAGGAAAAAACGCATACGCCCTTTTTGGCCAAGTGCATCACTGTCGAGGTTTTGCCGCTTTTCCTGTGCTTTAAAGGCGATTCGAATCTACCTCCTGAAATCTGTTTCCTGCAATTCTGCCTTGCTTTCAAATCCTCTTCGTTGCCTTCCCTCAATATATTTGTGGACGAGAGTTATCATTTCTAAGTCTGCAGGTTTGTGAATTGCAGTGCCCCTGAGCTCCATTATTCAACTCTCTTTCTTGGGAGCTGGCCGCAAAAGCGCAGGATTGCTTCAGGCCGTATTCTGGTTCCTGGCGGCAGGCTGAGCCTGTGGTTAATTCTTCTTCCTGATGGGAAAACAGAGTGACCTGTGCCTGTCCCAACACCTAGAGCTAGTCTCTCATTGGTTCCCCCTCTTCCCGTTCATCCTCAGGACAAATTGCAACCTGTACGGAACAGGAGGATAAAGGTGCTGATTCTCCAAGGAGAGAGATTGCTAGTAAAGCGGCTGGAATGGCGAACCGGAGCACAAGGAGATGAGAAATGAGGTGCGTTTTAGAAACCTTTCCCCATCACACGGTGTGCCATCTTCGGGGTTTCTCATGCATGTTTTCAATGTAGGACGATGCCCTTGAACCTGGAGATTTGGGACCCATGGGATGGGTACCACGCCGTATTAATTTAAAGGGTCTGCGTTAGCTCACCCAACCTCACCAAACCTCTCAGCCCCAAGAGTGTCCACCCATATGTCTCAATCAGCTGTGGGTCTAGATATGGTCAATCCAGGTGGCATCACAGCCCCTGAACGAATTTTGTAAGAATTTCTCTCTCTTTCACTGTCTTTGTTTCACGGGTTTTGAAAAGTAATTGATTTTTATAATGGGGTTTGGCTGCTTTTCACTGCTGTGTTTATGCCGCTTTACACCCACTTGACTCACTTACAGAGAGATAGCAATACATAGGTTTGAAGATTCTTACTAGTCAGATATATTCTTGGGCGGTGAATAGGGGGTGTTGAGTCCAGTTCACTGAGCAAGGAGTAGGTCTTGTCTATTACATATTGGGTTTATGGAACGATATCTGAGCTAATTTGAAACCCTTGTTTTATGCATCACCCCACCTCACCTTTCCCGTTAAGCAGCCATAGTGTGTTTTCTAAACGTGTGACTCTGTTCTGTTTTGTAATTCAGTTCAAGGGTAGCGGTTTTTACATTCCCTCTATAAGTGATATCTTATGATAAGTGTCTTTTTCTGTGTGATTTACTTCACTTAGAATCGTCATAGCTAAATCCACTCATCATGCTGCTACTAGCCTTATGACATTGATTTCATGGCTGAGTGATATTCCATTGTATATAAGGACCACATCTTCTTTATCCATTCTTCTCTGTCCTGGGATATTTAAGGTGTAACGAAGTGGAGGTTCTTGTCAACAGAGTAGCCCAAAACATTGGGGTGCCTGTGTCTTGCTGATTTTTAGTTTTCCCAATTTATACGGCCATGAGTGGAAGTGCCCTATGCTCTCTAAGCTGAGTTTTTTAGATGTTTCAGGACACACCGTACACTTCTCCAGAGTGGCTGTTGGCAATGTACATCCCGCCCATCAGCGTAGCAAGGCTCCCATTTCTCCATGGCCTGTCCTGCATTTCTGGTTTTGACACTTTATTCAGCATGGCCCTTTTGACCGATGGGATGCGAGACTTCTTTGTAGCGCTGATTTGCCTTTCCAGGTTGCTTGGTTGGCCAAAAAGGGCGTATGCGTTTTTTCCTGAATATATTCAGGAAAAAACGCATACGCCCTTTTTGGCCAAGGGCATCATTGTCGAGGTTTTGCCGCTTTTCCTGTGCTTTAAAGGCGATTCGAATCTACCTCCTGAAATCTGTTTCCTGCAATTCTGCCTTGCTTTCAAATCCTCTTCGTTGCCTTCCCTCAATATATTTGTGGACGAGAGTTATCATTTCTAAGTCTGCAGGTTTGTGAATTGCAGTGCCCCTGAGCTCCATTATTCAACTCTCTTTCTTGGGAGCTGGCCGCAAAAGCGCAGGATTGCTTCAGGCCGTATTCTGGTTCCTGGCGGCAGGCTGAGCCTGTGGTTAATTCTTCTTCCTGATGGGAAAACAGAGTGACCTGTGCCTGTCCCAACACCTAGAGCTAGTCTCTCATTGGTTGCCCCTCTTCCCGTTCATCCTCAGGACAAATTGCAACCTGTACGGAACAGGAGGATAAAGGTGCTGATTCTCCAAGGAGAGAGATTGCTAGTAAAGCGGCTGGAATGGCGAACCGGAGCACAAGGAGATGAGAAATGAGGTGCGTTTTAGAAACCTTTCCCCATCACACGGTGTGCCATCTTCGGGGTTTCTCATGCATGTTTTCAATGTAGGACGATGCCCTTGAACCTGGAGATTTGGGACCCATGGGATGGGTACCACGCCGTATTAATTTAAAGGGTCTGCGTTAGCTCACCCAACCTCACCAAACCTCTCAGCCCCAAGAGTGTCCACCCATATGTCTCAATCAGCTGTGGGTCTAGATATGGTCAATCCAGGTGGCATCACAGCCCCTGAACGAATTTTGTAAGAATTTCTCTCTCTTTCACTGTCTTTGTTTCACGGGTTTTGAAAAGTAATTGATTTTTATAATGGGGTTTGGCTGCTTTTCACTGCTGTGTTTATGCCGCTTTACACCCACTTGACTCACTTACAGAGAGATATCAATACATAGGTTTGAAGATTCTTACTAGTCTGATATATTCCTGGGCGGTGAATAGGGGGTGTTGAGTCCAGTTCACTGAGCAAGGAGTAGGTCTTGTCTATTACATATTGGGTTTATGGAACGATATCTGAGCTAATTTGAAACCCTTGTTTTATGCATCACCCCACCTCACCTTTCCCGTTAAGCAGCCATAGTCTGTTTTCTAAACGTGTGATTCTGTTCTGTTTTGTAATTCAGTTCAAGGGTAGCGGTTTTTACATTCCCTCTATAAGTGATATCTCATGATAAGTGTCTTTTTCTGTGTGACTTATTTCACTTAGAATCGTCATAGCTAAATCCACTCATCATGCTGCTACTAGCCTTATGACATTGATTTCATGGCTGAGTGATATTCCATTGTATATAAGGACCACATCTTCTTTATCCATTCTTCTCTTTCCTGGGATATTTAAGGTGTAACGAAGTGGAGGTTCTTGTCAACAGAGTAGCCCAAAACTTTGGGGTGCCTGTGTCTTGCTGATTTTTAGTTTTCCCAATTTATACGCCCATGAGTGGAAGTGCCCAAGCTCTCTAAGCTGAGTTTTTTAGATGTTTCAGGACACACCGTACACTTCTCCAGAGTGGCTGTTGGCAATTTACGTCCCGCCCATCAGCGTAGCAAGGCTCCCATTTCTCCATGGCCTGTCCTGCATTTCTGGTTTTGACACTTTATTCAGCATGGCCCTTTTGACCGATGGGAAGCGAGACTGCTTTGTAGCGCTGATTTGCCTTTCCAGGTTGCTTGGTTGGCCAAAAAGGGCGTATGCGTTTTTTCCTGAATATATTCAGGAAAAAACGCATACGCCCTTTTTGGCCAAGTGCATCACTGTCGAGGTTTTGCCGCTTTTCCTGTGCTTTAAAGGCGATTCGAATCTACCTCCTGAAATCTGTTTCCTGCAATTCTGCCTTGCTTTCAAATCCTCTTCGTTGCCTTCCCTCAATATATTTGTGGACGAGAGTTATCATTTCTAAGTCTGCAGGTTTGTGAATTGCAGTGCCCCTGAGCTCCATTATTCAACTCTCTTTCTTGGGAGCTGGCCGCAAAAGCGCAGGATTGCTTCAGGCCGTATTCTGGTTCCTGGCGGCAGGCTGAGCCTGTGGTTAATTCTTCTTCCTGATGGGAAAACAGAGTGACCTGTGCCTGTCCCAACACCTAGAGCTAGTCTCTCATTGGTTCCCCCTCTTCCCGTTCATCCTCAGGACAAATTGCAACCTGTACGGAACAGGAGGATAAAGGTGCTGATTCTCCAAGGAGAGAGATTGCTAGTAAAGCGGCTGGAATGGCGAACCGGAGCACAAGGAGATGAGAAATGAGGTGCGTTTTAGAAACCTTTCCCCATCACACGGTGTGCCATCTTCGGGGTTTCTCATGCATGTTTTCAATGTAGGACGATGCCCTTGAACCTGGAGATTTGGGACCCATGGGATGGGTACCACGCCGTATTAATTTAAAGGGTCTGCGTTAGCTCACCCAACCTCACCAAACCTCTCAGCCCCAAGAGTGTCCACCCATATGTCTCAATCAGCTGTGGGTCTAGATATGGTCAATCCAGGTGGCATCACAGCCCCTGAACGAATTTTGTAAGAATTTCTCTCTCTTTCACTGTCTTTGTTTCACGGGTTTTGAAAAGTAATTGATTTTTATAATGGGGTTTGGCTGCTTTTCACTGCTGTGTTTATGCCGCTTTACACCCACTTGACTCACTTACAGAGAGATAGCAATACATAGGTTTGAAGATTCTTACTAGTCAGATATATTCTTGGGCGGTGAATAGGGGGTGTTGAGTCCAGTTCACTGAGCAAGGAGTAGGTCTTGTCTATTACATATTGGGTTTATGGAACGATATCTGAGCTAATTTGAAACCCTTGTTTTATGCATCACCCCACCTCACCTTTCCCGTTAAGCAGCCATAGTGTGTTTTCTAAACGTGTGACTCTGTTCTGTTTTGTAATTCAGTTCAAGGGTAGCGGTTTTTACATTCCCTCTATAAGTGATATCTTATGATAAGTGTCTTTTTCTGTGTGATTTACTTCACTTAGAATCGTCATACCTAAATCCACTCATCATGCTGCTACTAGCCTTATGACATTGATTTCATGGCTGAGTGATATTCCATTGTATATAAGGACCACATCTTCTTTATCCATTCTTCTCTTTCCTGGGATATTTAAGGTGTAACGAAGTGGAGGTTCTTGTCAACAGAGTAGCCCAAAACTTTGGGGTGCCTGTGTCTTGCTGATTTTTAGTTTTCCCAATTTATACGGCCATGAGTGGAAGTGCCCTATGCTCTCTAAGCTGAGTTTTTTAGATGTTTCAGGACACACCTTACACTTCTCCAGAGTGGCTGTTGGCAATGTACATCCCGCCCATCAGCGTAGCAAGGCTCCCATTTCTCCATGGCCTGTCCTGCATTTCTGGTTTTGACACTTTATTCAGCATGGCCCTTTTGACCGATGGGAAGCGAGACTTCTTTGTAGCGCTGATTTGCCTTTCCAGGTTGCTTGGTTGGCCAAAAAGGGCGTATGCGTTTTTTCCTGAATATATTCAGGAATATATTCAGGAAAAAACGCATACGCCCTTTTTGGCCAAGGGCATCATTGTCGATGTTTTGCCGCTTTTCCTGTGCTTTAAAGGCGATTCGAATCTACCTCCTGAAATCTGTTTCCTGCAATTCTGGCTTGCTTTCAAATCCTCTTCGTTGCCTTCCCTCAATATATTTGTGGACGAGAGTTATCATTTCTAAGTCTGCAGGTTTGTGAATTGCAGTGCCCCTGAGCTCCATTATTCAACTCGCTTTCTTGGGAGCTGGCCGCAAAAGCGCAGGATTGCTTCAGGCCGTATTCTGGTTCCTGGCGGCAGGCTGAGCCTGTGGTTAATTCTTCTTCCTGATGGGAAAACAGAGTGACCTGTGCCTGTCCCAACACCTAGAGCTAGTCTCTCATTGGTTCCCCCTCTTCCCGTTCATCCTCAGGACAAATTGCAACCTGTACGGAACAGGAGGATAAAGGTGCTGATTCTCCAAGGAGAGAGATTGCTAGTAAAGCGGCTGGAATGGCGAACCGGAGCACAAGGAGATGAGAAATGAGGTGCGTTTTAGAAACCTTTCCCGATCACACGGTGTGCCATCTTCGAGGTTTCTCATTCGTGTTTTCAATGTAGGACGTTGCCCTTGAACCTGGAGATTTGGGACCCATGGGTTGGGTACCACGCCGTATTAATTTAAAGGGTCTGCGTTAGCTCACCCAACCTCACCAAACCTCTCAGCCACAAGAGTGTCCACCCATATGTCTCAATCAGCTGTGGGTCTAGATATGGTCAATCCAGGTGGCATCACAGCCCCTGAACGAATTTTGTAAGAATTTCTCTCTCTTTCACTGTCTTTGTTTCACGGGTTTTGAAAAGTAATTGATTTTTATAATGGGGTTTGGCTGCTTTTCACTGCTGTGTTTATGCCGCTTTACACCCACTTGACTCACTTACAGAGAGATATCAATACATAGGTTTGAAGATTCTTACTAGTCAGATATATTCTTGGGCGGTGAATAGGGGGTGTTGAGTCCAGTTCACTGAGCAAGGAGTAGGTCTTGTCTATTACATATTGGGTTTATGGGACGATTTCTGAGCTAATTTGAAACCCTTGTTTTATGCATCACCCCACCTCACCTTTCCCATTAAGCAGCCATAGTGTGTTTTCTAAACGTGTGACTCTGTTCTGTTTTGTAATTCAGTTCAAGGGTAGCGGTTTTTACATTCCCTCTATAAGTGATATCTTATGATAAGTGTCTTTTTCTGTGTGATTTATTTCACTTAGAATCGTCATACCTAAATCCACTCATCATGCTGCTACTAGCCTTATGACATTGATTTCATGGATGAGTGATATTCCATTGTACATAAGGACCACAACTTCTTTATCCATTCTTCTCTTTCCTCGCATATTTAAGGTGTAACGAAGTGGAGGTTCTTGTCAACAGAGTAGCCCAAAACTTTGGGGTGCCTGTGTCTTGCTGATTTTTAGTTTTCCCAATTTAAACGCCCATGAGTGGAAGTGCCCAATCTCTCTAAGCTGAGCTTTTTAGATGTTTCAGGACACACCGTACACTTCTCCAGAGTGGCTGTTGGCAATTTACGTCCCGCCCATCAGCGTAGCAAGGCTCCCATTTCTCCATGGCCTGTCCTGCATTTCTGGTTTTGACACTTTATTCAGCATGGCCCTTTTGACCGATGGGAAGCGAGACTTCTTTGTAGCGCTGATTTGCCTTTCCAGGTTGCTTGGTTGGCCAAAAAGGGCGTATGCGTTTTTTCCTGAATATATTCAGGAAAAAACGCATACGCCCTTTTTGGCCAAGGGCATCATTGTCGAGGTTTTGCCGCTTTTCCTCTGCTTTAAAGGCGATTCGAATCTACCTCCTGAAATCTGTTTCCTGCAATTCTGCCTTACTTTCAAATCCTCTTCGTTGCCTTCCCTCAATATATTTGTGGACGAGAGTTATCATTTCTAAGTCTGCAGGTTTGTGAATTGCAGTGCCCCTGAGCTCCATTCTTCAACTCGCTTTCTTGGGAGCTGGCCGCAAAAGCGCAGGATTGCTTCAGGCCGTATTCTGGTTCCTGGCGGCAGGCTGAGCCTGTGGTTAATTCTTCTTCCTGATGGGAAAACAGAGTGACCTGTGCCTGTCCCAACACCTAGAGCTAGTCTCTCATTGGTTCCCCCTCTTCCCGTTCATCCTCAGGACAAATTGCAACCTGTACGGAACAGGAGGATAAAGGTGCTGATTCTCCAAGGAGAGAGATTGCTAGTAAAGCGGCTGGAATGGCGAACCGGAGCACAAGGAGATGAGAAATGAGGTGCGTTTTAGAAACCTTTCCCCATCACACGGTGTGCCATCTTCGGGGTTTCTCATGCATGTTTTCAATGTAGGACGATGCCCTTGAACCTGGAGATTTGGGACCCATGGGATGGGTACCACGCCGTATTAATTTAAAGGGTCTGCGTTAGCTCACCCAACCTCACCAAACCTCTCAGCCCCAAGAGTGTCCACCCATATGTCTCAATCAGCTGTGGGTCTAGATATGGTCAATCCAGGTGGCATCACAGCCCCTGAACGAATTTTGTAAGAATTTCTCTCTCTTTCACTGTCTTTGTTTCACGGGTTTTGAAAAGTAATTGATTTTTATAATGGGGTTTGGCTGCTTTTCACTGCTGTGTTTATGCCGCTTTACACCCACTTGACTCACTTACAGAGAGATATCAATACATAGGTTTGAAGATTCTTACTAGTCAGATATATTCTTGGGCGGTGAATAGGGGGTGTTGAGTCCAGTTCACTGAGCAAGGAGTAGGTCTTGTCTATTACATATTGGGTTTATGGAACGATATCTGAGCTAATTCGAAACCCTTGTTTTATGCATCACCCCACCTCACCTTTCCCGTTAAGCAGCCATAGTCTGTTTTCTAAACGTGTGATTCTGTTCTGTTTTGTAATTCAGTTCAAGGGTAGCGGTTTTTACATTCCCTCTATAAGTGATATCTCATGATAAGTGTCTTTTTCTGTGTGACTTATTTCACTTAGAATCGTCATAGCTAAATCCACTCATCATGCTGCTACTAGCCTTATGACATTGATTTCATGGCTGAGTGATATTCCATTGTATATAAGGAGCACATCTTCTTTATCCATTCTTCTCTTTCCTCGGATATTTAAGGTGTAACGAAGTGGAGGTTCTTGTCAACAGAGTAGCCCAAAACTTTGGGGTGCCTGTGTCTTGCTGATTTTTAGTTTTCCCAATTTATACGCCCATGAGTGGAAGTGCCCAAGCTCTCTAAGCTGAGTTTTTTAGATGTTTCAGGACACACCGTACACTTCTCCAGAGTGGCTGTTGGCAATTTACGTCCCGCCCATCAGCGTAGCAAGGCTCCCATTTCTCCATGGCCTGTCCTGCATTTCTGGTTTTGACACTTTATTCAGCATGGCCCTTTTGACCGATGGGAAGCGAGACTGCTTTGTAGCGCTGATTTGCCTTTCCAGGTTGCTTGGTTGGCCAAAAAGGGCGTATGCGTTTTTTCCTGAATATATTCAGGAAAAAACGCATACGCCCTTTTTGGCCAAGTGCATCACTGTCGAGGTTTTGCCGCTTTTCCTGTGCTTTAAAGGCGATTCGAATCTACCTCCTGAAATCTGTTTCCTGCAATTCTGCCTTGCTTTCAAATCCTCTTCGTTGCCTTCCCTCAATATATTTGTGGACGAGAGTTATCATTTCTAAGTCTGCAGGTTTGTGAATTGCAGTGCCCCTGAGCTCCATTATTCAACTCTCTTTCTTGGGAGCTGGCCCCAAAAGCGCAGGATTGCTTCAGGCCGTATTCTGGTTCCTGGCGGCAGGCTGAGCCTGTGGTTAATTCTTCTTCCTGATGGGAAAACAGAGTGACCTGTGCCTGTCCCAACACCTAGAGCTAGTCTCTCATTGGTTCCCCCTCTTCCCGTTCATCCTCAGGACAAATTGCAACCTGTACGGAACAGGAGGATAAAGGTGCTGATTCTCCAAGGAGAGAGATTGCTAGTAAAGCGGCTGGAATGGCGAACCGGAGCACAAGGAGATGAGAAATGAGGTGCGTTTTAGAAACCTTTCCCGATCACACGGTGTACCATCTTCGGGGTTTCTCATGCATGTTTTCAATGTAGGACGATGCCCTTGAACCTGGAGATTTGGGACCCATGGGATGGGTACCACGCCGTATTAATTTAAAGGGTCTGCGTTAGCTCACCCAACCTCACCAAACCTCTCAGCCCCAAGAGTGTCCACCCATATGTCTCAAACAGCTGTGGGTCTAGATATGGTCAATCCAGGTGGCATCACAGCCCGTGAACGAATTTTGTAAGAATTTCTCTCTCTTTCACTGTCTTTGTTTCACGGGTTTTGAAGAGTAATTGATTTTTATAATGGGGTTTGGCTGCTTTTCACTGCTGTGTTTATGCCGCTTTATACCCACTTGACTCACTTACAGAGAGATATCAATACATAGGTTTGAAGATTCTTACTAGTCAGATATATTCTTGGGCGGTGAATAGGGGGTGTTGAGTCCAGTTCACTGAGCAAGGAGTAGGTCTTGTCTATTACATATTGGGTTTATGGAACGGTATCTGAGCTAATTTGAAACCCTTGATTTATGCATCACCCCACCTCACCTTTCCCGTTAAGCAGCCATAGTGTGTTTTCTAAACGTGTGACTCTGTTCTATTTTGTAATGCATTTCAAGGGTAGCGGTTTTTACATTCCCTCTATAAGTGATATCTTATGATAAGTGTCTTTTTCTGTGTGATTTATTTCACTTAGAATCGTCATACCTAAATCCACTCATCATGCTGCTACTAGCCTTATGACATTGATTTCATGGCTGAGTGATATTCCATTGTACATAAGGACCACAACTTCTTTATCCATTCTTCTCTTTCCTCGGATATTTAAGGTGTAACGAAGTGGAGGTTCTTGTCAACAGAGTAGCCCTAAACTTTGGGGTGCCTGTGTCTTGCTGATTTTTAGTTTTCCCAATTTATACGCCCATGAGTGGAAGTGCCCAAGCTCTCTAAGCTGAGTTTTTTAGATGTTTCAAGACACACCATACACTTTCTCCAGAGTGGCTGTTGGCAATTTACGTCCCGCCCATCAGCGTAGCAAGGCTCCCATTTCTCCATGGCCTGTCTTGCATTTCTGGTTTTGACACTTTATTCAGCATGGCCCTTTTGACCGATGGGAAGCGAGACTTCTTTGTAGCGCTGATTTGCCTTTCCAGGTTGCTTGGTTGGCCAAAAAGGGCGTATGCGTTTTTTCCTGAATATATTCAGGAAAAAACGCATACGCCCTTTTTGGCCAAGGGCATCATTGTCGAGGTTTTGCCGCTTTTCCTGTGCTTTAAAGGAGATTCGAATCTACCTCCTGAAATCTGTTTCCTGCAATTCTGCCTTGCTTTCAAATCCTCTTCGTTGCCTTCCCTCAATATATTTGTGGACGAGAGTTATCATTTCTAAGTCTGCAGGTTTGTGAATTGCAGTGCCCCTGAGCTCCATTCTTCAACTCGCTTTCTTGGGAGCTGGCCGCAAAAGCGCAGGATTGCTTCAGGCCGTATTCTGCTTCCTGGCGGCAGGCTGAGCCTGTGGTTAATTCTTCTTCCTGATGGGAAAATAGAATGACCTGTGCCTGTCCCGACACCTAGAGCTAGTCTCTCATTGGTTCCCCCTCTTCCCGTTCATCCTCAGGACAAATTGCAACCTGTACGGAACAGGATGATAAAGGTGCTGATTCTCCAAGGAGGGAGATTGCTAGGAAAGCGGCTGGAATGGCGAACCGGAGCACAAGGACATGAGAAATGAGGTGCGTTTTAGAAACCTTTCCCGATCACACGGTGTACCATCTTCGGGGTTTCTCATGCATGTTTTCAATGTAGGACGATGCCCTTGAACCTGGAGATTTGGGACCCATGGGATGGGTACCACGCCGTATTAATTTAAAGGGTCTGCGTTAGCTCACCCAACCTCACCAAACCTCTCAGCCCCAAGAGTGTCCACCCATATGTCTCAAACAGCTGTGGGTCTAGATATGGTCAATCCAGGTGGCATCACAGCCCCTGAACGAATTTTGTAAGAATTTCTCTCTCTTTCACTGTCTTTGTTTCACGGGTTTTGAAAAGTAATTGATTTTTATAATGGGGTTTAGCTGCTTTTCACTGCTGTATTTATGCCGCTTTATACCCACTTGACTCACTTACAGAGAGATATCAATACACAGGTTTGAAGATTCTTCCTAGTCAGATATATTCTTGGGCGGTGAATAGGGGGTGTTGAGTCCAGTTCACTGAGCAAGGAGTAGGTCTTGTCTATTACATATTGGGTTTATGGAACGGTATCTGAGCTAATTTGAAACCCTTGATTTATGCATCACCCCACCTCACCTTTCCCGTTAAGCAGCCATAGTGTGTTTTCTAAACGTGTGAGTCTGTTCTATTTTGTAATGCAGTTCAAGCGTAGCGGTTTTTACATTCCCTCTATAAGTGATATCTTATGATAAGTGTCTTTTTCTGTGTGATTTTTTTCACTTAGAATCGTCATACCTAAATCCACTCATCATGCTGCTACTAGCCTTATGACATTGATTTCATGGCTGAGTGATATTCCATTGTACATAAGGACCACAACTTCTTTATCCATTCTTGTCTTTCCTCGGATATTTAAGGTGTAATGAAGTGGAGGTCTTTGTCAACAGAGTAGCCCAAAACTTTGGGGTGCCTGTGTCTTGCTGATTTTTAGTTTTCCCAATTTATACGCCCATGAGTGGAAGTGCCCAAGCTCTCTAAGCTGAGTTTTTTAGATGTTTCAGGACACACCGTACACTTCTCCAGAGTGGCTGTTGGCAATTTACGTCCCGCCCATCAGCGTAGCAAGGCTCCCATTTCTCCATGGCCTGTCCTGCATTTCTGGTTTTGACACTTTATTCAGCATGGCCCTTTTGACCGATGGGAAGCGAGACTTCTTTGTAGCGCTGATTTGCCTTTCCAGGTTGCTTGGTTGGCCAAAAAGGGCGTATGCGTTTTTTCCTGAATATATTCAGGAAAAAAACGCATACGCCCTTTTTGGCCAAGGGCATCACTGTCGATGTTTTGCCGCTTTTCCTGTGCTTTAAAGGCGATTCGAATGTACCTCCTGAAATCTGTTTCCTGCAATTCTGCCTTGCTTTCAAATCCTCTTCGTTGCCTTCCCTCAATATATTTGTGGACGAGAGTTATCATTTGTAAGTCTGCAGGTTTGTGAATTGCAGTGCCCCTGAGCTCCATGATTCAACTCGCTTTCTTGGGAGCTGGCCGCAAAAGCGCAGGATTGCTTCAGGCCGTATTCTGGTTCCAGGCGGCAGGCTGAGCCTGTGGTTAATTCTTCTTCCTTATGGGAAAACAGAGTGACCTGTGCCTGTCCCAACACATAGAGCTAGTCTCTCATTGGTTGCCCCTCTTCCCGTTCATCCTCAGGACAAATTGCAACCTGTACGGAACAGGAGGATAAAGGTGCTGATTCTCCAAGGAGAGAGATTGCTAGTAAAGCGGCTGGAATGGCGAGCCGGAGCACAAGGTGATGAGAAATGAGGTGCGTTTTAGAAACCTTTCCCGATCACACGGTGTGCCATCTTCGGGGTTTCTCATGCATGTTTTCAATGTAGGACGATGCCCTTGAACCTGGAGATTTGGGACCCATGGGATGGGTACCACGCCGTATTAATTTAAAGGGTCTGCGTTAGCTCACCCAACCTCACCAAACCTCTCAGCCCCAAGAGTGTCCACCCTTATGTCTCAATCAGCTGTGGGTCTAGATATGTTCAATCCAGGTGGCATCACAGCCCCTGAACGAATTTTGTAAGAATTTCTCTCTTTCACTGTCTTTGTTTCACGGGTTTTGAAAAGTAATTGATTTTTATAATGGGGTTTGTCTGCTTTTCACTGCTGTGTTTATGCCGCTTTACACCCACTTGACTCACTTACAGAGAGATATCAATACATAGGTTTGAAGATTCTTACTAGTCTGATATATTCCTGGGCGGTGAATAGGGGGTGTTGAGTCCAGTTCACTGAGCAAGGAGTAGGTCTTGTCTATTACATATTGGGTTTATGGAACGATATCTGAGCTAATTTGAAACCCTTGTTTTATGCATCACCCCACCTCACCTTTCCCGTTAAGCAGCCATAGTCTGTTTTCTAAACGTGTGATTCTGCTCTGTTTTGTAATTCAGTTCAAGGGTAGCGGTTTTTACATTCCCTCTATAAGTGATATCTCATGATAAGTGTCTTTTTCTGTGTGACTTATTTCACTTAGAATCGTCATAGCTAAATCCACTCATCATGCTGCTACTAGCCTTATGACATTGATTTCATGGCTGAGTGATATTCCATTGTATATAAGGACCACATCTTCTTTATCCATTCTTCTCTTTCCTGGGATATTTAAGGTGTAACGAAGTGGAGGTTCTTGTCAACAGAGTAGCCCAAAACTTTGGGGTGCCTGTGTCTTGCTGATTTTTAGTTTTCCCAATTTATACGCCCATGAGTGGAAGTGCCCTATGCTCTCTAAGCTGAGTTTTTTAGATGTTTCAGGACACACCGTACACTTCTCCAGAGTGGCTGTTGGCAATTTACATCCCGCCCATCAGTGTAGCAAGGCTCCCATTTCTCCATGGCCTGTCCTGCATTTCTGGTTTTGACACTTTATTCAGCATGGCCCTTTTGACCGATGGGAAGCGAGACTTCTTTGTAGCGCTGATTTGCCTTTCCAGGTTGCTTGGTTGGCCAAAAAGGGCGTATGCGTTTTTTCCTGAATATATTCAGGAAAAAACGCATACGCCCTTTTTGGCCAAGGGCATCATTGTCGAGGTTTTGCCGCTTTTCCTGTGCTTTAAAGGCGATTCGAATGTACCTCCTGAAATCTGTTTCCTGCAATTCTGCCTTGCTTTCAAATCCTCTTCGTTGCCTTCCCTCAATATATTTGTGGACGAGAGTTATCATTTGTAAGTCTGCAGGTTTGTGAATTGCAGTGCCCCTGAGCTCCATGATTCAACTCGCTTTCTTGGGAGCTGGCCGCAAAAGCGCAGGATTGCTTCAGGCCGTATTCTGGTTCCTGGCGGCAGGCTGAGCCTGTGGTTAATTCTTCTTCCTGATGGGAAAACAGAGTGACCTGTGCCTGTCCCAACACCTAGAGCTAGTCTCTCATTGGTTCCCCCTCTTCCCGTTCATCCTCAGGACAAATTGCAACCTGTACGGAACAGGAGGATAAAGGTGCTGATTCTCCAAGGAGACAGATTGCTAGTAAAGCGGCTGGAATGGCGAGCCGGAGCACAAGGAGATGAGAAATGAGGTGCGTTTTAGAAACCTTTCCCGATCACACGGTGTGCCATCTTCGGGGTTTCTCATGCATGTTTTCAATGTAGGACGTTGCCCTTGAACCTGGAGATTTGGGACCCATGGGATGGGTACCACGCCGTATTAATTTAAAGGGTCTGCGTTAGCTCACCCAACCTCACCAAACCTCTCAGCCCCAAGAGTGTCCACCCATATGTCTCAATCATCTGTGGGTCTAGATATGGTCAATCCAGGTGGCATCACAGCCCCTGAACGAATTTTGTAAGAATTTCTCTCTCTTTCACTGTCTTTGTTTCACGGGTTTTGAAAAATAATTGATTTTTATAATGGGGTTTGGCTGCTTTTCACTGCTGTGTTTATGCCGCTTTACACCCACTTGACTCACTTACAGAGAGATATCAATACATAGGTTTGAAGATTCTTACTAGTCTGATATATTCCTTTGCGGTGAATAGGGGGTGTTGAGTCCAGTTCACTGAGCAAGGAGTAGGTCTTGTCTATTACATATTGGGTTTATGGAACGATATCTGAGCTAATTTGAAACCCTTGTTTTATGCATCACCCCACCTCACCTTTCCCGTTAAGCAGCCATAGTGTGTTTTCTAAACGTGTGATTCTGTTCTGTTTTGTAATTCAGTTCAAGGGTAGCGGTTTTTACATTCCCTCTATAAGTGATATCTCATGATAAGTGTCTTTTTCTGTGTGACTTATTTCACTTAGAATCGTCATAGCTAAATCCACTCATCATGCTGCTACTAGCCTTATGACATTGATTTCATGGCTGAGTGATATTCCATTGTATATAAGGACCACATCTTTTTTATCCATTCTTCTCTTTCCTGGGATATTTAAGGTGTAACGAAGTGGAGGTTCTTGTCAACAGAGTAGCCCAAAACTTTGGGGTGCCTGTGTCTTGCTGATTTTTAGTTTTCCCAATTTATACGCCCATGAGTGGAAGTGCCCAAGCTCTCTAAGCTGAGTTTTTTAGATGTTTCAGGACACACCGTACACTTCTCCAGAGTGGCTGTTGGCAATTTACGTCCCGCCCATCAGCGTAGCAAGGCTCCCATTTCTCCATGGCCTGTCCTGCATTTCTGGTTTTGACACTTTATTCAGCATGGCCCTTTTGACCGATGGGAAGCGAGACTGCTTTGTAGCGCTGATTTGCCTTTCCAGGTTGCTTGGTTGGCCAAAAAGGGCGTATGCATTTTTTCCTGAATATATTCAGGAAAAAACGCATACGCCCTTTTTGGCCAAGTGCATCACTGTCGAGGTTTTGCCGCTTTTCCTGTGCTTTAAAGGCGATTCGAATGTACCTCCTGAAATCTGTTTCCTGCAATTCTGGCTTGCTTTCAAATCCTCTTCGTTGCCTTCCCTCAATATATTTGTGGACGAGAGTTATCATTTCTAAGTCTGCATGTTTGTGAATTGCAGTGCCCCTGAGCTCCATGATTCAACTCGCTTTCTTGGGAGCTGGCCGCAAAAGCGCAGGATTGCTTCAGGCCGTATTCTGGTTCCTGGCGGCAGGCTGAGCCTGTGGTTAATTCTTCTTCCTGATGGGAAAACAGAGTGACCTGTGCCTGTCCCAACACCTAGAGCTAGTCTCTCATTGGTTCCCCCTCTTCCCGTTCATCCTCAGGACAAATTGCAACCTGTACGGAACAGGAGGATAAAGGTGCTGATTCTCCAAGGAGACAGATTGCTAGTAAAGCGGCTGGAATGGCGAACCGGAGCACAAGGAGATGGGAAATGAGGTGCGTTTTAGAAACCTTTCCCGATCACACGGTGTACCATCTTCGGGGTTTCTCATGCATGTTTTCAATGTAGGACGATGCCCTTGAACCTGGAGATTTGGGACCCATGGGATGGGTACCACGCCGTATTACTTTAAAGGGTCTGCGTTTGCTCACCCAACCTCACCAAACCTCTCAGCCCCAAGAGTGTCCACCCATATGTCTCAAACAGCTGTGGGTCTAGATATGGTCAATCCAGGTGGCATCACAGCCCCTGAACGAATTTTGTAAGAATTTCTCTCTCTTTCACTGTCTTTGTTTCACGGGTTTTGAAAAGTAATTGATTTTTATAATGGGGTTTGGCTGCTTTTCACTGCTGTGTTTATGCCGCTTTACACCCACTTGACTCACTTACAGAGAGATATCAATACATAGGTTTGAAGATTCTTACTAGTCTGATATATTCCTGGGCGGTGAATAGGGGGTGTTGAGTCCAGTTCACTGAGCAAGGAGTAGGTCTTGTCTATTACATATTGGGTTTATGGAACGATATCTGAGCTAATTTGAAACCCTTGTTTCATGCATCACCCCACCTCACCTTTCCCGTTAAGCAGCCATAGTCTGTTTTCTAAACGTGTGATTCTGTTCTGTTTTGTAATTCAGTTCTAGGGTAGCGGTTTTTACATTCCCTCTATAAGTGATATCTCATGATAAGTGTCTTTTTCTGTGTGACTTATTTCACTTAGAATCGTCATACCTAAATCCACTCATCATGCTGCTACTAGCCTTATGACATTGATTTCATGGCTGAGTGATATTCCATTGTACATAAGGACCACAACTTCTTTATCCATTCTTCTCTTTCCTCGGATATTTAAGGTGTAACGAAGTGGAGGTTCTTGTCAACAGAGTAGCCCTAAACTTTGGGGTGCCTGTGTCTTGCTGATTTTTAGTTTTCCCAATTTATACGCCCATGAGTGGAAGTGCATAAGCTCTCTAAGCTGAGTTTTTTAGATGTTTCAAGACACACCATACACTTTCTCCAGAGTGGCTGTTGGCAATTTACGTCCCGCCCATCAGCGTAGCAAGGCTCCCATTTCTCCATGGCCTGTCCTGCATTTCTGGTTTTGACACTTTATTCAGCATGGCCCTTTTGACCGATGGGAAGCGAGACTTCTTTGTAGCGCTGATTTGCCTTTCCAGGTTGCTTGGTTGGCCAAAAAGGGCGTATGCGTTTTTTCCTGAATATATTCAGGAAAAAACGCATACGCCCTTTTTGGCCAAGGGCATCATTGTCGAGGTTTTGCCGCTTTTCCTGTGCTTTAAAGGCGATTCGAATCTACCTCCTGAAATCTGTTTCCTGCAATTCTGCCTTGCTTTCAAATCCTCTTCGTTGCCTTCCCTCAATATATTTGTGGACGAGAGTTATCATTTCTAAGTCTGCATGTTTGTGAATGGCAGTGCCCCTGAGCTCCATTCTTCAACTCGCTTTCTTGGGAGCTGGCCGCAAAAGCGCAGGATTGCTTCAGGCCGTATTCTGCTTCCTGGCGGCAGGCTGAGCCTGTGGTGAATTCTTCTTCCTGATGGGAAAATAGAGTGACCTGTGCCTGTCCCGACACCTAGAGCTAGTCTCTCATTGGTTCCCCCTCTTCCCGTTCATCCTCAGGACAAATTGCAACCTGTACGGAACAGGATGATAAAGGTGCTGATTCTCCAAGGAGGGAGATTGCTAGGAAAGCGGCTGGAATGGCGAACCGGAGCACAAGGAGATGAGAAATGAGGTGCGTTTTAGAAACCTTTCCCGATCACACGGTGTACCATCTTCGGGGTTTCTCATGCATGTTTTCAATGTAGGACGATGCCCTTGAACCTGGAGATTTGGGTCCCATGGGATGGGTACCACGCCGTATTACTTTAAAGGGTCTGCGTTTGCTCACCCAACCTCACCAAACCTCTCAGCCCCAAGAGTGTCCACCCATATGTCTCAAACAGCTGTGGGTCTAGATATGGTCAATCCAGGTGGCATCACAGCCCCTGAACGAATTTTGTAAGAATTTCTCTCTCTTTCACTGTCTTTGTTTCACGGGTTTTGAAAAGTAATTGATTTTTATAATGGGGTTTGGCTGCTTTTCACTGCTGTGTTTATGCCGCTTTACACCCACTTGACTCACTTACAGAGAGATATCAATACATAGGTTTGAAGATTCTTACTAGTCTGATATATTCCTGGGCGGTGAATAGGGGGTGTTGAGTCCAGTTCACTGAGCAAGGAGTAGGTCTTGTCTATTACATATTGGGTTTATGGAACGGTATCTGAGCTAATTTGAAACCCTTGATTTATGCATCACCCCACCTCACCTTTCCCGTTAAGCACCCATAGTGTGTTTTCTAAACGTGTAACTCTGTTCTATTTTGTAATTCAGTTCTAGGGTAGCGGTTTTTACATTCCCTCTATAAGTGATATCTCATGATAAGTGTCTTTTTCTGTGTGATTTATTTCACTTAGAATCGTCATACCTAAATCCACTCATCATGCTGCTACTAGCCTTATGACATTGATTTCATGGCTGAGTGATATTCCATTGTACATAAGGACCACAACTTCTTTATCCATTTTTCTCTTTTCTCGGATATTTAAGGTGTAATGAAGTGGAGGTTTTTGTCAACAGAGTAGCCCAAAACTTTGGGGTGCCTGTGTCTTGCTGATTTTTAGTTTTCCCAATTTATACGCCCATGAGTGGAAGTGCCCAAGCTCTCTAAGCTGAGTTTTTTAGATGTTTCAGGACACACCGTACACTTCTCCAGAGTGGCTGTTGGCAATTTACGTCCCGCCCATCAGCGTAGCAAGGCTCCCATTTCTCCATGGCCTGTCCTGCATTTCTGGTTTTGACACTTTTTTCAGCATGGCCCTTTTGACCGATGGGAAGCGAGACTTCTTTGTAGCGCTGATTTGCCTTTCCAGGTTGCTTGGTTGGCCAAAAAGGGCGTATGCGTTTTTTCCTGAATATATTCAGGAAAAAACGCATACGCCCTTTTTGGCCAAGGGCATCATTGTCGAGGTTTTGCCGCTTTTCCTGTGCTTTAAAGGCGATTCGAATCTACCTCCTGAAATCTGTTTCCTGCAATTCTGCCTTGCTTTCAAATCCTCTTCGTTGCCTTCCCTCAATATATTTGTGGACGAGAGTTATCATTTCTAAGTCTGCAGGTTTGTGAATTGCAGTGCCCCTGAGCTCCATTATTCAACTCGCTTTCTTGGGAGCTGGCCGCAAAAGCGCAGGATTGCTTCAGGCCGTATTCTGGTTCCTGGCGGCAGGCTGAGCCTGTGGTTAATTCTTCTTCCTGATGGGAAAACAGAGTGACCTGTGCCTGTCCCAACACCTAGAGATAGTCTCTCATTGGTTCCCCCTCTTCCCGTTCATCCTCAGGACAAATTGCAACCTGTACGGAACAGGAGGATAAAGGTGCTGATTCTCCAAGGAGACAGATTGCTAGTAAAGCGGCTGGAATGGCGAACCGGAGCACAAGGAGATGGGAAATGAGGTGCGTTTTAGAAACCTTTCCCGATCACACGGTGTACCATCTTCGGGGTTTCTCATGCATGTTTTCAATGTAGGACGATGCCCTTGAACCTGGAGATTTGGGACCCATGGGATGGGTACCACGCCGTATTACTTTAAAGGGTCTGCGTTTGCTCACCCAACCTCACCAAACCTCTCAGCCCCAAGAGTGTCCACCCATATGTCTCAAACAGCTGTGGGTCTAGATATGGTCAATCCAGGTGGCATCACAGCCCCTGAACGAATTTTGTAAGAATTTCTCTCTCTTTCACTGTCTTTGTTTCACGGGTTTTGAAAAGTAATTGATTTTTATAATGGGGTTTGGCTGCTTTTCACTGCTGTGTTTATGCCGCTTTACACCCACTTGACTCACTTACAGAGAGATATCAATACATAGGTTTGAAGATTCTTACTAGTCTGATATATTCCTGGGCGGTGAATAGGGGGTGTTGAGTCCAGTTCACTGAGCAAGGAGTAGGTCTTGTCTATTACATATTGGGTTTATGGAACGGTATCTGAGCTAATTTGAAACCCTTGTTTTATGCATCACCCCACCTCACCTTTCCCGTTAAGCAGCCATAGTGTGTTTTCTAAACGTGTGACTCTGTTCTATTTTGTAATGCAGTTCAAGGGTAGCGGTTTTTACATTCCCTCTATAAGTGATATCTTATGATAAGTGTCTTTTTCTGTGTGATTTATTTCACTTAGAATCGTCATACCTAAATCCACTCATCATGCTGCTACTAGCCTTATGACATTGATTTCATGGCTGAGTGATATTCCATTGTACATAAGGACCACAACTTCTTTATCCATTCTTCTCTTTCCTCGGATATTTAAGGTGTAATGAAGTGGAGGTTTTTGTCAACAGGGTAGCCCAAAATTTGGGGTGCCTGTGTCTTGCTGATTTTTAGTTTTCCCAATTTATACGCCCATGAGTGGAAGTGCCCTATGCTCTCTAAGCTGAGTTTTTTAGATGTTTCAGGACACACCGTACACTTCTCCAGTGTGGCTGTTGGCAATTTACATCCCGCCCATCAGTGTAGCAAGGCTCCCATTTCTCCATGGCCTGTCCTGCATTTCTGGTTTTGACACTTTATTCAGCATGGCCCTTTTGACCGATGGGAAGCGAGACTTCTTTGTAGCGCTGATTTGCCTTTCCAGGTTGCTTGGTTGGCCAAAAAGGGCGTATGCGTTTTTTCCTGAATATATTCAGGAAAAAAACGCATACGCCCTTTTTGGCCAAGGGCATCACTGTCGATGTTTTGCCGCTTTTCCTGTGCTTTAAAGGCGATTCGAATCTACCTCCTGAAATCTGTTTCCTGCAATTCTGCCTTGCTTTCAAATCCTCTTCGTTGCCTTCCCTCAATATATTTGTGGACGAGAGTTATCATTTGTAAGTCTGCAGGTTTGTGAATTGCAGTGCCCCTGAGCTCCATGATTCAACTCGCTTTCTTGGGAGCTGGCCGCAAAAGCGCAGGATTGCTTCAGGCCGTATTCTGGTTCCAGGCGGCAGGCTGAGCCTGTGGTTAATTCTTCTTCCTTATGGGAAAACAGAGTGACCTGTGCCTGTCCCAACACATAGAGCTAGTCTCTCATTGGTTGCCCCTCTTCCCGTTCATCCTCAGGACAAATTGCAACCTGTACGGAACAGGAGGATAAAGGTGCTGATTCTCCAAGGAGAGAGATTGCTAGTAAAGCGGCTGGAATGGCGAGCCGGAGCACAAGGTGATGAGAAATGAGGTGCGTTTTAGAAACCTTTCCCGATCACACGGTGTGCCATCTTCGGGGTTTCTCATGCATGTTTTCAATGTAGGACGATGCCCTTGAACCTGGAGATTTGGGACCCATGGGATGGGTACCACGCCGTATTAATTTAAAGGGTCTGCGTTAGCTCACCCAACCTCACCAAACCTCTCAGCCCCAAGAGTGTCCACCCTTATGTCTCAATCAGCTGTGGGTCTAGATATGTTCAATCCAGGTGGCATCACAGCCCCTGAACGAATTTTGTAAGAATTTCTCTCTTTCACTGTCTTTGTTTCACGGGTTTTGAAAAGTAATTGATTTTTATAATGGGGTTTGTCTGCTTTTCACTGCTGTGTTTATGCCGCTTTACACCCACTTGACTCACTTACAGAGAGATATCAATACATAGGTTTGAAGATTCTTACTAGTCTGATATATTCCTGGGCGGTGAATAGGGGGTGTTGAGTCCAGTTCACTGAGCAAGGAGTAGGTCTTGTCTATTACATATTGGGTTTATGGAACGATATCTGAGCTAATTTGAAACCCTTGTTTTATGCATCACCCCACCTCACCTTTCCCGTTAAGCAGCCATAGTCTGTTTTCTAAACGTGTGATTCTGCTCTGTTTTGTAATTCAGTTCAAGGGTAGCGGTTTTTACATTCCCTCTATAAGTGATATCTCATGATAAGTGTCTTTTTCTGTGTGACTTATTTCACTTAGAATCGTCATAGCTAAATCCACTCATCATGCTGCTACTAGCCTTATGACATTGATTTCATGGCTGAGTGATATTCCATTGTATATAAGGACCACATCTTCTTTATCCATTCTTCTCTTTCCTGGGATATTTAAGGTGTAACGAAGTGGAGGTTCTTGTCAACAGAGTAGCCCAAAACTTTGGGGTGCCTGTGTCTTGCTGATTTTTAGTTTTCCCAATTTATACGCCCATGAGTGGAAGTGCCCTATGCTCTCTAAGCTGAGTTTTTTAGATGTTTCAGGACACACCGTACACTTCTCCAGAGTGGCTGTTGGCAATTTACATCCCGCCCATCAGTGTAGCAAGGCTCCCATTTCTCCATGGCCTGTCCTGCATTTCTGGTTTTGACACTTTATTCAGCATGGCCCTTTTGACCGATGGGAAGCGAGACTTCTTTGTAGCGCTGATTTGCCTTTCCAGGTTGCTTGGTTGGCCAAAAAGGGCGTATGCGTTTTTTCCTGAATATATTCAGGAAAAAACGCATACGCCCTTTTTGGCCAAGGGCATCATTGTCGAGGTTTTGCCGCTTTTCCTGTGCTTTAAAGGCGATTCGAATGTACCTCCTGAAATCTGTTTCCTGCAATTCTGCCTTGCTTTCAAATCCTCTTCGTTGCCTTCCCTCAATATATTTGTGGACGAGAGTTATCATTTGTAAGTCTGCAGGTTTGTGAATTGCAGTGCCCCTGAGCTCCATGATTCAACTCGCTTTCTTGGGAGCTGGCCGCAAAAGCGCAGGATTGCTTCAGGCCGTATTCTGGTTCCTGGCGGCAGGCTGAGCCTGTGGTTAATTCTTCTTCCTGATGGGAAAACAGAGTGACCTGTGCCTGTCCCAACACCTAGAGCTAGTCTCTCATTGGTTCCCCCTCTTCCCGTTCATCCTCAGGACAAATTGCAACCTGTACGGAACAGGAGGATAAAGGTGCTGATTCTCCAAGGAGAGAGATTGCTAGTAAAGCGGCTGGAATGGCGAGCCGGAGCACAAGGAGATGAGAAATGAGGTGCGTTTTAGAAACCTTTCCCGATCACACGGTGTGCCATCTTCGGGGTTTCTCATGCATGTTTTCAATGTAGGACGTTGCCCTTGAACCTGGAGATTTGGGACCCATGGGATGGGTACCACGCCGTATTAATTTAAAGGGTCTGCGTTAGCTCACCCAACCTCACCAAACCTCTCAGCCCCAAGAGTGTCCACCCATATGTCTCAATCATCTGTGGGTCTAGATATGGTCAATCCAGGTGGCATCACAGCCCCTGAACGAATTTTGTAAGAATTTCTCTCTCTTTCACTGTCTTTGTTTCACGGGTTTTGAAAAATAATTGATTTTTATAATGGGGTTTGGCTGCTTTTCACTGCTGTGTTTATGCCGCTTTACACCCACTTGACTCACTTACAGAGAGATATCAATACATAGGTTTGAAGATTCTTACTAGTCTGATATATTCCTTTGCGGTGAATAGGGGGTGTTGAGTCCAGTTCACTGAGCAAGGAGTAGGTCTTGTCTATTACATATTGGGTTTATGGAACGATATCTGAGCTAATTTGAAACCCTTGTTTTATGCATCACCCCACCTCACCTTTCCCGTTAAGCAGCCATAGTGTGTTTTCTAAACGTGTGATTCTGTTCTGTTTTGTAATTCAGTTCAAGGGTAGCGGTTTTTACATTCCCTCTATAAGTGATATCTCATGATAAGTGTCTTTTTCTGTGTGACTTATTTCACTTAGAATCGTCATAGCTAAATCCACTCATCATGCTGCTACTAGCCTTATGACATTGATTTCATGGCTGAGTGATATTCCATTGTATATAAGGACCACATCTTTTTTATCCATTCTTCTCTTTCCTGGGATATTTAAGGTGTAACGAAGTGGAGGTTCTTGTCAACAGAGTAGCCCAAAACTTTGGGGTGCCTGTGTCTTGCTGATTTTTAGTTTTCCCAATTTATACGCCCATGAGTGGAAGTGCCCAAGCTCTCTAAGCTGAGTTTTTTAGATGTTTCAGGACACACCGTACACTTCTCCAGAGTGGCTGTTGGCAATTTACGTCCCGCCCATCAGCGTAGCAAGGCTCCCATTTCTCCATGGCCTGTCCTGCATTTCTGGTTTTGACACTTTATTCAGCATGGCCCTTTTGACCGATGGGAAGCGAGACTGCTTTGTAGCGCTGATTTGCCTTTCCAGGTTGCTTGGTTGGCCAAAAAGGGCGTATGCATTTTTTCCTGAATATATTCAGGAAAAAACGCATACGCCCTTTTTGGCCAAGTGCATCACTGTCGAGGTTTTGCCGCTTTTCCTGTGCTTTAAAGGCGATTCGAATGTACCTCCTGAAATCTGTTTCCTGCAATTCTGGCTTGCTTTCAAATCCTCTTCGTTGCCTTCCCTCAATATATTTGTGGACGAGAGTTATCATTTCTAAGTCTGCATGTTTGTGAATTGCAGTGCCCCTGAGCTCCATGATTCAACTCGCTTTCTTGGGAGCTGGCCGCAAAAGCGCAGGATTGCTTCAGGCCGTATTCTGGTTCCTGGCGGCAGGCTGAGCCTGTGGTTAATTCTTCTTCCTGATGGGAAAACAGAGTGACCTGTGCCTGTCCCAACACCTAGAGCTAGTCTCTCATTGGTTCCCCCTCTTCCCGTTCATCCTCAGGACAAATTGCAACCTGTACGGAACAGGAGGATAAAGGTGCTGATTCTCCAAGGAGACAGATTGCTAGTAAAGCGGCTGGAATGGCGAACCGGAGCACAAGGAGATGGGAAATGAGGTGCGTTTTAGAAACCTTTCCCGATCACACAGTGTACCATCTTCGGGGTTTCTCATGCATGTTTTCAATGTAGGACGATGCCCTTGAACCTGGAGATTTGGGACCCATGGGATGGGTACCACGCCGTATTACTTTAAAGGGTCTGCGTTTGCTCACCCAACCTCACCAAACCTCTCAGCCCCAAGAGTGTCCACCCATATGTCTCAAACAGCTGTGGGTCTAGATATGGTCAATCCAGGTGGCATCACAGCCCCTGAACGAATTTTGTAAGAATTTCTCTCTCTTTCACTGTCTTTGTTTCACGGGTTTTGAAAAGTAATTGATTTTTATAATGGGGTTTGGCTGCTTTTCACTGCTGTGTTTATGCCGCTTTACACCCACTTGACTCACTTACAGAGAGATATCAATACATAGGTTTGAAGATTCTTACTAGTCTGATATATTCCTGGGCGGTGAATAGGGGGTGTTGAGTCCAGTTCACTGAGCAAGGAGTAGGTCTTGTCTATTACATATTGGGTTTATGGAACGATATCTGAGCTAATTTGAAACCCTTGTTTCATGCATCACCCCACCTCACCTTTCCCGTTAAGCAGCCATAGTCTGTTTTCTAAACGTGTGATTCTGTTCTGTTTTGTAATTCAGTTCTAGGGTAGCGGTTTTTACATTCCCTCTATAAGTGATATCTCATGATAAGTGTCTTTTTCTGTGTGACTTATTTCACTTAGAATCGTCATACCTAAATCCACTCATCATGCTGCTACTAGCCTTATGACATTGATTTCATGGCTGAGTGATATTCCATTGTACATAAGGACCACAACTTCTTTATCCATTCTTCTCTTTCCTCGGATATTTAAGGTGTAACGAAGTGGAGGTTCTTGTCAACAGAGTAGCCCTAAACTTTGGGGTGCCTGTGTCTTGCTGATTTTTAGTTTTCCCAATTTATACGCCCATGAGTGGAAGTGCATAAGCTCTCTAAGCTGAGTTTTTTAGATGTTTCAAGACACACCATACACTTTCTCCAGAGTGGCTGTTGGCAATTTACGTCCCGCCCATCAGCGTAGCAAGGCTCCCATTTCTCCATGGCCTGTCCTGCATTTCTGGTTTTGACACTTTATTCAGCATGGCCCTTTTGACCGATGGGAAGCGAGACTTCTTTGTAGCGCTGATTTGCCTTTCCAGGTTGCTTGGTTGGCCAAAAAGGGCGTATGCGTTTTTTCCTGAATATATTCAGGAAAAAACGCATACGCCCTTTTTGGCCAAGGGCATCATTGTCGAGGTTTTGCCGCTTTTCCTGTGCTTTAAAGGCGATTCGAATCTACCTCCTGAAATCTGTTTCCTGCAATTCTGCCTTGCTTTCAAATCCTCTTCGTTGCCTTCCCTCAATATATTTGTGGACGAGAGTTATCATTTCTAAGTCTGCATGTTTGTGAATGGCAGTGCCCCTGAGCTCCATTCTTCAACTCGCTTTCTTGGGAGCTGGCCGCAAAAGCGCAGGATTGCTTCAGGCCGTATTCTGCTTCCTGGCGGCAGGCTGAGCCTGTGGTGAATTCTTCTTCCTGATGGGAAAATAGAGTGACCTGTGCCTGTCCCGACACCTAGAGCTAGTCTCTCATTGGTTCCCCCTCTTCCCGTTCATCCTCAGGACAAATTGCAACCTGTACGGAACAGGATGATAAAGGTGCTGATTCTCCAAGGAGGGAGATTGCTAGGAAAGCGGCTGGAATGGCGAACCGGAGCACAAGGAGATGAGAAATGAGGTGCGTTTTAGAAACCTTTCCCGATCACACGGTGTACCATCTTCGGGGTTTCTCATGCATGTTTTCAATGTAGGACGATGCCCTTGAACCTGGAGATTTGGGTCCCATGGGATGGGTACCACGCCGTATTACTTTAAAGGGTCTGCGTTTGCTCACCCAACCTCACCAAACCTCTCAGCCCCAAGAGTGTCCACCCATATGTCTCAAACAGCTGTGGGTCTAGATATGGTCAATCCAGGTGGCATCACAGCCCCTGAACGAATTTTGTAAGAATTTCTCTCTCTTTCACTGTCTTTGTTTCACGGGTTTTGAAAAGTAATTGATTTTTATAATGGGGTTTGGCTGCTTTTCACTGCTGTGTTTATGCCGCTTTACACCCACTTGACTCACTTACAGAGAGATATCAATACATAGGTTTGAAGATTCTTACTAGTCTGATATATTCCTGGGCGGTGAATAGGGGGTGTTGAGTCCAGTTCACTGAGCAAGGAGTAGGTCTTGTCTATTACATATTGGGTTTATGGAACGGTATCTGAGCTAATTTGAAACCCTTGATTTATGCATCACCCCACCTCACCTTTCCCGTTAAGCACCCATAGTGTGTTTTCTAAACGTGTAACTCTGTTCTATTTTGTAATTCAGTTCTAGGGTAGCGGTTTTTACATTCCCTCTATAAGTGATATCTCATGATAAGTGTCTTTTTCTGTGTGATTTATTTCACTTAGAATCGTCATACCTAAATCCACTCATCATGCTGCTACTAGCCTTATGACATTGATTTCATGGCTGAGTGATATTCCATTGTACATAAGGACCACAACTTCTTTATCCATTTTTCTCTTTTCTCGGATATTTAAGGTGTAATGAAGTGGAGGTTTTTGTCAACAGAGTAGCCCAAAACTTTGGGGTGCCTGTGTCTTGCTGATTTTTAGTTTTCCCAATTTATACGCCCATGAGTGGAAGTGCCCAAGCTCTCTAAGCTGAGTTTTTTAGATGTTTCAGGACACACCGTACACTTCTCCAGAGTGGCTGTTGGCAATTTACGTCCCGCCCATCAGCGTAGCAAGGCTCCCATTTCTCCATGGCCTGTCCTGCATTTCTGGTTTTGACACTTTATTCAGCATGGCCCTTTTGACCGATGGGAAGCGAGACTTCTTTGTAGCGCTGATTTGCCTTTCCAGGTTGCTTGGTTGGCCAAAAAGGGCGTATGCGTTTTTTCCTGAATATATTCAGGAAAAAACGCATACGCCCTTTTTGGCCAAGGGCATCATTGTCGAGGTTTTGCCGCTTTTCCTGTGCTTTAAAGGCGATTCGAATCTACCTCCTGAAATCTGTTTCCTGCAATTCTGCCTTGCTTTCAAATCCTCTTCGTTGCCTTCCCTCAATATATTTGTGGACGAGAGTTATCATTTCTAAGTCTGCAGGTTTGTGAATTGCAGTGCCCCTGAGCTCCATTATTCAACTCGCTTTCTTGGGAGCTGGCCGCAAAAGCGCAGGATTGCTTCAGGCCGTATTCTGGTTCCTGGCGGCAGGCTGAGCCTGTGGTTAATTCTTCTTCCTGATGGGAAAACAGAGTGACCTGTGCCTGTCCCAACACCTAGAGATAGTCTCTCATTGGTTCCCCCTCTTCCCGTTCATCCTCAGGACAAATTGCAACCTGTACGGAACAGGAGGATAAAGGTGCTGATTCTCCAAGGAGAAAGATTGCTAGTAAAGCGGCTGGAATGGCGAACCGGAGCACAAGGAGATGAGAAATGAGGTGCGTTTTAGAAACTTTTCCCCATCACACGGTGTGCCATCTTCGGGGTTTCTCATGCATGTTTTCAATGTAGGACGATGCCCTTGAACCTGGAGATTTGGGACCCATGGGATGGGTACCACGCCGTATTAATTTAAAGGGCCTGCGTTAGCTCACCCAACCTCACCAAACTTCTCAGCCCCAAGAGTGTCCACCCATATGTCTCAAACAGCTGTGGGTCTAGATGTGGTCAATCCAGGTGGCTTCACAGCCCCTGAACGAATTTTGTAAGAATTTCTCTCTTTCACTGTCTTTGTTTCACGGGTTTTGAAAAGTAATTGATTTTTATAATGGGGTTTGTCTGCTTTTCACTGCTGTGTTTATGCCGCTTTACACCCACTTGACTCACTTACAGAGAGATATCAATACATAGGTTTGAAGATTCTTACTAGTCTGATATATTCCTGGGCGGTGAATAGGGGGTGTTGAGTCCAGTTCACTGAGCAAGGAGTAGGTCTTGTCTATTACATATTGGGTTTATGGAACGATATCTGAGCTAATTTGAAACCCTTGTTTTATGCATCACCCCACCTCACCTTTCCCGTTAAGCAGCCATAGTCTGTTTTCTAAACGTGTGATTCTGCTCTGTTTTGTAATTCAGTTCAAGGGTAGCGGTTTTTACATTCCCTCTATAAGTGATATCTCATGATAAGTGTCTTTTTCTGTGTGACTTATTTCACTTAGAATCGTCATAGCTAAATCCACTCATCATGCTGCTACTAGCCTTATGACATTGATTTCATGGCTGAGTGATATTCCATTGTATATAAGGACCACATCTTCTTTATCCATTCTTCTCTTTCCTGGGATATTTAAGGTGTAACGAAGTGGAGGTTCTTGTCAACAGAGTAGCCCAAAACTTTGGGGTGCCTGTGTCTTGCTGATTTTTAGTTTTCCCAATTTATACGCCCATGAGTGGAAGTGCCCTATGCTCTCTAAGCTGAGTTTTTTAGATGTTTCAGGACACACCGTACACTTCTCCAGAGTGGCTGTTGGCAATTTACATCCCGCCCATCAGTGTAGCAAGGCTCCCATTTCTCCATGGCCTGTCCTGCATTTCTGGTTTTGACACTTTATTCAGCATGGCCCTTTTGACCGATGGGAAGCGAGACTTCTTTGTAGCGCTGATTTGCCTTTCCAGGTTGCTTGGTTGGCCAAAAAGGGCGTATGCGTTTTTTCCTGAATATATTCAGGAAAAAACGCATACGCCCTTTTTGGCCAAGGGCATCATTGTCGAGGTTTTGCCGCTTTTCCTGTGCTTTAAAGGCGATTCGAATGTACCTCCTGAAATCTGTTTCCTGCAATTCTGCCTTGCTTTCAAATCCTCTTCGTTGCCTTCCCTCAATATATTTGTGGACGAGAGTTATCATTTGTAAGTCTGCAGGTTTGTGAATTGCAGTGCCCCTGAGCTCCATGATTCAACTCGCTTTCTTGGGAGCTGGCCGCAAAAGCGCAGGATTGCTTCAGGCCGTATTCTGGTTCCTGGCGGCAGGCTGAGCCTGTGGTTAATTCTTCTTCCTGATGGGAAAACAGAGTGACCTGTGCCTGTCCCAACACCTAGAGCTAGTCTCTCATTGGTTCCCCCTCTTCCCGTTCATCCTCAGGACAAATTGCAACCTGTACGGAACAGGAGGATAAAGGTGCTGATTCTCCAAGGAGAGAGATTGCTAGTAAAGCGGCTGGAATGGCGAGCCGGAGCACAAGGAGATGAGAAATGAGGTGCGTTTTAGAAACCTTTCCCGATCACACGGTGTGCCATCTTCGGGGTTTCTCATGCATGTTTTCAATGTAGGACGTTGCCCTTGAACCTGGAGATTTGGGACCCATGGGATGGGTACCACGCCGTATTAATTTAAAGGGTCTGCGTTAGCTCACCCAACCTCACCAAACCTCTCAGCCCCAAGAGTGTCCACCCATATGTCTCAATCATCTGTGGGTCTAGATATGGTCAATCCAGGTGGCATCACAGCCCCTGAACGAATTTTGTAAGAATTTCTCTCTCTTTCACTGTCTTTGTTTCACGGGTTTTGAAAAATAATTGATTTTTATAATGGGGTTTGGCTGCTTTTCACTGCTGTGTTTATGCCGCTTTACACCCACTTGACTCACTTACAGAGAGATATCAATACATAGGTTTGAAGATTCTTACTAGTCTGATATATTCCTTTGCGGTGAATAGGGGGTGTTGAGTCCAGTTCACTGAGCAAGGAGTAGGTCTTGTCTATTACATATTGGGTTTATGGAACGATATCTGAGCTAATTTGAAACCCTTGTTTTATGCATCACCCCACCTCACCTTTCCCGTTAAGCAGCCATAGTGTGTTTTCTAAACGTGTGATTCTGTTCTGTTTTGTAATTCAGTTCAAGGGTAGCGGTTTTTACATTCCCTCTATAAGTGATATCTCATGATAAGTGTCTTTTTCTGTGTGACTTATTTCACTTAGAATCGTCATAGCTAAATCCACTCATCATGCTGCTACTAGCCTTATGACATTGATTTCATGGCTGAGTGATATTCCATTGTATATAAGGACCACATCTTTTTTATCCATTCTTCTCTTTCCTGGGATATTTAAGGTGTAACGAAGTGGAGGTTCTTGTCAACAGAGTAGCCCAAAACTTTGGGGTGCCTGTGTCTTGCTGATTTTTAGTTTTCCCAATTTATACGCCCATGAGTGGAAGTGCCCAAGCTCTCTAAGCTGAGTTTTTTAGATGTTTCAGGACACACCGTACACTTCTCCAGAGTGGCTGTTGGCAATTTACGTCCCGCCCATCAGCGTAGCAAGGCTCCCATTTCTCCATGGCCTGTCCTGCATTTCTGGTTTTGACACTTTATTCAGCATGGCCCTTTTGACCGATGGGAAGCGAGACTGCTTTGTAGCGCTGATTTGCCTTTCCAGGTTGCTTGGTTGGCCAAAAAGGGCGTATGCATTTTTTCCTGAATATATTCAGGAAAAAACGCATACGCCCTTTTTGGCCAAGTGCATCACTGTCGAGGTTTTGCCGCTTTTCCTGTGCTTTAAAGGCGATTCGAATGTACCTCCTGAAATCTGTTTCCTGCAATTCTGGCTTGCTTTCAAATCCTCTTCGTTGCCTTCCCTCAATATATTTGTGGACGAGAGTTATCATTTCTAAGTCTGCATGTTTGTGAATTGCAGTGCCCCTGAGCTCCATGATTCAACTCGCTTTCTTGGGAGCTGGCCGCAAAAGCGCAGGATTGCTTCAGGCCGTATTCTGGTTCCTGGCGGCAGGCTGAGCCTGTGGTTAATTCTTCTTCCTGATGGGAAAACAGAGTGACCTGTGCCTGTCCCAACACCTAGAGCTAGTCTCTCATTGGTTCCCCCTCTTCCCGTTCATCCTCAGGACAAATTGCAACCTGTACGGAACAGGAGGATAAAGGTGCTGATTCTCCAAGGAGACAGATTGCTAGTAAAGCGGCTGGAATGGCGAACCGGAGCACAAGGAGATGGGAAATGAGGTGCGTTTTAGAAACCTTTCCCGATCACACAGTGTACCATCTTCGGGGTTTCTCATGCATGTTTTCAATGTAGGACGATGCCCTTGAACCTGGAGATTTGGGACCCATGGGATGGGTACCACGCCGTATTACTTTAAAGGGTCTGCGTTTGCTCACCCAACCTCACCAAACCTCTCAGCCCCAAGAGTGTCCACCCATATGTCTCAAACAGCTGTGGGTCTAGATATGGTCAATCCAGGTGGCATCACAGCCCCTGAACGAATTTTGTAAGAATTTCTCTCTCTTTCACTGTCTTTGTTTCACGGGTTTTGAAAAGTAATTGATTTTTATAATGGGGTTTGGCTGCTTTTCACTGCTGTGTTTATGCCGCTTTACACCCACTTGACTCACTTACAGAGAGATATCAATACATAGGTTTGAAGATTCTTACTAGTCTGATATATTCCTGGGCGGTGAATAGGGGGTGTTGAGTCCAGTTCACTGAGCAAGGAGTAGGTCTTGTCTATTACATATTGGGTTTATGGAACGATATCTGAGCTAATTTGAAACCCTTGTTTCATGCATCACCCCACCTCACCTTTCCCGTTAAGCAGCCATAGTCTGTTTTCTAAACGTGTGATTCTGTTCTGTTTTGTAATTCAGTTCTAGGGTAGCGGTTTTTACATTCCCTCTATAAGTGATATCTCATGATAAGTGTCTTTTTCTGTGTGACTTATTTCACTTAGAATCGTCATACCTAAATCCACTCATCATGCTGCTACTAGCCTTATGACATTGATTTCATGGCTGAGTGATATTCCATTGTACATAAGGACCACAACTTCTTTATCCATTCTTCTCTTTCCTCGGATATTTAAGGTGTAACGAAGTGGAGGTTCTTGTCAACAGAGTAGCCCTAAACTTTGGGGTGCCTGTGTCTTGCTGATTTTTAGTTTTCCCAATTTATACGCCCATGAGTGGAAGTGCATAAGCTCTCTAAGCTGAGTTTTTTAGATGTTTCAAGACACACCATACACTTTCTCCAGAGTGGCTGTTGGCAATTTACGTCCCGCCCATCAGCGTAGCAAGGCTCCCATTTCTCCATGGCCTGTCCTGCATTTCTGGTTTTGACACTTTATTCAGCATGGCCCTTTTGACCGATGGGAAGCGAGACTTCTTTGTAGCGCTGATTTGCCTTTCCAGGTTGCTTGGTTGGCCAAAAAGGGCGTATGCGTTTTTTCCTGAATATATTCAGGAAAAAACGCATACGCCCTTTTTGGCCAAGGGCATCATTGTCGAGGTTTTGCCGCTTTTCCTGTGCTTTAAAGGCGATTCGAATCTACCTCCTGAAATCTGTTTCCTGCAATTCTGCCTTGCTTTCAAATCCTCTTCGTTGCCTTCCCTCAATATATTTGTGGACGAGAGTTATCATTTCTAAGTCTGCATGTTTGTGAATGGCAGTGCCCCTGAGCTCCATTCTTCAACTCGCTTTCTTGGGAGCTGGCCGCAAAAGCGCAGGATTGCTTCAGGCCGTATTCTGCTTCCTGGCGGCAGGCTGAGCCTGTGGTGAATTCTTCTTCCTGATGGGAAAATAGAGTGACCTGTGCCTGTCCCGACACCTAGAGCTAGTCTCTCATTGGTTCCCCCTCTTCCCGTTCATCCTCAGGACAAATTGCAACCTGTACGGAACAGGATGATAAAGGTGCTGATTCTCCAAGGAGGGAGATTGCTAGGAAAGCGGCTGGAATGGCGAACCGGAGCACAAGGAGATGAGAAATGAGGTGCGTTTTAGAAACCTTTCCCGATCACACGGTGTACCATCTTCGGGGTTTCTCATGCATGTTTTCAATGTAGGACGATGCCCTTGAACCTGGAGATTTGGGTCCCATGGGATGGGTACCACGCCGTATTACTTTAAAGGGTCTGCGTTTGCTCACCCAACCTCACCAAACCTCTCAGCCCCAAGAGTGTCCACCCATATGTCTCAAACAGCTGTGGGTCTAGATATGGTCAATCCAGGTGGCATCACAGCCCCTGAACGAATTTTGTAAGAATTTCTCTCTCTTTCACTGTCTTTGTTTCACGGGTTTTGAAAAGTAATTGATTTTTATAATGGGGTTTGGCTGCTTTTCACTGCTGTGTTTATGCCGCTTTACACCCACTTGACTCACTTACAGAGAGATATCAATACATAGGTTTGAAGATTCTTACTAGTCTGATATATTCCTGGGCGGTGAATAGGGGGTGTTGAGTCCAGTTCACTGAGCAAGGAGTAGGTCTTGTCTATTACATATTGGGTTTATGGAACGGTATCTGAGCTAATTTGAAACCCTTGATTTATGCATCACCCCACCTCACCTTTCCCGTTAAGCACCCATAGTGTGTTTTCTAAACGTGTAACTCTGTTCTATTTTGTAATTCAGTTCTAGGGTAGCGGTTTTTACATTCCCTCTATAAGTGATATCTCATGATAAGTGTCTTTTTCTGTGTGATTTATTTCACTTAGAATCGTCATACCTAAATCCACTCATCATGCTGCTACTAGCCTTATGACATTGATTTCATGGCTGAGTGATATTCCATTGTACATAAGGACCACAACTTCTTTATCCATTTTTCTCTTTTCTCGGATATTTAAGGTGTAATGAAGTGGAGGTTTTTGTCAACAGAGTAGCCCAAAACTTTGGGGTGCCTGTGTCTTGCTGATTTTTAGTTTTCCCAATTTATACGCCCATGAGTGGAAGTGCCCAAGCTCTCTAAGCTGAGTTTTTTAGATGTTTCAGGACACACCGTACACTTCTCCAGAGTGGCTGTTGGCAATTTACGTCCCGCCCATCAGCGTAGCAAGGCTCCCATTTCTCCATGGCCTGTCCTGCATTTCTGGTTTTGACACTTTATTCAGCATGGCCCTTTTGACCGATGGGAAGCGAGACTTCTTTGTAGCGCTGATTTGCCTTTCCAGGTTGCTTGGTTGGCCAAAAAGGGCGTATGCGTTTTTTCCTGAATATATTCAGGAAAAAACGCATACGCCCTTTTTGGCCAAGGGCATCATTGTCGAGGTTTTGCCGCTTTTCCTGTGCTTTAAAGGCGATTCGAATCTACCTCCTGAAATCTGTTTCCTGCAATTCTGCCTTGCTTTCAAATCCTCTTCGTTGCCTTCCCTCAATATATTTGTGGACGAGAGTTATCATTTCTAAGTCTGCAGGTTTGTGAATTGCAGTGCCCCTGAGCTCCATTCTTCAACTCGCTTTCTTGGGAGCTGGCCGCAAAAGCGCAGGATTGCTTCAGGCCGTATTCTGGTTCCTGGCGGCAGGCTGAGCCTGTGGTTAATTCTTCTTCCTGATGGGAAAACAGAGTGACCTGTGCCTGTCCCAACACCTAGAGATAGTCTCTCATTGGTTCCCCCTCTTCCCGTTCATCCTCAGGACAAATTGCAACCTGTACGGAACAGGAGGATAAAGGTGCTGATTCTCCAAGGAGAAAGATTGCTAGTAAAGCGGCTGGAATGGCGAACCGGAGCACAAGGAGATGAGAAATGAGGTGCGTTTTAGAAACTTTTCCCCATCACACGGTGTGCCATCTTCGGGGTTTCTCATGCATGTTTTCAATGTAGGACGATGCCCTTGAACCTGGAGATTTGGGACCCATGGGATGGGTACCACGCCGTATTAATTTAAAGGGCCTGCGTTAGCTCACCCAACCTCACCAAACTTCTCAGCCCCAAGAGTGTCCACCCATATGTCTCAAACAGCTGTGGGTCTAGATGTGGTCAATCCAGGTGGCTTCACAGCCCCTGAACGAATTTTGTAAGAATTTCTCTCTCTTTCACTGTCTTTGTTTCACGGGTTTTGAAAAGTAATTGATTTTTATAATGGGGTTTAGCTGCTTTTCACTGCTGTGTTTATGCCGCTTTATACCCACTTGACTCACTTACAGAGAGATATCAATACATAGGTTTGAAGATTCTTACTAGTCAGATATAATCTTGGGCGGTGAATAGGGGGTGTTGAGTCCAGTTCACTGAGCAAGGAGTAGGTCTTGTCTATTACATATTGGGTTTATGGAACGGTATCTGAGCTAATTTGAAACCCTTGATTTATGCATCACCCCACCTCACCTTTCCCGTTAAGCAGCCATAGTGTGTTTTCTAAACGTGTGACTCTGTTCTATTTTGTAATGCAGTTCAAGGGTAGCGGTTTTTACATTCCCTCTATAAGTGATATCTTATGATAAGTGTCTTTTTCTGTGTGATTTATTTCACTTAGAATCGTCATACCTAAATCCACTCATCATGCTGCTACTAGCCTTATGACATTGATTTCATGGCTGAGTGATATTCCATTGTACATAAGGACCACAACTTCTTTATCCATTCTTGTCTTTCCTCGGATATTTAAGGTGTAATGAAGTGGAGGTTTTTGTCAACAGAGTAGCCCAAAACTTTGGGGTGCCTGTGTCTTGCTGATTTTTAGTTTTCCCAATTTATACGCCCATGAGTGGAAGTGCCCAAGCTCTCTAAGCTGAGTTTTTTAGATGTTTCAGGACACACCGTACTCTTCTCCAGAGTGGCTGTTGGCAATTTACGTCCCGCCCATCAGCGTAGCAAGGCTCCCATTTCTCCATGACCTGTCCTGCATTTCTGGTTTTGACACTTTATTCAGCATGGCCCTTTTGACCGATGGGAAGCGAGATTTCTTTGTAGCGCTGATTTGCCTTTCCAGGTTGCTTGGTTGGCCAAAAAGGGCGTATGCGTTTTTTCCTGAATATATTCAGGAAAAAACGCATACGCCCTTTTTGGCCAAGGGCATCACTGTCGAGGTATTGCCGCTTTTCCTGTGCTTTAAAGGCGATTCGAATGTACCTCCTGAAATCTGTTTCCTGCAATTCTGCATTGCTTTCAAATCCTCTTCGTTGCCTTCCCTCAATATATTTGTGGACGAGAGTTATCATTTCTAAGTCTGCAGGTTTGTGAATTGCAGTGCCCCTGAGCTCCATTCTTCAACTCGCTTTCTTGGGAGCTGGCCGCAAAAGCGCAGGATTGCTTCAGGCCGTATTCTGCTTCCTGGCGGCAGGCTGAGCCTGTGGTTAATTCTTCTTCCTGATGGGAAAACAGAGTGACCTGTGCCTGTCCCAACACCTAGAGCTAGTCTCTCATTGGTTCCCCCTCTTCCCGTTCATCCTCAGGACAAATTGCAACCTGTACGGAACAGGAGGATAAAGGTGCTGATTCTCCAAGGAGAAAGATTGCTAGTAAAGCGGCTGGAATGGCGAACCGGAGCACAAGGAGATGAGAAATGAGGTGCGTTTTAGAAACCTTTCCCCATCACACGGTGTGCCATCTTCGGGGTTTCTCATGCATGTTTTCAATGTAGGACGATGCCCTTGAACCTGGAGATTTGGGACCCATGGGATGGTACCACGCCGTATTAATTTAAAGGGTCTGCGTTAGCTCACCCAACCTCACCAAACCTCTCAGCCCCAAGAATGTCCACCCATATGTCTCAAACAGCTGTGGGTCTAGATATGGTCAATCCAGGTGGCTTCACAGCCCCTGAACGAATTTTGTAAGAATTTCTCTCTCTTTCACTGTCTTTGTTTCACGGGTTTTGAAAAGTAATTGATTTTTATAATGGGGTTTAGCTGCTTTTCACTGCTGTGTTTATGCCGCTTTATACCCACTTGACTCACTTACAGAGAGATATCAATACATAGGTTTGAAGATTCTTACTAGTCAGATATATTCTTGGGCGGTGAATAGGGGGTGTTGAGTCCAGTTCACTGAGCAAGGAGTAGGTCTTGTCTATTACATATTGGGTTTATGGAACGGTATCTGAGCTAATTTGAAACCCTTGATTTATGCATCACCCCACCTCACCTTTCCCGTTAAGCAGCCATAGTGTGTTTTCTAAACGTGTGACTCTGTTCTATTTTGTAATGCAGTTCAAGCGTAGCGGTTTTTACATTCCCTCTATAAGTGATATCTTATGATAAGTGTCTTTTTCTGTGTGATTTATTTCACTTAGAATCGTCATACCTAAATCCACTCATCATGCTGCTACTAGCCTTATGACATTGATTTCATGGCTGAGTGATATTCCATTGTACATAAGGACCACAACTTCTTTATCCATTCTTGTCTTTCCTCGGATATTTAAGGTGTAATGAAGTGGAGGTCTTTGTCAACAGAGTAGCCCAAAACTTTGGGGTGCCTGTGTCTTGCTGATTTTTAGTTTTCCCAATTTATACGCCCATGAGTGGAAGTGCCCAAGCTCTCTAAGCTGAGTTTTTTAGATGTTTCAGGACACACCGTACACTTCTCCAGAGTGGCTGTTGGCAATTTACGTCCCGCCCATCAGCGTAGCAAGGCTCCCATTTCTCCATGGCCTGTCCTGCATTTCTGGTTTTGACACTTTATTCAGCATGGCCCTTTTGACCGATGGGAAGCGAGACTTCTTTGTAGCGCTGATTTGCCTTTCCAGGTTGCTTGGTTGGCCAAAAAGGGCGTATGCGTTTTTTCCTGAATATATTCAGGAAAAAACGCATACGCCCTTTTTGGCCAAGGGCATCACTGTCGAGGTTTTGCCGCTTTTCCTGTGCTTTAAAGGCGATTCGAATCTACCTCCTGAAATCTGTTTCCTGCAATTCTGCCTTGCTTTCAAATCCTCTTCGTTGCCTTCCCTCAATATATTTGTGGACGAGAGTTATCATTTCTAAGTCTGCAGGTTTGTGAATTGCAGTGCCCCTGAGCTCCATTATTCAACTCGCTTTCTTGGGAGCTGGCCGCAAAAGCGCAGGATTGCTTCAGGCCGTATTCTGGTTCCTGGCGGCAGGCTGAGCCTGTGGTTAATTCTTCTTCCTGATGGGAAAACAGAGTGACCTGTGCCTGTCCCAACACCTAGAGCTAGTCTCTCATTGGTTCCCCCTTTTCCCGTTCATCCTCAGGACAAATTGCAACCTGTACGGAACAGGAGGATAAAGGTGCTGATTCTCCAAGGAGAAAGATTGCTAGTAAAGCGGCTGGAATGGCGAACCGGAGCACAAGGAGATGAGAAATGAGGTGCGTTTTAGAAACCTTTCCCCATCACACGGTGTGCCATCTTCGGGGTTTCTCATGCATGTTTTCAATGTAGGACGATGCCCTTGAACCTGGAGATTTGGGACCCATGGGATGGGTACCACGCCGTATTAATTTAAAGGGCCTGCGTTAGCTCACCCAACCTCACCAAACTTCTCAGCCCCAAGAGTGTCCACCCATATGTCTCAAACAGCTGTGGGTCTAGATGTGGTCAATCCAGGTGGCTTCACAGCCCCTGAACGAATTTTGTAAGAATTTCTCTCTCTTTCACTGTCTTTGTTTCACGGGTTTTGAAAAGTAATTGATTTTTATAATGGGGTTTAGCTGCTTTTCACTGCTGTGTTTATGCCGCTTTATACCCAATTGACTCACTTACAGAGCGATATCAATACATATGTTTTAAGAATCTTACTAGTCAGATATATTCTTGGGCGTTGAATAGCGGGTGTTGAGTCCAGTTCACTGAGCAAGGAGTAGGTCTTGTCTATTACATATTGGGTTTATGGAACGGTATCTGAGCTAATTTGAAACCCTTGATTTATGCATCACCCCACCTCACCTTTCCCGTTAAGCAGCCATAGTGTGTTTTCTAAACGTGTGACTCTGTTCTATTTTGTAATGCAGTTCAAGGGTAGCGGTTTTTACATTCCCTCTATAAGTGATATCTTATGATAAGTGTCTTTTTCTGTGTGATTTATTTCACTTAGAATCGTCATACCTAAATCCACTCATCATGCTGCTACTAGCCTTATGACATTGATTTCATGGCTGAGTGATATTCCATTGTATATAAGGACCACATCTTTTTTATCCATTCTTCTCTTTCCTGGGATATTTAAGGTGTAACGAAGTGGAGGTTCTTGTCAACAGAGTAGCCCAAAACTTTGGGGTGCCTGTGTCTTGCTGATTTTTAGTTTTCCCAATTTATACGCCCATGAGTGGAAGTGCCCAAGCTCTCTAAGCTGAGTTTTTTAGATGTTTCAGGACACACCGTACACTTCTCCAGAGTGGCTGTTGGCAATTTACGTCCCGCCCATCAGCGTAGCAAGGCTCCCATTTCTCCATGGCCTGTCCTGCATTTCTGGTTTTGACACTTTATTCAGCATGGCCCTTTTGACCGATGGGAAGCGAGATTTCTTTGTAGCGCTGATTTGCCTTTCCAGGTTGCTTGGTTGGCCAAAAAGGGCGTATGCGTTTTTTCCTGAATATATTCAGGAAAAAACGCATACGCCCTTTTTGGCCAAGGGCATCATTGTCGAGGTTTTGCCGCTTTTCCTGTGCTTTAAAGGCGATTCGAATCTACCTCCTGAAATCTGTTTCCTGCAATTCTGCCTTGCTTTCAAATCCTCTTCGTTGCCTTCCCTCAATATATTTGTGGACGAGAGTTATCATTTCTAAGTCTGCAGGTTTGTGAATTGCAGTGCCCCTGAGCTCCATTATTCAACTCGCTTTCTTGGGAGCTGGCCGCAAAAGCGCAGGATTGCTTCAGGCCGTATTCTGGTTCCTGGCGGCAGGCTGAGCCTGTGGTTAATTCTTCTTCCTGATGGGAAAACAGAGTGACCTGTGCCTGTCCCAACACCTAGAGATAGTCTCTCATTGGTTCCCCCTCTTCCCGTTCATCCTCAGGACAAATTGCAACCTGTACGGAACAGGAGGATAAAGGTGCTGATTCTCCAAGGAGAAAGATTGCTAGTAAAGCGGCTGGAATGGCGAACCGGAGCACAAGGAGATGAGAAATGAGGTGCGTTTTAGAAACTTTTCCCCATCACACGGTGTGCCATCTTCGGGGTTTCTCATGCATGTTTTCAATGTAGGACGATGCCCTTGAACCTGGAGATTTGGGACCCATGGGATGGGTACCACGCCGTATTAATTTAAAGGGCCTGCGTTAGCTCACCCAACCTCACCAAACTTCTCAGCCCCAAGAGTGTCCACCCATATGTCTCAAACAGCTGTGGGTCTAGATGTGGTCAATCCAGGTGGCTTCACAGCCCCTGAACGAATTTTGTAAGAATTTCTCTCTCTTTCACTGTCTTTGTTTCACGGGTTTTGAAAAGTAATTGATTTTTATAATGGGGTTTAGCTGCTTTTCACTGCTGTGTTTATGCCGCTTTATACCCACTTGACTCACTTACAGAGAGATATCAATACATAGGTTTGAAGATTCTTACTAGTCAGATATAATCTTGGGCGGTGAATAGGGGGTGTTGAGTCCAGTTCACTGAGCAAGGAGTAGGTCTTGTCTATTACATATTGGGTTTATGGAACGGTATCTGAGCTAATTTGAAACCCTTGATTTATGCATCACCCCACCTCACCTTTCCCGTTAAGCAGCCATAGTGTGTTTTCTAAACGTGTGACTCTGTTCTATTTTGTAATGCAGTTCAAGGGTAGCGGTTTTTACATTCCCTCTATAAGTGATATCTTATGATAAGTGTCTTTTTCTGTGTGATTTATTTCACTTAGAATCGTCATACCTAAATCCACTCATCATGCTGCTACTAGCCTTATGACATTGATTTCATGGCTGAGTGATATTCCATTGTACATAAGGACCACAACTTCTTTATCCATTCTTGTCTTTCCTCGGATATTTAAGGTGTAATGAAGTGGAGGTTTTTGTCAACAGAGTAGCCCAAAACTTTGGGGTGCCTGTGTCTTGCTGATTTTTAGTTTTCCCAATTTATACGCCCATGAGTGGAAGTGCCCAAGCTCTCTAAGCTGAGTTTTTTAGATGTTTCAGGACACACCGTACTCTTCTCCAGAGTGGCTGTTGGCAATTTACGTCCCGCCCATCAGCGTAGCAAGGCTCCCATTTCTCCATGACCTGTCCTGCATTTCTGGTTTTGACACTTTATTCAGCATGGCCCTTTTGACCGATGGGAAGCGAGATTTCTTTGTAGCGCTGATTTGCCTTTCCAGGTTGCTTGGTTGGCCAAAAAGGGCGTATGCGTTTTTTCCTGAATATATTCAGGAAAAAACGCATACGCCCTTTTTGGCCAAGGGCATCACTGTCGAGGTATTGCCGCTTTTCCTGTGCTTTAAAGGCGATTCGAATGTACCTCCTGAAATCTGTTTCCTGCAATTCTGCATTGCTTTCAAATCCTCTTCGTTGCCTTCCCTCAATATATTTGTGGACGAGAGTTATCATTTCTAAGTCTGCAGGTTTGTGAATTGCAGTGCCCCTGAGCTCCATTCTTCAACTCGCTTTCTTGGGAGCTGGCCGCAAAAGCGCAGGATTGCTTCAGGCCGTATTCTGCTTCCTGGCGGCAGGCTGAGCCTGTGGTTAATTCTTCTTCCTGATGGGAAAACAGAGTGACCTGTGCCTGTCCCAACACCTAGAGCTAGTCTCTCATTGGTTCCCCCTCTTCCCGTTCATCCTCAGGACAAATTGCAACCTGTACGGAACAGGAGGATAAAGGTGCTGATTCTCCAAGGAGAAAGATTGCTAGTAAAGCGGCTGGAATGGCGAACCGGAGCACAAGGAGATGAGAAATGAGGTGCGTTTTAGAAACCTTTCCCCATCACACGGTGTGCCATCTTCGGGGTTTCTCATGCATGTTTTCAATGTAGGACGATGCCCTTGAACCTGGAGATTTGGGACCCATGGGATGGTACCACGCCGTATTAATTTAAAGGGTCTGCGTTAGCTCACCCAACCTCACCAAACCTCTCAGCCCCAAGAATGTCCACCCATATGTCTCAAACAGCTGTGGGTCTAGATATGGTCAATCCAGGTGGCTTCACAGCCCCTGAACGAATTTTGTAAGAATTTCTCTCTCTTTCACTGTCTTTGTTTCACGGGTTTTGAAAAGTAATTGATTTTTATAATGGGGTTTAGCTGCTTTTCACTGCTGTGTTTATGCCGCTTTATACCCACTTGACTCACTTACAGAGAGATATCAATACATAGGTTTGAAGATTCTTACTAGTCAGATATATTCTTGGGCGGTGAATAGGGGGTGTTGAGTCCAGTTCACTGAGCAAGGAGTAGGTCTTGTCTATTACATATTGGGTTTATGGAACGGTATCTGAGCTAATTTGAAACCCTTGATTTATGCATCACCCCACCTCACCTTTCCCGTTAAGCAGCCATAGTGTGTTTTCTAAACGTGTGACTCTGTTCTATTTTGTAATGCAGTTCAAGCGTAGCGGTTTTTACATTCCCTCTATAAGTGATATCTTATGATAAGTGTCTTTTTCTGTGTGATTTATTTCACTTAGAATCGTCATACCTAAATCCACTCATCATGCTGCTACTAGCCTTATGACATTGATTTCATGGCTGAGTGATATTCCATTGTACATAAGGACCACAACTTCTTTATCCATTCTTGTCTTTCCTCGGATATTTAAGGTGTAATGAAGTGGAGGTCTTTGTCAACAGAGTAGCCCAAAACTTTGGGGTGCCTGTGTCTTGCTGATTTTTAGTTTTCCCAATTTATACGCCCATGAGTGGAAGTGCCCAAGCTCTCTAAGCTGAGTTTTTTAGATGTTTCAGGACACACCGTACACTTCTCCAGAGTGGCTGTTGGCAATTTACGTCCCGCCCATCAGCGTAGCAAGGCTCCCATTTCTCCATGGCCTGTCCTGCATTTCTGGTTTTGACACTTTATTCAGCATGGCCCTTTTGACCGATGGGAAGCGAGACTTCTTTGTAGCGCTGATTTGCCTTTCCAGGTTGCTTGGTTGGCCAAAAAGGGCGTATGCGTTTTTTCCTGAATATATTCAGGAAAAAACGCATACGCCCTTTTTGGCCAAGGGCATCACTGTCGAGGTTTTGCCGCTTTTCCTGTGCTTTAAAGGCGATTCGAATCTACCTCCTGAAATCTGTTTCCTGCAATTCTGCCTTGCTTTCAAATCCTCTTCGTTGCCTTCCCTCAATATATTTGTGGACGAGAGTTATCATTTCTAAGTCTGCAGGTTTGTGAATTGCAGTGCCCCTGAGCTCCATTATTCAACTCGCTTTCTTGGGAGCTGGCCGCAAAAGCGCAGGATTGCTTCAGGCCGTATTCTGGTTCCTGGCGGCAGGCTGAGCCTGTGGTTAATTCTTCTTCCTGATGGGAAAACAGAGTGACCTGTGCCTGTCCCAACACCTAGAGCTAGTCTCTCATTGGTTCCCCCTTTTCCCGTTCATCCTCAGGACAAATTGCAACCTGTACGGAACAGGAGGATAAAGGTGCTGATTCTCCAAGGAGAAAGATTGCTAGTAAAGCGGCTGGAATGGCGAACCGGAGCACAAGGAGATGAGAAATGAGGTGCGTTTTAGAAACCTTTCCCCATCACACGGTGTGCCATCTTCGGGGTTTCTCATGCATGTTTTCAATGTAGGACGATGCCCTTGAACCTGGAGATTTGGGACCCATGGGATGGGTACCACGCCGTATTAATTTAAAGGGCCTGCGTTAGCTCACCCAACCTCACCAAACTTCTCAGCCCCAAGAGTGTCCACCCATATGTCTCAAACAGCTGTGGGTCTAGATGTGGTCAATCCAGGTGGCTTCACAGCCCCTGAACGAATTTTGTAAGAATTTCTCTCTCTTTCACTGTCTTTGTTTCACGGGTTTTGAAAAGTAATTGATTTTTATAATGGGGTTTAGCTGCTTTTCACTGCTGTGTTTATGCCGCTTTATACCCAATTGACTCACTTACAGAGCGATATCAATACATATGTTTTAAGAATCTTACTAGTCAGATATATTCTTGGGCGTTGAATAGCGGGTGTTGAGTCCAGTTCACTGAGCAAGGAGTAGGTCTTGTCTATTACATATTGGGTTTATGGAACGGTATCTGAGCTAATTTGAAACCCTTGATTTATGCATCACCCCACCTCACCTTTCCCGTTAAGCAGCCATAGTGTGTTTTCTAAACGTGTGACTCTGTTCTATTTTGTAATGCAGTTCAAGGGTAGCGGTTTTTACATTCCCTCTATAAGTGATATCTTATGATAAGTGTCTTTTTCTGTGTGATTTATTTCACTTAGAATCGTCATACCTAAATCCACTCATCATGCTGCTACTAGCCTTATGACATTGATTTCATGGCTGAGTGATATTCCATTGTATATAAGGACCACATCTTTTTTATCCATTCTTCTCTTTCCTGGGATATTTAAGGTGTAACGAAGTGGAGGTTCTTGTCAACAGAGTAGCCCAAAACTTTGGGGTGCCTGTGTCTTGCTGATTTTTAGTTTTCCCAATTTATACGCCCATGAGTGGAAGTGCCCAAGCTCTCTAAGCTGAGTTTTTTAGATGTTTCAGGACACACCGTACACTTCTCCAGAGTGGCTGTTGGCAATTTACGTCCCGCCCATCAGCGTAGCAAGGCTCCCATTTCTCCATGGCCTGTCCTGCATTTCTGGTTTTGACACTTTATTCAGCATGGCCCTTTTGACCGATGGGAAGCGAGATTTCTTTGTAGCGCTGATTTGCCTTTCCAGGTTGCTTGGTTGGCCAAAAAGGGCGTATGCGTTTTTTCCTGAATATATTCAGGAAAAAACGCATACGCCCTTTTTGGCCAAGGGCATCACTGTCGAGGTATTGCCGCTTTTCCTGTGCTTTAAAGGCGATTCGAATGTACCTCCTGAAATCTGTTTCCTGCAATTCTGCATTGCTTTCAAATCCTCTTCGTTGCCTTCACTCAATATATTTGTGGACGAGAGTTATCATTTCTAAGTCTGCAGGTTTGTGAATTGCAGTGCCCCTGAGCTCCATTCTTCAACTCGCTTTCTTGGGAGCTGGCCGCAAAAGCGCAGGATTGCTTCAGGCCGTATTCTGCTTCCTGGCGGCAGGCTGAGCCTGTGGTTAATTCTTCTTCCTGATGGGAAAACAGAGTGACCTGTGCCTGTCCCAACACCTAGAGCTAGTCTCTCATTGGTTCCCCCTCTTCCCGTTCATCCTCAGGACAAATTGCAACCTGTACGGAACAGGAGGATAAAGGTGCTGATTCTCCAAGGAGAAAGATTGCTAGTAAAGCGGCTGGAATGGCGAACCGGAGCACAAGGAGATGAGAAATGAGGTCCGTTTTAGAAACCTTTCCCCATCACACGGTGTGCCATCTTCGGGGTTTCTCATGCATGTTTTCAATGTAGGACGATGCCCTTGAACCTGGAGATTTGGGACCCATGGGATGGGTACCACGCCGTATTAATTTAAAGGGTCTGCGTTAGCTCACCCAACCTCACCAAACCTCTCAGCCCCAAGAATGTCCACCCATATGTCTCAAACAGCTGTGGGTCTAGATATGGTCAATCCAGGTGGCTTCACAGCCCCTGAACGAATTTTGTAAGAATTTCTCTCTCTTTCACTGTCTTTGTTTCACGGGTTTTGAAAAGTAATTGATTTTTATAATGGGGTTTAGCTGCTTTTCACTGCTGTGTTTATGCCGCTTTATACCCACTTGACTCACTTACAGAGAGATATCAATACATAGGTTTGAAGATTCTTACTAGTCAGATATATTCTTGGGCGGTGAATAGGGGGTGTTGAGTCCAGTTCACTGAGCAAGGAGTAGGTCTTCTCTATTACATATTGGGTTTATGGAACGGTATCTGAGCTAATTTGAAACCCTTGATTTATGCATCACCCCACCTCACCTTTCCCGTTAAGCAGCCATAGTGTGTTTTCTAAACGTGTGACTCTGTTCTATTTTGTAATGCAGTTCAAGGGTAGCGGTTTTTACATTCCCTCTATAAGTGATATCTTATGATAAGTGTCTTTTTCTGTGTGATTTATTTCACTTAGAATCGTCATACCTAAATCCACTCATCATGCTGCTACTAGCCTTATGACATTGATTTCATGGCTGAGTGATATTCCATTGTACATAAGGACCACAACTTCTTTATCCATTCTTGTCTTTCCTCGGATATTTAAGGTGTAATGAAGTGGAGGTTTTTGTCAACAGAGTAGCCCAAAACTTTGGGGTGCCTGTGTCTTGCTGATTTTTAGTTTTCCCAATTTATACGCCCATGAGTGGAAGTGCCCAAGCTCTCTAAGCTGAGTTTTTTAGATGTTTCAGGACACACCGTACACTTCTCCAGAGTGGCTGTTGGCAATTTACGTCCCGCCCATCAGCGTAGCAAGGCTCCCATTTCTCCATGACCTGTCCTGCATTTTTGGTTTTGACACTTTATTCAGCATGGCCCTTTTGACCGATGGGAAGCGAGACTTCTTTGTAGCGCTGATTTGCCTTTCCAGGTTGCTTGGTTGGCCAAAAAGGGCGTATGCGTTTTTTCCTGAATATATTCAGGAAAAAACGCATACGCCCTTTTTGGCCAAGGGCATCACTGTCGAGGTTTTGCCGTTTTTCCTGTGCTTTAAAGGCGATTCGAATGTACCTCCTGAAATCTGTTTCCTGCAATTCTGCCTTGCTTTCAAATCCTCTTCGTTGCCTTCCCTCAATATATTTGTGGACGAGAGTTATCATTTCTAAGTCTGCATGTTTGTGAATGGCAGTGCCCCTGAGCTCCATGATTCAACTCGCTTTCTTGGGAGCTGGCCGCAAAAGCGCAGGATTGCTTCAGGCCTTATTCTGCTTCCTGGCGGCAGGCTGAGCCTGTGGTTAATTCTTCTTCCTGATGGGAAAATAGAGTGACCTGTGCCTGTCCCAACACCTAGAGCTAGTCTCTCATTGTTTCCCCCTCTTCCCGTTCATCCTCAGGACAAATTGCAACCTGTACGGAACAGGAGGATAAAGGTGCTGATTCTCCAAGGAGGAAGATTGCTAGGAAAGCGGCTGGAATGGCGAACCGGAGCACAAGGAGATGAGAAATGAGGTGCGTTTTAGAAACCTTTCCCGATCACACGGTGTACCATCTTCGGGGTTTCCCATGCATGTTTTCAATGTAGGACGATGCCCTTGAACCTGGAGATTTGGGACCCATGGGATGGGTACCACGCCGTATTACTTTAAAGGGTCTGCGTTTGCTCACCCAACCTCACCAAACCTCTCAGCCCCAAGAGTGTCCACCCTTATGTCTCAATCAGCTGTGGGTCTAGATATGGTCAATCCAGGTGGCATCACAGCCCCTGAACGAATTTTGTAAGAATTTCTCTCTCTTTCACTGTCTTTGTTTCACGGGTTTTGAAAAGTAATTGATTTGTATAATGGGGTTTGGCTGCTTTTCACTGCTGTGTTTATGCCGCTATACACCCACTTGACTCACTTACAGAGAGATATCAATACATAGGTTTGAAGATTCTTAGTAGTCAGATATATTCTTGGGCGGTGAATAGGGGGTGTTGAGTCCAGTTCACTGAGCAAGGAGTAGGTCTTGTCTATTACATATTGGGTTTATGGAACGGTATCTGAGCTAATTTGAAACCCTTGTTTTATGCATCACCCCACCTCACCTTTCCCGTTAAGCAGCCATAGTGTGTTTTCTAAACGTGTGACTCTGTTCTATTTTGTAATGCAGTTCAAGGGTAGCGGTTTTTACATTCCCTCTATAAGTGATATCTTATGATAAGTGTCTTTTTCTGTGTGATTTATTTCACTTAGAATCGTCATACCTAAATCCACTCATCATGCTGCTACTAGCCTTATGACATTGATTTCATGGCTGAGTGATATTCCATTGTACATAAGGACCACAACTTCTTTATCCATTCTTCTCTTTCCTCGGATATTTAAGGTGTAATGAAGTGGAGGTTTTTGTCAACAGGGTAGCCCAAAATTTGGGGTGCCTGTGTCTTGCTGATTTTTAGTTTTCCCAATTTATACGCCCATGAGTGGAAGTGCCCTATGCTCTCTAAGCTGAGTTTTTTAGATGTTTCAGGACACACCGTACACTTCTCCAGTGTGGCTGTTGGCAATTTACATCCCGCCCATCAGTGTAGCAAGGCTCCCATTTCTCCATGGCCTGTCCTGCATTTCTGGTTTTGACACTTTATTCAGCATGGCCCTTTTGACCGATGGGAAGCGAGACTTCTTTGTAGCGCTGATTTGCCTTTCCAGGTTGCTTGGTTGGCCAAAAAGGGCCTATGCGTTTTTTCCTGAATATATTCAGGAAAAAAACGCATACGCCCTTTTTGGCCAAGGGCATCACTGTCGATGTTTTGCCGCTTTTCCTGTGCTTTAAAGGCGATTCGAATCTACCTCCTGAAATCTGTTTCCTGCAATTCTGCCTTGCTTTCAAATCCTCTTCGTTGCCTTCCCTCAATATATTTGTGGACGAGAGTTATCATTTGTAAGTCTGCAGGTTTGTGAATTGCAGTGCCCCTGAGCTCCATGATTCAACTCGCTTTCTTGGGAGCTGGCCGCAAAAGCGCAGGATTGCTTCAGGCCGTATTCTGGTTCCAGGCGGCAGGCTGAGCCTGTGGTTAATTCTTCTTCCTTATGGGAAAACAGAGTGACCTGTGCCTGTCCCAACACCTAGAGCTAGTCTCTCATTGGTTGCCCCTCTTCCCGTTCATCCTCAGGACAAATTGCAACCTGTACGGAACAGGAGGATAAAGGTGCTGATTCTCCAAGGAGAGAGATTGCTAGTAAAGCGGCTGGAATGGCGAGCCGGAGCACAAGGTGATGAGAAATGAGGTGCGTTTTAGAAACCTTTCCCGATCACACGGTGTGCCATCTTCGGGGTTTCTCATGCATGTTTTCAATGTAGGACGATGCCCTTGAACCTGGAGATTTGGGACCCATGGGATGGGTACCACGCCGTATTAATTTAAAGGGTCTGCGTTAGCTCACCCAACCTCACCAAACCTCTCAGCCCCAAGAGTGTCCACCCTTATGTCTCAATCAGCTGTGGGTCTAGATATGGTCAATCCAGGTGGCATCACAGCCCCTGAACGAATTTTGTAAGAATTTCTCTCTTTCACTGTCTTTGTTTCACGGGTTTTGAAAAGTAATTGATTTTTATAATGGGGTTTGTCTGCTTTTCACTGCTGTGTTTATGCCGCTTTACACCCACTTGACTCACTTACAGAGAGATATCAATACATAGGTTTGAAGATTCTTACTAGTCTGATATATTCCTGGGCGGTGAATAGGGGGTGTTGAGTCCAGTTCACTGAGCAAGGAGTAGGTCTTGTCTATTACATATTGGGTTTATGGAACGATATCTGAGCTAATTTGAAACCCTTGTTTTATGCATCACCCCACCTCACCTTTCCCGTTAAGCAGCCATAGTCTGTTTTCTAAACGTGTGATTCTGCTCTGTTTTGTAATTCAGTTCAAGGGTAGCGGTTTTTACATTCCCTCTATAAGTGATATCTCATGATAAGTGTCTTTTTCTGTGTGACTTATTTCACTTAGAATCGTCATAGCTAAATCCACTCATCATGCTGCTACTAGCCTTATGACATTGATTTCATGGCTGAGTGATATTCCATTGTATATAAGGACCACATCTTCTTTATCCATTCTTCTCTTTCCTGGGATATTTAAGGTGTAACGAAGTGGAGGTTCTTGTCAACAGAGTAGCCCAAAACTTTGGGGTGCCTGTGTCTTGCTGATTTTTAGTTTTCCCAATTTATACGCCCATGAGTGGAAGTGCCCTATGCTCTCTAAGCTGAGTTTTTTAGATGTTTCAGGACACACCGTACACTTCTCCAGAGTGGCTGTTGGCAATTTACATCCCGCCCATCAGTGTAGCAAGGCTCCCATTTCTCCATGGCCTGTCCTGCATTTCTGGTTTTGACACTTTATTCAGCATGGCCCTTTTGACCGATGGGAAGCGAGACTTCTTTGTAGCGCTGATTTGCCTTTCCAGGTTGCTTGGTTGGCCAAAAAGGGCGTATGCGTTTTTTCCTGAATATATTCAGGAAAAAACGCATACGCCCTTTTTGGCCAAGGGCATCATTGTCGAGGTTTTGCCGCTTTTCCTGTGCTTTAAAGGCGATTCGAATCTACCTCCTGAAATCTGTTTCCTGCAATTCTGCCTTGCTTTCAAATCCTCTTCGTTGCCTTCCCTCAATATATTTGTGGACGAGTGTTATCATTTGTAAGTCTGCAGGTTTGTGAATTGCAGTGCCCCTGAGCTCCATTATTCAACTCGCTTTCTTGGGAGCTGGCCGCAAAAGCGCAGGATTGCTTCAGGCCGTATTCTGGTTCCTGGCGGCAGGCTGAGCCTGTGGTTAATTCTTCTTCCTGATGGGAAAACAGAGTGACCTGTGCCTGTCCCAACACCTAGAGCTAGTCTCTCATTGGTTACCCCTCTTCCCGTTCATCCTCAGGACAAATTGCAACCTGTACGGAACAGGAGGATAAAGGTGCTGATTCTCCAAGGAGAGAGATTGCTAGTAAAGCGGCTGGAATGGCGAGCCGGAGCACAAGGAGATGAGAAATGAGGTGCGTTTTAGAAACCTTTCCCGATCACACGGTGTGCCATCTTCGGGGTTTCTCATGCATGTTTTCAATGTAGGACGATGCCCTTGAACCTGGAGATTTGGGACCCATGGGATGGGTACCACGCCGTATTAATTTTAAGGGTCTGCGTTAGCTCACCCAACCTCACCAAACCTCTCAGCCCCAAGAGTGTCCACCCATATGTCTCAATCAGCTGTGGGTCTAGATATGGTCAATCCAGGTGGCATCACAGCCCCTGAACGAATTTTGTAAGAATTTCTCTCTCTTTCACTGTCTTTGTTTCACGGGTTTTGAAAAGTAATTGATTTTTATAATGGGGTTTGTCTGCTTTTCACTGCTGTGTTTATGCCGCTTTACACCCACTTGACTCACTTACAGAGAGATATCAATACATAGGTTTGAAGATTCTTACTAGTCTGATATATTCCTGGGCGGTGAATAGGGGGTGTTGAGTCCAGTTCACTGAGCAAGGAGTAGGTCTTGTCTATTACATATTGGGTTTATGGAACGATATCTGAGCTAATTTGAAACCCTTGTTTTATGCATCACCCCACCTCACCTTTCCCGTTAAGCAGCCATAGTCTGTTTTCTAAACGTGTGATTCTGTTCTGTTTTGTAATTCAGTTCAAGGGTAGCGGTTTTTACATTCCCTCTATAAGTGATATCTCATGATAAGTGTCTTTTTCTGTGTGACTTATTTCACTTAGAATCGTCATACCTAAATCCACTCATCATGCTGCTACTAGCCTTATGACATTGATTTCATGGCTGAGTGATATTCCATTGTATATAAGGACCACATCTTCTTTATCCATTCTTCTCTTTCCTGGGATATTTAAGGTGTAACGAAGTGGAGGTTCTTGTCAACAGAATAGCCCAAAACTTTGGGGTGCCTGTGTCTTGCTAATTTTTAGTTTTCCCAATTTATACGCCCATGAGTGGAAGTGCCCTATGCTCTCTAAGCTGAGTTTTTTAGATGTTTCAGGACACACCGTACACTTCTCCAGAGTGGCTGTTGGCAATTTACATCCCGCCCATCAGTGTAGCAATGCTCCCATTTCTCCATGGCCTGTCCTGCATTTCTGGTTTTGACACTTTATTCAGCATGGCCCTTTTGACCGATGGGAAGCGAGACTTCTTTGTAGCGCTGATTTGCCTTTCCAGGTTGCTTGGTTGGCCAAAAAGGGCGTATGCGTTTTTTCCTGAATATATTCAGGAAAAAACGCATACGCCCTTTTTGGCCAAGGGCATCATTGTCGAGGTTTTGCCGCTTTTCCTGTGCTTTAAAGGCGATTCAAATCTACCTCCTGAAATCTGTTTCCTGCAATTCTGCCTTGCTTTCAAATCCTCTTCGTTGCCTTCCCTCAATATATTTGTGGACGAGAGTTATCATTTGTAAGTCTGCAGGTTTGTGAATTGCAGTTACCCTGAGCTCCATTCTTCAACTCGCTTTCTTGGGAGCTGGCTGCAAAAGCGCAGGATTGCTTCAGGCCGTATTCTGGTTCCTGGCGGCAGGCTGAGCCTGTGGTTAATTCTTCTTCCTGATGGGAAAACAGAGTGACCTGTGCCTGTCCCAACACCTAGAGCTAGTCTCTCATTGGTTGCCCCTTTTCCCGTTCATCCTCAGGACAAATTGCAACCTGTACGGAACAGGAGGATAAAGGTGCTGATTCTCCAAGGAGAGAGATTGCTAGTAAAGCGGCTGGAATGGCGAGCCGGAGCACAAGGAGATGAGAAATGAGGTGCGTTTTAGAAACCTTTCCCGATCACACGGTGTGCCATCTTCGGGGTTTCTCTTGCATGTTTTCAATGTAGGACGATGCCCTTGAACCTGGAGATTTGGGACCCATGGGATGGGTACCACGCCGTATTAATTTAAAGGGTCTGCGTTAGCTCACCCAACCTCACCAAACCTCTCAGCCCCAAGAGTGTCCACCCTTATGTCTCAATGAGCTGTGGGTCTAGATATGGTCAATCCAGGTGGCATCACAGCCCCTGAACGAATTTTGTAAGAATTTCTCTCTCTTTCACTGTCTTTGTTTCACGGGTTTTGAAAAGTAATTGATTTTTATAATGGGGTTTGGCTGCTTTTCACTGCTGTGTTTATGCCGCTTTACACCCACTTGACTCACTTACAGAGAGATATCAATACATAGGTTTGAAGATTCTTACTAGTCTGATATATTCTTGGGCGGTCAATAGGGGGTGTTGAGTCCAGTTCACTGAGCAAGGAGTAGGTCTTGTCTATTACATATTGGGTTTATGGAACGATATGTGAGCTAATTTGAAACCCTTGTTTTATGCATCACCCCACCTCACCTTTCCCGTTAAGCAGCCATAGTCTGTTTTCTAAACGTGTGACTCTGTTCTGTTTTGTAATTCAGTTCAAGGGTAGCGGTTTTTACATTCCCTCTATAAGTGATATCTCATGATAAGTGTCTTTTTCTGTGTGACTTATTTCACTTAGAATCGTCATACCTAAATCCACTCATCATGCTGCTACTAGCCTTATGACATTGATTTCATGGCTGAGTGATATTCCATTGTACATAAGGACCACATCTTCTTTATCCATTCTTCTCTTTCCTGGGATATTTAAGGTGTAACGAAGTGGAGGTTCTTGTCAACAGAGTAGCCCAAAACTTTGGGGTGCCTGTGTCTTGCTGATTTTTAGTTTTCCCAATTTATACGCCCATGAGTGGAAGTGCCCTATGCTCTCTAAGCTGAGTTTTTTAGATGTTTCAGGACACACCGTACACTTCTCCAGAGTGGCTGTTGGCAATTTACATCCCGCCCATCAGTGTAGCAAGGCTCCCATTTCTCCATGGCCTGTCCTGCATTTCTGGTTTTGACACTTTATTCAGCATGGCCCTTTTGACCGATGGGAAGCGAGACTTCTTTGTAGCGCTGATTTGCCTTTCCAGGTTGCTTGGTTGGCCAAAAAGGGCATATGCGTTTTTTCCTGAATATATTCAGGAAAAAAACGCATACGCCCTTTTTGGCCAAGGGCATCACTGTCGAGGTTTTGCCGCTTTTCCTGTGCTTTAAAGGCGATTCGAATCTACCTCCTGAAATCTGTTTCCTGCAATTCTGCCTTGCTTTCAAATCCTCTTCGTTGCCTTCCCTCAATATATTTGTGGATGAGAGTTATCATTTGTAAGTCTGCAGGTTTGTGAATTGCAGTGCCCCTGAGCTCCATGATTCAACTCGCTTTCTTGGGAGCTGGCCGCAAAAGCGCAGGATTGCTTCAGGCCGTATTCTGGTTCCAGGCGGCAGGCTGAGCCTGTGGTTAATTCTTCTTCCTGATGGGAAAACAGAGTGACCTGTGCCTGTCCCAACACCTAGAGCTAGTCTCTCATTGGTTGCCCCTTTTCCCGTTCATCCTCAGGACAAATTGCAACCTGTACGGAACAGGAGGATAAAGGTGCTGATTCTCCAAGGAGAGAGATTGCTAGTAAAGCGGCTGGAATGGCGAGCCGGAGCACAAGGAGATGAGAAATGAGGTGCGTTTTAGAAACCTTTCCCGATCACACGGTGTGCCATCTTCGGGGTTTCTCTTGCATGTTTTCAATGTAGGACGATGCCCTTGAACCTGGAGATTTGGGACCCATGGGATGGGTACCACGCCGTATTAATTTAAAGGGTCTGCGTTAGCTCACCCAACCTCACCAAACCTCTCAGCCCCAAGAGTGTCCACCCATATGTCTCAATCAGCTGTGGGTCTAGATATGGTCAATCCAGGTGGCATCACAGCCCCTGAACGAATTTTGTAAGAATTTCTCTCTCTTTCACTGTCTTTGTTTCACGGGTTTTGAAAAGTAATTGATTTTTATAATGGGGTTTGTCTGCTTTTCACTGCTGTGTTTATGCCGCTTTACACCCACTTGACTCACTTACAGAGAGATATCAATACATAGGTTTGAAGATTCTTACTAGTCTGATATATTCCTGGGCGGTGAATAGGGGGTGTTGAGTCCAGTTCACTGAGCAAGGAGTAGGTCTTGTCTATTACATATTGGGTTTATGGAACGATATCTGAGCTAATTTGAAACCCTTGTTTTATGCATCACCCCACCTCACCTTTCCCGTTAAGCAGCCATAGTCTGTTTTCTAAACGTGTGATTCTGTTCTGTTTTGTAATTCAGTTCAAGGGTAGCGGTTTTTACATTCCCTCTATAAGTGATATCTCATGATAAGTGTCTTTTTCTGTGTGACTTATTTCACTTAGAATCGTCATACCTAAATCCACTCATCATGCTGCTACTAGCCTTATGACATTGATTTCATGGCTGAGTGATATTCCATTGTATATAAGGACCACATCTTCTTTATCCATTCTTCTCTTTCCTGGGATATTTAAGGTGTAACGAAGTGGAGGTTCTTGTCAACAGAATAGCCCAAAACTTTGGGGTGCCTGTGTCTTGCTAATTTTTAGTTTTCCCAATTTATACGCCCATGAGTGGAAGTGCCCTATGCTCTCTAAGCTGAGTTTTTTAGATGTTTCAGGACACACCGTACACTTCTCCAGAGTGGCTGTTGGCAATTTACATCCCGCCCATCAGTGTAGCAATGCTCCCATTTCTCCATGGCCTGTCCTGCATTTCTGGTTTTGACACTTTATTCAGCATGGCCCTTTTGACCGATGGGAAGCGAGACTTCTTTGTAGCGCTGATTTGCCTTTCCAGGTTGCTTGGTTGCCCAAAAAGGGCGTATGCGTTTTTTCCTGAATATATTCAGGAAAAAACGCATACGCCCTTTTTGGCCAAGGGCATCATTGTCGAGGTTTTGCCGCTTTTCCTGTGCTTTAAAGGCGATTCAAATCTACCTCCTGAAATCTGTTTCCTGCAATTCTGCCTTGCTTTCAAATCCTCTTCGTTGCCTTCCCTCAATATATTTGTGGACGAGTGTTATCATTTGTAAGTCTGCAGGTTTGTGAATTGCAGTGCCCCTGAGCTCCATTATTCAACTCGCTTTCTTGGGAGCTGGCCGCAAAAGCGCAGGATTGCTTCAGGCCGTATTCTGGTTCCTGGCGGCAGGCTGAGCCTGTGGTTAATTCTTCTTCCTGATGGGAAAACAGAGTGACCTGTGCCTGTCCCAACACCTAGAGCTAGTCTCTCATTGGTTGCCCCTCTTCCCGTTCATCCTCAGGACAAATTGCAACCTGTACGGAACAGGAGGATAAAGGTGCTGATTCTCCAAGGAGAGAGATTGCTAGTAAAGCGGCTGGAATGGCGAACCGGAGCACAAGGAGATGAGAAATGAGGTGCGTTTTAGAAACCTTTCCCGATCACACGGTGTGCCATCTTCGGGGTTTCTCATGCATGTTTTCAATGTAGGACGATGCCCTTGAACCTGGAGATTTGGGACCCATGGGATGGGTACCACGCCGTATTAATTTAAAGGGTCTGCGTTAGCTCACCCAACCTCACCAAACCTCTCAGCCCCAAGAGTGTCCACTCATATGTCTCAATCAGCTGTGGGTCTAGATATGGTCAATCCAGGTGGCATCACAGCCCCTGAACGAATTTTGTAAGAATTTCTCTCTCTTTCACTGTCTTTGTTTCACGGGTTTTGAAAAGTAATTGATTTTTATAATGGGGTTTGTCTGCTTTTCACTGCTGTGTTTATGCCGCTTTACACCCACTTGACTCACTTACAGAGAGATATCAATACATAGGTTTGAAGATTCTTACTAGTCTGATATATTCCTGGGCGGTGAATAGGGGGTGTTGAGTCCAGTTCACTGAGCAAGGAGTAGGTCTTGTCTATTACATATTGGGTTTATGGAACGATATCTGAGCTAATTTGAAACCCTTGTTTCATGCATCACCCCACCTCACCTTTCCCGTTAAGCAGCCATAGTCTGTTTTCTAAACGTGTGATTCTGTTCTGTTTTGTAATTCAGTTCAAGGGTAGCGGTTTTTACATTCCCTCTATAAGTGATATCTCATGATAAGTGTCTTTTTCTGTGTGACTTATTTCACTTAGAATCGTCATAGCTAAATCCACTCATCATGCTGCTACTAGCCTTATGACATTGATTTCATGGCTGAGTGATATTCCATTGTATATAAGGACCACATCTTCTTTATCCATTCTTCTCTTTCCTGGGATATTTAAGGTGTAATGAAGTGGAGGTTCTTGTCAACAGAGTAGCCCAAAACTTTGGGGTGCCTGTGTCTTGCTGATTTTTAGTTTTCCCAATTTATACGCCCATGAGTGGAAGTGCCCTATGCTCTCTAAGCTGAGTTTTTTAGATGTTTCAGGACACACCGTACACTTCTCCAGAGTGGCTGTTGGCAATTTACATCCCGCCCATCAGTGTAGCAAGGCTCCCATTTCTCCATGGCCTGTCCTGCATTTCTGGTTTTGACACTTTATTCAGCATGGCCCTTTTGACCGATGGGAAGCGAGACTTCTTTGTAGCGCTGATTTGCCTTTCCAGGTTGCTTGGTTGGCCAAAAAGGGCGTATGCGTTTTTTCCTGAATATATTCAGGAAAAAACGCATACGCTCTTTTTGGCCAAGGGCATCATTGTCGAGGTTTTGCCGCTTTTCCTGTGCTTTAAAGGCGATTCGAATGTACCTCCTGAAATCTGTTTCCTGTAATTCTGCCTTGCTTTCAAATCCTCTTCGTTGCCTTCCCTCAATATATTTGTGGACGAGTGTTATCATTTGTAAGTCTGCAGGTTTGTGAATTGCAGTGCCCCTGAGCTCCATTATTCAACTCGCTTTCTTGGGAGCTGGCCGCAAAAGCGCAGGATTGCTTCAGGCCGTATTCTGCTTCCTGGCGGCAGGCTGAGCCTGTGGTTAATTCTTCTTTCTGATGGGAAAACAGAGTGACCTGTGCCTGTCCCAACACCTAGAGCTAGTCTCTCATTGGTTGCCCCTCTTCCCGTTCATCCTCAGGACAAATTGCAACCTGTACGGAACAGGAGGATAAAGGTGCTGATTCTCCAAGGAGAGAGATTGCTAGTAAAGCGGCTGGAATGGCGAGCCGGAGCACAAGGAGATGAGAAATGAGGTGCGTTTTAGAAACCTTTCCCGATCACACGGTGTGCCATCTTCGGGGTTTCTCATGCATGTTTTCAATGTAGGACGATGCCCTTGAACCTGGAGATTTGGGACCCATGGGATGGGTACCACGCCGTATTAATTTAAAGGGTCTGCGTTAGCTCACCCAACCTCACCAAACCTCTCAGCCCCAAGAGTGTCCACCCATATGTCTCAAACAGCTGTGGGTCTAGATATGGTCAATCCAGGTGGCATCACAGCCCCTGAACGAATTTTGTAAGAATTTCTCTCTCTTTCACTGTCTTTGTTTCACGGGTTTTGAAAAGTAATTGATTTTTATAATGGGGTTTGGCTGCTTTTCACTGCTGTGTTTATGCCGCTTTATACCCACTTGACTCACTTACAGAGAGATATCAATACATAGGTTTGAAGATTCTTACTAGTCAGATATATTCTTGGGCGGTGAATAGGGGGTGTTGAGTCCAGTTCACTGAGCAAGGAGTAGGTCTTGTCTATTACATATTGGGTTTATGGAACGGTATCTGAGCTAATTTGAAACCCTTGATTTATGCATCACCCCACCTCACCTTTCCCGTTAAGCAGCCATAGTGTGTTTTCTAAACGTGTGACTCTGTTCTATTTTGTAATGCATTTCAAGGGTAGCGGTTTTTACATTCCCTCTATAAGTGATATCTTATGATAAGTGTCTTTTTCTGTGTGATTTATTTCACTTAGAATCGTCATACCTAAATCCACTCATCATGCTGCTACTAGCCTTATGACATTGATTTCATGGCTGAGTGATATTCCATTGTACATAAGGACCACAACTTCTTTATCCATTCTTCTCTTTCCTCGGATATTTAAGGTGTAACGAAGTGGAGGTTCTTGTCAACAGAGTAGCCCTAAACTTTGGGGTGCCTGTGTCTTGCTGATTTTTAGTTTTCCCAATTTATACTCCCATGAGTGGAAGTGCCCAAGCTCTCTAAGCTGAGTTTTTTAGATGTTTCAAGACACACCATACACTTCTCCAGAGTGGCTGTTGGCAATTTACGTCCCGCCCATCAGCGTAGCAAGGCTCCCATTTCTCCATGGCCTGTCTTGCATTTCTGGTTTTGACACTTTATTCAGCATGGCCCTTTTGACCGATGGGAAGCGAGACTTCTTTGTAGCGCTGATTTGCCTTTCCAGGTTGCTTGGTTGGCCAAAAAGGGCGTATGCGTTTTTTCCTGAATATATTCAGGAAAAAACGCATACGCCCTTTTTGGCCAAGGGCATCATTGTCGAGGTTTTGCCGCTTTTCCTGTGCTTTAAAGGAGATTCGAATCTACCTCCTGAAATCTGTTTCCTGCAATTCTGCCTTGTTTTCAAATCCTCTTCGTTGCCTTCCCTCAATATATTTGTGGACGAGAGTTATCATTTCTAAGTCTGCAGGTTTGTGAATTGCAGTGCCCCTGAGCTCCATTATTCAACTCGCTTTCTTGGGAGCTGGCCGCAAAAGCGCAGGATTGCTTCAGGCCGTATTCTGCTTCCTGGCGGCAGGCTGAGCCTGTGGTTAATTCTTCTTCCTGATGGGAAAACAGAGTGACCTGTGCCTGTCCCAACACCTAGAGATAGTCTCTCATTGGTTCCCCCTCTTCCCGTTCATCCTCAGGACAAATTGCAACCTGTACGGAACAGGAGGATAAAGGTGCTGATTCTCCAAGGAGAGAGATTGCTAGTAAAGCGGCTGGAATGGCGAACCGGAGCACAAGGAGATGAGAAATGAGGTGCGTTTTAGAAACCTTTCCCGATCACACGGTGTGCCATCTTCGGGGTTTCTCATGCATGTTTTCAATGTAGGACGATGCCCTTGAACCTGGAGATTTGGGACCCATGGGATGGGTACCACGCCGTATTAATTTAAAGGGTCTGCGTTAGCTCACCCAACCTCACCAAACCTCTCAGCCCCAAGAGTGTCCACTCATATGTCTCAATGAGCTGTGGGTCTAGATATGGTCAATCCAGGTGGCATCACAGCCCCTGAACGAATTTTGTAAGAATTTCTCTCTCTTTCACTGTCTTTGTTTCACGGGTTTTGAAAAGTAATTGATTTTTATAATGGGGTTTGTCTGCTTTTCACTGCTGTGTTTATGCCGCTTTACACCCACTTGACTCACTTACAGAGAGATATCAATACATAGGTTTGAAGATTCTTACTAGTCTGATATATTCCTGGGCGGTGAATAGGGGGTGTTGAGTCCAGTTCACTGAGCAAGGAGTAGGTCTTGTCTATTACATATTGGGTTTATGGAACGATATCTGAGCTAATTTGAAACCCTTGTTTCATGCATCACCCCACCTCACCTTTCCCGTTAAGCAGCCATAGTCTGTTTTCTAAACGTGTGATTCTGTTCTGTTTTGTAATTCAGTTCAAGGGTAGCGGTTTTTACATTCCCTCTATAAGTGATATCTCATGATAAGTGTCTTTTTCTGTGTGACTTATTTCACTTAGAATCGTCATAGCTAAATCCACTCATCATGCTGCTACTAGCCTTATGACATTGATTTCATGGCTGAGTGATATTCCATTGTATATAAGGACCACATCTTCTTTATCCATTCTTCTCTTTCCTGGGATATTTAAGGTGTAATGAAGTGGAGGTTCTTGTCAACAGAGTAGCCCAAAACTTTGGGGTGCCTGTGTCTTGCTGATTTTTAGTTTTCCCAATTTATACGCCCATGAGTGGAAGTGCCCTATGCTCTCTAAGCTGAGTTTTTTAGATGTTTCAGGACACACCGTACACTTCTCCAGAGTGGCTGTTGGCAATTTACATCCCGCCCATCAGTGTAGCAAGGCTCCCATTTCTCCATGGCCTGTCCTGCATTTCTGGTTTTGACACTTTATTCAGCATGGCCCTTTTGACCGATGGGAAGCGAGACTTCTTTGTAGCGCTGATTTGCCTTTCCAGGTTGCTTGGTTGGCCAAAAAGGGCGTATGCGTTTTTTCCTGAATATATTCAGGAAAAAACGCATACGCTCTTTTTGGCCAAGGGCATCATTGTCGAGGTTTTGCCGCTTTTCCTGTGCTTTAAAGGCGATTCGAATGTACCTCCTGAAATCTGTTTCCTGTAATTCTGCCTTGCTTTCAAATCCTCTTCGTTGCCTTCCCTCAATATATTTGTGGACGAGTGTTATCATTTGTAAGTCTGCAGGTTTGTGAATTGCAGTGCCCCTGAGCTCCATTATTCAACTCGCTTTCTTGGGAGCTGGCCGCAAAAGCGCAGGATTGCTTCAGGCCGTATTCTGCTTCCTGGCGGCAGGCTGAGCCTGTGGTTAATTCTTCTTTCTGATGGGAAAACAGAGTGACCTGTGCCTGTCCCAACACCTAGAGCTAGTCTCTCATTGGTTGCCCCTCTTCCCGTTCATCCTCAGGACAAATTGCAACCTGTACGGAACAGGAGGATAAAGGTGCTGATTCTCCAAGGAGAGAGATTGCTAGTAAAGCGGCTGGAATGGCGAGCCGGAGCACAAGGAGATGAGAAATGAGGTGCGTTTTAGAAACCTTTCCCGATCACACGGTGTGCCATCTTCGGGGTTTCTCATGCATGTTTTCAATGTAGGACGATGCCCTTGAACCTGGAGATTTGGGACCCATGGGATGGGTACCACGCCGTATTAATTTAAAGGGTCTGCGTTAGCTCACCCAACCTCACCAAACCTCTCAGCCCCAAGAGTGTCCACCCATATGTCTCAAACAGCTGTGGGTCTAGATATGGTCAATCCAGGTGGCATCACAGCCCCTGAACGAATTTTGTAAGAATTTCTCTCTCTTTCACTGTCTTTGTTTCACGGGTTTTGAAAAGTAATTGATTTTTATAATGGGGTTTGGCTGCTTTTCACTGCTGTGTTTATGCCGCTTTACACCCACTTGACTCACTTACAGAGAGATATCAATACATAGGTTTGAAGATTCTTACTAGTCAGATATATTCTTGGGCGGTGAATAGGGGGTGTTGAGTCCAGTTCACTGAGCAAGGAGTAGGTCTTGTGTATTACATATTGTGTTCATGGAACGGTATCTGAGCTAATTTGAAACCCTTGTTTTATGCATCACCCCACCTCACCTTTCCCGTTAAGCAGCCATAGTGTGTTTTCTAAACGTGTGACTCTGTTCTGTTTTGTAATTCAGATCAAGGGTAGCGGTTTTTACATTCCCTCTATAAGTGATATCTCATGATAAGTGTCTTTTTCTGTGTGAATTATTTCACTTAGAATCGTCATACCTAAATCCACTCATCATGCTGCTACTAGCCTTATGACATTGATTTCATGGCTGAGTGATATTCCATTGTATATAAGGACCACAACTTCTTTATCCATTCTTCTCTTTCCTGGGATATTTAAGGTGTAACGAAGTGGAGGTTCTTGTCAACAGAGTAGCCCAAAACTTTGGGGTGCCTGTGTCTTGCTGACTTTTAGTTTTCCCAATTTATACGCCCATGAGTGGAAGTGCCCTATGCTCTCTAAGCTGAGTTTTTTAGATGTTTCAGGACACACCGTACACTTCTGCAGAGTGGCTGTTGGCAATTTACATCCCGCCCATCAGCGTAGCAAGGCTCCCATTTCTCCATGGCCTGTCCTGCATTTCTGGTTTTGACACTTTATTCAGCATGGCCCTTTTGACCGATGGGAAGCGAGACTTCTTTGTAGCGCTGATTTGCCTTTCCAGGTTGCTTGGTTGGCCAAAAAGGGCGTATGCGTTTTTTCCTGAATATATTCAGGAAAAAACGCATACGCCCTTTTTGGCCAAGGGCATCATTGTCAAGGTTTTGCCGCCTTTCCTGTGCTTTAAAGGCGATTCGAATCTACCTCCTGAAATCTGTTTCCTGCAATTCTGCCTTGCTTTCAAATCCTCTTCGTTGCCTTCCCTCAATATATTTGTGGACGAGAGTTATCATTTGTAAGTCTGCAGGTTTGTGAATTGCAGTTACCCTGAGCTCCATTCTTCAACTCGCTTTCTTGGGAGCTGGCTGCAAAAGCGCAGGATTGCTTCAGGCCGTATTCTGGTTCCTGGCGGCAGGCTGAGCCTGTGGTTAATTCTTCTTCCTGATGGGAAAACAGAGTGACCTGTGCCTGTCCCAACACCTAGAGCTAGTCTCTCATTGGTTGCCCCTTTTCCCGTTCATCCTCAGGACAAATTGCAACCTGTACGGAACAGGAGGATAAAGGTGCTGATTCTCCAAGGAGAGAGATTGCTAGTAAAGCGGCTGGAATGGCGAGCCGGAGCACAAGGAGATGAGAAATGAGGTGCGTTTTAGAAACCTTTCCCGATCACACGGTGTGCCATCTTCGGGGTTTCTCTTGCATGTTTTCAATGTAGGACGATGCCCTTGAACCTGGAGATTTGGGACCCATGGGATGGGTACCACGCCGTATTAATTTAAAGGGTCTGCGTTAGCTCACCCAACCTCACCAAACCTCTCAGCCCCAAGAGTGTCCACCCTTATGTCTCAATGAGCTGTGGGTCTAGATATGGTCAATCCAGGTGGCATCACAGCCCCTGAACGAATTTTGTAAGAATTTCTCTCTCTTTCACTGTCTTTGTTTCACGGGTTTTGAAAAGTAATTGATTTTTATAATGGGGTTTGGCTGCTTTTCACTGCTGTGTTTATGCCGCTTTACACCCACTTGACTCACTTACAGAGAGATATCAATACATAGGTTTGAAGATTCTTACTAGTCTGATATATTCTTGGGCGGTCAATAGGGGGTGTTGAGTCCAGTTCACTGAGCAAGGAGTAGGTCTTGTCTATTACATATTGGGTTTATGGAACGATATGTGAGCTAATTTGAAACCCTTGTTTTATGCATCACCCCACCTCACCTTTCCCGTTAAGCAGCCATAGTCTGTTTTCTAAACGTGTGACTCTGTTCTGTTTTGTAATTCAGTTCAAGGGTAGCGGTTTTTACATTCCCTCTATAAGTGATATCTCATGATAAGTGTCTTTTTCTGTGTGACTTATTTCACTTAGAATCGTCATACCTAAATCCACTCATCATGCTGCTACTAGCCTTATGACATTGATTTCATGGCTGAGTGATATTCCATTGTACATAAGGACCACATCTTCTTTATCCATTCTTCTCTTTCCTGGGATATTTAAGGTGTAACGAAGTGGAGGTTCTTGTCAACAGAGTAGCCCAAAACTTTGGGGTGCCTGTGTCTTGCTGATTTTTAGTTTTCCCAATTTATACGCCCATGAGTGGAAGTGCCCTATGCTCTCTAAGCTGAGTTTTTTAGATGTTTCAGGACACACCGTACACTTCTCCAGAGTGGCTGTTGGCAATTTACATCCCGCCCATCAGTGTAGCAAGGCTCCCATTTCTCCATGGCCTGTCCTGCATTTCTGGTTTTGACACTTTATTCAGCATGGCCCTTTTGACCGATGGGAAGCGAGACTTCTTTGTAGCGCTGATTTGCCTTTCCAGGTTGCTTGGTTGGCCAAAAAGGGCATATGCGTTTTTTCCTGAATATATTCAGGAAAAAAACGCATACGCCCTTTTTGGCCAAGGGCATCACTGTCGAGGTTTTGCCGCTTTTCCTGTGCTTTAAAGGCGATTCGAATCTACCTCCTGAAATCTGTTTCCTGCAATTCTGCCTTGCTTTCAAATCCTCTTCGTTGCCTTCCCTCAATATATTTGTGGATGAGAGTTATCATTTGTAAGTCTGCAGGTTTGTGAATTGCAGTGCCCCTGAGCTCCATGATTCAACTCGCTTTCTTGGGAGCTGGCCGCAAAAGCGCAGGATTGCTTCAGGCCGTATTCTGGTTCCAGGCGGCAGGCTGAGCCTGTGGTTAATTCTTCTTCCTGATGGGAAAACAGAGTGACCTGTGCCTGTCCCAACACCTAGAGCTAGTCTCTCATTGGTTGCCCCTTTTCCCGTTCATCCTCAGGACAAATTGCAACCTGTACGGAACAGGAGGATAAAGGTGCTGATTCTCCAAGGAGAGAGATTGCTAGTAAAGCGGCTGGAATGGCGAGCCGGAGCACAAGGAGATGAGAAATGAGGTGCGTTTTAGAAACCTTTCCCGATCACACGGTGTGCCATCTTCGGGGTTTCTCTTGCATGTTTTCAATGTAGGACGATGCCCTTGAACCTGGAGATTTGGGACCCATGGGATGGGTACCACGCCGTATTAATTTAAAGGGTCTGCGTTAGCTCACCCAACCTCACCAAACCTCTCAGCCCCAAGAGTGTCCACCCATATGTCTCAATCAGCTGTGGGTCTAGATATGGTCAATCCAGGTGGCATCACAGCCCCTGAACGAATTTTGTAAGAATTTCTCTCTCTTTCACTGTCTTTGTTTCACGGGTTTTGAAAAGTAATTGATTTTTATAATGGGGTTTGTCTGCTTTTCACTGCTGTGTTTATGCCGCTTTACACCCACTTGACTCACTTACAGAGAGATATCAATACATAGGTTTGAAGATTCTTACTAGTCTGATATATTCCTGGGCGGTGAATAGGGGGTGTTGAGTCCAGTTCACTGAGCAAGGAGTAGGTCTTGTCTATTACATATTGGGTTTATGGAACGATATCTGAGCTAATTTGAAACCCTTGTTTTATGCATCACCCCACCTCACCTTTCCCGTTAAGCAGCCATAGTCTGTTTTCTAAACGTGTGATTCTGTTCTGTTTTGTAATTCAGTTCAAGGGTAGCGGTTTTTACATTCCCTCTATAAGTGATATCTCATGATAAGTGTCTTTTTCTGTGTGACTTATTTCACTTAGAATCGTCATACCTAAATCCACTCATCATGCTGCTACTAGCCTTATGACATTGATTTCATGGCTGAGTGATATTCCATTGTATATAAGGACCACATCTTCTTTATCCATTCTTCTCTTTCCTGGGATATTTAAGGTGTAACGAAGTGGAGGTTCTTGTCAACAGAATAGCCCAAAACTTTGGGGTGCCTGTGTCTTGCTAATTTTTAGTTTTCCCAATTTATACGCCCATGAGTGGAAGTGCCCTATGCTCTCTAAGCTGAGTTTTTTAGATGTTTCAGGACACACCGTACACTTCTCCAGAGTGGCTGTTGGCAATTTACATCCCGCCCATCAGTGTAGCAATGCTCCCATTTCTCCATGGCCTGTCCTGCATTTCTGGTTTTGACACTTTATTCAGCATGGCCCTTTTGACCGATGGGAAGCGAGACTTCTTTGTAGCGCTGATTTACCTTTCCAGGTTGCTTGGTTGGCCAAAAAGGGCGTATGCGTTTTTTCCTGAATATATTCAGGAAAAAACGCATACGCCCTTTTCGGCCAAGGGCATCATTGTCGAGGTTTTGCCGCTTTTCCTGTGCTTTAAAGGCGATTCAAATCTACCTCCTGAAATCTGTTTCCTGCAATTCTGCCTTGCTTTCAAATCCTCTTCGTTGCCTTCCCTCAATATATTTGTGGACGAGTGTTATCATTTGTAAGTCTGCAGGTTTGTGAATTGCAGTGCCCCTGAGCTCCATTATTCAACTCGCTTTCTTGGGAGCTGGCCGCAAAAGCGCAGGATTGCTTCAGGCCGTATTCTGGTTCCTGGCGGCAGGCTGAGCCTGTGGTTAATTCTTCTTCCTGATGGGAAAACAGAGTGACCTGTGCCTGTCCCAACACCTAGAGCTAGTCTCTCATTGGTTGCCCCTCTTCCCGTTCATCCTCAGGACAAATTGCAACCTGTACGGAACAGGAGGATAAAGGTGCTGATTCTCCAAGGAGAGAGATTGCTAGTAAAGCGGCTGGAATGGCGAACCGGAGCACAAGGAGATGAGAAATGAGGTGCGTTTTAGAAACCTTTCCCGATCACACGGTGTGCCATCTTCGGGGTTTCTCATGCATGTTTTCAATGTAGGACGATGCCCTTGAACCTGGAGATTTGGGACCCATGGGATGGGTACCACGCCGTATTAATTTAAAGGGTCTGCGTTAGCTCACCCAACCTCACCAAACCTCTCAGCCCCAAGAGTGTCCACTCATATGTCTCAATCAGCTGTGGGTCTAGATATGGTCAATCCAGGTGGCATCACAGCCCCTGAACGAATTTTGTAAGAATTTCTCTCTCTTTCACTGTCTTTGTTTCACGGGTTTTGAAAAGTAATTGATTTTTATAATGGGGTTTGTCTGCTTTTCACTGCTGTGTTTATGCCGCTTTACACCCACTTGACTCACTTACAGAGAGATATCAATACATAGGTTTGAAGATTCTTACTAGTCTGATATATTCCTGGGCGGTGAATAGGGGGTGTTGAGTCCAGTTCACTGAGCAAGGAGTAGGTCTTGTCTATTACATATTGGGTTTATGGAACGATATCTGAGCTAATTTGAAACCCTTGTTTCATGCATCACCCCACCTCACCTTTCCCGTTAAGCAGCCATAGTCTGTTTTCTAAACGTGTGATTCTGTTCTGTTTTGTAATTCAGTTCAAGGGTAGCGGTTTTTACATTCCCTCTATAAGTGATATCTCATGATAAGTGTCTTTTTCTGTGTGACTTATTTCACTTAGAATCGTCATAGCTAAATCCACTCATCATGCTGCTACTAGCCTTATGACATTGATTTCATGGCTGAGTGATATTCCATTGTATATAAGGACCACATCTTCTTTATCCATTCTTCTCTTTCCTGGGATATTTAAGGTGTAATGAAGTGGAGGTTCTTGTCAACAGAGTAGCCCAAAACTTTGGGGTGCCTGTGTCTTGCTGATTTTTAGTTTTCCCAATTTATACGCCCATGAGTGGAAGTGCCCTATGCTCTCTAAGCTGAGTTTTTTAGATGTTTCAGGACACACCGTACACTTCTCCAGAGTGGCTGTTGGCAATTTACATCCCGCCCATCAGTGTAGCAAGGCTCCCATTTCTCCATGGCCTGTCCTGCATTTCTGGTTTTGACACTTTATTCAGCATGGCCCTTTTGACCGATGGGAAGCGAGACTTCTTTGTAGCGCTGATTTGCCTTTCCAGGTTGCTTGGTTGGCCAAAAAGGGCGTATGCGTTTTTTCCTGAATATATTCAGGAAAAAACGCATACGCTCTTTTTGGCCAAGGGCATCATTGTCGAGGTTTTGCCGCTTTTCCTGTGCTTTAAAGGCGATTCGAATGTACCTCCTGAAATCTGTTTCCTGCAATTCTGCCTTGCTTTCAAATCCTCTTCGTTGCCTTCCCTCAATATATTTGTGGACGAGTGTTATCATTTGTAAGTCTGCAGGTTTGTGAATTGCAGTGCCCCTGAGCTCCATTATTCAACTCGCTTTCTTGGGAGCTGGCCGCAAAAGCGCAGGATTGCTTCAGGCCGTATTCTGCTTCCTGGCGGCAGGCTGAGCCTGTGGTTAATTCTTCTTTCTGATGGGAAAACAGAGTGACCTGTGCCTGTCCCAACACCTAGAGCTAGTCTCTCATTGGTTGCCCCTCTTCCCGTTCATCCTCAGGACAAATTGCAACCTGTACGGAACAGGAGGATAAAGGTGCTGATTCTCCAAGGAGAGAGATTGCTAGTAAAGCGGCTGGAATGGCGAGCCGGAGCACAAGGAGATGAGAAATGAGGTGCGTTTTAGAAACCTTTCCCGATCACACGGTGTGCCATCTTCGGGGTTTCTCATGCATGTTTTCAATGTAGGACGATGCCCTTGAACCTGGAGATTTGGGACCCATGGGATGGGTACCACGCCGTATTAATTTAAAGGGTCTGCGTTAGCTCACCCAACCTCACCAAACCTCTCAGCCCCAAGAGTGTCCACCCATATGTCTCAAACAGCTGTGGGTCTAGATATGGTCAATCCAGGTGGCATCACAGCCCCTGAACGAATTTTGTAAGAATTTCTCTCTCTTTCACTGTCTTTGTTTCACGGGTTTTGAAAAGTAATTGATTTTTATAATGGGGTTTGTCTGCTTTTCACTGCTGTGTTTATGCCGCTTTATACCCACTTGACTCACTTACAGAGAGATATCAATACATAGGTTTGAAGATTCTTACTAGTCAGATATATTCTTGGGCGGTGAATAGGGGGTGTTGAGTCCAGTTCACTGAGCAAGGAGTAGGTCTTGTCTATTACATATTGGGTTTATGGAACGGTATCTGAGCTAATTTGAAACCCTTGATTTATGCATCACCCCACCTCACCTTTCCCGTTAAGCAGCCATAGTGTGTTTTCTAAACGTGTGACTCTGTTCTATTTTGTAATGCATTTCAAGGGTAGCGGTTTTTACATTCCCTCTATAAGTGATATCTTATGATAAGTGTCTTTTTCTGTGTGATTTATTTCACTTAGAATCGTCATACCTAAATCCACTCATCATGCTGCTACTAGCCTTATGACATTGATTTCATGGCTGAGTGATATTCCATTGTACATAAGGACCACAACTTCTTTATCCATTCTTCTCTTTCCTCGGATATTTAAGGTGTAACGAAGTGGAGGTTCTTGTCAACAGAGTAGCCCTAAACTTTGGGGTGCCTGTGTCTTGCTGATTTTTAGTTTTCCCAATTTATACTCCCATGAGTGGAAGTGCCCAAGCTCTGTAAGCTGAGTTTTTTAGATGTTTCAAGACACACCATACACTTCTCCAGAGTGGCTGTTGGCAATTTACGTCCCGCCCATCAGCGTAGCAAGGCTCCCATTTCTCCATGGCCTGTCTTGCATTTCTGGTTTTGACACTTTATTCAGCATGGCCCTTTTGACCGATGGGAAGCGAGACTTCTTTGTAGCGCTGATTTGCCTTTCCAGGTTGCTTGGTTGGCCAAAAAGGGCGTATGCGTTTTTTCCTGAATATATTCAGGAAAAAATGCATACGCCCTTTTTGGCCAAGGGCATCATTGTCGAGGTTTTGCCGCTTTTCCTGTGCTTTAAAGGAGATTCGAATCTACCTCCTGAAATCTGTTTCCTGCAATTCTGCCTTGCTTTCAAATCCTCTTCGTTGCCTTCCCTCAATATATTTGTGGACGAGAGTTATCATTTCTAAGTCTGCAGGTTTGTGAATTGCAGTGCCCCTGAGCTCCATTCTTCAACTCGCTTTCTTGGGAGCTGGCCGCAAAAGCGCAGGATTGCTTCAGGCCGTATTCTGCTTCCTGGCGGCAGGCTGAGCCTGTGGTTAATTCTTCTTCCTGATGGGAAAACAGAGTGACCTGTGCCTGTCCCGACACCTAGAGCTAGTCTCTCATTGGTTCCCCCTCTTCCCGTTCATCCTCAGGACAAATTGCAACCTGTACGGAACAGGATGATAAAGGTGCTGATTCTCCAAGGAGGGAGATTGCTAGGAAAGCGGCTGGAATGGCGAACCGGAGCACAAGGACATGAGAAATGAGGTGCGTTTTAGAAACCTTTCCCGATCACACGGTGTACCATCTTCGGGGTTTCTCATGCATGTTTTCAATGTAGGACGATGCCCTTGAACCTGGAGATTTGGGACCCATGGGATGGGTACCACGCCGTATTAATTTAAAGGGTCTGCGTTAGCTCACCCAACCTCACCAAACCTCTCAGCCCCAAGAGTGTACACCCATATGTCTCAAACAGCTGTGGGTCTAGATATGGTCAATCCAGGTGGCATCACAGCCCCTGAACGAATTTTGTAAGAATTTCTCTCTCTTTCACTGTCTTTGTTTCACGGGTTTTGAAAAGTAATTGATTTTTATAATGGGGTTTAGCTGCTTTTCACTGCTGTATTTATACCGCTTTATACCCACTTGACTCACTTACAGAGAGATATCAATACACAGGTTTGAAGATTCTTCCTAGTCAGATATATTCTTGGGCGGTGAATAGGGGGTGTTGAGTCCAGTTCACTGAGCAAGGAGTAGGTCTTGTCTATTACATATTGGGTTTATGGAACGGTATCTGAGCTAATTTGAAACCCTTGATTTATGCATCACCCCACCTCACCTTTCCCGTTAAGCAGCCATAGTGTGTTTTCTAAACGTGTGACTCTGTTCTATTTTGTAATTCAGTTCTAGGGTAGCGGTTTTTACATTCCCTCTATAAGTGATATCTTATGATAAGTGTCTTTTTCTGTGTGATTTATTTCACTTAGAATCGTCATACCTAAATCCACTCATCATGCTGCTACTAGCCTTATGACATTGATTTCATGGCTGAGTGATATTCCATTGTACATAAGGACCACAACTTCTTTATCCATTCTTGTCTTTCCTCGGATATTTAAGGTGTAATGAAGTGGAGGTCTTTGTCAACAGAGTAGCCCAAAACTTTGGGGTGCCTGTGTCTTGCTGATTTTTAGTTTTCCCAATTTATACGCCCATGAGTGGAAGTGCCCAAGCTCTCTAAGCTGAGTTTTTTAGATGTTTCAGGACACACCGTACACTTCTCCAGAGTGGCTGTTGGCAATTTACGTCCCGCCCATCAGCGTAGCAAGGCTCCCATTTCTCCATGGCCTGTCCTGCATTTCTGGTTTTGACACTTTATTCAGCATGGCCCTTTTGACCGATGGGAAGCGAGACTTCTTTGTAGCGCTGATTTGCCTTTCCAGGTTGCTTGGTTGGCCAAAAAGGGCGTATGCGTTTTTTCCTGAATATATTCAGGAAAAAACGCATACGCCCTTTTTGGCCAAGGGCATCACTGTCGAGGTTTTGCCGCTTTTCCTGTGCTTTAAAGGCGATTCGAATCTACCTCCTGAAATCTGTTTCCTGCAATTCTGCCTTGCTTTCAAATCCTCTTCGTTGCCTTCCCTCAATATATTTGTGGACGAGAGTTATCATTTCTAAGTCTGCAGGTTTGTGAATTGCAGTGCCCCTGAGCTCCATTATTCAACTCGCTTTCTTGGGAGCTGGCCGCAAAAGCGCAGGATTGCTTCAGGCCGTATTCTGCTTCCTGGCGGCAGGCTGAGCCTGTGGTTAATTCTTCTTCCTGATGGGAAAACAGAGTGACCTGTGCCTGTCCCAACACCTAGAGCTAGTCTCTCATTGGTTCCCCCTTTTCCCGTTCATCCTCAGGACAAATTGCAACCTGTACGGAACAGGAGGATAAAGGTGCTGATTCTCCAAGGAGAGAGATTGCTAGTAAAGCGGCTGGAATGGCGAGCCGGAGCACAAGGAGATGAGAAATGAGGTGCGTTTTAGAAACCTTTCCCGATCACACGGTGTGCCATCTTCGGGGTTTCTCTTGCATGTTTTCAATGTAGGACGATGCCCTTGAACCTGGAGATTTGGGACCCATGGGATGGGTACCACGCCGTATTAATTTAAAGGGTCTGCGTTAGCTCACCCAACCTCACCAAACCTCTCAGCCCCAAGAGTGTCCACCCATATGTCTCAATCAGCTGTGGGTCTAGATATGGTCAATCCAGGTGGCATCACAGCCCCTGAACGAATTTTGTAAGAATTTCTCTCTCTTTCACTGTCTTTGTTTCACGGGTTTTGAAAAGTAATTGATTTTTATAATGGGGTTTGTCTGCTTTTCACTGCTGTGTTTATGCCGCTTTACACCCACTTGACTCACTTACAGAGAGATATCAATACATAGGTTTGAAGATTCTTACTAGTCTGATATATTCCTGGGCGGTGAATAGGGGGTGTTGAGTCCAGTTCACTGAGCAAGGAGTAGGTCTTGTCTATTACATATTGGGTTTATGGAACGATATCTGAGCTAATTTGAAACCCTTGTTTTATGCATCACCCCACCTCACCTTTCCCGTTAAGCAGCCATAGTCTGTTTTCTAAACGTGTGATTCTGTTCTGTTTTGTAATTCAGTTCAAGGGTAGCGGTTTTTACATTCCCTCTATAAGTGATATCTCATGATAAGTGTCTTTTTCTGTGTGACTTATTTCACTTAGAATCGTCATACCTAAATCCACTCATCATGCTGCTACTAGCCTTATGACATTGATTTCATGGCTGAGTGATATTCCATTGTATATAAGGACCACATCTTCTTTATCCATTCTTCTCTTTCCTGGGATATTTAAGGTGTAACGAAGTGGAGGTTCTTGTCAACAGAATAGCCCAAAACTTTGGGGTGCCTGTGTCTTGCTAATTTTTAGTTTTCCCAATTTATACGCCCATGAGTGGAAGTGCCCTATGCTCTCTAAGCTGAGTTTTTTAGATGTTTCAGGACACACCGTACACTTCTCCAGAGTGGCTGTTGGCAATTTACATCCCGCCCATCAGTGTAGCAATGCTCCCATTTCTCCATGGCCTGTCCTGCATTTCTGGTTTTGACACTTTATTCAGCATGGCCCTTTTGACCGATGGGAAGCGAGACTTCTTTGTAGCGCTGATTTGCCTTTCCAGGTTGCTTGGTTGGCCAAAAAGGGCGTATGCGTTTTTTCCTGAATATATTCAGGAAAAAACGCATACGCCCTTTTTGGCCAAGGGCATCATTGTCGAGGTTTTGCCGCTTTTCCTGTGCTTTAAAGGCGATTCAAATCTACCTCCTGAAATCTGTTTCCTGCAATTCTGCCTTGCTTTCAAATCCTCTTCGTTGCCTTCCCTCAATATATTTGTGGACGAGTGTTATCATTTGTAAGTCTGCAGGTTTGTGAATTGCAGTGCCCCTGAGCTCCATTATTCAACTCGCTTTCTTGGGAGCTGGCCGCAAAAGCGCAGGATTGCTTCAGGCCGTATTCTGGTTCCTGGCGGCAGGCTGAGCCTGTGGTTAATTCTTCTTCCTGATGGGAAAACAGAGTGACCTGTGCCTGTCCCAACACCTAGAGCTAGTCTCTCATTGGTTGCCCCTCTTCCCGTTCATCCTCAGGACAAATTGCAACCTGTACGGAACAGGAGGATAAAGGTGCTGATTCTCCAAGGAGAGAGATTGCTAGTAAAGCGGCTGGAATGGCGAACCGGAGCACAAGGAGATGAGAAATGAGGTGCGTTTTAGAAACCTTTCCCGATCACACGGTGTGCCATCTTCGGGGTTTCTCATGCATGTTTTCAATGTAGGACGATGCCCTTGAACCTGGAGATTTGGGACCCATGGGATGGGTACCACGCCGTATTAATTTAAAGGGTCTGCGTTAGCTCACCCAACCTCACCAAACCTCTCAGCCCCAAGAGTGTCCACTCATATGTCTCAATCAGCTGTGGGTCTAGATATGGTCAATCCAGGTGGCATCACAGCCCCTGAACGAATTTTGTAAGAATTTCTCTCTCTTTCACTGTCTTTGTTTCACGGGTTTTGAAAAGTAATTGATTTTTATAATGGGGTTTGTCTGCTTTTCACTGCTGTGTTTATGCCGGTTTACACCCACTTGACTCACTTACAGAGAGATATCAATACATAGGTTTGAAGATTCTTACTAGTCTGATATATTCCTGGGCGGTGAATAGGGGGTGTTGAGTCCAGTTCACTGAGCAAGGAGTAGGTCTTGTCTATTACATATTGGGTTTATGGAACGATATCTGAGCTAATTTGAAACCCTTGTTTCATGCATCACCCCACCTCACCTTTCCCGTTAAGCAGCCATAGTCTGTTTTCTAAACGTGTGATTCTGTTCTGTTTTGTAATTCAGTTCAAGGGTAGCGGTTTTTACATTCCCTCTATAAGTGATATCTCATGATAAGTGTCTTTTTCTGTGTGACTTATTTCACTTAGAATCGTCATAGCTAAATCCACTCATCATGCTGCTACTAGCCTTATGACATTGATTTCATGGCTGAGTGATATTCCATTGTATATAAGGACCACATCTTCTTTATCCATTCTTCTCTTTCCTGGGATATTTAAGGTGTAATGAAGTGGAGGTTCTTGTCAACAGAGTAGCCCAAAACTTTGGGGTGCCTGTGTCTTGCTGATTTTTAGTTTTCCCAATTTATACGCCCATGAGTGGAAGTGCCCTATGCTCTCTAAGCTGAGTTTTTTAGATGTTTCAGGACACACCGTACACTTCTCCAGAGTGGCTGTTGGCAATTTACATCCCGCCCATCAGTGTAGCAAGGCTCCCATTTCTCCATGGCCTGTCCTGCATTTCTGGTTTTGACACTTTATTCAGCATGGCCCTTTTGACCGATGGGAAGCGAGACTTCTTTGTAGCGCTGATTTGCCTTTCCAGGTTGCTTGGTTGGCCAAAAAGGGCGTATGCGTTTTTTCCTGAATATATTCAGGAAAAAACGCATACGCTCTTTTTGGCCAAGGGCATCATTGTCGAGGTTTTGCCGCTTTTCCTGTGCTTTAAAGGCGATTCGAATGTACCTCCTGAAATCTGTTTCCTGTAATTCTGCCTTGCTTTCAAATCCTCTTCGTTGCCTTCCCTCAATATATTTGTGGACGAGTGTTATCATTTGTAAGTCTGCAGGTTTGTGAATTGCAGTGCCCCTGAGCTCCATTATTCAACTCGCTTTCTTGGGAGCTGGCCGCAAAAGCGCAGGATTGCTTCAGGCCGTATTCTGGTTCCTGGCGGCAGGCTGAGCCTGTGGTTAATTCTTCTTCCTGATGGGAAAACAGAGTGACCTGTGCCTGTCCCAACACCTAGAGCTAGTCTCTCATTGGTTGCCCCTCTTCCCGTTCATCCTCAGGACAAATTGCAACCTGTACGGAACAGGAGGATAAAGGTGCTGATTCTCCAAGGAGAGAGATTGCTAGTAAAGCGGCTGGAATGGCGAGCCGGAGCACAAGGAGATGAGAAATGAGGTGCGTTTTAGAAACCTTTCCCGATCACACGGTGTGCCATCTTCGGGGTTTCTCATGCATGTTTTCAATGTAGGACGATGCCCTTGAACCTGGAGATTTGGGACCCATGGGATGGGTACCACGCCGTATTAATTTAAAGGGTCTGCGTTAGCTCACCCAACCTCACCAAACCTCTCAGCCCCAAGAGTGTCCACCCATATGTCTCAAACAGCTGTGGGTCTAGATATGGTCAATCCAGGTGGCTTCACAGCCCCTGAACGAATTTTGTAAGAATTTCTCTCTCTTTCACTGTCTTTGTTTCACGGGTTTTGAAAAGTAATTGATTTTTATAATGGGGTTTAGCTGCTTTTCACTGCTGTGTTTATGCCGCTTTATACCCACTTGACTCACTTACAGAGAGATATCAATACATAGGTTTGAAGATTCTTACTAGTCAGATATATTCTTGGGCGGTGAATAGGGGGTGTTGAGTCCAGTTCACTGAGCAAGGAGTAGGTCTTGTCTATTACATATTGGGTTTATGGAACGGTATCTGAGCTAATTTGAAACCCTTGATTTATGCATCACCCCACCTCACCTTTCCCGTTAAGCAGCCATAGTGTGTTTTCTAAACGTGTGACTCTGTTCTATTTTGTAATGCAGTTCAAGGGTAGCGGTTTTTACATTCCCTCTATAAGTGATATCTTATGATAAGTGTCTTTTTCTGTGTGATTTATTTCACTTAGAATCGTCATACCTAAATCCACTCATCATGCTGCTACTAGCCTTATGACATTGATTTCATGGCTGAGTGATATTCCATTGTACATAAGGACCACAACTTCTTTATCCATTCTTGTCTTTCCTCGCATATTTAAGGTGTAATGAAGTGGAGGTCTTTGTCAACAGAGTAGCCCAAAACTTTGGGGTGCCTGTGTCTTGCTGATTTTTAGTTTTCCCAATTTATACGCCCATGAGTGGAAGTGCCCAAGCTCTCTAAGCTGAGTTTTTTAGATGTTTCAGGACACACCGTACACTTCTCCAGAGTGGCTGTTGGCAATTTACGTCCCGCCCATCAGCGTAGCAAGGCTCCCATTTCTCCATGGCCTGTCCTGCATTTCTGGTTTTGACACTTTATTCAGCATGGCCCTTTTGACCGATGGGAAGCGAGACTTCTTTGTAGCGCTGATTTGCCTTTCCAGGTTGCTTGGTTGGCCAAAAAGGGCGTATGCGTTTTTTCCTGAATATATTCAGGAAAAAACGCATACGCCCTTTTTGGCCAAGGGCATCACTGTCGAGGTTTTGCCGCTTTTCCTGTGCTTTAAAGGCGATTCGAATCTACCTCCTGAAATCTGTTTCCTGCAATTCTGCCTTGCTTTCAAATCCTCTTCGTTGCCTTCCCTCAATATATTTGTGGACGAGAGTTATCATTTCTAAGTCTGCAGGTTTGTGAATTGCAGTGCCCCTGAGCTCCATTATTCAACTCGCTTTCTTGGGAGCTGGCCGCAAAAGCGCAGGATTGCTTCAGGCCGTATTCTGCTTCCTGGCGGCAGGCTGAGCCTGTGGTTAATTCTTCTTCCTGATGGGAAAACAGAGTGACCTGTGCCTGTCCCAACACCTAGAGCTAGTCTCTCATTGGTTCCCCCTTTTCCCGTTCATCCTCAGGACAAATTGCAACCTGTACGGAACAGGAGGATAAAGGTGCTGATTCTCCAAGGAGAAAGATTGCTAGTAAAGCGGCTGGAATGGCGAACCGGAGCACAAGGAGATGAGAAATGAGGTGCGTTTTAGAAACCTTTCCCCATCACACGGTGTGCCATCTTCGGGGTTTCTCATGCATGTTTTCAATGTAGGACGATGCCCTTGAACCTGGAGATTTGGGACCCATGGGATGGGTACCACGCCGTATTAATTTAAAGGGCCTGCGTTAGCTCACCCAACCTCACCAAACTTCTCAGCCCCAAGAGTGTCCACCCATATGTCTCAAACAGCTGTGGGTCTAGATGTGGTCAATCCAGGTGGCTTCACAGCCCCTGAACGAATTTTGTAAGAATTTCTCTCTCTTTCACTGTCTTTGTTTCACGGGTTTTGAAAAGTAATTGATTTTTATAATGGGGTTTAGCTGCTTTTCACTGCTGTGTTTATGCCGCTTTATACCCACTTGACTCACTTACAGAGCGATATCAATACATATGTTTTAAGAATCTTACTAGTCAGATATATTCTTGGGCGTTGAATAGCGGGTGTTGAGTCCAGTTCACTGAGCAAGGAGTAGGTCTTGTCTATTACATATTGGGTTTATGGAACGGTATCTGAGCTAATTTGAAACCCTTGATTTATGCATCACCCCACCTCACCTTTCCCGTTAAGCAGCCATAGTGTGTTTTCTAAACGTGTGACTCTGTTCTATTTTGTAATGCAGTTCAAGGGTAGCGGTTTTTACATTCCCTCTATAAGTGATATCTTATGATAAGTGTCTTTTTCTGTGTGATTTATTTCACTTAGAATCGTCATACCTAAATCCACTCATCATGCTGCTACTAGCCTTATGACATTGATTTCATGGCTGAGTGATATTCCATTGTACATAAGGACCACAACTTCTTTATCCATTCTTGTCTTTCCTCGGATATTTAAGGTGTAATGAAGTGGAGGTTTTTGTCAACAGAGTAGCCCAAAACTTTGGGGTGCCTGTGTCTTGCTGATTTTTAGTTTTCCCAATTTATACGCCCATGAGTGGAAGTGCCCAAGCTCTCTAAGCTGAGTTTTTTAGATGTTTCAGGACACACCGTACACTTCTCCAGAGTGGCTGTTGGCAATTTACGTCCCGCCCATCAGCGTAGCAAGGCTCCCATTTCTCCATGACCTGTCCTGCATTTCTGGTTTTGACACTTTATTCAGCATGGCCCTTTTGACCGATGGGAAGCGAGATTTCTTTGTAGCGCTGATTTGCCTTTCCAGGTTGCTTGGTTGGCCAAAAAGGGCGTATGCGTTTTTTCCTGAATATATTCAGGAAAAAACGCATACGCCCTTTTTGGCCAAGGGCATCACTGTCGAGGTATTGCCGCTTTTCCTGTGCTTTAAAGGCGATTCGAATGTACCTCCTGAAATCTGTTTCCTGCAATTCTGCATTGCTTTCAAATCCTCTTCGTTGCCTTCCCTCAATATATTTGTGGACGAGAGTTATCATTTCTAAGTCTGCAGGTTTGTGAATTGCAGTGCCCCTGAGCTCCATTCTTCAACTCGCTTTCTTGGGAGCTGGCCGCAAAAGCGCAGGATTGCTTCAGGCCGTATTCTGCTTCCTGGCGGCAGGCTGAGCCTGTGGTTAATTCTTCTTCCTGATGGGAAAATAGAGTGACCTGTGCCTGTCCCGACACCTAGAGCTAGTCTCTCATTGGTTCCCCCTCTTCCCGTTCATCCTCAGGACAAATTGCAACCTGTACGGAACAGGATGATAAAGGTGCTGATTCTCCAAGGAGGGAGATTGCTAGGAAAGCGGCTGGAATGGCGAACCGGAGCACAAGGACATGAGAAATGAGGTGCGTTTTAGAAACCTTTCCCGATCACACGGTGTACCATCTTCGGGGTTTCTCATGCATGTTTTCAATGTAGGACGATGCCCTTGAACCTGGAGATTTGGGACCCATGGGATGGGTACCACGCCGTATTAATTTAAAGGGTCTGCGTTAGCTCACCCAACCTCACCAAACCTCTCAGCCCCAAGAGTGTACACCCATATGTCTCAAACAGCTGTGGGTCTAGATATGGTCAATCCAGGTGGCATCACAGCCCCTGAACGAATTTTGTAAGAATTTCTCTCTCTTTCACTGTCTTTGTTTCACGGGTTTTGAAAAGTAATTGATTTTTATAATGGGGTTTAGCTGCTTTTCACTGCTGTATTTATGCCGCTTTATACCCACTTGACTCACTTACAGAGAGATATCAATACACAGGTTTGAAGATTCTTCCTAGTCAGATATATTCTTGGGCCGTGAATAGGGGGTGTTGAGTCCAGTTCACTGAGCAAGGAGTAGGTCTTGTCTATTACATATTGGGTTTATGGAACGGTATCTGAGCTAATTTGAAACCCTTGATTTATGCATCACCCCACCTCACCTTTCCCGTTAAGCAGCCATAGTGTGTTTTCTAAACGTGTGACTCTGTTCTATTTTGTAATTCAGTTCTAGGGTAGCGGTTTTTACATTCCCTCTATAAGTGATATCTTATGATAAGTGTCTTTTTCTGTGTGATTTATTTCACTTAGAATCGTCATACCTAAATCCACTCATCATGCTGCTACTAGCCTTATGACATTGATTTCATGGCTGAGTGATATTCCATTGTACATAAGGACCACAACTTCTTTATCCATTCTTGTCTTTCCTCGGATATTTAAGGTGTAATGAAGTGGAGGTCTTTGTCAACAGAGTAGCCCAAAACTTTGGGGTGCCTGTGTCTTGCTGATTTTTAGTTTTCCCAATTTATACGCCCATGAGTGGAAGTGCCCAAGCTCTCTAAGCTGAGTTTTTTAGATGTTTCAGGACACACCGTACACTTCTCCAGAGTGGCTGTTGGCAATTTACGTCCCGCCCATCAGCGTAGCAAGGCTCCCATTTCTCCATGGCCTGTCCTGCATTTCTGGTTTTGACACTTTATTCAGCATGGCCCTTTTGACCGATGGGAAGCGAGACTTCTTTGTAGCGCTGATTTGCCTTTCCAGGTTGCTTGGTTGGCCAAAAAGGGCGTATGCGTTTTTTCCTGAATATATTCAGGAAAAAACGCATACGCCCTTTTTGGCCAAGGGCATCACTGTCGAGGTTTTGCCGCTTTTCCTGTGCTTTAAAGGCGATTCGAATCTACCTCCTGAAATCTGTTTCCTGCAATTCTGCCTTGCTTTCAAATCCTCTTCGTTGCCTTCCCTCAATATATTTGTGGACGAGAGTTATCATTTCTAAGTCTGCAGGTTTGTGAATTGCAGTGCCCCTGAGCTCCATTATTCAACTCGCTTTCTTGGGAGCTGGCCGCAAAAGCGCAGGATTGCTTCAGGCCGTATTCTGCTTCCTGGCGGCAGGCTGAGCCTGTGGTTAATTCTTCTTCCTGATGGGAAAACAGAGTGACCTGTGCCTGTCCCAACACCTAGAGCTAGTCTCTCATTGGTTCCCCCTTTTCCCGTTCATCCTCAGGACAAATTGCAACCTGTACGGAACAGGAGGATAAAGGTGCTGATTCTCCAAGGAGAAAGATTGCTAGTAAAGCGGCTGGAATGGCGAACCGGAGCACAAGGAGATGAGAAATGAGGTGCGTTTTAGAAACTTTTCCCCATCACACGGTGTGCCATCTTCGGGGTTTCTCATGCATGTTTTCAATGTAGGACGATGCCCTTGAACCTGGAGATTTGGGACCCATGGGATGGGTACCACGCCGTATTAATTTAAAGGGCCTGCGTTAGCTCACCCAACCTCACCAAACTTCTCAGCCCCAAGAGTGTCCACCCATATGTCTCAAACAGCTGTGGGTCTAGATGTGGTCAATCCAGGTGGCTTCACAGCCCCTGAACGAATTTTGTAAGAATTTCTCTCTCTTTCACTGTCTTTGTTTCACGGGTTTTGAAAAGTAATTGATTTTTATAATGGGGTTTAGCTGCTTTTCACTGCTGTGTTTATGCCGCTTTATACCCACTTGACTCACTTACAGAGAGATATCAATACATAGGTTTGAAGATTCTTACTAGTCAGATATATTCTTGGGCGGTGAATAGGGGGTGTTGAGTCCAGTTCACTGAGCAAGGAGTAGGTCTTGTCTATTACATATTGGGTTTATGGAACGGTATCTGAGCTAATTTGAAACCCTTGATTTATGCATCACCCCACCTCACCTTTCCCGTTAAGCAGCCATAGTGTGTTTTCTAAACGTGTGACTCTGTTCTATTTTGTAATGCAGTTCAAGGGTAGCGGTTTTTACATTCCCTCTATAAGTGATATCTTATGATAAGTGTCTTTTTCTGTGTGATTTATTTCACTTAGAATCGTCATACCTAAATCCACTCATCATGCTGCTACTAGCCTTATGACATTGATTTCATGGCTGAGTGATATTCCATTGTACATAAGGACCACAACTTCTTTAACCATTCTTGTCTTTCCTCGGATATTTAAGGTGTAATGAAGTGGAGGTTTTTGTCAACAGAGTAGCCCAAAACTTTGGGGTGCCTGTGTCTTGCTGATTTTTAGTTTTCCCAATTTATACGCCCATGAGTGGAAGTGCCCAAGCTCTCTAAGCTGAGTTTTTTAGATGTTTCAGGACACACCGTACACTTCTCCAGAGTGGCTGTTGGCAATTTACGTCCCGCCCATCAGCGTAGCAAGGCTCCCATTTCTCCATGACCTGTCCTGCATTTCTGGTTTTGACACTTTATTCAGCATGGCCCTTTTGACCGATGGGAAGCGAGATTTCTTTGTAGCGCTGATTTGCCTTTCCAGGTTGCTTGGTTGGCCAAAAAGGGCGTATGCGTTTTTTCCTGAATATATTCAGGAAAAAACGCATACGCCCTTTTTGGCCAAGGGCATCACTGTCGAGGTATTGCCGCTTTTCCTGTGCTTTAAAGGCGATTCGAATGTACCTCCTGAAATCTGTTTCCTGCAATTCTGCCTTGCTTTCAAATCCTCTTCGTTGCCTTCCCTCAATATATTTGTGGACGAGAGTTATCATTTCTAAGTCTGCAGGTTTGTGAATTGCAGTGCCCCTGAGCTCCATTCTTCAACTCGCTTTCTTGGGAGCTGGCCGCAAAAGCGCAGGATTGCTTCAGGCCGTATTCTGCTTCCTGGCGGCAGGCTGAGCCTGTGGTTAATTCTTCTTCCTGATGGGAAAACAGAGTGACCTGTGCCTGTCCCAACACCTAGAGCTAGTCTCTCATTGGTTCCCCCTCTTCCCGTTCATCCTCAGGACAAATTGCAACCTGTACGGAACAGGAGGATAAAGGTGCTGATTCTCCAAGGAGAAAGATTGCTAGTAAAGCGGCTGGAATGGCGAACCGGAGCACAAGGAGATGAGAAATGAGGTGCGTTTTAGAAACCTTTCCCCATCACACGGTGTGCCATCTTCGGGGTTTCTCATGCATGTTTTCAATGTAGGACGATGCCCTTGAACCTGGAGATTTGGGACCCATGGGATGGGTACCACGCCGTATTAATTTAAAGGGTCTGCGTTAGCTCACCCAACCTCACCAAACCTCTCAGCCCCAAGAATGTCCACCCATATGTCTCAAACAGCTGTGGGTCTAGATATGGTCAATCCAGGTGGCTTCACAGCCCCTGAACGAATTTTGTAAGAATTTCTCTCTCTTTCACTGTCTTTGTTTCACGGGTTTTGAAAAGTAATTGATTTTTATAATGGGGTTTAGCTGCTTTTCACTGCTGTGTTTATGCCGCTTTATACCCACTTGACTCACTTACAGAGAGATATCAATACATAGGTTTGAAGATTCTTACTAGTCAGATATATTCTTGGGCGGTGAATAGGGGGTGTTGAGTCCAGTTCACTGAGCAAGGAGTAGGTCTTGTCTATTACATATTGGGTTTATGGAACGGTATGTGAGCTAATTTGAAACCCTTGATTTATGCATCACCCCACCTCACCTTTCCCGTTAAGCAGCCATAGTGTGTTTTCTAAACGTGTGACTCTGTTCTATTTTGTAATGCAGTTCAAGGGTAGCGGTTTTTACATTCCCTCTATAAGTGATATCTTATGATAAGTGTCTTTTTCTGTGTGATTTATTTCACTTAGAATCGTCATACCTAAATCCACTCATCATGCTGCTACTAGCCTTATGACATTGATTTCATGGCTGAGTGATATTCCATTGTACATAAGGACCACAACTTCTTTATCCATTCTTGTCTTTCCTCGCATATTTAAGGTGTAATGAAGTGGAGGTCTTTGTCAACAGAGTAGCCCAAAACTTTGGGGTGCCTGTGTCTTGCTGATTTTTAGTTTTCCCAATTTATACGCCCATGAGTGGAAGTGCCCAAGCTCTCTAAGCTGAGTTTTTTAGATGTTTCAGGACACACCGTACACTTCTCCAGAGTGGCTGTTGGCAATTTACGTCCCGCCCATCAGCGTAGCAAGGCTCCCATTTCTCCATGGCCTGTCCTGCATTTCTGGTTTTGACACTTTATTCAGCATGGCCCTTTTGACCGATGGGAAGCGAGACTTCTTTGTAGCGCTGATTTGCCTTTCCAGGTTGCTTGGTTGGCCAAAAAGGGCGTATGCGTTTTTTCCTGAATATATTCAGGAAAAAACGCATACGCCCTTTTTGGCCAAGGGCATCACTGTCGAGGTTTTGCCGCTTTTCCTGTGCTTTAAAGGCGATTCGAATCTACCTCCTGAAATCTGTTTCCTGCAATTCTGCCTTGCTTTCAAATCCTCTTCGTTGCCTTCCCTCAATATATTTGTGGACGAGAGTTATCATTTCTAAGTCTGCAGGTTTGTGAATTGCAGTGCCCCTGAGCTCCATTCTTCAACTCGCTTTCTTGGGAGCTGGCCGCAAAAGCGCAGGATTGCTTCAGGCCGTATTCTGCTTCCTGGCGGCAGGCTGAGCCTGTGGTTAATTCTTCTTCCTGATGGGAAAACAGAGTGACCTGTGCCTGTCCCAACACCTAGAGCTAGTCTCTCATTGGTTCCCCCTTTTCCCGTTCATCCTCAGGACAAATTGCAACCTGTACGGAACAGGAGGATAAAGGTGCTGATTCTCCAAGGAGAAAGATTGCTAGTAAAGCGGCTGGAATGGCGAACCGGAGCACAAGGAGATGAGAAATGAGGTGCGTTTTAGAAACCTTTCCCCATCACACGGTGTGCCATCTTCGGGGTTTCTCATGCATGTTTTCAATGTAGGACGATGCCCTTGAACCTGGAGATTTGGGACCCATGGGATGGGTACCACGCCGTATTAATTTAAAGGGCCTGCGTTAGCTCACCCAACCTCACCAAACTTCTCAGCCCCAAGAGTGTCCACCCATATGTCTCAAACAGCTGTGGGTCTAGATGTGGTCAATCCAGGTGGCTTCACAGCCCCTGAACGAATTTTGTAAGAATTTCTCTCTCTTTCACTGTCTTTGTTTCACGGGTTTTGAAAAGTAATTGATTTTTATAATGGGGTTTAGCTGCTTTTCACTGCTGTGTTTATGCCGCTTTATACCCACTTGACTCACTTACAGAGCGATATCAATACATATGTTTTAAGAATCTTACTAGTCAGATATATTCTTGGGCGTTGAATAGCGGGTGTTGAGTCCAGTTCACTGAGCAAGGAGTAGGTCTTGTCTATTACATATTGGGTTTATGGAACGGTATCTGAGCTAATTTGAAACCCTTGATTTATGCATCACCCCACCTCACCTTTCCCGTTAAGCAGCCATAGTGTGTTTTCTAAACGTGTGACTCTGTTCTATTTTGTAATGCAGTTCAAGGGTAGCGGTTTTTACATTCCCTCTATAAGTGATATCTTATGATAAGTGTCTTTTTCTGTGTGATTTATTTCACTTAGAATCGTCATACCTAAATCCACTCATCATGCTGCTACTAGCCTTATGACATTGATTTCATGGCTGAGTGATATTCCATTGTACATAAGGACCACAACTTCTTTATCCATTCTTGTCTTTCCTCGGATATTTAAGGTGTAATGAAGTGGAGGTTTTTGTCAACAGAGTAGCCCAAAACTTTGGGGTGCCTGTGTCTTGCTGATTTTTAGTTTTCCCAATTTATACGCCCATGAGTGGAAGTGCCCAAGCTCTCTAAGCTGAGTTTTTTAGATGTTTCAGGACACACCGTACACTTCTCCAGAGTGGCTGTTGGCAATTTACGTCCCGCCCATCAGCGTAGCAAGGCTCCCATTTCTCCATGACCTGTCCTGCATTTCTGGTTTTGACACTTTATTCAGCATGGCCCTTTTGACCGATGGGAAGCGAGATTTCTTTGTAGCGCTGATTTGCCTTTCCAGGTTGCTTGGTTGGCCAAAAAGGGCGTATGCGTTTTTTCCTGAATATATTCAGGAAAAAACGCATACGCCCTTTTTGGCCAAGGGCATCACTGTCGAGGTATTGCCGCTTTTCCTGTGCTTTAAAGGCGATTCGAATGTACCTCCTGAAATCTGTTTCCTGCAATTCTGCATTGCTTTCAAATCCTCTTCGTTGCCTTCCCTCAATATATTTGTGGACGAGAGTTATCATTTCTAAGTCTGCAGGTTTGTGAATTGCAGTGCCCCTGAGCTCCATTCTTCAACTCGCTTTCTTGGGAGCTGGCCGCAAAAGCGCAGGATTGCTTCAGGCCGTATTCTGCTTCCTGGCGGCAGGCTGAGCCTGTGGTTAATTCTTCTTCCTGATGGGAAAACAGAGTGACCTGTGCCTGTCCCAACACCTAGAGCTAGTCTCTCATTGGTTCCCCCTCTTCCCGTTCATCCTCAGGACAAATTGCAACCTGTACGGAACAGGAGGATAAAGGTGCTGATTCTCCAAGGAGAAAGATTGCTAGTAAAGCGGCTGGAATGGCGAACCGGAGCACAAGGAGATGAGAAATGAGGTGCGTTTTAGAAACCTTTCCCCATCACACGGTGTGCCATCTTCGGGGTTTCTCATGCATGTTTTCAATGTAGGACGATGCCCTTGAACCTGGAGATTTGGGACCCATGGGATGGGTACCACGCCGTATTAATTTAAAGGGTCTGCGTTAGCTCACCCAACCTCACCAAACCTCTCAGCCCCAAGAATGTCCACCCATATGTCTCAAACAGCTGTGGGTCTAGATATGGTCAATCCAGGTGGCTTCACAGCCCCTGAACGAATTTTGTAAGAATTTCTCTCTCTTTCACTGTCTTTGTTTCACGGGTTTTGAAAAGTAATTGATTTTTATAATGGGGTTTAGCTGCTTTTCACTGCTGTGTTTATGCCGCTTTATACCCACTTGACTCACTTACAGAGAGATATCAATACATAGGTTTGAAGATTCTTACTAGTCAGATATATTCTTGGGCGGTGAATAGGGGGTGTTGAGTCCAGTTCACTGAGCAAGGAGTAGGTCTTGTCTATTACATATTGGGTTTATGGAACGGTATCTGAGCTAATTTGAAACCCTTGATTTATGCATCACCCCACCTCACCTTTCCCGTTAAGCAGCCATAGTGTGTTTTCTAAACGTGTGACTCTGTTCTATTTTGTAATGCAGTTCAAGGGTAGCGGTTTTTACATTCCCTCTATAAGTGATATCTTATGATAAGTGTCTTTTTCTGTGTGATTTATTTCACTTAGAATCGTCATACCTAAATCCACTCATCATGCTGCTACTAGCCTTATGACATTGATTTCATGGCTGAGTGATATTCCATTGTACATAAGGACCACAACTTCTTTATCCATTCTTGTCTTTCCTCGGATATTTAAGGTGTAATGAAGTGGAGGTTTTTGTCAACAGAGTAGCCCAAAACTTTGGGGTGCCTGTGTCTTGCTGATTTTTAGTTTTCCCAATTTATACGCCCATGAGTGGAAGTGCCCAAGCTCTCTAAGCTGAGTTTTTTAGATGTTTCAGGACACACCGTACACTTCTCCAGAGTGGCTGTTGGCAATTTACGTCCCGCCCATCAGCGTAGCAAGGCTCCCATTTCTCCATGACCTGTCCTGCATTTTTGGTTTTGACACTTTATTCAGCATGGCCCTTTTGACCGATGGGAAGCGAGACTTCTTTGTAGCGCTGATTTGCCTTTCCAGGTTGCTTGGTTGGCCAAAAAGGGCGTATGCGTTTTTTCCTGAATATATTCAGGAAAAAACGCATACGCCCTTTTTGGCCAAGGGCATCACTGTCGAGGTTTTGCCGTTTTTCCTGTGCTTTAAAGGCGATTCGAATGTACCTCCTGAAATCTGTTTCCTGCAATTCTGCCTTGCTTTCAAATCCTCTTCGTTGCCTTCCCTCAATATATTTGTGGACGAGAGTTATCATTTCTAAGTCTGCATGTTTGTGAATGGCAGTGCCCCTGAGCTCCATGATTCAACTCGCTTTCTTGGGAGCTGGCCGCAAAAGCGCAGGATTGCTTCAGGCCTTATTCTGCTTCCTGGCGGCAGGCTGAGCCTGTGGTTAATTCTTCTTCCTGATGGGAAAATAGAGTGACCTGTGCCTGTCCCAACACCTAGAGCTAGTCTCTCATTGTTTCCCCCTCTTCCCGTTCATCCTCAGGACAAATTGCAACCTGTACGGAACAGGAGGATAAAGGTGCTGATTCTCCAAGGAGGAAGATTGCTAGGAAAGCGGCTGGAATGGCGAACCGGAGCACAAGGAGATGAGAAATGAGGTGCGTTTTAGAAACCTTTCCCGATCACACGGTGTACCATCTTCGGGGTTTCCCATGCATGTTTTCAATGTAGGACGATGCCCTTGAACCTGGAGATTTGGGACCCATGGGATGGGTACCACGCCGTATTACTTTAAAGGGTCTGCGTTTGCTCACCCAACCTCACCAAACCTCTCAGCCCCAAGAGTGTCCACCCTTATGTCTCAATCAGCTGTGGGTCTAGATATGGTCAATCCAGGTGGCATCACAGCCCCTGAACGAATTTTGTAAGAATGTCTCTCTCTTTCACTGTCTTTGTTTCACGGGTTTTGAAAAGTAATTGATTTGTATAATGGGGTTTGGCTGCTTTTCACTGCTGTGTTTATGCCGCTTTACACCCACTTGACTCACTTACAGAGAGATATCAATACATAGGTTTGAAGATTCTTAGTAGTCAGATATATTCTTGGGCGGTGAATAGGGGGTGTTGAGTCCAGTTCACTGAGCAAGGAGTAGGTCTTGTCTATTACATATTGGGTTTATGGAACGGTATCTGAGCTAATTTGAAACCCTTGTTTTATGCATCACCCCACCTCACCTTTCCCGTTAAGCAGCCATAGTGTGTTTTCTAAACGTGTGACTCTGTTCTATTTTGTAATGCAGTTCAAGGGTAGCGGTTTTTACATTCCCTCTATAAGTGATATCTTATGATAAGTGTCTTTTTCTGTGTGATTTATTTCACTTAGAATCGTCATACCTAAATCCACTCATCATGCTGCTACTAGCCTTATGACATTGATTTCATGGCTGAGTGATATTCCATTGTACATAAGGACCACAACTTCTTTATCCATTCTTCTCTTTCCTCGGATATTTAAGGTGTAATGAAGTGGAGGTTTTTGTCAACAGGGTAGCCCAAAATTTGGGGTGCCTGTGTCTTGCTGATTTTTAGTTTTCCCAATTTATACGCCCATGAGTGGAAGTGCCCTATGCTCTCTAAGCTGAGTTTTTTAGATGTTTCAGGACACACCGTACACTTCTCCAGTGTGGCTGTTGGCAATTTACATCCCGCCCATCAGTGTAGCAAGGCTCCCATTTCTCCATGGCCTGTCCTGCATTTCTGGTTTTGACACTTTATTCAGCATGGCCCTTTTGACCGATGGGAAGCGAGACTTCTTTGTAGCGCTGATTTGCCTTTCCAGGTTGCTTGGTTGGCCAAAAAGGGCGTATGCGTTTTTTCCTGAATATATTCAGGAAAAAAACGCATACGCCCTTTTTGGCCAAGGGCATCACTGTCGATGTTTTGCCGCTTTTCCTGTGCTTTAAAGGCGATTCGAATCTACCTCCTGAAATCTGTTTCCTGCAATTCTGCCTTGCTTTCAAATCCTCTTCGTTGCCTTCCCTCAATATATTTGTGGACGAGAGTTATCATTTGTAAGTCTGCAGGTTTGTGAATTGCAGTGCCCCTGAGCTCCATGATTCAACTCGCTTTCTTGGGAGCTGGCCGCAAAAGCGCAGGATTGCTTCAGGCCGTATTCTGGTTCCAGGCGGCAGGCTGAGCCTGTGGTTAATTCTTCTTCCTTATGGGAAAACAGAGTGACCTGTGCCTGTCCCAACACATAGAGCTAGTCTCTCATTGGTTGCCCCTCTTCCCGTTCATCCTCAGGACAAATTGCAACCTGTACGGAACAGGAGGATAAAGGTGCTGATTCTCCAAGGAGAGAGATTGCTAGTAAAGCGGCTGGAATGGCGAGCCGGAGCACAAGGTGATGAGAAATGAGGTGCGTTTTAGAAACCTTTCCCGATCACACGGTGTGCCATTTTCGGGGTTTCTCATGCATGTTTTCAATGTAGGACGATGCCCTTGAACCTGGAGATTTGGGACCCATGGGATGGGTACCACGCCGTATTAATTTAAAGGGTCTGCGTTAGCTCACCCAACCTCACCAAATCTCTCAGCCCCAAGAGTGTCCACCCTTATGTCTCAATCAGCTGTGGGTCTAGATATGTTCAATCCAGGTGGCATCACAGCCCCTTTACGAATTTTGTAAGAATTTCTCTCTTTCACTGTCTTTGTTTCACGGGTTTTGAAAAGTAATTGATTTTTATAATGGGGTTTGTCTGCTTTTCACTGCTGTGTTTATGCCGCTTTACACCCACTTGACTCACTTACAGAGAGATATCAATACATAGGTTTGAAGATTCTTACTAGTCTGATATATTCCTGGGCGGTGAATAGGGGGTGTTGAGTCCAGTTCACTGAGCAAGGAGTAGGTCTTGTCTATTACATATTGGGTTTATGGAACGATATCTGAGCTAATTTGAAACCCTTGTTTTATGCATCACCCCACCTCACCTTTCCCGTTAAGCAGCCATAGTCTGTTTTCTAAACGTGTGATTCTGTTCTGTTTTGTAATTCAGTTCAAGGGTAGCGGTTTTTACATTCCCTCTATAAGTGATATCTCATGATAAGTGTCTTTTTCTGTGTGACTTATTTCACTTAGAATCGTCATAGCTAAATCCACTCATCATGCTGCTACTAGCCTTATGACATTGATTTCATGGCTGAGTGATATTCCATTGTATATAAGGACCACAACTTCTTTATCCATTCTTCTCTTTCCTCGGATATTTAAGGTGTAACGAAGTGGAGGTTCTTGTCAACAGAGTAGCCCTAAACTTTGGGGTGCCTGTGTCTTGCTGATTTTTAGTTTTCCCAATTTATACGCCCATGAGTGGAAGTGCCCAAGCTCTCTAAGCTGAGTTTTTTAGATGTTTCAAGACACACCATACACTTCTCCAGAGTGGCTGTTGGCAATTTACGTCCCGCCCATCAGCGTAGCAAGGCTCCCATTTCTCCATGGCCTGTCCTGCATTTCTGGTTTTGACACTTTATTCAGCATGGCCCTTTTGACCGATGGGAAGCGAGACTTCTTTGTAGCGCTGATTTGCCTTTCCAGGTTGCTTGGTTGGCCAAAAAGGGCGTATGCGTTTTTTCCTGAATATATTCAGGAAAAAACGCATACGCCCTTTTTGGCCAAGGGCATCACTGTCGAGGTTTTGCCGCTTTTCCTGTGCTTTAAAGGCGATTCGAATCTACGTCCTGAAATCTGTTTCCTGCAATTCTGCCTTGCTTTCAAATCCTCTTCGTTGCCTTCCCTCAATATATTTGTGGACGAGAGTTATCATTTCTAAGTCTGCAGGTTTGTGAATTGCAGTGCCCCTGAGCTCCATTATTCAACTCGCTTTCTTGGGAGCTGGCCGCAAAAGCGCAGGATTGCTTCAGGCCGTATTCTGCTTCCTGGCGGCAGGCTGAGCCTGTGGTTAATTCTTCTTCCTGATGGGAAAACAGAGTGACCTGTGCCTGTCCCAACACCTAGAGATAGTCTCTCATTGGTTCCCCCTCTTCCCGTTCATCCTCAGGACAAATTGCAACCTGTATGGAACAAGAGGATAAAGGTGCTGATTCTCCAAGGAGAGAGATTGCTAGTAAAGCGGCTGGAATGGCGAACCGGAGCACAAGGAGATGAGAAATGAGGTGCGTTTTAGAAACCTTTCCCGATCACACGGTGTGCCATCTTCGAGGTTTCTCATGCATGTTTTCAATGTAGGACGATGCCCTTGAACCTGGAGATTTGGGACCCATGGGATGGGTACCACGCCGTATTAATTTAAAGGGTCTGCGTTAGCTCACCCAACCTCACCAAACCTCTCAGCCCCAAGAGTGTCCACCCATACGTCTCAATCAGCTGTGGGTCTAGATATGGTCAATCCAGGTGGCATCACAGCCCCTGAACGAATTTTGTAAGAATTTCTCTCTCTTTCACTGTCTTTGTTTCACGGGTTTTGAAAAGTAATTGATTTTTATAATGGGGTTTGACTGCTTTTCACTGCTGTGTTTATGCCGCTTTACACCCACTTGACTCACTTACAGAGAGATATCAATACATAGGTTTGAAGATTCTTACTAGTCAGATATATTCTTGGGCGGTGAATAGGGGGTGTTGAGGCCAGTTCACTGAGCAAGGAGTAGGTCTTGTCTATTACATATTGGGTTTATGGAACGGTATATGAGCTAATTTGAAACCCTTGTTTTATGCATCACCCCACCTCACCTTTCCCGTTAAGCAGCCATAGTCTGTTTTCTAAACGTGTGACTCTGTTCTGTTTTGTAATTCAGTTCAAGGGTAGCGGTTTTTACATTCCCTCTATAAGTGATATCTCATGATAGGTGTCTTTTTCTGTGTGACTTATTTCACTTAGAATCGTCATACCTAAATCCACTCATCATGCTGCTACTAGCCTTATGACATTGATTTCATGGCTGAGTGATATTCCATTGTACATAATGACCACATCTTCTTTATCCATTCTTCTCTTTCCTGGGATATGTAAGGTGTAACGAAGTGGAGGTTCTTGTCAACAGAGTAGCCCAAAACTTTGGGGTGCCTGTGTCTTGCTGATTTTTAGTTTTCCCAATTTATACGCCCATGAGTGGAAGTGCCCTATGCTCTCTAAGCTGAGTTTTTTAGATGTTTCAGAACACACCGTACACTTCTCCAGAGTGGCTGTTGGCAATTTACATCCCGCCCATCAGCGTAGCAAGGCTCCCATTTCTCCATGGCCTGTCCTGCGTTTCTGGTTTTGACATTTTATTCAGCATGGCCCTTTTGACCGATGGGAAGCGTGACTTCTTTGTAGCGCTGATTTGCCTTTCCAGGTTGCTTGGTTGGCCAAAAAGGGCGTATGCGTTTTTTCCTGAATATATTCAGGAAAAAACGCATACGCCCTTTTTGGCCAAGGGCATCATTGTCGAGGTTTTGCCGCTTTTCCTGTGCTTTAAAGGGGATTCGAATCTACCTCCTGAAATCTGTTTCCTGCAATTCTGCCTTGCTTTCAAATCCTCTTCCTTGCCTTCCCTCAATATATTTGTGGACGAGAGTTATCATTTCTAAGTCTGCCGGTTTGTGAATTGCAGTGCCCCTGAGCTCCATTCTTCAACTCGCCTTCTTGGGAGCTGGCCGCAAAAGCGCAGGATTTCTTCAGGCCGTATTCTGCTTCCTGGCGGCAGGCTGAGCCTGTGGTTAATTCTTCTTCCTGATGGGAAAATAGAGTGACCTGTGCCTGTCCCAACACCTAGAGCTAGTCTCTCATTGGTTCCCCCTCTTCCCGTTCATCCTCAGGACAAATTGCAACCTGTACGGAACAGGAGGATAAAGGTGCTGATTCTCCAAGGAGGGAGATTGCTAGTAAAGCGGCTGGAATGGCGAACCGGAGCACAAGGAGATGAGAAATGAGGTGCGTTTTAGAAACCTTTCCCGATCACACGGTGTACCATCTTCGGGGTTTCTCATGCATGTTTTCAATGTAGGACGATGCCCTTGAACCTGGAGATTTGGGACCCATGGGATGGGTACCACGCCGTATTATTTTAAAGGGTCTGCGTTTGCTCACCCAACCTCACCAAACCTCTCAGCCCCAAGAGTGTCCACCCTTATGTCTCAATCAGCTGTGGGTCTAGATATGGTCAATCCAGGTGGCATCACAGCCCCTGAACGAATTTTGTAAGAATTTCTCTCTCTTTCACTGTCTTTGTTTCACGGGTTTTGAAAAGTAATTGATTTTTATAATGGGGTTTGGCTGCTTTTCACTGCTGTGTTTATGCCGCTTTATACCCACTTGACTCACTTACAGAGAGATATCAATACATAGGTTTGAAGATTCTTACTACTCAGATATATTCTTGGGCGGTGAATAGGGGGTGTTGAGTCCAGTTCACTGAGCAAGGAGTAGGTCTTGTCTATTACATATTTGGTTTATGGAACGGTATCTGAGCTAATTTGAAACCCTTGTTTTATGCATCACCCCACCTCACCTTTCCCGTTAAGCAGCCATAGTGTGTTTTCTAAACGTGTGACTCTGTTCTGTTTTGTAATTCAGTTCAAGGGTAGCGGTTTTTACATTCCCTCTATAAGTGATATCTCATGATAAGTGTCTTTTTCTGTGGGACTTATTTCACTTAGAATCGTCATACCTAAATCCACTCATCATGCTGCTACTAGCCTTATGACATTGATTTCATGGCTGAGTGATATTCCATTGTACATAAGGACCACAACTTCTTTATCCATTCTTCTCTTTCCTGGGATATTTAAGGTGCAACGAAGTGGAGGTTCTTGTCAACAGAGAAGCCCAAAACTTTGGGGTGCCTGTGTCTTGCTGAGTTTTAGTTTTCCCAATTTATACGCCCATGAGTGGAAGTGCCCTATGCTCTCTAAGCTGAGTTTTTTAGATGTTTCAGGACACACCGTACATTTCTCCAGAGTGGCTGTTGGCAATTTACATCCCGCCCATCAGCGTAGCAAGGCTACCATTTCTCCATGGCCTGTCCTGCATTTCTGGTTTTGACACTTTATTCAGCATCGCCCTTTTGACCGATGGGAAGCGCGACTTCTTTGTAGCGCTGATTTGCCTTTCCAGGTTGCTTGGTTGGCCAAAAAGGGCGTATGCGTTTTCTCCTGAATATATTCAGGAAAAAACGCATACGCCCTTTTTGGGCAAGGGCATCATTGTCGAGGTTTTGCCGCTTTTCCTGTGCTTTAAAGGCGATTCGAATCTACCTCCTGAAATCTGTTTCCTGCAATTCTGCCTTGCTTTCAAATCCTCTTCGTTGCCTTCCCTCAATATATTTGTGGACGAGAGTTATCATTTCTAAGTCTGCAGGTTTGTGAATTGCAGTGCCCCTGAGCTCCATTATTCAACTCGCTTTTTTGGGAGCTGGCTGCAAAACCGCAGGATTTCTTTAGGCCCTATACTGGTTCCGTGGGGCAGGCTGAGCCTGTGGTTAATTCTTCTTCTTGATGGGAAATTAGAGTGACCTGTGCCTGTCTGAACGTCTAGGGCTTGTCTGTCATTTTTTCTCCTCCTTCCCTTTCATCCTCTGGACAAATTCCAAACTCTGTGCAACAGTATGTTGAAGGTGCTGACATCCTCAAGTTTGGAGAATGTTAGGAAAGAGGCTGGAGGGGTGAACCCGACAACCAGGGGATTAGGATATGAGGTGCCTTTTCCAAAATCTTCCTGATCCAACCGTGTACCATCTTCTGGGTGTCACAGGCATGTTTTAGCTGTAGGAAAGGTCCCATGTATGTTAGGAGAACACCAGGGATTTTTTCAAATCAGTGTCTCCCCGAACCCCAATCTGGGGAATTTTTAAGCTACTGCTACATGTATGTTCATTAAGGGACTGGGCTGTAGGCAGAGTCCGAACTTTAGAGGATTGAAGTCTTCATGGTCAGAAACGCTCACCATCGGCCTCCTTTAGGTTCCATTTTATCTGTATTTGATAGATGATGTCGATATAGATATCTATTGTTTTTCAGATTATTTCCCCTTAGGGGTTATTATAAAATATTGAGTATAGTTCCCTGTGCTATACAGCAGTTCCTTTTTTATTGTATATTTTATACATAGCAGTGTGTATATGTTAATCAGAAACTGTTAATTTATCCCTCCTCCCACCTTTCCCCTTTGGTAATAAAAAAATACAAGATTTTATACTTCTCAGAAATCTAGGAGCTGAAAGAGAGGTATCATTTTCAATGCAAAATCATTCAAAACAAGATTGAAACTTCAGCCAAGATTAGTAGATCCACATCCTTGGAAAGAAATCACTGCATTTCTCTACTGTTGACCTGACAAATACGACAAACCCCTCCACTGAACTTGCTTATAATAAAGTGATGGAAATATCAAATGGAAGTGTTAGAAATACCTTATTTTACACGAGCCTTATACACTGCTCTGTGTTAATTACAGTTTGGCTCACACATCTGTTCATTGAAGTTACAATATTTGGCTCACACATCTGTTCATTGAAGTTACAATATTTGGCTCACACATCTGTTCATTGATGTTACAATATTTGGCTCACACATCTGTTCATTGAAGTTACAATGTTCTCAAATTCTGTTGCTGATCCTGCAGAGTCGGCCCCAACAAAAGTCCCCCTGCCCAGTGTCACTGGAGCCAACAGATCGAGACTGAGTTTGGTTCAGAAGCAAAGGAAAACTTTATATTTTGATCAGAGAATGGAGAGGTGAGGGCGTGCGCTCCCCCGCGGGCTGTGGGCCGGGCTGCTGTGTAGGGATCCCATCAGCGTCAGCGGGAGGGACGGGGCGGAGCTCTCGAGGGCCGGGTTGGCTGGAGCTCAGGCTCTATGTGGCGGAGTCTGCACGGGGCCCCGAGAGCTGAGGTGTCGGCCCAGCCATTTTGCACTAGGAAATCGGGTCTGAAGTGCCAGGTGTGGGACCTCTGCCTGTGGAAACCTAGGAACAAGTGAAATTAGAAAAAGCACAAAGGAAAAAAAGGTTAGACTTTATTTTATTGCCCAGATTCTATTTTTATCTCCCAGGAATTTTTAATGGGCTTTGCCAGTGACAAACCCCTCCTCTGCCTCTTGTCCCATTCCACATTCTTGGGGCGCTGAGGGTGCAGACACCTCTTCTGTAAATGCTTCGTGCTGAGTTGGGTGTCCTCATACCCGGGGGGAGGGGCAGGACTTCTCCCCAGCAGCCTCCAGGTGAGGTTGATTGTCCCCAGGCCTCCTCCCTCACTGCTCGTCTGCCTGAGCACCAGCGTTGGAAGTTTTATAGATTCTAATGACCTTTAAGGGTCCAGGAAAGAGATGCGCAGGGACGCTGGGGGGGCCGGTTTTACCCTGCTCCACATTGGTTCGGCCCCCTTAGGCTGACGGTTTCTGCCAGCCTAGATGCTCTGACCAGTAGTCTGTGCTTTCTTCAGTTAGGCCACTGAATTAACGTACAAACAGCACCAGGTGTCAGAGCCCTGGCTGCTCAACTCCCAGACAGTCCAGGGCCGGTGGTGATCCAGGACCATGACGGCCACTCAGTCACCGCCCTTTTGAAGTAACCAGGAGTACATCTGGTCTCATTGGCCGCCGTCACCGTGGTGTCTGTAGGCTTTTCTATGGTGGCAGCGTTATTTAGGGTTCCCCTGCCAAGTTTATTAGCTCCGCTCTGGGTGCAGTAAGTCCTGCAAGCAATAGTCTGTTCTTTTGGGGCACACTCTTGTGGTTTTCTGAGAGAAGCTCCAGGTCAAGTGATGGTCACATGAGTCGTCATGGGGGCCTGTTGCCCCAGGTTGTCTCTCTGGAGGTTGGAGTTGGAGGGCCTCCTCACTCGAGGTCATTGTGCCCACGGAGCGATCCCTGCAACTTCAGGGCATGGTGGGTGGTTAGGATCACCAAGTGGCCTCCTTTACCCTTAGGAGGGAGCTGGCCTTGCGGGCTGCTCATTTCCAGGTTTTTAGATACCCCCAGTATCCTGGTCGGATGGGGTGGCTGGCCAATGCCTGGAGGGCATTCTTGCGTTGTTCCATTTCAAGTGGTCCCAGTTTTTGCACTAAAACTCCAAGGGCGATTCGCCTTCGACCAGGAATATAAAGGTCAAACGGTTTAGCTAAATTAGGGAGGTCCAAGGCAAGGGTCTGAATTGACTGCTCTTTCCTTTCTTGAAAGGCCGCTTCTGGATTCTATTCAAAAGGATCATCATCTTTTCCTTTCAGTGTTTCATATAGAGGCCCAGGTATTAGACTGTAGTTAGGGATCCAGATGCAGCAAACCCTGGTCTCCCCAGGAACCCCTAAGCTGTCTTCTAGTTTTAGGAAGGGTGAGGCTGCAAATGGCTTCTTCCCTTTCCTGGGATGGGCTTCTCCAATCTTCTGTGAGAATGAAGCCCAGGCAGGTCACCTTAGTCTGTGATATTTGAGCCTTTTTCTTGGACACCTTCTATCTTTTATTGGCTAGGTAGTCCAGAGGCCTCCTTAGTAGGGCTGGCGATCAGAATGTCGTCTGCATTTTTTTTTAATTTATTTATTTATTATTTCTGGCTGTGTTGGGTCTTCGTTTCTGTGCGAGGGCTTTCTCTAGTTGCGGCAAGCGGGGGCCACTCTTCATCGCGGTGCGCGGGCCTCTCACTATCGCAGCCTCTCTTATTGTGGAGCACAGGCTCCAGACGCGCAGGCTCAGTAATTGTGGCTCACGGGCCTAGTTGCTCTGCGGCATATGGGATCTTCTCAGACCAGGGCTCGAACCTGTGTCCCCTGCATTGGTAGGCAGATTCTCAAACACTGCGCCACCAGGGAAGCCCAGAATGTCGTCTGCATATTGAAGGAGGGTTCACTTCTCCAGAGGTAGATCTTTTAGGGTTTTAGCTAACGTTTCCCCAAAGATGGTGTGGGAAATTTTGAACCCCTGGGGCAGGACGGCCAAGCAGTATTGTTTTTGTTGTATGTTGAGTCGTGCCACTCACAGCCAAAATTTCTTGTGACTCTGGGACTAAAGGAATACAGAAGAAGGCATCATTGAAGTCTAATACAGAATATCATGTCCTGGTGGATGGTAGAATGACCAGCAGGGTGTAGGAATTAGGAACTACTGGATGTATATCCTCTGTGGCTTCACTGACTGTCCTGGCGTCCTTTACCAGGTCCCCAGCAGCCCACGGGGCTCTCATGGTCAGGCCCCTCCCAGGATATGGAGCTCACCTGTGCAGGTAGCCAGAAGCCCACGGGGCTCTCGTGGTTAGGCCCCTCCCAGGATATGGAGCTCACCTGTGCAGGTACCCAGCAGCCCACGGGGCTCTCATTGTCAGGCCCCTCCCAGGATATGGAGCTCACCTGGGCAGGTACCCAGCAGCTCACGGGGCTCTCGTGGGCAGATCCCTACCAGGATATGGAGCTCACTTGGGCAGGTACCCAGCAGCTCACGGGGCTCTCGTGGGCAGGCCTCTCCCTGGATATGGAGCTCCCCTGGACAGGTACCCCGGCAGAGCTGGGCACACAGGAACCGTGCACATAGCCCTCATTGCAGAGCACCCCCAGCACACCTGTCGCTCAGAGCTGACACAGAGCACCTCAGAGCAGGGCTTGAACTAACAAACAGCAGCTCCGACAGGTCTGTGACCCTAGGCTTCTCTCTGTGCGGCCTCCCTCCGCCTGGTCTTCCAGGGGCTTCCACTGCAGCCGGGGCACCAGGCCTCTGTCTCCACCCACCAACCCTCCTCTCCCTGACTCCTGGGTTCCTCTCATTAGGAGAGGGTCTTCTTGAAGTTGTCTTCCACTCATGGACCAGATAAAATGATTAGAAAACAAGCCAGGGCTGCCGCCCCTTGTCTATCCTGACTCTCGGGACCCTACACCTGTTCCTTGGATCTGGTCGGTGCAGCAAAGCCCATTATCTGCAACTCTGAACCCCTGAGGGGCGAGGATTGGCTGACCTGGGCAGCCTGACCTGGCCGGCCAGCCCTTCCCAGGTGTGCCTGGGTTGAGGTCAATATAAATACCCCTCCAGGCAGCAAAAGCCTCTGCAGCTGTGCCTGACGCCATAGTCTCTGCCCCGTCAGCAGTCTCGGGGTTGTGCTGGTGGGAGGGAGTAGGGCCCAAGGCTCTATGAGTGGCCCCATGTGAGTGGGGCTCTGCTGGACTTTCTGCAGGAGTTGCCGGGCTGCCACCTGCTAAAGAAGAGGATGTGTCACCCATACCTGCTGCTGGAATTTCTCCCCGGGAAGAGGTGAGGAAGGAAAAAAGCAGTGGGGGCCGGGACAGGAGGGGTACCTCAGGCAGGGAAATGGAAAGATTCCAGAAGAGCGCCCGGGGCCAGGACCGTCCTGGCTGGCCTGCAGGCACCAAGTCGGCCTGCGTGCTGTCGCTGGTGTGACTCCAAGCCCCTTCCTCTAGGCTTTAAAGTTTTTGCACACATTCAGGTGTTTTACCTGGGAAGGGTGGGAAAAGTTCAGCAGCAGCTGGCCTGGGGCTCAGCTCACGTTTACTCAGAGACGCCTCCTCACGGTCCCCCAGCTTTGCAATGAGGACGCTCCTTGCGGGGGGGCTGCTGGCTGCATGGGAGACGATTCCCCACCTCTGACCAACTTCAGAATTGTTTACCACTGGAGCAAGTGCCCTGATAGGGTTTTCCTCTGTATGACCACTGGGTTCTGTTTTTTTTTTTTTTCTTTTTTGGTTCAAGGTAGGTTTTATTCCTCTTTTTGTATTTATAGATATAAGCATGGAAATAATTCATTCATATAAATACGTCTATGGGAAGGACAGAACTTTTTTTTCTGTTTTATGTTTTTAAATATTTTTAAATTTTTAAGTTTTATTTTATTCATTTTTTTATACAGCAGGTTCTTATTGGTTATCTATTTTATACATATAAGTGTATATATGTCAATCCCAGGCTCGCAATTCATCCCCCCACCCTGCCACTTTCCCCCCTTGGTGACCATACATTTGTTCTCTACATCTGTGTCTCTATTTCTGCCTTGCAAACCGGTTCATCTGTACCATTTTTCTAGGTTCCACATGTATGCGTTAATATACGATATATGTTTTTCTTTTTCTGACTTACTTCACTCTGTATGACAGTCTCTAGATCTATCCACGTCTCTACAAATGACCCAATTTCATTCCTTTTTATGGCTGAGTAATATTCCATTTAATATATGTACCACATATTTTCCATTTGTCTATCTATGGGCATTTAGGTTGCTTCCATGACCTGGCTATTGTAAATAGTGCTGCAATGAACATTGTGGTGAATGTGTCTTTTTGAATTATGGTTTTCTCTGGGTATATGCCCAGTAGTGGGATTGCTGGGTCATATGGTAATTCTATTTTTAGTTTTTTAAGGAACCTCCATACTGTTCTCCATAGTGACTGTATCAATTTACATTCCCACAAATAGTGTAAGAGGGTTCCCTTTTCTCCACACCCTCTCCAGCATTTGTTGTCTGTAGATTTTCTGATGATGCCCATTCTAACTTGTGTGAGGTGATACCTCATTGTAGTTTTGGTTTATATTTCTCTAATAATTAGTGATGTTGAGCAGCTTTTCATGTGCTTCTTGGCCATCTGTATGTCTTCTTGGGACAAATGTCTATTTACGTCATCTGCCCATTTTTGGATTGGGTTGTTTGTTTTTTTACTGTTGAGCTGCATGAGCTGTTTATATATATTGGAGATTAATCCTTTGTCCATTGATTAGTTTGCAAATATTTTCTCCCATTCTGAGGGTTGTCTTTTCGTCGTCTTTGTAGTTTCCTTTGCTTTCCAAAAGCTTTTAGGTTTCATTTGCTCCCATTTGTTTATTTTTGGTTTTTATTCCATTACTCTAGGAGGTGGATCAAAAAAGATCTTGCTGTGATTTATGTCAAAGAGTATTCTTCCTATGTTTTCCTCTAAGAGTTTTATAGTGTCCAGTCTAACATTTCGGTCTCTAATCCATTTTGAGTTTATTTTTTGTGTATGGTGTTAGGGAGTGTTCTAATTTCATTCTTTTACATGTAGCTGTCCATTTTTCCCAGCACCACTTATTGAAGAGACTGTCTTTTCTCCATTGTATATCCTTGCCTCCTTTGTCATAGATTAGTGGACCATAGGTGTGTAGGTTTGTCTCTGGGCTTTCTTTTTTTTTTTCTTTTACATCTTTATTGGAGTATAATTGTTTTACAATTGTGTGTTAGTTTCTGCTGTATGAAAAAGTGAATCAGCTATATGTATACATATAACACCATATCCCCTCCCTCTTGCACTTCCCTCTTACTCCCTTATCCCACCCCTTTAGGTGGTCACAAAGCACCGAGCTGATCTCCCTGTGCTATGTGGCTGCTTCCCAGTAGCTATCAATTTTACATTTGGTAGTGTATATATGTCCATACCACTCTCTCACTTTGTCCCAGCTTACCCTTCCCCCTCCCCGTGTCCTCAAGTCCTTTCTCTACGTCTGTGTCCTTAATCCTTTCCTGCCCCTAGGTTCTTCATAAACTTTTTTCTTTTACATTCCATATATATGTGTTAGCATACGGTATTTGTTTTTCTCTTTCTGACTTACTTCACTCTGTATGACAGACTCTAGATCCATCCACCTCACTACAAATAACTCAATTTCGTTTCTTTTTATGGCTGAATAATGTTCCATTGTATATATGTGCCACATCTTCTTTATCCAGTTATCTGTTGATGGACACTTAGGTTGCTTCCATGTCCTGGCTATTGTAAATAGAGCTACAATGAACATTGTGGTACATGACTCTTTTTGAATTATGGTTTTCTCAGGGTATTTGTCCAGTAGTGGGATTGCTGGGTTGTACGGTTGTTCTATTTTTAGTTTTTAAGGAACCCCCATACCGTTCTCCCTAGTAGCTATATCAATTTACATTCCCACCAACAGTGCAAGAGGGTTCCCTTTTTTCCAATAAATGCCTCTCCAGCATTTATTGTTTGTAGATTTTTTGATGATGGCCATTCTGACTGGTGTGAGGTGATATCTCACTGTAGTTTTGATTTGCATTTCTCTAATGATTAGTGATGTTCAGCATCCTTTCATGTGTTTGCTGGCAAACTGTATATCTTCTTTGGAGAAATGTCTATTTAGGTCTTCTGCCCATTTTTGGATTGGGTTGTTTGGTTTTGTGATACTGAGCTACATGAGCTGCTTTTTGGAGATTAATCCTTTGCCATTTGCTTCATTTGAAAATATTTTCTCCCATGCTGATGGTTGTCTTTTCATCTTGCTTATGTTTTCCTTTGCTGTGCAAAAGATTTTAAGTTTCATTAGGTCCCATTTTTTTAATTTTTGTTTATATTTCCATTTCCCTAGGAGGTGGGTCAAAAAGGATCTTGCTGTGATTTATGTCATAGACTGTTCTGCTATGTTTTCCTCTAAGAGTTTTATAGTGGCTGGTCTTACATTTAGGTCTCTAATCCATTTTGAGTTTATTTTTGTGTATGGTGTTAGGGAGTGTTCTAATTTCATTCTTTTACATGTAGCTGTCCAGTTTTCCCAGCACCACCTACTGAAGACACTGTCTTTTCTCCATTGTATACCCTTGCCTCCTTTGTCATAGATTAGTTAACCATAGGTACGTGGGTTTATCTCTGTGCTTTCTATCTTGTTCTATTGATCTATATTTCTGTTTTTGTGTCAGTACCATATCATCTTGATTACTGTAGCTTTGTAATATAGTCTGAAGTCTGGAAGTCTGATTCCTCCAGCTCTTTTTTTTTTCCCCTCAAGGCTGCTTTGGCTATCCGGGGTCTTTTGTGTCTCCCTACAAATTTTAAGATTTTTTTTTCTAGTTCTGTAGAAAATGCCAAAGGTATTTTGATAGGGATTGCATTGAATCTGTAGATTGCTTTGGGTAGTATAGTCATTTTCACAATATTGATTCTTCTAATCCAAGAACATGGTATATGTCTCCATCTGTTTATATCATCTTTGATTTCTTTCATCAGTGTCTTATAGTTTTCTGAGTACAGGTCTTTTACTTCCTTAGGTAGGTTTATTCCTAGGTAGTTTATTCTTTTTGTTGCAGTGGTAATGGAATTGTTTCCTTAATTTCTCTTTCTGTTCTTTCATTGTTAGTGTATAGGAATGCAAGCAATTTCTGTGCATTAATTTTGTATCCTGCAACTTTACCAAATTCATTGATTAGCTCCAGTGGTTTTCTGGTGGCATCTTTAGGATTCTCTATCTATGATATGATGTCATCTGCCAACAGTGACAATTTTACTTCTTCTTTTCCTTTTTGTATTCCTTTTATTTCTTTTTCTTCTCTGATTGCCATGGCTAGGACTTCCAAAACTATGTTGAATAGTAGTGGTGAGAGTGGACATCCTCGTCTTGTTCCTGATCTTAGAGGAAACGTTTTCAGTTTTTCACTGTTGAGAATGATGTTTGCTGTGGGTTTGTCATATATGGCCTTTATAAGGTTCAGGTAGTTTCCCTCTATGCCCACACTCTGCAGAGTTTTTATCATAAATGGATGTTGAATTTTCTCAAAATCTTTTCCTGCATCTATTGAGATGATCATATGGTTTTATTCTACAATTTGTTAATATGGTGTATCACATTGATTTGTGTATATTGAAGAATCCTTGCATCCCTGGGATAAACCCCACTTGATCATGGTGTATGATCCTTTTAACGTGTTGTTCGATTCTGTTTGCTAGTATTTTGTTGAGGATTTTTACATCTATATTCATCAGTGATATTGGTCTATAATTTACTTTCCTTGTAGTATCTTTGTCTGGTTTTGGTATCAGGGTGATGGTGGTCTCATAGAATGAGTTTGGGAGTGTTCCTTCCCCTGCAATTGTTTTGAAGAATTTGAGAAGGTTGGGTGCTAGCTCTTCTCTAAATATTTGATAGAATTCACCTGTGATGCCATCTGGTTCTGGACTTTTGTTTGTTGGAAGATTTTTAATCACAGTTTCAATTTCATTGCTTGTGATAAGTTTGTTCATATTCTCTATTTCTTCCTGATTCAGTCTTGGAAACTTATCCCTTTCTAAGAATTTGTCCCTTTCTTCCAGGTTGTCCATTTTATTGGCATAGAGTTGCTTGTAGTAGTCTCTTAGGATGCTTTGTATTCCTGTGGTGTCTGTTGTAACTGCTCCTTTTTCACTTCTAATTTTGTTGATTTGAGTCCTCTCCCTCTTTTTCTTGGGTCTGGCTAAAGGCTTATCATTTTTGTTTATCTTCTCAAAGAACCAGCTTTTAGTTTTATTGATCTTTGCTTTCATTTTCTTTGTTTCTATTCCATTTATTTCTGCTCTGATCTTTATGATTCCTTTCCTTCTACTAACTTTGGGTTTTGTTCTTCTTTCTCTAGTTCCTCTAGGTGTAAGGTTAGATTGTTTATTTGAGATTTTTCTTGTTTCTTGAGGTAGGCTTGCATTGCTATAAACTTCCCTCTTAGAACTGCTTTTGCTGCATCCCATAGGTTTTGGATCATCGTGTTTTTGTTGTCATTTGACTCTAGGTAGTTTTTGATTTCCTCTTTTATTTCTTCAGTGATCTCTTGGTTATTTAGTAACGTATTGTTTAGCCTCCATGTTTTTTGTTTTTTACGGATTTTTCCCTGTAATTGATTTCTAATCTCATAGCATTGTGGTCGGAACAGCTGCTTGATATGATTTCAGTTTTCTTTAATTTACTGAGGCTTTTTTGTGACCCGAGATATGATCTATCCTGGAGAATGTTCCGTGTGCAGTTGAGAAGAACGTGTAATCTGCTGTTTTTGGATGGGATGTCCTATAAATATCAGTTAACTCTATCTGGTCTATTGTGTCATTTAAAGCTTGTGTTTCCTTATTAATTTTCTTTCTGGATGATCTCCACTGGTGTAAGTGAGCTGTTAAAGTCCCCCGCTATTATTGTGTTACTGTCGATTTCCTCTTTTATAGCTGTTAGCAGTTGCCTTATATATTGAGGTGCTCCTATGTTGGGTACGTATATATTTATAATTGTTATATCTTCTTCTTGGATTGATCCCTTGACTGTTATGTAGTGTCTTTCCTTGTCTTTTGTAACATTCTTTATTTTAAAGTCTATTTTATCTGATATGAGTATTGCTACTCCAGCTTTCTTTTGATTTTCATTTGCATAGAATATATTTTTCCATCGCCTCACTTTCAGTCTGTATGTGTCCCTAGGTCTGAAATGGGTCTCTTGTAGACAGCATATATATAGGTCTTGTTTTTGTATCCATTCAGAGAGGCTGTGTCTTTTGGTTGGAACATTTAGTCCATTCATGTTTAAGGTAATTATTAATATGTATATTACTATTGTCTTAATTGTTACGGGTTTGTCTTGTTGGGTCCTTTTCTTCTCTTGTGTTTCCCACTTAGAGAATTTCCTTTAGCATTTGGTGTAGAGCTGGTTTCATGGTGCTGAATTCTCTTAGCTTTTGCTTGTCTGTAGGACTTTTGATTTCTCTGTGAAATCTGAAAGAGATCCTTGCTGGCTGGAGTACTCTTGGTTGTTGGTTCTTCCCTTTCATCACTTTAAATTTATCACGCCACTCCCTTCTGGCTTGTAGATTTTCTGCTGAGAAATCAGCTGTTATGGGAGTTCCCTTTTATGTTATTTGTCATTTTCCCCTTGTTGCTTTCAATAATTTTTCTTTGTCTTTAATTTTTGTCAGTTTGGTTACTATGTGTCTTGGCATTTTTCTCCTTTGATTTATCCTGCCTGGGACTCTCTGCGCTTCCTGGACTTGGGTGGCTATTTCTTTTCCCATGCTAGGGAAGTTTTTGACTATAATCTCTTCAAATGTATTCTTGCGTCCTTTCTCTCTCTCTTCTCCTTCTGGGACCCCTATAATGTGAATGTTGTTGCATTTAATGTTGTCCCAGAGGACTCTTAGGGTGTCTTCATTTATTTTCATTATTTTTCTTTATTGTGTTCCATGGCAGTGATTTCCACCTTTCTGTCTTCCAGGTGACTTATCCGTTCTTCTGCCACAGTTATTCTGCTACTGATTCCTTCTAGTGTATTTTTCATTTCAGTTATTATATTATTCACCTCTGTTTGTTTGTTCTTTAATTCTTCTAGGTGTTTGTTCCTTAATTCTTCTAGGTCTTTGTTAAGCATTTCTTGCATCTTCTCGATCTTTGCCTCCATTCTTTTTTTTTTTTAATTTTTTTTTACGTTTTTTTAAAAAACATCTTTATTGAAGTATAATTGCTTCACAATGGTGTGTTAGTTTCTGCTTTATAACAAAGTGAATCAGCTACACATATACACACGTTCCCATATCTCCTCCCTCCCGCATCTCCCTCCCTCCCACCCTCCCAATCCCACCCCCCCAGGCGGTCACAAAGCACCGAGCTGATCTCCCTGTGCTATGCGGCTGCTTCCCACTAGCCATCTATTTTACATTTGGTAGTGTATATATGTCCATGACACTCTGTCACCCTGTCACATCTCACCCCTCCCCCTCCCCATATCCTCAAGTCCATTCTTTAGTAGGTCTGTGTCTTTATTCCCATCTTGCCACTAGGTTCTTCATGACCTTTTTTTTCCCTTAGATTCCATATATATGTGTTAACATACTGTATTTGTTTTTCTCTTTCTGACTTAGTTCACTCTGTATGACAGACTCTAACTCCATCCACTTCATTACAAATACCTCCATTTCATTTCTTTTTATGACTGAGTAATATTCCATTGTATATATGTGCCACATCTTCTTTATCCATTCATCCGATTATGGACACTTAGGTTGCTTCCATGTCCTGGCTATTGTAAATAGAGCTGCAATGAACATTTTGGTACATGACTCTTTTTGAATTATGGTTTTCTCAGGGTATATGCCCAGTAGTGGGATTGCTGGGTCGTATGGTAGTTCTATTTGTAGTTTTTTAAGGAACCTCCATACTGTTCTCCATAGTGGCTGTATCAATTTACATTCCCACCAACAGTGCAAGAGGGTTCCCTTTTCTCCACACCCTCTCCAGCATTTATTGTTTCTAGATTTTTTGATGATGGCCATTCTGACCGGTGTGAGATGATACCTCATTGTAGTTTTGATTTGCATTTCTCTAATGATTAATGATGTTGAGCATTCTTTCATGTGTCTGTTGGCCATCTGTATATCTTCTTTGGAGAAATGTCTATTTAGGTCTTCTGCCCATTTTTGGATTGGGTTGTTTGTTTTTTTGTTATTGAGCTGCATGAGCTGCTTGTAAATCTTGGAGATTAATCCTTTGTCATTTGCTTCATTTGCAAATATTTTCTCCCATTCTGAGGGTTGTCTTTTGGTCTTGTTTATGGTTTCCTTTGCTGTGCAAAAGCTTTTAAGTTTCATTAGGTCCCATTTGTTTATTTGTGTGCTTATTTCCATTTCTCTAGGAGCTGGGTCAAAAAGAATCTTGCTGTGATGTATGTCATAGAGTGTTCTGCCTATCTTTTCCTCTAAGAGTTTGATAGTGTCTGGCTTTACACTTAGGTCTTTAATCCATTTTGAGTTTATTTTTGTGTATGGTGTCAGGGAGTGTTCTAATTTCATACTTTTACATGTACCTGTCCAATTTTCCCAGCACCACTTATTGAAGAGGCTGTCTTTTCTCCACTGTATATGCTTGCCTCCTTTATCAAAGATAAGGTGACCATATGTGCGTGGGTTTATCTCTGGGCTTTCTATCCTGTTCCATTGATCTATATTTCTGTTTTTGTGCCAGTACCAAACTGTCTTGATTACTCTAGCTTTGTAATATAGTCTGAAGTCAGGGAGCCTGATTCCTCCAGCTCCATTTTTCATTCTCAAGATTGCTTTGGCTATTCGGGGTCTTTTGTGTCTCCATACAAATTGTGAATTTTTTTGTTCTAGTTCTGTGAAAAATGCCAGTGGTAATTTGATAGGGATTGCATTCAATCTGTAGATTGCTTTGGGTAGTAGAGTCATTCTCACAATGTTGATTCTTCCAATCCAAGAACATGGTATCTCTCTCCATCTATTTGTATCATCTTTAATTTCTTTCATCAGTGTCCTATAATTTTCTGCATACAGGTCTTTTGTCTCCTTAGGTAGGTTTATTCCTAGATATTTTATTCTTTTTGTTTTTGCCTCCATTCTTTTGCCAAGGTCTTGGATCATCTTCACTATCTTTATTCTGATTCTTTTTCTGGAAGGTTCCCTATCTCCACCTCATTTCGTTCTTTTTCTGGGGTTTTATCTTGTTCCTTGATCTGGTATAAAGTCCTCTGCCTTTTCATTTTGTCTATCTTTCTGTGAATGTGGTTTTCCTTCCACAGGCTTCAGAATTGTAGTTCTTCTTCCTTCTGCTGTCTGCTCTCCAGTGGATGAGTCTATCTTAGAGGCTTGTGCAAGCTTCCTGATGGGAGGGACTGGTGGTGGGTAGAGCTGGGTGTTGCTTTTGTGGGCAGAGCTTTAATCTGCTTGTCTGCAGATTAAATAAAACTTTAATAAAAAGTTTAATCCGCTTGTCTGCTGATCCATGGGGCTGGGTTCCCTCCCTGTTGGTTGTTTGGCCTGAGGCAACCCAGCACTGGAGCCTACCTTGCTCTTGGTGGGGCTAATGGCGGACTCTGGGAGGGCTCACACCAAGGAGTATTTCCCAGAACTTCTGCTGCCAGTGTCATTGTCCTCATGGTGAGCCACAGCCACAGCCACAGCCACCGCCTGCCTCTGCAGGAGACCCTCTAAAACTATCAGGTAGTTCTGGTCATTCTCCTATGGGGTCACTGCTCTTTCCCCTGGGCCCTGATGTGCACATTACTTTGTGTGTGCCCTCCAAGAGTGGAGTATCTGAGTGGAGTTGAGACTCTGAGACTCTGCGTGGAGTCGCACAGACTCTGGGTCCTATGAAGCTTCGATGTTTTGTGGTTCTAGAAATCCTATAGGAGACGGTCCACAGCAGGTGAAGCTAATGCTCTCAGTAGAGGTGATGAAGCCAAAGATCTGCAGTTCCAACTAGAGGTGCCGATGTACATACAGGACAAAATCATCTCGTGTGAATGTAGTTCAGGCATGTTTAAGATGAATGGAGCCATGTTAATGCCTACCATATTCTATCTTGAGCCTCTCCTCAGGGACCCCCTCCTCAGTTCCTGAGGCTCCTGTAAGTCATGTAAAGGGGACTGGAGAGTGGGCTCTTTCCAGTCTGAGCCCTGAGTTACCCTGTGTGTATCTTAGGATACTTTGTATTTCTGTGGTGTCTGTTGTAACATCATCTCTTTCATTTCAGATTTATTTGGGCCCTTTCTTTTTAAAAAAAAAACATACTATTGTTGTCTTTTATTCTTTACAGAAGTGTAATAAGTGTTTGATCTACTATCCTCACTCTATGTATACTTTTTGCAGTGAGATTTTTACTTTACTTTGTTTTCTTGCTACTATCAATAATTAGTGAGACTTCTTTTAAGCTATCTTCAACATTGCTTATAAAGCTGCTTTATTAGTGATGCCAGAGCCTTAATGGAAGTCATGTTCTGGTTGTAAAGTAGAATGCAATGTGCCAGCAAAAAGCCCCTTAAGTTTATGTCTCATTACTTCTAGTTCTTTTTTTTAATTTAATTTTTATTTTTTATCAGAGCAAATTTGATTAAAATGTTTTGTTTCTTCTAGGTGTGCAAGATGTGGTTCTTTTAAACATATACATATATCTATTCTTCTTTGGATCATTTTCCCATGTAGGTTATGACACAATGTTGAGTAATCTTCTCTTGGTATTACATAGGTCTTTGGTGATTACATATATCACATGTGTTTCTATATCTATGTTAACCCCAATATCCTAATGTATCCAATCCTCACACCTTTCCATTTGATGAAACATAAGTTTCTTTAATGAATCTGTGATTGCATTTCTCTGTGGAAATACCATCATTGGTATCAATTTTTAGCTAAGACCTATAAGTGATATTATAGGATATGTGTCTTTTGTTTTCTGACTTAGTACAATTTGCCTGATTACCTCAAGAATCATACATGGTGCTGCAAATGGCCTTGTTTCATTTTTTTCCCTGGCTAATATTCCATCTGTACATGAACCAGTTCTTCTTTGGCCACGCAACTCTTGATGGACTTTTTGGTTGCATGCATGTCTTGGCTATTGTAATACTGCTGCAATGCACATTTGCTTGCCTGTGTCTTTGCAGATCTATCTTCCTATGTTATAGGCCAAGGAGTGGGCTTGCTGTATCATATGGTAGCTCAGTGTGTACGTTTTAAAGGCACCACCATTCAGTTCTCATTAGTGGCTCTTTCCAGGTTACGTCCAACTTAAAGTTGAGGGTATGCATTTCTCCAAAACACCTTCAGTATATATTGTCTGTAGTTTTATTGCTGATGGTTATTCTGACAGGTACGAGCTGAGACCTCTTTGTTGTTGAACTTGCATGTGTCCCCTAATCTGTTGAAATTGAGCTTTAAAGCATGTCCTTTTTATTTATCAAACTGTGATTACAGCTTAGTTCTTCAAAGTGTTTACTTAAAGTATGTGTCACATTTTGAAATTTTTTGGCCATTACCTCCCTCAAGACATTTTGAGGGCAGGTTTCATTTACAGCCCTGCAGTACTTGTTCATATGAAGTGACCATGAGCACAGGCTTTAAAGCTGCTTTTGCAGGTAACGGCCAGAAGGCGGCAGCCTTTCTATGTTCCCCACTCTGGTAACTAGGGAAACACACCTTCCGGCCACTGGTGGCCCTCGGTTATAAATTAGAGTGCAATGTGCCCGGATAAACCCACAAATGCTGATGTCTCCTTACTTTTGCTTTGTTTTTTAGATTTAATTTATATTTATTATTGGAGTAATATTCCATTGTGTACATGGAACACTTCGTCTTGGTGCATTCCTCAGTTGATGGACATTTTTGTTGCTTCCAAGTGTTGGCTATGGTAAATAGTGCTGGAGTGCGGGATTGCCAGCCTGTGACTTTTTGATTTTCATTTTCGCAGGTGATAGGCCCAGCAGTGGTTGTGACTGATTGACTGGTAGCTCAATGTTTCCCTTTTAAAAGCACCTACATTGTGTTTTCATTAGTGGCTCTTTACATGCCCCCCCTTACAACCGAGGGTACACATTTCTCCACACTCCCTTCAGCATTTATTTTTTGCAACATTTTTCCTAATGGCCATTCTGACTGCTGTGAGCTGATAGGTTTTTCTAATATGGGTATTCATGTCATTAAAATTTCTAAAATTCATCAGTTTTCCACACCTTTTTTTTCTGTTTAAAAAAAAAAGAAAAAAGTGTGAGTACAATATACCTCTTGAAAGTGTCTTCTTGGAACGTTGCCCTCATTTGAATTTTTTGGTCAATTTTCAACCCCAGGATTGTTTTGGAGGGTAGGTGTCATTTACAGGCCTGCGGTTATCTGAATACTTAGTGACCTTAAGAAATGGGTTTAAAGCTTCTGTTGTGGGAAACGGCTACAGTGGGGTAGCATTTCTCCATTCCCAAATCTGGGTACGAGGGCAAGAGCCTTTCTGGAAGTCATGTTCCTAGGTTGTAAATTAGAATGGAATGTGCCAGGAGATACCCCATATGTTTATGTCTCATTACTTCTTCTTGGTTTTTTAAATTTTCAAAATCGGGGTTAAGATTACAATATTGCTTGTCCTAAGTGTACACAGTCTGGTTCATTTATACATTATATACGTCTATTCATGTACAGATCCTCTTCCCATGTAAAATATTACAGAGTGTTCCGTAGACCCCCCGTTAATATATGGTCTGGCTTTTTGATAAATGTATATAATATGTATTTATATATGTATAGTAACACTAATCTTCATTTGTCCATTGCCCCCACCTTTCCTTATACATGAGCAGAGTTTGATTTCTAAGCACGTGAGTGTCTTTCTCTTTGGAAATATGTTCATTTCTGTCAGTTATTAGATAACACCATAAGTGATATCAGAGGGTATAGGTCTTTTGCTTTCCGATCGACCTCATGTTTTGTAATTATCTCCAGGCTCATCTATGGTGCCTCAAAGAGCAGTGCTTCATTGTTTTCCATGGCTTATATTACATTGTGTACATGGATAAATTCTTCTTGGTGCATTCCTCGGTTGATGGACATTTTCGTTGCTTCCAAGTGTTGCCTATGGTAAATATTGCTGGAATGCAGGATTGCCAGCCTGTGATTTTTGATTTTCCTTTTCTCAGTTGATAGACCCAGCAGTGGGTATGATTGATTGACTGGTATGGTAGCTCAACGTTTACCTTTTCAAGGCACCTCAATTGTGCTTTCATTAGTGGCTCTTACCACGTCCCCCTTAGAATCGAGGGTACGCATTTCTCCACAATCACGTCAGCATTTCTTGTTTGCAGCATTTTTGTTGATGGCCATTCTGACTGGTGTGAGCTGATAGGTGTTTGTAATTTGGGTTTACATGTCTGTAAAAATTCCTACAATTCATCATTTTTCCACGCCTTTTTGTTTTCTGTTAAAAGAAAAAAGAAAAAAAGTGTGAGTATAATATACCTCTTCAAATTTTCTTTTTGGAAGGTTGCACTCTAGAATTTTTTGGTCGATTTTCGACCTCAGTATTTTTTGGAGGGCAGGTGTCATTTACAGAACTGCAATTGGTGAATATTTAGTGACCTTTTGCAGTGGGTTTAAAGCTGCTGTGGTGGGAAACGGCCACAAGGATGCAGCATTTCTCCATTCCCAAATCTGGGTACTAGGGCAGCAGAGCCGTTCTGGAAGTCGTTTGCCTAGGTTGTAAATTTGAATGGAATGTGCCAGGAAAACCCCCCATAAGTTTATGTCTCATTACTCCTAGTTCGTTGTTTTAATTTTTTCAGTTGGGGTAATGGTTAGAATGTTGCTTGTCCAAGGTGTACACACTCTGGTTCATCTACATATTCTATATACCTATTTATGTAGAGATCCTCTTCCCCTGTAAATTATTACAGAGTGTTCCGTAAACCTTCCTTGCTATATGGTCGGTCTTTTTGATATATGTATATAATATGTATTTGTATACATATGGTAACGCTAATCTTCATTTATCCATTCCCCACACCTTTCCTTTTAGATAAGCATAGGTTTTTTTTAATAAGTCTGTGATTGACTTTCTCTGTGGAAATATGTTCATTTGTGTCAGTTATTAGATAACGCCTATAAGTGATATCATAGGATATAGGACTTTTGCTTTCCGACTTACCTCATGTTCTGTGATTATCTCCAAGATCATCTATGGTGCCTCAAAGAGCAGTGTTTCATTGTTTTCCATGGCTAGTATTCATTGTGTACATGGACCACTTCTTCTTTATCCTTTCATCTGTTGATGGACATTTTGGTTGCTTCACTGTCTTGGCTATGGTGAATAAGGCTGCAGTGCAGCTTTTGCAGCCCGGGTCTTCTTCATTCTGGTCTTCTCAGGTGAGAGGCCCATTGGTGCGCCTGCTGGATTGAATGGTACCTCAATTTTTCCTTTTCAACGCAGCTCCTTTCTGTTCTCATTATTAGCGTTTAACCCTTTTGCATCTCACCAGCAGCTAGAGGGTACACAGTTCTCTAAAACCTCTTCAGCATTTATTGTTTGTAGACTTTTTGCCAATGGTCAGTCGACTGGTGTGAGTTGAAAACTTTTTGTAGATTAGATTGCATGAGTCTAATACTTCCTGAGGTGGAGCTTTTATCCATTTTCCTTTCTTTAAAAAGAGAGTGAGTAAAACTTACCTCTTCATACTATCTTCTTGAAAATTTGGCCTGTTTTGAATTTTTTGTATCCATTCCCTACCTCAGCACAATTTTGAGGGCAGGTGTCCTTTACAGCCCTGAGTCCTTGTGAATGGTAAGTGACCATTAGCTGTGGGTTAAAAGCTGCTCTTGCGGGAATCGGCCACAAGGCGGCAGCATTTCTCCTTTACCAAATCTGGTTACTAGGGCAACAGAGCCTTACTGGAAGTGGTGTTCTAGGTTGTAAATTAGAATGGAATGTGCGAGGCAAAAGCCCTTTAAGTTTATGTCTCATTACTTCTTGTTGGTATTTTAAACTTAATTTTTATTTCTTATCACAGCAAACTTGATTACAATGTTTTGTTTTTTCTAGGTGTGCAAGATGTGGTTCTTTCACACATATGCATATATCTATTCTTCTTCGGATCCTTTTCCCATGTAGGTTATGACACAATGTTGAGTAGTCTTCTCTTGGTATTGCGTAGGTCTTTGGTGATTATATATTTCACATGTGTTTGTATCTCTCTGTTAACCTCAATATGGTAATGTATCCAATCCTCACACCTTTCCATTTGGTGAACCATAAGTTTTTTTAATGAATCTATGATAGTGTTTCTCTGTGGAAATATCTTTGTTTGTATCATTTTTTAGGTAACACCTATATGTGATATGATAGGATATGTGTCTTTCGCTTTCTCACTTACTCCAACTTGCGTGATTACTTCTAGACTCATCTATGGTGCTGCAAATGGCATTGTTTCATTTTTTCACTAGCTCCTATTCCATCTGTACAGGTAGCAGTTCTTCTTTGTCCACCCATCTGTCGGTGGACTTTTTGGTTTCTTCCATATCTTGGCTATTGTAATACTATGCAGTGTAGATTTGCGTGCCTGTGTCCTTCCAATTCTCTCTTCTTAGTTTATAGGTCTAGGCATAGGTCTGCTAGATCATATGGTAGCTCAATGGTTACCTTTTAAAGGCACCTCTATTCTGTTCTCCTTAGTGGCTCTTTCCAGGTTACGTCCCACTTAAAGTGGAGGGTATGTATTTCTTCCCGGCACCTTCAGCATTTATTCTTTGTAGTTTTTGCTGATGGTTATTCTGAGTGGTGTGAGCTGATACCTCTTTGTGGTTGAATTTGCATGTGTCTCATAATGTGTTGAAATTGAGCTTTAAGACATGTCCTTTTAATTTTTCCAGCTGTGATTAGAGCTTATTTCTTCAAAGTGTTTTCTTAAAGTATGTGTCACCATTTGAAATAGTTTGGCCATTATCTCCCTCAAGACATTTTGAGGGCAGGTTTCATTTACAGCCCTGAAGTACTTGTTCATATGAAGTGACCATTAGCTCAGGCTTTAAACCTGCTTTTGCAGGTAATGGCCAGAGAGCGGCAGCCTTTCTACGTTCCCCATGCTGGTACTAGGGAAACAGACCTACCGGCCAGTGGTGTTCTTCGGTTATAAATTAGAGTGCAATGTGCCCGGATAAACCCACAAATGTTGATGTCTCCTTGCTTTTGTTTGTTTTTAATTTAATTTATATTTATTATTAGAGTAATATTCCATTGTGTACGTGGACCACTTCTTCTTGGTGCATTCCTCGGTTGATGGACATTTTCATTGCTTCCAAGTGCTGGCTATGGTAAATATTGCTGGCGTACAGGTTTGCCAGCCTGTGATTTTTGATTCTCATTTTCTCAGGTGATAGGCCAAGCAGTGGTTGTGATTGATTGACTGGTAGCTCAATGTTTCCCTTTTCAAAGCACCTACGTTGTGTTTTCATTAGTGGCTCTTTACATGCCCCCCCTTACAACCGAGGGTACGCATTTCTCCACACTCCCTTCACCGTTTATTTTTGGCAGCATTTTTCCTAATGGCCATTCTGATTGCTGTGAGCTGATAGGTTTTTGTAATATGGGTATGCATGACATTAAAATTTTTAAATTCATCATATTCCTACGCCTTTTTCTTTTCTCTTAAAAGAAAAAACCGTAAGTATAATAGAGCTCTTGAAATTGACTTCTTCGAAGGTTGCCCTCTTTTGAATTTTTTTCGTCGATTTTTGACCCCAGAAATTTTTTGGAGGGCAGGTGTCATTGACAGAACTGCAAGTTGGTGAAAATTTAGTGACCTTTTGCAGTGGGTTCAAAGCTGCTGTTGTGGGAAACGTCCACAAGGAGGTAGCTTTTCTCCATTCCCCAATCTGGGTACTATGGCAGCAGAGCCCTTCTGGAAGTCATTGTCCTAGGTTATAAATTAGAATGGAATTTGCCAGGAGAAATCCCCATAAGTTTATGTCTCATTACTTCTTCTTGGTTTTTAAAATTTTTTTAATCTGGGTAAAGTTTAGAATATTGTTTGTCCTAGGTGTACACCATCTGGTCCATTTGTACATTATGTATGTCTATTAATGTACAGATCCTCTTCCCATGTAAAATATTACAGTGTTCCATCGACCTCCCTTGCTATATGTTCGGTCTTTTTGATACATGTATATAATATGTATTTGTATATGTATAGTAACACTAATCCTCATTTCTCAATTTCCCCCCTCCTTTCCTTTTAGATGAGCATAGTTTGTTTTGTTTTCTAAGCCTGTGAGTGTCTTTCTCTTTGGAAATATGTTCATCTGTGTCAGTTATTAGATAAGGCCATAAGTGATTATATCGGCTATAGGTCTTTTGCTTTCCGACCTACTTCATGTTTTGTGATTATCTCCAGGCTCATCTGTGGTGCCTCAAAGAGCAGCGCTTCAGTGTTTTCCATGGCTAATATTCCATTGTGTACATGGACCACTTCTTCTTGGTGCACTCCTCTGTTGATGGACATTTTCCTTGCTTCCAAGTGTTGCCTATGGTAAATATTGCTGGAGGGCAGGATTGCCAGCCTGTGATTTTTGATTTTCCTTTTCTCAGGTGATAGACCCAGCAGTGGTTATGATTGATTGACTGGTATGGTAGCTCAACGTTTACCTTTTCAAGGCACCTCAATTGTGCTCTCATTAGTGGCTCTTACCACGTCCCCCTTAGAATCGAGGGTATGCACTTCTCCACAATCACGTCAGCATTTCTTGTTTGCAGCATTTTTGTTGATGGCCATTCTGACTGGTGTGAGCTGATAGGTGTTTGTAATTTGGGTTTACATGTCTGTAAAAATTCCTACAATTCATCATTTTTCCACGCCTTTTTCTTTTCTGTTAAAAGAAAAAAGAACAAAAGTGTGAGTATAATATACCTCTTCAACTTTTCTTTTTGGAAGGTTGCACTCTAGAATTTTTTGGTCGATTTTCGACCTCAGTATTTTTTGGAGGGCAGGTGTCATTTACAGACCTGCAATTGGTGACTATTTAGTGACCTTTTGCAGTGGGTTTAAAGCTGCTGTTGTGGGAAACGGCCACAAGGATGCAGCATTTCTCCATTCCCAAATCTGGGTACTAGGGCAGCAGAGCCGTTCTGGAAGTCGTTTGCCTAGGTTGTAAATTTGAATGGAATGTGCCAGGAAAACCCCCCATAAGTTTATGTCTCATTACTCCTAGTTCGTTGTTTTAATTTTTTCAATTGGGGTAATGGTTAGAATGTTGCTTGTCCAAGGTGTACACACTCTGGTTCATCTACATATTCTATATACCTATTTATGTAGAGATCCTCTTCCCCTGTAAATTATTACAGAGTGTTCCGTAAACCTTCCTTGCTATATGGTCGGTCTTTTTGATATATGTATATAATATGTATTTGTATACATATGGTAACGCTAATCTTCATTTATCCATTCCCCCCACCTTTCCTTTTAGATAAGCATAGTTTTTTTTTTTAATAAGTCTGTGATTGACTTTCTCTGTGGAAATATGTTCATTTGTGTCAGTTATTAGATAACGCCTATAAGTGATATCATAGGATATAGGACTTTTGCTTTCCGACTTACCTCATGTTCTGTGATTATCTCCAAGATCATCTATGGTGCCTCAAAGAGCAGTGTTTCATTGTTTTCTATGGCTAGTATTCATTGTGTACATGGACCACTTCTTCTTTATCCTTTCATCTGTTGATGGACATTTTGGTTGGTTCACTGTCTTGTCTATGGTGAATAAGGCTGCAGTGCAGCTTTTGCAGCCCGGGTCTTCTTCATTCTGGTCTTCTCAGGTGAGAGGCCCATTGGTGCGTCTGCTGGATTGAATGGTACCTCAATTTTTCCTTTTCAACGCAGCTCCTTTCTGTTCTCATTATTAGCGTTTAACCCTTTTGCATCTCACCAGCAGCTAGAGGGTACACAGTTCTCTAAAACCTCTTCAGCATTTATTGTTTGTAGACTTTTTGCCAATGGTCAGTCGACTGGTGTGAGTTGAAAACTTTTTGTAGATTAGATTGCATGAGTCTAATACTTCCTGAGGTGGAGCTTTTATCCATTTTCCTTTCTTTAAAAAGAGAGTGAGTAAAACTTACCTCTTCATACTATCTTCTTGAAAATTTGGCCTGTTTTGAATTTTTTGTATCCATTCCCTACCTCAGCACAATTTTGAGGGCAGGTGTCCTTTACAGCCCTGAGTCCTTGTGAATGGTAAGTGACCATTAGCTGTGGGTTAAAAGCTGCTCTTGCGGGAATCGGCCACAAGGCGGCAGCATTTCTCCTTTACCAAATCTGGTTACTAGGGCAACAGAGCCTTACTGGAAGTGGTGTTCTAGGTTGTAAATTAGAATGGAATGTGCGAGGAAAAAGCCCTTTAAGTTTATGTCTCATTACTTCTTGTTGGTATTTTGAATTTAATTTTTATTTCTTATCACAGCAAACTTGATTACAATGTTTTGTTTGTTCTAGGTGTGCAAGATGTGGTTCTTTCACACACATGCATATATCTATTCTTCTTCGGATCCTTTTCCCATGTAGGTAATGACACAATGTTGAGTAGACTTCTCTTGGTATTGCGTAGGTCTTTGGTGATTATATATTTCACATGTGTTTGTATCTCTCTGTTAACCTCAATATGGTAATGTATCCAATCCTCACACCTTTCCATTTGGTGAACCATAAGTTTTTTTAATGAATCTATGATAGTGTTTCTCTGTGGAAATATCTTTGTTTGTATCATTTTTTAGGTAACACCTATATGTGATATGATAGGATATGTGTCTTTCGCTTTCTCACTTACTCCAAGTTGCGTGATTACTTCTAGACTCATCTATGGTGCTGCAAATGGCATTGTTTCATTTTTTCACTAGCTCCTATTCCATCTGTACAGGTAGCAGTTCTTCTTTGTCCACCCATCTGTCGGTGGACTTTTTGGTTACTTCCATATCTTGGCTATTGTAATACTATGCAATGTAGATTTGCGTGCCTGTGTCCTTCCAATTCTCTCTTCTTCGTTTATAGGTCTAGGCATAGGTCTGCTAGATCATATGGTAGCTCAATGGTTACCTTTTAAAGGCACCTCTATTCTGTTCTCCTTAGTGGCTCTTTCTAGGTAACGTCCCACTTAAAGTGGAGGGTATGTATTTCTTCCCGGCACCTTCAGCATTTATTCTTTGTAGTTTTTGCTGATGGTTATTCTGAGTGGTGTGAGCTGATACCTCTTTGTGGTTGAATTTGCATGTGTCTCATAATGCGTTGAAATTGAGCTTTAAGACATGTCCTTTTAATTTTTCCAGCTGTGATTAGAGCTTATTTCTTCAAAGTGTTTTCTTAAAGTATGTGTCACCATTTGAAATAGTTTGGCCATTATCTCCCTCAAGACATTTTGAGGGCAGGTTTCATTTACAGCCCTGAAGTACTTGTTCATATGAAGTGACCATTAGCTCAGGCTTTAAACCTGCTTTTGCAGGTAATGGCCAGAGAGCGGCAGCCTTTCTACGTTCCCCATGCTGGTACTAGGGAAACAGACCTACCGGCCAATGGTGTTCTTCGGTTATAAATTAGAGTGCAATGTGCCCGGATAAACCCACAAATGTTGATGTCTCCTTGCTTTTGTTTGTTTTTAATTTAATTTATATTTATTATTAGAGTAATATTCCATTGTGTACGTGGACCACTTCTTCTTGGTGCATTCCTCGGTTGATGGACATTTTCATTGCTTCCAAGTGCTGGCTATGGTAAATATTGCTGGTGTACAGGTTTGCCAGCCTGTGATTTTTGATTCTCATTTTCTCAGGTGATAGGCCAAGCAGTGGTTGTGATTGATTGACTGGTAGCTCAATGTTTCCCTTTTCAAAGCACCTACGTTGTGTTTTCATTAGTGGCTCTTTACATGCCCCCCCTTACAACCGAGGGTACGCATTTCTCCACACTCCCTTCACCGTTTAGTTTTGGCAGCATTTTTCCTAATGGCCATTCTGATTGCTGTGAGCTGATAGGTTTTTGTAATATGGGTATGCATGACATTAAAATTTTTAAATTCATCATATTCCTACGCCTTTTTCTTTTCTCTTAAAAGAAAAAACCGTAAGTATAATAGAGCTCTTGAAATTGACTTCTTCGAAGGTTGCCCTCTTTTGAATTTTTTTCGTCGATTTTTGACCCCAGAAATTTTTTGGAGGGCAGGTGTCATTGACAGAACTGCAAGTTGGTGAAAATTTAGTGACCTTTTGCAGTGGGTTCAAAGCTGCTGTTGTGGGAAACGTCCACAAGGAGGTAGCTTTTCTCCATTCCCCAATCTGGGTACTAGGGCAGCAGAGCCCTTCTGGAAGTCATTGTCCTAGGTTATAAATGAGAATGGAATTTGCCAGGAGAAATCCCCATAAGTTTATGTCTCATTACTTCTTCTTGGTTTTTAAAATTTTTTTAATCTGGGTAAAGTTTAGAATATTGTTTGTCCTAGGTGTACACCATCTGGTCCATTTGTACATTATGTATGTCTATTAATGTACAGATCCTCTTCCCATGTAAAATATTACAGTGTTCCATCGACCTCCCTTGCTATATGTTCGGTCTTTTTGATACATGTATATAATATGTATTTGTATAAGTATAGTAACACTAATCCTCATTTCTCAATTTCCCCCCTCCTTTCCTTTTAGATGAGCATAGTTTGTTTTGTTTTCTAAGCCTGTGAGTGTCTTTCTCTTTGGAAATATGTTCATCTGTGTCAGTTATTAGATAATGCCATAAGTGATTATATAGGCTATAGGTCTTTTGCTTTCCGACCTACTTCATGTTTTGTGATTATCTCCAGGCTCATCTGTGGTGCCTCAAAGAGCAGCGCTTCAGTGTTTTCCATGGCTAATATTCCATTGTGTACATGGACCACTTCTTCTTGGTGCATTCCTCTGTTGATGGACATTTTCCTTGCTTCCAAGTGTTGCCTATGGTAAATATTGCTGGAGGGCAGGATTGCCAGCCTGTGATTTGTGATTTTCATTTTCTCAGGTGATAGACCCAGCAGTGGTTATGATTGATTGACTGGTATGGTAGCTCAACGTTTACCTTTTCAAGGCACCTCAATTGTGCTCTCATTAGTGGCTCTTACCACGTCCCCCTTAGAATCGAGGGTATGCACTTCTCCACAATCACGTCAGCATTTCTTGTTTGCAGCATTTTTGTTGATGGCCATTCTGACTGGTGTGAGCTGATAGGTGTTTGTAATTTGGGTTTACATGTCTGTAAAAATTCCTACAATTCATCATTTTTCCACGCCTTTTTCTTTTCTGTTAAAAGAAAAAAGAAAAAAAGTGTGAGTATAATATACCTCTTCAAATTTTCTTTTTGGAAGGTTGCACTCTAGAATTTTTTGGTCGATTTTCGACCTCAGTATTTTTTGGAGGGCAGGTGTCATTTACAGACCTGCAATTGGTGAATATTTAGTGACCTTTTGCAGTGGGTTTAAAGCTGCTGTGGTGGGAAACGGCCACAAGGATGCAGCATTTCTCCATTCCCAAATCTGGGTACTAGGGCAGCAGAGCCGTTCTGGAAGTCGTTTGCCTAGGTTGTAAATTTGAATGGAATGTGCCAGGAAAACCCCCCATAAGTTTATGTCTCATTACTGCTATTTCGTTGTTTTAATTTTTTCAATTGGGGTAATGGTTAGAATGTTGCTTGTCCAAGGTGTACACACTCTGGTTCATCTACATATTCTATATACCTATTTATGTAGAGATCCTCTTCCCCTGTAAATTATTACAGAGTGTTCCCTAAACCTTCCTTGCTATATGGTCGGTCTTTTTGATATATGTATATAATATGTATTTGTATACATATGGTAACGCTAATCTTCATTTATCCATTCCCCCCACCTTTCCTTTTAGATAAGCATAGTTTTTTTTTAATAAGTCTGTGATTGACTTTCTCTGTGGAAATATGTTCATTTGTGTCAGTTATTAGATAACGCCTATAAGTGATATCATAGGATATAGGACTTTTGCTTTCCGACTTACCTCATGTTCTGTGATTATCTCCAAGATCATCTATGGTGCCTCAAAGAGCAGTGTTTCATTGTTTTCCATGGCTAGTATTCATTGTGTACATGGACCACTTCTTCTTTATCCTTTCATCTGTTGATGGACATTTTGGTTGCTTCACTGTCTTGGCTATGGTGAATAAGGCTGCAGTGCAGCTTTTGCAGCCCGGGTCTTCTTCATTCTGGTCTTCTCAGGTGAGAGGCCCATTGGTGCGCCTGCTGGATTGAATGGTACCTCAATTTTTCCTTTTCAACGCAGCTCCTTTCTGTTCTCATTATTAGCGTTTAACCCTTTTGCATCTCACCAGCAGCTAGAGGGTACACAGTTCTCTAAAACCTCTTCAGCATTTATTGTTTGTAGACTTTTTGCCAATGGTCAGTCGACTGGTGTGAGTTGAAAACTTTTTGTAGATTAGATTGCATGAGTCTAATACTTCCTGAGGTGGAGCTTTTATCCATTTTCCTTTCTTTAAAAAGAGAGTGAGTAAAACTTACCTCTTCATACTATCTTCTTGAAAATTTGGCCTGTTTTGAATTTTTTGTATCCATTCCCTACCTCAGCACAATTTTGAGGGCAGGTGTCCTTTACAGCCCTGAGTCCTTGTGAATGGTAAGTGACCATTAGCTGTGGGTTAAAAGCTGCTCTTGCGGGAATCGGCCACAAGGCGGCAGCATTTCTCCTTTACCAAATCTGGTTACTAGGGCAACAGAGCCTTACTGGAAGTGGTGTTCTAGGTTGTAAATTAGAATGGAATGTGCGAGGAAAAAGCCCTTTAAGTTTATGTCTCATTACTTCTTGTTGGTATTTTGAATTTAATTTTTATTTCTTATCACAGCAAACTTGATTACAATGTTTTGTTTGTTCTAGGTGTGCAAGATGTGGTTCTTTCACACACATGCATATATCTATTCTTCTTCGGATCCTTTTCCCATGTAGGTAATGACACAATGTTGAGTAGACTTCTCTTGGTATTGCGTAGGTCTTTGGTGATTATATATTTCACATGTGTTTGTATCTCTCTGTTAACCTCAATATGGTAATGTATCCAATCCTCACACCTTTCCATTTGGTGAACCATAAGTTTTTTTAATGAATCTATGATAGTGTTTCTCTGTGGAAATATCTTTGTTTGTATCATTTTTTAGGTAACACCTATATGTGATATGATAGGATATGTGTCTTTCGCTTTCTCACTTACTCCAAGTTGCGTGATTACTTCTAGACTCATCTATGGTGCTGCAAATGGCATTGTTTCATTTTTTCACTAGCTCCTATTCCATCTGTACAGGTAGCAGTTCTTCTTTGTCCACCCATCTGTCGGTGGACTTTTTGGTTACTTCCATATCTTGGCTATTGTAATACTATGCAATGTAGATTTGCGTGCCTGTGTCCTTCCAATTCTCTCTTCTTCGTTTATAGGTCTAGGCATAGGTCTGCTAGATCATATGGTAGCTCAATGGTTACCTTTTAAAGGCACCTCTATTCTGTTCTCCTTAGTGGCTCTTTCTAGGTAACGTCCCACTTAAAGTGGAGGGTATGTATTTCTTCCCGGCACCTTCAGCATTTATTCTTTGTAGTTTTTGCTGATGGTTATTCTGAGTGGTGTGAGCTGATACCTCTTTGTGGTTGAATTTGCATGTGTCTCATAATGCGTTGAAATTGAGCTTTAAGACATGTCCTTTTAATTTTTCCAGCTGTGATTAGAGCTTATTTCTTCAAAGTGTTTTCTTAAAGTATGTGTCACCATTTGAAATAGTTTGGCCATTATCTCCCTCAAGACATTTTGAGGGCAGGTTTCATTTACAGCCCTGAAGTACTTGTTCATATGAAGTGACCATTAGCTCAGGCTTTAAACCTGCTTTTGCAGGTAATGGCCAGAGAGCGGCAGCCTTTCTACGTTCCCCATGCTGGTACTAGGGAAACAGACCTACCGGCCAATGGTGTTCTTCGGTTATAAATTAGAGTGCAATGTGCCCGGATAAACCCACAAATGTTGATGTCTCCTTGCTTTTGTTTGTTTTTAATTTAATTTATATTTATTATTAGAGTAATATTCCATTGTGTACGTGGACCACTTCTTCTTGGTGCATTCCTCGGTTGATGGACATTTTCATTGCTTCCAAGTGCTGGCTATGGTAAATATTGCTGGCGTACAGGTTTGCCAGCCTGTGATTTTTGATTCTCATTTTCTCAGGTGATAGGCCAAGCAGTGGTTGTGATTGATTGACTGGTAGCTCAATGTTTCCCTTTTCAAAGCACCTACGTTGTGTTTTCATTAGTGGCTCTTTACATGCCCCCCCTTACAACCGAGGGTACGCATTTCTCCACACTCCCTTCACCGTTTATTTTTGGCAGCATTTTTCCTAATGGCCATTCTGATTGCTGTGAGCTGATAGGTTTTTGTAATATGGGTATGCATGACATTAAAATTTTTAAATTCATCATATTCCTACGCCTTTTTCTTTTCTCTTAAAAGAAAAAACCGTAAGTATAATAGAGCTCTTGAAATTGACTTCTTCGAAGGTTGCCCTCTTTTGAATTTTTTTCGTCGATTTTTGACCCCAGAAATTTTTTGGAGGGCAGGTGTCATTGACAGAACTGCAAGTTGGTGAAAATTTAGTGACCTTTTGCAGTGGGTTCAAAGCTGCTGTTGTGGGAAACGTCCACAAGGAGGTAGCTTTTCTCCATTCCCCAATCTGGGTACTAGGGCAGCAGAGCCCTTCTGGAAGTCATTGTCCTAGGTTATAAATTAGAATGGAATTTGCCAGGAGAAATCCCCATAAGTTTATGTCTCATTACTTCTTCTTGGTTTTTAAAATTTTTTTAATCTGGGTAAAGTTTAGAATATTGTTTGTCCTAGGTGTACACCATCTGGTCCATTTGTACATTATGTATGTCTATTAATGTACAGATCCTCTTCCCATGTAAAATATTACAGTGTTCCATCGACCTCCCTTGCTATATGTTCGGTCTTTTTGATACATGTATATAATATGTATTTGTATAAGTATAGTAACACTAATCCTCATTTCTCAATTTCCCCCCTCCTTTCCTTTTAGATGAGCATAGTTTGTTTTGTTTTCTAAGCCTGTGAGTGTCTTTCTCTTTGGAAATATGTTCATCTGTGTCAGTTATTAGATAATGCCATAAGTGATTATATAGGCTATAGGTCTTTTGCTTTCCGACCTACTTCATGTTTTGTGATTATCTCCAGGCTCATCTGTGGTGCCTCAAAGAGCAGCGCTTCAGTGTTTTCCATGGCTAATATTCCATTGTGTACATGGACCACTTCTTCTTGGTGCATTCCTCTGTTGATGGACATTTTCCTTGCTTCCAAGTGTTGCCTATGGTAAATATTGCTGGAGGGCAGGATTGCCAGCCTGTGATTTGTGATTTTCATTTTCTCAGGTGATAGACCCAGCAGTGGTTATGATTGATTGACTGGTATGGTAGCTCAACGTTTACCTTTTCAAGGCACCTCAATTGTGCTCTCATTAGTGGCTCTTACCATGTCCCCCTTAGAATCGAGGGTATGCACTTCTCCACAATCACGTCAGCATTTCTTGTTTGCAGCATTTTTGTTGATGGCCATTCTGACTGGTGTGAGCTGATAGGTGTTTGTAATTTGGGTTTACATGTCTGTAAAAATTCCTACAATTCATCATTTTTCCACGCCTTTTTCTTTTCTGTTAAAAGAAAAAAGAAAAAAAGTGTGAGTATAATATACCTCTTCAAATTTTCTTTTTGGAAGGTTGCACTCTAGAATTTTTTGGTCGATTTTCGACCTCAGTATTTTTTGGAGGGCAGGTGTCATTTACAGACCTGCAATTGGTGAATATTTAGTGACCTTTTGCAGTGGGTTTAAAGCTGCTGTGGTGGGAAACGGCCACAAGGATGCAGCATTTCTCCATTCCCAAATCTGGGTACTAGGGCAGCAGAGCCGTTCTGGAAGTCGTTTGCCTAGGTTGTAAATTTGAATGGAATGTGCCAGGAAAACCCCCCATAAGTTTATGTCTCATTACTGCTATTTCGTTGTTTTAATTTTTTCAATTGGGGTAATGGTTAGAATGTTGCTTGTCCAAGGTGTACACACTCTGGTTCATCTACATATTCTATATACCTATTTATGTAGAGATCCTCTTCCCCTGTAAATTATTACAGAGTGTTCCCTAAACCTTCCTTGCTATATGGTCGGTCTTTTTGATATATGTATATAATATGTATTTGTATACATATGGTAACGCTAATCTTCATTTATCCATTCCCCCCACCTTTCCTTTTAGATAAGCATAGTTTTTTTTTAATAAGTCTGTGATTGACTTTCTCTGTGGAAATATGTTCATTTGTGTCAGTTATTAGATAACGCCTATAAGTGATATCATAGGATATAGGACTTTTGCTTTCCGACTTACCTCATGTTCTGTGATTATCTCCAAGATCATCTATGGTGCCTCAAAGAGCAGTGTTTCATTGTTTTCCATGGCTAGTATTCATTGTGTACATGGACCACTTCTTCTTTATCCTTTCATCTGTTGATGGACATTTTGGTTGCTTCACTGTCTTGGCTATGGTGAATAAGGCTGCAGTGCAGCTTTTGCAGCCCGGGTCTTCTTCATTCTGGTCTTCTCAGGTGAGAGGCCCATTGGTGCGCCTGCTGGATTGAATGGTACCTCAATTTTTCCTTTTCAACGCAGCTCCTTTCTGTTCTCATTATTAGCGTTTAACCCTTTTGCATCTCACCAGCAGCTAGAGGGTACACAGTTCTCTAAAACCTCTTCAGCATTTATTGTTTGTAGACTTTTTGCCAATGGTCAGTCGACTGGTGTGAGTTGAAAACTTTTTGTAGATTAGATTGCATGAGTCTAATACTTCCTGAGGTGGAGCTTTTATCCATTTTCCTTTCTTTAAAAAGAGAGTGAGTAAAACTTACCTCTTCATACTATCTTCTTGAAAATTTGGCCTGTTTTGAATTTTTTGTATCCATTCCCTACCTCAGCACAATTTTGAGGGCAGGTGTCCTTTACAGCCCTGAGTCCTTGTGAATGGTAAGTGACCATTAGCTGTGGGTTAAAAGCTGCTCTTGCGGGAATCGGCCACAAGGCGGCAGCATTTCTCCTTTACCAAATCTGGTTACTAGGGCAACAGAGCCTTACTGGAAGTGGTGTTCTAGGTTGTAAATTAGAATGGAATGTGCGAGGAAAAAGCCCTTTAAGTTTATGTCTCATTACTTCTTGTTGGTATTTTGAATTTAATTTTTATTTCTTATCACAGCAAACTTGATTACAATGTTTTGTTTGTTCTAGGTGTGCAAGATGTGGTTCTTTCACACACATGCATATATCTATTCTTCTTCGGATCCTTTTCCCATGTAGGTAATGACACAATGTTGAGTAGACTTCTCTTGGTATTGCGTAGGTCTTTGGTGATTATATATTTCACATGTGTTTGTATCTCTCTGTTAACCTCAATATGGTAATGTATCCAATCCTCACACCTTTCCATTTGGTGAACCATAAGTTTTTTTAATGAATCTATGATAGTGTTTCTCTGTGGAAATATCTTTGTTTGTATCATTTTTTAGGTAACACCTATATGTGATATGATAGGATATGTGTCTTTCGCTTTCTCACTTACTCCAAGTTGCGTGATTACTTCTAGACTCATCTATGGTGCTGCAAATGGCATTGTTTCATTTTTTCACTAGCTCCTATTCCATCTGTACAGGTAGCAGTTCTTCTTTGTCCACCCATCTGTCGGTGGACTTTTTGGTTACTTCCATATCTTGGCTATTGTAATACTATGCAATGTAGATTTGCGTGCCTGTGTCCTTCCAATTCTCTCTTCTTCGTTTATAGGTCTAGGCATAGGTCTGCTAGATCATATGGTAGCTCAATGGTTACCTTTTAAAGGCACCTCTATTCTGTTCTCCTTAGTGGCTCTTTCTAGGTAACGTCCCACTTAAAGTGGAGGGTATGTATTTCTTCCCGGCACCTTCAGCATTTATTCTTTGTAGTTTTTGCTGATGGTTATTCTGAGTGGTGTGAGCTGATACCTCTTTGTGGTTGAATTTGCATGTGTCTCATAATGCGTTGAAATTGAGCTTTAAGACATGTCCTTTTAATTTTTCCAGCTGTGATTAGAGCTTATTTCTTCAAAGTGTTTTCTTAAAGTATGTGTCACCATTTGAAATAGTTTGGCCATTATCTCCCTCAAGACATTTTGAGGGCAGGTTTCATTTACAGCCCTGAAGTACTTGTTCATATGAAGTGACCATTAGCTCAGGCTTTAAACCTGCTTTTGCAGGTAATGGCCAGAGAGCGGCAGCCTTTCTACGTTCCCCATGCTGGTACTAGGGAAACAGACCTACCGGCCAATGGTGTTCTTCGGTTATAAATTAGAGTGCAATGTGCCCGGATAAACCCACAAATGTTGATGTCTCCTTGCTTTTGTTTGTTTTTAATTTAATTTATATTTATTATTAGAGTAATATTCCATTGTGTACGTGGACCACTTCTTCTTGGTGCATTCCTCGGTTGATGGACATTTTCATTGCTTCCAAGTGCTGGCTATGGTAAATATTGCTGGCGTACAGGTTTGCCAGCCTGTGATTTTTGATTCTCATTTTCTCAGGTGATAGGCCAAGCAGTGGTTGTGATTGATTGACTGGTAGCTCAATGTTTCCCTTTTCAAAGCACCTACGTTGTGTTTTCATTAGTGGCTCTTTACATGCCCCCCCTTACAACCGAGGGTACGCATTTCTCCACACTCCCTTCACCGTTTAGTTTTGGCAGCATTTTTCCTAATGGCCATTCTGATTGCTGTGAGCTGATAGGTTTTTGTAATATGGGTATGCATGACATTAAAATTTTTAAATTCATCATATTCCTACGCCTTTTTCTTTTCTCTTAAAAGAAAAAACCGTAAGTATAATAGAGCTCTTGAAATTGACTTCTTCGAAGGTTGCCCTCTTTTGAATTTTTTTCGTCGATTTTTGACCCCAGAAATTTTTTGGAGGGCAGGTGTCATTGACAGAACTGCAAGTTGGTGAAAATTTAGTGACCTTTTGCAGTGGGTTCAAAGCTGCTGTTGTGGGAAACGTCCACAAGGAGGTAGCTTTTCTCCATTCCCCAATCTGGGTACTAGGGCAGCAGAGCCCTTCTGGAAGTCATTGTCCTAGGTTATAAATTAGAATGGAATTTGCCAGGAGAAATCCCCATAAGTTTATGTCTCATTACTTCTTCTTGGTTTTTAAAATTTTTTTAATCTGGGTAAAGTTTAGAATATTGTTTGTCCTAGGTGTACACCATCTGGTCCATTTGTACATTATGTATGTCTATTAATGTACAGATCCTCTTCCCATGTAAAATATTACAGTGTTCCATCGACCTCCCTTGCTATATGTTCGGTCTTTTTGATACATGTATATAATATGTATTTGTATATGTATAGTAACACTAATCCTCATTTCTCAATTTCCCCCCTCCTTTCCTTTTAGATGAGCATAGTTTGTTTTGTTTTCTAAGCCTGTGAGTGTCTTTCTCTTTGGAAATATGTTCATCTGTGTCAGTTATTAGATAAGGCCATAAGTGATTATATCGGCTATAGGTCTTTTGCTTTCCGACCTACTTCATGTTTTGTGATTATCTCCAGGCTCATCTGTGGTGCCTCAAAGAGCAGCACTTCAGTGTTTTCCATGGCTAATATTCCATTGTGTACATGGACCACTTCTTCTTGGTGCACTCCTCTGTTGATGGACATTTTCCTTGCTTCCAAGTGTTGCCTATGGTAAATATTGCTGGAGGGCAGGATTGCCAGCCTGTGATTTGTGATTTTCATTTTCTCAGGTGATAGACCCAGCAGTGGTTATGATTGATTGACTGGTATGGTAGCTCAACGTTTACCTTTTCAAGGCACCTCAATTGTGCTCTCATTAGTGGCTCTTACCACGTCCCCCTTAGAATCGAGGGTATGCACTTCTCCACAATCACGTCAGCATTTCTTGTTTGCAGCATTTTTGTTGATGGCCATTCTGACTGGTGTGAGCTGATAGGTGTTTGTAATTTGGGTTTACATGTCTGTAAAAATTCCTACAATTCATCATTTTTCCACGCCTTTTTCTTTTCTGTTAAAAGAAAAAAGAAAAAAAGTGTGAGTATAATATACCTCTTCAAATTTTCTTTTTGGAAGGTTGCACTCTAGAATTTTTTGGTCGATTTTCGACCTCAGTATTTTTTGGAGGGCAGGTGTCATTTACAGACCTGCAATTGGTGAATATTTAGTGACCTTTTGCAGTGGGTTTAAAGCTGCTGTGGTGGGAAACGGCCACAAGGATGCAGCATTTCTCCATTCCCAAATCTGGGTACTAGGGCAGCAGAGCCGTTCTGGAAGTCGTTTGCCTAGGTTGTAAATTTGAATGGAATGTGCCAGGAAAACCCCCCATAAGTTTATGTCTCATTACTCCTAGTTCGTTGTTTTAATTTTTTCAATTGGGGTAATGGTTAGAATGTTGCTTGTCCAAGGTGTACACACTCTGGTTCATCTACATATTCTATATACCTATTTATGTAGAGATCCTCTTCCCCTGTAAATTATTACAGAGTGTTCCGTAAACCTTCCTTGCTATATGGTCGGTCTTTTTGATATATGTATATAATATGTATTTGTATACATATGGTAACGCTAATCTTCATTTATCCATTCCCCCCACCTTTCCTTTTAGATAAGCATAGTTTTTTTTAATAAGTCTGTGATTGACTTTCTCTGTGGAAATATGTTCATTTGTGTCAGTTATTAGATAACGCCTATAAGTGATATCATAGGATATAGGACTTTTGCTTTCCGACTTACCTCATGTTCTGTGATTATCTCCAAGATCATCTATGGTGCCTCAAAGAGCAGTGTTTCATTGTTTTCTATGGCTAGTATTCATTGTGTACATGGACCACTTCTTCTTTATCCTTTCATCTGTTGATGGACATTTTGGTTGGTTCACTGTCTTGTCTATGGTGAATAAGGCTGCAGTGCAGCTTTTGCAGCCCGGGTCTTCTTCATTCTGGTCTTCTCAGGTGAGAGGCCCATTGGTGCGCCTGCTGGATTGAATGGTACCTCAATTTTTCCTTTTCAACGCAGCTCCTTTCTGTTCTCATTATTAGCGTTTAACCCTTTTGCATCTCACCAGCAGCTAGAGGGTACACAGTTCTCTAAAACCTCTTCAGCATTTATTGTTTGTAGACTTTTTGCCAATGGTCAGTCGACTGGTGTGAGTTGAAAACTTTTTGTAGATTAGATTGCATGAGTCTAATACTTCCTGAGGTGGAGCTTTTATCCATTTTCCTTTCTTTAAAAAGAGAGTGAGTAAAACTTACCTCTTCATACTATCTTCTTGAAAATTTGGCCTGTTTTGAATTTTTTGTATCCATTCCCTACCTCAGCACAATTTTGAGGGCAGGTGTCCTTTACAGCCCTGAGTCCTTGTGAATGGTAAGTGACCATTAGCTGTGGGTTAAAAGCTGCTCTTGCGGGAATCGGCCACAAGGCGGCAGCATTTCTCCTTTACCAAATCTGGTTACTAGGGCAACAGAGCCTTACTGGAAGTGGTGTTCTAGGTTGTAAATTAGAATGGAATGTGCGAGGAAAAAGCCCTTTAAGTTTATGTCTCATTACTTCTTGTTGGTATTTTGAATTTAATTTTTATTTCTTATCACAGCAAACTTGATTACAATGTTTTGTTTGTTCTAGGTGTGCAAGATGTGGTTCTTTCACACACATGCATATATCTATTCTTCTTCGGATCCTTTTCCCATGTAGGTAATGACACAATGTTGAGTAGACTTCTCTTGGTATTGCGTAGGTCTTTGGTGATTATATATTTCACATGTGTTTGTATCTCTCTGTTAACCTCAATATGGTAATGTATCCAATCCTCACACCTTTCCATTTGGTGAACCATAAGTTTTTTTAATGAATCTATGATAGTGTTTCTCTGTGGAAATATCTTTGTTTGTATCATTTTTTAGGTAACACCTATATGTGATATGATAGGATATGTGTCTTTCGCTTTCTCACTTACTCCAAGTTGCGTGATTACTTCTAGACTCATCTATGGTGCTGCAAATGGCATTGTTTCATTTTTTCACTAGCTCCTATTCCATCTGTACAGGTAGCAGTTCTTCTTTGTCCACCCATCTGTCGGTGGACTTTTTGGTTACTTCCATATCTTGGCTATTGTAATACTATGCAATGTAGATTTGCGTGCCTGTGTCCTTCCAATTCTCTCTTCTTCGTTTATAGGTCTAGGCATAGGTCTGCTAGATCATATGGTAGCTCAATGGTTACCTTTTAAAGGCACCTCTATTCTGTTCTCCTTAGTGGCTCTTTCTAGGTAACGTCCCACTTAAAGTGGAGGGTATGTATTTCTTCCCGGCACCTTCAGCATTTATTCTTTGTAGTTTTTGCTGATGGTTATTCTGAGTGGTGTGAGCTGATACCTCTTTGTGGTTGAATTTGCATGTGTCTCATAATGCGTTGAAATTGAGCTTTAAGACATGTCCTTTTAATTTTTCCAGCTGTGATTAGAGCTTATTTCTTCAAAGTGTTTTCTTAAAGTATGTGTCACCATTTGAAATAGTTTGGCCATTATCTCCCTCAAGACATTTTGAGGGCAGGTTTCATTTACAGCCCTGAAGTACTTGTTCATATGAAGTGACCATTAGCTCAGGCTTTAAACCTGCTTTTGCAGGTAATGGCCAGAGAGCGGCAGCCTTTCTACGTTCCCCATGCTGGTACTAGGGAAACAGACCTACCGGCCAATGGTGTTCTTCGGTTATAAATTAGAGTGCAATGTGCCCGGATAAACCCACAAATGTTGATGTCTCCTTGCTTTTGTTTGTTTTTAATTTAATTTATATTTATTATTAGAGTAATATTCCATTGTGTACATGGACCACTTCTTCTTGGTGCATTCCTCGGTTGATGGACATTTTCATTGCTTCCAAGTGCTGGCTATGGTAAATATTGCTGGTGTACAGGTTTGCCAGCCTGTGATTTTTGATTCTCATTTTCTCAGGTGATAGGCCAAGCAGTGGTTGTGATTGATTGACTGGTAGCTCAATGTTTCCCTTTTCAAAGCACCTACGTTGTGTTTTCATTAGTGGCTCTTTACATGCCCCCCCTTACAACCGAGGGTACGCATTTCTCCACACTCCCTTCACCGTTTATTTTTGGCAGCATTTTTCCTAATGGCCATTCTGATTGCTGTGAGCTGATAGGTTTTTGTAATATGGGTATGCATGACATTAAAATTTTTAAATTCATCATATTCCTACGCCTTTTTCTTTTCTCTTAAAAGAAAAAACCGTAAGTATAATAGAGCTCTTGAAATTGACTTCTTCGAAGGTTGCCCTCTTTTGAATTTTTTTCGTCGATTTTTGACCCCAGAAATTTTTTGGAGGGCAGGTGTCATTGACAGAACTGCAAGTTGGTGAAAATTTAGTGACCTTTTGCAGTGGGTTCAAAGCTGCTGTTGTGGGAAACGTCCACAAGGAGGTAGCTTTTCTCCATTCCCCAATCTGGGTACTATGGCAGCAGAGCCCTTCTGGAAGTCATTGTCCTAGGTTATAAATTAGAATGGAATTTGCCAGGAGAAATCCCCATAAGTTTATGTCTCATTACTTCTTCTTGGTTTTTAAAATTTTTTTAATCTGGGTAAAGTTTAGAATATTGTTTGTCCTAGGTGTACACCATCTGGTCCATTTGTACATTATGTATGTCTATTAATGTACAGATCCTCTTCCCATGTAAAATATTACAGTGTTCCATCGACCTCCCTTGCTATATGTTCGGTCTTTTTGATACATGTATATAATATGTATTTGTATATGTATAGTAACACTAATCCTCATTTCTCAATTTCCCCCCTCCTTTCCTTTTAGATGAGCATAGTTTGTTTTGTTTTCTAAGCCTGTGAGTGTCTTTCTCTTTGGAAATATGTTCATCTGTGTCAGTTATTAGATAAGGCCATAAGTGATTATATCGGCTATAGGTCTTTTGCTTTCCGACCTACTTCATGTTTTGTGATTATCTCCAGGCTCATCTGTGGTGCCTCAAAGAGCAGCACTTCAGTGTTTTCCATGGCTAATATTCCATTGTGTACATGGACCACTTCTTCTTGGTGCACTCCTCTGTTGATGGACATTTTCCTTGCTTCCAAGTGTTGCCTATGGTAAATATTGCTGGAGGGCAGGATTGCCAGCCTGTGATTTGTGATTTTCATTTTCTCAGGTGATAGACCCAGCAGTGGTTATGATTGATTGACTGGTATGGTAGCTCAACGTTTACCTTTTCAAGGCACCTCAATTGTGCTCTCATTAGTGGCTCTTACCACGTCCCCCTTAGAATCGAGGGTATGCACTTCTCCACAATCACGTCAGCATTTCTTGTTTGCAGCATTTTTGTTGATGGCCATTCTGACTGGTGTGAGCTGATAGGTGTTTGTAATTTGGGTTTACATGTCTGTAAAAATTCCTACAATTCATCATTTTTCCACGCCTTTTTCTTTTCTGTTAAAAGAAAAAAGAAAAAAAGTGTGAGTATAATATACCTCTTCAAATTTTCTTTTTGGAAGGTTGCACTCTAGAATTTTTTGGTCGATTTTCGACCTCAGTATTTTTTGGAGGGCAGGTGTCATTTACAGACCTGCAATTGGTGAATATTTAGTGACCTTTTGCAGTGGGTTTAAAGCTGCTGTGGTGGGAAACGGCCACAAGGATGCAGCATTTCTCCATTCCCAAATCTGGGTACTAGGGCAGCAGAGCCGTTCTGGAAGTCGTTTGCCTAGGTTGTAAATTTGAATGGAATGTGCCAGGAAAACCCCCCATAAGTTTATGTCTCATTACTCCTAGTTCGTTGTTTTAATTTTTTCAATTGGGGTAATGGTTAGAATGTTGCTTGTCCAAGGTGTACACACTCTGGTTCATCTACATATTCTATATACCTATTTATGTAGAGATCCTCTTCCCCTGTAAATTATTACAGAGTGTTCCGTAAACCTTCCTTGCTATATGGTCGGTCTTTTTGATATATGTATATAATATGTATTTGTATACATATGGTAACGCTAATCTTCATTTATCCATTCCCCCCACCTTTCCTTTTAGATAAGCATAGTTTTTTTTAATAAGTCTGTGATTGACTTTCTCTGTGGAAATATGTTCATTTGTGTCAGTTATTAGATAACGCCTATAAGTGATATCATAGGATATAGGACTTTTGCTTTCCGACTTACCTCATGTTCTGTGATTATCTCCAAGATCATCTATGGTGCCTCAAAGAGCAGTGTTTCATTGTTTTCTATGGCTAGTATTCATTGTGTACATGGACCACTTCTTCTTTATCCTTTCATCTGTTGATGGACATTTTGGTTGGTTCACTGTCTTGTCTATGGTGAATAAGGCTGCAGTGCAGCTTTTGCAGCCCGGGTCTTCTTCATTCTGGTCTTCTCAGGTGAGAGGCCCATTGGTGCGCCTGCTGGATTGAATGGTACCTCAATTTTTCCTTTTCAACGCAGCTCCTTTCTGTTCTCATTATTAGCGTTTAACCCTTTTGCATCTCACCAGCAGCTAGAGGGTACACAGTTCTCTAAAACCTCTTCAGCATTTATTGTTTGTAGACTTTTTGCCAATGGTCAGTCGACTGGTGTGAGTTGAAAACTTTTTGTAGATTAGATTGCATGAGTCTAATACTTCCTGAGGTGGAGCTTTTATCCATTTTCCTTTCTTTAAAAAGAGAGTGAGTAAAACTTACCTCTTCATACTATCTTCTTGAAAATTTGGCCTGTTTTGAATTTTTTGTATCCATTCCCTACCTCAGCACAATTTTGAGGGCAGGTGTCCTTTACAGCCCTGAGTCCTTGTGAATGGTAAGTGACCATTAGCTGTGGGTTAAAAGCTGCTCTTGCGGGAATCGGCCACAAGGCGGCAGCATTTCTCCTTTACCAAATCTGGTTACTAGGGCAACAGAGCCTTACTGGAAGTGGTGTTCTAGGTTGTAAATTAGAATGGAATGTGCGAGGAAAAAGCCCTTTAAGTTTATGTCTCATTACTTCTTGTTGGTATTTTGAATTTAATTTTTATTTCTTATCACAGCAAACTTGATTACAATGTTTTGTTTGTTCTAGGTGTGCAAGATGTGGTTCTTTCACACACATGCATATATCTATTCTTCTTCGGATCCTTTTCCCATGTAGGTAATGACACAATGTTGAGTAGACTTCTCTTGGTATTGCGTAGGTCTTTGGTGATTATATATTTCACATGTGTTTGTATCTCTCTGTTAACCTCAATATGGTAATGTATCCAATCCTCACACCTTTCCATTTGGTGAACCATAAGTTTTTTTAATGAATCTATGATAGTGTTTCTCTGTGGAAATATCTTTGTTTGTATCATTTTTTAGGTAACACCTATATGTGATATGATAGGATATGTGTCTTTCGCTTTCTCACTTACTTCAAGTTGCGTGTTTACTTCTAGACTCATCTATGGTGCTGCAAATGGCATTGTTTCATTTTTTCACTAGCTCCTATTCCATCTGTACAGGTAGCAGTTCTTCTTTGTCCACCCATCTGTCGGTGGACTTTTTGGTTACTTCCATATCTTGGCTATTGTAATACTATGCAATGTAGATTTGCGTGCCTGTGTCCTTCCAATTCTCTCTTCTTCGTTTATAGGTCTAGGCATAGGTCTGCTAGATCATATGGTAGCTCAATGGTTACCTTTTAAAGGCACCTCTATTCTGTTCTCCTTAGTGGCTCTTTCCAGGTTACGTCCCACTTAAAGTGGAGGGTATGTATTTCTTCCCAGCACCTTCAGCATTTATTCTTTGTAGTTTTTGCTGATGGTTATTCTGAGTGGTGTGAGCTGATACCTCTTTGTGGTTGAATTTGCATGTGTCTCATAATGCGTTGAAATTGAGCTTTAAGACATGTCCTTTTAATTTTTCCAGCTGTGATTAGAGCTTATTTCTTCAAAGTGTTTTCTTAAAGTATGTGTCACCATTTGAAATAGTTTGGCCATTATCTCCCTCAAGACATTTTGAGGGCAGGTTTCATTTACAGCCCTGAAGTACTTGTTCATATGAAGTGACCATTAGCTCAGGCTTTAAACCTGCTTTTGCAGGTAATGGCCAGAGAGCGGCAGCCTTTCTACGTTCCCCATGCTGGTACTAGGGAAACAGACCTACCGGCCAATGGTGTTCTTCGGTTATAAATTAGAGTGCAATGTGCCCGGATAAACCCACAAATGTTGATGTCTCCTTGCTTTTGTTTGTTTTTAATTTAATTTATATTTATTATTAGAGTAATATTCCATTGTGTACGTGGACCACTTCTTCTTGGTGCATTCCTCGGTTGATGGACATTTTCATTGCTTCCAAGTGCTGGCTATGGTAAATATTGCTGGTGTACAGGTTTGCCAGCCTGTGATTTTTGATTCTCATTTTCTCAGGTGATAGGCCAAGCAGTGGTTGTGATTGATTGACTGGTAGCTCAATGTTTCCCTTTTCAAAGCACCTACGTTGTGTTTTCATTAGTGGCTCTTTACATGCCCCCCCTTACAACCGAGGGTACGCATTTCTCCACACTCCCTTCACCGTTTATTTTTGGCAGCATTTTTCCTAATGGCCATTCTGATTGCTGTGAGCTGATAGGTTTTTGTAATATGGGTATGCATGACATTAAAATTTTTAAATTCATCATATTCCTACGCCTTTTTCTTTTCTCTTAAAAGAAAAAACCGTAAGTATAATAGAGCTCTTGAAATTGACTTCTTCGAAGGTTGCCCTCTTTTGAATTTTTTTCGTCGATTTTTGACCCCAGAAATTTTTTGGAGGGCAGGTGTCATTGACAGAACTGCAAGTTGGTGAAAATTTAGTGACCTTTTGCAGTGGGTTCAAAGCTGCTGTTGTGGGAAACGTCCACAAGGAGGTAGCTTTTCTCCATTCCCCAATCTGGGTACTATGGCAGCAGAGCCCTTCTGGAAGTCATTGTCCTAGGTTATAAATTAGAATGGAATTTGCCAGGAGAAATCCCCATAAGTTTATGTCTCATTACTTCTTCTTGGTTTTTAAAATTTTTTTAATCTGGGTAAAGTTTAGAATATTGTTTGTCCTAGGTGTACACCATCTGGTCCATTTGTACATTATGTATGTCTATTAATGTACAGATCCTCTTCCCATGTAAAATATTACAGTGTTCCATCGACCTCCCTTGCTATATGTTCGGTCTTTTTGATACATGTATATAATATGTATTTGTATATGTATAGTAACACTAATCCTCATTTCTCAATTTCCCCCCTCCTTTCCTTTTAGATGAGCATAGTTTGTTTTGTTTTCTAAGCCTGTGAGTGTCTTTCTCTTTGGAAATATGTTCATCTGTGTCAGTTATTAGATAAGGCCATAAGTGATTATATCGGCTATAGGTCTTTTGCTTTCCGACCTACTTCATGTTTTGTGATTATCTCCAGGCTCATCTGTGGTGCCTCAAAGAGCAGCACTTCAGTGTTTTCCATGGCTAATATTCCATTGTGTACATGGACCACTTCTTCTTGGTGCACTCCTCTGTTGATGGACATTTTCCTTGCTTCCAAGTGTTGCCTATGGTAAATATTGCTGGAGGGCAGGATTGCCAGCCTGTGATTTGTGATTTTCATTTTCTCAGGTGATAGACCCAGCAGTGGTTATGATTGATTGACTGGTATGGTAGCTCAACGTTTACCTTTTCAAGGCACCTCAATTGTGCTCTCATTAGTGGCTCTTACCACGTCCCCCTTAGAATCGAGGGTATGCACTTCTCCACAATCACGTCAGCATTTCTTGTTTGCAGCATTTTTGTTGATGGCCATTCTGACTGGTGTGAGCTGATAGGTGTTTGTAATTTGGGTTTACATGTCTGTAAAAATTCCTACAATTCATCATTTTTCCACGCCTTTTTCTTTTCTGTTAAAAGAAAAAAGAAAAAAAGTGTGAGTATAATATACCTCTTCAAATTTTCTTTTTGGAAGGTTGCACTCTAGAATTTTTTGGTCGATTTTCGACCTCAGTATTTTTTGGAGGGCAGGTGTCATTTACAGACCTGCAATTGGTGAATATTTAGTGACCTTTTGCAGTGGGTTTAAAGCTGCTGTGGTGGGAAACGGCCACAAGGATGCAGCATTTCTCCATTCCCAAATCTGGGTACTAGGGCAGCAGAGCCGTTCTGGAAGTCGTTTGCCTAGGTTGTAAATTTGAATGGAATGTGCCAGGAAAACCCCCCATAAGTTTATGTCTCATTACTCCTAGTTCGTTGTTTTAATTTTTTCAATTGGGGTAATGGTTAGAATGTTGCTTGTCCAAGGTGTACACACTCTGGTTCATCTACATATTCTATATACCTATTTATGTAGAGATCCTCTTCCCCTGTAAATTATTACAGAGTGTTCCGTAAACCTTCCTTGCTATATGGTCGGTCTTTTTGATATATGTATATAATATGTATTTGTATACATATGGTAACGCTAATCTTCATTTATCCATTCCCCCCACCTTTCCTTTTAGATAAGCATAGTTTTTTTTAATAAGTCTGTGATTGACTTTCTCTGTGGAAATATGTTCATTTGTGTCAGTTATTAGATAACGCCTATAAGTGATATCATAGGATATAGGACTTTTGCTTTCCGACTTACCTCATGTTCTGTGATTATCTCCAAGATCATCTATGGTGCCTCAAAGAGCAGTGTTTCATTGTTTTCTATGGCTAGTATTCATTGTGTACATGGACCACTTCTTCTTTATCCTTTCATCTGTTGATGGACATTTTGGTTGGTTCACTGTCTTGTCTATGGTGAATAAGGCTGCAGTGCAGCTTTTGCAGCCCGGGTCTTCTTCATTCTGGTCTTCTCAGGTGAGAGGCCCATTGGTGCGCCTGCTGGATTGAATGGTACCTCAATTTTTCCTTTTCAACGCAGCTCCTTTCTGTTCTCATTATTAGCGTTTAACCCTTTTGCATCTCACCAGCAGCTAGAGGGTACACAGTTCTCTAAAACCTCTTCAGCATTTATTGTTTGTAGACTTTTTGCCAATGGTCAGTCGACTGGTGTGAGTTGAAAACTTTTTGTAGATTAGATTGCATGAGTCTAATACTTCCTGAGGTGGAGCTTTTATCCATTTTCCTTTCTTTAAAAAGAGAGTGAGTAAAACTTACCTCTTCATACTATCTTCTTGAAAATTTGGCCTGTTTTGAATTTTTTGTATCCATTCCCTACCTCAGCACAATTTTGAGGGCAGGTGTCCTTTACAGCCCTGAGTCCTTGTGAATGGTAAGTGACCATTAGCTGTGGGTTAAAAGCTGCTCTTGCGGGAATCGGCCACAAGGCGGCAGCATTTCTCCTTTACCAAATCTGGTTACTAGGGCAACAGAGCCTTACTGGAAGTGGTGTTCTAGGTTGTAAATTAGAATGGAATGTGCGAGGAAAAAGCCCTTTAAGTTTATGTCTCATTACTTCTTGTTGGTATTTTGAATTTAATTTTTATTTCTTATCACAGCAAACTTGATTACAATGTTTTGTTTGTTCTAGGTGTGCAAGATGTGGTTCTTTCACACACATGCATATATCTATTCTTCTTCGGATCCTTTTCCCATGTAGGTAATGACACAATGTTGAGTAGACTTCTCTTGGTATTGCGTAGGTCTTTGGTGATTATATATTTCACATGTGTTTGTATCTCTCTGTTAACCTCAATATGGTAATGTATCCAATCCTCACACCTTTCCATTTGGTGAACCATAAGTTTTTTTAATGAATCTATGATAGTGTTTCTCTGTGGAAATATCTTTGTTTGTATCATTTTTTAGGTAACACCTATATGTGATATGATAGGATATGTGTCTTTCGCTTTCTCACTTACTTCAAGTTGCGTGTTTACTTCTAGACTCATCTATGGTGCTGCAAATGGCATTGTTTCATTTTTTCACTAGCTCCTATTCCATCTGTACAGGTAGCAGTTCTTCTTTGTCCACCCATCTGTCGGTGGACTTTTTGGTTACTTCCATATCTTGGCTATTGTAATACTATGCAATGTAGATTTGCGTGCCTGTGTCCTTCCAATTCTCTCTTCTTCGTTTATAGGTCTAGGCATAGGTCTGCTAGATCATATGGTAGCTCAATGGTTACCTTTTAAAGGCACCTCTATTCTGTTCTCCTTAGTGGCTCTTTCCAGGTTACGTCCCACTTAAAGTGGAGGGTATGTATTTCTTCCCAGCACCTTCAGCATTTATTCTTTGTAGTTTTTGCTGATGGTTATTCTGAGTGGTGTGAGCTGATACCTCTTTGTGGTTGAATTTGCATGTGTCTCATAATGCGTTGAAATTGAGCTTTAAGACATGTCCTTTTAATTTTTCCAGCTGTGATTAGAGCTTATTTCTTCAAAGTGTTTTCTTAAAGTATGTGTCACCATTTGAAATAGTTTGGCCATTATCTCCCTCAAGACATTTTGAGGGCAGGTTTCATTTACAGCCCTGAAGTACTTGTTCATATGAAGTGACCATTAGCTCAGGCTTTAAACCTGCTTTTGCAGGTAATGGCCAGAGAGCGGCAGCCTTTCTACGTTCCCCATGCTGGTACTAGGGAAACAGACCTACCGGCCAATGGTGTTCTTCGGTTATAAATTAGAGTGCAATGTGCCCGGATAAACCCACAAATGTTGATGTCTCCTTGCTTTTGTTTGTTTTTAATTTAATTTATATTTATTATTAGAGTAATATTCCATTGTGTACGTGGACCACTTCTTCTTGGTGCATTCCTCGGTTGATGGACATTTTCATTGCTTCCAAGTGCTGGCTATGGTAAATATTGCTGGTGTACAGGTTTGCCAGCCTGTGCTTTTGATTCTCATTTTCTCAGGTGATAGGCCAAGCAGTGGTTGTGATTGATTGACTGGTAGCTCAATGTTTCCCTTTTCAAAGCACCTACGTTGTGTTTTCATTAGTGGCTCTTTACATGCCCCCCCTTACAACCGAGGGTACGCATTTCTCCACACTCCCTTCACCGTTTATTTTTGGCAGCATTTTTCCTAATGGCCATTCTGATTGCTGTGAGCTGATAGGTTTTTGTAATATGGGTATGCATGACATTAAAATTTTTAAATTCATCATATTCCTACGCCTTTTTCTTTTCTCTTAAAAGAAAAAACCGTAAGTATAATAGAGCTCTTGAAATTGACTTCTTCGAAGGTTGCCCTCTTTTGAATTTTTTTCGTCGATTTTTGACCCCAGAAATTTTTTGGAGGGCAGGTGTCATTGACAGAACTGCAAGTTGGTGAAAATTTAGTGACCTTTTGCAGTGGGTTCAAAGCTGCTGTTGTGGGAAACGTCCACAAGGAGGTAGCTTTTCTCCATTCCCCAATCTGGGTACTATGGCAGCAGAGCCCTTCTGGAAGTCATTGTCCTAGGTTATAAATTAGAATGGAATTTGCCAGGAGAAATCCCCATAAGTTTATGTCTCATTACTTCTTCTTGGTTTTTAAAATTTTTTTAATCTGGGTAAAGTTTAGAATATTGTTTGTCCTAGGTGTACACCATCTGGTCCATTTGTACATTATGTATGTCTATTAATGTACAGATCCTCTTCCCATGTAAAATATTACAGTGTTCCATCGACCTCCCTTGCTATATGTTCGGTCTTTTTGATACATGTATATAATATGTATTTGTATATGTATAGTAACACTAATCCTCATTTCTCAATTTCCCCCCTCCTTTCCTTTTAGATGAGCATAGTTTGTTTTGTTTTCTAAGCCTGTGAGTGTCTTTCTCTTTGGAAATATGTTCATCTGTGTCAGTTATTAGATAAGGCCATAAGTGATTATATCGGCTATAGGTCTTTTGCTTTCCGACCTACTTCATGTTTTGTGATTATCTCCAGGCTCATCTGTGGTGCCTCAAAGAGCAGCACTTCAGTGTTTTCCATGGCTAATATTCCATTGTGTACATGGACCACTTCTTCTTGGTGCACTCCTCTGTTGATGGACATTTTCCTTGCTTCCAAGTGTTGCCTATGGTAAATATTGCTGGAGGGCAGGATTGCCAGCCTGTGATTTGTGATTTTCATTTTCTCAGGTGATAGACCCAGCAGTGGTTATGATTGATTGACTGGTATGGTAGCTCAACGTTTACCTTTTCAAGGCACCTCAATTGTGCTCTCATTAGTGGCTCTTACCACGTCCCCCTTAGAATCGAGGGTATGCACTTCTCCACAATCACGTCAGCATTTCTTGTTTGCAGCATTTTTGTTGATGGCCATTCTGACTGGTGTGAGCTGATAGGTGTTTGTAATTTGGGTTTACATGTCTGTAAAAATTCCTACAATTCATCATTTTTCCACGCCTTTTTCTTTTCTGTTAAAAGAAAAAAGAAAAAAAGTGTGAGTATAATATACCTCTTCAAATTTTCTTTTTGGAAGGTTGCACTCTAGAATTTTTTGGTCGATTTTCGACCTCAGTATTTTTTGGAGGGCAGGTGTCATTTACAGACCTGCAATTGGTGAATATTTAGTGACCTTTTGCAGTGGGTTTAAAGCTGCTGTGGTGGGAAACGGCCACAAGGATGCAGCATTTCTCCATTCCCAAATCTGGGTACTAGGGCAGCAGAGCCGTTCTGGAAGTCGTTTGCCTAGGTTGTAAATTTGAATGGAATGTGCCAGGAAAACCCCCCATAAGTTTATGTCTCATTACTCCTAGTTCGTTGTTTTAATTTTTTCAATTGGGGTAATGGTTAGAATGTTGCTTGTCCAAGGTGTACACACTCTGGTTCATCTACATATTCTATATACCTATTTATGTAGAGATCCTCTTCCCCTGTAAATTATTACAGAGTGTTCCGTAAACCTTCCTTGCTATATGGTCGGTCTTTTTGATATATGTATATAATATGTATTTGTATACATATGGTAACGCTAATCTTCATTTATCCATTCCCCCCACCTTTCCTTTTAGATAAGCATAGTTTTTTTTTAATAAGTCTGTGATTGACTTTCTCTGTGGAAATATGTTCATTTGTGTCAGTTATTAGATAACGCCTATAAGTGATATCATAGGATATAGGACTTTTGCTTTCCGACTTACCTCATGTTCTGTGATTATCTCCAAGATCATCTATGGTGCCTCAAAGAGCAGTGTTTCATTGTTTTCTATGGCTAGTATTCATTGTGTACATGGACCACTTCTTCTTTATCCTTTCATCTGTTGATGGACATTTTGGTTGGTTCACTGTCTTGTCTATGGTGAATAAGGCTGCAGTGCAGCTTTTGCAGCCCGGGTCTTCTTCATTCTGGTCTTCTCAGGTGAGAGGCCCATTGGTGCGCCTGCTGGATTGAATGGTACCTCAATTTTTCCTTTTCAACGCAGCTCCTTTCTGTTCTCATTATTAGCGTTTAACCCTTTTGCATCTCACCAGCAGCTAGAGGGTACACAGTTCTCTAAAACCTCTTCAGCATTTATTGTTTGTAGACTTTTTGCCAATGGTCAGTCGACTGGTGTGAGTTGAAAACTTTTTGTAGATTAGATTGCATGAGTCTAATACTTCCTGAGGTGGAGCTTTTATCCATTTTCCTTTCTTTAAAAAGAGAGTGAGTAAAACTTACCTCTTCATACTATCTTCTTGAAAATTTGGCCTGTTTTGAATTTTTTGTATCCATTCCCTACCTCAGCACAATTTTGAGGGCAGGTGTCCTTTACAGCCCTGAGTCCTTGTGAATGGTAAGTGACCATTAGCTGTGGGTTAAAAGCTGCTCTTGCGGGAATCGGCCACAAGGCGGCAGCATTTCTCCTTTACCAAATCTGGTTACTAGGGCAACAGAGCCTTACTGGAAGTGGTGTTCTAGGTTGTAAATTAGAATGGAATGTGCGAGGAAAAAGCCCTTTAAGTTTATGTCTCATTACTTCTTGTTGGTATTTTGAATTTAATTTTTATTTCTTATCACAGCAAACTTGATTACAATGTTTTGTTTGTTCTAGGTGTGCAAGATGTGGTTCTTTCACACACATGCATATATCTATTCTTCTTCGGATCCTTTTCCCATGTAGGTAATGACACAATGTTGAGTAGACTTCTCTTGGTATTGCGTAGGTCTTTGGTGATTATATATTTCACATGTGTTTGTATCTCTCTGTTAACCTCAATATGGTAATGTATCCAATCCTCACACCTTTCCATTTGGTGAACCATAAGTTTTTTTAATGAATCTATGATAGTGTTTCTCTGTGGAAATATCTTTGTTTGTATCATTTTTTAGGTAACACCTATATGTGATATGATAGGATATGTGTCTTTCGCTTTCTCACTTACTTCAAGTTGCGTGTTTACTTCTAGACTCATCTATGGTGCTGCAAATGGCATTGTTTCATTTTTTCACTAGCTCCTATTCCATCTGTACAGGTAGCAGTTCTTCTTTGTCCACCCATCTGTCGGTGGACTTTTTGGTTACTTCCATATCTTGGCTATTGTAATACTATGCAATGTAGATTTGCGTGCCTGTGTCCTTCCAATTCTCTCTTCTTCGTTTATAGGTCTAGGCATAGGTCTGCTAGATCATATGGTAGCTCAATGGTTACCTTTTAAAGGCACCTCTATTCTGTTCTCCTTAGTGGCTCTTTCCAGGTTACGTCCCACTTAAAGTGGAGGGTATGTATTTCTTCCCAGCACCTTCAGCATTTATTCTTTGTAGTTTTTGCTGATGGTTATTCTGAGTGGTGTGAGCTGATACCTCTTTGTGGTTGAATTTGCATGTGTCTCATAATGCGTTGAAATTGAGCTTTAAGACATGTCCTTTTAATTTTTCCAGCTGTGATTAGAGCTTATTTCTTCAAAGTGTTTTCTTAAAGTATGTGTCACCATTTGAAATAGTTTGGCCATTATCTCCCTCAAGACATTTTGAGGGCAGGTTTCATTTACAGCCCTGAAGTACTTGTTCATATGAAGTGACCATTAGCTCAGGCTTTAAACCTGCTTTTGCAGGTAATGGCCAGAGAGCGGCAGCCTTTCTACGTTCCCCATGCTGGTACTAGGGAAACAGACCTACCGGCCAATGGTGTTCTTCGGTTATAAATTAGAGTGCAATGTGCCCGGATAAACCCACAAATGTTGATGTCTCCTTGCTTTTGTTTGTTTTTAATTTAATTTATATTTATTATTAGAGTAATATTCCATTGTGTACGTGGACCACTTCTTCTTGGTGCATTCCTCGGTTGATGGACATTTTCATTGCTTCCAAGTGCTGGCTATGGTAAATATTGCTGGTGTACAGGTTTGCCAGCCTGTGATTTTTGATTCTCATTTTCTCAGGTGATAGGCCAAGCAGTGGTTGTGATTGATTGACTGGTAGCTCAATGTTTCCCTTTTCAAAGCACCTACGTTGTGTTTTCATTAGTGGCTCTTTACATGCCCCCCCTTACAACCGAGGGTACGCATTTCTCCACACTCCCTTCACCGTTTATTTTTGGCAGCATTTTTCCTAATGGCCATTCTGATTGCTGTGAGCTGATAGGTTTTTGTAATATGGGTATGCATGACATTAAAATTTTTAAATTCATCATATTCCTACGCCTTTTTCTTTTCTCTTAAAAGAAAAAACCGTAAGTATAATAGAGCTCTTGAAATTGACTTCTTCGAAGGTTGCCCTCTTTTGAATTTTTTTCGTCGATTTTTGACCCCAGAAATTTTTTGGAGGGCAGGTGTCATTGACAGAACTGCAAGTTGGTGAAAATTTAGTGACCTTTTGCAGTGGGTTCAAAGCTGCTGTTGTGGGAAACGTCCACAAGGAGGTAGCTTTTCTCCATTCCCCAATCTGGGTACTATGGCAGCAGAGCCCTTCTGGAAGTCATTGTCCTAGGTTATAAATTAGAATGGAATTTGCCAGGAGAAATCCCCATAAGTTTATGTCTCATTACTTCTTCTTGGTTTTTAAAATTTTTTTAATCTGGGTAAAGTTTAGAATATTGTTTGTCCTAGGTGTACACCATCTGGTCCTTTTGTACGTTATGTATGTCTATTAATGTACAGATCCTCTTCCCATGTAAAATATTACAGTGTTCCATCGACCTCCCTTGCTATATGTTCGGTCTTTTTGATACATGTATATAATATGTATTTGTATATGTATAGTAACACTAATCCTCATTTCTCAATTTCCCCCCTCCTTTCCTTTTAGATGAGCATAGTTTGTTTTGTTTTCTAAGCCTGTGAGTGTCTTTCTCTTTGGAAATATGTTCATCTGTGTCAGTTATTAGATAAGGCCATAAGTGATTATATCGGCTATAGGTCTTTTGCTTTCCGACCTACTTCATGTTTTGTGATTATCTCCAGGCTCATCTGTGGTGCCTCAAAGAGCAGCACTTCAGTGTTTTCCATGGCTAATATTCCATTGTGTACATGGACCACTTCTTCTTGGTGCACTCCTCTGTTGATGGACATTTTCCTTGCTTCCAAGTGTTGCCTATGGTAAATATTGCTGGAGGGCAGGATTGCCAGCCTGTGATTTGTGATTTTCATTTTCTCAGGTGATAGACCCAGCAGTGGTTATGATTGATTGACTGGTATGGTAGCTCAACGTTTACCTTTTCAAGGCACCTCAATTGTGCTCTCATTAGTGGCTCTTACCACGTCCCCCTTAGAATCGAGGGTATGCACTTCTCCACAATCACGTCAGCATTTCTTGTTTGCAGCATTTTTGTTGATGGCCATTCTGACTGGTGTGAGCTGATAGGTGTTTGTAATTTGGGTTTACATGTCTGTAAAAATTCCTACAATTCATCATTTTTCCACGCCTTTTTCTTTTCTGTTAAAAGAAAAAAGAAAAAAAGTGTGAGTATAATATACCTCTTCAAATTTTCTTTTTGGAAGGTTGCACTCTAGAATTTTTTGGTCGATTTTCGACCTCAGTATTTTTTGGAGGGCAGGTGTCATTTACAGACCTGCAATTGGTGAATATTTAGTGACCTTTTGCAGTGGGTTTAAAGCTGCTGTGGTGGGAAACGGCCACAAGGATGCAGCATTTCTCCATTCCCAAATCTGGGTACTAGGGCAGCAGAGCCGTTCTGGAAGTCGTTTGCCTAGGTTGTAAATTTGAATGGAATGTGCCAGGAAAACCCCCCATAAGTTTATGTCTCATTACTCCTAGTTCGTTGTTTTAATTTTTTCAATTGGGGTAATGGTTAGAATGTTGCTTGTCCAAGGTGTACACACTCTGGTTCATCTACATATTCTATATACCTATTTATGTAGAGATCCTCTTCCCCTGTAAATTATTACAGAGTGTTCCGTAAACCTTCCTTGCTATATGGTCGGTCTTTTTGATATATGTATATAATATGTATTTGTATACATATGGTAACGCTAATCTTCATTTATCCATTCCCCCCACCTTTCCTTTTAGATAAGCATAGTTTTTTTTTAATAAGTCTGTGATTGACTTTCTCTGTGGAAATATGTTCATTTGTGTCAGTTATTAGATAACGCCTATAAGTGATATCATAGGATATAGGACTTTTGCTTTCCGACTTACCTCATGTTCTGTGATTATCTCCAAGATCATCTATGGTGCCTCAAAGAGCAGTGTTTCATTGTTTTCTATGGCTAGTATTCATTGTGTACATGGACCACTTCTTCTTTATCCTTTCATCTGTTGATGGACATTTTGGTTGGTTCACTGTCTTGTCTATGGTGAATAAGGCTGCAGTGCAGCTTTTGCAGCCCGGGTCTTCTTCATTCTGGTCTTCTCAGGTGAGAGGCCCATTGGTGCGTCTGCTGGATTGAATGGTACCTCAATTTTTCCTTTTCAACGCAGCTCCTTTCTGTTCTCATTATTAGCGTTTAACCCTTTTGCATCTCACCAGCAGCTAGAGGGTACACAGTTCTCTAAAACCTCTTCAGCATTTATTGTTTGTAGACTTTTTGCCAATGGTCAGTCGACTGGTGTGAGTTGAAAACTTTTTGTAGATTAGATTGCATGAGTCTAATACTTCCTGAGGTGGAGCTTTTATCCATTTTCCTTTCTTTAAAAAGAGAGTGAGTAAAACTTACCTCTTCATACTATCTTCTTGAAAATTTGGCCTGTTTTGAATTTTTTGTATCCATTCCCTACCTCAGCACAATTTTGAGGGCAGGTGTCCTTTACAGCCCTGAGTCCTTGTGAATGGTAAGTGACCATTAGCTGTGGGTTAAAAGCTGCTCTTGTGGGAATCGGCCACAAGGCGGCAGCATTTCTCCTTTACCAAATCTGGTTACTAGGGCAACAGAGCCTTACTGGAAGTGGTGTTCTAGGTTGTAAATTAGAATGGAATGTGCGAGGAAAAAGCCCTTTAAGTTTATGTCTCATTACTTCTTGTTGGTATTTTGAACTTAATTTTTATTTCTTATCACAGCAAACTTGATTACAATGTTTTGTTTGTTCTAGGTGTGCAAGATGTGGTTCTTTCACACATATGCATATATCTATTCTTCGGATCCTTTTCCCATGTAGGTTATGACACAATGTTGAGTAGTCTTCTCTTGGTATTGCGTAGGTCTTTGGTGATTATATATTTCACATGTGTTTGTATCTCTCTGTTAACCTCAATATGGTAATGTATCCAATCCTCACACCTTTCCATTTGGTGAACCATAAGTTTTTTTAATGAATCTATGATAGTGTTTCTCTGTGGAAATATCTTTGTTTGTATCATTTTTTAGGTAACACCTATATGTGATATGATAGGATATGTGTCTTTCGCTTTCTCACTTACTCCAAGTTGCGTGATTACTTCTAGACTCATCTATGGTGCTGCAAATGGCATTGTTTCATTTTTTCACTAGCTCCTATTCCATTTGTACAGGTAGCAGTTCTTCTTTGTCCACCCATCTGTCGGTGGACTTTTTGGTTACTTCCATATCTTGGCTATTGTAATACTATGCAATGTAGATTTGCGTGCCTGTGTCCTTCCAATTCTCTCTTCTTCGTTTATAGGTCTAGGCATAGGTCTGCTAGATCATATGGTAGCTCAATGGTTACCTTTTAAAGGCACCTCTATTCTGTTCTCCTTAGTGGCTCTTTCTAGGTAACGTCCCACTTAAAGTGGAGGGTATGTATTTCTTCCCGGCACCTTCAGCATTTATTCTTTGTAGTTTTTGCTGATGGTTATTCTGAGTGGTGTGAGCTGATACCTCTTTGTGGTTGAATTTGCATGTGTCTCATAATGCGTTGAAATTGAGCTTTAAGACATGTCCTTTTAATTTTTCCAGCTGTGATTAGAGCTTATTTCTTCAAAGTGTTTTCTTAAAGTATGTGTCACCATTTGAAATAGTTTGGCCATTATCTCCCTCAAGACATTTTGAGGGCAGGTTTCATTTACAGCCCTGAAGTACTTGTTCATATGAAGTGACCATTAGCTCAGGCTTTAAACCTGCTTTTGCAGGTAATGGCCAGAGAGCGGCAGCCTTTCTACGTTCCCCATGCTGGTACTAGGGAAACAGACCTACCGGCCAATGGTGTTCTTCGGTTATAAATTAGAGTGCAATGTGCCCGGATAAACCCACAAATGTTGATGTCTCCTTGCTTTTGTTTGTTTTTAATTTAATTTATATTTATTATTAGAGTAATATTCCATTGTGTACGTGGACCACTTCTTCTTGGTGCATTCCTCGGTTGATGGACATTTTCATTGCTTCCAAGTGCTGGCTATGGTAAATATTGCTGGCGTACAGGTTTGCCAGCCTGTGATTTTTGATTCTCATTTTCTCAGGTGATAGGCCAAGCAGTGGTTGTGATTGATTGACTGGTAGCTCAATGTTTCCCTTTTCAAAGCACCTACGTTGTGTTTTCATTAGTGGCTCTTTACATGCCCCCCCTTACAACCGAGGGTACGCATTTCTCCACACTCCCTTCACCGTTTAGTTTTGGCAGCATTTTTCCTAATGGCCATTCTGATTGCTGTGAGCTGATAGGTTTTTGTAATATGGGTATGCATGACATTAAAATTTTTAAATTCATCATATTCCTACGCCTTTTTCTTTTCTCTTAAAAGAAAAAACCGTAAGTATAATAGAGCTCTTGAAATTGACTTCTTCGAAGGTTGCCCTCTTTTGAATTTTTTTCGTCGATTTTTGACCCCAGAAATTTTTTGGAGGGCAGGTGTCATTGACAGAACTGCAAGTTGGTGAAAATTTAGTGACCTTTTGCAGTGGGTTCAAAGCTGCTGTTGTGGGAAACGTCCACAAGGAGGTAGCTTTTCTCCATTCCCCAATCTGGGTACTAGGGCAGCAGAGCCCTTCTGGAAGTCATTGTCCTAGGTTATAAATTAGAATGGAATTTGCCAGGAGAAATCCCCATAAGTTTATGTCTCATTACTTCTTCTTGGTTTTTAAAATTTTTTTAATCTGGGTAAAGTTTAGAATATTGTTTGTCCTAGGTGTACACCATCTGGTCCATTTGTACGTTATGTATGTCTATTAATGTACAGATCCTCTTCCCATGTAAAATATTACAGTGTTCCATCGACCTCCCTTGCTATATGTTCGGTCTTTTTGATACATGTATATAATATGTATTTGTATATGTATAGTAACACTAATCCTCATTTCTCAATTTCCCCCCTCCTTTCCTTTTAGATGAGCATAGTTTGTTTTGTTTTCTAAGCCTGTGAGTGTCTTTCTCTTTGGAAATATGTTCATCTGTGTCAGTTATTAGATAAGGCCATAAGTGATTATATCGGCTATAGGTCTTTTGCTTTCCGACCTACTTCATGTTTTGTGATTATCTCCAGGCTCATCTGTGGTGCCTCAAAGAGCAGCACTTCAGTGTTTTCCATGGCTAATATTCCATTGTGTACATGGACCACTTCTTCTTGGTGCACTCCTCTGTTGATGGACATTTTCCTTGCTTCCAAGTGTTGCCTATGGTAAATATTGCTGGAGGGCAGGATTGCCAGCCTGTGATTTGTGATTTTCATTTTCTCAGGTGATAGACCCAGCAGTGGTTATGATTGATTGACTGGTATGGTAGCTCAACGTTTACCTTTTCAAGGCACCTCAATTGTGCTCTCATTAGTGGCTCTTACCACGTCCCCCTTAGAATCGAGGGTATGCACTTCTCCACAATCACGTCAGCATTTCTTGTTTGCAGCATTTTTGTTGATGGCCATTCTGACTGGTGTGAGCTGATAGGTGTTTGTAATTTGGGTTTACATGTCTGTAAAAATTCCTACAATTCATCATTTTTCCACGCCTTTTTCTTTTCTGTTAAAAGAAAAAAGAAAAAAAGTGTGAGTATAATATACCTCTTCAAATTTTCTTTTTGGAAGGTTGCACTCTAGAATTTTTTGGTCGATTTTCGACCTCAGTATTTTTTGGAGGGCAGGTGTCATTTACAGACCTGCAATTGGTGAATATTTAGTGACCTTTTGCAGTGGGTTTAAAGCTGCTGTGGTGGGAAACGGCCACAAGGATGCAGCATTTCTCCATTCCCAAATCTGGGTACTAGGGCAGCAGAGCCGTTCTGGAAGTCGTTTGCCTAGGTTGTAAATTTGAATGGAATGTGCCAGGAAAACCCCCCATAAGTTTATGTCTCATTACTCCTAGTTCGTTGTTTTAATTTTTTCAATTGGGGTAATGGTTAGAATGTTGCTTGTCCAAGGTGTACACACTCTGGTTCATCTACATATTCTATATACCTATTTATGTAGAGATCCTCTTCCCCTGTAAATTATTACAGAGTGTTCCGTAAACCTTCCTTGCTATATGGTCGGTCTTTTTGATATATGTATATAATATGTATTTGTATACATATGGTAACGCTAATCTTCATTTATCCATTCCCCCCACCTTTCCTTTTAGATAAGCATAGTTTTTTTTAATAAGTCTGTGATTGACTTTCTCTGTGGAAATATGTTCATTTGTGTCAGTTATTAGATAACGCCTATAAGTGATATCATAGGATATAGGACTTTTGCTTTCCGACTTACCTCATGTTCTGTGATTATCTCCAAGATCATGTATGGTGCCTCAAAGAGCAGTGTTTCATTGTTTTCTATGGCTAGTATTCATTGTGTACATGGACCACTTCTTCTTTATCCTTTCATCTGTTGATGGACATTTTGGTTGGTTCACTGTCTTGTCTATGGTGAATAAGGCTGCAGTGCAGCTTTTGCAGCCCGGGTCTTCTTCATTCTGGTCTTCTCAGGTGAGAGGCCCATTGGTGCGTCTGCTGGATTGAATGGTACCTCAATTTTTCCTTTTCAACGCAGCTCCTTTCTGTTCTCATTATTAGCGTTTAACCCTTTTGCATCTCACCAGCAGCTAGAGGGTACACAGTTCTCTAAAACCTCTTCAGCATTTATTGTTTGTAGACTTTTTGCCAATGGTCAGTCGACTGGTGTGAGTTGAAAACTTTTTGTAGATTAGATTGCATGAGTCTAATACTTCCTGAGGTGGAGCTTTTATCCATTTTCCTTTCTTTAAAAAGAGAGTGAGTAAAACTTACCTCTTCATACTATCTTCTTGAAAATTTGGCCTGTTTTGAATTTTTTGTATCCATTCCCTACCTCAGCACAATTTTGAGGGCAGGTGTCCTTTACAGCCCTGAGTCCTTGTGAATGGTAAGTGACCATTAGCTGTGGGTTAAAAGCTGCTCTTGCGGGAATCGGCCACAAGGCGGCAGCATTTCTCCTTTACCAAATCTGGTTACTAGGGCAACAGAGCCTTACTGGAAGTGGTGTTCTAGGTTGTAAATTAGAATGGAATGTGCGAGGAAAAAGCCCTTTAAGTTTATGTCTCATTACTTCTTGTTGGTATTTTGAACTTAATTTTTATTTCTTATCACAGCAAACTTGATTACAATGTTTTGTTTGTTCTAGGTGTGCAAGATGTGGTTCTTTCACACATATGCATATATCTATTCTTCGGATCCTTTTCCCATGTAGGTTATGACACAATGTTGAGTAGTCTTCTCTTGGTATTGCGTAGGTCTTTGGTGATTATATATTTCACATGTGTTTGTATCTCTCTGTTAACCTCAATATGGTAATGTATCCAATCCTCACACCTTTCCATTTGGTGAACCATAAGTTTTTTTAATGAATCTATGATAGTGTTTCTCTGTGGAAATATCTTTGTTTGTATCATTTTTTAGGTAACACCTATATGTGATATGATAGGATATGTGTCTTTCGCTTTCTCACTTACTCCAAGTTGCGTGATTACTTCTAGACTCATCTATGGTGCTGCAAATGGCATTGTTTCATTTTTTCACTAGCTCCTATTCCATTTGTACAGGTAGCAGTTCTTCTTTGTCCACCCATCTGTCGGTGGACTTTTTGGTTACTTCCATATCTTGGCTATTGTAATACTATGCAATGTAGATTTGCGTGCCTGTGTCCTTCCAATTCTCTCTTCTTCGTTTATAGGTCTAGGCATAGGTCTGCTAGATCATATGGTAGCTCAATGGTTACCTTTTAAAGGCACCTCTATTCTGTTCTCCTTAGTGGCTCTTTCTAGGTAACGTCCCACTTAAAGTGGAGGGTATGTATTTCTTCCCGGCACCTTCAGCATTTATTCTTTGTAGTTTTTGCTGATGGTTATTCTGAGTGGTGTGAGCTGATACCTCTTTGTGGTTGAATTTGCATGTGTCTCATAGTGCGTTGAAATTGAGCTTTAAGACATGTCCTTTTAATTTTTCCAGCTGTGATTAGAGCTTATTTCTTCAAAGTGTTTTCTTAAAGTATGTGTCACCATTTGAAATAGTTTGGCCATTATCTCCCTCAAGACATTTTGAGGGCAGGTTTCATTTACAGCCCTGAAGTACTTGTTCATATGAAGTGACCATTAGCTCAGGCTTTAAACCTGCTTTTGCAGGTAATGGCCAGAGAGCGGCAGCCTTTCTACGTTCCCCATGCTGGTACTAGGGAAACAGACCTACCGGCCAATGGTGTTCTTCGGTTATAAATTAGAGTGCAATGTGCCCGGATAAACCCACAAATGTTGATGTCTCCTTGCTTTTGTTTGTTTTTAATTTAATTTATATTTATTATTAGAGTAATATTCCATTGTGTACGTGGACCACTTCTTCTTGGTGCATTCCTCGGTTGATGGACATTTTCATTGCTTCCAAGTGCTGGCTATGGTAAATATTGCTGGCGTACAGGTTTGCCAGCCTGTGATTTTTGATTCTCATTTTCTCAGGTGATAGGCCAAGCAGTGGTTGTGATTGATTGACTGGTAGCTCAATGTTTCCCTTTTCAAAGCACCTACGTTGTGTTTTCATTAGTGGCTCTTTACATGCCCCCCCTTACAACCGAGGGTACGCATTTCTCCACACTCCCTTCACCGTTTAGTTTTGGCAGCATTTTTCCTAATGGCCATTCTGATTGCTGTGAGCTGATAGGTTTTTGTAATATGGGTATGCATGACATTAAAATTTTTAAATTCATCATATTCCTACGCCTTTTTCTTTTCTCTTAAAAGAAAAAACCGTAAGTATAATAGAGCTCTTGAAATTGACTTCTTCGAAGGTTGCCCTCTTTTGAATTTTTTTCGTCGATTTTTGACCCCAGAAATTTTTTGGAGGGCAGGTGTCATTGACAGAACTGCAAGTTGGTGAAAATTTAGTGACCTTTTGCAGTGGGTTCAAAGCTGCTGTTGTGGGAAACGTCCACAAGGAGGTAGCTTTTCTCCATTCCCCAATCTGGGTACTAGGGCAGCAGAGCCCTTCTGGAAGTCATTGTCCTAGGTTATAAATTAGAATGGAATTTGCCAGGAGAAATCCCCATAAGTTTATGTCTCATTACTTCTTCTTGGTTTTTAAAATTTTTTTAATCTGGGTAAAGTTTAGAATATTGTTTGTCCTAGGTGTACACCATCTGGTCCATTTGTACGTTATGTATGTCTATTAATGTACAGATCCTCTTCCCATGTAAAATATTACAGTGTTCCATCGACCTCCCTTGCTATATGTTCGGTCTTTTTGATACATGTATATAATATGTATTTGTATATATATAGTAACACTAATCCTCATTTCTCAATTTCCCCCCTCCTTTCCTTTTAGATGAGCATAGTTTGTTTTGTTTTCTAAGCCTGTGAGTGTCTTTCTCTTTGGAAATATATTCATCTGTGTCAGTTATTAGATAAGGCCATAAGTGATTATATCGGCTATAGGTCTTTTGCTTTCCGACCTACTTCATGTTTTGTGATTATCTCCAGGCTCATCTGTGGTGCCTCAAAGAGCAGCACTTCAGTGTTTTCCATGGCTAATATTCCATTGTGTACATGGACCACTTCTTCTTGGTGCACTCCTCTGTTGATGGACATTTTCCTTGCTTCCAAGTGTTGCCTATGGTAAATATTGCTGGAGGGCAGGATTGCCAGCCTGTGATTTGTGATTTTCATTTTCTCAGGTGATAGACCCAGCAGTGGTTATGATTGATTGACTGGTATGGTAGCTCAACGTTTACCTTTTCAAGGCACCTCAATTGTGCTCTCATTAGTGGCTCTTACCACGTCCCCCTTAGAATCGAGGGTATGCACTTCTCCACAATCACGTCAGCATTTCTTGTTTGCAGCATTTTTGTTGATGGCCATTCTGACTGGTGTGAGCTGATAGGTGTTTGTAATTTGGGTTTACATGTCTGTAAAAATTCCTACAATTCATCATTTTTCCACGCCTTTTTCTTTTCTGTTAAAAGAAAAAAGAAAAAAAGTGTGAGTATAATATACCTCTTCAAATTTTCTTTTTGGAAGGTTGCACTCTAGAATTTTTTGGTCGATTTTCGACCTCAGTATTTTTTGGAGGGCAGGTGTCATTTACAGACCTGCAATTGGTGAATATTTAGTGACCTTTTGCAGTGGGTTTAAAGCTGCTGTGGTGGGAAACGGCCACAAGGATGCAGCATTTCTCCATTCCCAAATCTGGGTACTAGGGCAGCAGAGCCGTTCTGGAAGTCGTTTGCCTAGGTTGTAAATTTGAATGGAATGTGCCAGGAAAACCCCCCATAAGTTTATGTCTCATTACTCCTAGTTCGTTGTTTTAATTTTTTCAATTGGGGTAATGGTTAGAATGTTGCTTGTCCAAGGTGTACACACTCTGGTTCATCTACATATTCTATATACCTATTTATGTAGAGATCCTCTTCCCCTGTAAATTATTACAGAGTGTTCCGTAAACCTTCCTTGCTATATGGTCGGTCTTTTTGATATATGTATATAATATGTATTTGTATACATATGGTAACGCTAATCTTCATTTATCCATTCCCCCCACCTTTCCTTTTAGATAAGCATAGTTTTTTTTTAATAAGTCTGTGATTGACTTTCTCTGTGGAAATATGTTCATTTGTGTCAGTTATTAGATAACGCCTATAAGTGATATCATAGGATATAGGACTTTTGCTTTCCGACTTACCTCATGTTCTGTGATTATCTCCAAGATCATCTATGGTGCCTCAAAGAGCAGTGTTTCATTGTTTTCTATGGCTAGTATTCATTGTGTACATGGACCACTTCTTCTTTATCCTTTCATCTGTTGATGGACATTTTGGTTGGTTCACTGTCTTGTCTATGGTGAATAAGGCTGCAGTGCAGCTTTTGCAGCCCGGGTCTTCTTCATTCTGGTCTTCTCAGGTGAGAGGCCCATTGGTGCGCCTGCTGGATTGAATGGTACCTCAATTTTTCCTTTTCAACGCAGCTCCTTTCTGTTCTCATTATTAGCGTTTAACCCTTTTGCATCTCACCAGCAGCTAGAGGGTACACAGTTCTCTAAAACCTCTTCAGCATTTATTGTTTGTAGACTTTTTGCCAATGGTCAGTCGACTGGTGTGAGTTGAAAACTTTTTGTAGATTAGATTGCATGAGTCTAATACTTCCTGAGGTGGAGCTTTTATCCATTTTCCTTTCTTTAAAAAGAGAGTGAGTAAAACTTACCTCTTCATACTATCTTCTTGAAAATTTGGCCTGTTTTGAATTTTTTGTATCCATTCCCTACCTCAGCACAATTTTGAGGGCAGGTGTCCTTTACAGCCCTGAGTCCTTGTGAATGGTAAGTGACCATTAGCTGTGGGTTAAAAGCTGCTCTTGCGGGAATCGGCCACAAGGCGGCAGCATTTCTCCTTTACCAAATCTGGTTACTAGGGCAACAGAGCCTTACTGGAAGTGGTGTTCTAGGTTGTAAATTAGAATGGAATGTGCGAGGAAAAAGCCCTTTAAGTTTATGTCTCATTACTTCTTGTTGGTATTTTGAATTTAATTTTTATTTCTTATCACAGCAAACTTGATTACAATGTTTTGTTTGTTCTAGGTGTGCAAGATGTGGTTCTTTCACACACATGCATATATCTATTCTTCTTCGGATCCTTTTCCCATGTAGGTAATGACACAATGTTGAGTAGACTTCTCTTGGTATTGCGTAGGTCTTTGGTGATTATATATTTCACATGTGTTTGTATCTCTCTGTTAACCTCAATATGGTAATGTATCCAATCCTCACACCTTTCCATTTGGTGAACCATAAGTTTTTTTAATGAATCTATGATAGTGTTTCTCTGTGGAAATATCTTTGTTTGTATCATTTTTTAGGTAACACCTATATGTGATATGATAGGATATGTGTCTTTCGCTTTCTCACTTACTCCAAGTTGCGTGATTACTTCTAGACTCATCTATGGTGCTGCAAATGGCATTGTTTCATTTTTTCACTAGCTCCTATTCCATCTGTACAGGTAGCAGTTCTTCTTTGTCCACCCATCTGTCGGTGGACTTTTTGGTTACTTCCATATCTTGGCTATTGTAATACTATGCAATGTAGATTTGCGTGCCTGTGTCCTTCCAATTCTCTCTTCTTCGTTTATAGGTCTAGGCATAGGTCTGCTAGATCATATGGTAGCTCAATGGTTACCTTTTAAAGGCACCTCTATTCTGTTCTCCTTAGTGGCTCTTTCTAGGTAACGTCCCACTTAAAGTGGAGGGTATGTATTTCTTCCCGGCACCTTCAGCATTTATTCTTTGTAGTTTTTGCTGATGGTTATTCTGAGTGGTGTGAGCTGATACCTCTTTGTGGTTGAATTTGCATGTGTCTCATAATGCGTTGAAATTGAGCTTTAAGACATGTCCTTTTAATTTTTCCAGCTGTGATTAGAGCTTATTTCTTCAAAGTGTTTTCTTAAAGTATGTGTCACCATTTGAAATAGTTTGGCCATTATCTCCCTCAAGACATTTTGAGGGCAGGTTTCATTTACAGCCCTGAAGTACTTGTTCATATGAAGTGACCATTAGCTCAGGCTTTAAACCTGCTTTTGCAGGTAATGGCCAGAGAGCGGCAGCCTTTCTACGTTCCCCATGCTGGTACTAGGGAAACAGACCTACCGGCCAATGGTGTTCTTCGGTTATAAATTAGAGTGCAATGTGCCCGGATAAACCCACAAATGTTGATGTCTCCTTGCTTTTGTTTGTTTTTAATTTAATTTATATTTATTATTAGAGTAATATTCCATTGTGTACGTGGACCACTTCTTCTTGGTGCATTCCTCGGTTGATGGACATTTTCATTGCTTCCAAGTGCTGGCTATGGTAAATATTGCTGGTGTACAGGTTTGCCAGCCTGTGATTTTTGATTCTCATTTTCTCAGGTGATAGGCCAAGCAGTGGTTGTGATTGATTGACTGGTAGCTCAATGTTTCCCTTTTCAAAGCACCTACGTTGTGTTTTCATTAGTGGCTCTTTACATGCCCCCCCTTACAACCGAGGGTACGCATTTCTCCACACTCCCTTCACCGTTTAGTTTTGGCAGCATTTTTCCTAATGGCCATTCTGATTGCTGTGAGCTGATAGGTTTTTGTAATATGGGTATGCATGACATTAAAATTTTTAAATTCATCATATTCCTACGCCTTTTTCTTTTCTCTTAAAAGAAAAAACCGTAAGTATAATAGAGCTCTTGAAATTGACTTCTTCGAAGGTTGCCTTCTTTTGAATTTTTTTCGTCGATTTTTGACCCCAGAAATTTTTTGGAGGGCAGGTGTCATTGACAGAACTGCAAGTTGGTGAAAATTTAGTGACCTTTTGCAGTGGGTTCAAAGCTGCTGTTGTGGGAAACGTCCACAAGGAGGTAGCTTTTCTCCATTCCCCAATCTGGGTACTATGGCAGCAGAGCCCTTCTGGAAGTCATTGTCCTAGGTTATAAATTAGAATGGAATTTGCCAGGAGAAATCCCCATAAGTTTATGTCTCATTACTTCTTCTTGGTTTTTAAAATTTTTTTAATCTGGGTAAAGTTTAGAATATTGTTTGTCCTAGGTGTACACCATCTGGTCCATTTGTACATTATGTATATCTATTAATGTACAGATCCTCTTCCCATGTAAAATATTACAGTGTTCCATCGACCTCCCTTGCTATATGTTCGGTCTTTTTGATACATGTATATAATATGTATTTGTATATGTATAGTAACACTAATCCTCATTTCTCAATTTCCCCCCTCCTTTCCTTTTAGATGAGCATAGTTTGTTTTGTTTTCTAAGCCTGTGAGTGTCTTTCTCTTTGGAAATATGTTCATCTGTGTCAGTTATTAGATAAGGCCATAAGTGATTATATCGGCTATAGGTCTTTTGCTTTCCGACCTACTTCATGTTTTGTGATTATCTCCAGGCTCATCTGTGGTGCCTCAAAGAGCAGCACTTCAGTGTTTTCCATGGCTAATATTCCATTGTGTACATGGACCACTTCTTCTTGGTGCACTCCTCTGTTGATGGACATTTTCCTTGCTTCCAAGTGTTGCCTATGGTAAATATTGCTGGAGGGCAGGATTGCCAGCCTGTGATTTGTGATTTTCATTTTCTCAGGTGATAGACCCAGCAGTGGTTATGATTGATTGACTGGTATGGTAGCTCAACGTTTACCTTTTCAAGGCACCTCAATTGTGCTCTCATTAGTGGCTCTTACCACGTCCCCCTTAGAATCGAGGGTATGCACTTCTCCACAATCACGTCAGCATTTCTTGTTTGCAGCATTTTTGTTGATGGCCATTCTGACTGGTGTGAGCTGATAGGTGTTTGTAATTTGGGTTTACATGTCTGTAAAAATTCCTACAATTCATCATTTTTCCACGCCTTTTTCTTTTCTGTTAAAAGAAAAAAGAAAAAAAGTGTGAGTATAATATACCTCTTCAAATTTTCTTTTTGGAAGGTTGCACTCTAGAATTTTTTGGTCGATTTTCGACCTCAGTATTTTTTGGAGGGCAGGTGTCATTTACAGACCTGCAATTGGTGAATATTTAGAGACCTTTTGCAGTGGGTTTAAAGCTGCTGTGGTGGGAAACGGCCACAAGGATGCAGCATTTCTCCATTCCCAAATCTGGGTACTAGGGCAGCAGAGCCGTTCTGGAAGTCGTTTGCCTAGGTTGTAAATTTGAATGGAATGTGCCAGGAAAACCCCCCATAAGTTTATGTCTCATTACTCCTAGTTCGTTGTTTTAATTTTTTCAATTGGGGTAATGGTTAGAATGTTGCTTGTCCAAGGTGTACACACTCTGGTTCATCTACATATTCTATATACCTATTTATGTAGAGATCCTCTTCCCCTGTAAATTATTACAGAGTGTTCCGTAAACCTTCCTTGCTATATGGTCGGTCTTTTTGATATATGTATATAATATGTATTTGTATACATATGGTAACGCTAATCTTCATTTATCCATTCCCCCCACCTTTCCTTTTAGATAAGCATAGTTTTTTTTTAATAAGTCTGTGATTGACTTTCTCTGTGGAAATATGTTCATTTGTGTCAGTTATTAGATAACGCCTATAAGTGATATCATAGGATATAGGACTTTTGCTTTCCGACTTACCTCATGTTCTGTGATTATCTCCAAGATCATCTATGGTGCCTCAAAGAGCAGTGTTTCATTGTTTTCTATGGCTAGTATTCATTGTGTACATGGACCACTTCTTCTTTATCCTTTCATCTGTTGATGGACATTTTGGTTGGTTCACTGTCTTGTCTATGGTGAATAAGGCTGCAGTGCAGCTTTTGCAGCCCGGGTCTTCTTCATTCTGGTCTTCTCAGGTGAGAGGCCCATTGGTGCGTCTGCTGGATTGAATGGTACCTCAATTTTTCCTTTTCAACGCAGCTCCTTTCTGTTCTCATTATTAGCGTTTAACCCTTTTGCATCTCACCAGCAGCTAGAGGGTACACAGTTCTCTAAAACCTCTTCAGCATTTATTGTTTGTAGACTTTTTGCCAATGGTCAGTCGACTGGTGTGAGTTGAAAACTTTTTGTAGATTAGATTGCATGAGTCTAATACTTCCTGAGGTGGAGCTTTTATCCATTTTCCTTTCTTTAAAAAGAGAGTGAGTAAAACTTACCTCTTCATACTATCTTCTTGAAAATTTGGCCTGTTTTGAATTTTTTGTATCCATTCCCTACCTCAGCACAATTTTGAGGGCAGGTGTCCTTTACAGCCCTGAGTCCTTGTGAATGGTAAGTGACCATTAGCTGTGGGTTAAAAGCTGCTCTTGCGGGAATCGGCCACAAGGCGGCAGCATTTCTCCTTTACCAAATCTGGTTACTAGGGCAACAGAGCCTTACTGGAAGTGGTGTTCTAGGTTGTAAATTAGAATGGAATGTGCGAGGAAAAAGCCCTTTAAGTTTATGTCTCATTACTTCTTGTTGGTATTTTGAACTTAATTTTTATTTCTTATCACAGCAAACTTGATTACAATGTTTTGTTTGTTCTAGGTGTGCAAGATGTGGTTCTTTCACACATATGCATATATCTATTCTTCGGATCCTTTTCCCATGTAGGTTATGACACAATGTTGAGTAGTCTTCTCTTGGTATTGCATAGGTCTTTGGTGATTATATATTTCACATGTGTTTGTATCTCTCTGTTAACCTCAATATGGTAATGTATCCAATCCTCACACCTTTCCATTTGGTGAACCATAAGTTTTTTTAATGAATCTATGATAGTGTTTCTCTGTGGAAATATCTTTGTTTGTATCATTTTTTAGGTAACACCTATATGTGATATGATAGGATATGTGTCTTTCGCTTTCTCACTTACTCCAAGTTGCGTGATTACTTCTAGACTCATCTATGGTGCTGCAAATGGCATTGTTTCATTTTTTCACTAGCTCCTATTCCATTTGTACAGGTAGCAGTTCTTCTTTGTCCACCCATCTGTCGGTGGACTTTTTGGTTACTTCCATATCTTGGCTATTGTAATACTATGCAATGTAGATTTGCGTGCCTGTGTCCTTCCAATTCTCTCTTCTTCGTTTATAGGTCTAGGCATAGGTCTGCTAGATCATATGGTAGCTCAATGGTTACCTTTTAAAGGCACCTCTATTCTGTTCTCCTTAGTGGCTCTTTCTAGGTAACGTCCCACTTAAAGTGGAGGGTATGTATTTCTTCCCGGCACCTTCAGCATTTATTCTTTGTAGTTTTTGCTGATGGTTATTCTGAGTGGTGTGAGCTGATACCTCTTTGTGGTTGAATTTGCATGTGTCTCATAATGCGTTGAAATTGAGCTTTAAGACATGTCCTTTTAATTTTTCCAGCTGTGATTAGAGCTTATTTCTTCAAAGTGTTTTCTTAAAGTATGTGTCACCATTTGAAATAGTTTGGCCATTATCTCCCTCAAGACATTTTGAGGGCAGGTTTCATTTACAGCCCTGAAGTACTTGTTCATATGAAGTGACCATTAGCTCAGGCTTTAAACCTGCTTTTGCAGGTAATGGCCAGAGAGCGGCAGCCTTTCTACGTTCCCCATGCTGGTACTAGGGAAACAGACCTACCGGCCAATGGTGTTCTTCGGTTATAAATTAGAGTGCAATGTGCCCGGATAAACCCACAAATGTTGATGTCTCCTTGCTTTTGTTTGTTTTTAATTTAATTTATATTTATTATTAGAGTAATATTCCATTGTGTACGTGGACCACTTCTTCTTGGTGCATTCCTCGGTTGATGGACATTTTCATTGCTTCCAAGTGCTGGCTATGGTAAATATTGCTGGCGTACAGGTTTGCCAGCCTGTGATTTTTGATTCTCATTTTCTCAGGTGATAGGCCAAGCAGTGGTTGTGATTGATTGACTGGTAGCTCAATGTTTCCCTTTTCAAAGCACCTACGTTGTGTTTTCATTAGTGGCTCTTTACATGCCCCCCCTTACAACCGAGGGTACGCATTTCTCCACACTCCCTTCACCGTTTAGTTTTGGCAGCATTTTTCCTAATGGCCATTCTGATTGCTGTGAGCTGATAGGTTTTTGTAATATGGGTATGCATGACATTAAAATTTTTAAATTCATCATATTCCTACGCCTTTTTCTTTTCTCTTAAAAGAAAAAACCGTAAGTATAATAGAGCTCTTGAAATTGACTTCTTCGAAGGTTGCCCTCTTTTGAATTTTTTTCGTCGATTTTTGACCCCAGAAATTTTTTGGAGGGCAGGTGTCATTGACAGAACTGCAAGTTGGTGAAAATTTAGTGACCTTTTGCAGTGGGTTCAAAGCTGCTGTTGTGGGAAACGTCCACAAGGAGGTAGCTTTTCTCCATTCCCCAATCTGGGTACTAGGGCAGCAGAGCCCTTCTGGAAGTCATTGTCCTAGGTTATAAATTAGAATGGAATTTGCCAGGAGAAATCCCCATAAGTTTATGTCTCATTACTTCTTCTTGGTTTTTAAAATTTTTTTAATCTGGGTAAAGTTTAGAATATTGTTTGTCCTAGGTGTACACCATCTGGTCCATTTGTACGTTATGTATGTCTATTAATGTACAGATCCTCTTCCCATGTAAAATATTACAGTGTTCCATCGACCTCCCTTGCTATATGTTCGGTCTTTTTGATACATGTATATAATATGTATTTGTATATGTATAGTAACACTAATCCTCATTTCTCAATTTCCCCCCTCCTTTCCTTTTAGATGAGCATAGTTTGTTTTGTTTTCTAAGCCTGTGAGTGTCTTTCTCTTTGGAAATATGTTCATCTGTGTCAGTTATTAGATAAGGCCATAAGTGATTATATCGGCTATAGGTCTTTTCCTTTCCGACCTACTTCATGTTTTGTGATTATCTCCAGGCTCATCTGTGGTGCCTCAAAGAGCAGCACTTCAGTGTTTTCCATGGCTAATATTCCATTGTGTACATGGACCACTTCTTCTTGGTGCACTCCTCTGTTGATGGACATTTTCCTTGCTTCCAAGTGTTGCCTATGGTAAATATTGCTGGAGGGCAGGATTGCCAGCCTGTGATTTGTGATTTTCATTTTCTCAGGTGATAGACCCAGCAGTGGTTATGATTGATTGACTGGTATGGTAGCTCAACGTTTACCTTTTCAAGGCACCTCAATTGTGCTTTCATTAGTGGCTCTTACCACGTCCCCCTTAGAATCGAGGGTACGCACTTCTCCACAATCACGTCAGCATTTCTTGTTTGCAGCATTTTTGTTGATGGCCATTCTGACTGGTGTGAGCTGATAGGTGTTTGTAATTTGGGTTTACATGTCTGTAAAAATTCCTACAATTCATCATTTTTCCACGCCTTTTTCTTTTCTGTTAAAAGAAAAAAGAAAAAAAGTGTGAGTATAATATACCTCTTCAAATTTTCTTTTTGGAAGGTTGCACTCTAGAATTTTTTGGTCGATTTTCGACCTCAGTATTTTTTGGAGGGCAGGTGTCATTTACAGACCTGCAATTGGTGAATATTTAGTGACCTTTTGCAGTGGGTTTAAAGCTGCTGTGGTGGGAAACGGCCACAAGGATGCAGCATTTCTCCATTCCCAAATCTGGGTACTAGGGCAGCAGAGCCGTTCTGGAAGTCGTTTGCCTAGGTTGTAAATTTGAATGGAATGTGCCAGGAAAACCCCCCATAAGTTTATGTCTCATTACTCCTAGTTCGTTGTTTTAATTTTTTCAATTGGGGTAATGGTTAGAATGTTGCTTGTCCAAGGTGTACACACTCTGGTTCATCTACATATTCTATATACCTATTTATGTAGAGATCCTCTTCCCCTGTAAATTATTACAGAGTGTTCCGTAAACCTTCCTTGCTATATGGTCGGTCTTTTTGATATATGTATATAATATGTATTTGTATACATATGGTAACGCTAATCTTCATTTATCCATTCCCCCCACCTTTCCTTTTAGATAAGCATAGTTTTTTTTAATAAGTCTGTGATTGACTTTCTCTGTGGAAATATGTTCATTTGTGTCAGTTATTAGATAACGCCTATAAGTGATATCATAGGATATAGGACTTTTGCTTTCCGACTTACCTCATGTTCTGTGATTATCTCCAAGATCATCTATGGTGCCTCAAAGAGCAGTGTTTCATTGTTTTCTATGGCTAGTATTCATTGTGTACATGGACCACTTCTTCTTTATCCTTTCATCTGTTGATGGACATTTTGGTTGGTTCACTGTCTTGTCTATGGTGAATAAGGCTGCAGTGCAGCTTTTGCAGCCCGGGTCTTCTTCATTCTGGTCTTCTCAGGTGAGAGGCCCATTGGTGCGTCTGCTGGATTGAATGGTACCTCAATTTTTCCTTTTCAACGCAGCTCCTTTCTGTTCTCATTATTAGCGTTTAACCCTTTTGCATCTCACCAGCAGCTAGAGGGTACACAGTTCTCTAAAACCTCTTCAGCATTTATTGTTTGTAGACTTTTTGCCAATGGTCAGTCGACTGGTGTGAGTTGAAAACTTTTTGTAGATTAGATTGCATGAGTCTAATACTTCCTGAGGTGGAGCTTTTATCCATTTTCCTTTCTTTAAAAAGAGAGTGAGTAAAACTTACCTCTTCATACTATCTTCTTGAAAATTTGGCCTGTTTTGAATTTTTTGTATCCATTCCCTACCTCAGCACAATTTTGAGGGCAGGTGTCCTTTACAGCCCTGAGTCCTTGTGAATGGTAAGTGACCATTAGCTGTGGGTTAAAAGCTGCTCTTGCGGGAATCGGCCACAAGGCGGCAGCATTTCTCCTTTACCAAATCTGGTTACTAGGGCAACAGAGCCTTACTGGAAGTGGTGTTCTAGGTTGTAAATTAGAATGGAATGTGCGAGGAAAAAGCCCTTTAAGTTTATGTCTCATTACTTCTTGTTGGTATTTTGAACTTAATTTTTATTTCTTATCACAGCAAACTTGATTACAATGTTTTGTTTGTTCTAGGTGTGCAAGATGTGGTTCTTTCACACATATGCATATATCTATTCTTCGGATCCTTTTCCCATGTAGGTTATGACACAATGTTGAGTAGTCTTCTCTTGGTATTGCGTAGGTCTTTGGTGATTATATATTTCACATGTGTTTGTATCTCTCTGTTAACCTCAATATGGTAATGTATCCAATCCTCACACCTTTCCATTTGGTGAACCATAAGTTTTTTTAATGAATCTATGATAGTGTTTCTCTGTGGAAATATCTTTGTTTGTATCATTTTTTAGGTAACACCTATATGTGATATGATAGGATATGTGTCTTTCGCTTTCTCACTTACTCCAAGTTGCGTGATTACTTCTAGACTCATCTATGGTGCTGCAAATGGCATTGTTTCATTTTTTCACTAGCTCCTATTCCATTTGTACAGGTAGCAGTTCTTCTTTGTCCACCCATCTGTCGGTGGACTTTTTGGTTACTTCCATATCTTGGCTATTGTAATACTATGCAATGTAGATTTGCGTGCCTGTGTCCTTCCAATTCTCTCTTCTTCGTTTATAGGTCTAGGCATAGGTCTGCTAGATCATATGGTAGCTCAATGGTTACCTTTTAAAGGCACCTCTATTCTGTTCTCCTTAGTGGCTCTTTCTAGGTAACGTCCCACTTAAAGTGGAGGGTATGTATTTCTTCCCGGCACCTTCAGCATTTATTCTTTGTAGTTTTTGCTGATGGTTATTCTGAGTGGTGTGAGCTGATACCTCTTTGTGGTTGAATTTGCATGTGTCTCATAATGCGTTGAAATTGAGCTTTAAGACATGTCCTTTTAATTTTTCCAGCTGTGATTAGAGCTTATTTCTTCAAAGTGTTTTCTTAAAGTATGTGTCACCATTTGAAATAGTTTGGCCATTATCTCCCTCAAGACATTTTGAGGGCAGGTTTCATTTACAGCCCTGAAGTACTTGTTCATATGAAGTGACCATTAGCTCAGGCTTTAAACCTGCTTTTGCAGGTAATGGCCAGAGAGCGGCAGCCTTTCTACGTTCCCCATGCTGGTACTAGGGAAACAGACCTACCGGCCAATGGTGTTCTTCGGTTATAAATTAGAGTGCAATGTGCCCGGATAAACCCACAAATGTTGATGTCTCCTTGCTTTTGTTTGTTTTTAATTTAATTTATATTTATTATTAGAGTAATATTCCATTGTGTACGTGGACCACTTCTTCTTGGTGCATTCCTCGGTTGATGGACATTTTCATTGCTTCCAAGTGCTGGCTATGGTAAATATTGCTGGCGTACAGGTTTGCCAGCCTGTGATTTTTGATTCTCATTTTCTCAGGTGATAGGCCAAGCAGTGGTTGTGATTGATTGACTGGTAGCTCAATGTTTCCCTTTTCAAAGCACCTACGTTGTGTTTTCATTAGTGGCTCTTTACATGCCCCCCCTTACAACCGAGGGTACGCATTTCTCCACACTCCCTTCACCGTTTAGTTTTGGCAGCATTTTTCCTAATGGCCATTCTGATTGCTGTGAGCTGATAGGTTTTTGTAATATGGGTATGCATGACATTAAAATTTTTAAATTCATCATATTCCTACGCCTTTTTCTTTTCTCTTAAAAGAAAAAACCGTAAGTATAATAGAGCTCTTGAAATTGACTTCTTCGAAGGTTGCCCTCTTTTGAATTTTTTTCGTCGATTTTTGACCCCAGAAATTTTTTGGAGGGCAGGTGTCATTGACAGAACTGCAAGTTGGTGAAAATTTAGTGACCTTTTGCAGTGGGTTCAAAGCTGCTGTTGTGGGAAACGTCCACAAGGAGGTAGCTTTTCTCCATTCCCCAATCTGGGTACTAGGGCAGCAGAGCCCTTCTGGAAGTCATTGTCCTAGGTTATAAATTAGAATGGAATTTGCCAGGAGAAATCCCCATAAGTTTATGTCTCATTACTTCTTCTTGGTTTTTAAAATTTTTTTAATCTGGGTAAAGTTTAGAATATTGTTTGTCCTAGGTGTACACCATCTGGTCCATTTGTACGTTATGTATGTCTATTAATGTACAGATCCTCTTCCCATGTAAAATATTACAGTGTTCCATCGACCTCCCTTGCTATATGTTCGGTCTTTTTGATACATGTATATAATATGTATTTGTATATATATAGTAACACTAATCCTCATTTCTCAATTTCCCCCCTCCTTTCCTTTTAGATGAGCATAGTTTGTTTTGTTTTCTAAGCCTGTGAGTGTCTTTCTCTTTGGAAATATATTCATCTGTGTCAGTTATTACATAAGGACATAAGTGATTATATAGGCTATAGGTCTTTTGCTTTCCGACCTACTTCATGTTTTGTGATTATCTCCAGGCTCATCTGTGGTGCCTCAAAGAGCAGCGCTTCAGTGTTTTCCATGGCTAATATTCCATTGTGTACATGGACCACGTCTTCTTGGTGCATTCCTCTGTTGATGGACATTTTCCTTGCTTCCAAGTGTTGCCTATGGTAAATATTGCTGGAGGGCAGGATTGCCAGCCTGTGATTTGTGATTTTCATTTTCTCAGGTGATAGACCCAGCAGTGGTTATGATTGATTGACTGGTATGGTAGCTCAACGTTTACCTTTTCAAGGCACCTCAATTGTGCTTTCATTAGTGGCTCTTACCACGTCCCCCTTAGAATCGAGGGTACGCACTTCTCCACAATCACGTCAGCATTTCTTGTTTGCAGCATTTTTGTTGATGGCCATTCTGACTGGTGTGAGCTGATAGGTGTTTGTAATTTGGGTTTACATGTCTGTAAAAATTCCTACAATTCATCATTTTTCCACGCCTTTTTCTTTTCTGTTAAAAGAAAAAAGAACAAAAGTGTGAGTATAATATACCTCTTCAAATTTTCTTTTTGGAAGGTTGCACTCTAGAATTTTTTGGTCGATTTTCGACCTCAGTATTTTTTGGAGGGCGGGTGTCATTTACAGACCTGCAATTGGTGAATATTTAGGGACCTTTTGCAGTGGGTTTAAAGCTGCTGTGGTGGGAAACGGCCACAAGGATGCAGCATTTCTCCATTCCCAAATCTGGGTACTAGGGCAGCAGAGCCGTTCTGGAAGTCGTTTGCCTAGGTTGTAAATTTGAATGGAATGTGCCAGGAAAACCCCCCATAAGTTTATGTCTCATTACTCCTAGTTCGTTGTTTTAATTTTTTCAATTGGGGTAATGGTTAGAATGTTGCTTGTCCAAGGTGTACACACTCTGGTTCATCTACATATTCTATATACCTATTTATGTAGAGATCCTCTTCCCCTGTAAATTATTACAGAGTGTTCCGTAAACCTTCCTTGCTATATGGTCGGTCTTTTTGATATATGTATATAATATGTATTTGTATACATATGGTAACGCTAATCTTCATTTATCCATTCCCCCCACCTTTCCTTTTAGATAAGCGTAGTTTTTTTTGATAAGTCTGTGATTGACTTTCTCTGTGGAAATATGTTCATTTGTGTCAGTTATTAGATAACGCCTCTAAGTGATATCATAGGATATAGGACTTTTGCTTTCCGACTTACCTCATGTTCTGTGATTATCTCCAAGATCATCTATGGTGCCTCAAAGAGCAGTGTTTCATTGTTTTCCATGGCTAGTATTCATTGTGTACATGGACCACTTCTTCTTTATCCTTTCATCTGTTGATGGACATTTTGGTTGCTTCACTGTCTTGGCTATGGTGAATAAGGCTGCAGTGCAGCTTTTGCAGCCCGGGTCTTCTTCATTCTGGTCTTCTCAGGTGAGAGGCCCATTGGTGCGTCTGCTGGATTGAATGGTACCTCAATTTTTCCTTTTCAACGCAGCTCCTTTCTGTTCTCATTATTAGCGTTTAATCCTTTTGCATCTCACCAGCAGCTAGAGGGTACACAGTTCTCTAAAACCTCTTCAGCATTTATTGTTTGTAGACTTTTTGCCAATGGTCAGTCGACTGGTGTGAGTTGAAAACTTTTTGTAGATTAGATTGCATGAGTCTAATACTTCCTGAGGTGGAGCTTTTATCCATTTTCCTTTCTTTAAAAAGAGAGTGAGTAAAACTTACCTCTTCATACTATCTTCTTGAAAATTTGGCCTGTTTTGAATTTTTTGTATCCATTCCCTACCTCAGCACAATTTTGAGGGCAGGTGTCCTTTACAGCCCTGAGTCCTTGTGAATGGTAAGTGACCATTAGCTGTGGGTTAAAAGCTGCTCTTGCGGGAATCGGCCACAAGGCGGCAGCATTTCTCCTTTACCAAATCTGGTTACTAGGGCAACAGAGCCTTACTGGAAGTGGTGTTCTAGGTTGTAAATTAGAATGGAATGTGCGAGGAAAAAGCCCTTTAAGTTTATGTCTCATTACTTCTTGTTGGTATTTTGAACTTAATTTTTATTTCTTATCACAGCAAACTTGATTACAATGTTTTGTTTGTTCTAGGTGTGCAAGATGTGGTTCTTTCACACATATGCATATATCTATTCTTCGGATCCTTTTCCCATGTAGGTTATGACACAATGTTGAGTAGTCTTCTCTTGGTATTGCGTAGGTCTTTGGTGATTATATATTTCACATGTGTTTGTATCTCTCTGTTAACCTCAATATGGTAATGTATCCAATCCTCACACCTTTCCATTTGGTGAACCATAAGTTTTTTTAATGAATCTATGATAGTGTTTCTCTGTGGAAATATCTTTGTTTGTATCATTTTTTAGGTAACACCTATATGTGATATGATAGGATATGTGTCTTTCGCTTTCTCACTTACTCCAAGTTGCGTGATTACTTCTAGACTCATCTATGGTGCTGCAAATGGCATTGTTTCATTTTTTCACTAGCTCTTATTCCATCTGTACAGGTAGCAGTACTTCTTTGTCCACCCATCTGTCGGTGGACTTTTTGGTTACTTCCATATCTTGGCTATTGTAATACTATGCAATGTAGATTTGCGTGCCTGTGTCCTTCCAATTCTCTCTTCTTCGTTTATAGGTCTAGGCATAGGTCTGCTAGATCATATGGTAGCTCAATGGTTACCTTTTAAAGGCACCTCTATTCTGTTCTCCTTAGTGGCTCTTTCCAGGTTACGTCCCACTTAAAGTGGAGGGTATGTATTTCTTCCCAGCACCTTCAGCATTTATTCTTTGTAGTTTTTGCTGATGGTTATTCTGAGTGGTGTGAGCTGATACCTCTTTGTGGTTGAATTTGCATGTGTCTCATAATGTGTTGAAATTGAGCTTTAAGACATGTCCTTTTAATTTTTCCAGCTGTGATTAGAGCTTATTTCTTCAAAGTGTTTTCTTAAAGTATGTGTCACCATTTGAAATAGTTTGGCCATTATCTCCCTCAAGACATTTTGAGGGCAGGTTTCATTTACAGCCCTGAAGTACTTGTTCATATGAAGTGACCATTAGCTCAGGCTTTAAACCTGCTTTTGCAGGTAATGGCCAGAGAGCGGCAGCCTTTCTACGTTCCCCATGCTGGTACTAGGGAAACAGACCTACCGGCCAGTGGTGTTCTTCGGTTATAAATTAGAGTGCAATGTGCCCGGATAAACCCACAAATGTTGATGTCTCCTTGCTTTTGTTTGTTTTTAATTTAATTTATATTTATTATTAGAGTAATATTCCATTGTGTACATGGACCACTTCTTCTTGGTGCATTCCTCGGTTGATGGACATTTTCATTGCTTCCAAGTGCTGGCTATGGTAAATATTGCTGGCGTACAGGTTTGCCAGCCTGTGATTTTTGATTCTCATTTTCTCAGGTGATAGGCCAAGCAGTGGTTGTGATTGATTGACTGGTAGCTCAATGTTTCCCTTTTCAAAGCACCTACGTTGTGTTTTCATTAGTGGCTCTTTACATGCCCCCCCTTACAACCGAGGGTACGCATTTCTCCACACTCCCTTCACCGTTTATTTTTGGCAGCATTTTTCCTAATGGCCATTCTGATTGCTGTGAGCTGATAGGTTTTTGTAATATGGGTATGCATGACATTAAAATTATTAAAATTCATCATATTCCTACGCCTTTTTCTTTTCTCTTAATAGAAAAAACCGTAAGTACAATAGAGCTCTTGAAATTGACTTCTTCGAAGGTTGCCCTCTTTTGAATTTTTTGGTCGATTTTTGACCCCAGAAATTTTTTGGAGGGCAGGTGTCATTGACAGAACTGCAAGTTGGTGAAAATTTAGTGACCTTTTGCAGTGGGTTCAAAGCTGCTGTTGTGGGAAACGTCCACAAGGAGGTAGCTTTTCTCCATTCCCCAATCTGGGTACTAGGGCAGCAGAGCCCTTCTGGAAGTCATTGTCCTAGGTTATAAATTAGAATGGAATTTGCCAGGAGAAATCCCCATAAGTTTATGTCTCATTACTTCTTCTTGGTTTTTAAAATTTTTTTAATCTGGGTAAAGTTTAGAATATTGTTTGTCCTAGGTGTACACCATCTGGTCCATTTGTACGTTATGTATGTCTATTAATGTACAGATCCTCTTCCCATGTAAAATATTACAGTGTTCCATCGACCTCCCTTGCTATATGTTCGGTCTTTTTGATACATGTATATAATATGTATTTGTATATATATAGTAACACTAATCCTCATTTCTCAATTTCCAGCATTTCTGGTTTTGACACTTTATTCAGCATGGCCCTTTTGACCGATGGGAAGCGAGACTTCTTTGTAGCGCTGATTTGCCTTTCCAGGTTGCTTGGTTGGCCAAAAAGGGCGTATGCGTTTTTTCCTGAATATATTCAGGAAAAAACGCATACGCCCTTTTTGGCCAAGGGCATCATTGTCGAGGTTTTGCCGCTTTTCCTGTGCTTTAAAGGCGATTCGAATCTACCTCCTGAAATCTGTTTCCTGCAATTCTGCCTTGCTTTCAAATCCTCTTCGTTGCCTTCCCTCAATATATTTGTGGACGAGAGTTATCATTTCTAAGTCTGCAGGTTTGTGAATTGCAGTGCCCCTGAGCTCCATTCTTCAACTCGCTTTCTTGGGAGCTGGCCGCAAAAGCGCAGGATTGCTTCAGGCCGTATTCTGGTTCCTGGCGGCAGGCTGAGCCTGTGGTTAATTCTTCTTCCTGATGGGAAAATAGAATGACCTGTGCCTGCCCCAACACCTAGAGCTAGTCTCTCATTGGTTCCCCCTCTTCCCGTTCATCCTCAGGACAATTAGCAACCTGTACGGAACAGGAGGATAAAGGTGCTGATTCTCCAAGGAGGGAGATTGCTAGTAAAGCGGCTGGAATGGTGAACCGGAGCACAAGGAGATGAGAAATGAGGTGCGTTTTAGAAACCTTTCCCGATCACACGGTGTACCATCTTCGGGGTTTCTCATGCATGTTTTCAATGTAGGACGATGCCCTTGAACCTGGAGATTTGGGACCCATGGGATGGGTACCACGCCGAATTACTTTAAAGGGTCTGCGTTAGCTCAGCCAACCTCACCAAACCTCTCAGCCCCACGAGTGTCCACCCTTATGTCTCAATCAGCTGTGGGTCTAGATATGGTCAATCCAGGTGGCATCACAGCCCCTGAACGAATTTTGTAAGAATTTCTCTCTCTTTCACTGTCTTTGTTTCACGGGTTTTTTAAAGTAATTGATTTTTATAATGGGGTTTAGCTGCTTTTCACTGCTGTGTTTATGCCGCTTTACACCCACTTGACTCACTTACAGAGAGATATCAATACATAGGTTTTAAGATTCTTACTAGTCAGATATATTCTTGGGCGGTGAATAGGGGGTGTTGAGTCCAGTTCACTGAGCAAGGAGTAGGTCTTGTCTATTACATATTGGGTTTCTGGAACGGTATCTGAGCTAATTTGAAACCCTTGTTTTATGCATCACCCCACCTCACCTTTCCCGTTAAGCAGCCATAGTGTGTTTTCTAAACGTGTGACTCTGTTCTGTTTTGTAATTCAGTTCAAGGGTAGCGGTTTTGACATTCCCTCTATAAGTGATATCTCATGATAAGTGTCTTTTTCTGTGTGACTTATTTCACTTAGAATCGTCGTACCTAAATCCACTCATCATGCTGCTACTAGCCTTATGACGTTGATTTCATGGCTGAGTGATATTCCATTGTACATAAGGACCACAACTTCTTTATCCATTCTTCTCTTTCCTGGGATATTTAAGGTGTAACGAAGTGGAGGTTCTTGTCAACAGAGCAGCCCAAAACTTTGGGGTGCCTGTGTCTTGCTGATTTTTAGTTTTCCCAATTTATACGCCCATGAGAGGAAGTGCTGTATGGTCTCTAAGCTGAGTTTTTTAGATGTTTCAGGACACACCGTACACTTCTCCAGTGTGGCTGTTGGCAATTTACATCCCGCCCATCAGTGTAGCAAGGCTCCCATTTCTCCAAGGCCTGTCCAGCATTTCTGCTTTTGACACTTTATTCAGCATGGCCCTTTTGACCGATGGGAAGCGAGACTTCTTTGTAGCGCTGATTTGCCTTTCCAGGTTGCTTGGTTGGCCAAAAAGGGCGTATGCGTTTTTTCCTGAATATATTCAGGAAAAAACGCATACGCCCTTTTTGGCCAAGGGCATCATTGTCGAGGTTTTACCGCTTTTCCTGTGCTTTAAAGGCGATTCGAATCTACCTCCTGAAATCTGTTTCCTGCAATTCTGCCTTGCTTTCAAATCCTCTTCGTTGCCTTCCCTCAATATATTTGTGGACGAGAGTTATCATTTCTAAGTCTGCAGGTTTGTGAATTGCAGTGCCCCTGAGCTCCATTCTTCAACTCGCTTTCTTGGGAGCTGGCCGCAAAAGCGCAGGATTGCTTCAGGCCGTATTCTGGTTCCTGGCGGCAGGCTGAGCCTGTGGTTAATTCTTCTTCCTGATGGGAAAATAGAATGACCTGTGCCTGCCCCAACACCTAGAGCTAGTCTCTCATTGGTTCCCCCTCTTCCCGTTCATCCTCAGGACAATTTGCAACCTGTACGGAACAGGAGGATAAAGGTGCTGATTCTCCAAGGAGGGAGATTGCTAGTAAAGCGGCTGGAATGACGAACCGGAGCACAAGGAGATGAGAAATGAGGTGCGTTTTAGAAACCTTTCCCGATCACACGGTGTACCATCTTCGGGGTTTCTCATGCATGTTTTCAATGTAGGACGATGCCCTTGAACCTGGAGATTTGGGACCCATGGGATGGGTACCACGCCGTATTACTTTAAAGGGTCTGCGTTTTCTCACCCAACCTCACCAAACCTCTCAGCCCCAAGAGTGTCCACCCTTATGTCTCAATCAGCTGTGGGTCTAGATATGGTCAATCCAGGTGGCATCACAGCCCCTGAACGAATTTTGTAAGAATTTCTCTCTCTTTCACTGTCTTTGTTTCACGGGTTTTGAAACGTAATTGATTTTTATAATGGGGTTTAGCTGCTTTTCACTGCTGTGTTTATGCCGCTTTACACCCATTTGACTCACTTACAGAGAGATATCAATACATAGGTTTTAAGATTCTTACTAGTCAGATATATTCTTGGGCGGTGAATAGGGGGTGTTGAGTCCAGTTCACTGAGCAAGGAGTAGGTCTTGTCTCTTACATATTGGGTTTCTGGAACGGTATCTGAGCTAATTTGAAACCCGTGTTTTATGCATCACCCCACCTCACCTTTCCCGTTAAGCAGCCATAGTGTGTTTTCTAAACGTGTGACTCTGTTCTGTTTTGTAATTCAGTTCAAGGGTAGCGGTTTTTACATTCCCTCTATGAGTGATATCTTATGATAAGTGTCTTTTTCTGTGTGACTTATTTCACTTAGAATCGTCATATCTAAATCCACTCATCATGCTGCTACTAGCCTTATGACATTGATTTCATGGCTGAGTGATATTCCATTGTACATAAGGACCGCAACTTCTTTATCCATTCTTCTCTTTCCTGGGATATTTAAGGTGTAGCGAAGTGGAGGTTCTTGTCAACAGAGTAGCCCAAAACTTTGGGGTGCCTGTGGCTTGCTGAGTTTTAGTTTTCCGAATTTATACGCCCATGAGTGGAAGTGCGCTATGCTCTCTAAGCTGAGTTTTTTAGATGTTTCAGGACACACTGTACACTTCTCCAGAGTGGCTGTTGGCAATTTACATCCCGCCCATCAGCGTAGCAAGGCTCCCATTTCTCCATGGCCTGTCCTGCATTTCTGGTTTTGACACTTTATTCAGCATGGCCCTTTTGACCGATGGGAAGCGAGACTTCTTTGTAGCGCTGATTCGCCTTTCCAGGTTGCTTGGTTGGCCAAAAAGGGCGTATGCGTTTTTTCCTGAATATATTCAGGAAAAAACGCATACGCCCTTTTTGGCCAAGGGCATCATTGTCGAGGTTTTGCCGCTTTTCCTGTGCTTTAAAGGCGATTCGAATCTACCTCCTGAAATCTGTTTCCTGCAATTCTGCCTTGCTTTCAAATCCTCTTCGTTGCCTTCCCTCAATATATTTGTGGACGAGAGTTATCATTTCTAAGACTGCAGGTTTGTGAATTGCCGTGCCCCTGAGCTCCATTCTTCAACTCGCTTTCTTGGGAGCTGGCCGCAAAAGCGCAGGATTGCTTCAGGCCGTATTCTGGTTCCTGGCGGCAGGCTGAGCCTGTGGTTAATTCTTCTTCCTGATGGGAAAATAGAATGACCTGTGCCTGCCCCAACACCTAGAGCTAGTCTCTCATTGGTTCCCCCTCTTCCCGTTCATCCTCAGGACAATTAGCAACCTGTACGGAACAGGAGGATAAAGGTGCTGATTCTCCAAGGAGGGAGATTGCTAGTAAAGCGGCTGGAATGGCGAACCGGAGCACAAGGAGATGAGAAATGAGGTGCGTTTTAGAAACCTTTCCCGATCACACGGTGTACCATCTTCGGGGTTTCTCATGCATGTTTTCAATGTAGGACGATGCCCTTGAACCTGGAGATTTGGGACCCATGGGATGAGTACCACGCCGTATTACTTTAAAGGGTCTGCGTTAGCTCAGCCAACCTCACCAAACCTCTCAGCCCCACGAGTGTCCACCCTTATGTCTCAATCAGCTGTGGGTCTAGATATGGTCAATCCAGGTGGCATCACAGCCCCTGAACGAATTTTGTAAGAATTTCTCTCTCTTTCACTGTCTTTGTTTCACGGGTTTTTTAAAGTAATTGATTTTTATAATGGGGTTTAGCTGCTTTTCACTGCTGTGTTTATGCCGCTTTACACCCACTTGACTCACTTACAGAGAGATATCAATACATATGTTTTAAGATTCTTACTAGTCAGATATATTCTTGGGCGGTGAATAGGGGGTGTTGAGTCCAGTTCACTGAGCAAGGAGTAGGTCTTGTCTATTACATATTGGGTTTCTGGAACGGTATCTGAGCTAATTTGAAACCCTTGTTTTATGCATCACCCCACCTCACCTTTCCCGTTAAGCAGCCATAGTGTGTTTTCTAAACGTGTGACTCTGTTCTGTTTTGTAATTCAGTTCAAGGGTAGCGGTTTTGACATTCCCTCTATGAGTGATATCTCATGATAAGTGTCTTTTTCTGTGTGACTTATTTCACTTAGAATCGTCGTACCTAAATCCACTCATCATGCTGCTACTAGCCTTATGACGTTGATTTCATGGCTGAGTGATATTCCATTGTACATAAGGACCACAACTTCTTTATCCATTCTTCTCTTTCCTGGGATATTTAAGGTGTAACGAAGTGGAGGTTCTTGTCAACAGAGCAGCCCAAAACTTTGGGGTGCCTGTGTCTTGCTGATTTTTAGTTTTCCCAATTTATACGCCCATGAGAGGAAGTGCCCTATGGTCTCTAAGCTGAGTTTTTTAGATGTTTCAGGACACACCGTACACTTCTCCAGTGTGGCTGTTGGCAATTTACATCCCGCCCATCAGCGTAGCAAGGCTCCCATTTCTCCAAGGCCTGTCCAGCATTTCTGCTTTTGACACTTTATTCAGCATGGCCCTTTTGACCGATGGGAAGCGAGACTTCTTTGTAGCGCTGATTTGCCTTTCCAGGTTGCTTGGTTGGCCAAAAAGGGCGTATGCGTTTTTTCCTGAATATATTCAGGAAAAAACGCATACGCCCTTTTTGGCCAAGGGCATCATTGTCGAGGTTTTGCCGCTTTTCCTGTGCTTTAAAGGCGATTCGAATCTACCTCCTGAAATCTGTTTCCTGCAATTCTGCCTTGCTTTCAAATCCTCTTCGTTGCCTTCCCTCAATATATTTGTGGACGAGAGTTATCATTTCTAAGTCTGCAGGTTTGTGAATTGCAGTGCCCCTGAGCTCCATTCTTCAACTCGCTTTCTTGGGAGCTGGCCGCAAAAGCGCAGGATTGCTTCAGGCCGTATTCTGGTTCCTGGCGGCAGGCTGAGCCTGTGGTTAATTCTTCTTCCTGATGGGAAAATAGAATGACCTGTGCCTGCCCCAACACCTAGAGCTAGTCTCTCATTGGTTCCCCCTCTTCCCGTTCATCCTCAGGACAATTAGCAACCTGTACGGAACAGGAGGATAAAGGTGCTGATTCTCCAAGGAGGGAGATTGCTAGTAAAGCGGCTGGAATGGTGAACCGGAGCACAAGGAGATGAGAAATGAGGTGCGTTTTAGAAACCTTTCCCGATCACACGGTGTACCATCTTCGGGGTTTCTCATGCATGTTTTCAATGTAGGACGATGCCCTTGAACCTGGAGATTTGGGACCCATGGGATGGGTACCACGCCGTATTACTTTAAAGGGTCTGCGTTTTCTCACCCAACCTCACCAAACCTCTCAGCCCCAAGAGTGTCCACCCTTATGTCTCAATCAGCTGTGGGTCTAGATATGGTCAATCCAGGTGGCATCACAGCCCCTGAACGAATTTTGTAAGAATTTCTCTCTCTTTCACTGTCTTTGTTTCACGGGTTTTGAAACGTAATTGATTTTTATAATGGGGTTTAGCTGCTTTTCACTGCTGTGTTTATGCCGCTTTACACCCATTTGACTCACTTACAGAGAGATATCAATACATAGGTTTTAAGATTCTTACTAGTCAGATATATTCTTGGGCGGTGAATAGGGGGTGTTGAGTCCAGTTCACTGAGCAAGGAGTAGGTCTTGTCTCTTACATATTGGGTTTCTGGAACGGTATCTGAGCTAATTTGAAACCCGTGTTTTATGCATCACCCCACCTCACCTTTCCCGTTAAGCAGCCATAGTGTGTTTTCTAAACGTGTGACTCTGTTCTGTTTTGTAATTCAGTTCAAGGGTAGCGGTTTTTACATTCCCTCTATGAGTGATATCTTATGATAAGTGTCTTTTTCTGTGTGACTTATTTCACTTAGAATCGTCATATCTAAATCCACTCATCATGCTGCTACTAGCCTTATGACATTGATTTCATGGCTGAGTGATATTCCATTGTACATAAGGACCGCAACTTCTTTATCCATTCTTCTCTTTCCTGGGATATTTAAGGTGTAGCGAAGTGGAGATTCTTGTCAACAGAGTAGCCCAAAACTTTGGGGTGCCTGTGGCTTGCTGAGTTTTAGTTTTCCGAATTTATACGCCCATGAGTGGAAGTGCGCTATGCTCTCTAAGCTGAGTTTTTTAGATGTTTCAGGACACACTGTACACTTCTCCAGAGTGGCTGTTGGCAATTTACATCCCGCCCATCAGCGTAGCAAGGCTCCCATTTCTCCATGGCCTGTCCTGCATTTCTGGTTTTGACACTTTATTCAGCATGGCCCTTTTGACCGATGGGAAGCGAGACTTCTTTGTAGCGCTGATTCGCCTTTCCAGGTTGCTTGGTTGGCCAAAAAGGGCGTATGCGTTTTTTCCTGAATATATTCAGGAAAAAACGCATACGCCCTTTTTGGCCAAGGGCATCATTGTCGAGGTTTTGCCGCTTTTCCTGTGCTTTAAAGGCGATTCGAATCTACCTCCTGAAATCTGTTTCCTGCAATTCTGCCTTGCTTTCAAATCCTCTTCGTTGCCTTCCCTCAATATATTTGTGGACGAGAGTTATCATTTCTAAGACTGCAGGTTTGTGAATTGCCGTGCCCCTGAGCTCCATTCTTCAACTCGCTTTCTTGGGAGCTGGCCGCAAAAGCGCAGGATTGCTTCAGGCCGTATTCTGGTTCCTGGCGGCAGGCTGAGCCTGTGGTTAATTCTTCTTCCTGATGGGAAAATAGAATGACCTGTGCCTGCCCCAACACCTAGAGCTAGTCTCTCATTGGTTCCCCCTCTTCCCGTTCATCCTCAGGACAATTAGCAACCTGTACGGAACAGGAGGATAAAGGTGCTGATTCTCCAAGGAGGGAGATTGCTAGTAAAGCGGCTGGAATGGCGAACCGGAGCACAAGGAGATGAGAAATGAGGTGCGTTTTAGAAACCTTTCCCGATCACACGGTGTACCATCTTCGGGGTTTCTCATGCATGTTTTCAATGTAGGACGATGCCCTTGAACCTGGAGATTTGGGACCCATGGGATGAGTACCACGCCGTATTACTTTAAAGGGTCTGCGTTAGCTCAGCCAACCTCACCAAACCTCTCAGCCCCACGAGTGTCCACCCTTATGTCTCAATCAGCTGTGGGTCTAGATATGGTCAATCCAGGTGGCATCACAGCCCCTGAACGAATTTTGTAAGAATTTCTCTCTCTTTCACTGTCTTTGTTTCACGGGTTTTTTAAAGTAATTGATTTTTATAATGGGGTTTAGCTGCTTTTCACTGCTGTGTTTATGCCGCTTTACACCCACTTGACTCACTTACAGAGAGATATCAATACATATGTTTTAAGATTCTTACTAGTCAGATATATTCTTGGGCGGTGAATAGGGGGTGTTGAGTCCAGTTCACTGAGCAAGGAGTAGGTCTTGTCTATTACATATTGGGTTTCTGGAACGGTATCTGAGCTAATTTGAAACCCTTGTTTTATGCATCACCCCACCTCACCTTTCCCGTTAAGCAGCCATAGTGTGTTTTCTAAACGTGTGACTCTGTTCTGTTTTGTAATTCAGTTCAAGGGTAGCGGTTTTGACATTCCCTCTATGAGTGATATCTCATGATAAGTGTCTTTTTCTGTGTGACTTATTTCACTTAGAATCGTCGTACCTAAATCCACTCATCATGCTGCTACTAGCCTTATGACGTTGATTTCATGGCTGAGTGATATTCCATTGTACATAAGGACCACAACTTCTTTATCCATTCTTCTCTTTCCTGGGATATTTAAGGTGTAACGAAGTGGAGGTTCTTGTCAACAGAGCAGCCCAAAACTTTGGGGTGCCTGTGTCTTGCTGATTTTTAGTTTTCCCAATTTATACGCCCATGAGAGGAAGTGCCCTATGGTCTCTAAGCTGAGTTTTTTAGATGTTTCAGGACACACCGTACACTTCTCCAGTGTGGCTGTTGGCAATTTACATCCCGCCCATCAGCGTAGCAAGGCTCCCATTTCTCCAAGGCCTGTCCAGCATTTCTGCTTTTGACACTTTATTCAGCATGGCCCTTTTGACCGATGGGAAGCGAGACTTCTTTGTAGCGCTGATTTGCCTTTCCAGGTTGCTTGGTTGGCCAAAAAGGGCGTATGCGTTTTTTCCTGAATATATTCAGGAAAAAACGCATACGCCCTTTTTGGCCAAGGGCATCATTGTCGAGGTTTTGCCGCTTTTCCTGTGCTTTAAAGGCGATTCGAATCTACCTCCTGAAATCTGTTTCCTGCAATTCTGCCTTGCTTTCAAATCCTCTTCGTTGCCTTCCCTCAATATATTTGTGGACGAGAGTTATCATTTCTAAGTCTGCAGGTTTGTGAATTGCAGTGCCCCTGAGCTCCATTCTTCAACTCGCTTTCTTGGGAGCTGGCCGCAAAAGCGCAGGATTGCTTCAGGCCGTATTCTGGTTCCTGGCGGCAGGCTGAGCCTGTGGTTAATTCTTCTTCCTGATGGGAAAATAGAATGACCTGTGCCTGCCCCAACACCTAGAGCTAGTCTCTCATTGGTTCCCCCTCTTCCCGTTCATCCTCAGGACAATTAGCAACCTCTACGGAACAGGAGGATAAAGGTGCTGATTCTCCAAGGAGGGAGATTGCTAGTAAAGCGGCTGGAATGGCGAACCGGAGCACAAGGAGATGAGAAATGAGGTGCGTTTTAGAAACCTTTCCCGATCACACGGTGTACCATCTTCGGGGTTTCTCATGCATGTTTTCAATGTAGGACGATGCCCTTGAACCTGGAGATTTGGGACCCATGGGATGGGTACCACGCCGTATTACTTTAAAGGGTCTGCGTTTTCTCACCCAACCTCACCAAACCTCTCAGCCTCAAGAGTGTCCACCCTTATGTCTCAATCAGCTGTGGGTCTAGATATGGTCAATCCAGGTGGCATCACAGCCCCTGAACGAATTTTGTAAGAATTTCTCTCTCTTTCACTGTCTTTGTTTCACGGGTTTTGAAACGTAATTGATTTTTATAATGGGGTTTAGCTGCTTTTCACTGCTGTGTTTATGCCGCTTTACACCCATTTGACTCACTTACAGAGAGATATCAATACATAGGTTTTAAGATTCTTACTAGTCAGATATATTCTTGGGCGGTGAATAGGGGGTGTTGAGTCCAGTTCACTGAGCAAGGAGTAGGTCTTGTCTATTACATATTGGGTTTCTGGAACGGTATCTGAGCTAATTTGAAACCCGTGTTTTATGCATCACCCCACCTCACCTTTCCCGTTAAGCAGCCATAGTGTGTTTTCTAAACGTGTGACTCTGTTCTGTTTTGTAATTCAGTTCAAGGGTAGCGGTTTTGACATTCCCTCTATAAGTGATATCTCATGATAAGTGTCTTTTTCTGTGTGACTTATTTCACTTAGAATCGTCGTACCTAAATCCACTCATCATGCTGCTACTAGCCTTATGACGTTGATTTCATGGCTGAGTGATATTCCATTGTACATAAGGACCACAACTTCTTTATCCATTCTTCTCTTTCCTGGGATATTTAAGGTGTAACGAAGTGGAGGTTCTTGTCAACAGAGCAGCCCAAAACTTTGGGGTGCCTGTGTCTTGCTGATTTTTAGTTTTCCCAATTTATACGCCCATGAGAGGAAGTGCCCTATGGTCTCTAAGCTGAGTTTTTTAGATGTTTCAGGACACACCGTACACTTCTCCAGTGTGGCTGTTGGCAATTTACATCCCGCCCATCAGCGTAGCAAGGCTCCCATTTCTCCAAGGCCTGTCCAGCATTTCTGCTTTTGACACTTTATTCAGCATGGCCCTTTTGACCGATGGGAAGCGAGACTTCTTTGTAGCGCTGATTTGCCTTTCCAGGTTGCTTGGTTGGCCAAAAAGGGCGTATGCGTTTTTTCCTGAATATATTCAGGAAAAAACGCATACGCCCTTTTTGGCCAAGGGCATCATTGTCGAGGTTTTGCCGCTTTTCCTCTGCTTTAAAGGCGATTCGAATCTACCTCCTGAAATCTGTTTCCTGCAATTCTGCCTTGCTTTCAAATCCTCTTCGTTGCCTTCCCTCAATATATTTGTGGACGAGAGTTATCATTTCTAAGTCTGCAGGTTTGTGAATTGCAGTGCCCCTGAGCTCCATTCTTCAACTCGCTTTCTTGGGAGCTGGCCGCAAAAGCGCAGGATTGCTTCAGGCCGTATTCTGGTTCCTGGCGGCAGGCTGAGCCTGTGGTTAATTCTTCTTCCTGATGGGAAAATAGAATGACCTGTGCCTGCCCCAACACCTAGAGCTAGTCTCTCATTGGTTCCCCCTCTTCCCGTTCATCCTCAGGACAATTAGCAACCTGTACGGAACAGGAGGATAAAGGTGCTGATTCTCCAAGGAGGGAGATTGCTAGTAAAGCGGCTGGAATGGTGAACCGGAGCACAAGGAGATGAGAAATGAGGTGCGTTTTAGAAACCTTTCCCGATCACACGGTGTACCATCTTCGGGGTTTCTCATGCATGTTTTCAATGTAGGACGATGCCCTTGAACCTGGAGATTTGGGACCCATGGGATGGGTACCACGCCGTATTACTTTAAAGGGTCTGCGTTTTCTCACCCAACCTCACCAAACCTCTCAGCCCCAAGAGTGTCCACCCTTATGTCTCAATCAGCTGTGGGTCTAGATATGGTCAATCCAGGTGGCATCACAGCCCCTGAACGAATTTTGTAAGAATTTCTCTCTCTTTCACTGTCTTTGTTTCACGGGTTTTGAAACGTAATTGATTTTTATAATGGGGTTTAGCTGCTTTTCACTGCTGTGTTTATGCCGCTTTACACCCATTTGACTCACTTACAGAGAGATATCAATACATAGGTTTTAAGATTCTTACTAGTCAGATATATTCTTGGGCGGTGAATAGGGGGTGTTGAGTCCAGTTCACTGAGCAAGGAGTAGGTCTTGTCTCTTACATATTGGGTTTCTGGAACGGTATCTGAGCTAATTTGAAACCCGTGTTTTATGCATCACCCCACCTCACCTTTCCCGTTAAGCAGCCATAGTGTGTTTTCTAAACGTGTGACTCTGTTCTGTTTTGTAATTCAGTTCAAGGGTAGCGGTTTTTACATTCCCTCTATGAGTGATATCTTATGATAAGTGTCTTTTTCTGTGTGACTTATTTCACTTAGAATCGTCATATCTAAATCCACTCATCATGCTGCTACTAGCCTTATGACATTGATTTCATGGCTGAGTGATATTCCATTGTACATAAGGACCGCAACTTCTTTATCCATTCTTCTCTTTCCTGGGATATTTAAGGTGTAGCGAAGTGGAGGTTCTTGTCAACAGAGTAGCCCAAAACTTTGGGGTGCCTGTGGCTTGCTGAGTTTTAGTTTTCCGAATTTATACGCCCATGAGTGGAAGTGCGCTATGCTCTCTAAGCTGAGTTTTTTAGATGTTTCAGGACACACTGTACACTTCTCCAGAGTGGCTGTTGGCAATTTACATCCCGCCCATCAGCGTAGCAAGGCTCCCATTTCTCCATGGCCTGTCCTGCATTTCTGGTTTTGACACTTTATTCAGCATGGCCCTTTTGACCGATGGGAAGCGAGACTTCTTTGTAGCGCTGATTCGCCTTTCCAGGTTGCTTGGTTGGCCAAAAAGGGCGTATGCGTTTTTTCCTGAATATATTCAGGAAAAAACGCATACGCCCTTTTTGGCCAAGGGCATCATTGTCGAGGTTTTGCCGCTTTTCCTGTGCTTTAAAGGCGATTCGAATCTACCTCCTGAAATCTGTTTCCTGCAATTCTGCCTTGCTTTCAAATCCTCTTCGTTGCCTTCCCTCAATATATTTGTGGACGAGAGTTATCATTTCTAAGACTGCAGGTTTGTGAATTGCCGTGCCCCTGAGCTCCATTCTTCAACTCGCTTTCTTGGGAGCTGGCCGCAAAAGCGCAGGATTGCTTCAGGCCGTATTCTGGTTCCTGGCGGCAGGCTGAGCCTGTGGTTAATTCTTCTTCCTGATGGGAAAATAGAATGACCTGTGCCTGCCCCAACACCTAGAGCTAGTCTCTCATTGGTTCCCCCTCTTCCCGTTCATCCTCAGGACAATTAGCAACCTGTACGGAACAGGAGGATAAAGGTGCTGATTCTCCAAGGAGGGAGATTGCTAGTAAAGCGGCTGGAATGGCGAACCGGAGCACAAGGAGATGAGAAATGAGGTGCGTTTTAGAAACCTTTCCCGATCACACGGTGTACCATCTTCGGGGTTTCTCATGCATGTTTTCAATGTAGGACGATGCCCTTGAACCTGGAGATTTGGGACCCATGGGATGAGTACCACGCCGTATTACTTTAAAGGGTCTGCGTTAGCTCAGCCAACCTCACCAAACCTCTCAGCCCCACGAGTGTCCACCCTTATGTCTCAATCAGCTGTGGGTCTAGATATGGTCAATCCAGGTGGCATCACAGCCCCTGAACGAATTTTGTAAGAATTTCTCTCTCTTTCACTGTCTTTGTTTCACGGGTTTTTTAAAGTAATTGATTTTTATAATGGGGTTTAGCTGCTTTTCACTGCTGTGTTTATGCCGCTTTACACCCACTTGACTCACTTACAGAGAGATATCAATACATATGTTTTAAGATTCTTACTAGTCAGATATATTCTTGGGCGGTGAATAGGGGGTGTTGAGTCCAGTTCACTGAGCAAGGAGTAGGTCTTGTCTATTACATATTGGGTTTCTGGAACGGTATCTGAGCTAATTTGAAACCCTTGTTTTATGCATCACCCCACCTCACCTTTCCCGTTAAGCAGCCATAGTGTGTTTTCTAAACGTGTGACTCTGTTCTGTTTTGTAATTCAGTTCAAGGGTAGCGGTTTTGACATTCCCTCTATGAGTGATATCTCATGATAAGTGTCTTTTTCTGTGTGACTTATTTCACTTAGAATCGTCGTACCTAAATCCACTCATCATGCTGCTACTAGCCTTATGACGTTGATTTCATGGCTGAGTGATATTCCATTGTACATAAGGACCACAACTTCTTTATCCATTCTTCTCTTTCCTGGGATATTTAAGGTGTAACGAAGTGGAGGTTCTTGTCAACAGAGCAGCCCAAAACTTTGGGGTGCCTGTGTCTTGCTGATTTTTAGTTTTCCCAATTTATACGCCCATGAGAGGAAGTGCCCTATGGTCTCTAAGCTGAGTTTTTTAGATGTTTCAGGACACACCGTACACTTCTCCAGTGTGGCTGTTGGCAATTTACATCCCGCCCATCAGCGTAGCAAGGCTCCCATTTCTCCAAGGCCTGTCCAGCATTTCTGCTTTTGACACTTTATTCAGCATGGCCCTTTTGACCGATGGGAAGCGAGACTTCTTTGTAGCGCTGATTTGCCTTTCCAGGTTGCTTGGTTGGCCAAAAAGGGCGTATGCGTTTTTTCCTGAATATATTCAGGAAAAAACGCATACGCCCTTTTTGGCCAAGGGCATCATTGTCGAGGTTTTGCCGCTTTTCCTGTGCTTTAAAGGCGATTCGAATCTACCTCCTGAAATCTGTTTCCTGCAATTCTGCCTTGCTTTCAAATCCTCTTCGTTGCCTTCCCTCAATATATTTGTGGACGAGAGTTATCATTTCTAAGTCTGCAGGTTTGTGAATTGCAGTGCCCCTGAGCTCCATTCTTCAACTCGCTTTCTTGGGAGCTGGCCGCAAAAGCGCAGGATTGCTTCAGGCCGTATTCTGGTTCCTGGCGGCAGGCTGAGCCTGTGGTTAATTCTTCTTCCTGATGGGAAAATAGAATGACCTGTGCCTGCCCCAACACCTAGAGCTAGTCTCTCATTGGTTCCCCCTCTTCCCGTTCATCCTCAGGACAATTAGCAACCTGTACGGAACAGGAGGATAAAGGTGCTGATTCTCCAAGGAGGGAGATTGCTAGTAAAGCGGCTGGAATGGCGAACCGGAGCACAAGGAGATGAGAAATGAGGTGCGTTTTAGAAACCTTTCCCGATCACACGGTGTACCATCTTCGGGGTTTCTCATGCATGTTTTCAATGTAGGACGATGCCCTTGAACCTGGAGATTTGGGACCCATGGGATGGGTACCACGCCGTATTACTTTAAAGGGTCTGCGTTTTCTCACCCAACCTCACCAAACCTCTCAGCCTCAAGAGTGTCCACCCTTATGTCTCAATCAGCTGTGGGTCTAGATATGGTCAATCCAGGTGGCATCACAGCCCCTGAACGAATTTTGTAAGAATTTCTCTCTCTTTCACTGTCTTTGTTTCACGGGTTTTGAAACGTAATTGATTTTTATAATGGGGTTTAGCTGCTTTTCACTGCTGTGTTTATGCCGCTTTACACCCATTTGACTCACTTACAGAGAGATATCAATACATAGGTTTTAAGATTCTTACTAGTCAGATATATTCTTGGGCGGTGAATAGGGGGTGTTGAGTCCAGTTCACTGAGCAAGGAGTAGGTCTTGTCTATTACATATTGGGTTTCTGGAACGGTATCTGAGCTAATTTGAAACCCGTGTTTTATGCATCACCCCACCTCACCTTTCCCGTTAAGCAGCCATAGTGTGTTTTCTAAACGTGTGACTCTGTTCTGTTTTGTAATTCAGTTCAAGGGTAGCGGTTTTTACATTCCCTCTATGAGTGATATCTTATGATAAGTGTCTTTTTCTGTGTGACTTATTTCACTTAGAATCGTCATATCTAAATCCACTCATCATGCTGCTACTAGCCTTATGACATTGATTTCATGGCTGAGTGATATTCCATTGTACATAAGGACCGCAACTTCTTTATCCATTCTTCTCTTTCCTGGGATATTTAAGGTGTAGCGAAGTGGAGGTTCTTGTCAACAGAGTAGCCCAAAACTTTGGGGTGCCTGTGGCTTGCTGAGTTTTAGTTTTCCGAATTTATACGCCCATGAGTGGAAGTGCGCTATGCTCTCTAAGCTGAGTTTTTTAGATGTTTCAGGACACACTGTACACTTCTCCAGAGTGGCTGTTGGCAATTTACATCCCGCCCATCAGCGTAGCAAGGCTCCCATTTCTCCATGGCCTGTCCTGCATTTCTGGTTTTGACACTTTATTCAGCATGGCCCTTTTGACCGATGGGAAGCGAGACTTCTTTGTAGCGCTGATTCGCCTTTCCAGGTTGCTTGGTTGGCCAAAAAGGGCGTATGCGTTTTTTCCTGAATATATTCAGGAAAAAACGCATACGCCCTTTTTGGCCAAGGGCATCATTGTCGAGGTTTTGCCGCTTTTCCTGTGCTTTAAAGGCGATTCGAATCTACCTCCTGAAATCTGTTTCCTGCAATTCTGCCTTGCTTTCAAATCCTCTTCGTTGCCTTCCCTCAATATATTTGTGGACGAGAGTTATCATTTCTAAGTCTGCAGGTTTGTGAATTGCAGTGCCCCTGAGCTCCATTCTTCAACTCGCTTTCTTGGGAGCTGGCCGCAAAAGCGCAGGATTGCTTCAGGCCGTATTCTGGTTCCTGGCGGCAGGCTGAGCCTGTGGTTAATTCTTCTTCCTGATGGGAAAATAGAATGACCTGTGCCTGCCCCAACACCTAGAGCTAGTCTCTCATTGGTTCCCCCTCTTCCCGTTCATCCTCAGGACAATTAGCAACCTGTACGGAACAGGAGGATAAAGGTGCTGATTCTCCAAGGAGGGAGATTGCTAGTAAAGCGGCTGGAATGGCGAACCGGAGCACAAGGAGATGAGAAATGAGGTGCGTTTTAGAAACCTTTCCCGATCACACGGTGTACCATCTTCGGGGTTTCTCATGCATGTTTTCAATGTAGGACGATGCCCTTGAACCTGGAGATTTGGGACCCATGGGATGGGTACCACGCCGTATTACTTTAAAGGGTCTGCGTTAGCTCAGCCAACCTCACCAAACCTCTCAGCCCCACGAGTGTCCACCCTTATGTCTCAATCAGCTGTGGGTCTAGATATGGTCAATCCAGGTGGCATCACAGCCCCTGAACGAATTTTGTAAGAATTTCTCTCTCTTTCACTGTCTTTGTTTCACGGGTTTCTTAAAGTAATTGATTTTTATAATGGGGTTTAGCTGCTTTTCACTGCTGTGTTTATGCCGCTTTACACCCACTTGACTCACTTACAGAGAGATATCAATACATAGGTTTTAAGATTCTTACTAGTCAGATATATTCTTGGGCGGTGAATAGGGGGTGTTGAGTCCAGTTCACTGAGCAAGGAGTAGGTCTTGTCTATTACATATTGGGTTTCTGGAACGGTATCTGAGCTAATTTGAAACCCTTGTTTTATGCATCACCCCACCTCACCTTTCCCGTTAAGCAGCCATAGTGTGTTTTCTAAACGTGTGACTCTGTTCTGTTTTGTAATTCAGTTCAAGGGTAGCGGTTTTGACATTCCCTCTATAAGTGATATCTCATGATAAGTGTCTTTTTCTGTGTGACTTATTTCACTTAGAATCGTCGTACCTAAATCCACTCATCATGCTGCTACTAGCCTTATGACGTTGATTTCATGGCTGAGTGATATTCCATTGTACATAAGGACCACAACTTCTTTATCCATTCTTCTCTTTCCTGGGATATTTAAGGTGTAACGAAGTGGAGGTTCTTGTCAACAGAGCAGCCCAAAACTTTGGGGTGCCTGTGTCTTGCTGATTTTTAGTTTTCCCAATTTATACGCCCATGAGAGGAAGTGCCCTATGGTCTCTAAGCTGAGTTTTTTAGATGTTTCAGGACACACCGTACACTTCTCCAGTGTGGCTGTTGGCAATTTACATCCCGCCCATCAGCGTAGCAAGGCTCCCATTTCTCCAAGGCCTGTCCAGCATTTCTGCTTTTGACACTTTATTCAGCATGGCCCTTTTGACCGATGGGAAGCGAGACTTCTTTGTAGCGCTGATTTGCCTTTCCAGGTTGCTTGGTTGGCCAAAAAGGGCGTATGCGTTTTTTCCTGAATATATTCAGGAAAAAACGCATACGCCCTTTTTGGCCAAGGGCATCATTGTCGAGGTTTTGCCGCTTTTCCTCTGCTTTAAAGGCGATTCGAATCTACCTCCTGAAATCTGTTTCCTGCAATTCTGCCTTGCTTTCAAATCCTCTTCGTTGCCTTCCCTCAATATATTTGTGGACGAGAGTTATCATTTCTAAGTCTGCAGGTTTGTGAATTGCAGTGCCCCTGAGCTCCATTCTTCAACTCGCTTTCTTGGGAGCTGGCCGCAAAAGCGCAGGATTGCTTCAGGCCGTATTCTGGTTCCTGGCGGCAGGCTGAGCCTGTGGTTAATTCTTCTTCCTGATGGGAAAATAGAATGACCTGTGCCTGCCCCAACACCTAGAGCTAGTCTCTCATTGGTTCCCCCTCTTCCCGTTCATCCTCAGGACAATTAGCAACCTCTACGGAACAGGAGGATAAAGGTGCTGATTCTCCAAGGAGGGAGATTGCTAGTAAAGCGGCTGGAATGGTGAACCGGAGCACAAGGAGATGAGAAATGAGGTGCGTTTTAGAAACCTTTCCCGATCACACGGTGTACCATCTTCGGGGTTTCTCATGCATGTTTTCAATGTAGGACGATGCCCTTGAACCTGGAGATTTGGGACCCATGGGATGGGTACCACGCCGTATTACTTTAAAGGGTCTGCGTTTTCTCACCCAACCTCACCAAACCTCTCAGCCCCAAGAGTGTCCACCCTTATGTCTCAATCAGCTGTGGGTCTAGATATGGTCAATCCAGGTGGCATCACAGCCCCTGAACGAATTTTGTAAGAATTTCTCTCTCTTTCACTGTCTTTGTTTCACGGGTTTTGAAACGTAATTGATTTTTATAATGGGGTTTAGCTGCTTTTCACTGCTGTGTTTATGCCGCTTTACACCCATTTGACTCACTTACAGAGAGATATCAATACATAGGTTTTAAGATTCTTACTAGTCAGATATATTCTTGGGCGGTGAATAGGGGGTGTTGAGTCCAGTTCACTGAGCAAGGAGTAGGTCTTGTCTATTACATATTGGGTTTCTGGAACGGTATCTGAGCTAATTTGAAACCCGTGTTTTATGCATCACCCCACCTCACCTTTCCCGTTAAGCAGCCATAGTGTGTTTTCTAAACGTGTGACTCTGTTCTGTTTTGTAATTCAGTTCAAGGGTAGCGGTTTTTACATTCCCTCTATGAGTGATATCTTATGATAAGTGTCTTTTTCTGTGTGACTTATTTCACTTAGAATCGTCATATCTAAATCCACTCATCATGCTGCTACTAGCCTTATGACATTGATTTCATGGCTGAGTGATATTCCATTGTACATAAGGACCGCAACTTCTTTATCCATTCTTCTCTTTCCTGGGATATTTAAGGTGTAGCGAAGTGGAGGTTCTTGTCAACAGAGTAGCCCAAAACTTTGGGGTGCCTGTGGCTTGCTGAGTTTTAGTTTTCCGAATTTATACGCCCATGAGTGGAAGTGCGCTATGCTCTCTAAGCTGAGTTTTTTAGATGTTTCAGGACACACTGTACACTTCTCCAGAGTGGCTGTTGGCAATTTACATCCCGCCCATCAGCGTAGCAAGGCTCCCATTTCTCCATGGCCTGTCCTGCATTTCTGGTTTTGACACTTTATTCAGCATGGCCCTTTTGACCGATGGGAAGCGAGACTTCTTTGTAGCGCTGATTCGCCTTTCCAGGTTGCTTGGTTGGCCAAAAAGGGCGTATGCGTTTTTTCCTGAATATATTCAGGAAAAAACGCATACGCCCTTTTTGGCCAAGGGCATCATTGTCGAGGTTTTGCCGCTTTTCCTGTGCTTTAAAGGCGATTCGAATCTACCTCCTGAAATCTGTTTCCTGCAATTCTGCCTTGCTTTCAAATCCTCTTCGTTGCCTTCCCTCAATATATTTGTGGACGAGAGTTATCATTTCTAAGTCTGCAAGTTTGTGAATTGCAGTGCCCCTGAGCTCCATTCTTCAACTCGCTTTCTTGGGAGCTGGCCGCAAAAGCGCAGGATTGCTTCAGGCCGTATTCTGGTTCCTGGCGGCAGGCTGAGCCTGTGGTTAATTCTTCTTCCTGATGGGAAAATAGAATGACCTGTGCCTGCCCCAACACCTAGAGCTAGTCTCTCATTGGTTCCCCCTCTTCCCGTTCATCCTCAGGACAATTAGCAACCTGTACGGAACAGGAGGATAAAGGTGCTGATTCTCCAAGGAGGGAGATTGCTAGTAAAGCGGCTGGAATGGCGAACCGGAGCACAAGGAGATGAGAAATGAGGTGCGTTTTAGAAACCTTTCCCGATCACACGGTGTACCATCTTCGGGGTTTCTCATGCATGTTTTCAATGTAGGACGATGCCCTTGAACCTGGAGATTTGGGACCCATGGGATGGGTACCACGCCGTATTACTTTAAAGGGTCTGCGTTAGCTCAGCCAACCTCACCAAACCTCTCAGCCCCACGAGTGTCCACCCTTATGTCTCAATCAGCTGTGGGTCTAGATATGGTCAATCCAGGTGGCATCACAGCCCCTGAACGAATTTTGTAAGAATTTCTCTCTCTTTCACTGTCTTTGTTTCACGGGTTTTGAAACGTAATTGATTTTTATAATGGGGTTTAGCTGCTTTTCACTGCTGTGTTTATGCCGCTTTACACCCATTTGACTCACTTACAGAGAGATATCAATACATAGGTTTTAAGATTCTTACTAGTCAGATATATTCTTGGGCGGTGAATAGGGGGTGTTGAGTCCAGTTCACTGAGCAAGGAGTAGGTCTTGTCTATTACATATTGGGTTTCTGGAACGGTATCTGAGCTAATTTGAAACCCGTGTTTTATGCATCACCCCACCTCACCTTTCCCGTTAAGCAGCCATAGTGTGTTTTCTAAACGTGTGACTCTGTTCTGTTTTGTAATTCAGTTCAAGGGTAGCGGTTTTTACATTCCCTCTATGAGTGATATCTTATGATAAGTGTCTTTTTCTGTGTGACTTATTTCACTTAGAATCGTCATATCTAAATCCACTCATCATGCTGCTACTAGCCTTATGACATTGATTTCATGGCTGAGTGATATTCCATTGTACATAAGGACCGCAACTTCTTTATCCATTCTTCTCTTTCCTGGGATATTTAAGGTGTAGCGAAGTGGAGGTTCTTGTCAACAGAGTAGCCCAAAACTTTGGGGTGCCTGTGGCTTGCTGAGTTTTAGTTTTCCGAATTTATACGCCCATGAGTGGAAGTGCGCTATGCTCTCTAAGCTGAGTTTTTTAGATGTTTCAGGACACACTGTACACTTCTCCAGAGTGGCTGTTGGCAATTTACATCCCGCCCATCAGCGTAGCAAGGCTCCCATTTCTCCATGGCCTGTCCTGCATTTCTGGTTTTGACACTTTATTCAGCATGGCCCTTTTGACCGATGGGAAGCGAGACTTCTTTGTAGCGCTGATTCGCCTTTCCAGGTTGCTTGGTTGGCCAAAAAGGGCGTATGCGTTTTTTCCTGAATATATTCAGGAAAAAACGCATACGCCCTTTTTGGCCAAGGGCATCATTGTCGAGGTTTTGCCGCTTTTCCTGTGCTTTAAAGGCGATTCGAATCTACCTCCTGAAATCTGTTTCCTGCAATTCTGCCTTGCTTTCAAATCCTCTTCGTTGCCTTCCCTCAATATATTTGTGGACGAGAGTTATCATTTCTAAGTCTGCAGGTTTGTGAATTGCAGTGCCCCTGAGCTCCATTCTTCAACTCGCTTTCTTGGGAGCTGGCCGCAAAAGCGCAGGATTGCTTCAGGCCGTATTCTGGTTCCTGGCGGCAGGCTGAGCCTGTGGTTAATTCTTCTTCCTGATGGGAAAATAGAATGACCTGTGCCTGCCCCAACACCTAGAGCTAGTCTCTCATTGGTTCCCCCTCTTCCCGTTCATCCTCAGGACAATTAGCAACCTGTACGGAACAGGAGGATAAAGGTGCTGATTCTCCAAGGAGGGAGATTGCTAGTAAAGCGGCTGGAATGGCGAACCGGAGCACAAGGAGATGAGAAATGAGGTGCGTTTTAGAAACCTTTCCCGATCACACGGTGTACCATCTTCGGGGTTTCTCATGCATGTTTTCAATGTAGGACGATGCCCTTGAACCTGGAGATTTGGGACCCATGGGATGGGTACCACGCCGTATTACTTTAAAGGGTCTGCGTTAGCTCAGCCAACCTCACCAAACCTCTCAGCCCCACGAGTGTCCACCCTTATGTCTCAATCAGCTGTGGGTCTAGATATGGTCAATCCAGGTGGCATCACAGCCCCTGAACGAATTTTGTAAGAATTTCTCTCTCTTTCACTGTCTTTGTTTCACGGGTTTCTTAAAGTAATTGATTTTTATAATGGGGTTTAGCTGCTTTTCACTGCTGTGTTTATGCCGCTTTACACCCACTTGACTCACTTACAGAGAGATATCAATACATAGGTTTTAAGATTCTTACTAGTCAGATATATTCTTGGGCGGTGAATAGGGGGTGTTGAGTCCAGTTCACTGAGCAAGGAGTAGGTCTTGTCTATTACATATTGGGTTTCTGGAACGGTATCTGAGGTAATTTGAAACCCTTGTTTTATGCATCACCCCACCTCACCTTTCCCGTTAAGCAGCCATAGTGTGTTTTCTAAACGTGTGACTCTGTTCTGTTTTGTAATTCAGTTCAAGGGTAGCGGTTTTGACATTCCCTCTATAAGTGATATCTCATGATAAGTGTCTTTTTCTGTGTGACTTATTTCACTTAGAATCGTCGTACCTAAATCCACTCATCATGCTGCTACTAGCCTTATGACGTTGATTTCATGGCTGAGTGATATTCCATTGTACATAAGGACCACAACTTCTTTATCCATTCTTCTCTTTCCTGGGATATTTAAGGTGTAACGAAGTGGAGGTTCTTGTCAACAGAGCAGCCCAAAACTTTGGGGTGCCTGTGTCTTGCTGATTTTTAGTTTTCCCAATTTATACGCCCATGAGAGGAAGTGCTCTATGGTCTCTAAGCTGAGTTTTTTAGATGTTTCAGGACACACCGTACACTTCTCCAGTGTGGCTGTTGGCAATTTACATCCCGCCCATCAGTGTAGCAAGGCTCCCATTTCTCCAAGGCCTGTCCAGCATTTCTGCTTTTGACACTTTATTCAGCATGGCCCTTTTGACCGATGGGAAGCGAGACTTCTTTGTAGCGCTGATTTGCCTTTCCAGGTTGCTTGGTTGGCCAAAAAGGGCGTATGCGTTTTTTCCTGAATATATTCAGGAAAAAACGCATACGCCCTTTTTGGCCAAGGGCATCATTGTCGAGGTTTTACCGCTTTTCCTCTGCTTTAAAGGCGATTCGAATCTACCTCCTGAAATCTGTTTCCTGCAATTCTGCCTTGCTTTCAAATCCTCTTCGTTGCCTTCCCTCAATATATTTGTGGACGAGAGTTATCATTTCTAAGTCTGCAGGTTTGTGAATTGCAGTGCCCCTGAGCTCCATTCTTCAACTCGCTTTCTTGGGAGCTGGCCGCAAAAGCGCAGGATTGCTTCAGGCCGTATTCTGGTTCCTGGCGGCAGGCTGAGCCTGTGGTTAATTCTTCTTCCTGATGGGAAAATAGAATGACCTGTGCCTGCCCCAACACCTAGAGCTAGTCTCTCATTGGTTCCCCCTCTTCCCGTTCATCCTCAGGACAATTAGCAACCTGTACGGAACAGGAGGATAAAGGTGCTGATTCTCCAAGGAGGGAGATTGCTAGTAAAGCGGCTGGAATGGCGAACCGGAGCACAAGGAGATGAGAAATGAGGTGCGTTTTAGAAACCTTTCCCGATCACACGGTGTACCATCTTCGGGGTTTCTCATGCATGTTTTCAATGTAGGACGATGCCCTTGAACCTGGAGATTTGGGACCCATGGGATGGGTACCACGCCGTATTACTTTAAAGGGTCTGCGTTAGCTCAGCCAACCTCACCAAACCTCTCAGCCCCACGAGTGTCCACCCTTATGTCTCAATCAGCTGTGGGTCTAGATATGGTCAATCCAGGTGGCATCACAGCCCCTGAACGAATTTTGTAAGAATTTCTCTCTCTTTCACTGTCTTTGTTTCACGGGTTTTGAAACGTAATTGATTTTTATAATGGGGTTTAGCTGCTTTTCACTGCTGTGTTTATGCCGCTTTACACCCATTTGACTCACTTACAGAGAGATATCAATACATAGGTTTTAAGATTCTTACTAGTCAGATATATTCTTGGGCGGTGAATAGGGGGTGTTGAGTCCAGTTCACTGAGCAAGGAGTAGGTCTTGTCTATTACATATTGGGTTTCTGGAACGGTATCTGAGCTAATTTGAAACCCGTGTTTTATGCATCACCCCACCTCACCTTTCCCGTTAAGCAGCCATAGTGTGTTTTCTAAACGTGTGACTCTGTTCTGTTTTGTAATTCAGTTCAAGGGTAGCGGTTTTTACATTCCCTCTATGAGTGATATCTTATGATAAGTGTCTTTTTCTGTGTGACTTATTTCACTTAGAATCGTCATATCTAAATCCACTCATCATGCTGCTACTAGCCTTATGACATTGATTTCATGGCTGAGTGATATTCCATTGTACATAAGGACCGCAACTTCTTTATCCATTCTTCTCTTTCCTGGGATATTTAAGGTGTAGCGAAGTGGAGGTTCTTGTCAACAGAGTAGCCCAAAACTTTGGGGTGCCTGTGGCTTGCTGAGTTTTAGTTTTCCGAATTTATACGCCCATGAGTGGAAGTGCGCTATGCTCTCTAAGCTGAGTTTTTTAGATGTTTCAGGACACACTGTACACTTCTCCAGAGTGGCTGTTGGCAATTTACATCCCGCCCATCAGCGTAGCAAGGCTCCCATTTCTCCATGGCCTGTCCTGCATTTCTGGTTTTGACACTTTATTCAGCATGGCCCTTTTGACCGATGGGAAGCGAGACTTCTTTGTAGCGCTGATTCGCCTTTCCAGGTTGCTTGGTTGGCCAAAAAGGGCGTATGCGTTTTTTCCTGAATATATTCAGGAAAAAACGCATACGCCCTTTTTGGCCAAGGGCATCATTGTCGAGGTTTTGCCGCTTTTCCTGTGCTTTAAAGGCGATTCGAATCTACCTCCTGAAATCTGTTTCCTGCAATTCTGCCTTGCTTTCAAATCCTCTTCGTTGCCTTCCCTCAATATATTTGTGGACGAGAGTTATCATTTCTAAGTCTGCAGGTTTGTGAATTGCAGTGCCCCTGAGCTCCATTCTTCAACTCGCTTTCTTGGGAGCTGGCCGCAAAAGCGCAGGATTGCTTCAGGCCGTATTCTGGTTCCTGGCGGCAGGCTGAGCCTGTGGTTAATTCTTCTTCCTGATGGGAAAATAGAATGACCTGTGCCTGCCCCAACACCTAGAGCTAGTCTCTCATTGGTTCCCCCTCTTCCCGTTCATCCTCAGGACAATTAGCAACCTGTACGGAACAGGAGGATAAAGGTGCTGATTCTCCAAGGAGGGAGATTGCTAGTAAAGCGGCTGGAATGGCGAACCGGAGCACAAGGAGATGAGAAATGAGGTGCGTTTTAGAAACCTTTCCCGATCACACGGTGTACCATCTTCGGGGTTTCTCATGCATGTTTTCAATGTAGGACGATGCCCTTGAACCTGGAGATTTGGGACCCATGGGATGGGTACCACGCCGTATTACTTTAAAGGGTCTGCGTTAGCTCAGCCAACCTCACCAAACCTCTCAGCCCCACGAGTGTCCACCCTTATGTCTCAATCAGCTGTGGGTCTAGATATGGTCAATCCAGGTGGCATCACAGCCCCTGAACGAATTTTGTAAGAATTTCTCTCTCTTTCACTGTCTTTGTTTCACGGGTTTCTTAAAGTAATTGATTTTTATAATGGGGTTTAGCTGCTTTTCACTGCTGTGTTTATGCCGCTTTACACCCACTTGACTCACTTACAGAGAGATATCAATACATAGGTTTTAAGATTCTTACTAGTCAGATATATTCTTGGGCGGTGAATAGGGGGTGTTGAGTCCAGTTCACTGAGCAAGGAGTAGGTCTTGTCTATTACATATTGGGTTTCTGGAACGGTATCTGAGCTAATTTGAAACCCTTGTTTTATGCATCACCCCACCTCACCTTTCCCGTTAAGCAGCCATAGTGTGTTTTCTAAACGTGTGACTCTGTTCTGTTTTGTAATTCAGTTCAAGGGTAGCGGTTTTGACATTCCCTCTATAAGTGATATCTCATGATAAGTGTCTTTTTCTGTGTGACTTATTTCACTTAGAATCGTCGTACCTAAATCCACTCATCATGCTGCTACTAGCCTTATGACGTTGATTTCATGGCTGAGTGATATTCCATTGTACATAAGGACCACAACTTCTTTATCCATTCTTCTCTTTCCTGGGATATTTAAGGTGTAACGAAGTGGAGGTTCTTGTCAACAGAGCAGCCCAAAACTTTGGGGTGCCTGTGTCTTGCTGATTTTTAGTTTTCCCAATTTATACGCCCATGAGAGGAAGTGCCCTATGGTCTCTAAGCTGAGTTTTTTAGATGTTTCAGGACACACCGTACACTTCTCCAGTGTGGCTGTTGGCAATTTACATCCCGCCCATCAGCGTAGCAAGGCTCCCATTTCTCCAAGGCCTGTCCAGCATTTCTGCTTTTGACACTTTATTCAGCATGGCCCTTTTGACCGATGGGAAGCGAGACTTCTTTGTAGCGCTGATTTGCCTTTCCAGGTTGCTTGGTTGGCCAAAAAGGGCGTATGCGTTTTTTCCTGAATATATTCAGGAAAAAACGCATACGCCCTTTTTGGCCAAGGGCATCATTGTCGAGGTTTTGCCGCTTTTCCTCTGCTTTAAAGGCGATTCGAATCTACCTCCTGAAATCTGTTTCCTGCAATTCTGCCTTGCTTTCAAATCCTCTTCGTTGCCTTCCCTCAATATATTTGTGGACGAGAGTTATCATTTCTAAGTCTGCAGGTTTGTGAATTGCAGTGCCCCTGAGCTCCATTCTTCAACTCGCTTTCTTGGGAGCTGGCCGCAAAAGCGCAGGATTGCTTCAGGCCGTATTCTGGTTCCTGGCGGCAGGCTGAGCCTGTGGTTAATTCTTCTTCCTGATGGGAAAATAGAATGACCTGTGCCTGCCCCAACACCTAGAGCTAGTCTCTCATTGGTTCCCCCTCTTCCCGTTCATCCTCAGGACAATTAGCAACCTGTACGGAACAGGAGGATAAAGGTGCTGATTCTCCAAGGAGGGAGATTGCTAGTAAAGCGGCTGGAATGGTGAACCGGAGCACAAGGAGATGAGAAATGAGGTGCGTTTTAGAAACCTTTCCCGATCACACGGTGTACCATCTTCGGGGTTTCTCATGCATGTTTTCAATGTAGGACGATGCCCTTGAACCTGGAGATTTGGGACCCATGGGATGGGTACCACGCCGTATTACTTTAAAGGGTCTGCGTTTTCTCACCCAACCTCACCAAACCTCTCAGCCCCAAGAGTGTCCACCCTTATGTCTCAATCAGCTGTGGGTCTAGATATGGTCAATCCAGGTGGCATCACAGCCCCTGAACGAATTTTGTAAGAATTTCTCTCTCTTTCACTGTCTTTGTTTCACGGGTTTTGAAACGTAATTGATTTTTATAATGGGGTTTAGCTGCTTTTCACTGCTGTGTTTATGCCGCTTTACACCCATTTGACTCACTTACAGAGAGATATCAATACATAGGTTTTAAGATTCTTACTAGTCAGATATATTCTTGGGCGGTGAATAGGGGGTGTTGAGTCCAGTTCACTGAGCAAGGAGTAGGTCTTGTCTCTTACATATTGGGTTTCTGGAACGGTATCTGAGCTAATTTGAAACCCGTGTTTTATGCATCACCCCACCTCACCTTTCCCGTTAAGCAGCCATAGTGTGTTTTCTAAACGTGTGACTCTGTTCTGTTTTGTAATTCAGTTCAAGGGTAGCGGTTTTTACATTCCCTCTATGAGTGATATCTTATGATAAGTGTCTTTTTCTGTGTGACTTATTTCACTTAGAATCGTCATATCTAAATCCACTCATCATGCTGCTACTAGCCTTATGACATTGATTTCATGGCTGAGTGATATTCCATTGTACATAAGGACCGCAACTTCTTTATCCATTCTTCTCTTTCCTGGGATATTTAAGGTGTAGCGAAGTGGAGGTTCTTGTCAACAGAGTAGCCCAAAACTTTGGGGTGCCTGTGGCTTGCTGAGTTTTAGTTTTCCGAATTTATACGCCCATGAGTGGAAGTGCGCTATGCTCTCTAAGCTGAGTTTTTTAGATGTTTCAGGACACACTGTACACTTCTCCAGAGTGGCTGTTGGCAATTTACATCCCGCCCATCAGCGTAGCAAGGCTCCCATTTCTCCATGGCCTGTCCTGCATTTCTGGTTTTGACACTTTATTCAGCATGGCCCTTTTGACCGATGGGAAGCGAGACTTCTTTGTAGCGCTGATTCGCCTTTCCAGGTTGCTTGGTTGGCCAAAAAGGGCGTATGCGTTTTTTCCTGAATATATTCAGGAAAAAACGCATACGCCCTTTTTGGCCAAGGGCATCATTGTCGAGGTTTTGCCGCTTTTCCTGTGCTTTAAAGGCGATTCGAATCTACCTCCTGAAATCTGTTTCCTGCAATTCTGCCTTGCTTTCAAATCCTCTTCGTTGCCTTCCCTCAATATATTTGTGGACGAGAGTTATCATTTCTAAGTCTGCAAGTTTGTGAATTGCAGTGCCCCTGAGCTCCATTCTTCAACTCGCTTTCTTGGGAGCTGGCCGCAAAAGCGCAGGATTGCTTCAGGCCGTATTCTGGTTCCTGGCGGCAGGCTGAGCCTGTGGTTAATTCTTCTTCCTGATGGGAAAATAGAATGACCTGTGCCTGCCCCAACACCTAGAGCTAGTCTCTCATTGGTTCCCCCTCTTCCCGTTCATCCTCAGGACAATTAGCAACCTGTACGGAACAGGAGGATAAAGGTGCTGATTCTCCAAGGAGGGAGATTGCTAGTAAAGCGGCTGGAATGGCGAACCGGAGCACAAGGAGATGAGAAATGAGGTGCGTTTTAGAAACCTTTCCCGATCACACGGTGTACCATCTTCGGGGTTTCTCATGCATGTTTTCAATGTAGGACGATGCCCTTGAACCTGGAGATTTGGGACCCATGGGATGGGTACCACGCCGTATTACTTTAAAGGGTCTGCGTTAGCTCAGCCAACCTCACCAAACCTCTCAGCCCCACGAGTGTCCACCCTTATGTCTCAATCAGCTGTGGGTCTAGATATGGTCAATCCAGGTGGCATCACAGCCCCTGAACGAATTTTGTAAGAATTTCTCTCTCTTTCACTGTCTTTGTTTCACGGGTTTTGAAACGTAATTGATTTTTATAATGGGGTTTAGCTGCTTTTCACTGCTGTGTTTATGCCGCTTTACACCCATTTGACTCACTTACAGAGAGATATCAATACATAGGTTTTAAGATTCTTACTAGTCAGATATATTCTTGGGCGGTGAATAGGGGGTGTTGAGTCCAGTTCACTGAGCAAGGAGTAGGTCTTGTCTATTACATATTGGGTTTCTGGAACGGTATCTGAGCTAATTTGAAACCCGTGTTTTATGCATCACCCCACCTCACCTTTCCCGTTAAGCAGCCATAGTGTGTTTTCTAAACGTGTGACTCTGTTCTGTTTTGTAATTCAGTTCAAGGGTAGCGGTTTTTACATTCCCTCTATGAGTGATATCTTATGATAAGTGTCTTTTTCTGTGTGACTTATTTCACTTAGAATCGTCGTACCTAAATCCACTCATCATGCTGCTACTAGCCTTATGACGTTGATTTCATGGCTGAGTGATATTCCATTGTACATAAGGACCACAACTTCTTTATCCATTCTTCTCTTTCCTGGGATATTTAAGGTGTAACGAAGTGGAGGTTCTTGTCAACAGAGCAGCCCAAAACTTTGGGGTGCCTGTGTCTTGCTGATTTTTAGTTTTCCCAATTTATACGCCCATGAGAGGAAGTGCTCTATGGTCTCTAAGCTGAGTTTTTTAGATGTTTCAGGACACACCGTACACTTCTCCAGTGTGGCTGTTGGCAATTTACATCCCGCCCATCAGTGTAGCAAGGCTCCCATTTCTCCAAGGCCTGTCCAGCATTTCTGCTTTTGACACTTTATTCAGCATGGCCCTTTTGACCGATGGGAAGCGAGACTTCTTTGTAGCGCTGATTTGCCTTTCCAGGTTGCTTGGTTGGCCAAAAAGGGCGTATGCGTTTTTTCCTGAATATATTCAGGAAAAAACGCATACGCCCTTTTTGGCCAAGGGCATCATTGTCGAGGTTTTACCGCTTTTCCTGTGCTTTAAAGGCGATTCGAATCTACCTCCTGAAATCTGTTTCCTGCAATTCTGCCTTGCTTTCAAATCCTCTTCGTTGCCTTCCCTCAATATATTTGTGGACGAGAGTTATCATTTCTAAGTCTGCAGGTTTGTGAATTGCAGTGCCCCTGAGCTCCATTCTTCAACTCGCTTTCTTGGGAGCTGGCCGCAAAAGCGCAGGATTGCTTCAGGCCGTATTCTGGTTCCTGGCGGCAGGCTGAGCCTGTGGTTAATTCTTCTTCCTGATGGGAAAATAGAATGACCTGTGCCTGCCCCAACACCTAGAGCTAGTCTCTCATTGGTTCCCCCTCTTCCCGTTCATCCTCAGGACAATTTGCAACCTGTACGGAACAGGAGGATAAAGGTGCTGATTCTCCAAGGAGGGAGATTGCTAGTAAAGCGGCTGGAATGACGAACCGGAGCACAAGGAGATGAGAAATGAGGTGCGTTTTAGAAACCTTTCCCGATCACACGGTGTACCATCTTCGGGGTTTCTCATGCATGTTTTCAATGTAGGACGATGCCCTTGAACCTGGAGATTTGGGACCCATGGGATGGGTACCACGCCGTATTACTTTAAAGGGTCTGCGTTTTCTCACCCAACCTCACCAAACCTCTCAGCCCCACGAGTGTCCACCCTTATGTCTCAATCAGCTGTGGGTCTAGATATGGTCAATCCAGGTGGCATCACAGCCCCTGAACGAATTTTGTAAGAATTTCTCTCTCTTTCACTGTCTTTGTTTCACGGGTTTTGAAACGTAATTGATTTTTATAATGGGGTTTAGCTGCTTTTCACTGCTGTGTTTATGCCGCTTTACACCCATTTGACTCACTTACAGAGAGATATCAATACATAGGTTTTAAGATTCTTACTAGTCAGATATATTCTTGGGCGGTGAATAGGGGGTGTTGAGTCCAGTTCACTGAGCAAGGAGTAGGTCTTGTCTCTTACATATTGGGTTTCTGGAACGGTATCTGAGCTAATTTGAAACCCGTGTTTTATGCATCACCCCACCTCACCTTTCCCGTTAAGCAGCCATAGTGTGTTTTCTAAACGTGTGACTCTGTTCTGTTTTGTAATTCAGTTCAAGGGTAGCGGTTTTTACATTCCCTCTATGAGTGATATCTTATGATAAGTGTCTTTTTCTGTGTGACTTATTTCACTTAGAATCGTCATATCTAAATCCACTCATCATGCTGCTACTAGCCTTATGACATTGATTTCATGGCTGAGTGATATTCCATTGTACATAAGGACCGCAACTTCTTTATCCATTCTTCTCTTTCCTGGGATATTTAAGGTGTAGCGAAGTGGAGGTTCTTGTCAACAGAGTAGCCCAAAACTTTGGGGTGCCTGTGGCTTGCTGAGTTTTAGTTTTCCGAATTTATACGCCCATGAGTGGAAGTGCGCTATGCTCTCTAAGCTGAGTTTTTTAGATGTTTCAGGACACACTGTACACTTCTCCAGAGTGGCTGTTGGCAATTTACATCCCGCCCATCAGCGTAGCAAGGCTCCCATTTCTCCATGGCCTGTCCTGCATTTCTGGTTTTGACACTTTATTCAGCATGGCCCTTTTGACCGATGGGAAGCGAGACTTCTTTGTAGCGCTGATTCGCCTTTCCAGGTTGCTTGGTTGGCCAAAAAGGGCGTATGCGTTTTTTCCTGAATATATTCAGGAAAAAACGCATACGCCCTTTTTGGCCAAGGGCATCATTGTCGAGGTTTTGCCGCTTTTCCTGTGCTTTAAAGGCGATTCGAATCTACCTCCTGAAATCTGTTTCCTGCAATTCTGCCTTGCTTTCAAATCCTCTTCGTTGCCTTCCCTCAATATATTTGTGGACGAGAGTTATCATTTCTAAGACTGCAGGTTTGTGAATTGCCGTGCCCCTGAGCTCCATTCTTCAACTCGCTTTCTTGGGAGCTGGCCGCAAAAGCGCAGGATTGCTTCAGGCCGTATTCTGGTTCCTGGTGGCAGGCTGAGCCTGTGGTTAATTCTTCTTCCTGATGGGAAAATAGAATGACCTGTGCCTGCCCCAACACCTAGAGCTAGTCTCTCATTGGTTCCCCCTCTTCCCGTTCATCCTCAGGACAATTAGCAACCTGTACGGAACAGGAGGATAAAGGTGCTGATTCTCCAAGGAGGGAGATTGCTAGTAAAGCGGCTGGAATGGCGAACCGGAGCACAAGGAGATGAGAAATGAGGTGCGTTTTAGAAACCTTTCCCGATCACACGGTGTACCATCTTCGGGGTTTCTCATGCATGTTTTCAATGTAGGACGATGCCCTTGAACCTGGAGATTTGGGACCCATGGGATGAGTACCACGCCGTATTACTTTAAAGGGTCTGCGTTAGCTCAGCCAACCTCACCAAACCTCTCAGCCCCACGAGTGTCCACCCTTATGTCTCAATCAGCTGTGGGTCTAGATATGGTCAATCCAGGTGGCATCACAGCCCCTGAACGAATTTTGTAAGAATTTCTCTCTCTTTCACTGTCTTTGTTTCACGGGTTTTTTAAAGTAATTGATTTTTATAATGGGGTTTAGCTGCTTTTCACTGCTGTGTTTATGCCGCTTTACACCCACTTGACTCACTTACAGAGAGATATCAATACATATGTTTTAAGATTCTTACTAGTCAGATATATTCTTGGGCGGTGAATAGGGGGTGTTGAGTCCAGTTCACTGAGCAAGGAGTAGGTCTTGTCTATTACATATTGGGTTTCTGGAACGGTATCTGAGCTAATTTGAAACCCTTGTTTTATGCATCACCCCACCTCACCTTTCCCGTTAAGCAGCCATAGTGTGTTTTCTAAACGTGTGACTCTGTTCTGTTTTGTAATTCAGTTCAAGGGTAGCGGTTTTGACATTCCCTCTATGAGTGATATCTCATGATAAGTGTCTTTTTCTGTGTGACTTATTTCACTTAGAATCGTCGTACCTAAATCCACTCATCATGCTGCTACTAGCCTTATGACGTTGATTTCATGGCTGAGTGATATTCCATTGTACATAAGGACCACAACTTCTTTATCCATTCTTCTCTTTCCTGGGATATTTAAGGTGTAACGAAGTGGAGGTTCTTGTCAACAGAGCAGCCCAAAACTTTGGGGTGCCTGTGTCTTGCTGATTTTTAGTTTTCCCAATTTATACGCCCATGAGAGGAAGTGCCCTATGGTCTCTAAGCTGAGTTTTTTAGATGTTTCAGGACACACCGTACACTTCTCCAGTGTGGCTGTTGGCAATTTACATCCCGCCCATCAGCGTAGCAAGGCTCCCATTTCTCCAAGGCCTGTCCAGCATTTCTGCTTTTGACACTTTATTCAGCATGGCCCTTTTGACCGATGGGAAGCGAGACTTCTTTGTAGCGCTGATTTGCCTTTCCAGGTTGCTTGGTTGGCCAAAAAGGGCGTATGCGTTTTTTCCTGAATATATTCAGGAAAAAACGCATACGCCCTTTTTGGCCAAGGGCATCATTGTCGAGGTTTTGCCGCTTTTCCTGTGCTTTAAAGGCGATTCGAATCTACCTCCTGAAATCTGTTTCCTGCAATTCTGCCTTGCTTTCAAATCCTCTTCGTTGCCTTCCCTCAATATATTTGTGGACGAGAGTTATCATTTCTAAGTCTGCAGGTTTGTGAATTGCAGTGCCCCTGAGCTCCATTCTTCAACTCGCTTTCTTGGGAGCTGGCCGCAAAAGCGCAGGATTGCTTCAGGCCGTATTCTGGTTCCTGGCGGCAGGCTGAGCCTGTGGTTAATTCTTCTTCCTGATGGGAAAATAGAATGACCTGTGCCTGCCCCAACACCTAGAGCTAGTCTCTCATTGGTTCCCCCTCTTCCCGTTCATCCTCAGGACAATTAGCAACCTCTACGGAACAGGAGGATAAAGGTGCTGATTCTCCAAGGAGGGAGATTGCTAGTAAAGCGGCTGGAATGGCGAACCGGAGCACAAGGAGATGAGAAATGAGGTGCGTTTTAGAAACCTTTCCCGATCACACGGTGTACCATCTTCGGGGTTTCTCATGCATGTTTTCAATGTAGGACGATGCCCTTGAACCTGGAGATTTGGGACCCATGGGATGGGTACCACGCCGTATTACTTTAAAGGGTCTGCGTTTTCTCACCCAACCTCACCAAACCTCTCAGCCTCAAGAGTGTCCACCCTTATGTCTCAATCAGCTGTGGGTCTAGATATGGTCAATCCAGGTGGCATCACAGCCCCTGAACGAATTTTGTAAGAATTTCTCTCTCTTTCACTGTCTTTGTTTCACGGGTTTTGAAACGTAATTGATTTTTATAATGGGGTTTAGCTGCTTTTCACTGCTGTGTTTATGCCGCTTTACACCCATTTGACTCACTTACAGAGAGATATCAATACATAGGTTTTAAGATTCTTACTAGTCAGATATATTCTTGGGCGGTGAATAGGGGGTGTTGAGTCCAGTTCACTGAGCAAGGAGTAGGTCTTGTCTATTACATATTGGGTTTCTGGAACGGTATCTGAGCTAATTTGAAACCCGTGTTTTATGCATCACCCCACCTCACCTTTCCCGTTAAGCAGCCATAGTGTGTTTTCTAAACGTGTGACTCTGTTCTGTTTTGTAATTCAGTTCAAGGGTAGCGGTTTTTACATTCCCTCTATGAGTGATATCTTATGATAAGTGTCTTTTTCTGTGTGACTTATTTCACTTAGAATCGTCATATCTAAATCCACTCATCATGCTGCTACTAGCCTTATGACATTGATTTCATGGCTGAGTGATATTCCATTGTACATAAGGACCGCAACTTCTTTATCCATTCTTCTCTTTCCTGGGATATTTAAGTTGTAGCGAAGTGGAGGTTCTTGTCAACAGAGTAGCCCAAAACTTTGGGGTGCCTGTGGCTTGCTGAGTTTTAGTTTTCCGAATTTATACGCCCATGAGTGGAAGTGCGCTATGCTCTCTAAGCTGAGTTTTTTAGATGTTTCAGGACACACTGTACACTTCTCCAGAGTGGCTGTTGGCAATTTACATCCCGCCCATCAGCGTAGCAAGGCTCCCATTTCTCCATGGCCTGTCCTGCATTTCTGGTTTTGACACTTTATTCAGCATGGCCCTTTTGACCGATGGGAAGCGAGACTTCTTTGTAGCGCTGATTCGCCTTTCCAGGTTGCTTGGTTGGCCAAAAAGGGCGTATGCGTTTTTTCCTGAATATATTCAGGAAAAAACGCATACGCCCTTTTTGGCCAAGGGCATCATTGTCGAGGTTTTGCCGCTTTTCCTGTGCTTTAAAGGCGATTCGAATCTACCTCCTGAAATCTGTTTCCTGCAATTCTGCCTTGCTTTCAAATCCTCTTCGTTGCCTTCCCTCAATATATTTGTGGACGAGAGTTATCATTTCTAAGTCTGCAGGTTTGTGAATTGCAGTGCCCCTGAGCTCCATTCTTCAACTCGCTTTCTTGGGAGCTGGCCGCAAAAGCGCAGGATTGCTTCAGGCCGTATTCTGGTTCCTGCCGGCAGGCTGAGCCTGTGGTTAATTCTTCTTCCTGATGGGAAAATAGAATGACCTGTGCCTGCCCCAACACCTAGAGCTAGTCTCTCATTGGTTCCCCCTCTTCCCGTTCATCCTCAGGACAATTAGCAACCTCTACGGAACAGGAGGATAAAGGTGCTGATTCTCCAAGGAGGGAGATTGCTAGTAAAGCGGCTGGAATGGTGAACCGGAGCACAAGGAGATGAGAAATGAGGTGCGTTTTAGAAACCTTTCCCGATCACACGGTGTACCATCTTCGGGGTTTCTCATGCATGTTTTCAATGTAGGACGATGCCCTTGAACCTGGAGATTTGGGACCCATGGGATGGGTACCACGCCGTATTACTTTAAAGGGTCTGCGTTTTCTCACCCAACCTCACCAAACCTCTCAGCCCCAAGAGTGTCCACCCTTATGTCTCAATCAGCTGTGGGTCTAGATATGGTCAATCCAGGTGGCATCACAGCCCCTGAACGAATTTTGTAAGAATTTCTCTCTCTTTCACTGTCTTTGTTTCACGGGTTTTGAAACGTAATTGATTTTTATAATGGGGTTTAGCTGCTTTTCACTGCTGTGTTTATGCCGCTTTACACCCATTTGACTCACTTACAGAGAGATATCAATACATAGGTTTTAAGATTCTTACTAGTCAGATATATTCTTGGGCGGTGAATAGGGGGTGTTGAGTCCAGTTCACTGAGCAAGGAGTAGGTCTTGTCTATTACATATTGGGTTTCTGGAACGGTATCTGAGCTAATTTGAAACCCGTGTTTTATGCATCACCCCACCTCACCTTTCCCGTTAAGCAGCCATAGTGTGTTTTCTAAACGTGTGACTCTGTTCTGTTTTGTAATTCAGTTCAAGGGTAGCGGTTTTTACATTCCCTCTATGAGTGATATCTTATGATAAGTGTCTTTTTCTGTGTGACTTATTTCACTTAGAATCGTCATATCTAAATCCACTCATCATGCTGCTACTAGCCTTATGACATTGATTTCATGGCTGAGTGATATTCCATTGTACATAAGGACCGCAACTTCTTTATCCATTCTTCTCTTTCCTGGGATATTTAAGGTGTAGCGAAGTGGAGGTTCTTGTCAACAGAGTAGCCCAAAACTTTGGGGTGCCTGTGGCTTGCTGAGTTTTAGTTTTCCGAATTTATACGCCCATGAGTGGAAGTGCGCTATGCTCTCTAAGCTGAGTTTTTTAGATGTTTCAGGACACACTGTACACTTCTCCAGAGTGGCTGTTGGCAATTTACATCCCGCCCATCAGCGTAGCAAGGCTCCCATTTCTCCATGGCCTGTCCTGCATTTCTGGTTTTGACACTTTATTCAGCATGGCCCTTTTGACCGATGGGAAGCGAGACTTCTTTGTAGCGCTGATTCGCCTTTCCAGGTTGCTTGGTTGGCCAAAAAGGGCGTATGCGTTTTTTCCTGAATATATTCAGGAAAAAACGCATACGCCCTTTTTGGCCAAGGGCATCATTGTCGAGGTTTTGCCGCTTTTCCTGTGCTTTAAAGGCGATTCGAATCTACCTCCTGAAATCTGTTTCCTGCAATTCTGCCTTGCTTTCAAATCCTCTTCGTTGCCTTCCCTCAATATATTTGTGGACGAGAGTTATCATTTCTAAGTCTGCAAGTTTGTGAATTGCAGTGCCCCTGAGCTCCATTCTTCAACTCGCTTTCTTGGGAGCTGGCCGCAAAAGCGCAGGATTGCTTCAGGCCGTATTCTGGTTCCTGGCGGCAGGCTGAGCCTGTGGTTAATTCTTCTTCCTGATGGGAAAATAGAATGACCTGTGCCTGCCCCAACACCTAGAGCTAGTCTCTCATTGGTTCCCCCTCTTCCCGTTCATCCTCAGGACAATTAGCAACCTGTACGGAACAGGAGGATAAAGGTGCTGATTCTCCAAGGAGGGAGATTGCTAGTAAAGCGGCTGGAATGGCGAACCGGAGCACAAGGAGATGAGAAATGAGGTGCGTTTTAGAAACCTTTCCCGATCACACGGTGTACCATCTTCGGGGTTTCTCATGCATGTTTTCAATGTAGGACGATGCCCTTGAACCTGGAGATTTGGGACCCATGGGATGGGTACCACGCCGTATTACTTTAAAGGGTCTGCGTTAGCTCAGCCAACCTCACCAAACCTCTCAGCCCCACGAGTGTCCACCCTTATGTCTCAATCAGCTGTGGGTCTAGATATGGTCAATCCAGGTGGCATCACAGCCCCTGAACGAATTTTGTAAGAATTTCTCTCTCTTTCACTGTCTTTGTTTCACGGGTTTTGAAACGTAATTGATTTTTATAATGGGGTTTAGCTGCTTTTCACTGCTGTGTTTATGCCGCTTTACACCCATTTGACTCACTTACAGAGAGATATCAATACATAGGTTTTAAGATTCTTACTAGTCAGATATATTCTTGGGCGGTGAATAGGGGGTGTTGAGTCCAGTTCACTGAGCAAGGAGTAGGTCTTGTCTATTACATATTGGGTTTCTGGAACGGTATCTGAGCTAATTTGAAACCCGTGTTTTATGCATCACCCCACCTCACCTTTCCCGTTAAGCAGCCATAGTGTGTTTTCTAAACGTGTGACTCTGTTCTGTTTTGTAATTCAGTTCAAGGGTAGCGGTTTTTACATTCCCTCTATGAGTGATATCTTATGATAAGTGTCTTTTTCTGTGTGACTTATTTCACTTAGAATCGTCATATCTAAATCCACTCATCATGCTGCTACTAGCCTTATGACATTGATTTCATGGCTGAGTGATATTCCATTGTACATAAGGACCGCAACTTCTTTATCCATTCTTCTCTTTCCTGGGATATTTAAGGTGTAGCGAAGTGGAGGTTCTTGTCAACAGAGTAGCCCAAAACTTTGGGGTGCCTGTGGCTTGCTGAGTTTTAGTTTTCCGAATTTATACGCCCATGAGTGGAAGTGCGCTATGCTCTCTAAGCTGAGTTTTTTAGATGTTTCAGGACACACTGTACACTTCTGCAGAGTGGCTGTTGGCAATTTACATCCCGCCCATCAGCGTAGCAAGGCTCCCATTTCTCCATGGCCTGTCCTGCATTTCTGGTTTTGACACTTTATTCAGCATGGCCCTTTTGACCGATGGGAAGCGAGACTTCTTTGTAGCGCTGATTCGCCTTTCCAGGTTGCTTGGTTGGCCAAAAAGGGCGTATGCGTTTTTTCCTGAATATATTCAGGAAAAAACGCATACGCCCTTTTTGGCCAAGGGCATCATTGTCGAGGTTTTGCCGCTTTTCCTGTGCTTTAAAGGCGATTCGAATCTACCTCCTGAAATCTGTTTCCTGCAATTCTGCCTTGCTTTCAAATCCTCTTCGTTGCCTTCCCTCAATATATTTGTGGACGAGAGTTATCATTTCTAAGTCTGCAGGTTTGTGAATTGCAGTGCCCCTGAGCTCCATTCTTCAACTCGCTTTCTTGGGAGCTGGCCGCAAAAGCGCAGGATTGCTTCAGGCCGTATTCTGGTTCCTGGCGGCAGGCTGAGCCTGTGGTTAATTCTTCTTCCTGATGGGAAAATAGAATGACCTGTGCCTGCCCCAACACCTAGAGCTAGTCTCTCATTGGTTCCCCCTCTTCCCGTTCATCCTCAGGACAATTAGCAACCTCTACGGAACAGGAGGATAAAGGTGCTGATTCTCCAAGGAGGGAGATTGCTAGTAAAGCGGCTGGAATGGTGAACCGGAGCACAAGGAGATGAGAAATGAGGTGCGTTTTAGAAACCTTTCCCGATCACACGGTGTACCATCTTCGGGGTTTCTCATGCATGTTTTCAATGTAGGACGATGCCCTTGAACCTGGAGATTTGGGACCCATGGGATGGGTACCACGCCGTATTACTTTAAAGGGTCTGCGTTTTCTCACCCAACCTCACCAAACCTCTCAGCCCCAAGAGTGTCCACCCTTATGTCTCAATCAGCTGTGGGTCTAGATATGGTCAATCCAGGTGGCATCACAGCCCCTGAACGAATTTTGTAAGAATTTCTCTCTCTTTCACTGTCTTTGTTTCACGGGTTTTGAAACGTAATTGATTTTTATAATGGGGTTTAGCTGCTTTTCACTGCTGTGTTTATGCCGCTTTACACCCATTTGACTCACTTACAGAGAGATATCAATACATAGGTTTTAAGATTCTTACTAGTCAGATATATTCTTGGGCGGTGAATAGGGGGTGTTGAGTCCAGTTCACTGAGCAAGGAGTAGGTCTTGTCTATTACATATTGGGTTTCTGGAACGGTATCTGAGCTAATTTGAAACCCGTGTTTTATGCATCACCCCACCTCACCTTTCCCGTTAAGCAGCCATAGTGTGTTTTCTAAACGTGTGACTCTGTTCTGTTTTGTAATTCAGTTCAAGGGTAGCGGTTTTTACATTCCCTCTATGAGTGATATCTTATGATAAGTGTCTTTTTCTGTGTGACTTATTTCACTTAGAATCGTCATATCTAAATCCACTCATCATGCTGCTACTAGCCTTATGACATTGATTTCATGGCTGAGTGATATTCCATTGTACATAAGGACCGCAACTTCTTTATCCATTCTTCTCTTTCCTGGGATATTTAAGGTGTAGCGAAGTGGAGGTTCTTGTCAACAGAGTAGCCCAAAACTTTGGGGTGCCTGTGGCTTGCTGAGTTTTAGTTTTCCGAATTTATACGCCCATGAGTGGAAGTGCGCTATGCTCTCTAAGCTGAGTTTTTTAGATGTTTCAGGACACACTGTACACTTCTCCAGAGTGGCTGTTGGCAATTTACATCCCGCCCATCAGCGTAGCAAGGCTCCCATTTCTCCATGGCCTGTCCTGCATTTCTGGTTTTGACACTTTATTCAGCATGGCCCTTTTGACCGATGGGAAGCGAGACTTCTTTGTAGCGCTGATTCGCCTTTCCAGGTTGCTTGGTTGGCCAAAAAGGGCGTATGCGTTTTTTCCTGAATATATTCAGGAAAAAACGCATACGCCCTTTTTGGCCAAGGGCATCATTGTCGAGGTTTTGCCGCTTTTCCTGTGCTTTAAAGGCGATTCGAATCTACCTCCTGAAATCTGTTTCCTGCAATTCTGCCTTGCTTTCAAATCCTCTTCGTTGCCTTCCCTCAATATATTTGTGGACGAGAGTTATCATTTCTAAGTCTGCAAGTTTGTGAATTGCAGTGCCCCTGAGCTCCATTCTTCAACTCGCTTTCTTGGGAGCTGGCCGCAAAAGCGCAGGATTGCTTCAGGCCGTATTCTGGTTCCTGGCGGCAGGCTGAGCCTGTGGTTAATTCTTCTTCCTGATGGGAAAATAGAATGACCTGTGCCTGCCCCAACACCTAGAGCTAGTCTCTCATTGGTTCCCCCTCTTCCCGTTCATCCTCAGGACAATTAGCAACCTGTACGGAACAGGAGGATAAAGGTGCTGATTCTCCAAGGAGGGAGATTGCTAGTAAAGCGGCTGGAATGGCGAACCGGAGCACAAGGAGATGAGAAATGAGGTGCGTTTTAGAAACCTTTCCCGATCACACGGTGTACCATCTTCGGGGTTTCTCATGCATGTTTTCAATGTAGGACGATGCCCTTGAACCTGGAGATTTGGGACCCATGGGATGGGTACCACGCCGTATTACTTTAAAGGGTCTGCGTTAGCTCAGCCAACCTCACCAAACCTCTCAGCCCCACGAGTGTCCACCCTTATGTCTCAATCAGCTGTGGGTCTAGATATGGTCAATCCAGGTGGCATCACAGCCCCTGAACGAATTTTGTAAGAATTTCTCTCTCTTTCACTGTCTTTGTTTCACGGGTTTTTTAAAGTAATTGATTTTTATAATGGGGTTTAGCTGCTTTTCACTGCTGTGTTTATGCCGCTTTACACCCACTTGACTCACTTACAGAGAGATATCAATACATAGGTTTTAAGATTCTTACTAGTCAGATATATTCTTGGGCGGTGAATAGGGGGTGTTGAGTCCAGTTCACTGAGCAAGGAGTAGGTCTTGTCTATTACATATTGGGTTTCTGGAACGGTATCTGAGCTAATTTGAAACCCTTGTTTTATGCATCACCCCACCTCACCTTTCCCGTTAAGCAGCCATAGTGTGTTTTCTAAACGTGTGACTCTGTTCTGTTTTGTAATTCAGTTCAAGGGTAGCGGTTTTGACATTCCCTCTATAAGTGATATCTCATGATAAGTGTCTTTTTCTGTGGGACTTATTTCACTTAGAATCGTCGTGCCTAAATCCACTCATCATGCTGCTACTAGCCTTATGACGTTGATTTCATGGCTGAGTGATATTCCATTGTACATAAGGACCACAACTTCTTTATCCATTCTTCTCTTTCCTGGGATATTTAAGGTGTAACGAAGTGGAGGTTCTTGTCAACAGAGCAGCCCAAAACTTTGGGGTGCCTGTGTCTTGCTGATTTTTAGTTTTCCCAATTTATACGCCCATGAGAGGAAGTGCCCTATGGTCTCTAAGCTGAGTTTTTTAGATGTTTCAGGACACACCGTACACTTCTCCAGTGTGGCTGTTGGCAATTTACATCCCGCCCATCCGCGTAGCAAGGCTCCCATTTCTCCAAGGCCTGTCCAGCATTTCTGGTTTTGACACTTTATTCATCATGGCCCTTTTGACCGATGGGAAGCGAGACTTCTTTGTAGCGCTGATTTGCCTTTCCAGGTTGCTTGGTTGGCCAAAAAGGGCGTATGCGTTTTTTCCTGAATATATTCAGGAAAAAACGCATACGCCCTTTTTGGCCAAGGGCATCATTGTCGAGGTTTTGCCGCTTTTCCTGTGCTTTAAAGGCGATTCGAATCTACCTCCTGAAATCTGTTTCCTGCAATTCTGCCTTGCTTTCAAATCCTCTTCGTTGCCTTCCCTCAATATATTTGTGGACGAGAGTTATCATTTCTAAGTCTGCAGGTTTGTGAATTGCAGTGCCCCTGAGCTCCATTCTTCAACTCGCTTTCTTGGGAGCTGGCCGCAAAAGCGCAGGATTGCTTCAGGCCGTATTCTGCTTCCTGGCGGCAGGCTGAGCCTGTGGTTAATTCTTCTTCCTGATGGGAAAATAGAATGACCTGTGCCTGCCCCAACACCTAGAGCTAGTCTCTCATTGGTTCCCCCTCTTCCCGTTCATCCTCAGGACAATTTGCAACCTGTACGGAACAGGAGGATAAAGGTGCTGATTCTCCAAGGAGGGAGATTGCTAGTAAAGCGGCTGGAATGGCGAACCGGAGCACAAGGAGATGAGAAATGAGGTGCGTTTTAGAAACCTTTCCCGATCACACGGTGTACCATCTTCGGGGTTTCTCATGCATGTTTTCAATGTAGGACGATGCCCTTGAACCTGGAGATTTGGGACCCATGGGATGGGTACCACGCCGTATTACTTTAAAGGGTCTGCGTTAGCTCAGCCAACCTCACCAAACCTCTCAGCCCCACGAGTGTCCACCCTTATGTCTCAATCAGCTGTGGGTCTAGATATGGTCAATCCAGGTGGCATCACAGCCCCTGAACGAATTTTGTAAGAATTTCTCTCTCTTTCACTGTCTTTGTTTCACGGGTTTTTTAAAGTAATTGATTTTTATAATGGGGTTTAGCTGCTTTTCACTGCTGTGTTTATGCCGCTTTACACCCACTTGACTCACTTACAGAGAGATATCAATACATAGGTTTTAAGATTCTTACTAGTCAGATATATTCTTGGGCGGTGAATAGGGGGTGTTGAGTCCAGTTCACTGAGCAAGGAGTAGGTCTTGTCTATTACATATTGGGTTTCTGGAACGGTATCTGAGCTAATTTGAAACCCTTGTTTTATGCATCACCCCACCTCACCTTTCCCGTTAAGCAGCCATAGTGTGTTTTCTAAACGTGTGACTCTGTTCTGTTTTGTAATTCAGTTCAAGGGTAGCGGTTTTGACATTCCCTCTATAAGTGATATCTCATGATAAGTGTCTTTTTCTGTGGGACTTATTTCACTTAGAATCGTCGTGCCTAAATCCACTCATCATGCTGCTACTAGCCTTATGACGTTGATTTCATGGCTGAGTGATATTCCATTGTACATAAGGACCACAACTTCTTTATCCATTCTTCTCTTTCCTGGGATATTTAAGGTGTAACGAAGTGGAGGTTCTTGTCAACAGAGCAGCCCAAAACTTTGGGGTGCCTGTGTCTTGCTGATTTTTAGTTTTCCCAATTTATACGCCCATGAGAGGAAGTGCCCTATGGTCTCTAAGCTGAGTTTTTTAGATGTTTCAGGACACACCGTACACTTCTCCAGTGTGGCTGTTGGCAATTTACATCCCGCCCATCCGCGTAGCAAGGCTCCCATTTCTCCAAGGCCTGTCCAGCATTTCTGGTTTTGACACTTTATTCAGCATGGCCCTTTTGACCGATGGGAAGCGAGACTTCTTTGTAGCGCTGATTTGCCTTTCCAGGTTGCTTGGTTGGCCAAAAAGGGCGTATGCGTTTTTTCCTGAATATATTCAGGAAAAAACGCATACGCCCTTTTTGGCCAAGGGCATCATTGTCGAGGTTTTGCCGCTTTTCCTGTGCTTTAAAGGCGATTCGAATCTACCTCCTGAAATCTGTTTCCTGCAATTCTGCCTTGCTTTCAAATCCTCTTCGTTGCCTTCCCTCAATATATTTGTGGACGAGAGTTATCATTTCTAAGTCTGCAGGTTTGTGAATTGCAGTGCCCCTGAGCTCCATTCTTCAACTCGCTTTCTTGGGAGCTGGCCGCAAAAGCGCAGGATTGCTTCAGGCCGTATTCTGGTTCCTGGCGGCAGGCTGAGCCTGTGGTTAATTCTTCTTCCTGATGGGAAAATAGAATGACCTGTGCCTGCCCCAACACCTAGAGCTAGTCTCTCATTGGTTCCCCCTCTTCCCGTTCATCCTCAGGACAATTTGCAACCTGTACGGAACAGGAGGATAAAGGTGCTGATTCTCCAAGGAGGGAGATTGCTAGTAAAGCGGCTGGAATGACGAACCGGAGCACAAGGAGATGAGAAATGAGGTGCGTTTTAGAAACCTTTCCCGATCACACGGTGTACCATCTTCGGGGTTTCTCATGCATGTTTTCAATGTAGGACGATGCCCTTGAACCTGGAGATTTGGGACCCATGGGATGGGTACCACGCCGTATTACTTTAAAGGGTCTGCGTTTTCTCACCCAACCTCACCAAACCTCTCAGCCCCAAGAGTGTCCACCCTTATGTCTCAATCAGCTGTGGGTCTAGATATGGTCAATCCAGGTGGCATCACAGCCCCTGAACGAATTTTGTAAGAATTTCTCTCTCTTTCACTGTCTTTGTTTCACGGGTTTTGAAACGTAATTGATTTTTATAATGGGGTTTAGCTGCTTTTCACTGCTGTGTTTATGCCGCTTTACACCCATTTGACTCACTTACAGAGAGATATCAATACATAGGTTTTAAGATTCTTACTAGTCAGATATATTCTTGGGCGGTGAATAGGGGGTGTTGAGTCCAGTTCACTGAGCAAGGAGTAGGTCTTGTCTCTTACATATTGGGTTTCTGGAACGGTATCTGAGCTAATTTGAAACCCGTGTTTTATGCATCACCCCACCTCACCTTTCCCGTTAAGCAGCCATAGTGTGTTTTCTAAACGTGTGACTCTGTTCTGTTTTGTAATTCAGTTCAAGGGTAGCGGTTTTTACATTCCCTCTATGAGTGATATCTTATGATAAGTGTCTTTTTCTGTGTGACTTATTTCACTTAGAATCGTCATATCTAAATCCACTCATCATGCTGCTACTAGCCTTATGACATTGATTTCATGGCTGAGTGATATTCCATTGTACATAAGGACCGCAACTTCTTTATCCATTCTTCTCTTTCCTGGGATATTTAAGGTGTAGCGAAGTGGAGGTTCTTGTCAACAGAGTAGCCCAAAACTTTGGGGTGCCTGTGGCTTGCTGAGTTTTAGTTTTCCGAATTTATACGCCCATGAGTGGAAGTGCGCTATGCTCTCTAAGCTGAGTTTTTTAGATGTTTCAGGACACACTGTACACTTCTCCAGAGTGGCTGTTGGCAATTTACATCCCGCCCATCAGCGTAGCAAGGCTCCCATTTCTCCATGGCCTGTCCTGCATTTCTGGTTTTGACACTTTATTCAGCATGGCCCTTTTGACCGATGGGAAGCGAGACTTCTTTGTAGCGCTGATTCGCCTTTCCAGGTTGCTTGGTTGGCCAAAAAGGGCGTATGCGTTTTTTCCTGAATATATTCAGGAAAAAACGCATACGCCCTTTTTGGCCAAGGGCATCATTGTCGAGGTTTTGCCGCTTTTCCTGTGCTTTAAAGGCGATTCGAATCTACCTCCTGAAATCTGTTTCCTGCAATTCTGCCTTGCTTTCAAATCCTCTTCGTTGCCTTCCCTCAATATATTTGTGGACGAGAGTTATCATTTCTAAGACTGCAGGTTTGTGAATTGCCGTGCCCCTGAGCTCCATTCTTCAACTCGCTTTCTTGGGAGCTGGCCGCAAAAGCGCAGGATTGCTTCAGGCCGTATTCTGGTTCCTGGCGGCAGGCTGAGCCTGTGGTTAATTCTTCTTCCTGATGGGAAAATAGAATGACCTGTGCCTGCCCCAACACCTAGAGCTAGTCTCTCATTGGTTCCCCCTCTTCCCGTTCATCCTCAGGACAATTAGCAACCTGTACGGAACAGGAGGATAAAGGTGCTGATTCTCCAAGGAGGGAGATTGCTAGTAAAGCGGCTGGAATGGCGAACCGGAGCACAAGGAGATGAGAAATGAGGTGCGTTTTAGAAACCTTTCCCGATCACACGGTGTACCATCTTCGGGGTTTCTCATGCATGTTTTCAATGTAGGACGATGCCCTTGAACCTGGAGATTTGGGACCCATGGGATGAGTACCACGCCGTATTACTTTAAAGGGTCTGCGTTAGCTCAGCCAACCTCACCAAACCTCTCAGCCCCACGAGTGTCCACCCTTATGTCTCAATCAGCTGTGGGTCTAGATATGGTCAATCCAGGTGGCATCACAGCCCCTGAACGAATTTTGTAAGAATTTCTCTCTCTTTCACTGTCTTTGTTTCACGGGTTTTTTAAAGTAATTGATTTTTATAATGGGGTTTAGCTGCTTTTCACTGCTGTGTTTATGCCGCTTTACACCCACTTGACTCACTTACAGAGAGATATCAATACATATGTTTTAAGATTCTTACTAGTCAGATATATTCTTGGGCGGTGAATAGGGGGTGTTGAGTCCAGTTCACTGAGCAAGGAGTAGGTCTTGTCTATTACATATTGGGTTTCTGGAACGGTATCTGAGCTAATTTGAAACCCTTGTTTTATGCATCACCCCACCTCACCTTTCCCGTTAAGCAGCCATAGTGTGTTTTCTAAACGTGTGACTCTGTTCTGTTTTGTAATTCAGTTCAAGGGTAGCGGTTTTGACATTCCCTCTATGAGTGATATCTCATGATAAGTGTCTTTTTCTGTGTGACTTATTTCACTTAGAATCGTCGTACCTAAATCCACTCATCATGCTGCTACTAGCCTTATGACGTTGATTTCATGGCTGAGTGATATTCCATTGTACATAAGGACCACAACTTCTTTATCCATTCTTCTCTTTCCTGGGATATTTAAGGTGTAACGAAGTGGAGGTTCTTGTCAACAGAGCAGCCCAAAACTTTGGGGTGCCTGTGTCTTGCTGATTTTTAGTTTTCCCAATTTATACGCCCATGAGAGGAAGTGCCCTATGGTCTCTAAGCTGAGTTTTTTAGATGTTTCAGGACACACCGTACACTTCTCCAGTGTGGCTGTTGGCAATTTACATCCCGCCCATCAGCGTAGCAAGGCTCCCATTTCTCCAAGGCCTGTCCAGCATTTCTGGTTTTGACACTTTATTCAGCATGGCCCTTTTGACCGATGGGAAGCGAGACTTCTTTGTAGCGCTGATTTGCCTTTCCAGGTTGCTTGGTTGGCCAAAAAGGGCGTATGCGTTTTTTCCTGAATATATTCAGGAAAAAACGCATACGCCCTTTTTGGCCAAGGGCATCATTGTCGAGGTTTTGCCGCTTTTCCTGTGCTTTAAAGGCGATTCGAATCTACCTCCTGAAATCTGTTTCCTGCAATTCTGCCTTGCTTTCAAATCCTCTTCGTTGCCTTCCCTCAATATATTTGTGGACGAGAGTTATCATTTCTAAGTCTGCAGGTTTGTGAATTGCAGTGCCCCTGAGCTCCATTCTTCAACTCGCTTTCTTGGGAGCTGGCCGCAAAAGCGCAGGATTGCTTCAGGCCGTATTCTGGTTCCTGGCGGCAGGCTGAGCCTGTGGTTAATTCTTCTTCCTGATGGGAAAATAGAATGACCTGTGCCTGCCCCAACACCTAGAGCTAGTCTCTCATTGGTTCCCCCTCTTCCCGTTCATCCTCAGGACAATTAGCAACCTCTACGGAACAGGAGGATAAAGGTGCTGATTCTCCAAGGAGGGAGATTGCTAGTAAAGCGGCTGGAATGGCGAACCGGAGCACAAGGAGATGAGAAATGAGGTGCGTTTTAGAAACCTTTCCCGATCACACGGTGTACCATCTTCGGGGTTTCTCATGCATGTTTTCAATGTAGGACGATGCCCTTGAACCTGGAGATTTGGGACCCATGGGATGGGTACCACGCCGTATTACTTTAAAGGGTCTGCGTTTTCTCACCCAACCTCACCAAACCTCTCAGCCTCAAGAGTGTCCACCCTTATGTCTCAATCAGCTGTGGGTCTAGATATGGTCAATCCAGGTGGCATCACAGCCCCTGAACGAATTTTGTAAGAATTTCTCTCTCTTTCACTGTCTTTGTTTCACGGGTTTTGAAACGTAATTGATTTTTATAATGGGTTTTAGCTGCTTTTCACTGCTGTGTTTATGCCGCTTTACACCCATTTGACTCACTTACAGAGAGATATCAATACATAGGTTTTAAGATTCTTACTAGTCAGATATATTCTTGGGCGGTGAATAGGGGGTGTTGAGTCCAGTTCACTGAGCAAGGAGTAGGTCTTGTCTATTACATATTGGGTTTCTGGAACGGTATCTGAGCTAATTTGAAACCCGTGTTTTATGCATCACCCCACCTCACCTTTCCCGTTAAGCAGCCATAGTGTGTTTTCTAAACGTGTGACTCTGTTCTGTTTTGTAATTCAGTTCAAGGGTAGCGGTTTTTACATTCCCTCTATGAGTGATATCTTATGATAAGTGTCTTTTTCTGTGTGACTTATTTCACTTAGAATCGTCATATCTAAATCCACTCATCATGCTGCTACTAGCCTTATGACATTGATTTCATGGCTGAGTGATATTCCATTGTACATAAGGACCGCAACTTCTTTATCCATTCTTCTCTTTCCTGGGATATTTAAGGTGTAGCGAAGTGGAGGTTCTTGTCAACAGAGTAGCCCAAAACTTTGGGGTGCCTGTGGCTTGCTGAGTTTTAGTTTTCCGAATTTATACGCCCATGAGTGGAAGTGCGCTATGCTCTCTAAGCTGAGTTTTTTAGATGTTTCAGGACACACTGTACACTTCTCCAGAGTGGCTGTTGGCAATTTACATCCCGCCCATCAGCGTAGCAAGGCTCCCATTTCTCCATGGCCTGTCCTGCATTTCTGGTTTTGACACTTTATTCAGCATGGCCCTTTTGACCGATGGGAAGCGAGACTTCTTTGTAGCGCTGATTCGCCTTTCCAGGTTGCTTGGTTGGCCAAAAAGGGCGTATGCGTTTTTTCCTGAATATATTCAGGAAAAAACGCATACGCCCTTTTTGGCCAAGGGCATCATTGTCGAGGTTTTGCCGCTTTTCCTCTGCTTTAAAGGCGATTCGAATCTACCTCCTGAAATCTGTTTCCTGCAATTCTGCCTTGCTTTCAAATCCTCTTCGTTGCCTTCCCTCAATATATTTGTGGACGAGAGTTATCATTTCTAAGTCTGCAGGTTTGTGAATTGCAGTGCCCCTGAGCTCCATTCTTCAACTCGCTTTCTTGGGAGCTGGCCGCAAAAGCGCAGGATTGCTTCAGGCCGTATTCTGGTTCCTGGCGGCAGGCTGAGCCTGTGGTTAATTCTTCTTCCTGATGGGAAAATAGAATGACCTGTGCCTGCCCCAACACCTAGAGCTAGTCTCTCATTGGTTCCCCCTCTTCCCGTTCATCCTCAGGACAATTAGCAACCTGTACGGAACAGGAGGATAAAGGTGCTGATTCTCCAAGGAGGGAGATTGCTAGTAAAGCGGCTGGAATGGCGAACCGGAGCACAAGGAGATGAGAAATGAGGTGCGTTTTAGAAACCTTTCCCGATCACACGGTGTACCATCTTCGGGGTTTCTCATGCATGTTTTCAATGTAGGACGATGCCCTTGAACCTGGAGATTTGGGACCCATGGGATGGGTACCACGCCGTATTACTTTAAAGGGTCTGCGTTAGCTCAGCCAACCTCACCAAACCTCTCAGCCCCACGAGTGTCCACCCTTATGTCTCAATCAGCTGTGGGTCTAGATATGGTCAATCCAGGTGGCATCACAGCCCCTGAACGAATTTTGTAAGAATTTCTCTCTCTTTCACTGTCTTTGTTTCACGGGTTTCTTAAAGTAATTGATTTTTATAATGGGGTTTAGCTGCTTTTCACTGCTGTGTTTATGCCGCTTTACACCCACTTGACTCACTTACAGAGAGATATCAATACATAGGTTTTAAGATTCTTACTAGTCAGATATATTCTTGGGCGGTGAATAGGGGGTGTTGAGTCCAGTTCACTGAGCAAGGAGTAGGTCTTGTCTATTACATATTGGGTTTCTGGAACGGTATCTGAGCTAATTTGAAACCCTTGTTTTATGCATCACCCCACCTCACCTTTCCCGTTAAGCAGCCATAGTGTGTTTTCTAAACGTGTGACTCTGTTCTGTTTTGTAATTCAGTTCAAGGGTAGCGGTTTTGACATTCCCTCTATAAGTGATATCTCATGATAAGTGTCTTTTTCTGTGTGACTTATTTCACTTAGAATCGTCGTACCTAAATCCACTCATCATGCTGCTACTAGCCTTATGACGTTGATTTCATGGCTGAGTGATATTCCATTGTACATAAGGACCACAACTTCTTTATCCATTCTTCTCTTTCCTGGGATATTTAAGGTGTAACGAAGTGGAGGTTCTTGTCAACAGAGCAGCCCAAAACTTTGGGGTGCCTGTGTCTTGCTGATTTTTAGTTTTCCCAATTTATACGCCCATGAGAGGAAGTGCCCTATGGTCTCTAAGCTGAGTTTTTTAGATGTTTCAGGACACACCGTACACTTCTCCAGTGTGGCTGTTGGCAATTTACATCCCGCCCATCAGCGTAGCAAGGCTCCCATTTCTCCAAGGCCTGTCCAGCATTTCTGCTTTTGACACTTTATTCAGCATGGCCCTTTTGACCGATGGGAAGCGAGACTTCTTTGTAGCGCTGATTTGCCTTTCCAGGTTGCTTGGTTGGCCAAAAAGGGCGTATGCGTTTTTTCCTGAATATATTCAGGAAAAAACGCATACGCCCTTTTTGGCCAAGGGCATCATTGTCGAGGTTTTGCCGCTTTTCCTCTGCTTTAAAGGCGATTCGAATCTACCTCCTGAAATCTGTTTCCTGCAATTCTGCCTTGCTTTCAAATCCTCTTCGTTGCCTTCCCTCAATATATTTGTGGACGAGAGTTATCATTTCTAAGTCTGCAGGTTTGTGAATTGCAGTGCCCCTGAGCTCCATTCTTCAACTCGCTTTCTTGGGAGCTGGCCGCAAAAGCGCAGGATTGCTTCAGGCCGTATTCTGGTTCCTGGCGGCAGGCTGAGCCTGTGGTTAATTCTTCTTCCTGATGGGAAAATAGAATGACCTGTGCCTGCCCCAACACCTAGAGCTAGTCTCTCATTGGTTCCCCCTCTTCCCGTTCATCCTCAGGACAATTAGCAACCTCTACGGAACAGGAGGATAAAGGTGCTGATTCTCCAAGGAGGGAGATTGCTAGTAAAGCGGCTGGAATGGTGAACCGGAGCACAAGGAGATGAGAAATGAGGTGCGTTTTAGAAACCTTTCCCGATCACACGGTGTACCATCTTCGGGGTTTCTCATGCATGTTTTCAATGTAGGACGATGCCCTTGAACCTGGAGATTTGGGACCCATGGGATGGGTACCACGCCGTATTACTTTAAAGGGTCTGCGTTTTCTCACCCAACCTCACCAAACCTCTCAGCCCCAAGAGTGTCCACCCTTATGTCTCAATCAGCTGTGGGTCTAGATATGGTCAATCCAGGTGGCATCACAGCCCCTGAACGAATTTTGTAAGAATTTCTCTCTCTTTCACTGTCTTTGTTTCACGGGTTTTGAAACGTAATTGATTTTTATAATGGGGTTTAGCTGCTTTTCACTGCTGTGTTTATGCCGCTTTACACCCATTTGACTCACTTACAGAGAGATATCAATACATAGGTTTTAAGATTCTTACTAGTCAGATATATTCTTGGGCGGTGAATAGGGGGTGTTGAGTCCAGTTCACTGAGCAAGGAGTAGGTCTTGTCTATTACATATTGGGTTTCTGGAACGGTATCTGAGCTAATTTGAAACCCGTGTTTTATGCATCACCCCACCTCACCTTTCCCGTTAAGCAGCCATAGTGTGTTTTCTAAACGTGTGACTCTGTTCTGTTTTGTAATTCAGTTCAAGGGTAGCGGTTTTTACATTCCCTCTATGAGTGATATCTTATGATAAGTGTCTTTTTCTGTGTGACTTATTTCACTTAGAATCGTCATATCTAAATCCACTCATCATGCTGCTACTAGCCTTATGACATTGATTTCATGGCTGAGTGATATTCCATTGTACATAAGGACCGCAACTTCTTTATCCATTCTTCTCTTTCCTGGGATATTTAAGGTGTAGCGAAGTGGAGGTTCTTGTCAACAGAGTAGCCCAAAACTTTGGGGTGCCTGTGGCTTGCTGAGTTTTAGTTTTCCGAATTTATACGCCCATGAGTGGAAGTGCGCTATGCTCTCTAAGCTGAGTTTTTTAGATGTTTCAGGACACACTGTACACTTCTCCAGAGTGGCTGTTGGCAATTTACATCCCGCCCATCAGCGTAGCAAGGCTCCCATTTCTCCATGGCCTGTCCTGCATTTCTGGTTTTGACACTTTATTCAGCATGGCCCTTTTGACCGATGGGAAGCGAGACTTCTTTGTAGCGCTGATTCGCCTTTCCAGGTTGCTTGGTTGGCCAAAAAGGGCGTATGCGTTTTTTCCTGAATATATTCAGGAAAAAACGCATACGCCCTTTTTGGCCAAGGGCATCATTGTCGAGGTTTTGCCGCTTTTCCTGTGCTTTAAAGGCGATTCGAATCTACCTCCTGAAATCTGTTTCCTGCAATTCTGCCTTGCTTTCAAATCCTCTTCGTTGCCTTCCCTCAATATATTTGTGGACGAGAGTTATCATTTCTAAGTCTGCAAGTTTGTGAATTGCAGTGCCCCTGAGCTCCATTCTTCAACTCGCTTTCTTGGGAGCTGGCCGCAAAAGCGCAGGATTGCTTCAGGCCGTATTCTGGTTCCTGGCGGCAGGCTGAGCCTGTGGTTAATTCTTCTTCCTGATGGGAAAATAGAATGACCTGTGCCTGCCCCAACACCTAGAGCTAGTCTCTCATTGGTTCCCCCTCTTCCCGTTCATCCTCAGGACAATTAGCAACCTGTACGGAACAGGAGGATAAAGGTGCTGATTCTCCAAGGAGGGAGATTGCTAGTAAAGCGGCTGGAATGGCGAACCGGAGCACAAGGAGATGAGAAATGAGGTGCGTTTTAGAAACCTTTCCCGATCACACGGTGTACCATCTTCGGGGTTTCTCATGCATGTTTTCAATGTAGGACGATGCCCTTGAACCTGGAGATTTGGGACCCATGGGATGGGTACCACGCCGTATTACTTTAAAGGGTCTGCGTTAGCTCAGCCAACCTCACCAAACCTCTCAGCCCCACGAGTGTCCACCCTTATGTCTCAATCAGCTGTGGGTCTAGATATGGTCAATCCAGGTGGCATCACAGCCCCTGAACGAATTTTGTAAGAATTTCTCTCTCTTTCACTGTCTTGGTTTCACGGGTTTTTTAAAGTAATTGATTTTTATAATGGGGTTTAGCTGCTTTTCACTGCTGTGTTTATGCCGCTTTACACCCACTTGACTCACTTACAGAGAGATATCAATACATAGGTTTTAAGATTCTTACTAGTCAGATATATTCTTGGGCGGTGAATAGGGGGTGTTGAGTCCAGTTCACTGAGCAAGGAGTAGGTCTTGTCTATTACATATTGGGTTTCTGGAACGGTATCTGAGCTAATTTGAAACCCTTGTTTTATGCATCACCCCACCTCACCTTTCCCGTTAAGCAGCCATAGTGTGTTTTCTAAACGTGTGACTCTGTTCTGTTTTGTAATTCAGTTCAAGGGTAGCGGTTTTGACATTCCCTCTATAAGTGATATCTCATGATAAGTGTCTTTTTCTGTGGGACTTATTTCACTTAGAATCGTCGTGCCTAAATCCACTCATCATGCTGCTACTAGCCTTATGACGTTGATTTCATGGCTGAGTGATATTCCATTGTACATAAGGACCACAACTTCTTTATCCATTCTTCTCTTTCCTGGGATATTTAAGGTGTAACGAAGTGGAGGTTCTTGTCAACAGAGCAGCCCAAAACTTTGGGGTGCCTGTGTCTTGCTGATTTTTAGTTTTCCCAATTTATACGCCCATGAGAGGAAGTGCCCTATGGTCTCTAAGCTGAGTTTTTTAGATGTTTCAGGACACACCGTACACTTCTCCAGTGTGGCTGTTGGCAATTTACATCCCGCCCATCCGCGTAGCAAGGCTCCCATTTCTCCAAGGCCTGTCCAGCATTTCTGGTTTTGACACTTTATTCATCATGGCCCTTTTGACCGATGGGAAGCGAGACTTCTTTGTAGCGCTGATTTGCCTTTCCAGGTTGCTTGGTTGGCCAAAAAGGGCGTATGCGTTTTTTCCTGAATATATTCAGGAAAAAACGCATACGCCCTTTTTGGCCAAGGGCATCATTGTCGAGGTTTTGCCGCTTTTCCTGTGCTTTAAAGGCGATTCGAATCTACCTCCTGAAATCTGTTTCCTGCAATTCTGCCTTGCTTTCAAATCCTCTTCGTTGCCTTCCCTCAATATATTTGTGGACGAGAGTTATCATTTCTAAGTCTGCAGGTTTGTGAATTGCAGTGCCCCTGAGCTCCATTCTTCAACTCGCTTTCTTGGGAGCTGGCCGCAAAAGCGCAGGATTGCTTCAGGCCGTATTCTGCTTCCTGGCGGCAGGCTGAGCCTGTGGTTAATTCTTCTTCCTGATGGGAAAATAGAATGACCTGTGCCTGCCCCAACACCTAGAGCTAGTCTCTCATTGGTTCCCCCTCTTCCCGTTCATCCTCAGGACAATTTGCAACCTGTACGGAACAGGAGGATAAAGGTGCTGATTCTCCAAGGAGGGAGATTGCTAGTAAAGCGGCTGGAATGGCGAACCGGAGCACAAGGAGATGAGAAATGAGGTGCGTTTTAGAAACCTTTCCCGATCACACGGTGTACCATCTTCGGGGTTTCTCATGCATGTTTTCAATGTAGGACGATGCCCTTGAACCTGGAGATTTGGGACCCATGGGATGGGTACCACGCCGTATTACTTTAAAGGGTCTGCGTTAGCTCAGCCAACCTCACCAAACCTCTCAGCCCCACGAGTGTCCACCCTTATGTCTCAATCAGCTGTGGGTCTAGATATGGTCAATCCAGGTGGCATCACAGCCCCTGAACGAATTTTGTAAGAATTTCTCTCTCTTTCACTGTCTTTGTTTCACGGGTTTTTTAAAGTAATTGATTTTTATAATGGGGTTTAGCTGCTTTTCACTGCTGTGTTTATGCCGCTTTACACCCACTTGACTCACTTACAGAGAGATATCAATACATAGGTTTTAAGATTCTTACTAGTCAGATATATTCTTGGGCGGTGAATAGGGGGTGTTGAGTCCAGTTCACTGAGCAAGGAGTAGGTCTTGTCTATTACATATTGGGTTTCTGGAACGGTATCTGAGCTAATTTGAAACCCTTGTTTTATGCATCACCCCACCTCACCTTTCCCGTTAAGCAGCCATAGTGTGTTTTCTAAACGTGTGACTCTGTTCTGTTTTGTAATTCAGTTCAAGGGTAGCGGTTTTGACATTCCCTCTATAAGTGATATCTCATGATAAGTGTCTTTTTCTGTGGGACTTATTTCACTTAGAATCGTCGTGCCTAAATCCACTCATCATGCTGCTACTAGCCTTATGACGTTGATTTCATGGCTGAGTGATATTCCATTGTACATAAGGACCACAACTTCTTTATCCATTCTTCTCTTTCCTGGGATATTTAAGGTGTAACGAAGTGGAGGTTCTTGTCAACAGAGCAGCCCAAAACTTTGGGGTGCCTGTGTCTTGCTGATTTTTAGTTTTCCCAATTTATACGCCCATGAGAGGAAGTGCCCTATGGTCTCTAAGCTGAGTTTTTTAGATGTTTCAGGACACACCGTACACTTCTCCAGTGTGGCTGTTGGCAATTTACATCCCGCCCATCCGCGTAGCAAGGCTCCCATTTCTCCAAGGCCTGTCCAGCATTTCTGGTTTTGACACTTTATTCAGCATGGCCCTTTTGACCGATGGGAAGCGAGACTTCTTTGTAGCGCTGATTTGCCTTTCCAGGTTGCTTGGTTGGCCAAAAAGGGCGTATGCGTTTTTTCCTGAATATATTCAGGAAAAAACGCATACGCCCTTTTTGGCCAAGGGCATCATTGTCGAGGTTTTGCCGCTTTTCCTGTGCTTTAAAGGCGATTCGAATCTACCTCCTGAAATCTGTTTCCTGCAATTCTGCCTTGCTTTCAAATCCTCTTTGTTGCCTTCCCTCAATATATTTGTGGACGAGAGTTAGCATTTCTAAGTCTGCAGGTTTGTGAATTGCAGTGCCCCTGAGCTCCATTCTTCAACTCGCTTTCTTGGGAGCTGGCCGCAAAAGCGCAGGATTGCTTCAGGCCGTATTCTGGTTCCTGGCGGCAGGCTGAGCCTGTGGTTAATTCTTCTTCCTGATGGGAAAATAGAATGACCTGTGCCTGCCCCAACACCTAGAGCTAGTCTCTCATTGGTTCCCCCTCTTCCCGTTCATCCTCAGGACAATTTGCAACCTGTACGGAACAGGAGGATAAAGGTGCTGATTCTCCAAGGAGGGAGATTGCTAGTAAAGCGGCTGGAATGGCGAACCGGAGCACAAGGAGATGAGAAATGAGGTGCGTTTTAGAAACCTTTCCCGATCACACGGTGTACCATCTTCGGGGTTTCTCATGCATGTTTTCAATGTAGGACGATGCCCTTGAACCTGGAGATTTGGGACCCATGGGATGGGTACCACGCCGTATTACTTTAAAGGGTCTGCGTTAGCTCAGCCAACCTCACCAAACCTCTCAGCCCCACGAGTGTCCACCCTTATGTCTCAATCAGCTGTGGGTCTAGATATGGTCAATCCAGGTGGCATCACAGCCCCTGAACGAATTTTGTAAGAATTTCTCTCTCTTTCACTGTCTTTGTTTCACGGGTTTTTTAAAGTAATTGATTTTTATAATGGGGTTTAGCTGCTTTTCACTGCTGTGTTTATGCCGCTTTACACCCACTTGACTCACTTACAGAGAGATATCAATACATAGGTTTTAAGATTCTTACTAGTCAGATATATTCTTGGGCGGTGAATAGGGGGTGTTGAGTCCAGTTCACTGAGCAAGGAGTAGGTCTTGTCTATTACATATTGGGTTTCTGGAACGGTATCTGAGCTAATTTGAAACCCTTGTTTTATGCATCACCCCACCTCACCTTTCCCGTTAAGCAGCCATAGTGTGTTTTCTAAACGTGTGACTCTGTTCTGTTTTGTAATTCAGTTCAAGGGTAGCGGTTTTGACATTCCCTCTATAAGTGATATCTCATGATAAGTGTCTTTTTCTGTGTGACTTATTTCACTTAGAATCGTCGTACCTAAATCCACTCATCATGCTGCTACTAGCCTTATGACGTTGATTTCATGGCTGAGTGATATTCCATTGTACATAAGGACCACAACTTCTTTATCCATTCTTCTCTTTCCTGGGATATTTAAGGTGTAACGAAGTGGAGGTTCTTGTCAACAGAGCAGCCCAAAACTTTGGGGTGCCTGTGTCTTGCTGATTTTTAGTTTTCCCAATTTATACGCCCATGAGAGGAAGTGCCCTATGGTCTCTAAGCTGAGTTTTTTAGATGTTTCAGGACACACCGTACACTTCTCCAGTGTGGCTGTTGGCAATTTACATCCCGCCCATCCACGTAGCAAGGCTCCCATTTCTCCAAGGCCTGTCCAGCATTTCTGGTTTTGACACTTTATTCATCATGGCCCTTTTGACCGATGGGAAGCGAGACTTCTTTGTAGCGCTGATTTGCCTTTCCAGGTTGCTTGGTTGGCCAAAAAGGGCGTATGCGTTTTTTCCTGAATATATTCAGGAAAAAACGCATACGCCCTTTTTGGCCAAGGGCATCATTGTCGAGGTTTTGCCGCTTTTCCTCTGCTTTAAAGGCGATTCGAATCTACCTCCTGAAATCTGTTTCCTGCAATTCTGCCTTGCTTTCAAATCCTCTTCGTTGCCTTCCCTCAATATATTTGTGGACGAGAGTTATCATTTCTAAGTCTGCAGGTTTGTGAATTGCAGTGCCCCTGAGCTCCATTCTTCAACTCGCTTTCTTGGGAGCTGGCCGCAAAAGCGCAGGATTGCTTCAGGCCGTATTCTGGTTCCTGGCGGCAGGCTGAGCCTGTGGTTAATTCTTCTTCCTGATGGGAAAATAGAATGACCTGTGCCTGCCCCAACACCTAGAGCTAGTCTCTCATTGGTTCCCCCTCTTCCCGTTCATCCTCAGGACAATTAGCAACCTGTACGGAAAAGGAGGATAAAGGTGCTGATTCTCCAAGGAGGGAGATTGCTAGTAAAGCGGCTGGAATGGTGAACCGGAGCACAAGGAGATGAGAAATGAGGTGCGTTTTAGAAACCTTTCCCGATCACACGGTGTACCATCTTCGGGGTTTCTCATGCATGTTTTCAATGTAGGACGATGCCCTTGAACCTGGAGATTTGGGACCCATGGGATGGGTACCACGCCGTATTACTTTAAAGGGTCTGCGTTTTCTCACCCAACCTCACCAAACCTCTCAGCCCCAAGAGTGTCCACCCTTATGTCTCAATCAGCTGTGGGTCTAGATATGGTCAATCCAGGTGGCATCACAGCCCCTGAACGAATTTTGTAAGAATTTCTCTCTCTTTCACTGTCTTTGTTTCACGGGTTTTGAAACGTAATTGATTTTTATAATGGGGTTTAGCTGCTTTTCACTGCTGTGTTTATGCCGCTTTACACCCATTTGACTCACTTACAGAGAGATATCAATACATAGGTTTTAAGATTCTTACTAGTCAGATATATTCTTGGGCGGTGAATAAGGGGTGTTGAGTCCAGTTCACTGAGCAAGGAGTAGGTCTTGTCTCTTACATATTGGGTTTCTGGAACGGTATCTGAGCTAATTTGAAACCCGTGTTTTATGCATCACCCCACCTCACCTTTCCCGTTAAGCAGCCATAGTGTGTTTTCTAAACGTGTGACTCTGTTCTGTTTTGTAATTCAGTTCAAGGGTAGCGGTTTTTACATTCCCTCTATGAGTGATATCTTATGATAAGTGTCTTTTTCTGTGTGACTTATTTCACTTAGAATCGTCATATCTAAATCCACTCATCATGCTGCTACTAGCCTTATGACATTGATTTCATGGCTGAGTGATATTCCATTGTACATAAGGACCGCAACTTCTTTATCCATTCTTCTCTTTCCTGGGATATTTAAGGTGTAGCGAAGTGGAGGTTCTTGTCAACAGAGTAGCCCAAAACTTTGGGGTGCCTGTGGCTTGCTGAGTTTTAGTTTTCCGAATTTATACGCCCATGAGTGGAAGTGCGCTATGCTCTCTAAGCTGAGTTTTTTAGATGTTTCAGGACACACTGTACACTTCTCCAGAGTGGCTGTTGGCAATTTACATCCCGCCCATCAGCGTAGCAAGGCTCCCATTTCTCCATGGCCTGTCCTGCATTTCTGGTTTTGACACTTTATTCAGCATGGCCCTTTTGACCGATGGGAAGCGAGACTTCTTTGTAGCGCTGATTCGCCTTTCCAGGTTGCTTGGTTGGCCAAAAAGGGCGTATGCGTTTTTTCCTGAATATATTCAGGAAAAAACGCATACGCCCTTTTTGGCCAAGGGCATCATTGTCGAGGTTTTGCCGCTTTTCCTGTGCTTTAAAGGCGATTCGAATCTACCTCCTGAAATCTGTTTCCTGCAATTCTGCCTTGCTTTCAAATCCTCTTCGTTGCCTTCCCTCAATATATTTGTGGACGAGAGTTATCATTTCTAAGACTGCAGGTTTGTGAATTGCAGTGCCCCTGAGCTCCATTCTTCAACTCGCTTTCTTGGGAGCTGGCCGCAAAAGCGCAGGATTGCTTCAGGCCGTATTCTGGTTCCTGGCGGCAGGCTGAGCCTGTGGTGAATTCTTCTTCCTGATGGGAAAATAGAATGACCTGTGCCTGCCCCAACACCTAGAGCTAGTCTCTCATTGGTTCCCCCTCTTCCCGTTCATCCTCAGGACAATTAGCAACCTGTACGGAACAGGAGGATAAAGGTGCTGATTCTCCAAGGAGGGAGATTGCTAGTAAAGCGGCTGGAATGGCGAACCGGAGCACAAGGAGATGAGAAATGAGGTGCGTTTTAGAAACCTTTCCCGATCACACGGTGTACCATCTTCGGGGTTTCTCATGCATGTTTTCAATGTAGGACGATGCCCTTGAACCTGGAGATTTGGGACCCATGGGATGGGTACCACGCCGTATTACTTTAAAGGGTCTGCGTTAGCTCAGCCAACCTCACGAAACCTCTCAGCCCCACGAGTGTCCACCCTTATGTCTCAATCAGCTGTGGGTCTAGATATGGTCAATCCAGGTGGCATCACAGCCCCTGAACGAATTTTGTAAGAATTTCTCTCTCTTTCACTGTCTTTGTTTCACGGGTTTTTTAAAGTAATTGATTTTTATAATGGGGTTTAGCTGCTTTTCACTGCTGTGTTTATGCCGCTTTACACCCACTTGACTCACTTACAGAGAGATATCAATACATAGGTTTTAAGATTCTTACTAGTCAGATATATTCTTGGGCGGTGAATAGGGGGTGTTGAGTCCAGTTCACTGAGCAAGGAGTAGGTCTTGTCTATTACATATTGGGTTTCTGGAACGGTATCTGAGCTAATTTGAAACCCTTGTTTTATGCATCACCCCACCTCACCTTTCCCGTTAAGCAGCCATAGTGTGTTTTCTAAACGTGTGACTCTGTTCTGTTTTGTAATTCAGTTCAAGGGTAGCGGTTTTGACATTCCCTCTATAAGTGATATCTCATGATAAGTGTCTTTTTCTGTGGGACTTATTTCACTTAGAATCGTCGTGCCTAAATCCACTCATCATGCTGCTACTAGCCTTATGACGTTGATTTCATGGCTGAGTGATATTCCATTGTACATAAGGACCACAACTTCTTTATCCATTCTTCTCTTTCCTGGGATATTTAAGGTGTAACGAAGTGGAGGTTCTTGTCAACAGAGCAGCCCAAAACTTTGGGGTGCCTGTGTCTTGCTGATTTTTAGTTTTCCCAATTTATACGCCCATGAGAGGAAGTGCCCTATGGTCTCTAAGCTGAGTTTTTTAGATGTTTCAGGACACACCGTACACTTCTCCAGTGTGGCTGTTGGCAATTTACATCCCGCCCATCAGCGTAGCAAGGCTCCCATTTCTCCAAGGCCTGTCCAGCATTTCTGGTTTTGACACTTTATTCAGCATGGCCCTTTTGACCGATGGGAAGCGAGACTTCTTTGTAGCGCTGATTTGCCTTTCCAGGTTGCTTGGTTGGCCAAAAAGGGCGTATGCGTTTTTTCCTGAATATATTCAGGAAAAAACGCATACGCCCTTTTTGGCCAAGGGCATCATTGTCGAGGTTTTGCCGCTTTTCCTGTGCTTTAAAGGCGATTCGAATCTACCTCCTGAAATCTGTTTCCTGCAATTCTGCCTTGCTTTCAAATCCTCTTCGTTGCCTTCCCTCAATATATTTGTGGACGAGAGTTATCATTTCTAAGACTGCAGGTTTGTGAATTGCAGTGCCCCTGAGCTCCATTCTTCAACTCGCTTTCTTGGGAGCTGGCCGCAAAAGCGCAGGATTGCTTCAGGCCGTATTCTGGTTCCTGGCGGCAGGCTGAGCCTGTGGTTAATTCTTCTTCCTGATGGGAAAATAGAATGACCTGTGCCTGCCCCAACACCTAGAGCTAGTCTCTCATTGGTTCCCCCTCTTCCCGTTCATCCTCAGGACAATTTGCAACCTGTACGGAACAGGAGGATAAAGGTGCTGATTCTCCAAGGAGGGAGATTGCTAGTAAAGCGGCTGGAATGGCGAACCGGAGCACAAGGAGATGAGAAATGAGGTGCGTTTTAGAAACCTTTCCCGATCACACGGTGTACCATCTTCGGGGTTTCTCATGCATGTTTTCAATGTAGGACGATGCCCTTGAACCTGGAGATTTGGGACCCATGGGATGGGTACCACGCCGTATTACTTTAAAGGGTCTGCGTTAGCTCAGCCAACCTCACCAAACCTCTCAGCCCCACGAGTGTCCACCCTTATGTCTCAATCAGCTGTGGGTCTAGATATGGTCAATCCACGTGGCATCACAGCCCCTGAACGAATTTTGTAAGAATTTCTCTCTCTTTCACTGTCTTTGTTTCACGGGTTTTTTAAAGTAATTGATTTTTATAATGGGGTTTAGCTGCTTTTCACTGCTGTGTTTATGCCGCTTTACACCCACTTGACTCACTTACAGAGAGATATCAATACATAGGTTTTAAGATTCTTACTAGTCAGATATATTCTTGGGCGGTGAATAGGGGGTGTTGAGTCCAGTTCACTGAGCAAGGAGTAGGTCTTGTCTATTACATATTGGGTTTCTGGAACGGTATCTGAGCTAATTTGAAACCCTTGTTTTATGCATCACCCCACCTCACCTTTCCCGTTAAGCAGCCATAGTGTGTTTTCTAAACGTGTGACTCTGTTCTGTTTTGTAATTCAGTTCAAGGGTAGCGGTTTTGACATTCCCTCTATAAGTGATATCTCATGATAAGTGTCTTTTTCTGTGTGACTTATTTCACTTAGAATCGTCGTACCTAAATCCACTCATCATGCTGCTACTAGCCTTATGACGTTGATTTCATGGCTGAGTGATATTCCATTGTACATAAGGACCGCAACTTCTTTATCCATTCTTCTCTTTCCTGGGATATTTAAGGTGTAACGAAGTGGAGGTTCTTGTCAACAGAGCAGCCCAAAACTTTGGGGTGCCTGTGTCTTGCTGATTTTTAGTTTTCCCAATTTATACGCCCATGAGAGGAAGTGCCCTATGGTCTCTAAGCTGAGTTTTTTAGATGTTTCAGGACACACCGTACACTTCTCCAGTGTGGCTGTTGGCAATTTACATCCCGCCCATCAGCGTAGCAAGGCTCCCATTTCTCCAAGGCCTGTCCAGCATTTCTGATTTTGACACTTTATTCAGCATGGCCCTTTTGACCGATGGGAAGCGAGACTTCTTTGTAGCGCTGATTTGCCTTTCCAGGTTGCTTGGTTGGCCAAAAAGGGCGTATGCGTTTTTTCCTGAATATATTCAGGAAAAAACGCATACGCCCTTTTTGGCCAAGGGCATCATTGTCGAGGTTTTGCCGCTTTTCCTCTGCTTTAAAGGCGATTCGAATCTACCTCCTGAAATCTGTTTCCTGCAATTCTGCCTTGCTTTCAAATCCTCTTCGTTGCCTTCCCTCAATATATTTGTGGACGAGAGTTATCATTTCTAAGACTGCAGGTTTGTGAATTGCAGTGCCCCTGAGCTCCATTCTTCAACTCGCTTTCTTGGGAGCTGGCCGCAAAAGCGCAGGATTGCTTCAGGCCGTATTCTGGTTCCTGGCGGCAGGCTGAGCCTGTGGTTAATTCTTCTTCCTGATGGGAAAATAGAATGACCTGTGCCTGCCCCAACACCTAGAGCTAGTCTCTCATTGGTTCCCCCTCTTCCCGTTCATCCTCAGGACAATTTGCAACCTGTACGGAACAGGAGGATAAAGGTGCTGATTCTCCAAGGAGGGAGATTGCTAGTAAAGCGGCTGGAATGGCGAACCGGAGCACAAGGAGATGAGAAATGAGGTGCGTTTTAGAAACCTTTCCCGATCACACGGTGTACCATCTTCGGGGTTTCTCATGCATGTTTTCAATGTAGGACGATGCCCTTGAACCTGGAGATTTGGGACCCATGGGATGGGTACCACGCCGTATTACTTTAAAGGGTCTGCGTTAGCTCAGCCAACCTCACCAAACCTCTCAGCCCCACGAGTGTCCACCCTTATGTCTCAATCAGCTGTGGGTCTAGATATGGTCAATCCAGGTGGCATCACAGCCCCTGAACGAATTTTGTAAGAATTTCTCTCTCTTTCACTGTCTTTGTTTCACGGGTTTTTTAAAGTAATTGATTTTTATAATGGGGTTTAGCTGCTTTTCACTGCTGTGTTTATGCCGCTTTACACCCACTTGACTCACTTACAGAGAGATATCAATACATAGGTTTTAAGATTCTTACTAGTCAGATATATTCTTGGGCGGTGAATAGGGGGTGTTGAGTCCAGTTCACTGAGCAAGGAGTAGGTCTTGTCTATTACATATTGGGTTTCTGGAACGGTATCTGAGCTAATTTGAAACCCTTGTTTTATGCATCACCCCACCTCACCTTTCCCGTTAAGCAGCCATAGTGTGTTTTCTAAACGTGTGACTCTGTTCTGTTTTGTAATTCAGTTCAAGGGTAGCGGTTTTGACATTCCCTCTATAAGTGATATCTCATGATAAGTGTCTTTTTCTGTGTGACTTATTTCACTTAGAATCGTCGTACCTAAATCCACTCATCATGCTGCTACTAGCCTTATGACGTTGATTTCATGGCTGAGTGATATTCCATTGTACATAAGGACCACAACTTCTTTATCCATTCTTCTCTTTCCTGGGATATTTAAGGTGTAACGAAGTGGAGGTTCTTGTCAACAGAGCAGCCCAAAACTTTGGGGTGCCTGTGTCTTGCTGATTTTTAGTTTTCCCAATTTATACGCCCATGAGAGGAAGTGCTCTATGGTCTCTAAGCTGAGTTTTTTAGATGTTTCAGGACACACCGTACACTTCTCCAGTGTGGCTGTTGGCAATTTACATCCCGCCCATCAGTGTAGCAAGGCTCCCATTTCTCCAAGGCCTGTCCAGCATTTCTGCTTTTGACACTTTATTCAGCATGGCCCTTTTGACCGATGGGAAGCGAGACTTCTTTGTAGCGCTGATTTGCCTTTCCAGGTTGCTTGGTTGGCCAAAAAGGGCGTATGCGTTTTTTCCTGAATATATTCAGGAAAAAACGCATACGCCCTTTTTGGCCAAGGGCATCATTGTCGAGGTTTTGCCGCTTTTCCTCTGCTTTAAAGGCGATTCGAATCTACCTCCTGAAATCTGTTTCCTGCAATTCTGCCTTGCTTTCAAATCCTCTTCGTTGCCTTCCCTCAATATATTTGTGGACGAGAGTTATCATTTCTAAGTCTGCAGGTTTGTGAATTGCAGTGCCCCTGAGCTCCATTCTTCAACTCGCTTTCTTGGGAGCTGGCCGCAAAAGCGCAGGATTGCTTCAGGCCGTATTCTGGTTCCTGGCGGCAGGCTGAGCCTGTGGTTAATTCTTCTTCCTGATGGGAAAATAGAATGACCTGTGCCTGCCCCAACACCTAGAGCTAGTCTCTCATTGGTTCCCCCTCTTCCCGTTCATCCTCAGGACAATTAGCAACCTCTACGGAACAGGAGGATAAAGGTGCTGATTCTCCAAGGAGGGAGATTGCTAGTAAAGCGGCTGGAATGGTGAACCGGAGCACAAGGAGATGAGAAATGAGGTGCGTTTTAGAAACCTTTCCCGATCACACGGTGTACCATCTTCGGGGTTTCTCATGCATGTTTTCAATGTAGGACGATGCCCTTGAACCTGGAGATTTGGGACCCATGGGATGGGTACCACGCCGTATTACTTTAAAGGGTCTGCGTTTTCTCACCCAACCTCACCAAACCTCTCAGCCCCAAGAGTGTCCACCCTTATGTCTCAATCAGCTGTGGGTCTAGATATGGTCAATCCAGGTGGCATCACAGCCCCTGAACGAATTTTGTAAGAATTTCTCTCTCTTTCACTGTCTTTGTTTCACGGGTTTTGAAACGTAATTGATTTTTATAATGGGGTTTAGCTGCTTTTCACTGCTGTGTTTATGCCGCTTTACACCCATTTGACTCACTTACAGAGAGATATCAATACATAGGTTTTAAGATTCTTACTAGTCAGATATATTCTTGGGCGGTGAATAGGGGGTGTTGAGTCCAGTTCACTGAGCAAGGAGTAGGTCTTGTCTATTACATATTGGGTTTCTGGAACGGTATCTGAGCTAATTTGAAACCCGTGTTTTATGCATCACCCCACCTCACCTTTCCCGTTAAGCAGCCATAGTGTGTTTTCTAAACGTGTGACTCTGTTCTGTTTTGTAATTCAGTTCAAGGGTAGCGGTTTTTACATTCCCTCTATGAGTGATATCTTATGATAAGTGTCTTTTTCTGTGTGACTTATTTCACTTAGAATCGTCATATCTAAATCCACTCATCATGCTGCTACTAGCCTTATGACATTGATTTCATGGCTGAGTGATATTCCATTGTACATAAGGACCGCAACTTCTTTATCCATTCTTCTCTTTCCTGGGATATTTAAGGTGTAGCGAAGTGGAGGTTCTTGTCAACAGAGTAGCCCAAAACTTTGGGGTGCCTGTGGCTTGCTGAGTTTTAGTTTTCCGAATTTATACGCCCATGAGTGGAAGTGCGCTATGCTCTCTAAGCTGAGTTTTTTAGATGTTTCAGGACACACTGTACACTTCTCCAGAGTGGCTGTTGGCAATTTACATCCCGCCCATCAGCGTAGCAAGGCTCCCATTTCTCCATGGCCTGTCCTGCATTTCTGGTTTTGACACTTTATTCAGCATGGCCCTTTTGACCGATGGGAAGCGAGACTTCTTTGTAGCGCTGATTCGCCTTTCCAGGTTGCTTGGTTGGCCAAAAAGGGCGTATGCGTTTTTTCCTGAATATATTCAGGAAAAAACGCATACGCCCTTTTTGGCCAAGGGCATCATTGTCGAGGTTTTGCCGCTTTTCCTGTGCTTTAAAGGCGATTCGAATCTACCTCCTGAAATCTGTTTCCTGCAATTCTGCCTTGCTTTCAAATCCTCTTCGTTGCCTTCCCTCAATATATTTGTGGACGAGAGTTATCATTTCTAAGTCTGCAAGTTTGTGAATTGCAGTGCCCCTGAGCTCCATTCTTCAACTCGCTTTCTTGGGAGCTGGCCGCAAAAGCGCAGGATTGCTTCAGGCCGTATTCTGGTTCCTGGCGGCAGGCTGAGCCTGTGGTTAATTCTTCTTCCTGATGGGAAAATAGAATGACCTGTGCCTGCCCCAACACCTAGAGCTAGTCTCTCATTGGTTCCCCCTCTTCCCGTTCATCCTCAGGACAATTAGCAACCTGTACGGAACAGGAGGATAAAGGTGCTGATTCTCCAAGGAGGGAGATTGCTAGTAAAGCGGCTGGAATGGCGAACCGGAGCACAAGGAGATGAGAAATGAGGTGCGTTTTAGAAACCTTTCCCGATCACACGGTGTACCATCTTCGGGGTTTCTCATGCATGTTTTCAATGTAGGACGATGCCCTTGAACCTGGAGATTTGGGACCCATGGGATGGGTACCACGCCGTATTACTTTAAAGGGTCTGCGTTAGCTCAGCCAACCTCACCAAACCTCTCAGCCCCACGAGTGTCCACCCTTATGTCTCAATCAGCTGTGGGTCTAGATATGGTCAATCCAGGTGGCATCACAGCCCCTGAACGAATTTTGTAAGAATTTCTCTCTCTTTCACTGTCTTGGTTTCACGGGTTTTTTAAAGTAATTGATTTTTATAATGGGGTTTAGCTGCTTTTCACTGCTGTGTTTATGCCGCTTTACACCCACTTGACTCACTTACAGAGAGATATCAATACATAGGTTTTAAGATTCTTACTAGTCAGATATATTCTTGGGCGGTGAATAGGGGGTGTTGAGTCCAGTTCACTGAGCAAGGAGTAGGTCTTGTCTATTACATATTGGGTTTCTGGAACGGTATCTGAGCTAATTTGAAACCCTTGTTTTATGCATCACCCCACCTCACCTTTCCCGTTAAGCAGCCATAGTGTGTTTTCTAAACGTGTGACTCTGTTCTGTTTTGTAATTCAGTTCAAGGGTAGCGGTTTTGACATTCCCTCTATAAGTGATATCTCATGATAAGTGTCTTTTTCTGTGGGACTTATTTCACTTAGAATCGTCGTGCCTAAATCCACTCATCATGCTGCTACTAGCCTTATGACGTTGATTTCATGGCTGAGTGATATTCCATTGTACATAAGGACCACAACTTCTTTATCCATTCTTCTCTTTCCTGGGATATTTAAGGTGTAACGAAGTGGAGGTTCTTGTCAACAGAGCAGCCCAAAACTTTGGGGTGCCTGTGTCTTGCTGATTTTTAGTTTTCCCAATTTATACGCCCATGAGAGGAAGTGCCCTATGGTCTCTAAGCTGAGTTTTTTAGATGTTTCAGGACACACCGTACACTTCTCCAGTGTGGCTGTTGGCAATTTACATCCCGCCCATCCGCGTAGCAAGGCTCCCATTTCTCCAAGGCCTGTCCAGCATTTCTGGTTTTGACACTTTATTCATCATGGCCCTTTTGACCGATGGGAAGCGAGACTTCTTTGTAGCGCTGATTTGCCTTTCCAGGTTGCTTGGTTGGCCAAAAAGGGCGTATGCGTTTTTTCCTGAATATATTCAGGAAAAAACGCATACGCCCTTTTTGGCCAAGGGCATCATTGTCGAGGTTTTGCCGCTTTTCCTGTGCTTTAAAGGCGATTCGAATCTACCTCCTGAAATCTGTTTCCTGCAATTCTGCCTTGCTTTCAAATCCTCTTCGTTGCCTTCCCTCAATATATTTGTGGACGAGAGTTATCATTTCTAAGTCTGCAGGTTTGTGAATTGCAGTGCCCCTGAGCTCCATTCTTCAACTCGCTTTCTTGGGAGCTGGCCGCAAAAGCGCAGGATTGCTTCAGGCCGTATTCTGCTTCCTGGCGGCAGGCTGAGCCTGTGGTTAATTCTTCTTCCTGATGGGAAAATAGAATGACCTGTGCCTGCCCCAACACCTAGAGCTAGTCTCTCATTGGTTCCCCCTCTTCCCGTTCATCCTCAGGACAATTTGCAACCTGTACGGAACAGGAGGATAAAGGTGCTGATTCTCCAAGGAGGGAGATTGCTAGTAAAGCGGCTGGAATGGCGAACCGGAGCACAAGGAGATGAGAAATGAGGTGCGTTTTAGAAACCTTTCCCGATCACACGGTGTACCATCTTCGGGGTTTCTCATGCATGTTTTCAATGTAGGACGATGCCCTTGAACCTGGAGATTTGGGACCCATGGGATGGGTACCACGCCGTATTACTTTAAAGGGTCTGCGTTAGCTCAGCCAACCTCACCAAACCTCTCAGCCCCACGAGTGTCCACCCTTATGTCTCAATCAGCTGTGGGTCTAGATATGGTCAATCCAGGTGGCATCACAGCCCCTGAACGAATTTTGTAAGAATTTCTCTCTCTTTCACTGTCTTTGTTTCACGGGTTTTTTAAAGTAATTGATTTTTATAATGGGGTTTAGCTGCTTTTCACTGCTGTGTTTATGCCGCTTTACACCCACTTGACTCACTTACAGAGAGATATCAATACATAGGTTTTAAGATTCTTACTAGTCAGATATATTCTTGGGCGGTGAATAGGGGGTGTTGAGTCCAGTTCACTGAGCAAGGAGTAGGTCTTGTCTATTACATATTGGGTTTCTGGAACGGTATCTGAGCTAATTTGAAACCCTTGTTTTATGCATCACCCCACCTCACCTTTCCCGTTAAGCAGCCATAGTGTGTTTTCTAAACGTGTGACTCTGTTCTGTTTTGTAATTCAGTTCAAGGGTAGCGGTTTTGACATTCCCTCTATAAGTGATATCTCATGATAAGTGTCTTTTTCTGTGGGACTTATTTCACTTAGAATCGTCGTGCCTAAATCCACTCATCATGCTGCTACTAGCCTTATGACGTTGATTTCATGGCTGAGTGATATTCCATTGTACATAAGGACCACAACTTCTTTATCCATTCTTCTCTTTCCTGGGATATTTAAGGTGTAACGAAGTGGAGGTTCTTGTCAACAGAGCAGCCCAAAACTTTGGGGTGCCTGTGTCTTGCTGATTTTTAGTTTTCCCAATTTATACGCCCATGAGAGGAAGTGCCCTATGGTCTCTAAGCTGAGTTTTTTAGATGTTTCAGGACACACCGTACACTTCTCCAGTGTGGCTGTTGGCAATTTACATCCCGCCCATCCGCGTAGCAAGGCTCCCATTTCTCCAAGGCCTGTCCAGCATTTCTGGTTTTGACACTTTATTCAGCATGGCCCTTTTGACCGATGGGAAGCGAGACTTCTTTGTAGCGCTGATTTGCCTTTCCAGGTTGCTTGGTTGGCCAAAAAGGGCGTATGCGTTTTTTCCTGAATATATTCAGGAAAAAACGCATACGCCCTTTTTGGCCAAGGGCATCATTGTCGAGGTTTTGCCGCTTTTCCTGTGCTTTAAAGGCGATTCGAATCTACCTCCTGAAATCTGTTTCCTGCAATTCTGCCTTGCTTTCAAATCCTCTTTGTTGCCTTCCCTCAATATATTTGTGGACGAGAGTTAGCATTTCTAAGTCTGCAGGTTTGTGAATTGCAGTGCCCCTGAGCTCCATTCTTCAACTCGCTTTCTTGGGAGCTGGCCGCAAAAGCGCAGGATTGCTTCAGGCCGTATTCTGGTTCCTGGCGGCAGGCTGAGCCTGTGGTTAATTCTTCTTCCTGATGGGAAAATAGAATGACCTGTGCCTGCCCCAACACCTAGAGCTAGTCTCTCATTGGTTCCCCCTCTTCCCGTTCATCCTCAGGACAATTTGCAACCTGTACGGAACAGGAGGATAAAGGTGCTGATTCTCCAAGGAGGGAGATTGCTAGTAAAGCGGCTGGAATGGCGAACCGGAGCACAAGGAGATGAGAAATGAGGTGCGTTTTAGAAACCTTTCCCGATCACACGGTGTACCATCTTCGGGGTTTCTCATGCATGTTTTCAATGTAGGACGATGCCCTTGAACCTGGAGATTTGGGACCCATGGGATGGGTACCACGCCGTATTACTTTAAAGGGTCTGCGTTAGCTCAGCCAACCTCACCAAACCTCTCAGCCCCACGAGTGTCCACCCTTATGTCTCAATCAGCTGTGGGTCTAGATATGGTCAATCCAGGTGGCATCACAGCCCCTGAACGAATTTTGTAAGAATTTCTCTCTCTTTCACTGTCTTTGTTTCACGGGTTTTTTAAAGTAATTGATTTTTATAATGGGGTTTAGCTGCTTTTCACTGCTGTGTTTATGCCGCTTTACACCCACTTGACTCACTTACAGAGAGATATCAATACATAGGTTTTAAGATTCTTACTAGTCAGATATATTCTTGGGCGGTGAATAGGGGGTGTTGAGTCCAGTTCACTGAGCAAGGAGTAGGTCTTGTCTATTACATATTGGGTTTCTGGAACGGTATCTGAGCTAATTTGAAACCCTTGTTTTATGCATCACCCCACCTCACCTTTCCCGTTAAGCAGCCATAGTGTGTTTTCTAAACGTGTGACTCTGTTCTGTTTTGTAATTCAGTTCAAGGGTAGCGGTTTTGACATTCCCTCTATAAGTGATATCTCATGATAAGTGTCTTTTTCTGTGTGACTTATTTCACTTAGAATCGTCGTACCTAAATCCACTCATCATGCTGCTACTAGCCTTATGACGTTGATTTCATGGCTGAGTGATATTCCATTGTACATAAGGACCACAACTTCTTTATCCATTCTTCTCTTTCCTGGGATATTTAAGGTGTAACGAAGTGGAGGTTCTTGTCAACAGAGCAGCCCAAAACTTTGGGGTGCCTGTGTCTTGCTGATTTTTAGTTTTCCCAATTTATACGCCCATGAGAGGAAGTGCCCTATGGTCTCTAAGCTGAGTTTTTTAGATGTTTCAGGACACACCGTACACTTCTCCAGTGTGGCTGTTGGCAATTTACATCCCGCCCATCCACGTAGCAAGGCTCCCATTTCTCCAAGGCCTGTCCAGCATTTCTGGTTTTGACACTTTATTCATCATGGCCCTTTTGACCGATGGGAAGCGAGACTTCTTTGTAGCGCTGATTTGCCTTTCCAGGTTGCTTGGTTGGCCAAAAAGGGCGTATGCGTTTTTTCCTGAATATATTCAGGAAAAAACGCATACGCCCTTTTTGGCCAAGGGCATCATTGTCGAGGTTTTGCCGCTTTTCCTCTGCTTTAAAGGCGATTCGAATCTACCTCCTGAAATCTGTTTCCTGCAATTCTGCCTTGCTTTCAAATCCTCTTCGTTGCCTTCCCTCAATATATTTGTGGACGAGAGTTATCATTTCTAAGTCTGCAGGTTTGTGAATTGCAGTGCCCCTGAGCTCCATTCTTCAACTCGCTTTCTTGGGAGCTGGCCGCAAAAGCGCAGGATTGCTTCAGGCCGTATTCTGGTTCCTGGCGGCAGGCTGAGCCTGTGGTTAATTCTTCTTCCTGATGGGAAAATAGAATGACCTGTGCCTGCCCCAACACCTAGAGCTAGTCTCTCATTGGTTCCCCCTCTTCCCGTTCATCCTCAGGACAATTAGCAACCTGTACGGAAAAGGAGGATAAAGGTGCTGATTCTCCAAGGAGGGAGATTGCTAGTAAAGCGGCTGGAATGGTGAACCGGAGCACAAGGAGATGAGAAATGAGGTGCGTTTTAGAAACCTTTCCCGATCACACGGTGTACCATCTTCGGGGTTTCTCATGCATGTTTTCAATGTAGGACGATGCCCTTGAACCTGGAGATTTGGGACCCATGGGATGGGTACCACGCCGTATTACTTTAAAGGGTCTGCGTTTTCTCACCCAACCTCACCAAACCTCTCAGCCCCAAGAGTGTCCACCCTTATGTCTCAATCAGCTGTGGGTCTAGATATGGTCAATCCAGGTGGCATCACAGCCCCTGAACGAATTTTGTAAGAATTTCTCTCTCTTTCACTGTCTTTGTTTCACGGGTTTTGAAACGTAATTGATTTTTATAATGGGGTTTAGCTGCTTTTCACTGCTGTGTTTATGCCGCTTTACACCCATTTGACTCACTTACAGAGAGATATCAATACATAGGTTTTAAGATTCTTACTAGTCAGATATATTCTTGGGCGGTGAATAAGGGGTGTTGAGTCCAGTTCACTGAGCAAGGAGTAGGTCTTGTCTCTTACATATTGGGTTTCTGGAACGGTATCTGAGCTAATTTGAAACCCGTGTTTTATGCATCACCCCACCTCACCTTTCCCGTTAAGCAGCCATAGTGTGTTTTCTAAACGTGTGACTCTGTTCTGTTTTGTAATTCAGTTCAAGGGTAGCGGTTTTTACATTCCCTCTATGAGTGATATCTTATGATAAGTGTCTTTTTCTGTGTGACTTATTTCACTTAGAATCGTCATATCTAAATCCACTCATCATGCTGCTACTAGCCTTATGACATTGATTTCATGGCTGAGTGATATTCCATTGTACATAAGGACCGCAACTTCTTTATCCATTCTTCTCTTTCCTGGGATATTTAAGGTGTAGCGAAGTGGAGGTTCTTGTCAACAGAGTAGCCCAAAACTTTGGGGTGCCTGTGGCTTGCTGAGTTTTAGTTTTCCGAATTTATACGCCCATGAGTGGAAGTGCGCTATGCTCTCTAAGCTGAGTTTTTTAGATGTTTCAGGACACACTGTACACTTCTCCAGAGTGGCTGTTGGCAATTTACATCCCGCCCATCAGCGTAGCAAGGCTCCCATTTCTCCATGGCCTGTCCTGCATTTCTGGTTTTGACACTTTATTCAGCATGGCCCTTTTGACCGATGGGAAGCGAGACTTCTTTGTAGCGCTGATTCGCCTTTCCAGGTTGCTTGGTTGGCCAAAAAGGGCGTATGCGTTTTTTCCTGAATATATTCAGGAAAAAACGCATACGCCCTTTTTGGCCAAGGGCATCATTGTCGAGGTTTTGCCGCTTTTCCTGTGCTTTAAAGGCGATTCGAATCTACCTCCTGAAATCTGTTTCCTGCAATTCTGCCTTGCTTTCAAATCCTCTTCGTTGCCTTCCCTCAATATATTTGTGGACGAGAGTTATCATTTCTAAGACTGCAGGTTTGTGAATTGCAGTGCCCCTGAGCTCCATTCTTCAACTCGCTTTCTTGGGAGCTGGCCGCAAAAGCGCAGGATTGCTTCAGGCCGTATTCTGGTTCCTGGCGGCAGGCTGAGCCTGTGGTGAATTCTTCTTCCTGATGGGAAAATAGAATGACCTGTGCCTGCCCCAACACCTAGAGCTAGTCTCTCATTGGTTCCCCCTCTTCCCGTTCATCCTCAGGACAATTAGCAACCTGTACGGAACAGGAGGATAAAGGTGCTGATTCTCCAAGGAGGGAGATTGCTAGTAAAGCGGCTGGAATGGCGAACCGGAGCACAAGGAGATGAGAAATGAGGTGCGTTTTAGAAACCTTTCCCGATCACACGGTGTACCATCTTCGGGGTTTCTCATGCATGTTTTCAATGTAGGACGATGCCCTTGAACCTGGAGATTTGGGACCCATGGGATGGGTACCACGCCGTATTACTTTAAAGGGTCTGCGTTAGCTCAGCCAACCTCACGAAACCTCTCAGCCCCACGAGTGTCCACCCTTATGTCTCAATCAGCTGTGGGTCTAGATATGGTCAATCCAGGTGGCATCACAGCCCCTGAACGAATTTTGTAAGAATTTCTCTCTCTTTCACTGTCTTTGTTTCACGGGTTTTTTAAAGTAATTGATTTTTATAATGGGGTTTAGCTGCTTTTCACTGCTGTGTTTATGCCGCTTTACACCCACTTGACTCACTTACAGAGAGATATCAATACATAGGTTTTAAGATTCTTACTAGTCAGATATATTCTTGGGCGGTGAATAGGGGGTGTTGAGTCCAGTTCACTGAGCAAGGAGTAGGTCTTGTCTATTACATATTGGGTTTCTGGAACGGTATCTGAGCTAATTTGAAACCCTTGTTTTATGCATCACCCCACCTCACCTTTCCCGTTAAGCAGCCATAGTGTGTTTTCTAAACGTGTGACTCTGTTCTGTTTTGTAATTCAGTTCAAGGGTAGCGGTTTTGACATTCCCTCTATAAGTGATATCTCATGATAAGTGTCTTTTTCTGTGGGACTTATTTCACTTAGAATCGTCGTGCCTAAATCCACTCATCATGCTGCTACTAGCCTTATGACGTTGATTTCATGGCTGAGTGATATTCCATTGTACATAAGGACCACAACTTCTTTATCCATTCTTCTCTTTCCTGGGATATTTAAGGTGTAACGAAGTGGAGGTTCTTGTCAACAGAGCAGCCCAAAACTTTGGGGTGCCTGTGTCTTGCTGATTTTTAGTTTTCCCAATTTATACGCCCATGAGAGGAAGTGCCCTATGGTCTCTAAGCTGAGTTTTTTAGATGTTTCAGGACACACCGTACACTTCTCCAGTGTGGCTGTTGGCAATTTACATCCCGCCCATCAGCGTAGCAAGGCTCCCATTTCTCCAAGGCCTGTCCAGCATTTCTGGTTTTGACACTTTATTCAGCATGGCCCTTTTGACCGATGGGAAGCGAGACTTCTTTGTAGCGCTGATTTGCCTTTCCAGGTTGCTTGGTTGGCCAAAAAGGGCGTATGCGTTTTTTCCTGAATATATTCAGGAAAAAACGCATACGCCCTTTTTGGCCAAGGGCATCATTGTCGAGGTTTTGCCGCTTTTCCTGTGCTTTAAAGGCGATTCGAATCTACCTCCTGAAATCTGTTTCCTGCAATTCTGCCTTGCTTTCAAATCCTCTTCGTTGCCTTCCCTCAATATATTTGTGGACGAGAGTTATCATTTCTAAGACTGCAGGTTTGTGAATTGCAGTGCCCCTGAGCTCCATTCTTCAACTCGCTTTCTTGGGAGCTGGCCGCAAAAGCGCAGGATTGCTTCAGGCCGTATTCTGGTTCCTGGCGGCAGGCTGAGCCTGTGGTTAATTCTTCTTCCTGATGGGAAAATAGAATGACCTGTGCCTGCCCCAACACCTAGAGCTAGTCTCTCATTGGTTCCCCCTCTTCCCGTTCATCCTCAGGACAATTTGCAACCTGTACGGAACAGGAGGATAAAGGTGCTGATTCTCCAAGGAGGGAGATTGCTAGTAAAGCGGCTGGAATGGCGAACCGGAGCACAAGGAGATGAGAAATGAGGTGCGTTTTAGAAACCTTTCCCGATCACACGGTGTACCATCTTCGGGGTTTCTCATGCATGTTTTCAATGTAGGACGATGCCCTTGAACCTGGAGATTTGGGACCCATGGGATGGGTACCACGCCGTATTACTTTAAAGGGTCTGCGTTAGCTCAGCCAACCTCACCAAACCTCTCAGCCCCACGAGTGTCCACCCTTATGTCTCAATCAGCTGTGGGTCTAGATATGGTCAATCCACGTGGCATCACAGCCCCTGAACGAATTTTGTAAGAATTTCTCTCTCTTTCACTGTCTTTGTTTCACGGGTTTTTTAAAGTAATTGATTTTTATAATGGGGTTTAGCTGCTTTTCACTGCTGTGTTTATGCCGCTTTACACCCACTTGACTCACTTACAGAGAGATATCAATACATAGGTTTTAAGATTCTTACTAGTCAGATATATTCTTGGGCGGTGAATAGGGGGTGTTGAGTCCAGTTCACTGAGCAAGGAGTAGGTCTTGTCTATTACATATTGGGTTTCTGGAACGGTATCTGAGCTAATTTGAAACCCTTGTTTTATGCATCACCCCACCTCACCTTTCCCGTTAAGCAGCCATAGTGTGTTTTCTAAACGTGTGACTCTGTTCTGTTTTGTAATTCAGTTCAAGGGTAGCGGTTTTGACATTCCCTCTATAAGTGATATCTCATGATAAGTGTCTTTTTCTGTGTGACTTATTTCACTTAGAATCGTCGTACCTAAATCCACTCATCATGCTGCTACTAGCCTTATGACGTTGATTTCATGGCTGAGTGATATTCCATTGTACATAAGGACCGCAACTTCTTTATCCATTCTTCTCTTTCCTGGGATATTTAAGGTGTAACGAAGTGGAGGTTCTTGTCAACAGAGCAGCCCAAAACTTTGGGGTGCCTGTGTCTTGCTGATTTTTAGTTTTCCCAATTTATACGCCCATGAGAGGAAGTGCCCTATGGTCTCTAAGCTGAGTTTTTTAGATGTTTCAGGACACACCGTACACTTCTCCAGTGTGGCTGTTGGCAATTTACATCCCGCCCATCAGCGTAGCAAGGCTCCCATTTCTCCAAGGCCTGTCCAGCATTTCTGATTTTGACACTTTATTCAGCATGGCCCTTTTGACCGATGGGAAGCGAGACTTCTTTGTAGCGCTGATTTGCCTTTCCAGGTTGCTTGGTTGGCCAAAAAGGGCGTATGCGTTTTTTCCTGAATATATTCAGGAAAAAACGCATACGCCCTTTTTGGCCAAGGGCATCATTGTTGAGGTTTTGCCGCTTTTCCTCTGCTTTAAAGGCGATTCGAATCTACCTCCTGAAATCTGTTTCCTGCAATTCTGCCTTGCTTTCAAATCCTCTTCGTTGCCTTCCCTCAATATATTTGTGGACGAGAGTTATCATTTCTAAGACTGCAGGTTTGTGAATTGCAGTGCCCCTGAGCTCCATTCTTCAACTCGCTTTCTTGGGAGCTGGCCGCAAAAGCGCAGGATTGCTTCAGGCCGTATTCTGGTTCCTGGCGGCAGGCTGAGCCTGTGGTTAATTCTTCTTCCTGATGGGAAAATAGAATGACCTGTGCCTGCCCCAACACCTAGAGCTAGTCTCTCATTGGTTCCCCCTCTTCCCGTTCATCCTCAGGACAATTTGCAACCTGTACGGAACAGGAGGATAAAGGTGCTGATTCTCCAAGGAGGGAGATTGCTAGTAAAGCGGCTGGAATGGCGAACCGGAGCACAAGGAGATGAGAAATGAGGTGCGTTTTAGAAACCTTTCCCGATCACACGGTGTACCATCTTCGGGGTTTCTCATGCATGTTTTCAATGTAGGACGATGCCCTTGAACCTGGAGATTTGGGACCCATGGGATGGGTACCACGCCGTATTACTTTAAAGGGTCTGCGTTAGCTCAGCCAACCTCACCAAACCTCTCAGCCCCACGAGTGTCCACCCTTATGTCTCAATCAGCTGTGGGTCTAGATATGGTCAATCCAGGTGGCATCACAGCCCCTGAACGAATTTTGTAAGAATTTCTCTCTCTTTCACTGTCTTTGTTTCACGGGTTTTTTAAAGTAATTGATTTTTATAATGGGGTTTAGCTGCTTTTCACTGCTGTGTTTATGCCGCTTTACACCCACTTGACTCACTTACAGAGAGATATCAATACATAGGTTTTAAGATTCTTACTAGTCAGATATATTCTTGGGCGGTGAATAGGGGGTGTTGAGTCCAGTTCACTGAGCAAGGAGTAGGTCTTGTCTATTACATATTGGGTTTCTGGAACGGTATCTGAGCTAATTTGAAACCCTTGTTTTATGCATCACCCCACCTCACCTTTCCCGTTAAGCAGCCATAGTGTGTTTTCTAAACGTGTGACTCTGTTCTGTTTTGTAATTCAGTTCAAGGGTAGCGGTTTTGACATTCCCTCTATAAGTGATATCTCATGATAAGTGTCTTTTTCTGTGTGACTTATTTCACTTAGAATCGTCGTACCTAAATCCACTCATCATGCTGCTACTAGCCTTATGACGTTGATTTCATGGCTGAGTGATATTCCATTGTACATAAGGACCACAACTTCTTTATCCATTCTTCTCTTTCCTGGGATATTTAAGGTGTAACGAAGTGGAGGTTCTTGTCAACAGAGCAGCCCAAAACTTTGGGGTGCCTGTGTCTTGCTGATTTTTAGTTTTCCCAATTTATACGCCCATGAGAGGAAGTGCCCTATGGTCTCTAAGCTGAGTTTTTTAGATGTTTCAGGACACACCGTACACTTCTCCAGTGTGGCTGTTGGCAATTTACATCCCGCCCATCCGCGTAGCAAGGCTCCCATTTCTCCAAGGCCTGTCCAGCATTTCTGGTTTTGACACTTTATTCATCATGGCCCTTTTGACCGATGGGAAGCGAGACTTCTTTGTAGCGCTGATTTGCCTTTCCAGGTTGCTTGGTTGGCCAAAAAGGGCGTATGCGTTTTTTCCTGAATATATTCAGGAAAAAACGCATACGCCCTTTTTGGCCAAGGGCATCATTGTCGAGGTTTTGCCGCTTTTCCTCTGCTTTAAAGGCGATTCGAATCTACCTCCTGAAATCTGTTTCCTGCAATTCTGCCTTGCTTTCAGATCCTCTTCGTTGCCTTCCCTCAATATATTTGTGGACGAGAGTTATCATTTCTAAGTCTGCAGGTTTGTGAATTGCAGTGCCCCTGAGCTCCATTCTTCAACTCGCTTTCTTGGGAGCTGGCCGCAAAAGCGCAGGATTGCTTCAGGCCGTATTCTGGTTCCTGGCGGCAGGCTGAGCCTGTGGTTAATTCTTCTTCCTGATGGGAAAATAGAATGACCTGTGCCTGCCCCAACACCTAGAGCTAGTCTCTCATTGGTTCCCCCTCTTCCCGTTCATCCTCAGGACAATTAGCAACCTGTACGGAAAAGGAGGATAAAGGTGCTGATTCTCCAAGGAGGGAGATTGCTAGTAAAGCGGCTGGAATGGTGAACCGGAGCACAAGGAGATGAGAAATGAGGTGCGTTTTAGAAACCTTTCCCGATCACACGGTGTACCATCTTCGGGGTTTCTCATGCATGTTTTCAATGTAGGACGATGCCCTTGAACCTGGAGATTTGGGACCCATGGGATGGGTACCACGCCGTATTACTTTAAAGGGTCTGCGTTTTCTCACCCAACCTCACCAAACCTCTCAGCCCCAAGAGTGTCCACCCTTATGTCTCAATCAGCTGTGGGTCTAGATATGGTCAATCCAGGTGGCATCACAGCCCCTGAACGAATTTTGTAAGAATTTCTCTCTCTTTCACTTTCTTTGTTTCACGGGTTTTGAAACGTAATTGATTTTTATAATGGGGTTTAGCTGCTTTTCACTGCTGTGTTTATGCCGCTTTACACCCATTTGACTCACTTACAGAGAGATATCAATACATAGGTTTTAAGATTCTTACTAGTCAGATATATTCTTGGGCGGTGAATAAGGGGTGTTGAGTCCAGTTCACTGAGCAAGGAGTAGGTCTTGTCTCTTACATATTGGGTTTCTGGAACGGTATCTGAGCTAATTTGAAACCCGTGTTTTATGCATCACCCCACCTCACCTGTCCCGTTAAGCAGCCATAGTGTGTTTTCTAAACGTGTGACTCTGTTCTGTTTTGTAATTCAGTTCAAGGGTAGCGGTTTTTACATTCCCTCTATGAGTGATATCTTATGATAAGTGTCTTTTTCTGTGTGACTTATTTCACTTAGAATCGTCATATCTAAATCCACTCATCATGCTGCTACTAGCCTTATGACATTGATTTCATGGCTGAGTGATATTCCATTGTACATAAGGACCGCAACTTCTTTATCCATTCTTCTCTTTCCTGGGATATTTAAGGTGTAGCGAAGTGGAGGTTCTTGTCAACAGAGTAGCCCAAAACTTTGGGGTGCCTGTGGCTTGCTGAGTTTTAGTTTTCCGAATTTATACGCCCATGAGTGGAAGTGCGCTATGCTCTCTAAGCTGAGTTTTTTAGATGTTTCAGGACACACTGTACACTTCTCCAGAGTGGCTGTTGGCAATTTACATCCCGCCCATCAGCGTAGCAAGGCTCCCATTTCTCCATGGCCTGTCCTGCATTTCTGGTTTTGACACTTTATTCAGCATGGCCCTTTTGACCGATGGGAAGCGAGACTTCTTTGTAGCGCTGATTCGCCTTTCCAGGTTGCTTGGTTGGCCAAAAAGGGCGTATGCGTTTTTTCCTGAATATATTCAGGAAAAAACGCATACGCCCTTTTTGGCCAAGGGCATCATTGTCGAGGTTTTGCCGCTTTTCCTGTGCTTTAAAGGCGATTCGAATCTACCTCCTGAAATCTGTTTCCTGCAATTCTGCCTTGCTTTCAAATCCTCTTCGTTGCCTTCCCTCAATATATTTGTGGACGAGAGTTATCATTTCTAAGACTGCAGGTTTGTGAATTGCAGTGCCCCTGAGCTCCATTCTTCAACTCGCTTTCTTGGGAGCTGGCCGCAAAAGCGCAGGATTGCTTCAGGCCGTATTCTGGTTCCTGGCGGCAGGCTGAGCCTGTGGTTAATTCTTCTTCCTGATGGGAAAATAGAATGACCTGTGCCTGCCCCAACACCTAGAGCTAGTCTCTCATTGGTTCCCCCTCTTCCCGTTCATCCTCAGGACAATTAGCAACCTGTACGGAACAGGAGGATAAAGGTGCTGATTCTCCAAGGAGGGAGATTGCTAGTAAAGCGGCTGGAATGGCGAACCGGAGCACAAGGAGATGAGAAATGAGGTGCGTTTTAGAAACCTTTCCCGATCACACGGTGTACCATCTTCGGGGTTTCTCATGCATGTTTTCAATGTAGGACGATGCCCTTGAACCTGGAGATTTGGGACCCATGGGATGGGTACCACGCCGTATTACTTTAAAGGGTCTGCGTTAGCTCAGCCAACCTCACGAAACCTCTCAGCCCCACGAGTGTCCACCCTTATGTCTCAATCAGCTGTGGGTCTAGATATGGTCAATCCAGGTGGCATCACAGCCCCTGAACGAATTTTGTAAGAATTTCTCTCTCTTTCACTGTCTTTGTTTCACGGGTTTTTTAAAGTAATTGATTTTTATAATGGGGTTTAGCTGCTTTTCACTGCTGTGTTTATGCCGCTTTACACCCACTTGACTCACTTACAGAGAGATATCAATACATAGGTTTTAAGATTCTTACTAGTCAGATATATTCTTGGGCGGTGAATAGGGGGTGTTGAGTCCAGTTCACTGAGCAAGGAGTAGGTCTTGTCTATTACATATTGGGTTTCTGGAACGGTATCTGAGCTAATTTGAAACCCTTGTTTTATGCATCACCCCACCTCACCTTTCCCGTTAAGCAGCCATAGTGTGTTTTCTAAACGTGTGACTCTGTTCTGTTTTGTAATTCAGTTCAAGGGTAGCGGTTTTGACATTCCCTCTATAAGTGATATCTCATGATAAGTGTCTTTTTCTGTGGGACTTATTTCACTTAGAATCGTCGTGCCTAAATCCACTCATCATGCTGCTACTAGCCTTATGACGTTGATTTCATGGCTGAGTGATATTCCATTGTACATAAGGACCACAACTTCTTTATCCATTCTTCTCTTTCCTGGGATATTTAAGGTGTAACGAAGTGGAGGTTCTTGTCAACAGAGCAGCCCAAAACTTTGGGGTGCCTGTGTCTTGCTGATTTTTAGTTTTCCCAATTTATACGCCCATGAGAGGAAGTGCCCTATGGTCTCTAAGCTGAGTTTTTTAGATGTTTCAGGACACACCGTACACTTCTCCAGTGTGGCTGTTGGCAATTTACATCCCGCCCATCCGCGTAGCAAGGCTCCCATTTCTCCAAGGCCTGTCCAGCATTTCTGGTTTTGACACTTTATTCAGCATGGCCCTTTTGACCGATGGGAAGCGAGACTTCTTTGTAGCGCTGATTTGCCTTTCCAGGTTGCTTGGTTGGCCAAAAAGGGCGTATGCGTTTTTTCCTGAATATATTCAGGAAAAAACGCATACGCCCTTTTTGGCCAAGGGCATCATTGTCGAGGTTTTGCCGCTTTTCCTGTGCTTTAAAGGCGATTCGAATCTACCTCCTGAAATCTGTTTCCTGCAATTCTGCCTTGCTTTCAAATCCTCTTCGTTGCCTTCCCTCAATATATTTGTGGACGAGAGTTATCATTTCTAAGACTGCAGGTTTGTGAATTGCAGTGCCCCTGAGCTCCATTCTTCAACTCGCTTTCTTGGGAGCTGGCCGCAAAAGCGCAGGATTGCTTCAGGCCGTATTCTGGTTCCTGGCGGCAGGCTGAGCCTGTGGTTAATTCTTCTTCCTGATGGGAAAATAGAATGACCTGTGCCTGCCCCAACACCTAGAGCTAGTCTCTCATTGGTTCCCCCTCTTCCCGTTCATCCTCAGGACAATTTGCAACCTGTACGGAACAGGAGGATAAAGGTGCTGATTCTCCAAGGAGGGAGATTGCTAGTAAAGCGGCTGGAATGGCGAACCGGAGCACAAGGAGATGAGAAATGAGGTGCGTTTTAGAAACCTTTCCCGATCACACGGTGTACCATCTTCGGGGTTTCTCATGCATGTTTTCAATGTAGGACGATGCCCTTGAACCTGGAGATTTGGGACCCATGGGATGGGTACCACGCCGTATTACTTTAAAGGGTCTGCGTTAGCTCAGCCAACCTCACCAAACCTCTCAGCCCCACGAGTGTCCACCCTTATGTCTCAATCAGCTGTGGGTCTAGATATGGTCAATCCAGGTGGCATCACAGCCCCTGAACGAATTTTGTAAGAATTTCTCTCTCTTTCACTGTCTTTGTTTCACGGGTTTTTTAAAGTAATTGATTTTTATAATGGGGTTTAGCTGCTTTTCACTGCTGTGTTTATGCCGCTTTACACCCACTTGACTCACTTACAGAGAGATATCAATACATAGGTTTTAAGATTCTTACTAGTCAGATATATTCTTGGGCGGTGAATAGGGGGTGTTGAGTCCAGTTCACTGAGCAAGGAGTAGGTCTTGTCTATTACATATTGGGTTTCTGGAACGGTATCTGAGCTAATTTGAAACCCTTGTTTTATGCATCACCCCACCTCACCTTTCCCGTTAAGCAGCCATAGTGTGTTTTCTAAACGTGTGACTCTGTTCTGTTTTGTAATTCAGTTCAAGGGTAGCGGTTTTGACATTCCCTCTATAAGTGATATCTCATGATAAGTGTCTTTTTCTGTGTGACTTATTTCACTTAGAATCGTCGTACCTAAATCCACTCATCATGCTGCTACTAGCCTTATGACGTTGATTTCATGGCTGAGTGATATTCCATTGTACATAAGGACCGCAACTTCTTTATCCATTCTTCTCTTTCCTGGGATATTTAAGGTGTAACGAAGTGGAGGTTCTTGTCAACAGAGCAGCCCAAAACTTTGGGGTGCCTGTGTCTTGCTGATTTTTAGTTTTCCCAATTTATACGCCCATGAGAGGAAGTGCCCTATGGTCTCTAAGCTGAGTTTTTTAGATGTTTCAGGACACACCGTACACTTCTCCAGTGTGGCTGTTGGCAATTTACATCCCGCCCATCCGCGTAGCAAGGCTCCCATTTCTCCAAGGCCTGTCCAGCATTTCTGGTTTTGACACTTTATTCAGCATGGCCCTTTTGACCGATGGGAAGCGAGACTTCTTTGTAGCGCTGATTTGCCTTTCCAGGTTGCTTGGTTGGCCAAAAAGGGCGTATGCGTTTTTTCCTGAATATATTCAGGAAAAAACGCATACGCCCTTTTTGGCCAAGGGCATCATTGTCGAGGTTTTGCCGCTTTTCCTGTGCTTTAAAGGTGATTCGAATCTACCTCCTGAAATCTGTTTCCTGCAATTCTGCCTTGCTTTCAAATCCTCTTCGTTGCCTTCCCTCAATATATTTGTGGACGAGAGTTATCATTTCTAAGACTGCAGGTTTGTGAATTGCAGTGCCCCTGAGCTCCATTCTTCAACTCGCTTTCTTGGGAGCTGGCCGCAAAAGCGCAGGATTGCTTCAGGCCGTATTCTGGTTCCTGGCGGCAGGCTGAGCCTGTGGTTAATTCTTCTTCCTGATGGGAAAATAGAATGACCTGTGCCTGCCCCAACACCTAGAGCTAGTCTCTCATTGGTTCCCCCTCTTCCCGTTCATCCTCAGGACAATTTGCAACCTGTACGGAACAGGAGGATAAAGGTGCTGATTCTCCAAGGAGGGAGATTGCTAGTAAAGCGGCTGGAATGGCGAACCGGAGCACAAGGAGATGAGAAATGAGGTGCGTTTTAGAAACCTTTCCCGATCACACGGTGTACCATCTTCGGGGTTTCTCATGCATGTTTTCAATGTAGGACGATGCCCTTGAACCTGGAGATTTGGGACCCATGGGATGGGTACCACGCCGTATTACTTTAAAGGGTCTGCGTTAGCTCAGCCAACCTCACCAAACCTCTCAGCCCCACGAGTGTCCACCCTTATGTCTCAATCAGCTGTGGGTCTAGATATGGTCAATCCAGGTGGCATCACAGCCCCTGAACGAATTTTGTAAGAATTTCTCTCTCTTTCACTGTCTTTGTTTCACGGGTTTTGAAACGTAATTGATTTTTATAATGGGGTTTAGCTGCTTTTCACTGCTGTGTTTATGCCGCTTTACACCCACTTGACTCACTTACAGAGAGATATCAATACATAGGTTTTAAGATTCTTACTAGTCAGATATATTCTTGGGCGGTGAATAGGGGGTGTTGAGTCCAGTTCACTGAGCAAGGAGTAGGTCTTGTCTATTACATATTGGGTTTCTGGAACGGTATCTGAGCTAATTTGAAACCCTTGTTTTATGCATCACCCCACCTCACCTTTCCCGTTAAGCAGCCATAGTGTGTTTTCTAAACGTGTGACTCTGTTCTGTTTTGTAATTCAGTTCAAGGGTAGCGGTTTTGACATTCCCTCTATAAGTGATATCTCATGATAAGTGTCTTTTTCTGTGTGACTTATTTCACTTAGAATCGTCGTACCTAAATCCACTCATCATGCTGCTACTAGCCTTATGACGTTGATTTCATGGCTGAGTGATATTCCATTGTACATAAGGACCACAACTTCTTTATCCATTCTTCTCTTTCCTGGGATATTTAAGGTGTAACGAAGTGGAGGTTCTTGTCAACAGAGCAGCCCAAAACTTTGGGGTGCCTGTGTCTTGCTGATTTTTAGTTTTCCCAATTTATACGCCCATGAGAGGAAGTGCCCTATGGTCTCTAAGCTGAGTTTTTTAGATGTTTCAGGACACACCGTACACTTCTCCAGTGTGGCTGTTGGCAATTTACATCCCGCCCATCAGCGTAGCAAGGCTCCCATTTCTCCAAGGCCTGTCCAGCATTTCTGGTTTTGACACTTTATTCAGCATGGCCCTTTTGACCGATGGGAAGCGAGACTTCTTTGTAGCGCTGATTTGCCTTTCCAGGTTGCTTGGTTGGCCAAAAAGGGCGTATGCGTTTTTTCCTGAATATATTCAGGAAAAAACGCATACGCCCTTTTTGGCCAAGGGCATCATTGTCGAGGTTTTGCCGCTTTTCCTGTGCTTTAAAGGCGATTCGAATCTACCTCCTGAAATCTGTTTCCTGCAATTCTGCCTTGCTTTCAAATCCTCTTCGTTGCCTTCCCTCAATATATTTGTGGACGAGAGTTATCATTTCTAAGACTGCAGGTTTGTGAATTGCAGTGCCCCTGAGCTCCATTCTTCAACTCGCTTTCTTGGGAGCTGGCCGCAAAAGCGCAGGATTGCTTCAGGCCGTATTCTGGTTCCTGGCGGCAGGCTGAGCCTGTGGTTAATTCTTCTTCCTGATGGGAAAATAGAATGACCTGTGCCTGCCCCAACACCTAGAGCTAGTCTCTCATTGGTTCCCCCTCTTCCCGTTCATCCTCAGGACAATTTGCAACCTGTACGGAACAGGAGGATAAAGGTGCTGATTCTCCAAGGAGGGAGATTGCTAGTAAAGCGGCTGGAATGGCGAACCGGAGCACAAGGAGATGAGAAATGAGGTGCGTTTTAGAAACCTTTCCCGATCACACGGTGTACCATCTTCGGGGTTTCTCATGCATGTTTTCAATGTAGGACGATGCCCTTGAACCTGGAGATTTGGGACCCATGGGATGGGTACCACGCCGTATTACTTTAAAGGGTCTGCGTTAGCTCAGCCAACCTCACCAAACCTCTCAGCCCCACGAGTGTCCACCCTTATGTCTCAATCAGCTGTGGGTCTAGATATGGTCAATCCAGGTGGCATCACAGCCCCTGAACGAATTTTGTAAGAATTTCTCTCTCTTTCACTGTCTTTGTTTCACGGGTTTTGAAACGTAATTTATTTTTATAATGGGATTTAGCTGCTTTTCACTGCTGTGTTTATGCCGCTTTACACCCATTTGACTCATTTACAGAGAGATATCAATACATAGGTTTTAAGATTCTTACTAGTCAGATATATTCTTGGGCGGTGAATAGGGGGTGTTGAGTCCAGTTCACTGAGCAAGGAGTAGGTCTTGTCTCTTACATATTGGGTTTCTGGAACGGTATCTGAGCTAATTTGAAACCCGTGTTTTATGCATCACCCCACCTCACCTTTCCCGTTAAGCAGCCATAGTGTGTTTTCTAAACGTGTGACTCTGTTCTGTTTTGTAATTCAGTTCAAGGGTAGCGGTTTTTACATTCCCTCTATGAGTGATATCTTATGATAAGTGTCGTTTTCTGTGTGACTTATTTCACTTAGAATCGTCATATCTAAATCCACTCATCATGCTGCTACTAGCCTTATGACATTGATTTCATGGCTGAGTGATATTCCATTGTACATAAGGACCGCAACTTCTTTATCCATTCTTCTCTTTCCTGGGATATTTAAGGTGTAGCGAAGTGGAGGTTCTTGTCAACAGAGTAGCCCAAAACTTTGAGGTGCCTGTGGCTTGCTGAGTTTTAGTTTTCCGAATTTATACGCCCATGAGTGGAAGTGCGCTATGCTCTCTAAGCTGAGTTTTTTAGATGTTTCAGGACACACTGTACACTTCTCCAGAGTGGCTGTTGGCAATTTACATCCCGCCCATCAGCGTAGCAAGGCTCCCATTTCTCCATGGCCTGTCCTGCATTTCTGGTTTTGACACTTTATTCAGCATGGCCCTTTTGACCGATGGGAAGCGAGACTTCTTTGTAGCGCTGATTCGCCTTTCCAGGTTGCTTGGTTGGCCAAAAAGGGCGTATGCGTTTTTTCCTGAATATATTCAGGAAAAAACGCATACGCCCTTTTTGGCCAAGGGCATCATTGTCGAGGTTTTGCCGCTTTTCCTGTGCTTTAAAGGCGATTCGAATCTACCTCCTGAAATCTGTTTCCTGCAATTCTGCCTTGCTTTCAAATCCTCTTCGTTGCCTTCCCTCAATATATTTGTGGACGAGAGTTATCATTTCTAAGTCTGCAAGTTTGTGAATTGCAGTGCCCCTGAGCTCCATTCTTCAACTCGCTTTCTTGGGAGCTGGCCGCAAAAGCGCAGGATTGCTTCAGGCCGTATTCTGGTTCCTGGCGGCAGGCTGAGCCTGTGGTTAATTCTTCTTCCTGATGGGAAAATAGAATGACCTGTGCCTGCCCCAACACCTAGAGCTAGTCTCTCATTGGTTCCCCCTCTTCCCGTTCATCCTCAGGACAATTAGCAACCTGTACGGAACAGGAGAATAAAGGTGCTGATTCTCCAAGGAGGGAGATTGCTAGTAAAGCGGCTGGAATGGCGAACCGGAGCACAAGGAGATGAGAAATGAGGTGCGTTTTAGAAACCTTTCCCGATCACACGGTGTACCATCTTCGGGGTTTCTCATGCATGTTTTCAATGTAGGACGATGCCCTTGAACCTGGAGATTTGGGACCCATGGGATGGGTACCACGCCGTATTACTTTAAAGGGTCTGCGTTAGCTCAGCCAACCTCACCAAACCTCTCAGCCCCACGAGTGTCCACCCTTATGTCTCAATCAGCTGTGGGTCTAGATATGGTCAATCCAGGTGGCATCACAGCCCCTGAACGAATTTTGTAAGAATTTCTCTCTCTTTCACTGTCTTTGTTTCACGGGTTTTTTAAAGTAATTGATTTTTATAATGGGGTTTAGCTGCTTTTCACTGCTGTGTTTATGCCGCTTTACACCCACTTGACTCACTTACAGAGAGATATCAATACATAGGTTTTAAGATTCTTACTAGTCAGATATATTCTTGGGCGGTGAATAGGGGGTGTTGAGTCCAGTTCACTGAGCAAGGAGTAGGTCTTGTCTATTACATATTGGGTTTCTGGAACGGTATCTGAGCTAATTTGAAACCCTTGTTTTATGCATCACCCCACCTCACCTTTCCCGTTAAGCAGCCATAGTGTGTTTTCTAAACGTGTGACTCTGTTCTGTTTTGTAATTCAGTTCAAGGGTAGCGGTTTTGACATTCCCTCTATAAGTGATATCTCATGATAAGTGTCTTTTTCTGTGTGACTTATTTCACTTAGAATCGTCGTACCTAAATCCACTCATCATGCTGCTACTAGCCTTATGACGTTGATTTCATGGCTGAGTGATATTCCATTGTACATAAGGACCGCAACTTCTTTATCCATTCTTCTCTTTCCTGGGATATTTAAGGTGTAACGAAGTGGAGGTTCTTGTCAACAGAGCAGCCCAAAACTTTGGGGTGCCTGTGTCTTGCTGATTTTTAGTTTTCCCAATTTATACGCCCATGAGAGGAAGTGCCCTATGGTCTCTAAGCTGAGTTTTTTAGATGTTTCAGGACACACCGTACACTTCTCCAGTGTGGCTGTTGGCAATTTACATCCCGCCCATCAGCGTAGCAAGGCTCCCATTTCTCCAAGGCCTGTCCAGCATTTCTGGTTTTGACACTTTATTCAGCATGGCCCTTTTGACCGATGGGAAGCGAGACTTCTTTGTAGCGCTGATTTGCCTTTCCAGGTTGCTTGGTTGGCCAAAAAGGGCGTATGCGTTTTTTCCTGAATATATTCAGGAAAAAACGCATACGCCCTTTTTGGCCAAGGGCATCATTGTCGAGGTTTTGCCGCTTTTCCTGTGCTTTAAAGGTGATTCGAATCTACCTCCTGAAATCTGTTTCCTGCAATTCTGCCTTGCTTTCAAATCCTCTTCGTTGCCTTCCCTCAATATATTTGTGGACGAGAGTTATCATTTCTAAGACTGCAGGTTTGTGAATTGCAGTGCCCCTGAGCTCCATTCTTCAACTCGCTTTCTTGGGAGCTGGCCGCAAAAGCGCAGGATTGCTTCAGGCCGTATTCTGGTTCCTGGCGGCAGGCTGAGCCTGTGGTTAATTCTTCTTCCTGATGGGAAAATAGAATGACCTGTGCCTGCCCCAACACCTAGAGCTAGTCTCTCATTGGTTCCCCCTCTTCCCGTTCATCCTCAGGACAATTTGCAACCTGTACGGAACAGGAGGATAAAGGTGCTGATTCTCCAAGGAGGGAGATTGCTAGTAAAGCGGCTGGAATGGCGAACCGGAGCACAAGGAGATGAGAAATGAGGTGCGTTTTAGAAACCTTTCCCGATCACACGGTGTACCATCTTCGGGGTTTCTCATGCATGTTTTCAATGTAGGACGATGCCCTTGAACCTGGAGATTTGGGACCCATGGGATGGGTACCACGCCGTATTACTTTAAAGGGTCTGCGTTAGCTCAGCCAACCTCACCAAACCTCTCAGCCCCACGAGTGTCCACCGTTATGTCTCAATCAGCTGTGGGTCTAGATATGGTCAATCCAGGTGGCATCACAGCCCCTGAACGAATTTTGTAAGAATTTCTCTCTCTTTCACTGTCTTTGTTTCACGGGTTTTTTAAAATAATTGATTTTTATAATGGGGTTTAGCTGCTTTTCACTGCTGTGTTTATGCCGCTTTACACCCACTTGACTCACTTACAGAGAGATATCAATACATAGGTTTTAAGATTCTTACTAGTCAGATATATTCTTGGGCGGTGAATAGGGGGTGTTGAGTCCAGTTCACTGAGCAAGGAGTAGGTCTTGTCTATTACATATTGGGTTTCTGGAACGGTATCTGAGCTAATTTGAAACCCTTGTTTTATGCATCACCCCACCTCACCTTTCCCGTTAAGCAGCCATAGTGTGTTTTCTAAACGTGTGACTCTGTTCTGTTTTGTAATTCAGTTCAAGGGTAGCGGTTTTGACATTCCCTCTATAAGTGATATCTCATGATAAGTGTCTTTTTCTGTGTGACTTATTTCACTTAGAATCGTCGTACCTAAATCCACTCATCATGCTGCTACTAGCCTTATGACGTTGATTTCATGGCTGAGTGATATTCCATTGTACATAAGGACCACAACTTCTTTATCCATTCTTCTCTTTCCTGGGATATTTAAGGTGTAACGAAGTGGAGGTTCTTGTCAACAGAGCAGCCCAAAACTTTGGGGTGCCTGTGTCTTGCTGATTTTTAGTTTTCCCAATTTATACGCCCATGAGAGGAAGTGCCCTATGGTCTCTAAGCTGAGTTTTTTAGATGTTTCAGGACACACCGTACACTTCTCCAGTGTGGCTGTTGGCAATTTACATCCCGCCCATCAGCGTAGCAAGGCTCCCATTTCTCCAAGGCCTGTCCAGCATTTCTGGTTTTGACACTTTATTCAGCATGGCCCTTTTGACCGATGGGAAGCGAGACTTCTTTGTAGCGCTGATTTGCCTTTCCAGGTTGCTTGGTTGGCCAAAAAGGGCGTATGCGTTTTTTCCTGAATATATTCAGGAAAAAACGCATACGCCCTTTTTGGCCAAGGGCATCATTGTCGAGGTTTTGCCGCTTTTCCTGTGCTTTAAAGGCGATTCGAATCTACCTCCTGAAATCTGTTTCCTGCAATTCTGCCTTGCTTTCAAATCCTCTTCGTTGCCTTCCCTCAATATATTTGTGGACGAGAGTTATCATTTCTAAGACTGCAGGTTTGTGAATTGCAGTGCCCCTGAGCTCCATTCTTCAACTCGCTTTCTTGGGAGCTGGCCGCAAAAGCGCAGGATTGCTTCAGGCCGTATTCTGGTTCCTGGCGGCAGGCTGAGCCTGTGGTTAATTCTTCTTCCTGATGGGAAAATAGAATGACCTGTGCCTGCCCCAACACCTAGAGCTAGTCTCTCATTGGTTCCCCCTCTTCCCGTTCATCCTCAGGACAATTTGCAACCTGTACGGAACAGGAGGATAAAGGTGCTGATTCTCCAAGGAGGGAGATTGCTAGTAAAGCGGCTGGAATGGCGAACCGGAGCACAAGGAGATGAGAAATGAGGTGCGTTTTAGAAACCTTTCCCGATCACACGGTGTACCATCTTCGGGGTTTCTCATGCATGTTTTCAATGTAGGACGATGCCCTTGAACCTGGAGATTTGGGACCCATGGGATGGGTACCACGCCGTATTACTTTAAAGGGTCTGCGTTAGCTCAGCCAACCTCACCAAACCTCTCAGCCCCACGAGTGTCCACCCTTATGTCTCAATCAGCTGTGGGTCTAGATATGGTCAATCCAGGTGGCATCACAGCCCCTGAACGAATTTTGTAAGAATTTCTCTCTCTTTCACTGTCTTTGTTTCACGGGTTTTGAAACGTAATTGATTTTTATAATGGGGTTTAGCTGCTTTTCACTGCTGTGTTTATGCCGCTTTACACCCATTTGACTCATTTACAGAGAGATATCAATACATAGGTTTTAAGATTCTTACTAGTCAGATATATTCTTGGGCGGTGAATAGGGGGTGTTGAGTCCAGTTCACTGAGCAAGGAGTAGGTCTTGTCTTTTACATATTGGGTTTCTGGAACGGTATCTGAGCTAATTTGAAACCCGTGTTTTATGCATCACCCCACCTCACCTTTCCCGTTAAGCAGCCATAGTGTGTTTTCTAAACGTGTGACTCTGTTCTGTTTTGTAATTCAGTTCAAGGGTAGCGGTTTTTACATTCGCTCTATGAGTGATATCTTATGATAAGTGTCTTTTTCTGTGTGACTTATTTCACTTAGAATCGTCATATCTAAATCCACTCATCATGCTGCTACTAGCCTTATGACATTGATTTCATGGCTGAGTGATATTCCATTGTACATAAGGACCGCAACTTCTTTATCCATTCTTCTCTTTCCTGGGATATTTAAGGTGTAGCGAAGTGGAGGTTCTTGTCAACAGAGTAGCCCAAAACTTTGGGGTGCCTGTGGCTTGCTGAGTTTTAGTTTTCCGAATTTATACGCCCATGAGTGGAAGTGCGCTATGCTCTCTAAGCTGAGTTTTTTAGATGTTTCAGGACACACTGTACACTTCTCCAGAGTGGCTGTTGGCAATTTACATCCCGCCCATCAGCGTAGCAAGGCTCCCATTTCTCCATGGCCTGTCCTGCATTTCTGGTTTTGACACTTTATTCAGCATGGCCCTTTTGACCGATGGGAAGCGAGACTTCTTTGTAGCGCTGATTCGCCTTTCCAGGTTGCTTGGTTGGCCAAAAAGGGCGTATGCGTTTTTTCCTGAATATATTCAGGAAAAAACGCATACGCCCTTTTTGGCCAAGGGCATCATTGTCGAGGTTTTGCCGCTTTTCCTCTGCTTTAAAGGCGATTCGAATCTACCTCCTGAAATCTGTTTCCTGCAATTCTGCCTTGCTTTCAAATCCTCTTCGTTGCCTTCCCTCAATATATTTGTGGACGAGAGTTATCATTTCTAAGTCTGCAGGTTTGTGAATTGCAGTGCCCCTGAGCTCCATTCTTCAACTCGCTTTCTTGGGAGCTGGCCGCAAAAGCGCAGGATTGCTTCAGGCCGTATTCTGGTTCCTGGCGGCAGGCTGAGCCTGTGGTTAATTCTTCTTCCTGATGGGAAAATAGAATGACCTGTGCCTGCCCCAACACCTAGAGCTAGTCTCTCATTGGTTCCCCCTCTTCCCGTTCATCCTCAGGACAATTAGCAACCTGTACGGAACAGGAGAATAAAGGTGCTGATTCTCCAAGGAGGGAGATTGCTAGTAAAGCGGCTGGAATGGCGAACCGGAGCACAAGGAGATGAGAAATGAGGTGCGTTTTAGAAACCTTTCCCGATCACACGGTGTACCATCTTCGGGGTTTCTCATGCATGTTTTCAATGTAGGACGATGCCCTTGAACCTGGAGATTTGGGACCCATGGGATGGGTACCACGCCGTATTACTTTAAAGGGTCTGCGTTAGCTCAGCCAACCTCACCAAACCTCTCAGCCCCACGAGTGTCCACCCTTATGTCTCAATCAGCTGTGGGTCTAGATATGGTCAATCCAGGTGGCATCACAGCCCCTGAACGAATTTTGTAAGAATTTCTCTCTCTTTCACTGTCTTTGTTTCACGGGTTTTTTAAAGTAATTGATTTTTATAATGGGGTTTAGCTGCTTTTCACTGCTGTGTTTATGCCGCTTTACACCCACTTGACTCACTTACAGAGAGATATCAATACATAGGTTTTAAGATTCTTACTAGTCAGATATATTCTTGGGCGGTGAATAGGGGGTGTTGAGTCCAGTTCACTGAGCAAGGAGTAGGTCTTGTCTATTACATATTGGGTTTCTGGAACGGTATCTGAGCTAATTTGAAACCCTTGTTTTATGCATCACCCCACCTCACCTTTCCCGTTAAGCAGCCATAGTGTGTTTTCTAAACGTGTGACTCTGTTCTGTTTTGTAATTCAGTTCAAGGGTAGCGGTTTTGACATTCCCTCTATAAGTGATATCTCATGATAAGTGTCTTTTTCTGTGTGACTTATTTCACTTAGAATCGTCGTACCTAAATCCACTCATCATGCTGCTACTAGCCTTATGACGTTGATTTCATGGCTGAGTGATATTCCATTGTACATAAGGACCACAACTTCTTTATCCATTCTTCTCTTTCCTGGGATATTTAAGGTGTAACGAAGTGGAGGTTCTTGTCAACAGAGCAGCCCAAAACTTTGGGGTGCCTGTGTCTTGCTGATTTTTAGTTTTCCCAATTTATACGCCCATGAGAGGAAGTGCCCTATGGTCTCTAAGCTGAGTTTTTTAGATGTTTCAGGACACACCGTACACTTCTCCAGTGTGGCTGTTGGCAATTTACATCCCGCCCATCAGCGTAGCAAGGCTCCCATTTCTCCAAGGCCTGTCCAGCATTTCTGCTTTTGACACTTTATTCAGCATGGCCCTTTTGACCGATGGGAAGCGAGACTTCTTTGTAGCGCTGATTTGCCTTTCCAGGTTGCTTGGTTGGCCAAAAAGGGCGTATGCGTTTTTTCCTGAATATATTCAGGAAAAAACGCATACGCCCTTTTTGGCCAAGGGCATCATTGTCGAGGTTTTACCGCTTTTCCTGTGCTTTAAAGGCGATTCGAATCTACCTCCTGAAATCTGTTTCCTGCAATTCTGCCTTGCTTTCAAATCCTCTTCGTTGCCTTCCCTCAATATATTTGTGGACGAGAGTTATCATTTCTAAGTCTGCAGGTTTGTGAATTGCAGTGCCCCTGAGCTCCATTCTTCAACTCGCTTTCTTGGGAGCTGGCCGCAAAAGCGCAGGATTGCTTCAGGCCGTATTCTGGTTCCTGGCGGCAGGCTGAGCCTGTGGTTAATTCTTCTTCCTGATGGGAAAATAGAATGACCTGTGCCTGCCCCAACACCTAGAGCTAGTCTCTCATTGGTTCCCCCTCTTCCCGTTCATCCTCAGGACAATTAGCAACCTGTACGGAACAGGAGGATAAAGGTGCTGATTCTCCAAGGAGGGAGATTGCTAGTAAAGCCGCTGGAATGGCGAACCAGAGCACAAGGAGATGAGAAATGAGGTGCGTTTTAGAAACCTTTCCCGATCACACGGTGTACCATCTTCGGGGTTTCTCATGCATGTTTTCAATGTAGGACGATGCCCTTGAACCTGGAGATTTGGGACCCATGGGATGGGTACCACGCCGTATTACTTTAAAGGGTCTGCGTTAGCTCAGCCAACCTCACCAAACCTCTCAGCCCCACGAGTGTCCACCCTTATGTCTCAATCAGCTGTGGGTCTAGATATGGTCAATCCAGGTGGCATCACAGCCCCTGAACGAATTTTGTAAGAATTTCTCTCTCTTTCACTGTCTTTGTTTCACGGGTTTTTTAAAGTAATTGATTTTTATAATGGGGTTTAGCTGCTTTTCACTGCTGTGTTTATGCCGCTTTACACCCACTTGACTCACTTACAGAGAGATATCAATACATAGGTTTTAAGATTCTTACTAGTCAGATATATTCTTGGGCGGTGAATAGGGGGTGTTGAGTCCAGTTCACTGAGCAAGGAGTAGGTCTTGTCTATTACATATTGGGTTTCTGGAACGGTATCTGAGCTAATTTGAAACCCTTGTTTTATGCATCACCCCACCTCACCTTTCCCGTTAAGCAGCCATAGTGTGTTTTCTAAACGTGTGACTCTGTTCTGTTTTGTAATTCAGTTCAAGGGTAGCGGTTTTGACATTCCCTCTATAAGTGATATCTCATGATAAGTGTCTTTTTCTGTGTGACTTATTTCACTTAGAATCGTCGTACCTAAATCCACTCATCATGCTGCTACTAGCCTTATGACGTTGATTTCATGGCTGAGTGATATTCCATTGTACATAAGGACCACAACTTCTTTATCCATTCTTCTCTTTCCTGGGATATTTAAGGTGTAACGAAGTGGAGGTTCTTGTCAACAGAGCAGCCCAAAACTTTGGGGTGCCTGTGTCTTGCTGATTTTTAGTTTTCCCAATTTATACGCCCATGAGAGGAAGTGCCCTATGGTCTCTAAGCTGAGTTTTTTAGATGTTTCAGGACACACCGTACACTTCTCCAGTGTGGCTGTTGGCAATTTACATCCCGCCCATCAGCGTAGCAAGGCTCCCATTTCTCCAAGGCCTGTCCAGCATTTCTGGTTTTGACACTTTATTCAGCATGGCCCTTTTGACCGATGGGAAGCGAGACTTCTTTGTAGCGCTGATTTGCCTTTCCAGGTTGCTTGGTTGGCCAAAAAGGGCGTATGCGTTTTTTCCTGAATATATTCAGGAAAAAACGCATACGCCCTTTTTGGCCAAGGGCATCATTGTCGAGGTTTTGCCGCTTTTCCTGTGCTTTAAAGGCGATTCGAATCTACCTCCTGAAATCTGTTTCCTGCAATTCTGCCTTGCTTTCAAATCCTCTTCGTTGCCTTCCCTCAATATATTTGTGGACGAGAGTTATCATTTCTAAGTCTGCAGGTTTGTGAATTGCAGTGCCCCTGAGCTCCATTCTTCAACTCGCTTTCTTGGGAGCTGGCCGCAAAAGCGCAGGATTGCTTCAGGCCGTATTCTGGTTCCTGGCGGCAGGCTGAGCCTGTGGTTAATTCTTCTTCCTGATGGGAAAATAGAATGACCTGTGCCTGCCCCAACACCTAGAGCTAGTCTCTCATTGGTTCCCCCTCTTCCCGTTCATCCTCAGGACAATTAGCAACCTGTACGGAACAGGAGGATAAAGGTGCTGATTCTCCAAGGAGGGAGATTGCTAGTAAAGCGGCTGGAATGGTGAACCGGAGCACAAGGAGATGAGAAATGAGGTGCGTTTTAGAAACCTTTCCCGATCACACGGTGTACCATCTTCGGGGTTTCTCATGCATGTTTTCAATGTAGGACGATGCCCTTGAACCTGGAGATTTGGGACCCATGGGATGGGTACCACGCCGTATTACTTTAAAGGGTCTGCGTTTTCTCACCCAACCTCACCAAACCTCTCAGCCTCAAGAGTGTCCACCCTTATGTCTCAATCAGCTGTGGGTCTAGATATGGTCAATCCAGGTGGCATCACAGCCCCTGAACGAATTTTGTAAGAATTTCTCTCTCTTTCACTGTCTTTGTTTCACGGGTTTTTTAAAGTAATTGATTTTTATAATGGGGTTTAGCTGCTTTTCACTGCTGTGTTTATGCCGCTTTACACCCACTTGACTCACTTACAGAGAGATATCAATACATAGGTTTTAAGATTCTTACTAGTCAGATATATTCTTGGGCGGTGAATAGGGGGTGTTGAGTCCAGTTCACTGAGCAAGGAGTAGGTCTTGTCTATTACATATTGGGTTTCTGGAACGGTATCTGAGCTAATTTGAAACCCTTGTTTTATGCATCACCCCACCTCACCTTTCCCGTTAAGCAGCCATAGTGTGTTTTCTAAACGTGTGACTCTGTTCTGTTTTGTAATTCAGTTCAAGGGTAGCGGTTTTGACATTCCCTCTATAAGTGATATCTCATGATAAGTGTCTTTTTCTGTGTGACTTATTTCACTTAGAATCGTCGTACCTAAATCCACTCATCATGCTGCTACTAGCCTTATGACGTTGATTTCATGGCTGAGTGATATTCCATTGTACATAAGGACCACAACTTCTTTATCCATTCTTCTCTTTCCTGGGATATTTAAGGTGTAACGAAGTGGAGGTTCTTGTCAACAGAGCAGCCCAAAACTTTGGGGTGCCTGTGTCTTGCTGATTTTTAGTTTTCCCAATTTATACGCCCATGAGAGGAAGTGCCCTATGGTCTCTAAGCTGAGTTTTTTAGATGTTTCAGGACACACCGTACACTTCTCCAGTGTGGCTGTTGGCAATTTACATCCCGCCCATCAGCGTAGCAAGGCTCCCATTTCTCCAAGGCCTGTCCAGCATTTCTGCTTTTGACACTTTATTCAGCATGGCCCTTTTGACCGATGGGAAGCGAGACTTCTTTGTAGCGCTGATTTGCCTTTCCAGGTTGCTTGGTTGGCCAAAAAGGGCGTATGCGTTTTTTCCTGAATATATTCAGGAAAAAACGCATACGCCCTTTTTGGCCAAGGGCATCATTGTCGAGGTTTTACCGCTTTTCCTGTGCTTTAAAGGCGATTCGAATCTACCTCCTGAAATCTGTTTCCTGCAATTCTGCCTTGCTTTCAAATCCTCTTCGTTGCCTTCCCTCAATATATTTGTGGACGAGAGTTATCATTTCTAAGTCTGCAGGTTTGTGAATTGCAGTGCCCCTGAGCTCCATTCTTCAACTCGCTTTCTTGGGAGCTGGCCGCAAAAGCGCAGGATTGCTTCAGGCCGTATTCTGGTTCCTGGCGGCAGGCTGAGCCTGTGGTTAATTCTTCTTCCTGATGGGAAAATAGAATGACCTGTGCCTGCCCCAACACCTAGAGCTAGTCTCTCATTGGTTCCCCCTCTTCCCGTTCATCCTCAGGACAATTAGCAACCTGTACGGAACAGGAGGATAAAGGTGCTGATTCTCCAAGGAGGGAGATTGCTAGTAAAGCCGCTGGAATGGCGAACCAGAGCACAAGGAGATGAGAAATGAGGTGCGTTTTAGAAACCTTTCCCGATCACACGGTGTACCATCTTCGGGGTTTCTCATGCATGTTTTCAATGTAGGACGATGCCCTTGAACCTGGAGATTTGGGACCCATGGGATGGGTACCACGCCGTATTACTTTAAAGGGTCTGCGTTAGCTCAGCCAACCTCACCAAACCTCTCAGCCCCACGAGTGTCCACCCTTATGTCTCAATCAGCTGTGGGTCTAGATATGGTCAATCCAGGTGGCATCACAGCCCCTGAACGAATTTTGTAAGAATTTCTCTCTCTTTCACTGTCTTTGTTTCACGGGTTTTTTAAAGTAATTGATTTTTATAATGGGGTTTAGCTGCTTTTCACTGCTGTGTTTATGCCGCTTTACACCCACTTGACTCACTTACAGAGAGATATCAATACATAGGTTTTAAGATTCTTACTAGTCAGATATATTCTTGGGCGGTGAATAGGGGGTGTTGAGTCCAGTTCACTGAGCAAGGAGTAGGTCTTGTCTATTACATATTGGGTTTCTGGAACGGTATCTGAGCTAATTTGAAACCCTTGTTTTATGCATCACCCCACCTCACCTTTCCCGTTAAGCAGCCATAGTGTGTTTTCTAAACGTGTGACTCTGTTCTGTTTTGTAATTCAGTTCAAGGGTAGCGGTTTTGACATTCCCTCTATAAGTGATATCTCATGATAAGTGTCTTTTTCTGTGTGACTTATTTCACTTAGAATCGTCGTACCTAAATCCACTCATCATGCTGCTACTAGCCTTATGACGTTGATTTCATGGCTGAGTGATATTCCATTGTACATAAGGACCACAACTTCTTTATCCATTCTTCTCTTTCCTGGGATATTTAAGGTGTAACGAAGTGGAGGTTCTTGTCAACAGAGCAGCCCAAAACTTTGGGGTGCCTGTGTCTTGCTGATTTTTAGTTTTCCCAATTTATACGCCCATGAGAGGAAGTGCCCTATGGTCTCTAAGCTGAGTTTTTTAGATGTTTCAGGACACACCGTACACTTCTCCAGTGTGGCTGTTGGCAATTTACATCCCGCCCATCAGCGTAGCAAGGCTCCCATTTCTCCAAGGCCTGTCCAGCATTTCTGGTTTTGACACTTTATTCAGCATGGCCCTTTTGACCGATGGGAAGCGAGACTTCTTTGTAGCGCTGATTTGCCTTTCCAGGTTGCTTGGTTGGCCAAAAAGGGCGTATGCGTTTTTTCCTGAATATATTCAGGAAAAAACGCATACGCCCTTTTTGGCCAAGGGCATCATTGTCGAGGTTTTGCCGCTTTTCCTGTGCTTTAAAGGCGATTCGAATCTACCTCCTGAAATCTGTTTCCTGCAATTCTGCCTTGCTTTCAAATCCTCTTCGTTGCCTTCCCTCAATATATTTGTGGACGAGAGTTATCATTTCTAAGTCTGCAGGTTTGTGAATTGCAGTGCCCCTGAGCTCCATTCTTCAACTCGCTTTCTTGGGAGCTGGCCGCAAAAGCGCAGGATTGCTTCAGGCCGTATTCTGGTTCCTGGCGGCAGGCTGAGCCTGTGGTTAATTCTTCTTCCTGATGGGAAAATAGAATGACCTGTGCCTGCCCCAACACCTAGAGCTAGTCTCTCATTGGTTCCCCCTCTTCCCGTTCATCCTCAGGACAATTAGCAACCTGTACGGAACAGGAGGATAAAGGTGCTGATTCTCCAAGGAGGGAGATTGCTAGTAAAGCGGCTGGAATGGTGAACCGGAGCACAAGGAGATGAGAAATGAGGTGCGTTTTAGAAACCTTTCCCGATCACACGGTGTACCATCTTCGGGGTTTCTCATGCATGTTTTCAATGTAGGACGATGCCCTTGAACCTGGAGATTTGGGACCCATGGGATGGGTACCACGCCGTATTACTTTAAAGGGTCTGCGTTTTCTCACCCAACCTCACCAAACCTCTCAGCCTCAAGAGTGTCCACCCTTATGTCTCAATCAGCTGTGGGTCTAGATATGGTCAATCCAGGTGGCATCACAGCCCCTGAACGAATTTTGTAAGAATTTCTCTCTCTTTCACTGTCTTTGTTTCACGGGTTTTTTAAAGTAATTGATTTTTATAATGGGGTTTAGCTGCTTTTCACTGCTGTGTTTATGCCGCTTTACACCCACTTGACTCACTTACAGAGAGATATCAATACATAGGTTTTAAGATTCTTACTAGTCAGATATATTCTTGGGCGGTGAATAGGGGGTGTTGAGTCCAGTTCACTGAGCAAGGAGTAGGTCTTGTCTATTACATATTGGGTTTCTGGAACGGTATCTGAGCTAATTTGAAACCCTTGTTTTATGCATCACCCCACCTCACCTTTCCCGTTAAGCAGCCATAGTGTGTTTTCTAAACGTGTGACTCTGTTCTGTTTTGTAATTCAGTTCAAGGGTAGCGGTTTTGACATTCCCTCTATAAGTGATATCTCATGATAAGTGTCTTTTTCTGTGTGACTTATTTCACTTAGAATCGTCGTACCTAAATCCACTCATCATGCTGCTACTAGCCTTATGACGTTGATTTCATGGCTGAGTGATATTCCATTGTACATAAGGACCACAACTTCTTTATCCATTCTTCTCTTTCCTGGGATATTTAAGGTGTAACGAAGTGGAGGTTCTTGTCAACAGAGCAGCCCAAAACTTTGGGGTGCCTGTGTCTTGCTGATTTTTAGTTTTCCCAATTTATACGCCCATGAGAGGAAGTGCCCTATGGTCTCTAAGCTGAGTTTTTTAGATGTTTCAGGACACACCGTACACTTCTCCAGTGTGGCTGTTGGCAATTTACATCCCGCCCATCAGCGTAGCAAGGCTCCCATTTCTCCAAGGCCTGTCCAGCATTTCTGGTTTTGACACTTTATTCAGCATGGCCCTTTTGACCGATGGGAAGCGAGACTTCTTTGTAGCGCTGATTTGCCTTTCCAGGTTGCTTGGTTGGCCAAAAAGGGCGTATGCGTTTTTTCCTGAATATATTCAGGAAAAAACGCATACGCCCTTTTTGGCCAAGGGCATCATTGTCGAGGTTTTGCCGCTTTTCCTGTGCTTTAAAGGCGATTCGAATCTACCTCCTGAAATCTGTTTCCTGCAATTCTGCCTTGCTTTCAAATCCTCTTCGTTGCCTTCCCTCAATATATTTGTGGACGAGAGTTATCATTTCTAAGTCTGCAGGTTTGTGAATTGCAGTGCCCCTGAGCTCCATTCTTCAACTCGCTTTCTTGGGAGCTGGCCGCAAAAGCGCAGGATTGCTTCAGGCCGTATTCTGGTTCCTGGCGGCAGGCTGAGCCTGTGGTTAATTCTTCTTCCTGATGGGAAAATAGAATGACCTGTGCCTGCCCCAACACCTAGAGCTAGTCTCTCATTGGTTCCCCCTCTTCCCGTTCATCCTCAGGACAATTAGCAACCTGTACGGAACAGGAGGATAAAGGTGCTGATTCTCCAAGGAGGGAGATTGCTAGTAAAGCGGCTGGAATGGTGAACCGGAGCACAAGGAGATGAGAAATGAGGTGCGTTTTAGAAACCTTTCCCGATCACACGGTGTACCATCTTCGGGGTTTCTCATGCATGTTTTCAATGTAGGACGATGCCCTTGAACCTGGAGATTTGGGACCCATGGGATGGGTACCACGCCGTATTACTTTAAAGGGTCTGCGTTTTCTCACCCAACCTCACCAAACCTCTCAGCCTCAAGAGTGTCCACCCTTATGTCTCAATCAGCTGTGGGTCTAGATATGGTCAATCCAGGTGGCATCACAGCCCCTGAACGAATTTTGTAAGAATTTCTCTCTCTTTCACTGTCTTTGTTTCACGGGTTTTTTAAAGTAATTGATTTTTATAATGGGGTTTAGCTGCTTTTCACTGCTGTGTTTATGCCGCTTTACACCCACTTGACTCACTTACAGAGAGATATCAATACATAGGTTTTAAGATTCTTACTAGTCAGATATATTCTTGGGCGGTGAATAGGGGGTGTTGAGTCCAGTTCACTGAGCAAGGAGTAGGTCTTGTCTATTACATATTGGGTTTCTGGAACGGTATCTGAGCTAATTTGAAACCCTTGTTTTATGCATCACCCCACCTCACCTTTCCCGTTAAGCAGCCATAGTGTGTTTTCTAAACGTGTGACTCTGTTCTGTTTTGTAATTCAGTTCAAGGGTAGCGGTTTTGACATTCCCTCTATAAGTGATATCTCATGATAAGTGTCTTTTTCTGTGTGACTTATTTCACTTAGAATCGTCGTACCTAAATCCACTCATCATGCTGCTACTAGCCTTATGACGTTGATTTCATGGCTGAGTGATATTCCATTGTACATAAGGACCACAACTTCTTTATCCATTCTTCTCTTTCCTGGGATATTTAAGGTGTAACGAAGTGGAGGTTCTTGTCAACAGAGCAGCCCAAAACTTTGGGGTGCCTGTGTCTTGCTGATTTTTAGTTTTCCCAATTTATACGCCCATGAGAGGAAGTGCCCTATGGTCTCTAAGCTGAGTTTTTTAGATGTTTCAGGACACACCGTACACTTCTCCAGTGTGGCTGTTGGCAATTTACATCCCGCCCATCAGCGTAGCAAGGCTCCCATTTCTCCAAGGCCTGTCCAGCATTTCTGCTTTTGACACTTTATTCAGCATGGCCCTTTTGACCGATGGGAAGCGAGACTTCTTTGTAGCGCTGATTTGCCTTTCCAGGTTGCTTGGTTGGCCAAAAAGGGCGTATGCGTTTTTTCCTGAATATATTCAGGAAAAAACGCATACGCCCTTTTTGGCCAAGGGCATCATTGTCGAGGTTTTACCGCTTTTCCTGTGCTTTAAAGGCGATTCGAATCTACCTCCTGAAATCTGTTTCCTGCAATTCTGCCTTGCTTTCAAATCCTCTTCGTTGCCTTCCCTCAATATATTTGTGGACGAGAGTTATCATTTCTAAGTCTGCAGGTTTGTGAATTGCAGTGCCCCTGAGCTCCATTCTTCAACTCGCTTTCTTGGGAGCTGGCCGCAAAAGCGCAGGATTGCTTCAGGCCGTATTCTGGTTCCTGGCGGCAGGCTGAGCCTGTGGTTAATTCTTCTTCCTGATGGGAAAATAGAATGACCTGTGCCTGCCCCAACACCTAGAGCTAGTCTCTCATTGGTTCCCCCTCTTCCCGTTCATCCTCAGGACAATTAGCAACCTGTACGGAACAGGAGGATAAAGGTGCTGATTCTCCAAGGAGGGAGATTGCTAGTAAAGCCGCTGGAATGGCGAACCAGAGCACAAGGAGATGAGAAATGAGGTGCGTTTTAGAAACCTTTCCCGATCACACGGTGTACCATCTTCGGGGTTTCTCATGCATGTTTTCAATGTAGGACGATGCCCTTGAACCTGGAGATTTGGGACCCATGGGATGGGTACCACGCCGTATTACTTTAAAGGGTCTGCGTTAGCTCAGCCAACCTCACCAAACCTCTCAGCCCCACGAGTGTCCACCCTTATGTCTCAATCAGCTGTGGGTCTAGATATGGTCAATCCAGGTGGCATCACAGCCCCTGAACGAATTTTGTAAGAATTTCTCTCTCTTTCACTGTCTTTGTTTCACGGGTTTTTTAAAGTAATTGATTTTTATAATGGGGTTTAGCTGCTTTTCACTGCTGTGTTTATGCCGCTTTACACCCACTTGACTCACTTACAGAGAGATATCAATACATAGGTTTTAAGATTCTTACTAGTCAGATATATTCTTGGGCGGTGAATAGGGGGTGTTGAGTCCAGTTCACTGAGCAAGGAGTAGGTCTTGTCTATTACATATTGGGTTTCTGGAACGGTATCTGAGCTAATTTGAAACCCTTGTTTTATGCATCACCCCACCTCACCTTTCCCGTTAAGCAGCCATAGTGTGTTTTCTAAACGTGTGACTCTGTTCTGTTTTGTAATTCAGTTCAAGGGTAGCGGTTTTGACATTCCCTCTATAAGTGATATCTCATGATAAGTGTCTTTTTCTGTGTGACTTATTTCACTTAGAATCGTCGTACCTAAATCCACTCATCATGCTGCTACTAGCCTTATGACGTTGATTTCATGGCTGAGTGATATTCCATTGTACATAAGGACCACAACTTCTTTATCCATTCTTCTCTTTCCTGGGATATTTAAGGTGTAACGAAGTGGAGGTTCTTGTCAACAGAGCAGCCCAAAACTTTGGGGTGCCTGTGTCTTGCTGATTTTTAGTTTTCCCAATTTATACGCCCATGAGAGGAAGTGCCCTATGGTCTCTAAGCTGAGTTTTTTAGATGTTTCAGGACACACCGTACACTTCTCCAGTGTGGCTGTTGGCAATTTACATCCCGCCCATCAGCGTAGCAAGGCTCCCATTTCTCCAAGGCCTGTCCAGCATTTCTGGTTTTGACACTTTATTCAGCATGGCCCTTTTGACCGATGGGAAGCGAGACTTCTTTGTAGCGCTGATTTGCCTTTCCAGGTTGCTTGGTTGGCCAAAAAGGGCGTATGCGTTTTTTCCTGAATATATTCAGGAAAAAACGCATACGCCCTTTTTGGCCAAGGGCATCATTGTCGAGGTTTTGCCGCTTTTCCTGTGCTTTAAAGGCGATTCGAATCTACCTCCTGAAATCTGTTTCCTGCAATTCTGCCTTGCTTTCAAATCCTCTTCGTTGCCTTCCCTCAATATATTTGTGGACGAGAGTTATCATTTCTAAGTCTGCAGGTTTGTGAATTGCAGTGCCCCTGAGCTCCATTCTTCAACTCGCTTTCTTGGGAGCTGGCCGCAAAAGCGCAGGATTGCTTCAGGCCGTATTCTGGTTCCTGGCGGCAGGCTGAGCCTGTGGTTAATTCTTCTTCCTGATGGGAAAATAGAATGACCTGTGCCTGCCCCAACACCTAGAGCTAGTCTCTCATTGGTTCCCCCTCTTCCCGTTCATCCTCAGGACAATTAGCAACCTGTACGGAACAGGAGGATAAAGGTGCTGATTCTCCAAGGAGGGAGATTGCTAGTAAAGCGGCTGGAATGGTGAACCGGAGCACAAGGAGATGAGAAATGAGGTGCGTTTTAGAAACCTTTCCCGATCACACGGTGTACCATCTTCGGGGTTTCTCATGCATGTTTTCAATGTAGGACGATGCCCTTGAACCTGGAGATTTGGGACCCATGGGATGGGTACCACGCCGTATTACTTTAAAGGGTCTGCGTTTTCTCACCCAACCTCACCAAACCTCTCAGCCTCAAGAGTGTCCACCCTTATGTCTCAATCAGCTGTGGGTCTAGATATGGTCAATCCAGGTGGCATCACAGCCCCTGAACGAATTTTGTAAGAATTTCTCTCTCTTTCACTGTCTTTGTTTCACGGGTTTTTTAAAGTAATTGATTTTTATAATGGGGTTTAGCTGCTTTTCACTGCTGTGTTTATGCCGCTTTACACCCACTTGACTCACTTACAGAGAGATATCAATACATAGGTTTTAAGATTCTTACTAGTCAGATATATTCTTGGGCGGTGAATAGGGGGTGTTGAGTCCAGTTCACTGAGCAAGGAGTAGGTCTTGTCTATTACATATTGGGTTTCTGGAACGGTATCTGAGCTAATTTGAAACCCTTGTTTTATGCATCACCCCACCTCACCTTTCCCGTTAAGCAGCCATAGTGTGTTTTCTAAACGTGTGACTCTGTTCTGTTTTGTAATTCAGTTCAAGGGTAGCGGTTTTGACATTCCCTCTATAAGTGATATCTCATGATAAGTGTCTTTTTCTGTGTGACTTATTTCACTTAGAATCGTCGTACCTAAATCCACTCATCATGCTGCTACTAGCCTTATGACGTTGATTTCATGGCTGAGTGATATTCCATTGTACATAAGGACCACAACTTCTTTATCCATTCTTCTCTTTCCTGGGATATTTAAGGTGTAACGAAGTGGAGGTTCTTGTCAACAGAGCAGCCCAAAACTTTGGGGTGCCTGTGTCTTGCTGATTTTTAGTTTTCCCAATTTATACGCCCATGAGAGGAAGTGCCCTATGGTCTCTAAGCTGAGTTTTTTAGATGTTTCAGGACACACCGTACACTTCTCCAGTGTGGCTGTTGGCAATTTACATCCCGCCCATCCGCGTAGCAAGGCTCCCATTTCTCCAAGGCCTGTCCAGCATTTCTGGTTTTGACACTTTATTCATCATGGCCCTTTTGACCGATGGGAAGCGAGACTTCTTTGTAGCGCTGATTTGCCTTTCCAGGTTGCTTGGTTGGCCAAAAAGGGCGTATGCGTTTTTTCCTGAATATATTCAGGAAAAAACGCATACGCCCTTTTTGGCCAAGGGCATCATTGTCGAGGTTTTGCCGCTTTTCCTCTGCTTTAAAGGCGATTCGAATCTACCTCCTGAAATCTGTTTCCTGCAATTCTGCCTTGCTTTCAGATCCTCTTCGTTGCCTTCCCTCAATATATTTGTGGACGAGAGTTATCATTTCTAAGTCTGCAGGTTTGTGAATTGCAGTGCCCCTGAGCTCCATTCTTCAACTCGCTTTCTTGGGAGCTGGCCGCAAAAGCGCAGGATTGCTTCAGGCCGTATTCTGGTTCCTGGCGGCAGGCTGAGCCTGTGGTTAATTCTTCTTCCTGATGGGAAAATAGAATGACCTGTGCCTGCCCCAACACCTAGAGCTAGTCTCTCATTGGTTCCCCCTCTTCCCGTTCATCCTCAGGACAATTAGCAACCTGTACGGAAAAGGAGGATAAAGGTGCTGATTCTCCAAGGAGGGAGATTGCTAGTAAAGCGGCTGGAATGGTGAACCGGAGCACAAGGAGATGAGAAATGAGGTGCGTTTTAGAAACCTTTCCCGATCACACGGTGTACCATCTTCGGGGTTTCTCATGCATGTTTTCAATGTAGGACGATGCCCTTGAACCTGGAGATTTGGGACCCATGGGATGGGTACCACGCCGTATTACTTTAAAGGGTCTGCGTTTTCTCACCCAACCTCACCAAACCTCTCAGCCCCAAGAGTGTCCACCCTTATGTCTCAATCAGCTGTGGGTCTAGATATGGTCAATCCAGGTGGCATCACAGCCCCTGAACGAATTTTGTAAGAATTTCTCTCTCTTTCACTTTCTTTGTTTCACGGGTTTTGAAACGTAATTGATTTTTATAATGGGGTTTAGCTGCTTTTCACTGCTGTGTTTATGCCGCTTTACACCCATTTGACTCACTTACAGAGAGATATCAATACATAGGTTTTAAGATTCTTACTAGTCAGATATATTCTTGGGCGGTGAATAAGGGGTGTTGAGTCCAGTTCACTGAGCAAGGAGTAGGTCTTGTCTCTTACATATTGGGTTTCTGGAACGGTATCTGAGCTAATTTGAAACCCGTGTTTTATGCATCACCCCACCTCACCTTTCCCGTTAAGCAGCCATAGTGTGTTTTCTAAACGTGTGACTCTGTTCTGTTTTGTAATTCAGTTCAAGGGTAGCGGTTTTTACATTCCCTCTATGAGTGATATCTTATGATAAGTGTCTTTTTCTGTGTGACTTATTTCACTTAGAATCGTCATATCTAAATCCACTCATCATGCTGCTACTAGCCTTATGACATTGATTTCATGGCTGAGTGATATTCCATTGTACATAAGGACCGCAACTTCTTTATCCATTCTTCTCTTTCCTGGGATATTTAAGGTGTAGCGAAGTGGAGGTTCTTGTCAACAGAGTAGCCCAAAACTTTGGGGTGCCTGTGGCTTGCTGAGTTTTAGTTTTCCGAATTTATACGCCCATGAGTGGAAGTGCGCTATGCTCTCTAAGCTGAGTTTTTTAGATGTTTCAGGACACACTGTACACTTCTCCAGAGTGGCTGTTGGCAATTTACATCCCGCCCATCAGCGTAGCAAGGCTCCCATTTCTCCATGGCCTGTCCTGCATTTCTGGTTTTGACACTTTATTCAGCATGGCCCTTTTGACCGATGGGAAGCGAGACTTCTTTGTAGCGCTGATTCGCCTTTCCAGGTTGCTTGGTTGGCCAAAAAGGGCGTATGCGTTTTTTCCTGAATATATTCAGGAAAAAACGCATACGCCCTTTTTGGCCAAGGGCATCATTGTCGAGGTTTTGCCGCTTTTCCTGTGCTTTAAAGGCGATTCGAATCTACCTCCTGAAATCTGTTTCCTGCAATTCTGCCTTGCTTTCAAATCCTCTTCGTTGCCTTCCCTCAATATATTTGTGGACGAGAGTTATCATTTCTAAGACTGCAGGTTTGTGAATTGCAGTGCCCCTGAGCTCCATTCTTCAACTCGCTTTCTTGGGAGCTGGCCGCAAAAGCGCAGGATTGCTTCAGGCCGTATTCTGGTTCCTGGCGGCAGGCTGAGCCTGTGGTTAATTCTTCTTCCTGATGGGAAAATAGAATGACCTGTGCCTGCCCCAACACCTAGAGCTAGTCTCTCATTGGTTCCCCCTCTTCCCGTTCATCCTCAGGACAATTAGCAACCTGTACGGAACAGGAGGATAAAGGTGCTGATTCTCCAAGGAGGGAGATTGCTAGTAAAGCGGCTGGAATGGCGAACCGGAGCACAAGGAGATGAGAAATGAGGTGCGTTTTAGAAACCTTTCCCGATCACACGGTGTACCATCTTCGGGGTTTCTCATGCATGTTTTCAATGTAGGACGATGCCCTTGAACCTGGAGATTTGGGACCCATGGGATGGGTACCACGCCGTATTACTTTAAAGGGTCTGCGTTAGCTCAGCCAACCTCACGAAACCTCTCAGCCCCACGAGTGTCCACCCTTATGTCTCAATCAGCTGTGGGTCTAGATATGGTCAATCCAGGTGGCATCACAGCCCCTGAACGAATTTTGTAAGAATTTCTCTCTCTTTCACTGTCTTTGTTTCACGGGTTTTTTAAAGTAATTGATTTTTATAATGGGGTTTAGCTGCTTTTCACTGCTGTGTTTATGCCGCTTTACACCCACTTGACTCACTTACAGAGAGATATCAATACATAGGTTTTAAGATTCTTACTAGTCAGATATATTCTTGGGCGGTGAATAGGGGGTGTTGAGTCCAGTTCACTGAGCAAGGAGTAGGTCTTGTCTATTACATATTGGGTTTCTGGAACGGTATCTGAGCTAATTTGAAACCCTTGTTTTATGCATCACCCCACCTCACCTTTCCCGTTAAGCAGCCATAGTGTGTTTTCTAAACGTGTGACTCTGTTCTGTTTTGTAATTCAGTTCAAGGGTAGCGGTTTTGACATTCCCTCTATAAGTGATATCTCATGATAAGTGTCTTTTTCTGTGGGACTTATTTCACTTAGAATCGTCGTGCCTAAATCCACTCATCATGCTGCTACTAGCCTTATGACGTTGATTTCATGGCTGAGTGATATTCCATTGTACATAAGGACCACAACTTCTTTATCCATTCTTCTCTTTCCTGGGATATTTAAGGTGTAACGAAGTGGAGGTTCTTGTCAACAGAGCAGCCCAAAACTTTGGGGTGCCTGTGTCTTGCTGATTTTTAGTTTTCCCAATTTATACGCCCATGAGAGGAAGTGCCCTATGGTCTCTAAGCTGAGTTTTTTAGATGTTTCAGGACACACCGTACACTTCTCCAGTGTGGCTGTTGGCAATTTACATCCCGCCCATCCGCGTAGCAAGGCTCCCATTTCTCCAAGGCCTGTCCAGCATTTCTGGTTTTGACACTTTATTCAGCATGGCCCTTTTGACCGATGGGAAGCGAGACTTCTTTGTAGCGCTGATTTGCCTTTCCAGGTTGCTTGGTTGGCCAAAAAGGGCGTATGCGTTTTTTCCTGAATATATTCAGGAAAAAACGCATACGCCCTTTTTGGCCAAGGGCATCATTGTCGAGGTTTTGCCGCTTTTCCTGTGCTTTAAAGGCGATTCGAATCTACCTCCTGAAATCTGTTTCCTGCAATTCTGCCTTGCTTTCAAATCCTCTTCGTTGCCTTCCCTCAATATATTTGTGGACGAGAGTTATCATTTCTAAGACTGCAGGTTTGTGAATTGCAGTGCCCCTGAGCTCCATTCTTCAACTCGCTTTCTTGGGAGCTGGCCGCAAAAGCGCAGGATTGCTTCAGGCCGTATTCTGGTTCCTGGCGGCAGGCTGAGCCTGTGGTTAATTCTTCTTCCTGATGGGAAAATAGAATGACCTGTGCCTGCCCCAACACCTAGAGCTAGTCTCTCATTGGTTCCCCCTCTTCCCGTTCATCCTCAGGACAATTTGCAACCTGTACGGAACAGGAGGATAAAGGTGCTGATTCTCCAAGGAGGGAGATTGCTAGTAAAGCGGCTGGAATGGCGAACCGGAGCACAAGGAGATGAGAAATGAGGTGCGTTTTAGAAACCTTTCCCGATCACACGGTGTACCATCTTCGGGGTTTCTCATGCATGTTTTCAATGTAGGACGATGCCCTTGAACCTGGAGATTTGGGACCCATGGGATGGGTACCACGCCGTATTACTTTAAAGGGTCTGCGTTAGCTCAGCCAACCTCACCAAACCTCTCAGCCCCACGAGTGTCCACCCTTATGTCTCAATCAGCTGTGGGTCTAGATATGGTCAATCCAGGTGGCATCACAGCCCCTGAACGAATTTTGTAAGAATTTCTCTCTCTTTCACTGTCTTTGTTTCACGGGTTTTTTAAAGTAATTGATTTTTATAATGGGGTTTAGCTGCTTTTCACTGCTGTGTTTATGCCGCTTTACACCCACTTGACTCACTTACAGAGAGATATCAATACATAGGTTTTAAGATTCTTACTAGTCAGATATATTCTTGGGCGGTGAATAGGGGGTGTTGAGTGCAGTTCACTGAGCAAGGAGTAGGTCTTGTCTATTACATATTGGGTTTCTGGAACGGTATCTGAGCTAATTTGAAACCCTTGTTTTATGCATCACCCCACCTCACCTTTCCCGTTAAGCAGCCATAGTGTGTTTTCTAAACGTGTGACTCTGTTCTGTTTTGTAATTCAGTTCAAGGGTAGCGGTTTTGACATTCCCTCTATAAGTGATATCTCATGATAAGTGTCTTTTTCTGTGTGACTTATTTCACTTAGAATCGTCGTACCTAAATCCACTCATCATGCTGCTACTAGCCTTATGACGTTGATTTCATGGCTGAGTGATATTCCATTGTACATAAGGACCGCAACTTCTTTATCCATTCTTCTCTTTCCTGGGATATTTAAGGTGTAACGAAGTGGAGGTTCTTGTCAACAGAGCAGCCCAAAACTTTGGGGTGCCTGTGTCTTGCTGATTTTTAGTTTTCCCAATTTATACGCCCATGAGAGGAAGTGCCCTATGGTCTCTAAGCTGAGTTTTTTAGATGTTTCAGGACACACCGTACACTTCTCCAGTGTGGCTGTTGGCAATTTACATCCCGCCCATCCGCGTAGCAAGGCTCCCATTTCTCCAAGGCCTGTCCAGCATTTCTGGTTTTGACACTTTATTCAGCATGGCCCTTTTGACCGATGGGAAGCGAGACTTCTTTGTAGCGCTGATTTGCCTTTCCAGGTTGCTTGGTTGGCCAAAAAGGGCGTATGCGTTTTTTCCTGAATATATTCAGGAAAAAACGCATACGCCCTTTTTGGCCAAGGGCATCATTGTCGAGGTTTTGCCGCTTTTCCTGTGCTTTAAAGGTGATTCGAATCTACCTCCTGAAATCTGTTTCCTGCAATTCTGCCTTGCTTTCAAATCCTCTTCGTTGCCTTCCCTCAATATATTTGTGGACGAGAGTTATCATTTCTAAGACTGCAGGTTTGTGAATTGCAGTGCCCCTGAGCTCCATTCTTCAACTCGCTTTCTTGGGAGCTGGCCGCAAAAGCGCAGGATTGCTTCAGGCCGTATTCTGGTTCCTGGCGGCAGGCTGAGCCTGTGGTTAATTCTTCTTCCTGATGGGAAAATAGAATGACCTGTGCCTGCCCCAACACCTAGAGCTAGTCTCTCATTGGTTCCCCCTCTTCCCGTTCATCCTCAGGACAATTTGCAACCTGTACGGAACAGGAGGATAAAGGTGCTGATTCTCCAAGGAGGGAGATTGCTAGTAAAGCGGCTGGAATGGCGAACCGGAGCACAAGGAGATGAGAAATGAGGTGCGTTTTAGAAACCTTTCCCGATCACACGGTGTACCATCTTCGGGGTTTCTCATGCATGTTTTCAATGTAGGACGATGCCCTTGAACCTGGAGATTTGGGACCCATGGGATGGGTACCACGCCGTATTACTTTAAAGGGTCTGCGTTAGCTCAGCCAACCTCACCAAACCTCTCAGCCCCACGAGTGTCCACCCTTATGTCTCAATCAGCTGTGGGTCTAGATATGGTCAATCCAGGTGGCATCACAGCCCCTGAACGAATTTTGTAAGAATTTCTCTCTCTTTCACTGTCTTTGTTTCACGGGTTTTGAAACGTAATTGATTTTTATAATGGGGTTTAGCTGCTTTTCACTGCTGTGTTTATGCCGCTTTACACCCACTTGACTCACTTACAGAGAGATATCAATACATAGGTTTTAAGATTCTTACTAGTCAGATATATTCTTGGGCGGTGAATAGGGGGTGTTGAGTCCAGTTCACTGAGCAAGGAGTAGGTCTTGTCTATTACATATTGGGTTTCTGGAACGGTATCTGAGCTAATTTGAAACCCTTGTTTTATGCATCACCCCACCTCACCTTTCCCGTTAAGCAGCCATAGTGTGTTTTCTAAACGTGTGACTCTGTTCTGTTTTGTAATTCAGTTCAAGGGTAGCGGTTTTGACATTCCCTCTATAAGTGATATCTCATGATAAGTGTCTTTTTCTGTGTGACTTATTTCACTTAGAATCGTCGTACCTAAATCCACTCATCATGCTGCTACTAGCCTTATGACGTTGATTTCATGGCTGAGTGATATTCCATTGTACATAAGGACCACAACTTCTTTATCCATTCTTCTCTTTCCTGGGATATTTAAGGTGTAACGAAGTGGAGGTTCTTGTCAACAGAGCAGCCCAAAACTTTGGGGTGCCTGTGTCTTGCTGATTTTTAGTTTTCCCAATTTATACGCCCATGAGAGGAAGTGCCCTATGGTCTCTAAGCTGAGTTTTTTAGATGTTTCAGGACACACCGTACACTTCTCCAGTGTGGCTGTTGGCAATTTACATCCCGCCCATCAGCGTAGCAAGGCTCCCATTTCTCCAAGGCCTGTCCAGCATTTCTGGTTTTGACACTTTATTCAGCATGGCCCTTTTGACCGATGGGAAGCGAGACTTCTTTGTAGCGCTGATTTGCCTTTCCAGGTTGCTTGGTTGGCCAAAAAGGGCGTATGCGTTTTTTCCTGAATATATTCAGGAAAAAACGCATACGCCCTTTTTGGCCAAGGGCATCATTGTCGAGGTTTTGCCGCTTTTCCTGTGCTTTAAAGGCGATTCGAATCTACCTCCTGAAATCTGTTTCCTGCAATTCTGCCTTGCTTTCAAATCCTCTTCGTTGCCTTCCCTCAATATATTTGTGGACGAGAGTTATCATTTCTAAGACTGCAGGTTTGTGAATTGCAGTGCCCCTGAGCTCCATTCTTCAACTCGCTTTCTTGGGAGCTGGCCGCAAAAGCGCAGGATTGCTTCAGGCCGTATTCTGGTTCCTGGCGGCAGGCTGAGCCTGTGGTTAATTCTTCTTCCTGATGGGAAAATAGAATGACCTGTGCCTGCCCCAACACCTAGAGCTAGTCTCTCATTGGTTCCCCCTCTTCCCGTTCATCCTCAGGACAATTTGCAACCTGTACGGAACAGGAGGATAAAGGTGCTGATTCTCCAAGGAGGGAGATTGCTAGTAAAGCGGCTGGAATGGCGAACCGGAGCACAAGGAGATGAGAAATGAGGTGCGTTTTAGAAACCTTTCCCGATCACACGGTGTACCATCTTCGGGGTTTCTCATGCATGTTTTCAATGTAGGACGATGCCCTTGAACCTGGAGATTTGGGACCCATGGGATGGGTACCACGCCGTATTACTTTAAAGGGTCTGCGTTAGCTCAGCCAACCTCACCAAACCTCTCAGCCCCACGAGTGTCCACCCTTATGTCTCAATCAGCTGTGGGTCTAGATATGGTCAATCCAGGTGGCATCACAGCCCCTGAACGAATTTTGTAAGAATTTCTCTCTCTTTCACTGTCTTTGTTTCACGGGTTTTGAAACGTAATTTATTTTTATAATGGGATTTAGCTGCTTTTCACTGCTGTGTTTATGCCGCTTTACACCCATTTGACTCATTTACAGAGAGATATCAATACATAGGTTTTAAGATTCTTACTAGTCAGATATATTCTTGGGCGGTGAATAGGGGGTGTTGAGTCCAGTTCACTGAGCAAGGAGTAGGTCTTGTCTCTTACATATTGGGTTTCTGGAACGGTATCTGAGCTAATTTGAAACCCGTGTTTTATGCATCACCCCACCTCACCTTTCCCGTTAAGCAGCCATAGTGTGTTTTCTAAACGTGTGACTCTGTTCTGTTTTGTAATTCAGTTCAAGGGTAGCGGTTTTTACATTCCCTCTATGAGTGATATCTTATGATAAGTGTCGTTTTCTGTGTGACTTATTTCACTTAGAATCGTCATATCTAAATCCACTCATCATGCTGCTACTAGCCTTATGACATTGATTTCATGGCTGAGTGATATTCCATTGTACATAAGGACCGCAACTTCTTTATCCATTCTTCTCTTTCCTGGGATATTTAAGGTGTAGCGAAGTGGAGGTTCTTGTCAACAGAGTAGCCCAAAACTTTGAGGTGCCTGTGGCTTGCTGAGTTTTAGTTTTCCGAATTTATACGCCCATGAGTGGAAGTGCGCTATGCTCTCTAAGCTGAGTTTTTTAGATGTTTCAGGACACACTGTACACTTCTCCAGAGTGGCTGTTGGCAATTTACATCCCGCCCATCAGCGTAGCAAGGCTCCCATTTCTCCATGGCCTGTCCTGCATTTCTGGTTTTGACACTTTATTCAGCATGGCCCTTTTGACCGATGGGAAGCGAGACTTCTTTGTAGCGCTGATTCGCCTTTCCAGGTTGCTTGGTTGGCCAAAAAGGGCGTATGCGTTTTTTCCTGAATATATTCAGGAAAAAACGCATACGCCCTTTTTGGCCAAGGGCATCATTGTCGAGGTTTTGCCGCTTTTCCTGTGCTTTAAAGGCGATTCGAATCTACCTCCTGAAATCTGTTTCCTGCAATTCTGCCTTGCTTTCAAATCCTCTTCGTTGCCTTCCCTCAATATATTTGTGGACGAGAGTTATCATTTCTAAGTCTGCAAGTTTGTGAATTGCAGTGCCCCTGAGCTCCATTCTTCAACTCGCTTTCTTGGGAGCTGGCCGCAAAAGCGCAGGATTGCTTCAGGCCGTATTCTGGTTCCTGGCGGCAGGCTGAGCCTGTGGTTAATTCTTCTTCCTGATGGGAAAATAGAATGACCTGTGCCTGCCCCAACACCTAGAGCTAGTCTCTCATTGGTTCCCCCTCTTCCCGTTCATCCTCAGGACAATTAGCAACCTGTACGGAACAGGAGAATAAAGGTGCTGATTCTCCAAGGAGGGAGATTGCTAGTAAAGCGGCTGGAATGGCGAACCGGAGCACAAGGAGATGAGAAATGAGGTGCGTTTTAGAAACCTTTCCCGATCACACGGTGTACCATCTTCGGGGTTTCTCATGCATGTTTTCAATGTAGGACGATGCCCTTGAACCTGGAGATTTGGGACCCATGGGATGGGTACCACGCCGTATTACTTTAAAGGGTCTGCGTTAGCTCAGCCAACCTCACCAAACCTCTCAGCCCCACGAGTGTCCACCCTTATGTCTCAATCAGCTGTGGGTCTAGATATGGTCAATCCAGGTGGCATCACAGCCCCTGAACGAATTTTGTAAGAATTTCTCTCTCTTTCACTGTCTTTGTTTCACGGGTTTTTTAAAGTAATTGATTTTTATAATGGGGTTTAGCTGCTTTTCACTGCTGTGTTTATGCCGCTTTACACCCACTTGACTCACTTACAGAGAGATATCAATACATAGGTTTTAAGATTCTTACTAGTCAGATATATTCTTGGGCGGTGAATAGGGGGTGTTGAGTCCAGTTCACTGAGCAAGGAGTAGGTCTTGTCTATTACATATTGGGTTTCTGGAACGGTATCTGAGCTAATTTGAAACCCTTGTTTTATGCATCACCCCACCTCACCTTTCCCGTTAAGCAGCCATAGTGTGTTTTCTAAACGTGTGACTCTGTTCTGTTTTGTAATTCAGTTCAAGGGTAGCGGTTTTGACATTCCCTCTATAAGTGATATCTCATGATAAGTGTCTTTTTCTGTGTGACTTATTTCACTTAGAATCGTCGTACCTAAATCCACTCATCATGCTGCTACTAGCCTTATGACGTTGATTTCATGGCTGAGTGATATTCCATTGTACATAAGGACCGCAACTTCTTTATCCATTCTTCTCTTTCCTGGGATATTTAAGGTGTAACGAAGTGGAGGTTCTTGTCAACAGAGCAGCCCAAAACTTTGGGGTGCCTGTGTCTTGCTGATTTTTAGTTTTCCCAATTTATACGCCCATGAGAGGAAGTGCCCTATGGTCTCTAAGCTGAGTTTTTTAGATGTTTCAGGACACACCGTACACTTCTCCAGTGTGGCTGTTGGCAATTTACATCCCGCCCATCAGCGTAGCAAGGCTCCCATTTCTCCAAGGCCTGTCCAGCATTTCTGGTTTTGACACTTTATTCAGCATGGCCCTTTTGACCGATGGGAAGCGAGACTTCTTTGTAGCGCTGATTTGCCTTTCCAGGTTGCTTGGTTGGCCAAAAAGGGCGTATGCGTTTTTTCCTGAATATATTCAGGAAAAAACGCATACGCCCTTTTTGGCCAAGGGCATCATTGTCGAGGTTTTGCCGCTTTTCCTGTGCTTTAAAGGTGATTCGAATCTACCTCCTGAAATCTGTTTCCTGCAATTCTGCCTTGCTTTCAAATCCTCTTCGTTGCCTTCCCTCAATATATTTGTGGACGAGAGTTATCATTTCTAAGACTGCAGGTTTGTGAATTGCAGTGCCCCTGAGCTCCATTCTTCAACTCGCTTTCTTGGGAGCTGGCCGCAAAAGCGCAGGATTGCTTCAGGCCGTATTCTGGTTCCTGGCGGCAGGCTGAGCCTGTGGTTAATTCTTCTTCCTGATGGGAAAATAGAATGACCTGTGCCTGCCCCAACACCTAGAGCTAGTCTCTCATTGGTTCCCCCTCTTCCCGTTCATCCTCAGGACAATTTGCAACCTGTACGGAACAGGAGGATAAAGGTGCTGATTCTCCAAGGAGGGAGATTGCTAGTAAAGCGGCTGGAATGGCGAACCGGAGCACAAGGAGATGAGAAATGAGGTGCGTTTTAGAAACCTTTCCCGATCACACGGTGTACCATCTTCGGGGTTTCTCATGCATGTTTTCAATGTAGGACGATGCCCTTGAACCTGGAGATTTGGGACCCATGGGATGGGTACCACGCCGTATTACTTTAAAGGGTCTGCGTTAGCTCAGCCAACCTCACCAAACCTCTCAGCCCCACGAGTGTCCACCGTTATGTCTCAATCAGCTGTGGGTCTAGATATGGTCAATCCAGGTGGCATCACAGCCCCTGAACGAATTTTGTAAGAATTTCTCTCTCTTTCACTGTCTTTGTTTCACGGGTTTTTTAAAATAATTGATTTTTATAATGGGGTTTAGCTGCTTTTCACTGCTGTGTTTATGCCGCTTTACACCCACTTGACTCACTTACAGAGAGATATCAATACATAGGTTTTAAGATTCTTACTAGTCAGATATATTCTTGGGCGGTGAATAGGGGGTGTTGAGTCCAGTTCACTGAGCAAGGAGTAGGTCTTGTCTATTACATATTGGGTTTCTGGAACGGTATCTGAGCTAATTTGAAACCCTTGTTTTATGCATCACCCCACCTCACCTTTCCCGTTAAGCAGCCATAGTGTGTTTTCTAAACGTGTGACTCTGTTCTGTTTTGTAATTCAGTTCAAGGGTAGCGGTTTTGACATTCCCTCTATAAGTGATATCTCATGATAAGTGTCTTTTTCTGTGTGACTTATTTCACTTAGAATCGTCGTACCTAAATCCACTCATCATGCTGCTACTAGCCTTATGACGTTGATTTCATGGCTGAGTGATATTCCATTGTACATAAGGACCACAACTTCTTTATCCATTCTTCTCTTTCCTGGGATATTTAAGGTGTAACGAAGTGGAGGTTCTTGTCAACAGAGCAGCCCAAAACTTTGGGGTGCCTGTGTCTTGCTGATTTTTAGTTTTCCCAATTTATACGCCCATGAGAGGAAGTGCCCTATGGTCTCTAAGCTGAGTTTTTTAGATGTTTCAGGACACACCGTACACTTCTCCAGTGTGGCTGTTGGCAATTTACATCCCGCCCATCAGCGTAGCAAGGCTCCCATTTCTCCAAGGCCTGTCCAGCATTTCTGGTTTTGACACTTTATTCAGCATGGCCCTTTTGACCGATGGGAAGCGAGACTTCTTTGTAGCGCTGATTTGCCTTTCCAGGTTGCTTGGTTGGCCAAAAAGGGCGTATGCGTTTTTTCCTGAATATATTCAGGAAAAAACGCATACGCCCTTTTTGGCCAAGGGCATCATTGTCGAGGTTTTGCCGCTTTTCCTGTGCTTTAAAGGCGATTCGAATCTACCTCCTGAAATCTGTTTCCTGCAATTCTGCCTTGCTTTCAAATCCTCTTCGTTGCCTTCCCTCAATATATTTGTGGACGAGAGTTATCATTTCTAAGACTGCAGGTTTGTGAATTGCAGTGCCCCTGAGCTCCATTCTTCAACTCGCTTTCTTGGGAGCTGGCCGCAAAAGCGCAGGATTGCTTCAGGCCGTATTCTGGTTCCTGGCGGCAGGCTGAGCCTGTGGTTAATTCTTCTTCCTGATGGGAAAATAGAATGACCTGTGCCTGCCCCAACACCTAGAGCTAGTCTCTCATTGGTTCCCCCTCTTCCCGTTCATCCTCAGGACAATTTGCAACCTGTACGGAACAGGAGGATAAAGGTGCTGATTCTCCAAGGAGGGAGATTGCTAGTAAAGCGGCTGGAATGGCGAACCGGAGCACAAGGAGATGAGAAATGAGGTGCGTTTTAGAAACCTTTCCCGATCACACGGTGTACCATCTTCGGGGTTTCTCATGCATGTTTTCAATGTAGGACGATGCCCTTGAACCTGGAGATTTGGGACCCATGGGATGGGTACCACGCCGTATTACTTTAAAGGGTCTGCGTTAGCTCAGCCAACCTCACCAAACCTCTCAGCCCCACGAGTGTCCACCCTTATGTCTCAATCAGCTGTGGGTCTAGATATGGTCAATCCAGGTGGCATCACAGCCCCTGAACGAATTTTGTAAGAATTTCTCTCTCTTTCACTGTCTTTGTTTCACGGGTTTTGAAACGTAATTGATTTTTATAATGGGGTTTAGCTGCTTTTCACTGCTGTGTTTATGCCGCTTTACACCCATTTGACTCATTTACAGAGAGATATCAATACATAGGTTTTAAGATTCTTACTAGTCAGATATATTCTTGGGCGGTGAATAGGGGGTGTTGAGTCCAGTTCACTGAGCAAGGAGTAGGTCTTGTCTTTTACATATTGGGTTTCTGGAACGGTATCTGAGCTAATTTGAAACCCGTGTTTTATGCATCACCCCACCTCACCTTTCCCGTTAAGCAGCCATAGTGTGTTTTCTAAACGTGTGACTCTGTTCTGTTTTGTAATTCAGTTCAAGGGTAGCGGTTTTTACATTCCCTCTATGAGTGATATCTTATGATAAGTGTCTTTTTCTGTGTGACTTATTTCACTTAGAATCGTCATATCTAAATCCACTCATCATGCTGCTACTAGCCTTATGACATTGATTTCATGGCTGAGTGATATTCCATTGTACATAAGGACCGCAACTTCTTTATCCATTCTTCTCTTTCCTGGGATATTTAAGGTGTAGCGAAGTGGAGGTTCTTGTCAACAGAGTAGCCCAAAACTTTGGGGTGCCTGTGGCTTGCTGAGTTTTAGTTTTCCGAATTTATACGCCCATGAGTGGAAGTGCGCTATGCTCTCTAAGCTGAGTTTTTTAGATGTTTCAGGACACACTGTACACTTCTCCAGAGTGGCTGTTGGCAATTTACATCCCGCCCATCAGCGTAGCAAGGCTCCCATTTCTCCATGGCCTGTCCTGCATTTCTGGTTTTGACACTTTATTCAGCATGGCCCTTTTGACCGATGGGAAGCGAGACTTCTTTGTAGCGCTGATTCGCCTTTCCAGGTTGCTTGGTTGGCCAAAAAGGGCGTATGCGTTTTTTCCTGAATATATTCAGGAAAAAACGCATACGCCCTTTTTGGCCAAGGGCATCATTGTCGAGGTTTTGCCGCTTTTCCTCTGCTTTAAAGGCGATTCGAATCTACCTCCTGAAATCTGTTTCCTGCAATTCTGCCTTGCTTTCAAATCCTCTTCGTTGCCTTCCCTCAATATATTTGTGGACGAGAGTTATCATTTCTAAGTCTGCAGGTTTGTGAATTGCAGTGCCCCTGAGCTCCATTCTTCAACTCGCTTTCTTGGGAGCTGGCCGCAAAAGCGCAGGATTGCTTCAGGCCGTATTCTGGTTCCTGGCGGCAGGCTGAGCCTGTGGTTAATTCTTCTTCCTGATGGGAAAATAGAATGACCTGTGCCTGCCCCAACACCTAGAGCTAGTCTCTCATTGGTTCCCCCTCTTCCCGTTCATCCTCAGGACAATTAGCAACCTGTACGGAACAGGAGAATAAAGGTGCTGATTCTCCAAGGAGGGAGATTGCTAGTAAAGCGGCTGGAATGGCGAACCGGAGCACAAGGAGATGAGAAATGAGGTGCGTTTTAGAAACCTTTCCCGATCACACGGTGTACCATCTTCGGGGTTTCTCATGCATGTTTTCAATGTAGGACGATGCCCTTGAACCTGGAGATTTGGGACCCATGGGATGGGTACCACGCCGTATTACTTTAAAGGGTCTGCGTTAGCTCAGCCAACCTCACCAAACCTCTCAGCCCCACGAGTGTCCACCCTTATGTCTCAATCAGCTGTGGGTCTAGATATGGTCAATCCAGGTGGCATCACAGCCCCTGAACGAATTTTGTAAGAATTTCTCTCTCTTTCACTGTCTTTGTTTCACGGGTTTTTTAAAGTAATTGATTTTTATAATGGGGTTTAGCTGCTTTTCACTGCTGTGTTTATGCCGCTTTACACCCACTTGACTCACTTACAGAGAGATATCAATACATAGGTTTTAAGATTCTTACTAGTCAGATATATTCTTGGGCGGTGAATAGGGGGTGTTGAGTCCAGTTCACTGAGCAAGGAGTAGGTCTTGTCTATTACATATTGGGTTTCTGGAACGGTATCTGAGCTAATTTGAAACCCTTGTTTTATGCATCACCCCACCTCACCTTTCCCGTTAAGCAGCCATAGTGTGTTTTCTAAACGTGTGACTCTGTTCTGTTTTGTAATTCAGTTCAAGGGTAGCGGTTTTGACATTCCCTCTATAAGTGATATCTCATGATAAGTGTCTTTTTCTGTGTGACTTATTTCACTTAGAATCGTCGTACCTAAATCCACTCATCATGCTGCTACTAGCCTTATGACGTTGATTTCATGGCTGAGTGATATTCCATTGTACATAAGGACCACAACTTCTTTATCCATTCTTCTCTTTCCTGGGATATTTAAGGTGTAACGAAGTGGAGGTTCTTGTCAACAGAGCAGCCCAAAACTTTGGGGTGCCTGTGTCTTGCTGATTTTTAGTTTTCCCAATTTATACGCCCATGAGAGGAAGTGCCCTATGGTCTCTAAGCTGAGTTTTTTAGATGTTTCAGGACACACCGTACACTTCTCCAGTGTGGCTGTTGGCAATTTACATCCCGCCCATCAGCGTAGCAAGGCTCCCATTTCTCCAAGGCCTGTCCAGCATTTCTGCTTTTGACACTTTATTCAGCATGGCCCTTTTGACCGATGGGAAGCGAGACTTCTTTGTAGCGCTGATTTGCCTTTCCAGGTTGCTTGGTTGGCCAAAAAGGGCGTATGCGTTTTTTCCTGAATATATTCAGGAAAAAACGCATACGCCCTTTTTGGCCAAGGGCATCATTGTCGAGGTTTTACCGCTTTTCCTGTGCTTTAAAGGCGATTCGAATCTACCTCCTGAAATCTGTTTCCTGCAATTCTGCCTTGCTTTCAAATCCTCTTCGTTGCCTTCCCTCAATATATTTGTGGACGAGAGTTATCATTTCTAAGTCTGCAGGTTTGTGAATTGCAGTGCCCCTGAGCTCCATTCTTCAACTCGCTTTCTTGGGAGCTGGCCGCAAAAGCGCAGGATTGCTTCAGGCCGTATTCTGGTTCCTGGCGGCAGGCTGAGCCTGTGGTTAATTCTTCTTCCTGATGGGAAAATAGAATGACCTGTGCCTGCCCCAACACCTAGAGCTAGTCTCTCATTGGTTCCCCCTCTTCCCGTTCATCCTCAGGACAATTAGCAACCTGTACGGAACAGGAGGATAAAGGTGCTGATTCTCCAAGGAGGGAGATTGCTAGTAAAGCCGCTGGAATGGCGAACCAGAGCACAAGGAGATGAGAAATGAGGTGCGTTTTAGAAACCTTTCCCGATCACACGGTGTACCATCTTCGGGGTTTCTCATGCATGTTTTCAATGTAGGACGATGCCCTTGAACCTGGAGATTTGGGACCCATGGGATGGGTACCACGCCGTATTACTTTAAAGGGTCTGCGTTAGCTCAGCCAACCTCACCAAACCTCTCAGCCCCACGAGTGTCCACCCTTATGTCTCAATCAGCTGTGGGTCTAGATATGGTCAATCCAGGTGGCATCACAGCCCCTGAACGAATTTTGTAAGAATTTCTCTCTCTTTCACTGTCTTTGTTTCACGGGTTTTTTAAAGTAATTGATTTTTATAATGGGGTTTAGCTGCTTTTCACTGCTGTGTTTATGCCGCTTTACACCCACTTGACTCACTTACAGAGAGATATCAATACATAGGTTTTAAGATTCTTACTAGTCAGATATATTCTTGGGCGGTGAATAGGGGGTGTTGAGTCCAGTTCACTGAGCAAGGAGTAGGTCTTGTCTATTACATATTGGGTTTCTGGAACGGTATCTGAGCTAATTTGAAACCCTTGTTTTATGCATCACCCCACCTCACCTTTCCCGTTAAGCAGCCATAGTGTGTTTTCTAAACGTGTGACTCTGTTCTGTTTTGTAATTCAGTTCAAGGGTAGCGGTTTTGACATTCCCTCTATAAGTGATATCTCATGATAAGTGTCTTTTTCTGTGTGACTTATTTCACTTAGAATCGTCGTACCTAAATCCACTCATCATGCTGCTACTAGCCTTATGACGTTGATTTCATGGCTGAGTGATATTCCATTGTACATAAGGACCACAACTTCTTTATCCATTCTTCTCTTTCCTGGGATATTTAAGGTGTAACGAAGTGGAGGTTCTTGTCAACAGAGCAGCCCAAAACTTTGGGGTGCCTGTGTCTTGCTGATTTTTAGTTTTCCCAATTTATACGCCCATGAGAGGAAGTGCCCTATGGTCTCTAAGCTGAGTTTTTTAGATGTTTCAGGACACACCGTACACTTCTCCAGTGTGGCTGTTGGCAATTTACATCCCGCCCATCAGCGTAGCAAGGCTCCCATTTCTCCAAGGCCTGTCCAGCATTTCTGGTTTTGACACTTTATTCAGCATGGCCCTTTTGACCGATGGGAAGCGAGACTTCTTTGTAGCGCTGATTTGCCTTTCCAGGTTGCTTGGTTGGCCAAAAAGGGCGTATGCGTTTTTTCCTGAATATATTCAGGAAAAAACGCATACGCCCTTTTTGGCCAAGGGCATCATTGTCGAGGTTTTGCCGCTTTTCCTGTGCTTTAAAGGCGATTCGAATCTACCTCCTGAAATCTGTTTCCTGCAATTCTGCCTTGCTTTCAAATCCTCTTCGTTGCCTTCCCTCAATATATTTGTGGACGAGAGTTATCATTTCTAAGTCTGCAGGTTTGTGAATTGCAGTGCCCCTGAGCTCCATTCTTCAACTCGCTTTCTTGGGAGCTGGCCGCAAAAGCGCAGGATTGCTTCAGGCCGTATTCTGGTTCCTGGCGGCAGGCTGAGCCTGTGGTTAATTCTTCTTCCTGATGGGAAAATAGAATGACCTGTGCCTGCCCCAACACCTAGAGCTAGTCTCTCATTGGTTCCCCCTCTTCCCGTTCATCCTCAGGACAATTAGCAACCTGTACGGAACAGGAGGATAAAGGTGCTGATTCTCCAAGGAGGGAGATTGCTAGTAAAGCGGCTGGAATGGTGAACCGGAGCACAAGGAGATGAGAAATGAGGTGCGTTTTAGAAACCTTTCCCGATCACACGGTGTACCATCTTCGGGGTTTCTCATGCATGTTTTCAATGTAGGACGATGCCCTTGAACCTGGAGATTTGGGACCCATGGGATGGGTACCACGCCGTATTACTTTAAAGGGTCTGCGTTTTCTCACCCAACCTCACCAAACCTCTCAGCCTCAAGAGTGTCCACCCTTATGTCTCAATCAGCTGTGGGTCTAGATATGGTCAATCCAGGTGGCATCACAGCCCCTGAACGAATTTTGTAAGAATTTCTCTCTCTTTCACTGTCTTTGTTTCACGGGATTTGAAACGTAATTGATTTTTATAATGGGGTTTAGCTGCTTTTCACTGCTGTGTTTATGCCGCTTTACACCCATTTGACTCACTTACAGAGAGATATCAATTCATAGGTTTTAAGATTCTTACTAGTCAGATATATTCTTGGGCGGTGAATAGGGGGTGTTGAGTCCAGTTCACTGAGCAAGGAGTAGGTCTTGTCTATTACATATTGGGTTTCTGGAACGGTATCTGAGCTAATTTGAAACCCTTGTTTTATGCATCACCCCACCTCACCTTTCCCGTTAAGCAGCCATAGTGTGTTTTCTAAACGTGTGACTCTGTTCTGTTTTGTAATTCAGTTCAAGGGTAGCGGTTTTGACATTCCCTCTATAAGTGATATCTCATGATAAGTGTCTTTTTCTGTGTGACTTATTTCACTTAGAATCGTCGTACCTAAATCCACTCATCATGCTGCTACTAGCCTTATGACGTTGATTTCATGGCTGAGTGATATTCCATTGTACATAAGGACCACAACTTCTTTATCCATTCTTCTCTTTCCTGGGATATTTAAGGTGTAACGAAGTGGAGGTTCTTGTCAACAGAGCAGCCCAAAACTTTGGGGTGCCTGTGTCTTGCTGATTTTTAGTTTTCCCAATTTATACGCCCATGAGAGGAAGTGCCCTATGGTCTCTAAGCTGAGTTTTTTAGATGTTTCAGGACACACCGTACACTTCTCCAGTGTGGCTGTTGGCAATTTACATCCCGCCCATCAGCGTAGCAAGGCTCCCATTTCTCCAAGGCCTGTCCAGCATTTCTGGTTTTGACACTTTATTCAGCATGGCCCTTTTGACCGATGGGAAGCGAGACTTCTTTGTAGCGCTGATTTGCCTTTCCAGGTTGCTTGGTTGGCCAAAAAGGGCGTATGCGTTTTTTCCTGAATATATTCAGGAAAAAACGCATACGCCCTTTTTGGCCAAGGGCATCATTGTCGAGGTTTTGCCGCTTTTCCTGTGCTTTAAAGGCGATTCGAATCTACCTCCTGAAATCTGTTTCCTGCAATTCTGCCTTGCTTTCAAATCCTCTTCGTTGCCTTCCCTCAATATATTTGTGGACGAGAGTTATCATTTCTAAGACTGCAGGTTTGTGAATTGCAGTGCCCCTGAGCTCCATTCTTCAACTCGCTTTCTTGGGAGCTGGCCGCAAAAGCGCAGGATTGCTTCAGGCCGTATTCTGGTTCCTGGCGGCAGGCTGAGCCTGTGGTTAATTCTTCTTCCTGATGGGAAAATAGAATGACCTGTGCCTGCCCCAACACCTAGAGCTAGTCTCTCATTGGTTCCCCCTCTTCCCGTTCATCCTCAGGACAATTTGCAACCTGTACGGAACAGGAGGATAAAGGTGCTGATTCTCCAAGGAGGGAGATTGCTAGTAAAGCGGCTGGAATGGCGAACCGGAGCACAAGGAGATGAGAAATGAGGTGCGTTTTAGAAACCTTTCCCGATCACACGGTGTACCATCTTCGGGGTTTCTCATGCATGTTTTCAATGTAGGACGATGCCCTTGAACCTGGAGATTTGGGACCCATGGGATGGGTACCACGCCGTATTACTTTAAAGGGTCTGCGTTAGCTCAGCCAACCTCACCAAACCTCTCAGCCCCACGAGTGTCCACCCTTATGTCTCAATCAGCTGTGGGTCTAGATATGGTCAATCCAGGTGGCATCACAGCCCCTGAACGAATTTTGTAAGAATTTCTCTCTCTTTCACTGTCTTTGTTTCACGGGTTTTGAAACGTAATTTATTTTTATAATGGGATTTAGCTGCTTTTCACTGCTGTGTTTATGCCGCTTTACACCCATTTGACTCATTTACAGAGAGATATCAATACATAGGTTTTAAGATTCTTACTAGTCAGATATATTCTTGGGCGGTGAATAGGGGGTGTTGAGTCCAGTTCACTGAGCAAGGAGTAGGTCTTGTCTCTTACATATTGGGTTTCTGGAACGGTATCTGAGCTAATTTGAAACCCGTGTTTTATGCATCACCCCACCTCACCTTTCCCGTTAAGCAGCCATAGTGTGTTTTCTAAACGTGTGACTCTGTTCTGTTTTGTAATTCAGTTCAAGGGTAGCGGTTTTTACATTCCCTCTATGAGTGATATCTTATGATAAGTGTCGTTTTCTGTGTGACTTATTTCACTTAGAATCGTCATATCTAAATCCACTCATCATGCTGCTACTAGCCTTATGACATTGATTTCATGGCTGAGTGATATTCCATTGTACATAAGGACCGCAACTTCTTTATCCATTCTTCTCTTTCCTGGGATATTTAAGGTGTAGCGAAGTGGAGGTTCTTGTCAACAGAGTAGCCCAAAACTTTGAGGTGCCTGTGGCTTGCTGAGTTTTAGTTTTCCGAATTTATACGCCCATGAGTGGAAGTGCGCTATGCTCTCTAAGCTGAGTTTTTTAGATGTTTCAGGACACACTGTACACTTCTCCAGAGTGGCTGTTGGCAATTTACATCCCGCCCATCAGCGTAGCAAGGCTCCCATTTCTCCATGGCCTGTCCTGCATTTCTGGTTTTGACACTTTATTCAGCATGGCCCTTTTGACCGATGGGAAGCGAGACTTCTTTGTAGCGCTGATTCGCCTTTCCAGGTTGCTTGGTTGGCCAAAAAGGGCGTATGCGTTTTTTCCTGAATATATTCAGGAAAAAACGCATACGCCCTTTTTGGCCAAGGGCATCATTGTCGAGGTTTTGCCGCTTTTCCTGTGCTTTAAAGGCGATTCGAATCTACCTCCTGAAATCTGTTTCCTGCAATTCTGCCTTGCTTTCAAATCCTCTTCGTTGCCTTCCCTCAATATATTTGTGGACGAGAGTTATCATTTCTAAGTCTGCAAGTTTGTGAATTGCAGTGCCCCTGAGCTCCATTCTTCAACTCGCTTTCTTGGGAGCTGGCCGCAAAAGCGCAGGATTGCTTCAGGCCGTATTCTGGTTCCTGGCGGCAGGCTGAGCCTGTGGTTAATTCTTCTTCCTGATGGGAAAATAGAATGACCTGTGCCTGCCCCAACACCTAGAGCTAGTCTCTCATTGGTTCCCCCTCTTCCCGTTCATCCTCAGGACAATTAGCAACCTGTACGGAACAGGAGAATAAAGGTGCTGATTCTCCAAGGAGGGAGATTGCTAGTAAAGCGGCTGGAATGGCGAACCGGAGCACAAGGAGATGAGAAATGAGGTGCGTTTTAGAAACCTTTCCCGATCACACGGTGTACCATCTTCGGGGTTTCTCATGCATGTTTTCAATGTAGGACGATGCCCTTGAACCTGGAGATTTGGGACCCATGGGATGGGTACCACGCCGTATTACTTTAAAGGGTCTGCGTTAGCTCAGCCAACCTCACCAAACCTCTCAGCCCCACGAGTGTCCACCCTTATGTCTCAATCAGCTGTGGGTCTAGATATGGTCAATCCAGGTGGCATCACAGCCCCTGAACGAATTTTGTAAGAATTTCTCTCTCTTTCACTGTCTTTGTTTCACGGGTTTTTTAAAGTAATTGATTTTTATAATGGGGTTTAGCTGCTTTTCACTGCTGTGTTTATGCCGCTTTACACCCACTTGACTCACTTACAGAGAGATATCAATACATAGGTTTTAAGATTCTTACTAGTCAGATATATTCTTGGGCGGTGAATAGGGGGTGTTGAGTCCAGTTCACTGAGCAAGGAGTAGGTCTTGTCTATTACATATTGGGTTTCTGGAACGGTATCTGAGCTAATTTGAAACCCTTGTTTTATGCATCACCCCACCTCACCTTTCCCGTTAAGCAGCCATAGTGTGTTTTCTAAACGTGTGACTCTGTTCTGTTTTGTAATTCAGTTCAAGGGTAGCGGTTTTGACATTCCCTCTATAAGTGATATCTCATGATAAGTGTCTTTTTCTGTGTGACTTATTTCACTTAGAATCGTCGTACCTAAATCCACTCATCATGCTGCTACTAGCCTTATGACGTTGATTTCATGGCTGAGTGATATTCCATTGTACATAAGGACCGCAACTTCTTTATCCATTCTTCTCTTTCCTGGGATATTTAAGGTGTAACGAAGTGGAGGTTCTTGTCAACAGAGCAGCCCAAAACTTTGGGGTGCCTGTGTCTTGCTGATTTTTAGTTTTCCCAATTTATACGCCCATGAGAGGAAGTGCCCTATGGTCTCTAAGCTGAGTTTTTTAGATGTTTCAGGACACACCGTACACTTCTCCAGTGTGGCTGTTGGCAATTTACATCCCGCCCATCAGCGTAGCAAGGCTCCCATTTCTCCAAGGCCTGTCCAGCATTTCTGGTTTTGACACTTTATTCAGCATGGCCCTTTTGACCGATGGGAAGCGAGACTTCTTTGTAGCGCTGATTTGCCTTTCCAGGTTGCTTGGTTGGCCAAAAAGGGCGTATGCGTTTTTTCCTGAATATATTCAGGAAAAAACGCATACGCCCTTTTTGGCCAAGGGCATCATTGTCGAGGTTTTGCCGCTTTTCCTGTGCTTTAAAGGTGATTCGAATCTACCTCCTGAAATCTGTTTCCTGCAATTCTGCCTTGCTTTCAAATCCTCTTCGTTGCCTTCCCTCAATATATTTGTGGACGAGAGTTATCATTTCTAAGACTGCAGGTTTGTGAATTGCAGTGCCCCTGAGCTCCATTCTTCAACTCGCTTTCTTGGGAGCTGGCCGCAAAAGCGCAGGATTGCTTCAGGCCGTATTCTGGTTCCTGGCGGCAGGCTGAGCCTGTGGTTAATTCTTCTTCCTGATGGGAAAATAGAATGACCTGTGCCTGCCCCAACACCTAGAGCTAGTCTCTCATTGGTTCCCCCTCTTCCCGTTCATCCTCAGGACAATTTGCAACCTGTACGGAACAGGAGGATAAAGGTGCTGATTCTCCAAGGAGGGAGATTGCTAGTAAAGCGGCTGGAATGGCGAACCGGAGCACAAGGAGATGAGAAATGAGGTGCGTTTTAGAAACCTTTCCCGATCACACGGTGTACCATCTTCGGGGTTTCTCATGCATGTTTTCAATGTAGGACGATGCCCTTGAACCTGGAGATTTGGGACCCATGGGATGGGTACCACGCCGTATTACTTTAAAGGGTCTGCGTTAGCTCAGCCAACCTCACCAAACCTCTCAGCCCCACGAGTGTCCACCGTTATGTCTCAATCAGCTGTGGGTCTAGATATGGTCAATCCAGGTGGCATCACAGCCCCTGAACGAATTTTGTAAGAATTTCTCTCTCTTTCACTGTCTTTGTTTCACGGGTTTTTTAAAATAATTGATTTTTATAATGGGGTTTAGCTGCTTTTCACTGCTGTGTTTATGCCGCTTTACACCCACTTGACTCACTTACAGAGAGATATCAATACATAGGTTTTAAGATTCTTACTAGTCAGATATATTCTTGGGCGGTGAATAGGGGGTGTTGAGTCCAGTTCACTGAGCAAGGAGTAGGTCTTGTCTATTACATATTGGGTTTCTGGAACGGTATCTGAGCTAATTTGAAACCCTTGTTTTATGCATCACCCCACCTCACCTTTCCCGTTAAGCAGCCATAGTGTGTTTTCTAAACGTGTGACTCTGTTCTGTTTTGTAATTCAGTTCAAGGGTAGCGGTTTTGACATTCCCTCTATAAGTGATATCTCATGATAAGTGTCTTTTTCTGTGTGACTTATTTCACTTAGAATCGTCGTACCTAAATCCACTCATCATGCTGCTACTAGCCTTATGACGTTGATTTCATGGCTGAGTGATATTCCATTGTACATAAGGACCACAACTTCTTTATCCATTCTTCTCTTTCCTGGGATATTTAAGGTGTAACGAAGTGGAGGTTCTTGTCAACAGAGCAGCCCAAAACTTTGGGGTGCCTGTGTCTTGCTGATTTTTAGTTTTCCCAATTTATACGCCCATGAGAGGAAGTGCCCTATGGTCTCTAAGCTGAGTTTTTTAGATGTTTCAGGACACACCGTACACTTCTCCAGTGTGGCTGTTGGCAATTTACATCCCGCCCATCAGCGTAGCAAGGCTCCCATTTCTCCAAGGCCTGTCCAGCATTTCTGGTTTTGACACTTTATTCAGCATGGCCCTTTTGACCGATGGGAAGCGAGACTTCTTTGTAGCGCTGATTTGCCTTTCCAGGTTGCTTGGTTGGCCAAAAAGGGCGTATGCGTTTTTTCCTGAATATATTCAGGAAAAAACGCATACGCCCTTTTTGGCCAAGGGCATCATTGTCGAGGTTTTGCCGCTTTTCCTGTGCTTTAAAGGCGATTCGAATCTACCTCCTGAAATCTGTTTCCTGCAATTCTGCCTTGCTTTCAAATCCTCTTCGTTGCCTTCCCTCAATATATTTGTGGACGAGAGTTATCATTTCTAAGACTGCAGGTTTGTGAATTGCAGTGCCCCTGAGCTCCATTCTTCAACTCGCTTTCTTGGGAGCTGGCCGCAAAAGCGCAGGATTGCTTCAGGCCGTATTCTGGTTCCTGGCGGCAGGCTGAGCCTGTGGTTAATTCTTCTTCCTGATGGGAAAATAGAATGACCTGTGCCTGCCCCAACACCTAGAGCTAGTCTCTCATTGGTTCCCCCTCTTCCCGTTCATCCTCAGGACAATTTGCAACCTGTACGGAACAGGAGGATAAAGGTGCTGATTCTCCAAGGAGGGAGATTGCTAGTAAAGCGGCTGGAATGGCGAACCGGAGCACAAGGAGATGAGAAATGAGGTGCGTTTTAGAAACCTTTCCCGATCACACGGTGTACCATCTTCGGGGTTTCTCATGCATGTTTTCAATGTAGGACGATGCCCTTGAACCTGGAGATTTGGGACCCATGGGATGGGTACCACGCCGTATTACTTTAAAGGGTCTGCGTTAGCTCAGCCAACCTCACCAAACCTCTCAGCCCCACGAGTGTCCACCCTTATGTCTCAATCAGCTGTGGGTCTAGATATGGTCAATCCAGGTGGCATCACAGCCCCTGAACGAATTTTGTAAGAATTTCTCTCTCTTTCACTGTCTTTGTTTCACGGGTTTTGAAACGTAATTGATTTTTATAATGGGGTTTAGCTGCTTTTCACTGCTGTGTTTATGCCGCTTTACACCCATTTGACTCATTTACAGAGAGATATCAATACATAGGTTTTAAGATTCTTACTAGTCAGATATATTCTTGGGCGGTGAATAGGGGGTGTTGAGTCCAGTTCACTGAGCAAGGAGTAGGTCTTGTCTTTTACATATTGGGTTTCTGGAACGGTATCTGAGCTAATTTGAAACCCGTGTTTTATGCATCACCCCACCTCACCTTTCCCGTTAAGCAGCCATAGTGTGTTTTCTAAACGTGTGACTCTGTTCTGTTTTGTAATTCAGTTCAAGGGTAGCGGTTTTTACATTCCCTCTATGAGTGATATCTTATGATAAGTGTCTTTTTCTGTGTGACTTATTTCACTTAGAATCGTCATATCTAAATCCACTCATCATGCTGCTACTAGCCTTATGACATTGATTTCATGGCTGAGTGATATTCCATTGTACATAAGGACCGCAACTTCTTTATCCATTCTTCTCTTTCCTGGGATATTTAAGGTGTAGCGAAGTGGAGGTTCTTGTCAACAGAGTAGCCCAAAACTTTGGGGTGCCTGTGGCTTGCTGAGTTTTAGTTTTCCGAATTTATACGCCCATGAGTGGAAGTGCGCTATGCTCTCTAAGCTGAGTTTTTTAGATGTTTCAGGACACACTGTACACTTCTCCAGAGTGGCTGTTGGCAATTTACATCCCGCCCATCAGCGTAGCAAGGCTCCCATTTCTCCATGGCCTGTCCTGCATTTCTGGTTTTGACACTTTATTCAGCATGGCCCTTTTGACCGATGGGAAGCGAGACTTCTTTGTAGCGCTGATTCGCCTTTCCAGGTTGCTTGGTTGGCCAAAAAGGGCGTATGCGTTTTTTCCTGAATATATTCAGGAAAAAACGCATACGCCCTTTTTGGCCAAGGGCATCATTGTCGAGGTTTTGCCGCTTTTCCTCTGCTTTAAAGGCGATTCGAATCTACCTCCTGAAATCTGTTTCCTGCAATTCTGCCTTGCTTTCAAATCCTCTTCGTTGCCTTCCCTCAATATATTTGTGGACGAGAGTTATCATTTCTAAGTCTGCAGGTTTGTGAATTGCAGTGCCCCTGAGCTCCATTCTTCAACTCGCTTTCTTGGGAGCTGGCCGCAAAAGCGCAGGATTGCTTCAGGCCGTATTCTGGTTCCTGGCGGCAGGCTGAGCCTGTGGTTAATTCTTCTTCCTGATGGGAAAATAGAATGACCTGTGCCTGCCCCAACACCTAGAGCTAGTCTCTCATTGGTTCCCCCTCTTCCCGTTCATCCTCAGGACAATTAGCAACCTGTACGGAACAGGAGAATAAAGGTGCTGATTCTCCAAGGAGGGAGATTGCTAGTAAAGCGGCTGGAATGGCGAACCGGAGCACAAGGAGATGAGAAATGAGGTGCGTTTTAGAAACCTTTCCCGATCACACGGTGTACCATCTTCGGGGTTTCTCATGCATGTTTTCAATGTAGGACGATGCCCTTGAACCTGGAGATTTGGGACCCATGGGATGGGTACCACGCCGTATTACTTTAAAGGGTCTGCGTTAGCTCAGCCAACCTCACCAAACCTCTCAGCCCCACGAGTGTCCACCCTTATGTCTCAATCAGCTGTGGGTCTAGATATGGTCAATCCAGGTGGCATCACAGCCCCTGAACGAATTTTGTAAGAATTTCTCTCTCTTTCACTGTCTTTGTTTCACGGGTTTTTTAAAGTAATTGATTTTTATAATGGGGTTTAGCTGCTTTTCACTGCTGTGTTTATGCCGCTTTACACCCACTTGACTCACTTACAGAGAGATATCAATACATAGGTTTTAAGATTCTTACTAGTCAGATATATTCTTGGGCGGTGAATAGGGGGTGTTGAGTCCAGTTCACTGAGCAAGGAGTAGGTCTTGTCTATTACATATTGGGTTTCTGGAACGGTATCTGAGCTAATTTGAAACCCTTGTTTTATGCATCACCCCACCTCACCTTTCCCGTTAAGCAGCCATAGTGTGTTTTCTAAACGTGTGACTCTGTTCTGTTTTGTAATTCAGTTCAAGGGTAGCGGTTTTGACATTCCCTCTATAAGTGATATCTCATGATAAGTGTCTTTTTCTGTGTGACTTATTTCACTTAGAATCGTCGTACCTAAATCCACTCATCATGCTGCTACTAGCCTTATGACGTTGATTTCATGGCTGAGTGATATTCCATTGTACATAAGGACCACAACTTCTTTATCCATTCTTCTCTTTCCTGGGATATTTAAGGTGTAACGAAGTGGAGGTTCTTGTCAACAGAGCAGCCCAAAACTTTGGGGTGCCTGTGTCTTGCTGATTTTTAGTTTTCCCAATTTATACGCCCATGAGAGGAAGTGCCCTATGGTCTCTAAGCTGAGTTTTTTAGATGTTTCAGGACACACCGTACACTTCTCCAGTGTGGCTGTTGGCAATTTACATCCCGCCCATCAGCGTAGCAAGGCTCCCATTTCTCCAAGGCCTGTCCAGCATTTCTGCTTTTGACACTTTATTCAGCATGGCCCTTTTGACCGATGGGAAGCGAGACTTCTTTGTAGCGCTGATTTGCCTTTCCAGGTTGCTTGGTTGGCCAAAAAGGGCGTATGCGTTTTTTCCTGAATATATTCAGGAAAAAACGCATACGCCCTTTTTGGCCAAGGGCATCATTGTCGAGGTTTTACCGCTTTTCCTGTGCTTTAAAGGCGATTCGAATCTACCTCCTGAAATCTGTTTCCTGCAATTCTGCCTTGCTTTCAAATCCTCTTCGTTGCCTTCCCTCAATATATTTGTGGACGAGAGTTATCATTTCTAAGTCTGCAGGTTTGTGAATTGCAGTGCCCCTGAGCTCCATTCTTCAACTCGCTTTCTTGGGAGCTGGCCGCAAAAGCGCAGGATTGCTTCAGGCCGTATTCTGGTTCCTGGCGGCAGGCTGAGCCTGTGGTTAATTCTTCTTCCTGATGGGAAAATAGAATGACCTGTGCCTGCCCCAACACCTAGAGCTAGTCTCTCATTGGTTCCCCCTCTTCCCGTTCATCCTCAGGACAATTAGCAACCTGTACGGAACAGGAGGATAAAGGTGCTGATTCTCCAAGGAGGGAGATTGCTAGTAAAGCCGCTGGAATGGCGAACCAGAGCACAAGGAGATGAGAAATGAGGTGCGTTTTAGAAACCTTTCCCGATCACACGGTGTACCATCTTCGGGGTTTCTCATGCATGTTTTCAATGTAGGACGATGCCCTTGAACCTGGAGATTTGGGACCCATGGGATGGGTACCACGCCGTATTACTTTAAAGGGTCTGCGTTAGCTCAGCCAACCTCACCAAACCTCTCAGCCCCACGAGTGTCCACCCTTATGTCTCAATCAGCTGTGGGTCTAGATATGGTCAATCCAGGTGGCATCACAGCCCCTGAACGAATTTTGTAAGAATTTCTCTCTCTTTCACTGTCTTTGTTTCACGGGTTTTTTAAAGTAATTGATTTTTATAATGGGGTTTAGCTGCTTTTCACTGCTGTGTTTATGCCGCTTTACACCCACTTGACTCACTTACAGAGAGATATCAATACATAGGTTTTAAGATTCTTACTAGTCAGATATATTCTTGGGCGGTGAATAGGGGGTGTTGAGTCCAGTTCACTGAGCAAGGAGTAGGTCTTGTCTATTACATATTGGGTTTCTGGAACGGTATCTGAGCTAATTTGAAACCCTTGTTTTATGCATCACCCCACCTCACCTTTCCCGTTAAGCAGCCATAGTGTGTTTTCTAAACGTGTGACTCTGTTCTGTTTTGTAATTCAGTTCAAGGGTAGCGGTTTTGACATTCCCTCTATAAGTGATATCTCATGATAAGTGTCTTTTTCTGTGTGACTTATTTCACTTAGAATCGTCGTACCTAAATCCACTCATCATGCTGCTACTAGCCTTATGACGTTGATTTCATGGCTGAGTGATATTCCATTGTACATAAGGACCACAACTTCTTTATCCATTCTTCTCTTTCCTGGGATATTTAAGGTGTAACGAAGTGGAGGTTCTTGTCAACAGAGCAGCCCAAAACTTTGGGGTGCCTGTGTCTTGCTGATTTTTAGTTTTCCCAATTTATACGCCCATGAGAGGAAGTGCCCTATGGTCTCTAAGCTGAGTTTTTTAGATGTTTCAGGACACACCGTACACTTCTCCAGTGTGGCTGTTGGCAATTTACATCCCGCCCATCAGCGTAGCAAGGCTCCCATTTCTCCAAGGCCTGTCCAGCATTTCTGGTTTTGACACTTTATTCAGCATGGCCCTTTTGACCGATGGGAAGCGAGACTTCTTTGTAGCGCTGATTTGCCTTTCCAGGTTGCTTGGTTGGCCAAAAAGGGCGTATGCGTTTTTTCCTGAATATATTCAGGAAAAAACGCATACGCCCTTTTTGGCCAAGGGCATCATTGTCGAGGTTTTGCCGCTTTTCCTGTGCTTTAAAGGCGATTCGAATCTACCTCCTGAAATCTGTTTCCTGCAATTCTGCCTTGCTTTCAAATCCTCTTCGTTGCCTTCCCTCAATATATTTGTGGACGAGAGTTATCATTTCTAAGTCTGCAGGTTTGTGAATTGCAGTGCCCCTGAGCTCCATTCTTCAACTCGCTTTCTTGGGAGCTGGCCGCAAAAGCGCAGGATTGCTTCAGGCCGTATTCTGGTTCCTGGCGGCAGGCTGAGCCTGTGGTTAATTCTTCTTCCTGATGGGAAAATAGAATGACCTGTGCCTGCCCCAACACCTAGAGCTAGTCTCTCATTGGTTCCCCCTCTTCCCGTTCATCCTCAGGACAATTAGCAACCTGTACGGAACAGGAGGATAAAGGTGCTGATTCTCCAAGGAGGGAGATTGCTAGTAAAGCGGCTGGAATGGTGAACCGGAGCACAAGGAGATGAGAAATGAGGTGCGTTTTAGAAACCTTTCCCGATCACACGGTGTACCATCTTCGGGGTTTCTCATGCATGTTTTCAATGTAGGACGATGCCCTTGAACCTGGAGATTTGGGACCCATGGGATGGGTACCACGCCGTATTACTTTAAAGGGTCTGCGTTTTCTCACCCAACCTCACCAAACCTCTCAGCCTCAAGAGTGTCCACCCTTATGTCTCAATCAGCTGTGGGTCTAGATATGGTCAATCCAGGTGGCATCACAGCCCCTGAACGAATTTTGTAAGAATTTCTCTCTCTTTCACTGTCTTTGTTTCACGGGATTTGAAACGTAATTGATTTTTATAATGGGGTTTAGCTGCTTTTCACTGCTGTGTTTATGCCGCTTTACACCCATTTGACTCACTTACAGAGAGATATCAATTCATAGGTTTTAAGATTCTTACTAGTCAGATATATTCTTGGGCGGTGAATAGGGGGTGTTGAGTCCAGTTCACTGAGCAAGGAGTAGGTCTTGTCTATTACATATTGGGTTTCTGGAACGGTATCTGAGCTAATTTGAAACCCGTGTTTTATGCATCACCCCACCTCACCTTTCCCGTTAAGCAGCCATAGTGTGTTTTCTAAACGTGTGACTCTGTTCTGTTTTGTAATTCAGTTCAAGGGTAGCGGTTTTTACATTCCCTCTATGAGTGATATCTTATGATAAGTGTCTTTTTCTGTGTGACTTATTTCACTTAGAATCGTCATATCTAAATCCACTCATCATGCTGCTACTAGCCTTATGACATTGATTTCATGGCTGAGTGATATTCCATTGTACATAAGGACCGCAACTTCTTTATCCATTCTTCTCTTTCCTGGGATATTTAAGGTGTAGCGAAGTGGAGGTTCTTGTCAACAGAGTAGCCCAAAACTTTGGGGTGCCTGTGGCTTGCTGAGTTTTAGTTTTCCGAATTTATACGCCCATGAGTGGAAGTGCGCTATGCTCTCTAAGCTGAGTTTTTTAGATGTTTCAGGACACACTGTACACTTCTCCAGAGTGGCTGTTGGCAATTTACATCCCGCCCATCAGCGTAGCAAGGCTCCCATTTCTCCATGGCCTGTCCTGCATTTCTGGTTTTGACACTTTATTCAGCATGGCCCTTTTGACCGATGGGAAGCGAGACTTCTTTGTAGCGCTGATTTGCCTTTCCAGGTTGCTTGGTTGGCCAAAAAGGGCGTATGCGTTTTTTCCTGAATATATTCAGGAAAAAACGCATACGCCCTTTTTGGCCAAGGGCATCATTGTCGAGGTTTTGCCGCTTTTCCTCTGCTTTAAAGGCGATTCGAATCTACCTCCTGAAATCTGTTTCCTGCAATTCTGCCTTGCTTTCAAATCCTCTTCGTTGCCTTCCCTCAATATATTTGTGGACGAGAGTTATCATTTCTAAGTCTGCAGGTTTGTGAATTGCAGTGCCCCTGAGCTCCATTCTTCAACTCGCTTTCTTGGGAGCTGGCCGCAAAAGCGCAGGATTGCTTCAGGCCGTATTCTGGTTCCTGGCGGCAGGCTGAGCCTGTGGTTAATTCTTCTTCCTGATGGGAAAATAGAATGACCTGTGCCTGCCCCAACACCTAGAGCTAGTCTCTCATTGGTTCCCCCTCTTCCCGTTCATCCTCAGGACAATTAGCAACCTGTACGGAACAGGAGGATAAAGGTGCTGATTCTCCAAGGAGGGAGATTGCTAGTAAAGCGGCTGGAATGGTGAACCAGAGCACAAGGAGATGAGAAATGAGGTGCGTTTTAGAAACCTTTCCCGATCACACGGTGTACCATCTTCGGGGTTTCTCATGCATGTTTTCAATGTAGGACGATGCCCTTGAACCTGGAGATTTGGGACCCATGGGATGGGTACCACGCCGTATTACTTTAAAGGGTCTGCGTTAGCTCAGCCAACCTCACGAAACCTCTCAGCCCCACGAGTGTCCACCCTTATGTCTCAATCAGCTGTGGGTCTAGATATGGTCAATCCAGGTGGCATCACAGCCCCTGAACGAATTTTGTAAGAATTTCTCTCTCTTTCACTGTCTTTGTTTCACGGGTTTTTTAAAGTAATTGATTTTTATAATGGGGTTTAGCTGCTTTTCACTGCTGTGTTTATGCCGCTTTACACCCACTTGACTCACTTACAGAGAGATATCAATACATAGGTTTTAAGATTCTTACTAGTCAGATATATTCTTGGGCGGTGAATAGGGGGTGTTGAGTCCAGTTCACTGAGCAAGGAGTAGGTCTTGTCTATTACATATTGGGTTTCTGGAACGGTATCTGAGCTAATTTGAAACCCTTGTTTTATGCATCACCCCACCTCACCTTTCCCGTTAAGCAGCCATAGTGTGTTTTCTAAACGTGTGACTCTGTTCTGTTTTGTAATTCAGTTCAAGGGTAGCGGTTTTGACATTCCCTCTATAAGTGATATCTCATGATAAGTGTCTTTTTCTGTGTGACTTATTTCACTTAGAATCGTCGTACCTAAATCCACTCATCATGCTGCTACTAGCCTTATGACGTTGATTTCATGGCTGAGTGATATTCCATTGTACATAAGGACCACAACTTCTTTATCCATTCTTCTCTTTCCTGGGATATTTAAGGTGTAACGAAGTGGAGGTTCTTGTCAACAGAGCAGCCCAAAACTTTGGGGTGCCTGTGTCTTGCTGATTTTTAGTTTTCCCAATTTATACGCCCATGAGAGGAAGTGCCCTATGGTCTCTAAGCTGAGTTTTTTAGATGTTTCAGGACACACCGTACACTTCTCCAGTGTGGCTGTTGGCAATTTACATCCCGCCCATCAGCGTAGCAAGTCTCCCATTTCTCCAAGGCCTGTCCAGCATTTCTGCTTTTGACACTTTATTCAGCATGGCCCTTTTGACCGATGGGAAGCGAGACTTCTTTGTAGCGCTGATTTGCCTTTCCAGGTTGCTTGGTTGGCCAAAAAGGGCGTATGCGTTTTTTCCTGAATATATTCAGGAAAAAACGCATACGCCCTTTTTGGCCAAGGGCATCATTGTCGAGGTTTTACCGCTTTTCCTGTGCTTTAAAGGCGATTCGAATCTACCTCCTGAAATCTGTTTCCTGCAATTCTGCCTTGCTTTCAAATCCTCTTCGTTGCCTTCCCTCAATATATTTGTGGACGAGAGTTATCATTTCTAAGTCTGCAGGTTTGTGAATTGCAGTGCCCCTGAGCTCCATTCTTCAACTCGCTTTCTTGGGAGCTGGCCGCAAAAGCGCAGGATTGCTTCAGGCCGTATTCTGGTTCCTGGCGGCAGGCTGAGCCTGTGGTTAATTCTTCTTCCTGATGGGAAAATAGAATGACCTGTGCCTGCCCCAACACCTAGAGCTAGTCTCTCATTGGTTCCCCCTCTTCCCGTTCATCCTCAGGACAATTAGCAACCTGTACGGAACAGGAGGATAAAGGTGCTGATTCTCCAAGGAGGGAGATTGCTAGTAAAGCCGCTGGAATGGCGAACCAGAGCACAAGGAGATGAGAAATGAGGTGCGTTTTAGAAACCTTTCCCGATCACACGGTGTACCATCTTCGGGGTTTCTCATGCATGTTTTCAATGTAGGACGATGCCCTTGAACCTGGAGATTTGGGACCCATGGGATGGGTACCACGCCGTATTACTTTAAAGGGTCTGCGTTAGCTCAGCCAACCTCACCAAACCTCTCAGCCCCACGAGTGTCCACCCTTATGTCTCAATCAGCTGTGGGTCTAGATATGGTCAATCCAGGTGGCATCACAGCCCCTGAACGAATTTTGTAAGAATTTCTCTCTCTTTCACTGTCTTTGTTTCACGGGTTTTTTAAAGTAATTGATTTTTATAATGGGGTTTAGCTGCTTTTCACTGCTGTGTTTATGCCGCTTTACACCCACTTGACTCACTTACAGAGAGATATCAATACATAGGTTTTAAGATTCTTACTAGTCAGATATATTCTTGGGCGGTGAATAGGGGGTGTTGAGTCCAGTTCACTGAGCAAGGAGTAGGTCTTGTCTATTACATATTGGGTTTCTGGAACGGTATCTGAGCTAATTTGAAACCCTTGTTTTATGCATCACCCCACCTCACCTTTCCCGTTAAGCAGCCATAGTGTGTTTTCTAAACGTGTGACTCTGTTCTGTTTTGTAATTCAGTTCAAGGGTAGCGGTTTTGACATTCCCTCTATAAGTGATATCTCATGATAAGTGTCTTTTTCTGTGTGACTTATTTCACTTAGAATCGTCGTACCTAAATCCACTCATCATGCTGCTACTAGCCTTATGACGTTGATTTCATGGCTGAGTGATATTCCATTGTACATAAGGACCACAACTTCTTTATCCATTCTTCTCTTTCCTGGGATATTTAAGGTGTAACGAAGTGGAGGTTCTTGTCAACAGAGCAGCCCAAAACTTTGGGGTGCCTGTGTCTTGCTGATTTTTAGTTTTCCCAATTTATACGCCCATGAGAGGAAGTGCCCTATGGTCTCTAAGCTGAGTTTTTTAGATGTTTCAGGACACACCGTACACTTCTCCAGTGTGGCTGTTGGCAATTTACATCCCGCCCATCAGCGTAGCAAGGCTCCCATTTCTCCAAGGCCTGTCCAGCATTTCTGGTTTTGACACTTTATTCAGCATGGCCCTTTTGACCGATGGGAAGCGAGACTTCTTTGTAGCGCTGATTTGCCTTTCCAGGTTGCTTGGTTGGCCAAAAAGGGCGTATGCGTTTTTTCCTGAATATATTCAGGAAAAAACGCATACGCCCTTTTTGGCCAAGGGCATCATTGTCGAGGTTTTGCCGCTTTTCCTCTGCTTTAAAGGCGATTCGAATCTACCTCCTGAAATCTGTTTCCTGCAATTCTGCCTTGCTTTCAAATCCTCTTCGTTGCCTTCCCTCAATATATTTGTGGACGAGAGTTATCATTTCTAAGTCTGCAGGTTTGTGAATTGCAGTGCCCCTGAGCTCCATTCTTCAACTCGCTTTCTTGGGAGCTGGCCGCAAAAGCGCAGGATTGCTTCAGGCCGTATTCTGGTTCCTGGCGGCAGGCTGAGCCTGTGGTTAATTCTTCTTCCTGATGGGAAAATAGAATGACCTGTGCCTGCCCCAACACCTAGAGCTAGTCTCTCATTGGTTCCCCCTCTTCCCGTTCATCCTCAGGACAATTAGCAACCTCTACGGAACAGGAGGATAAAGGTGCTGATTCTCCAAGGAGGGAGATTGCTAGTAAAGCGGCTGGAATGGTGAACCGGAGCACAAGGAGATGAGAAATGAGGTGCGTTTTAGAAACCTTTCCCGATCACACGGTGTACCATCTTCGGGGTTTCTCATGCATGTTTTCAATGTAGGACGATGCCCTTGAACCTGGAGATTTGGGACCCATGGGATGGGTACCACGCCGTATTACTTTAAAGGGTCTGCGTTTTCTCACCCAACCTCACCAAACCTCTCAGCCTCAAGAGTGTCCACCCTTATGTCTCAATCAGCTGTGGGTCTAGATATGGTCAATCCAGGTGGCATCACAGCCCCTGAACGAATTTTGTAAGAATTTCTCTCTCTTTCACTGTCTTTGTTTCACGGGTTTTGAAACGTAATTGATTTTTATAATGGGGTTTAGCTGCTTTTCACTGCTGTGTTTATGCCGCTTTACACCCATTTGACTCACTTACAGAGAGATATCAATACATAGGTTTTAAGATTCTTACTAGTCAGATATATTCTTGGGCGGTGAATAGGGGGTGTTGAGTCCAGTTCACTGAGCAAGGAGTAGGTCTTGTCTATTACATATTGGGTTTCTGGAACGGTATCTGAGCTAATTTGAAACCCGTGTTTTATGCATCACCCCACCTCACCTTTCCCGTTAAGCAGCCATAGTGTGTTTTCTAAACGTGTGACTCTGTTCTGTTTTGTAATTCAGTTCAAGGGTAGCGGTTTTTACATTCCCTCTATGAGTGATATCTTATGATAAGTGTCTTTTTCTGTGTGACTTATTTCACTTAGAATCGTCATATCTAAATCCACTCATCATGCTGCTACTAGCCTTATGACATTGATTTCATGGCTGAGTGATATTCCATTGTACATAAGGACCGCAACTTCTTTATCCATTCTTCTCTTTCCTGGGATATTTAAGGTGTAGCGAAGTGGAGGTTCTTGTCAACAGAGTAGCCCAAAACTTTGGGGTGCCTGTGGCTTGCTGAGTTTTAGTTTTCCGAATTTATACGCCCATGAGTGGAAGTGCGCTATGCTCTCTAAGCTGAGTTTTTTAGATGTTTCAGGACACACTGTACACTTCTCCAGAGTGGCTGTTGGCAATTTACATCCCGCCCATCAGCGTAGCAAGGCTCCCATTTCTCCATGGCCTGTCCTGCATTTCTGGTTTTGACACTTTATTCAGCATGGCCCTTTTGACCGATGGGAAGCGAGACTTCTTTGTAGCGCTGATTCGCCTTTCCAGGTTGCTTGGTTGGCCAAAAAGGGCGTATGCGTTTTTTCCTGAATATATTCAGGAAAAAACGCATACGCCCTTTTTGGCCAAGGGCATCATTGTCGAGGTTTTGCCGCTTTTCCTCTGCTTTAAAGGCGATTCGAATCTACCTCCTGAAATCTGTTTCCTGCAATTCTGCCTTGCTTTCAAATCCTCTTCGTTGCCTTCCCTCAATATATTTGTGGACGAGAGTTATCATTTCTAAGTCTGCAGGTTTGTGAATTGCAGTGCCCCTGAGCTCCATTCTTCAACTCGCTTTCTTGGGAGCTGGCCGCAAAAGCGCAGGATTGCTTCAGGCCGTATTCTGGTTCCTGGCGGCAGGCTGAGCCTGTGGTTAATTCTTCTTCCTGATGGGAAAATAGAATGACCTGTGCCTGCCCCAACACCTAGAGCTAGTCTCTCATTGGTTCCCCCTCTTCCCGTTCATCCTCAGGACAATTAGCAACCTGTACGGAACAGGAGGATAAAGGTGCTGATTCTCCAAGGAGGGAGATTGCTAGTAAAGCGGCTGGAATGGCGAACCGGAGCACAAGGAGATGAGAAATTAGGTGCGTTTTAGAAACCTTTCCCGATCACACGGTGTACCATCTTCGGGGTTTCTCATGCATGTTTTCAATGTAGGACGATGCCCTTGAACCTGGAGATTTGGGACCCATGGGATGGGTACCACGCCGTATTACTTTAAAGGGTCTGCGTTAGCTCAGCCAACCTCACCAAACCTCTCAGCCCCACGAGTGTCCACCCTTATGTCTCAATCAGCTGTGGGTCTAGATATGGTCAATCCAGGTGGCATCACAGCCCCTGAACGAATTTTGTAAGAATTTCTCTCTCTTTCACTGTCTTTGTTTCACGGGTTTTTTAAAGTAATTGATTTTTATAATGGGGTTTAGCTGCTTTTCACTGCTGTGTTTATGCCGCTTTACACCCACTTGACTCACTTACAGAGAGATATCAATACAAAGGTTTTAAGATTCTTACTAGTCAGATATATTCTTGGGTCGTGAATAGGGGGTGTTGAGTCCAGTTCACTGAGCAAGGAGTAGGTCTTGTCTATTACATATTGGGTTTATGGAACGGTATCTGAGCTAATTTGAAACCCTTGTTTTATGCATCACCCCACCTCACCTTTCCCGTTAAGCAGCCATAGTGTGTTTTCTAAACGTGTGACTCTGTTCTGTTTTGTAATTCAGTTCAAGGGTAGCGGTTTTGACATTCCCTCTATAAGTGATATCTCATGATAAGTGTCTTTTTCTGTGTGACTTATTTCACTTAGAATCGTCGTGCCTAAATCCACTCATCATGCTGCTACTAGCCTTATGACGTTGATTTCATGGCTGAGTGATATTCCATTGTACATAAGGACCACAACTTCTTTATCCATTCTTCTCTTTCCTGGGATATTTAAGGTGTAACGAAGTGGAGGTTCTTGTCAACAGAGCAGCCCAAAACTTTGGGGTGCCTGTGTCTTGCTGATTTTTAGTTTTCCCAATTTATACGCCCATGAGAGGAAGTGCCCTATGGTCTCTAAGCTGAGTTTTTTAGATGTTTCAGGACACACCGTACACTTCTCCAGTGTGGCTGTTGGCAATTTACATCCCGCCCATCCGCGTAGCAAGGCTCCCATTTCTCCAAGGCCTGTCCAGCATTTCTGGTTTTGACACTTTATTCAGCATGGCCCTTTTGACCGATGGGAAGCGAGACTTCTTTGTAGCGCTGATTTGCCTTTCCAGGTTGCTTGGTTGGCCAAAAAGGGCGTATGCGTTTTTTCCTGAATATATTCAGGAAAAAACGCATACGCCCTTTTTGGCCAAGGGCATCATTGTCGAGGTTTTGCCGCTTTTCCTGTGCTTTAAAGGCGATTCGAATCTACCTCCTGAAATCTGTTTCCTGCAATTCTGCCTTGCTTTCAAATCCTCTTCGTTGCCTTCCCTCAATATATTTGTGGACGAGAGTTATCATTTCTAAGTCTGCAGGTTTGTGAATTGCAGTGCCCCTGAGCTCCATTCTTCAACTCGCTTTCTTGGGAGCTGGCCGCAAAAGCGCAGGATTGCTTCAGGCCGTATTCTGGTTCCTGGCGGCAGGCTGAGCCTGTGGTTAATTCTTCTTCCTGATGGGAAAATAGAATGACCTGTGCCTGCCCCAACACCTAGAGCTAGTCTCTCATTGGTTCCCCCTCTTCCCGTTCATCCTCAGGACAATTAGCAACCTCTACGGAACAGGAGGATAAAGGTGCTGATTCTCCAAGGAGGGAGATTGCTAGTAAAGCGGCTGGAATGGCGAACCGGAGCACAAGGAGATGAGAAATGAGGTGCGTTTTAGAAACCTTTCCCGATCACACGGTGTACCATCTTCGGGGTTTCTCATGCATGTTTTCAATGTAGGACGATGCCCTTGAACCTGGAGATTTGGGACCCATGGGATGGGTACCACGCCGTATTACTTTAAAGGGTCTGCGTTTTCTCACCCAACCTCACCAAACCTCTCAGCCTCAAGAGTGTCCACCCTTATGTCTCAATCAGCTGTGGGTCTAGATATGGTCAATCCAGGTGGCATCACAGCCCCTGAACGAATTTTGTAAGAATTTCTCTCTCTTTCACTGTCTTTGTTTCACGGGTTTTGAAACGTAATTGATTTTTATAATGGGGTTTAGCTGCTTTTCACTGCTGTGTTTATGCCGCTTTACACCCATTTGACTCACTTACAGAGAGATATCAATACATAGGTTTTAAGATTCTTACTAGTCAGATATATTCTTGGGCGGTGAATAGGGGGTGTTGAGTCCAGTTCACTGAGCAAGGAGTAGGTCTTGTCTATTACATATTGGGTTTCTGGAACGGTATCTGAGCTAATTTGAAACCCGTGTTTTATGCATCACCCCACCTCACCTTTCCCGTTAAGCAGCCATAGTGTGTTTTCTAAACGTGTGACTCTGTTCTGTTTTGTAATTCAGTTCAAGGGTAGCGGTTTTTACATTCCCTCTATGAGTGATATCTTATGATAAGTGTCTTTTTCTGTGTGACTTATTTCACTTAGAATCGTCATATCTAAATCCACTCATCATGCTGCTACTAGCCTTATGACATTGATTTCATGGCTGAGTGATATTCCATTGTACATAAGGACCGCAACTTCTTTATCCATTCTTCTCTTTCCTGGGATATTTAAGGTGTAGCGAAGTGGAGGTTCTTGTCAACAGAGTAGCCCAAAACTTTGGGGTGCCTGTGGCTTGCTGAGTTTTAGTTTTCCGAATTTATACGCCCATGAGTGGAAGTGCGCTATGCTCTCTAAGCTGAGTTTTTTAGATGTTTCAGGACACACTGTACACTTCTCCAGAGTGGCTGTTGGCAATTTACATCCCGCCCATCAGCGTAGCAAGGCTCCCATTTCTCCATGGCCTGTCCTGCATTTCTGGTTTTGACACTTTATTCAGCATGGCCCTTTTGACCGATGGGAAGCGAGACTTCTTTGTAGCGCTGATTCGCCTTTCCAGGTTGCTTGGTTGGCCAAAAAGGGCGTATGCGTTTTTTCCTGAATATATTCAGGAAAAAACGCATACGCCCTTTTTGGCCAAGGGCATCATTGTCGAGGTTTTGCCGCTTTTCCTCTGCTTTAAAGGCGATTCGAATCTACCTCCTGAAATCTGTTTCCTGCAATTCTGCCTTGCTTTCAAATCCTCTTCGTTGCCTTCCCTCAATATATTTGTGGACGAGAGTTATCATTTCTAAGTCTGCAGGTTTGTGAATTGCAGTGCCCCTGAGCTCCATTCTTCAACTCGCTTTCTTGGGAGCTGGCCGCAAAAGCGCAGGATTGCTTCAGGCCGTATTCTGGTTCCTGGCGGCAGGCTGAGCCTGTGGTTAATTCTTCTTCCTGATGGGAAAATAGAATGACCTGTGCCTGCCCCAACACCTAGAGCTAGTCTCTCATTGGTTCCCCCTCTTCCCGTTCATCCTCAGGACAATTAGCAACCTGTACGGAACAGGAGGATAAAGGTGCTGATTCTCCAAGGAGGGAGATTGCTAGTAAAGCGGCTGGAATGGCGAACCGGAGCACAAGGAGATGAGAAATGAGGTGCGTTTTAGAAACCTTTCCCGATCACACGGTGTACCATCTTCGGGGTTTCTCATGCATGTTTTCAATGTAGGACGATGCCCTTGAACCTGGAGATTTGGGACCCATGGGATGGGTACCACGCCGTATTACTTTAAAGGGTCTGCGTTAGCTCAGCCAACCTCACCAAACCTCTCAGCCCCACGAGTGTCCACCCTTATGTCTCAATCAGCTGTGGGTCTAGATATGGTCAATCCAGGTGGCATCACAGCCCCTGAACGAATTTTGTAAGAATTTCTCTCTCTTTCACTGTCTTTGTTTCACGGGTTTTTTAAAGTAATTGATTTTTATAATGGGGTTTAGCTGCTTTTCACTGCTGTGTTTATGCCGCTTTACACCCACTTGACTCACTTACAGAGAGATATCAATACAAAGGTTTTAAGATTCTTACTAGTCAGATATATTCTTGAGCGGTGAATAGGGGGTGTTGAGTCCAGTTCACTGAGCAAGGAGTAGGTCTTGTCTATTACATATTGGGTTTATGGAACGGTATCTGAGCTAATTTGAAACCCTTGTTTTATGCATCACCCCACCTCACCTTTCCCGTTAAGCAGCCATAGTGTGTTTTCTAAACGTGTGACTCTGTTCTGTTTTGTAATTCAGTTCAAGGGTAGCGGTTTTGACATTCCCTCTATAAGTGATATCTCATGATAAGTGTCTTTTTCTGTGTGACTTATTTCACTTAGAATCGTCGTACCTAAATCCACTCATCATGCTGCTACTAGCCTTATGACGTTGATTTCATGGCTGAGTGATATTCCATTGTACATAAGGACCACAACTTCTTTATCCATTCTTCTCTTTCCTGGGATATTTAAGGTGTAACGAAGTGGAGGTTCTTGTCAACAGAGCAGCCCAAAACTTTGGGGTGCCTGTGTCTTGCTGATTTTTAGTTTTCCCAATTTATACGCCCATGAGAGGAAGTGCCCTATGGTCTCTAAGCTGAGTTTTTTAGATGTTTCAGGACACACCGTACACTTCTCCAGTGTGGCTGTTGGCAATTTACATCCCGCCCATCAGCGTAGCAAGGCTCCCATTTCTCCAAGGCCTGTCCAGCATTTCTGGTTTTGACACTTTATTCAGCATGGCCCTTTTGACCGATGGGAAGCGAGACTTCTTTGTAGCGCTGATTTGCCTTTCCAGGTTGCTTGGTTGGCCAAAAAGGGCGTATGCGTTTTTTCCTGAATATATTCAGGAAAAAACGCATACGCCCTTTTTGGCCAAGGGCATCATTGTCGAGGTTTTGCTGCTTTTCCTCTGCTTTAAAGGCGATTCGAATCTACCTCCTGAAATCTGTTTCCTGCAATTCTGCCTTGCTTTCAAATCCTCTTCGTTGCCTTCCCTCAATATATTTGTGGACGAGAGTTATCATTTCTAAGTCTGCAGGTTTGTGAATTGCAGTGCCCCTGAGCTCCATTCTTCAACTCGCTTTCTTGGGAGCTGGCCGCAAAAGCGCAGGATTGCTTCAGGCCGTATTCTGGTTCCTGGCGGCAGGCTGAGCCTGTGGTTAATTCTTCTTCCTGATGGGAAAATAGAATGACCTGTGCCTGCCCCAACACCTAGAGCTAGTCTCTCATTGGTTCCCCCTCTTCCCGTTCATCCTCAGGACAATTAGCAACCTCTACGGAACAGGAGGATAAAGGTGCTGATTCTCCAAGGAGGGAGATTGCTAGTAAAGCGGCTGGAATGGTGAACCGGAGCACAAGGAGATGAGAAATGAGGTGCGTTTTAGAAACCTTTCCCGATCACACGGTGTACCATCTTCGGGGTTTCTCATGCATGTTTTCAATGTAGGACGATGCCCTTGAACCTGGAGATTTGGGACCCATGGGATGGGTACCACGCCGTATTACTTTAAAGGGTCTGCGTTTTCTCACCCAACCTCACCAAACCTCTCAGCCTCAAGAGTGTCCACCCTTATGTCTCAATCAGCTGTGGGTCTAGATATGGTCAATCCAGGTGGCATCACAGCCCCTGAACGAATTTTGTAAGAATTTCTCTCTCTTTCACTGTCTTTGTTTCACGGGTTTTGAAACGTAATTGATTTTTATAATGGGGTTTAGCTGCTTTTCACTGCTGTGTTTATGCCGCTTTACACCCATTTGACTCACTTACAGAGAGATATCAATACATAGGTTTTAAGATTCTTACTAGTCAGATATATTCTTGGGCGGTGAATAGGGGGTGTTGAGTCCAGTTCACTGAGCAAGGAGTAGGTCTTGTCTATTACATATTGGGTTTCTGGAACGGTATCTGAGCTAATTTGAAACCCGTGTTTTATGCATCACCCCACCTCACCTTTCCCGTTAAGCAGCCATAGTGTGTTTTCTAAACGTGTGACTCTGTTCTGTTTTGTAATTCAGTTCAAGGGTAGCGGTTTTTACATTCCCTCTATGAGTGATATCTTATGATAAGTGTCTTTTTCTGTGTGACTTATTTCACTTAGAATCGTCATATCTAAATCCACTCATCATGCTGCTACTAGCCTTATGACATTGATTTCATGGCTGAGTGATATTCCATTGTACATAAGGACCGCAACTTCTTTATCCATTCTTCTCTTTCCTGGGATATTTAAGGTGTAGCGAAGTGGAGGTTCTTGTCAACAGAGTAGCCCAAAACTTTGGGGTGCCTGTGGCTTGCTGAGTTTTAGTTTTCCGAATTTATACGCCCATGAGTGGAAGTGCGCTATGCTCTCTAAGCTGAGTTTTTTAGATGTTTCAGGACACACTGTACACTTCTCCAGAGTGGCTGTTGGCAATTTACATCCCGCCCATCAGCGTAGCAAGGCTCCCATTTCTCCATGGCCTGTCCTGCATTTCTGGTTTTGACACTTTATTCAGCATGGCCCTTTTGACCGATGGGAAGCGAGACTTCTTTGTAGCGCTGATTCGCCTTTCCAGGTTGCTTGGTTGGCCAAAAAGGGCGTATGCGTTTTTTCCTGAATATATTCAGGAAAAAACGCATACGCCCTTTTTGGCCAAGGGCATCATTGTCGAGGTTTTGCCGCTTTTCCTCTGCTTTAAAGGCGATTCGAATCTACCTCCTGAAATCTGTTTCCTGCAATTCTGCCTTGCTTTCAAATCCTCTTCGTTGCCTTCCCTCAATATATTTGTGGACGAGAGTTATCATTTCTAAGTCTGCAGGTTTGTGAATTGCAGTGCCCCTGAGCTCCATTCTTCAACTCGCTTTCTTGGGAGCTGGCCGCAAAAGCGCAGGATTGCTTCAGGCCGTATTCTGGTTCCTGGCGGCAGGCTGAGCCTGTGGTTAATTCTTCTTCCTGATGGGAAAATAGAATGACCTGTGCCTGCCCCAACACCTAGAGCTAGTCTCTCATTGGTTCCCCCTCTTCCCGTTCATCCTCAGGACAATTAGCAACCTGTACGGAACAGGAGGATAAAGGTGCTGATTCTCCAAGGAGGGAGATTGCTAGTAAAGCGGCTGGAATGGCGAACCGGAGCACAAGGAGATGAGAAATTAGGTGCGTTTTAGAAACCTTTCCCGATCACACGGTGTACCATCTTCGGGGTTTCTCATGCATGTTTTCAATGTAGGACGATGCCCTTGAACCTGGAGATTTGGGACCCATGGGATGGGTACCACGCCGTATTACTTTAAAGGGTCTGCGTTAGCTCAGCCAACCTCACCAAACCTCTCAGCCCCACGAGTGTCCACCCTTATGTCTCAATCAGCTGTGGGTCTAGATATGGTCAATCCAGGTGGCATCACAGCCCCTGAACGAATTTTGTAAGAATTTCTCTCTCTTTCACTGTCTTTGTTTCACGGGTTTTTTAAAGTAATTGATTTTTATAATGGGGTTTAGCTGCTTTTCACTGCTGTGTTTATGCCGCTTTACACCCACTTGACTCACTTACAGAGAGATATCAATACAAAGGTTTTAAGATTCTTACTAGTCAGATATATTCTTGAGCGGTGAATAGGGGGTGTTGAGTCCAGTTCACTGAGCAAGGAGTAGGTCTTGTCTATTACATATTGGGTTTCTGGAACGGTATCTGAGCTAATTTGAAACCCTTGTTTTATGCATCACCCCACCTCACCTTTCCCGTTAAGCAGCCATAGTGTGTTTTCTAAACGTGTGACTCTGTTCTGTTTTGTAATTCAGTTCAAGGGTAGCGGTTTTGACATTCCCTCTATAAGTGATATCTCATGATAAGTGTCTTTTTCTGTGTGACTTATTTCACTTAGAATCGTCGTGCCTAAATCCACTCATCATGCTGCTACTAGCCTTATGACGTTGATTTCATGGCTGAGTGATATTCCATTGTACATAAGGACCACAACTTCTTTATCCATTCTTCTCTTTCCTGGGATATTTAAGGTGTAACGAAGTGGAGGTTCTTGTCAACAGAGCAGCCCAAAACTTTGGGGTGCCTGTGTCTTGCTGATTTTTAGTTTTCCCAATTTATACGCCCATGAGAGGAAGTGCCCTATGGTCTCTAAGCTGAGTTTTTTAGATGTTTCAGGACACACCGTACACTTCTCCAGTGTGGCTGTTGGCAATTTACATCCCGCCCATCCGCGTAGCAAGGCTCCCATTTCTCCAAGGCCTGTCCAGCATTTCTGGTTTTGACACTTTATTCAGCATGGCCCTTTTGACCGATGGGAAGCGAGACTTCTTTGTAGCACTGATTTGCCTTTCCAGGTTGCTTGGTTGGCCAAAAAGGGCGTATGCGTTTTTTCCTGAATATATTCAGGAAAAAACGCATACGCCCTTTTTGGCCAAGGGCATCATTGTCGAGGTTTTGCCGCTTTTCCTGTGCTTTAAAGGCGATTCGAATCTACCTCCTGAAATCTGTTTCCTGCAATTCTGCCTTGCTTTCAAATCCTCTTCGTTGCCTTCCCTCAATATATTTGTGGACGAGAGTTATCATTTCTAAGTCTGCAGGTTTGTGAATTGCAGTGCCCCTGAGCTCCATTCTTCAACTCGCTTTCTTGGGAGCTGGCCGCAAAAGCGCAGGATTGCTTCAGGCCGTATTCTGGTTCCTGGCGGCAGGCTGAGCCTGTGGTTAATTCTTCTTCCTGATGGGAAAATAGAATGACCTGTGCCTGCCCCAACACCTAGAGCTAGTCTCTCATTGGTTCCCCCTCTTCCCGTTCATCCTCAGGACAATTAGCAACCTGTACGGAACAGGAGGATAAAGGTGCTGATTCTCCAAGGAGGGAGATTGCTAGTAAAGCGGCTGGAATGGCGAACCGGAGCACAAGGAGATGAGAAATGAGGTGCGTTTTAGAAACCTTTCCCGATCACACGGTGTACCATCTTCGGGGTTTCTCATGCATGTTTTCAATGTAGGACGATGCCCTTGAACCTGGAGATTTGGGACCCATGGGATGGGTACCACGCCGTATTACTTTAAAGGGTCTGCGTTAGCTCAGCCAACCTCACCAAACCTCTCAGCCCCACGAGTGTCCACCCTTATGTCTCAATCAGCTGTGGGTCTAGATATGGTCAATCCAGGTGGCATCACAGCCCCTGAACGAATTTTGTAAGAATTTCTCTCTCTTTCACTGTCTTTGTTTCACGGGTTTTTTAAAGTAATTGATTTTTATAATGGGGTTTAGCTGCTTTTCACTGCTGTGTTTATGCCGCTTTACACCCACTTGACTCACTTACAGAGAGATATCAATACATAGGTTTTAAGATTCTTACTAGTCAGATATATTCTTGGGCGGTGAATAGGGGGTGTTGAGTCCAGTTCACTGAGCAAGGAGTAGGTCTTGTCTATTACATATTGGGTTTCTGGAACGGTATCTGAGCTAATTTGAAACCCTTGTTTTATGCATCACCCCACCTCACCTTTCCCGTTAAGCAGCCATAGTGTGTTTTCTAAACGTGTGACTCTGTTCTGTTTTGTAATTCAGTTCAAGGGTAGCGGTTTTGACATTCCCTCTATGAGTGATATCTCATGATAAGTGTCTTTTTCTGTGTGACTTATTTCACTTAGAATCGTCGTACCTAAATCCACTCATCATGCTGCTACTAGCCTTATGACGTTGATTTCATGGCTGAGTGATATTCCATTGTACATAAGGACCACAACTTCTTTATCCATTCTTCTCTTTCCTGGGATATTTAAGGTGTAACGAAGTGGAGGTTCTTGTCAACAGAGCAGCCCAAAACTTTGGGGTGCCTGTGTCTTGCTGATTTTTAGTTTTCCCAATTTATACGCCCATGAGAGGAAGTGCCCTATGGTCTCTAAGCTGAGTTTTTTAGATGTTTCAGGACACACCGTACACTTCTCCAGTGTGGCTGTTGGCAATTTACATCCCGCCCATCAGCGTAGCAAGGCTCCCATTTCTCCAAGGCCTGTCCAGCATTTCTGGTTTTGACACTTTATTCAGCATGGCCCTTTTGACCGATGGGAAGCGAGACTTCTTTGTAGCGCTGATTTGCCTTTCCAGGTTGCTTGGTTGGCCAAAAAGGGCGTATGCGTTTTTTCCTGAATATATTCAGGAAAAAACGCATACGCCCTTTTTGGCCAAGGGCATCATTGTCGAGGTTTTGCCGCTTTTCCTCTGCTTTAAAGGCGATTCGAATCTACCTCCTGAAATCTGTTTCCTGCAATTCTGCCTTGCTTTCAAATCCTCTTCGTTGCCTTCCCTCAATATATTTGTGGACGAGAGTTATCATTTCTAAGTCTGCAGGTTTGTGAATTGCAGTGCCCCTGAGCTCCATTCTTCAACTCGCTTTCTTGGGAGCTGGCCGCAAAAGCGCAGGATTGCTTCAGGCCGTATTCTGGTTCCTGGCGGCAGGCTGAGCCTGTGGTTAATTCTTCTTCCTGATGGGAAAATAGAATGACCTGTGCCTGCCCCAACACCTAGAGCTAGTCTCTCATTGGTTCCCCCTCTTCCCGTTCATCCTCAGGACAATTAGCAACCTCTACGGAACAGGAGGATAAAGGTGCTGATTCTCCAAGGAGGGAGATTGCTAGTAAAGCGGCTGGAATGGTGAACCGGAGCACAAGGAGATGAGAAATGAGGTGCGTTTTAGAAACCTTTCCCGATCACACGGTGTACCATCTTCGGGGTTTCTCATGCATGTTTTCAATGTAGGACGATGCCCTTGAACCTGGAGATTTGGGACCCATGGGATGGGTACCACGCCGTATTACTTTAAAGGGTCTGCGTTTTCTCACCCAACCTCACCAAACCTCTCAGCCTCAAGAGTGTCCACCCTTATGTCTCAATCAGCTGTGGGTCTAGATATGGTCAATCCAGGTGGCATCACAGCCCCTGAACGAATTTTGTAAGAATTTCTCTCTCTTTCACTGTCTTTGTTTCACGGGTTTTGAAACGTAATTGATTTTTATAATGGGGTTTAGCTGCTTTTCACTGCTGTGTTTATGCCGCTTTACACCCATTTGACTCACTTACAGAGAGATATCAATACATAGGTTTTAAGATTCTTACTAGTCAGATATATTCTTGGGCGGTGAATAGGGGGTGTTGAGTCCAGTTCACTGAGCAAGGAGTAGGTCTTGTCTCTTACATATTGGGTTTCTGGAACGGTATCTGAGCTAATTTGAAACCCGTGTTTTATGCATCACCCCACCTCACCTTTCCCGTTAAGCAGCCATAGTGTGTTTTCTAAACGTGTGACTCTGTTCTGTTTTGTAATTCAGTTCAAGGGTAGCGGTTTTTACATTCCCTCTATGAGTGATATCTTATGATAAGTGTCTTTTTCTGTGTGACTTATTTCACTTAGAATCGTCATATCTAAATCCACTCATCATGCTGCTACTAGCCTTATGACATTGATTTCATGGCTGAGTGATATTCCATTGTACATAAGGACCGCAACTTCTTTATCCATTCTTCTCTTTCCTGGGATATTTAAGGTGTAGCGAAGTGGAGGTTCTTGTCAACAGAGTAGCCCAAAACTTTGGGGTGCCTGTGGCTTGCTGAGTTTTAGTTTTCCGAATTTATACGCCCATGAGTGGAAGTGCGCTATGCTCTCTAAGCTGAGTTTTTTAGATGTTTCAGGACACACTGTACACTTCTCCAGAGTGGCTGTTGGCAATTTACATCCCGCCCATCAGCGTAGCAAGGCTCCCATTTCTCCATGGCCTGTCCTGCATTTCTGGTTTTGACACTTTATTCAGCATGGCCCTTTTGACCGATGGGAAGCGAGACTTCTTTGTAGCGCTGATTCGCCTTTCCAGGTTGCTTGGTTGGCCAAAAAGGGCGTATGCGTTTTTTCCTGAATATATTCAGGAAAAAACGCATACGCCCTTTTTGGCCAAGGGCATCATTGTCGAGGTTTTGCCGCTTTTCCTCTGCTTTAAAGGCGATTCGAATCTACCTCCTGAAATCTGTTTCCTGCAATTCTGCCTTGCTTTCAAATCCTCTTCGTTGCCTTCCCTCAATATATTTGTGGACGAGAGTTATCATTTCTAAGTCTGCAAGTTTGTGAATTGCAGTGCCCCTGAGCTCCATTCTTCAACTCGCTTTCTTGGGAGCTGGCTGCAAAAGCGCAGGATTGCTTCAGGCCGTATTCTGGTTCCTGGCGGCAGGCTGAGCCTGTGGTTAATTCTTCTTCCTGATGGGAAAATAGAATGACCTGTGCCTGCCCCAACACCTAGAGCTAGTCTCTCATTGGTTCCCCCTCTTCCCGTTCATCCTCAGGACAATTAGCAACCTGTACGGAACAGGAGGATAAAGGTGCTGATTCTCCAAGGAGGGAGATTGCTAGTAAAGCGGCTGGAATGGCGAACCGGAGCACAAGGAGATGAGAAATTAGGTGCGTTTTAGAAACCTTTCCCGATCACACGGTGTACCATCTTCGGGGTTTCTCATGCATGTTTTCAATGTAGGACGATGCCCTTGAACCTGGAGATTTGGGACCCATGGGATGGGTACCACGCCGTATTACTTTAAAGGGTCTGCGTTAGCTCAGCCAACCTCACGAAACCTCTCAGCCCCACGAGTGTCCACCCTTATGTCTCAATCAGCTGTGGGTCTAGATATGGTCAATCCAGGTGGCATCACAGCCCCTGAACGAATTTTGTAAGAATTTCTCTCTCTTTCACTGTCTTTGTTTCACGGGTTTTTTAAAGTAATTGATTTTTATAATGGGGTTTAGCTGCTTTTCACTGCTGTGTTTATGCCGCTTTACACCCACTTGACTCACTTACAGAGAGATATCAATACAAAGGTTTTAAGATTCTTACTAGTCAGATATATTCTTGGGCGGTGAATAGGGGGTGTTGAGTCCAGTTCACTGAGCAAGGAGTAGGTCTTGTCTATTACATATTGGGTTTCTGGAACGGTATCTGAGCTAATTTGAAACCCTTGTTTTATGCATCACCCCACCTCACCTTTCCCGTTAAGCAGCCATAGTGTGTTTTCTAAACGTGTGACTCTGTTCTGTTTTGTAATTCAGTTCAAGGGTAGCGGTTTTGACATTCCCTCTATAAGTGATATCTCATGATAAGTGTCTTTTTCTGTGTGACTTATTTCACTTAGAATCGTCGTGCCTAAATCCACTCATCATGCTGCTACTAGCCTTATGACGTTGATTTCATGGCTGAGTGATATTCCATTGTACATAAGGACCACAACTTCTTTATCCATTCTTCTCTTTCCTGGGATATTTAAGGTGTAACGAAGTGGAGGTTCTTGTCAACAGAGCAGCCCAAAACTTTGGGGTGCCTGTGTCTTGCTGATTTTTAGTTTTCCCAATTTATACGCCCATGAGAGGAAGTGCTCTATGGTCTCTAAGCTGAGTTTTTTAGATGTTTCAGGACACACCGTACACTTCTCCAGTGTGGCTGTTGGCAATTTACATCCCGCCCATCAGCGTAGCAAGGCTCCCATTTCTCCAAGGCCTGTCCAGCATTTCTGCTTTTGACACTTTATTCAGCATGGCCCTTTTGACCGATGGGAAGCGAGACTTCTTTGTAGCGCTGATTTGCCTTTCCAGGTTGCTTGGTTGGCCAAAAAGGGCGTATGCGTTTTTTCCTGAATATATTCAAGAAAAAACGCATACGCCCTTTTTGGCCAAGGGCATCATTGTCGAGGTTTTACCGCTTTTCCTGTGCTTTAAAGGCGATTCGAATCTACCTCCTGAAATCTGTTTCCTGCAATTCTGCCTTGCTTTCAAATCCTCTTCGTTGCCTTCCCTCAATATATTTGTGGACGAGAGTTATCATTTCTAAGTCTGCAGGTTTGTGAATTGCAGTGCCCCTGAGCTCCATTCTTCAACTCGCTTTCTTGGGAGCTGGCCGCAAAAGCGCAGGATTGCTTCAGGCCGTATTCTGGTTCCTGGCGGCAGGCTGAGCCTGTGGTTAATTCTTCTTCCTGATGGGAAAATAGAATGACCTGTGCCTGCCCCAACACCTAGAGCTAGTCTCTCATTGGTTCCCCCTCTTCCCGTTCATCCTCAGGACAATTAGCAACCTGTACGGAACAGGAGGATAAAGGTGCTGATTCTCCAAGGAGGGAGATTGCTAGTAAAGCGGCTGGAATGACGAACCGGAGCACAAGGAGATGAGAAATGAGGTGCGTTTTAGAAACCTTTCCCGATCACACGGTGTACCATCTTCGGGGTTTCTCATGCATGTTTTCAATGTAGGACGATGCCCTTGAACCTGGAGATTTGGGACCCATGGGATGGGTACCACGCCGTATTACTTTAAAGGGTCTGCGTTTTCTCACCCAACCTCACCAAACCTCTCAGCCCCAAGAGTGTCCACCCTTATGTCTCAATCAGCTGTGGGTCTAGATATGGTCAATCCAGGTGGCATCACAGCCCCTGAACGAATTTTGTAAGAATTTCTCTCTCTTTCACTGTCTTTGTTTCACGGGTTTTGAAAAGTAATTGATTTTTATAATGGGGTTTAGCTGCTTTTCACTGCTGTGTTTATGCCGCTTTACACCCATTTGACTCACTTACAGAGAGATATCAATACATAGGTTTTAAGATTCTTACTAGTCAGATATATTCTTGGGCGGTGAATAGGGGGTGTTGAGTCCAGTTCACTGAGCAAGGAGTAGGTCTTGTCTATTACATATTGGGTTTCTGGAACGGTATCTGAGCTAATTTGAAACCCGTGTTTTATGCATCACCCCACCTCACCTTTCCCGTTAAGCAGCCATAGTGTGTTTTCTAAACGTGTGACTCTGTTCTGTTTTGTAATTCAGTTCAAGGGTAGCGGTTTTTACATTCCCTCTATGAGTGATATCTTATGATAAGTGTCTTTTTCTGTGTGACTTATTTCACTTAGAATCGTCATATCTAAATCCACTCATCATGCTGCTACTAGCCTTATGACATTGATTTCATGGCTGAGTGATATTCCATTGTACATAAGGACCGCAACTTCTTTATCCATTCTTCTCTTTCCTGGGATATTTAAGGTGTAGCGAAGTGGAGGTTCTTGTCAACAGAGTAGCCCAAAACTTTGGGGTGCCTGTGGCTTGCTGAGTTTTAGTTTTCCGAATTTATACGCCCATGAGTGGAAGTGCGCTATGCTCTCTAAGCTGAGATTTTTAGATGTTTCAGGACACACTGTACACTTCTCCAGAGTGGCTGTTGGCAATTTACATCCCGCCCATCAGCGTAGCAAGGCTCCCATTTCTCCATGGCCTGTCCTGCATTTCTGGTTTTGACACTTTATTCAGCATGGCCCTTTTGACCGATGGGAAGCGAGACTTCTTTGTAGCGCTGATTCGCCTTTCCAGGTTGCTTGGTTGGCCAAAAAGGGCGTATGCGTTTTTTCCTGAATATATTCAGGAAAAAACGCATACGCCCTTTTTGGCCAAGGGCATCATTGTCGAGGTTTTGCCGCTTTTCCTCTGCTTTAAAGGCGATTCGAATCTACCTCCTGAAATCTGTTTCCTGCAATTCTGCCTTGCTTTCAAATCCTCTTCGTTGCCTTCCCTCAATATATTTGTGGACGAGAGTTATCATTTCTAAGTCTGCAGGTTTGTGAATTGCAGTGCCCCTGAGCTCCATTCTTCAACTCGCTTTCTTGGGAGCTGGCCGCAAAAGCGCAGGATTGCTTCAGGCCGTATTCTGGTTCCTGGCGGCAGGCTGAGCCTGTGGTTAATTCTTCTTCCTGATGGGAAAATAGAATGACCTGTGCCTGCCCCAACACCTAGAGCTAGTCTCTCATTGGTTCCCCCTCTTCCCGTTCATCCTCAGGACAATTAGCAACCTGTACGGAACAGGAGGATAAAGGTGCTGATTCTCCAAGGAGGGAGATTGCTAGTAAAGCGGCTGGAATGGCGAACCGGAGCACAAGGAGATGAGAAATGAGGTGCGTTTTAGAAACCTTTCCCGATCACACGGTGTACCATCTTCGGGGTTTCTCATGCATGTTTTCAATGTAGGACGATGCCCTTGAACCTGGAGATTTGGGACCCATGGGATGGGTACCACGCCGTATTACTTTAAAGGGTCTGCGTTAGCTCAGCCAACCTCACGAAACCTCTCAGCCCCACGAGTGTCCACCCTTATGTCTCAATCAGCTGTGGGTCTAGATATGGTCAATCCAGGTGGCATCACAGCCCCTGAACGAATTTTGTAAGAATTTCTCTCTCTTTCACTGTCTTTGTTTCACGGGTTTTTTAAAGTAATTGATTTTTATAATGGGGTTTAGCTGCTTTTCACTGCTGTGTTTATGCCGCTTTACACCCACTTGACTCACTTACAGAGAGATATCAATACATAGGTTTTAAGATTCTTACTAGTCAGATATATTCTTGGGCGGTGAATAGGGGGTGTTGAGTCCAGTTCACTGAGCAAGGAGTAGGTCTTGTCTATTACATATTGGGTTTCTGGAACGGTATCTGAGCTAATTTGAAACCCTTGTTTTATGCATCACCCCACCTCACCTTTCCCGTTAAGCAGCCATAGTGTGTTTTCTAAACGTGTGACTCTGTTCTGTTTTGTAATTCAGTTCAAGGGTAGCGGTTTTGACATTCCCTCTATAAGTGATATCTCATGATAAGTGTCTTTTTCTGTGTGACTTATTTCACTTAGAATCGTCGTACCTAAATCCACTCATCATGCTGCTACTAGCCTTATGACGTTGATTTCATGGCTGAGTGATATTCCATTGTACATAAGGACCACAACTTCTTTATCCATTCTTCTCTTTCCTGGGATATTTAAGGTGTAACGAAGTGGAGGTTCTTGTCAACAGAGCAGCCCAAAACTTTGGGGTGCCTGTGTCTTGCTGATTTTTAGTTTTCCCAATTTATACGCCCATGAGAGGAAGTGCCCTATGGTCTCTAAGCTGAGTTTTTTAGATGTTTCAGGACACACCGTACACTTCTCCAGTGTGGCTGTTGGCAATTTACATCCCGCCCATCAGCGTAGCAAGGCTCCCATTTCTCCAAGGCCTGTCCAGCATTTCTGCTTTTGACACTTTATTCAGCATGGCCCTTTTGACCGATGGGAAGCGAGACTTCTTTGTAGCGCTGATTTGCCTTTCCAGGTTGCTTGGTTGGCCAAAAAGGGCGTATGCGTTTTTTCCTGAATATATTCAGGAAAAAACGCATACGCCCTTTTTGGCCAAGGGCATCATTGTCGAGGTTTTGCCGCTTTTCCTCTGCTTTAAAGGCGATTCGAATCTACCTCCTGAAATCTGTTTCCTGCAATTCTGCCTTGCTTTCAAATCCTCTTCGTTGCCTTCCCTCAATATATTTGTGGACGAGAGTTATCATTTCTAAGTCTGCAGGTTTGTGAATTGCAGTGCCCCTGAGCTCCATTCTTCAACTCGCTTTCTTGGGAGCTGGCCGCAAAAGCGCAGGATTGCTTCAGGCCGTATTCTGGTTCCTGGCGGCAGGCTGAGCCTGTGGTTAATTCTTCTTCCTGATGGGAAAATAGAATGACCTGTGCCTGCCCCAACACCTAGAGCTAGTCTCTCATTGGTTCCCCCTCTTCCCGTTCATCCTCAGGACAATTAGCAACCTGTACGGAACAGGAGGATAAAGGTGCTGATTCTCCAAGGAGGGAGATTGCTAGTAAAGCGGCTGGAATGGCGAACCAGAGCACAAGGAGATGAGAAATGAGGTGCGTTTTAGAAACCTTTCCCGATCACACGGTGTACCATCTTCGGGGTTTCTCATGCATGTTTTCAATGTAGGACGATGCCCTTGAACCTGGAGATTTGGGACCCATGGGATGGGTACCACGCCGTATTACTTTAAAGGGTCTGCGTTAGCTCAGCCAACCTCACCAAACCTCTCAGCCCCACGAGTGTCCACCCTTATGTCTCAATCAGCTGTGGGTCTAGATATGGTCAATCCAGGTGGCATCACAGCCCCTGAACGAATTTTGTAAGAATTTCTCTCTCTTTCACTGTCTTTGTTTCACGGGTTTTTTAAAGTAATTGATTTTTATAATGGGGTTTAGCTGCTTTTCACTGCTGTGTTTATGCCGCTTTACACCCACTTGACTCACTTACAGAGAGATATCAATACATAGGTTTTAAGATTCTTACTAGTCAGATATATTCTTGGGCGGTGAATAGGGGGTGTTGAGTCCAGTTCACTGAGCAAGGAGTAGGTCTTGTCTATTACATATTGGGTTTCTGGAACGGTATCTGAGCTAATTTGAAACCCTTGTTTTATGCATCACCCCACCTCACCTTTCCCGTTAAGCAGCCATAGTGTGTTTTCTAAACGTGTGACTCTGTTCTGTTTTGTAATTCAGTTCAAGGGTAGCGGTTTTGACATTCCCTCTATAAGTGATATCTCATGATAAGTGTCTTTTTCTGTGTGACTTATTTCACTTAGAATCGTCGTACCTAAATCCACTCATCATGCTGCTACTAGCCTTATGACGTTGATTTCATGGCTGAGTGATATTCCATTGTACATAAGGACCACAACTTCTTTATCCATTCTTCTCTTTCCTGGGATATTTAAGGTGTAACGAAGTGGAGGTTCTTGTCAACAGAGCAGCCCAAAACTTTGGGGTGCCTGTGTCTTGCTGATTTTTAGTTTTCCCAATTTATACGCCCATGAGAGGAAGTGCCCTATGGTCTCTAAGCTGAGTTTTTTAGATGTTTCAGGACACACCGTACACTTCTCCAGTGTGGCTGTTGGCAATTTACATCCCGCCCATCAGCGTAGCAAGGCTCCCATTTCTCCAAGGCCTGTCCAGCATTTCTGGTTTTGACACTTTATTCAGCATGGCCCTTTTGACCGATGGGAAGCGAGACTTCTTTGTAGCGCTGATTTGCCTTTCCAGGTTGCTTGGTTGGCCAAAAAGGGCGTATGCGTTTTTTCCTGAATATATTCAGGAAAAAACGCATACGCCCTTTTTGGCCAAGGGCATCATTGTCGAGGTTTTGCCGCTTTTCCTCTGCTTTAAAGGCGATTCGAATCTACCTCCTGAAATCTGTTTCCTGCAATTCTGCCTTGCTTTCAAATCCTCTTCGTTGCCTTCCCTCAATATATTTGTGGACGAGAGTTATCATTTCTAAGTCTGCAGGTTTGTGAATTGCAGTGCCCCTGAGCTCCATTCTTCAACTCGCTTTCTTGGGAGCTGGCCGCAAAAGCGCAGGATTGCTTCAGGCCGTATTCTGGTTCCTGGCGGCAGGCTGAGCCTGTGGTTAATTCTTCTTCCTGATGGGAAAATAGAATGACCTGTGCCTGCCCCAACACCTAGAGCTAGTCTCTCATTGGTTCCCCCTCTTCCCGTTCATCCTCAGGACAATTAGCAACCTGTACGGAACAGGAGGATAAAGGTGCTGATTCTCCAAGGAGGGAGATTGCTAGTAAAGCGGCTGGAATGGTGAACCGGAGCACAAGGAGATGAGAAATGAGGTGCGTTTTAGAAACCTTTCCCGATCACACGGTGTACCATCTTCGGGGTTTCTCATGCATGTTTTCAATGTAGGACGATGCCCTTGAACCTGGAGATTTGGGACCCATGGGATGGGTACCACGCCGTATTACTTTAAAGGGTCTGCGTTTTCTCACCCAACCTCACCAAACCTCTCAGCCCCAAGAGTGTCCACCCTTATGTCTCAATCAGCTGTGGGTCTAGATATGGTCAATCCAGGTGGCATCACAGCCCCTGAACGAATTTTGTAAGAATTTCTCTCTCTTTCACTGTCTTTGTTTCACGGGTTTTGAAACGTAATTGATTTTTATAATGGGGTTTAGCTGCTTTTCACTGCTGTGTTTATGCCGCTTTACACCCATTTGACTCACTTACAGAGAGATATCAATACATAGGTTTTAAGATTCTTACTAGTCAGATATATTCTTGGGCGGTGAATAGGGGGTGTTGAGTCCAGTTCACTGAGCAAGGAGTAGGTCTTGTCTCTTACATATTGGGTTTCTGGAACGGTATCTGAGCTAATTTGAAACCCGTGTTTTATGCATCACCCCACCTCACCTTTCCCGTTAAGCAGCCATAGTGTGTTTTCTAAACGTGTGACTCTGTTCTGTTTTGTAATTCAGTTCAAGGGTAGCGGTTTTTACATTCCCTCTATGAGTGATATCTTATGATAAGTGTCTTTTTCTGTGTGACTTATTTCACTTAGAATCGTCATATCTAAATCCACTCATCATGCTGCTACTAGCCTTATGACATTGATTTCATGGCTGAGTGATATTCCATTGTACATAAGGACCGCAACTTCTTTATCCATTCTTCTCTTTCCTGGGATATTTAAGGTGTAGCGAAGTGGAGGTTCTTGTCAACAGCGTAGCCCAAAACTTTGGGGTGCCTGTGGCTTGCTGAGTTTTAGTTTTCCGAATTTATACGCCCATGAGTGGAAGTGCGCTATGCTCTCTAAGCTGAGTTTTTTAGATGTTTCAGGACACACTGTACACTTCTCCAGAGTGGCTGTTGGCAATTTACATCCCGCCCATCAGCGTAGCAAGGCTCCCATTTCTCCATGGCCTGTCCTGCATTTCTGGTTTTGACACTTTATTCAGCATGGCCCTTTTGACCGATGGGAAGCGAGACTTCTTTGTAGCGCTGATTCGCCTTTCCAGGTTGCTTGGTTGGCCAAAAAGGGCGTATGCGTTTTTTCCTGAATATATTCAGGAAAAAACGCATACGCCCTTTTTGGCCAAGGGCATCATTGTCGAGGTTTTGCCGCTTTTCCTGTGCTTTAAAGGCGATTCGAATCTACCTCCTGAAATCTGTTTCCTGCAATTCTGCCTTGCTTTCAAATCCTCTTCGTTGCCTTCCCTCAATATATTTGTGGACGAGAGTTATCATTTCTAAGTCTGCAAGTTTGTGAATTGCAGTGCCCCTGAGCTCCATTCTTCAACTCGCTTTCTTGGGAGCTGGCCGCAAAAGCGCAGGATTGCTTCAGGCCGTATTCTGGTTCCTGGCGGCAGGCTGAGCCTGTGGTTAATTCTTCTTCCTGATGGGAAAATAGAATGACCTGTGCCTGCCCCAACACCTAGAGCTAGTCTCTCATTGGTTCCCCCTCTTCCCGTTCATCCTCAGGACAATTTGCAACCTGTACGGAACAGGAGGATAAAGGTGCTGATTCTCCAAGGAGGGAGATTGCTAGTAAAGCGGCTGGAATGGCGAACCGGAGCACAAGGAGATGAGAAATGAGGTGCGTTTTAGAAACCTTTCCCGATCACACGGTGTACCATCTTCGGGGTTTCTCATGCATGTTTTCAATGTAGGACGATGCCCTTGAATCTGGAGATTTGGGACCCATGGGATGAGTACCACGCCGTATTACTTTAAAGGGTCTGCGTTAGCTCAGCCAACCTCACGAAACCTCTCAGCCCCACGAGTTTCCACCCTTATGTCTCAATCAGCTGTGGGTCTAGATATGGTCAATCCAGGTGGCTTCACAGCCCCTGAACGAATTTTGTAAGAATTTCTCTCTCTTTCACTGTCTTTGTTTCACGGGTTTTTTAAAGTAATTGATTTTTATAATGGGGTTTAGCTGCTTTTCACTGCTGTGTTTATGCCGCTTTACACCCACTTGACTCACTTACAGAGAGATATCAATACATAGGTTTTAAGATTCTTACTAGTCAGATATATTCTTGGGCGGTGAATAGGGGGTGTTGAGTCCAGTTCAATGAGCAAGGAGTAGGTCTTGTCTATTACATATTGGGTTTCTGGAACGGTATCTGAGCTAATTTGAAACCCTTGTTTTATGCATCACCCCACCTCACCTTTCCCGTTAAGCAGCTATAGTGTGTTTTCTAAACGTGTGACTCTGTTCTGTTTTGTAATTCAGTTCAAGGGTAGCGGTTTTGACATTCCCTCTATAAGTGATATCTCATGATAAGTGTCTTTTTCTGTGTGACTTATTTCACTTAGAATCGTCGTACCTAAATCCACTCATCATGCTGCTACTAGCCTTATGACGTTGATTTCATGGCTGAGTGATATTCCATTGTACATAAGGACCACAACTTCTTTATCCATTCTTCTCTTTCCTGGGATATTTAAGGTGTAACGAAGTGGAGGTTCTTGTCAACAGAGCAGCCCAAAACTTTGGGGTGCCTGTGTCTTGCTGATTTTTAGTTTTCCCAATTTATACGCCCATGAGAGGAAGTGCTCTATGGTCTCTAAGCTGAGTTTTTTAGATGTTTCAGGACACACCGTACACTTTTCCAGTGTGGCTGTTGGCAATTTACATCCCGCCCATCAGCGTAGCAAGGCTCCCATTTCTCCAAGGCCTGTCCAGCATTTCTGGTTTTGACACTTTATTCAGCATGGCCCTTTTGACCGATGGGAAGCGAGACTTCTTTGTAGCGCTGATTTGCCTTTCCAGGTTGCTTGGTTGGCCAAAAAGGGCGTATGCGTTTTTTCCTGAATATATTCAGGAAAAAACGCATACGCCCTTTTTGGCCAAGGGCATCATTGTCGAGGTTTTACCGCTTTTCCTGTGCTTTAAAGGCGATTCGAATCTACCTCCTGAAATCTGTTTCCTGCAATTCTGCCTTGCTTTCAAATCCTCTTCGTTGCCTTCCCTCAATATATTTGTGGACGAGAGTTATCATTTCTAAGTCTGCAGGTTTGTGAATTGCAGTGCCCCTGAGCTCCATTCTTCAACTCGCTTTCTTGGGAGCTGGCCGCAAAAGCGCAGGATTGCTTCAGGCCGTATTCTGGTTCCTGGCGGCAGGCTGAGCCTGTGGTTAATTCTTCTTCCTGATGGGAAAATAGAATGACCTGTGCCTGCCCCAACACCTAGAGCTAGTCTCTCATTGGTTCCCCCTCTTCCCGTTCATCCTCAGGACAATTTGAAACCTGTACGGAACAGGAGGATAAAGGTGCTGATTCTCCAAGGAGGGAGATTGCTAGTAAAGCGGCTGGAATGACGAACCGGAGCACAAGGAGATGAGAAATGAGGTGCGTTTTAGAAACCTTTCCCGATCACACGGTGTACCATCTTCGGGGTTTCTCATGCATGTTTTCAATGTAGGACGATGCCCTTGAACCTGGAGATTTGGGACCCATGGGATGGGTACCACGCCGTATTACTTTAAAGGGTCTGCGTTTTCTCACCCAACCTCACCAAACCTCTCAGCCCCAAGAGTGTCCACCCTTATGTCTCAATCAGCTGTGGGTCTAGATATGGTCAATCCAGGTGGCATCACAGCCCCTGAACGAATTTTGTAAGAATTTCTCTCTCTTTCACTGTCTTTGTTTCACGGGTTTTGAAAAGTAATTGATTTTTATAATGGGGTTTAGCTGCTTTTCACTGCTGTGTTTATGCCGCTTTACACCCATTTGACTCACTTACAGAGAGATATCAATACATAGGTTTTAAGATTCTTACTAGTCAGATATATTCTTGGGCGGTGAATAGGGGGTGTTGAGTCCAGTTCACTGAGCAAGGAGTAGGTCTTGTCTATTACATATTGGGTTTCTGGAACGGTATCTGAGCTAATTTGAAACCCGTGTTTTATGCATCACCCCACCTCACCTTTCCCGTTAAGCAGCCATAGTGTGTTTTCTAAACGTGTGACTCTGTTCTGTTTTGTAATTCAGTTCAAGGGTAGCGGTTTTTACATTCCCTCTATGAGTGATATCTTATGATAAGTGTCTTTTTCTGTGTGACTTATTTCACTTAGAATCGTCATATCTAAATCCACTCATCATGCTGCTACTAGCCTTATGACATTGATTTCATGGCTGAGTGATATTCCATTGTACATAAGGACCGCAACTTCTTTATCCATTCTTCTCTTTCCTGGGATATTTAAGGTGTAGCGAAGTGGAGGTTCTTGTCAACAGAGTAGCCCAAAACTTTGGGGTGCCTGTGGCTTGCTGAGTTTTAGTTTTCCGAATTTATACGCCCATGAGTGGAAGTGCGCTATGCTCTCTAAGCTGAGATTTTTAGATGTTTCAGGACACACTGTACACTTCTCCAGAGTGGCTGTTGGCAATTTACATCCCGCCCATCAGCGTAGCAAGGCTCCCATTTCTCCATGGCCTGTCCTGCATTTCTGGTTTTGACACTTTATTCAGCATGGCCCTTTTGACCGATGGGAAGCGAGACTTCTTTGTAGCGCTGATTCGCCTTTCCAGGTTGCTTGGTTGGCCAAAAAGGGCGTATGCGTTTTTTCCTGAATATATTCAGGAAAAAACGCATACGCCCTTTTTGGCCAAGGGCATCATTGTCGAGGTTTTGCCGCTTTTCCTCTGCTTTAAAGGCGATTCGAATCTACCTCCTGAAATCTGTTTCCTGCAATTCTGCCTTGCTTTCAAATCCTCTTCGTTGCCTTCCCTCAATATATTTGTGGACGAGAGTTATCATTTCTAAGTCTGCAGGTTTGTGAATTGCAGTGCCCCTGAGCTCCATTCTTCAACTCGCTTTCTTGGGAGCTGGCCGCAAAAGCGCAGGATTACTTCAGGCCGTATTCTGGTTCCTGGCGGCAGGCTGAGCCTGTGGTTAATTCTTCTTCCTGATGGGAAAATAGAATGACCTGTGCCTGCCCCAACACCTAGAGCTAGTCTCTCATTGGTTCCCCCTCTTCCCGTTCATCCTCAGGACAATTAGCAACCTGTACGGAACAGGAGGATAAAGGTGCTGATTCTCCAAGGAGGGAGATTGCTAGTAAAGCGGCTGGAATGGCGAACCGGAGCACAAGGAGATGAGAAATGAGGTGCGTTTTAGAAACCTTTCCCGATCACACGGTGTACCATCTTCGGGGTTTCTCATGCATGTTTTCAATGTAGGACGATGCCCTTGAACCTGGAGATTTGGGACCCATGGGATGGGTACCACGCCGTATTACTTTAAAGGGTCTGCGTTAGCTCAGCCAACCTCACGAAACCTCTCAGCCCCACGAGTGTCCACCCTTATGTCTCAATCAGCTGTGGGTCTAGATATGGTCAATCCAGGTGGCATCACAGCCCCTGAACGAATTTTGTAAGAATTTCTCTCTCTTTCACTGTCTTTGTTTCACGGGTTTTTTAAAGTAATTGATTTTTATAATGGGGTTTAGCTGCTTTTCACTGCTGTGTTTATGCCGCTTTACACCCACTTGACTCACTTACAGAGAGATATCAATACATAGGTTTTAAGATTCTTACTAGTCAGATATATTCTTGGGCGGTGAATAGGGGGTGTTGAGTCCAGTTCACTGAGCAAGGAGTAGGTCTTGTCTATTACATATTGGGTTTCTGGAACGGTATCTGAGCTAATTTGAAACCCTTGTTTTATGCATCACCCCACCTCACCTTTCCCGTTAAGCAGCCATAGTGTGTTTTCTAAACGTGTGACTCTGTTCTGTTTTGTAATTCAGTTCAAGGGTAGCGGTTTTGACATTCCCTCTATAAGTGATATCTCATGATAAGTGTCTTTTTCTGTGTGACTTATTTCACTTAGAATCGTCGTACCTAAATCCACTCATCATGCTGCTACTAGCCTTATGACGTTGATTTCATGGCTGAGTGATATTCCATTGTACATAAGGACCACAACTTCTTTATCCATTCTTCTCTTTCCTGGGATATTTAAGGTGTAACGAAGTGGAGGTTCTTGTCAACAGAGCAGCCCAAAACTTTGGGGTGCCTGTGTCTTGCTGATTTTTAGTTTTCCCAATTTATACGCCCATGAGAGGAAGTGCCCTATGGTCTCTAAGCTGAGTTTTTTAGATGTTTCAGGACACACCGTACACTTCTCCAGTGTGGCTGTTGGCAATTTACATCCCGCCCATCAGCGTAGCAAGGCTCCCATTTCTCCAAGGCCTGTCCAGCATTTCTGCTTTTGACACTTTATTCAGCATGGCCCTTTTGACCGATGGGAAGCGAGACTTCTTTGTAGCGCTGATTTGCCTTTCCAGGTTGCTTGGTTGGCCAAAAAGGGCGTATGCGTTTTTTCCTGAATATATTCAGGAAAAAACGCATACGCCCTTTTTGGCCAAGGGCATCATTGTCGAGGTTTTACCGCTTTTCCTGTGCTTTAAAGGCGATTCAAATCTACCTCCTGAAATCTGTTTCCTGCAATTCTGCCTTGCTTTCAAATCCTCTTCGTTGCCTTCCCTCAATATATTTGTGGACGAGAGTTATCATTTCTAAGTCTGCAGGTTTGTGAATTGCAGTGCCCCTGAGCTCCATTCTTCAACTCGCTTTCTTGGGAGCTGGCCGCAAAAGCGCAGGATTGCTTCAGGCCGTATTCTGGTTCCTGGCGGCAGGCTGAGCCTGTGGTTAATTCTTCTTCCTGATGGGAAAATAGAATGACCTGTGCCTGCCCCAACACCTAGAGCTAGTCTCTCATTGGTTCCCCCTCTTCCCGTTCATCCTCAGGACAATTAGCAACCTGTACGGAACAGGAGGATAAAGGTGCTGATTCTCCAAGGAGGGAGATTGCTAGTAAAGCGGCTGGAATGGCGAACCAGAGCACAAGGAGATGAGAAATGAGGTGCGTTTTAGAAACCTTTCCCGATCACACGGTGTACCATCTTCGGGGTTTCTCATGCATGTTTTCAATGTAGGACGATGCCCTTGAACCTGGAGATTTGGGACCCATGGGATGGGTACCACGCCGTATTACTTTAAAGGGTCTGCGTTAGCTCAGCCAACCTCACGAAACCTCTCAGCCCCACGAGTGTCCACCCTTATGTCTCAATCAGCTGTGGGTCTAGATATGGTCAATCCAGGTGGCATCACAGCCCCTGAACGAATTTTGTAAGAATTTCTCTCTCTTTCACTGTCTTTGTTTCACGGGTTTTTTAAAGTAATTGATTTTTATAATGGGGTTTAGCTGCTTTTCACTGCTGTGTTTATGCCGCTTTACACCCACTTGACTCACTTACAGAGAGATATCAATACATAGGTTTTAAGATTCTTACTAGTCAGATATATTCTTGGGCGGTGAATAGGGGGTGTTGAGTCCAGTTCACTGAGCAAGGAGTAGGTCTTGTCTATTACATATTGGGTTTCTGGAACGGTATCTGAGCTAATTTGAAACCCTTGTTTTATGCATCACCCCACCTCACCTTTCCCGTTAAGCAGCCATAGTGTGTTTTCTAAACGTGTGACTCTGTTCTGTTTTGTAATTCAGTTCAAGGGTAGCGGTTTTGACATTCCCTCTATAAGTGATATCTCATGATAAGTGTCTTTTTCTGTGTGACTTATTTCACTTAGAATCGTCGTACCTAAATCCACTCATCATGCTGCTACTAGCCTTATGACGTTGATTTCATGGCTGAGTGATATTCCATTGTACATAAGGACCACAACTTCTTTATCCATTCTTCTCTTTCCTGGGATATTTAAGGTGTAACGAAGTGGAGGTTCTTGTCAACAGAGCAGCCCAAAACTTTGGGGTGCCTGTGTCTTGCTGATTTTTAGTTTTCCCAATTTATACGCCCATGAGAGGAAGTGCTCTATGGTCTCTAAGCTGAGTTTTTTAGATGTTTCAGGACACACCGTACACTTTTCCAGTGTGGCTGTTGGCAATTTACATCCCGCCCATCAGCGTAGCAAGGCTCCCATTTCTCCAAGGCCTGTCCAGCATTTCTGGTTTTGACACTTTATTCAGCATGGCCCTTTTGACCGATGGGAAGCGAGACTTCTTTGTAGCGCTGATTTGCCTTTCCAGGTTGCTTGGTTGGCCAAAAAGGGCGTATGCGTTTTTTCCTGAATATATTCAGGAAAAAACGCATACGCCCTTTTTGGCCAAGGGCATCATTGTCGAGGTTTTACCGCTTTTCCTGTGCTTTAAAGGCGATTCGAATCTACCTCCTGAAATCTGTTTCCTGCAATTCTGCCTTGCTTTCAAATCCTCTTCGTTGCCTTCCCTCAATATATTTGTGGACGAGAGTTATCATTTCTAAGTCTGCAGGTTTGTGAATTGCAGTGCCCCTGAGCTCCATTCTTCAACTCGCTTTCTTGGGAGCTGGCCGCAAAAGCGCAGGATTGCTTCAGGCCGTATTCTGGTTCCTGGCGGCAGGCTGAGCCTGTGGTTAATTCTTCTTCCTGATGGGAAAATAGAATGACCTGTGCCTGCCCCAACACCTAGAGCTAGTCTCTCATTGGTTCCCCCTCTTCCCGTTCATCCTCAGGACAATTTGAAACCTGTACGGAACAGGAGGATAAAGGTGCTGATTCTCCAAGGAGGGAGATTGCTAGTAAAGCGGCTGGAATGACGAACCGGAGCACAAGGAGATGAGAAATGAGGTGCGTTTTAGAAACCTTTCCCGATCACACGGTGTACCATCTTCGGGGTTTCTCATGCATGTTTTCAATGTAGGACGATGCCCTTGAACCTGGAGATTTGGGACCCATGGGATGGGTACCACGCCGTATTACTTTAAAGGGTCTGCGTTTTCTCACCCAACCTCACCAAACCTCTCAGCCCCAAGAGTGTCCACCCTTATGTCTCAATCAGCTGTGGGTCTAGATATGGTCAATCCAGGTGGCATCACAGCCCCTGAACGAATTTTGTAAGAATTTCTCTCTCTTTCACTGTCTTTGTTTCACGGGTTTTGAAAAGTAATTGATTTTTATAATGGGGTTTAGCTGCTTTTCACTGCTGTGTTTATGCCGCTTTACACCCATTTGACTCACTTACAGAGAGATATCAATACATAGGTTTTAAGATTCTTACTAGTCAGATATATTCTTGGGCGGTGAATAGGGGGTGTTGAGTCCAGTTCACTGAGCAAGGAGTAGGTCTTGTCTATTACATATTGGGTTTCTGGAACGGTATCTGAGCTAATTTGAAACCCGTGTTTTATGCATCACCCCACCTCACCTTTCCCGTTAAGCAGCCATAGTGTGTTTTCTAAACGTGTGACTCTGTTCTGTTTTGTAATTCAGTTCAAGGGTAGCGGTTTTTACATTCCCTCTATGAGTGATATCTTATGATAAGTGTCTTTTTCTGTGTGACTTATTTCACTTAGAATCGTCATATCTAAATCCACTCATCATGCTGCTACTAGCCTTATGACATTGATTTCATGGCTGAGTGATATTCCATTGTACATAAGGACCGCAACTTCTTTATCCATTCTTCTCTTTCCTGGGATATTTAAGGTGTAGCGAAGTGGAGGTTCTTGTCAACAGAGTAGCCCAAAACTTTGGGGTGCCTGTGGCTTGCTGAGTTTTAGTTTTCCGAATTTATACGCCCATGAGTGGAAGTGCGCTATGCTCTCTAAGCTGAGATTTTTAGATGTTTCAGGACACACTGTACACTTCTCCAGAGTGGCTGTTGGCAATTTACATCCCGCCCATCAGCGTAGCAAGGCTCCCATTTCTCCATGGCCTGTCCTGCATTTCTGGTTTTGACACTTTATTCAGCATGGCCCTTTTGACCGATGGGAAGCGAGACTTCTTTGTAGCGCTGATTCGCCTTTCCAGGTTGCTTGGTTGGCCAAAAAGGGCGTATGCGTTTTTTCCTGAATATATTCAGGAAAAAACGCATACGCCCTTTTTGGCCAAGGGCATCATTGTCGAGGTTTTGCCGCTTTTCCTCTGCTTTAAAGGCGATTCGAATCTACCTCCTGAAATCTGTTTCCTGCAATTCTGCCTTGCTTTCAAATCCTCTTCGTTGCCTTCCCTCAATATATTTGTGGACGAGAGTTATCATTTCTAAGTCTGCAGGTTTGTGAATTGCAGTGCCCCTGAGCTCCATTCTTCAACTCGCTTTCTTGGGAGCTGGCCGCAAAAGCGCAGGATTACTTCAGGCCGTATTCTGGTTCCTGGCGGCAGGCTGAGCCTGTGGTTAATTCTTCTTCCTGATGGGAAAATAGAATGACCTGTGCCTGCCCCAACACCTAGAGCTAGTCTCTCATTGGTTCCCCCTCTTCCCGTTCATCCTCAGGACAATTAGCAACCTGTACGGAACAGGAGGATAAAGGTGCTGATTCTCCAAGGAGGGAGATTGCTAGTAAAGCGGCTGGAATGGCGAACCGGAGCACAAGGAGATGAGAAATGAGGTGCGTTTTAGAAACCTTTCCCGATCACACGGTGTACCATCTTCGGGGTTTCTCATGCATGTTTTCAATGTAGGACGATGCCCTTGAACCTGGAGATTTGGGACCCATGGGATGGGTACCACGCCGTATTACTTTAAAGGGTCTGCGTTAGCTCAGCCAACCTCACGAAACCTCTCAGCCCCACGAGTGTCCACCCTTATGTCTCAATCAGCTGTGGGTCTAGATATGGTCAATCCAGGTGGCATCACAGCCCCTGAACGAATTTTGTAAGAATTTCTCTCTCTTTCACTGTCTTTGTTTCACGGGTTTTTTAAAGTAATTGATTTTTATAATGGGGTTTAGCTGCTTTTCACTGCTGTGTTTATGCCGCTTTACACCCACTTGACTCACTTACAGAGAGATATCAATACATAGGTTTTAAGATTCTTACTAGTCAGATATATTCTTGGGCGGTGAATAGGGGGTGTTGAGTCCAGTTCACTGAGCAAGGAGTAGGTCTTGTCTATTACATATTGGGTTTCTGGAACGGTATCTGAGCTAATTTGAAACCCGTGTTTTATGCATCACCCCACCTCACCTTTCCCGTTAAGCAGCCATAGTGTGTTTTCTAAACGTGTGACTCTGTTCTGTTTTGTAATTCAGTTCAAGGGTAGCGGTTTTTACATTCCCTCTATGAGTGATATCTTATGATAAGTGTCTTTTTCTGTGTGACTTATTTCACTTAGAATCGTCATATCTAAATCCACTCATCATGCTGCTACTAGCCTTATGACATTGATTTCATGGCTGAGTGATATTCCATTGTACATAAGGACCGCAACTTCTTTATCCATTCTTCTCTTTCCTGGGATATTTAAGGTGTAGCGAAGTGGAGGTTCTTGTCAACAGAGTAGCCCAAAACTTTGGGGTGCCTGTGGCTTGCTGAGTTTTAGTTTTCCGAATTTATACGCCCATGAGTGGAAGTGCGCTATGCTCTCTAAGCTGAGATTTTTAGATGTTTCAGGACACACTGTACACTTCTCCAGAGTGGCTGTTGGCAATTTACATCCCGCCCATCAGCGTAGCAAGGCTCCCATTTCTCCATGGCCTGTCCTGCATTTCTGGTTTTGACACTTTATTCAGCATGGCCCTTTTGACCGATGGGAAGCGAGACTTCTTTGTAGCGCTGATTTGCCTTTCCAGGTTGCTTGGTTGGCCAAAAAGGGCGTATGCGTTTTTTCCTGAATATATTCAGGAAAAAACGCATACGCCCTTTTTGGCCAAGGGCATCATTGTCGAGGTTTTGCCGCTTTTCCTCTGCTTTAAAGGCGATTCGAATCTACCTCCTGAAATCTGTTTCCTGCAATTCTGCCTTGCTTTCAAATCCTCTTCGTTGCCTTCCCTCAATATATTTGTGGACGAGAGTTATCATTTCTAAGTCTGCAGGTTTGTGAATTGCAGTGCCCCTGAGCTCCATTCTTCAACTCGCTTTCTTGGGAGCTGGCCGCAAAAGCGCAGGATTGCTTCAGGCCGTATTCTGGTTCCTGGCGGCAGGCTGAGCCTGTGGTTAATTCTTCTTCCTGATGGGAAAATAGAATGACCTGTGCCTGCCCCAACACCTAGAGCTAGTCTCTCATTGGTTCCCCCTCTTCCCGTTCATCCTCAGGACAATTAGCAACCTGTACGGAACAGGAGGATAAAGGTGCTGATTCTCCAAGGAGGGAGATTGCTAGTAAAGCGGCTGGAATGGCGAACCGGAGCACAAGGAGATGAGAAATGAGGTGCGTTTTAGAAACCTTTCCCGATCACACGGTGTACCATCTTCGGGGTTTCTCATGCATGTTTTCAATGTAGGACGATGCCCTTGAACCTGGAGATTTGGGACCCATGGGATGGGTACCACGCCGTATTACTTTAAAGGGTCTGCGTTAGCTCAGCCAACCTCACGAAACCTCTCAGCCCCACGAGTGTCCACCCTTATGTCTCAATCAGCTGTGGGTCTAGATATGGTCAATCCAGGTGGCATCACAGCCCCTGAACGAATTTTGTAAGAATTTCTCTCTCTTTCACTGTCTTTGTTTCACGGGTTTTTTAAAGTAATTGATTTTTATAATGGGGTTTAGCTGCTTTTCACTGCTGTGTTTATGCCGCTTTACACCCACTTGACTCACTTACAGAGAGATATCAATACATAGGTTTTAAGATTCTTACTAGTCAGATATATTCTTGGGCGGTGAATAGGGGGTGTTGAGTCCAGTTCACTGAGCAAGGAGTAGGTCTTGTCTATTACATATTGGGTTTCTGGAACGGTATCTGAGCTAATTTGAAACCCTTGTTTTATGCATCACCCCACCTCACCTTTCCCGTTAAGCAGCCATAGTGTGTTTTCTAAACGTGTGACTCTGTTCTGTTTTGTAATTCAGTTCAAGGGTAGCGGTTTTGACATTCCCTCTATAAGTGATATCTCATGATAAGTGTCTTTTTCTGTGTGACTTATTTCACTTAGAATCGTCGTACCTAAATCCACTCATCATGCTGCTACTAGCCTTATGACGTTGATTTCATGGCTGAGTGATATTCCATTGTACATAAGGACCACAACTTCTTTATCCATTCTTCTCTTTCCTGGGATATTTAAGGTGTAACGAAGTGGAGGTTCTTGTCAACAGAGCAGCCCAAAACTTTGGGGTGCCTGTGTCTTGCTGATTTTTAGTTTTCCCAATTTATACGCCCATGAGAGGAAGTGCCCTATGGTCTCTAAGCTGAGTTTTTTAGATGTTTCAGGACACACCGTACACTTCTCCAGTGTGGCTGTTGGCAATTTACATCCCGCCCATCAGCGTAGCAAGGCTCCCATTTCTCCAAGGCCTGTCCAGCATTTCTGCTTTTGACACTTTATTCAGCATGGCCCTTTTGACCGATGGGAAGCGAGACTTCTTTGTAGCGCTGATTTGCCTTTCCAGGTTGCTTGGTTGGCCAAAAAGGGCGTATGCGTTTTTTCCTGAATATATTCAGGAAAAAACGCATACGCCCTTTTTGGCCAAGGGCATCATTGTCGAGGTTTTGCCGCTTTTCCTCTGCTTTAAAGGCGATTCGAATCTACCTCCTGAAATCTGTTTCCTGCAATTCTGCCTTGCTTTCAAATCCTCTTCGTTGCCTTCCCTCAATATATTTGTGGACGAGAGTTATCATTTCTAAGTCTGCAGGTTTGTGAATTGCAGTGCCCCTGAGCTCCATTCTTCAACTCGCTTTCTTGGGAGCTGGCCGCAAAAGCGCAGGATTGCTTCAGGCCGTATTCTGGTTCCTGGCGGCAGGCTGAGCCTGTGGTTAATTCTTCTTCCTGATGGGAAAATAGAATGACCTGTGCCTGCCCCAACACCTAGAGCTAGTCTCTCATTGGTTCCCCCTCTTCCCGTTCATCCTCAGGACAATTAGCAACCTGTACGGAACAGGAGGATAAAGGTGCTGATTCTCCAAGGAGGGAGATTGCTAGTAAAGCGGCTGGAATGGCGAACCAGAGCACAAGGAGATGAGAAATGAGGTGCGTTTTAGAAACCTTTCCCGATCACACGGTGTACCATCTTCGGGGTTTCTCATGCATGTTTTCAATGTAGGACGATGCCCTTGAACCTGGAGATTTGGGACCCATGGGATGGGTACCACGCCGTATTACTTTAAAGGGTCTGCGTTAGCTCAGCCAACCTCACCAAACCTCTCAGCCCCACGAGTGTCCACCCTTATGTCTCAATCAGCTGTGGGTCTAGATATGGTCAATCCAGGTGGCATCACAGCCCCTGAACGAATTTTGTAAGAATTTCTCTCTCTTTCACTGTCTTTGTTTCACGGGTTTTTTAAAGTAATTGATTTTTATAATGGGGTTTAGCTGCTTTTCACTGCTGTGTTTATGCCGCTTTACACCCACTTGACTCACTTACAGAGAGATATCAATACATAGGTTTTAAGATTCTTACTAGTCAGATATATTCTTGGGCGGTGAATAGGGGGTGTTGAGTCCAGTTCACTGAGCAAGGAGTAGGTCTTGTCTATTACATATTGGGTTTCTGGAACGGTATCTGAGCTAATTTGAAACCCTTGTTTTATGCATCACCCCACCTCACCTTTCCCGTTAAGCAGCCATAGTGTGTTTTCTAAACGTGTGACTCTGTTCTGTTTTGTAATTCAGTTCAAGGGTAGCGGTTTTGACATTCCCTCTATAAGTGATATCTCATGATAAGTGTCTTTTTCTGTGTGACTTATTTCACTTAGAATCGTCGTACCTAAATCCACTCATCATGCTGCTACTAGCCTTATGACGTTGATTTCATGGCTGAGTGATATTCCATTGTACATAAGGACCACAACTTCTTTATCCATTCTTCTCTTTCCTGGGATATTTAAGGTGTAACGAAGTGGAGGTTCTTGTCAACAGAGCAGCCCAAAACTTTGGGGTGCCTGTGTCTTGCTGATTTTTAGTTTTCCCAATTTATACGCCCATGAGAGGAAGTGCCCTATGGTCTCTAAGCTGAGTTTTTTAGATGTTTCAGGACACACCGTACACTTCTCCAGTGTGGCTGTTGGCAATTTACATCCCGCCCATCAGCGTAGCAAGGCTCCCATTTCTCCAAGGCCTGTCCAGCATTTCTGGTTTTGACACTTTATTCAGCATGGCCCTTTTGACCGATGGGAAGCGAGACTTCTTTGTAGCGCTGATTTGCCTTTCCAGGTTGCTTGGTTGGCCAAAAAGGGCGTATGCGTTTTTTCCTGAATATATTCAGGAAAAAACGCATACGCCCTTTTTGGCCAAGGGCATCATCGTCGAGGTTTTGCCGCTTTTCCTGTGCTTTAAAGGCGATTCGAATCTACCTCCTGAAATCTGTTTCCTGCAATTCTGCCTTGCTTTCAAATCCTCTTCGTTGCCTTCCCTCAATATATTTGTGGACGAGAGTTATCATTTCTAAGTCTGCAGGTTTGTGAATTGCAGTGCCCCTGAGCTCCATTCTTCAACTCGCTTTCTTGGGAGCTGGCCGCAAAAGCGCAGGATTGCTTCAGGCCGTATTCTGGTTCCTGGCGGCAGGCTGAGCCTGTGGTTAATTCTTCTTCCTGATGGGAAAATAGAATGACCTGTGCCTGCCCCAACACCTAGAGCTAGTCTCTCATTGGTTCCCCCTCTTCCCGTTCATCCTCAGGACAATTAGCAACCTGTACGGAACAGGAGGATAAAGGTGCTGATTCTCCAAGGAGGGAGATTGCTAGTAAAGCGGCTGGAATGGTGAACCGGAGCACAAGGAGATGAGAAATGAGGTGCGTTTTAGAAACCTTTCCCGATCACACGGTGTACCATCTTCGGGGTTTCTCATGCATGTTTTCAATGTAGGACGATGCCCTTGAACCTGGAGATTTGGGACCCATGGGATGGGTACCACGCCGTATTACTTTAAAGGGTCTGCGTTTTCTCACCCAACCTCACCAAACCTCTCAGCCCCAAGAGTGTCCACCCTTATGTCTCAATCAGCTGTGGGTCTAGATATGGTCAATCCAGGTGGCATCACAGCCCCTGAACGAATTTTGTAAGAATTTCTCTCTCTTTCACTGTCTTTGTTTCACGGGTTTTGAAACGTAATTGATTTTTATAATGGGGTTTAGCTGCTTTTCACTGCTGTGTTTATGCCGCTTTACACCCATTTGACTCACTTACAGAGAGATATCAATACATAGGTTTTAAGATTCTTACTAGTCAGATATATTCTTGGGCGGTGAATAGGGGGTGTTGAGTCCAGTTCACTGAGCAAGGAGTAGGTCTTGTCTCTTACATATTGGGTTTCTGGAACGGTATCTGAGCTAATTTGAAACCCGTGTTTTATGCATCACCCCACCTCACCTTTCCCGTTAAGCAGCCATAGTGTGTTTTCTAAACGTGTGACTCTGTTCTGTTTTGTAATTCAGTTCAAGGGTAGCGGTTTTTACATTCCCTCTATGAGTGATATCTTATGATAAGTGTCTTTTTCTGTGTGACTTATTTCACTTAGAATCGTCATATCTAAATCCACTCATCATGCTGCTACTAGCCTTATGACATTGATTTCATGGCTGAGTGATATTCCATTGTACATAAGGACCGCAACTTCTTTATCCATTCTTCTCTTTCCTGGGATATTTAAGGTGTAGCGAAGTGGAGGTTCTTGTCAACAGCGTAGCCCAAAACTTTGGGGTGCCTGTGGCTTGCTGAGTTTTAGTTTTCCGAATTTATACGCCCATGAGTGGAAGTGCGCTATGCTCTCTAAGCTGAGTTTTTTAGATGTTTCAGGACACACTGTACACTTCTCCAGAGTGGCTGTTGGCAATTTACATCCCGCCCATCAGCGTAGCAAGGCTCCCATTTCTCCATGGCCTGTCCTGCATTTCTGGTTTTGACACTTTATTCAGCATGGCCCTTTTGACCGATGGGAAGCGAGACTTCTTTGTAGCGCTGATTCGCCTTTCCAGGTTGCTTGGTTGGCCAAAAAGGGCGTATGCGTTTTTTCCTGAATATATTCAGGAAAAAACGCATACGCCCTTTTTGGCCAAGGGCATCATTGTCGAGGTTTTGCCGCTTTTCCTGTGCTTTAAAGGCGATTCGAATCTACCTCCTGAAATCTGTTTCCTGCAATTCTGCCTTGCTTTCAAATCCTCTTCGTTGCCTTCCCTCAATATATTTGTGGACGAGAGTTATCATTTCTAAGTCTGCAAGTTTGTGAATTGCAGTGCCCCTGAGCTCCATTCTTCAACTCGCTTTCTTGGGAGCTGGCCGCAAAAGCGCAGGATTGCTTCAGGCCGTATTCTGGTTCCTGGCGGCAGGCTGAGCCTGTGGTTAATTCTTCTTCCTGATGGGAAAATAGAATGACCTGTGCCTGCCCCAACACCTAGAGCTAGTCTCTCATTGGTTCCCCCTCTTCCCGTTCATCCTCAGGACAATTTGCAACCTGTACGGAACAGGAGGATAAAGGTGCTGATTCTCCAAGGAGGGAGATTGCTAGTAAAGCGGCTGGAATGGCGAACCGGAGCACAAGGAGATGAGAAATGAGGTGCGTTTTAGAAACCTTTCCCGATCACACGGTGTACCATCTTCGGGGTTTCTCATGCATGTTTTCAATGTAGGACGATGCCCTTGAATCTGGAGATTTGGGACCCATGGGATGAGTACCACGCCGTATTACTTTAAAGGGTCTGCGTTAGCTCAGCCAACCTCACGAAACCTCTCAGCCCCACGAGTTTCCACCCTTATGTCTCAATCAGCTGTGGGTCTAGATATGGTCAATCCAGGTGGCTTCACAGCCCCTGAACGAATTTTGTAAGAATTTCTCTCTCTTTCACTGTCTTTGTTTCACGGGTTTTTTAAAGTAATTGATTTTTATAATGGGGTTTAGCTGCTTTTCACTGCTGTGTTTATGCCGCTTTACACCCACTTGACTCACTTACAGAGAGATATCAATACATAGGTTTTAAGATTCTTACTAGTCAGATATATTCTTGGGCGGTGAATAGGGGGTGTTGAGTCCAGTTCAATGAGCAAGGAGTAGGTCTTGTCTATTACATATTGGGTTTCTGGAACGGTATCTGAGCTAATTTGAAACCCTTGTTTTATGCATCACCCCACCTCACCTTTCCCGTTAAGCAGCTATAGTGTGTTTTCTAAACGTGTGACTCTGTTCTGTTTTGTAATTCAGTTCAAGGGTAGCGGTTTTGACATTCCCTCTATAAGTGATATCTCATGATAAGTGTCTTTTTCTGTGTGACTTATTTCACTTAGAATCGTCGTACCTAAATCCACTCATCATGCTGCTACTAGCCTTATGACGTTGATTTCATGGCTGAGTGATATTCCATTGTACATAAGGACCACAACTTCTTTATCCATTCTTCTCTTTCCTGGGATATTTAAGGTGTAACGAAGTGGAGGTTCTTGTCAACAGAGCAGCCCAAAACTTTGGGGTGCCTGTGTCTTGCTGATTTTTAGTTTTCCCAATTTATACGCCCATGAGAGGAAGTGCTCTATGGTCTCTAAGCTGAGTTTTTTAGATGTTTCAGGACACACCGTACACTTTTCCAGTGTGGCTGTTGGCAATTTACATCCCGCCCATCAGCGTAGCAAGGCTCCCATTTCTCCAAGGCCTGTCCAGCATTTCTGGTTTTGACACTTTATTCAGCATGGCCCTTTTGACCGATGGGAAGCGAGACTTCTTTGTAGCGCTGATTTGCCTTTCCAGGTTGCTTGGTTGGCCAAAAAGGGCGTATGCGTTTTTTCCTGAATATATTCAGGAAAAAACGCATACGCCCTTTTTGGCCAAGGGCATCATTGTCGAGGTTTTACCGCTTTTCCTGTGCTTTAAAGGCGATTCGAATCTACCTCCTGAAATCTGTTTCCTGCAATTCTGCCTTGCTTTCAAATCCTCTTCGTTGCCTTCCCTCAATATATTTGTGGACGAGAGTTATCATTTCTAAGTCTGCAGGTTTGTGAATTGCAGTGCCCCTGAGCTCCATTCTTCAACTCGCTTTCTTGGGAGCTGGCCGCAAAAGCGCAGGATTGCTTCAGGCCGTATTCTGGTTCCTGGCGGCAGGCTGAGCCTGTGGTTAATTCTTCTTCCTGATGGGAAAATAGAATGACCTGTGCCTGCCCCAACACCTAGAGCTAGTCTCTCATTGGTTCCCCCTCTTCCCGTTCATCCTCAGGACAATTTGAAACCTGTACGGAACAGGAGGATAAAGGTGCTGATTCTCCAAGGAGGGAGATTGCTAGTAAAGCGGCTGGAATGACGAACCGGAGCACAAGGAGATGAGAAATGAGGTGCGTTTTAGAAACCTTTCCCGATCACACGGTGTACCATCTTCGGGGTTTCTCATGCATGTTTTCAATGTAGGACGATGCCCTTGAACCTGGAGATTTGGGACCCATGGGATGGGTACCACGCCGTATTACTTTAAAGGGTCTGCGTTTTCTCACCCAACCTCACCAAACCTCTCAGCCCCAAGAGTGTCCACCCTTATGTCTCAATCAGCTGTGGGTCTAGATATGGTCAATCCAGGTGGCATCACAGCCCCTGAACGAATTTTGTAAGAATTTCTCTCTCTTTCACTGTCTTTGTTTCACGGGTTTTGAAAAGTAATTGATTTTTATAATGGGGTTTAGCTGCTTTTCACTGCTGTGTTTATGCCGCTTTACACCCATTTGACTCACTTACAGAGAGATATCAATACATAGGTTTTAAGATTCTTACTAGTCAGATATATTCTTGGGCGGTGAATAGGGGGTGTTGAGTCCAGTTCACTGAGCAAGGAGTAGGTCTTGTCTATTACATATTGGGTTTCTGGAACGGTATCTGAGCTAATTTGAAACCCGTGTTTTATGCATCACCCCACCTCACCTTTCCCGTTAAGCAGCCATAGTGTGTTTTCTAAACGTGTGACTCTGTTCTGTTTTGTAATTCAGTTCAAGGGTAGCGGTTTTTACATTCCCTCTATGAGTGATATCTTATGATAAGTGTCTTTTTCTGTGTGACTTATTTCACTTAGAATCGTCATATCTAAATCCACTCATCATGCTGCTACTAGCCTTATGACATTGATTTCATGGCTGAGTGATATTCCATTGTACATAAGGACCGCAACTTCTTTATCCATTCTTCTCTTTCCTGGGATATTTAAGGTGTAGCGAAGTGGAGGTTCTTGTCAACAGAGTAGCCCAAAACTTTGGGGTGCCTGTGGCTTGCTGAGTTTTAGTTTTCCGAATTTATACGCCCATGAGTGGAAGTGCGCTATGCTCTCTAAGCTGAGATTTTTAGATGTTTCAGGACACACTGTACACTTCTCCAGAGTGGCTGTTGGCAATTTACATCCCGCCCATCAGCGTAGCAAGGCTCCCATTTCTCCATGGCCTGTCCTGCATTTCTGGTTTTGACACTTTATTCAGCATGGCCCTTTTGACCGATGGGAAGCGAGACTTCTTTGTAGCGCTGATTCGCCTTTCCAGGTTGCTTGGTTGGCCAAAAAGGGCGTATGCGTTTTTTCCTGAATATATTCAGGAAAAAACGCATACGCCCTTTTTGGCCAAGGGCATCATTGTCGAGGTTTTGCCGCTTTTCCTCTGCTTTAAAGGCGATTCGAATCTACCTCCTGAAATCTGTTTCCTGCAATTCTGCCTTGCTTTCAAATCCTCTTCGTTGCCTTCCCTCAATATATTTGTGGACGAGAGTTATCATTTCTAAGTCTGCAGGTTTGTGAATTGCAGTGCCCCTGAGCTCCATTCTTCAACTCGCTTTCTTGGGAGCTGGCCGCAAAAGCGCAGGATTACTTCAGGCCGTATTCTGGTTCCTGGCGGCAGGCTGAGCCTGTGGTTAATTCTTCTTCCTGATGGGAAAATAGAATGACCTGTGCCTGCCCCAACACCTAGAGCTAGTCTCTCATTGGTTCCCCCTCTTCCCGTTCATCCTCAGGACAATTAGCAACCTGTACGGAACAGGAGGATAAAGGTGCTGATTCTCCAAGGAGGGAGATTGCTAGTAAAGCGGCTGGAATGGCGAACCGGAGCACAAGGAGATGAGAAATGAGGTGCGTTTTAGAAACCTTTCCCGATCACACGGTGTACCATCTTCGGGGTTTCTCATGCATGTTTTCAATGTAGGACGATGCCCTTGAACCTGGAGATTTGGGACCCATGGGATGGGTACCACGCCGTATTACTTTAAAGGGTCTGCGTTAGCTCAGCCAACCTCACGAAACCTCTCAGCCCCACGAGTGTCCACCCTTATGTCTCAATCAGCTGTGGGTCTAGATATGGTCAATCCAGGTGGCATCACAGCCCCTGAACGAATTTTGTAAGAATTTCTCTCTCTTTCACTGTCTTTGTTTCACGGGTTTTTTAAAGTAATTGATTTTTATAATGGGGTTTAGCTGCTTTTCACTGCTGTGTTTATGCCGCTTTACACCCACTTGACTCACTTACAGAGAGATATCAATACATAGGTTTTAAGATTCTTACTAGTCAGATATATTCTTGGGCGGTGAATAGGGGGTGTTGAGTCCAGTTCACTGAGCAAGGAGTAGGTCTTGTCTATTACATATTGGGTTTCTGGAACGGTATCTGAGCTAATTTGAAACCCTTGTTTTATGCATCACCCCACCTCACCTTTCCCGTTAAGCAGCCATAGTGTGTTTTCTAAACGTGTGACTCTGTTCTGTTTTGTAATTCAGTTCAAGGGTAGCGGTTTTGACATTCCCTCTATAAGTGATATCTCATGATAAGTGTCTTTTTCTGTGTGACTTATTTCACTTAGAATCGTCGTACCTAAATCCACTCATCATGCTGCTACTAGCCTTATGACGTTGATTTCATGGCTGAGTGATATTCCATTGTACATAAGGACCACAACTTCTTTATCCATTCTTCTCTTTCCTGGGATATTTAAGGTGTAACGAAGTGGAGGTTCTTGTCAACAGAGCAGCCCAAAACTTTGGGGTGCCTGTGTCTTGCTGATTTTTAGTTTTCCCAATTTATACGCCCATGAGAGGAAGTGCCCTATGGTCTCTAAGCTGAGTTTTTTAGATGTTTCAGGACACACCGTACACTTCTCCAGTGTGGCTGTTGGCAATTTACATCCCGCCCATCAGCGTAGCAAGGCTCCCATTTCTCCAAGGCCTGTCCAGCATTTCTGCTTTTGACACTTTATTCAGCATGGCCCTTTTGACCGATGGGAAGCGAGACTTCTTTGTAGCGCTGATTTGCCTTTCCAGGTTGCTTGGTTGGCCAAAAAGGGCGTATGCGTTTTTTCCTGAATATATTCAGGAAAAAACGCATACGCCCTTTTTGGCCAAGGGCATCATTGTCGAGGTTTTACCGCTTTTCCTGTGCTTTAAAGGCGATTCAAATCTACCTCCTGAAATCTGTTTCCTGCAATTCTGCCTTGCTTTCAAATCCTCTTCGTTGCCTTCCCTCAATATATTTGTGGACGAGAGTTATCATTTCTAAGTCTGCAGGTTTGTGAATTGCAGTGCCCCTGAGCTCCATTCTTCAACTCGCTTTCTTGGGAGCTGGCCGCAAAAGCGCAGGATTGCTTCAGGCCGTATTCTGGTTCCTGGCGGCAGGCTGAGCCTGTGGTTAATTCTTCTTCCTGATGGGAAAATAGAATGACCTGTGCCTGCCCCAACACCTAGAGCTAGTCTCTCATTGGTTCCCCCTCTTCCCGTTCATCCTCAGGACAATTAGCAACCTGTACGGAACAGGAGGATAAAGGTGCTGATTCTCCAAGGAGGGAGATTGCTAGTAAAGCGGCTGGAATGGCGAACCAGAGCACAAGGAGATGAGAAATGAGGTGCGTTTTAGAAACCTTTCCCGATCACACGGTGTACCATCTTCGGGGTTTCTCATGCATGTTTTCAATGTAGGACGATGCCCTTGAACCTGGAGATTTGGGACCCATGGGATGGGTACCACGCCGTATTACTTTAAAGGGTCTGCGTTAGCTCAGCCAACCTCACGAAACCTCTCAGCCCCACGAGTGTCCACCCTTATGTCTCAATCAGCTGTGGGTCTAGATATGGTCAATCCAGGTGGCATCACAGCCCCTGAACGAATTTTGTAAGAATTTCTCTCTCTTTCACTGTCTTTGTTTCACGGGTTTTTTAAAGTAATTGATTTTTATAATGGGGTTTAGCTGCTTTTCACTGCTGTGTTTATGCCGCTTTACACCCACTTGACTCACTTACAGAGAGATATCAATACATAGGTTTTAAGATTCTTACTAGTCAGATATATTCTTGGGCGGTGAATAGGGGGTGTTGAGTCCAGTTCACTGAGCAAGGAGTAGGTCTTGTCTATTACATATTGGGTTTCTGGAACGGTATCTGAGCTAATTTGAAACCCTTGTTTTATGCATCACCCCACCTCACCTTTCCCGTTAAGCAGCCATAGTGTGTTTTCTAAACGTGTGACTCTGTTCTGTTTTGTAATTCAGTTCAAGGGTAGCGGTTTTGACATTCCCTCTATAAGTGATATCTCATGATAAGTGTCTTTTTCTGTGTGACTTATTTCACTTAGAATCGTCGTACCTAAATCCACTCATCATGCTGCTACTAGCCTTATGACGTTGATTTCATGGCTGAGTGATATTCCATTGTACATAAGGACCACAACTTCTTTATCCATTCTTCTCTTTCCTGGGATATTTAAGGTGTAACGAAGTGGAGGTTCTTGTCAACAGAGCAGCCCAAAACTTTGGGGTGCCTGTGTCTTGCTGATTTTTAGTTTTCCCAATTTATACGCCCATGAGAGGAAGTGCTCTATGGTCTCTAAGCTGAGTTTTTTAGATGTTTCAGGACACACCGTACACTTTTCCAGTGTGGCTGTTGGCAATTTACATCCCGCCCATCAGCGTAGCAAGGCTCCCATTTCTCCAAGGCCTGTCCAGCATTTCTGGTTTTGACACTTTATTCAGCATGGCCCTTTTGACCGATGGGAAGCGAGACTTCTTTGTAGCGCTGATTTGCCTTTCCAGGTTGCTTGGTTGGCCAAAAAGGGCGTATGCGTTTTTTCCTGAATATATTCAGGAAAAAACGCATACGCCCTTTTTGGCCAAGGGCATCATTGTCGAGGTTTTACCGCTTTTCCTGTGCTTTAAAGGCGATTCGAATCTACCTCCTGAAATCTGTTTCCTGCAATTCTGCCTTGCTTTCAAATCCTCTTCGTTGCCTTCCCTCAATATATTTGTGGACGAGAGTTATCATTTCTAAGTCTGCAGGTTTGTGAATTGCAGTGCCCCTGAGCTCCATTCTTCAACTCGCTTTCTTGGGAGCTGGCCGCAAAAGCGCAGGATTGCTTCAGGCCGTATTCTGGTTCCTGGCGGCAGGCTGAGCCTGTGGTTAATTCTTCTTCCTGATGGGAAAATAGAATGACCTGTGCCTGCCCCAACACCTAGAGCTAGTCTCTCATTGGTTCCCCCTCTTCCCGTTCATCCTCAGGACAATTTGAAACCTGTACGGAACAGGAGGATAAAGGTGCTGATTCTCCAAGGAGGGAGATTGCTAGTAAAGCGGCTGGAATGACGAACCGGAGCACAAGGAGATGAGAAATGAGGTGCGTTTTAGAAACCTTTCCCGATCACACGGTGTACCATCTTCGGGGTTTCTCATGCATGTTTTCAATGTAGGACGATGCCCTTGAACCTGGAGATTTGGGACCCATGGGATGGGTACCACGCCGTATTACTTTAAAGGGTCTGCGTTTTCTCACCCAACCTCACCAAACCTCTCAGCCCCAAGAGTGTCCACCCTTATGTCTCAATCAGCTGTGGGTCTAGATATGGTCAATCCAGGTGGCATCACAGCCCCTGAACGAATTTTGTAAGAATTTCTCTCTCTTTCACTGTCTTTGTTTCACGGGTTTTGAAAAGTAATTGATTTTTATAATGGGGTTTAGCTGCTTTTCACTGCTGTGTTTATGCCGCTTTACACCCATTTGACTCACTTACAGAGAGATATCAATACATAGGTTTTAAGATTCTTACTAGTCAGATATATTCTTGGGCGGTGAATAGGGGGTGTTGAGTCCAGTTCACTGAGCAAGGAGTAGGTCTTGTCTATTACATATTGGGTTTCTGGAACGGTATCTGAGCTAATTTGAAACCCGTGTTTTATGCATCACCCCACCTCACCTTTCCCGTTAAGCAGCCATAGTGTGTTTTCTAAACGTGTGACTCTGTTCTGTTTTGTAATTCAGTTCAAGGGTAGCGGTTTTTACATTCCCTCTATGAGTGATATCTTATGATAAGTGTCTTTTTCTGTGTGACTTATTTCACTTAGAATCGTCATATCTAAATCCACTCATCATGCTGCTACTAGCCTTATGACATTGATTTCATGGCTGAGTGATATTCCATTGTACATAAGGACCGCAACTTCTTTATCCATTCTTCTCTTTCCTGGGATATTTAAGGTGTAGCGAAGTGGAGGTTCTTGTCAACAGAGTAGCCCAAAACTTTGGGGTGCCTGTGGCTTGCTGAGTTTTAGTTTTCCGAATTTATACGCCCATGAGTGGAAGTGCGCTATGCTCTCTAAGCTGAGATTTTTAGATGTTTCAGGACACACTGTACACTTCTCCAGAGTGGCTGTTGGCAATTTACATCCCGCCCATCAGCGTAGCAAGGCTCCCATTTCTCCATGGCCTGTCCTGCATTTCTGGTTTTGACACTTTATTCAGCATGGCCCTTTTGACCGATGGGAAGCGAGACTTCTTTGTAGCGCTGATTCGCCTTTCCAGGTTGCTTGGTTGGCCAAAAAGGGCGTATGCGTTTTTTCCTGAATATATTCAGGAAAAAACGCATACGCCCTTTTTGGCCAAGGGCATCATTGTCGAGGTTTTGCCGCTTTTCCTCTGCTTTAAAGGCGATTCGAATCTACCTCCTGAAATCTGTTTCCTGCAATTCTGCCTTGCTTTCAAATCCTCTTCGTTGCCTTCCCTCAATATATTTGTGGACGAGAGTTATCATTTCTAAGTCTGCAGGTTTGTGAATTGCAGTGCCCCTGAGCTCCATTCTTCAACTCGCTTTCTTGGGAGCTGGCCGCAAAAGCGCAGGATTACTTCAGGCCGTATTCTGGTTCCTGGCGGCAGGCTGAGCCTGTGGTTAATTCTTCTTCCTGATGGGAAAATAGAATGACCTGTGCCTGCCCCAACACCTAGAGCTAGTCTCTCATTGGTTCCCCCTCTTCCCGTTCATCCTCAGGACAATTAGCAACCTGTACGGAACAGGAGGATAAAGGTGCTGATTCTCCAAGGAGGGAGATTGCTAGTAAAGCGGCTGGAATGGCGAACCGGAGCACAAGGAGATGAGAAATGAGGTGCGTTTTAGAAACCTTTCCCGATCACACGGTGTACCATCTTCGGGGTTTCTCATGCATGTTTTCAATGTAGGACGATGCCCTTGAACCTGGAGATTTGGGACCCATGGGATGGGTACCACGCCGTATTACTTTAAAGGGTCTGCGTTAGCTCAGCCAACCTCACGAAACCTCTCAGCCCCACGAGTGTCCACCCTTATGTCTCAATCAGCTGTGGGTCTAGATATGGTCAATCCAGGTGGCATCACAGCCCCTGAACGAATTTTGTAAGAATTTCTCTCTCTTTCACTGTCTTTGTTTCACGGGTTTTTTAAAGTAATTGATTTTTATAATGGGGTTTAGCTGCTTTTCACTGCTGTGTTTATGCCGCTTTACACCCACTTGACTCACTTACAGAGAGATATCAATACATAGGTTTTAAGATTCTTACTAGTCAGATATATTCTTGGGCGGTGAATAGGGGGTGTTGAGTCCAGTTCACTGAGCAAGGAGTAGGTCTTGTCTATTACATATTGGGTTTCTGGAACGGTATCTGAGCTAATTTGAAACCCTTGTTTTATGCATCACCCCACCTCACCTTTCCCGTTAAGCAGCCATAGTGTGTTTTCTAAACGTGTGACTCTGTTCTGTTTTGTAATTCAGTTCAAGGGTAGCGGTTTTGACATTCCCTCTATAAGTGATATCTCATGATAAGTGTCTTTTTCTGTGTGACTTATTTCACTTAGAATCGTCGTACCTAAATCCACTCATCATGCTGCTACTAGCCTTATGACGTTGATTTCATGGCTGAGTGATATTCCATTGTACATAAGGACCACAACTTCTTTATCCATTCTTCTCTTTCCTGGGATATTTAAGGTGTAACGAAGTGGAGGTTCTTGTCAACAGAGCAGCCCAAAACTTTGGGGTGCCTGTGTCTTGCTGATTTTTAGTTTTCCCAATTTATACGCCCATGAGAGGAAGTGCCCTATGGTCTCTAAGCTGAGTTTTTTAGATGTTTCAGGACACACCGTACACTTCTCCAGTGTGGCTGTTGGCAATTTACATCCCGCCCATCAGCGTAGCAAGGCTCCCATTTCTCCAAGGCCTGTCCAGCATTTCTGCTTTTGACACTTTATTCAGCATGGCCCTTTTGACCGATGGGAAGCGAGACTTCTTTGTAGCGCTGATTTGCCTTTCCAGGTTGCTTGGTTGGCCAAAAAGGGCGTATGCGTTTTTTCCTGAATATATTCAGGAAAAAACGCATACGCCCTTTTTGGCCAAGGGCATCATTGTCGAGGTTTTACCGCTTTTCCTGTGCTTTAAAGGCGATTCAAATCTACCTCCTGAAATCTGTTTCCTGCAATTCTGCCTTGCTTTCAAATCCTCTTCGTTGCCTTCCCTCAATATATTTGTGGACGAGAGTTATCATTTCTAAGTCTGCAGGTTTGTGAATTGCAGTGCCCCTGAGCTCCATTCTTCAACTCGCTTTCTTGGGAGCTGGCCGCAAAAGCGCAGGATTGCTTCAGGCCGTATTCTGGTTCCTGGCGGCAGGCTGAGCCTGTGGTTAATTCTTCTTCCTGATGGGAAAATAGAATGACCTGTGCCTGCCCCAACACCTAGAGCTAGTCTCTCATTGGTTCCCCCTCTTCCCGTTCATCCTCAGGACAATTAGCAACCTGTACGGAACAGGAGGATAAAGGTGCTGATTCTCCAAGGAGGGAGATTGCTAGTAAAGCGGCTGGAATGGCGAACCAGAGCACAAGGAGATGAGAAATGAGGTGCGTTTTAGAAACCTTTCCCGATCACACGGTGTACCATCTTCGGGGTTTCTCATGCATGTTTTCAATGTAGGACGATGCCCTTGAACCTGGAGATTTGGGACCCATGGGATGGGTACCACGCCGTATTACTTTAAAGGGTCTGCGTTAGCTCAGCCAACCTCACGAAACCTCTCAGCCCCACGAGTGTCCACCCTTATGTCTCAATCAGCTGTGGGTCTAGATATGGTCAATCCAGGTGGCATCACAGCCCCTGAACGAATTTTGTAAGAATTTCTCTCTCTTTCACTGTCTTTGTTTCACGGGTTTTTTAAAGTAATTGATTTTTATAATGGGGTTTAGCTGCTTTTCACTGCTGTGTTTATGCCGCTTTACACCCACTTGACTCACTTACAGAGAGATATCAATACATAGGTTTTAAGATTCTTACTAGTCAGATATATTCTTGGGCGGTGAATAGGGGGTGTTGAGTCCAGTTCACTGAGCAAGGAGTAGGTCTTGTCTATTACATATTGGGTTTCTGGAACGGTATCTGAGCTAATTTGAAACCCTTGTTTTATGCATCACCCCACCTCACCTTTCCCGTTAAGCAGCCATAGTGTGTTTTCTAAACGTGTGACTCTGTTCTGTTTTGTAATTCAGTTCAAGGGTAGCGGTTTTGACATTCCCTCTATAAGTGATATCTCATGATAAGTGTCTTTTTCTGTGTGACTTATTTCACTTAGAATCGTCGTACCTAAATCCACTCATCATGCTGCTACTAGCCTTATGACGTTGATTTCATGGCTGAGTGATATTCCATTGTACATAAGGACCACAACTTCTTTATCCATTCTTCTCTTTCCTGGGATATTTAAGGTGTAACGAAGTGGAGGTTCTTGTCAACAGAGCAGCCCAAAACTTTGGGGTGCCTGTGTCTTGCTGATTTTTAGTTTTCCCAATTTATACGCCCATGAGAGGAAGTGCCCTATGGTCTCTAAGCTGAGTTTTTTAGATGTTTCAGGACACACCGTACACTTCTCCAGTGTGGCTGTTGGCAATTTACATCCCGCCCATCAGCGTAGCAAGGCTCCCATTTCTCCAAGGCCTGTCCAGCATTTCTGGTTTTGACACTTTATTCAGCATGGCCCTTTTGACCGATGGGAAGCGAGACTTCTTTGTAGCGCTGATTTGCCTTTCCAGGTTGCTTGGTTGGCCAAAAAGGGCGTATGCGTTTTTTCCTGAATATATTCAGGAAAAAACGCATACGCCCTTTTTGGCCAAGGGCATCATCGTCGAGGTTTTGCCGCTTTTCCTGTGCTTTAAAGGCGATTCGAATCTACCTCCTGAAATCTGTTTCCTGCAATTCTGCCTTGCTTTCAAATCCTCTTCGTTGCCTTCCCTCAATATATTTGTGGACGAGAGTTATCATTTCTAAGTCTGCAGGTTTGTGAATTGCAGTGCCCCTGAGCTCCATTCTTCAACTCGCTTTCTTGGGAGCTGGCCGCAAAAGCGCAGGATTGCTTCAGGCCGTATTCTGGTTCCTGGCGGCAGGCTGAGCCTGTGGTTAATTCTTCTTCCTGATGGGAAAATAGAATGACCTGTGCCTGCCCCAACACCTAGAGCTAGTCTCTCATTGGTTCCCCCTCTTCCCGTTCATCCTCAGGACAATTAGCAACCTGTACGGAACAGGAGGATAAAGGTGCTGATTCTCCAAGGAGGGAGATTGCTAGTAAAGCGGCTGGAATGGTGAACCGGAGCACAAGGAGATGAGAAATGAGGTGCGTTTTAGAAACCTTTCCCGATCACACGGTGTACCATCTTCGGGGTTTCTCATGCATGTTTTCAATGTAGGACGATGCCCTTGAACCTGGAGATTTGGGACCCATGGGATGGGTACCACGCCGTATTACTTTAAAGGGTCTGCGTTTTCTCACCCAACCTCACCAAACCTCTCAGCCTCAAGAGTGTCCACCCTTATGTCTCAATCAGCTGTGGGTCTAGATATGGTCAATCCAGGTGGCATCACAGCCCCTGAACGAATTTTGTAAGAATTTCTCTCTCTTTCACTGTCTTTGTTTCACGGGTTTTGAAACGTAATTGATTTTTATAATGGGGTTTAGCTGCTTTTCACTGCTGTGTTTATGCCGCTTTACACCCATTTGACTCACTTACAGAGAGATATCAATACATAGGTTTTAAGATTCTTACTAGTCAGATATATTCTTGGGCGGTGAATAGGGGGTGTTGAGTCCAGTTCACTGAGCAAGGAGTAGGTCTTGTCTATTACATATTGGGTTTCTGGAACGGTATCTGAGCTAATTTGAAACCCGTGTTTTATGCATCACCCCACCTCACCTTTCCCGTTAAGCAGCCATAGTGTGTTTTCTAAACGTGTGACTCTGTTCTGTTTTGTAATTCAGTTCAAGGGTAGCGGTTTTTACATTCCCTCTATGAGTGATATCTTATGATAAGTGTCTTTTTCTGTGTGACTTATTTCACTTAGAATCGTCATATCTAAATCCACTCATCATGCTGCTACTAGCCTTATGACATTGATTTCATGGCTGAGTGATATTCCATTGTACATAAGGACCGCAACTTCTTTATCCATTCTTCTCTTTCCTGGGATATTTAAGGTGTAGCGAAGTGGAGGTTCTTGTCAACAGAGTAGCCCAAAACTTTGGGGTGCCTGTGGCTTGCTGAGTTTTAGTTTTCCGAATTTATACGCCCATGAGTGGAAGTGCGCTATGCTCTCTAAGCTGAGTTTTTTAGATGTTTCAGGACACACTGTACACTTCTCCAGAGTGGCTGTTGGCAATTTACATCCCGCCCATCAGCGTAGCAAGGCTCCCATTTCTCCATGGCCTGTCCTGCATTTCTGGTTTTGACACTTTATTCAGCATGGCCCTTTTGACCGATGGGAAGCGAGACTTCTTTGTAGCGCTGATTCGCCTTTCCAGGTTGCTTGGTTGGCCAAAAAGGGCGTATGCGTTTTTTCCTGAATATATTCAGGAAAAAACGCATACGCCCTTTTTGGCCAAGGGCATCATTGTCGAGGTTTTGCCGCTTTTCCTCTGCTTTAAAGGCGATTCGAATCTACCTCCTGAAATCTGTTTCCTGCAATTCTGCCTTGCTTTCAAATCCTCTTCGTTGCCTTCCCTCAATATATTTGTGGACGAGAGTTATCATTTCTAAGTCTGCAGGTTTGTGAATTGCAGTGCCCCTGAGCTCCATTCTTCAACTCGCTTTCTTGGGAGCTGGCCGCAAAAGCGCAGGATTGCTTCAGGCCGTATTCTGGTTCCTGGCGGCAGGCTGAGCCTGTGGTTAATTCTTCTTCCTGATGGGAAAATAGAATGACCTGTGCCTGCCCCAACACCTAGAGCTAGTCTCTCATTGGTTCCCCCTCTTCCCGTTCATCCTCAGGACAATTAGCAACCTGTACGGAACAGGAGGATAAAGGTGCTGATTCTCCAAGGAGGGAGATTGCTAGTAAAGCGGCTGGAATGGCGAACCGGAGCACAAGGAGATGAGAAATTAGGTGCGTTTTAGAAACCTTTCCCGATCACACGGTGTACCATCTTCGGGGTTTCTCATGCATGTTTTCAATGTAGGACGATGCCCTTGAACCTGGAGATTTGGGACCCATGGGATGGGTACCACGCCGTATTACTTTAAAGGGTCTGCGTTAGCTCAGCCAACCTCACGAAACCTCTCAGCCCCACGAGTGTCCACCCTTATGTCTCAATCAGCTCTGGGTCTAGATATGGTCAATCCAGGTGGCATCACAGCCCCTGAACGAATTTTGTAAGAATTTCTCTCTCTTTCACTGTCTTTGTTTCACGGGTTTTTTAAAGTAATTGATTTTTATAATGGGGTTTAGCTGCTTTTCACTGCTGTGTTTATGCCGCTTTACACCCACTTGACTCACTTACAGAGAGATATCAATACAAAGGTTTTAAGATTCTTACTAGTCAGATATATTCTTGGGCGGTGAATAGGGGGTGTTGAGTCCAGTTCACTGAGCAAGGAGTAGGTCTTGTCTATTACATATTGGGTTTCTGGAACGGTATCTGAGCTAATTTGAAACCCTTGTTTTATGCATCACCCCACCTCACCTTTCCCGTTAAGCAGCCATAGTGTGTTTTCTAAACGTGTGACTCTGTTCTGTTTTGTAATTCAGTTCAAGGGTAGCGGTTTTGACATTCCCTCTATAAGTGATATCTCATGATAAGTGTCTTTTTCTGTGTGACTTATTTCACTTAGAATCGTCGTGCCTAAATCCACTCATCATGCTGCTACTAGCCTTATGACGTTGATTTCATGGCTGAGTGATATTCCATTGTACATAAGGACCACAACTTCTTTATCCATTCTTCTCTTTCCTGGGATATTTAAGGTGTAACGAAGTGGAGGTTCTTGTCAACAGAGCAGCCCAAAACTTTGGGGTGCCTGTGTCTTGCTGATTTTTAGTTTTCCCAATTTATACGCCCATGAGAGGAAGTGCCCTATGGTCTCTAAGCTGAGTTTTTTAGATGTTTCAGGACACACCGTACACTTCTCCAGTGTGGCTGTTGGCAATTTACATCCCGCCCATCAGCGTAGCAAGGCTCCCATTTCTCCAAGGCCTGTCCAGCATTTCTGCTTTTGACACTTTATTCAGCATGGCCCTTTTGACCGATGGGAAGCGAGACTTCTTTGTAGCGCTGATTTGCCTTTCCAGGTTGCTTGGTTGGCCAAAAAGGGCGTATGCGTTTTTTCCTGAATATATTCAGGAAAAAACGCATACGCCCTTTTTGGCCAAGGGCATCATTGTCGAGGTTTTACCGCTTTTCCTGTGCTTTAAAGGCGATTCAAATCTACCTCCTGAAATCTGTTTCCTGCAATTCTGCCTTGCTTTCAAATCCTCTTCGTTGCCTTCCCTCAATATATTTGTGGACGAGAGTTATCATTTCTAAGTCTGCAGGTTTGTGAATTGCAGTGCCCCTGAGCTCCATTCTTCAACTCGCTTTCTTGGGAGCTGGCCGCAAAAGCGCAGGATTGCTTCAGGCCGTATTCTGGTTCCTGGCGGCAGGCTGAGCCTGTGGTTAATTCTTCTTCCTGATGGGAAAATAGAATGACCTGTGCCTGCCCCAACACCTAGAGCTAGTCTCTCATTGGTTCCCCCTCTTCCCGTTCATCCTCAGGACAATTAGCAACCTGTACGGAACAGGAGGATAAAGGTGCTGATTCTCCAAGGAGGGAGATTGCTAGTAAAGCGGCTGGAATGGTGAACCGGAGCACAAGGAGATGAGAAATGAGGTGCGTTTTAGAAACCTTTCCCGATCACACGGTGTACCATCTTCGGGGTTTCTCATGCATGTTTTCAATGTAGGACGATGCCCTTGAACCTGGAGATTTGGGACCCATGGGATGGGTACCACGCCGTATTACTTTAAAGGGTCTGCGTTTTCTCACCCAACCTCACCAAACCTCTCAGCCTCAAGAGTGTCCACCCTTATGTCTCAATCAGCTGTGGGTCTAGATATGGTCAATCCAGGTGGCATCACAGCCCCTGAACGAATTTTGTAAGAATTTCTCTCTCTTTCACTGTCTTTGTTTCACGGGTTTTGAAACGTAATTGATTTTTATAATGGGGTTTAGCTGCTTTTCACTGCTGTGTTTATGCCGCTTTACACCCATTTGACTCACTTACAGAGAGATATCAATACATAGGTTTTAAGATTCTTACTAGTCAGATATATTCTTGGGCGGTGAATAGGGGGTGTTGAGTCCAGTTCACTGAGCAAGGAGTAGGTCTTGTCTATTACATATTGGGTTTCTGGAACGGTATCTGAGCTAATTTGAAACCCGTGTTTTATGCATCACCCCACCTCACCTTTCCCGTTAAGCAGCCATAGTGTGTTTTCTAAACGTGTGACTCTGTTCTGTTTTGTAATTCAGTTCAAGGGTAGCGGTTTTTACATTCCCTCTATGAGTGATATCTTATGATAAGTGTCTTTTTCTGTGTGACTTATTTCACTTAGAATCGTCATATCTAAATCCACTCATCATGCTGCTACTAGCCTTATGACATTGATTTCATGGCTGAGTGATATTCCATTGTACATAAGGACCGCAACTTCTTTATCCATTCTTCTCTTTCCTGGGATATTTAAGGTGTAGCGAAGTGGAGGTTCTTGTCAACAGAGTAGCCCAAAACTTTGGGGTGCCTGTGGCTTGCTGAGTTTTAGTTTTCCGAATTTATACGCCCATGAGTGGAAGTGCGCTATGCTCTCTAAGCTGAGTTTTTTAGATGTTTCAGGACACACTGTACACTTCTCCAGAGTGGCTGTTGGCAATTTACATCCCGCCCATCAGCGTAGCAAGGCTCCCATTTCTCCATGGCCTGTCCTGCATTTCTGGTTTTGACACTTTATTCAGCATGGCCCTTTTGACCGATGGGAAGCGAGACTTCTTTGTAGCGCTGATTCGCCTTTCCAGGTTGCTTGGTTGGCCAAAAAGGGCGTATGCGTTTTTTCCTGAATATATTCAGGAAAAAACGCATACGCCCTTTTTGGCCAAGGGCATCATTGTCGAGGTTTTGCCGCTTTTCCTGTGCTTTAAAGGCGATTCGAATCTACCTCCTGAAATCTGTTTCCTGCAATTCTGCCTTGCTTTCAAATCCTCTTCGTTGCCTTCCCTCAATATATTTGTGGACGAGAGTTATCATTTCTAAGTCTGCAGGTTTGTGAATTGCAGTGCCCCTGAGCTCCATTCTTCAACTCGCTTTCTTGGGAGCTGGCCGCAAAAGCGCAGGATTGCTTCAGGCCGTATTCTGGTTCCTGGCGGCAGGCTGAGCCTGTGGTTAATTCTTCTTCCTGATGGGAAAATAGAATGACCTGTGCCTGCCCCAACACCTAGAGCTAGTCTCTCATTGGTTCCCCCTCTTCCCGTTCATCCTCAGGACAATTAGCAACCTGTACGGAACAGGAGGATAAAGGTGCTGATTCTCCAAGGAGGGAGATTGCTAGTAAAGCGGCTGGAATGGCGAACCGGAGCACAAGGAGATGAGAAATTAGGTGCGTTTTAGAAACCTTTCCCGATCACACGGTGTACCATCTTCGGGGTTTCTCATGCATGTTTTCAATGTAGGACGATGCCCTTGAACCTGGAGATTTGGGACCCATGGGATGGGTACCACGCCGTATTACTTTAAAGGGTCTGCGTTAGCTCAGCCAACCTCACGAAACCTCTCAGCCCCACGAGTGTCCACCCTTATGTCTCAATCAGCTCTGGGTCTAGATATGGTCAATCCAGGTGGCATCACAGCCCCTGAACGAATTTTGTAAGAATTTCTCTCTCTTTCACTGTCTTTGTTTCACGGGTTTTTTAAAGTAATTGATTTTTATAATGGGGTTTAGCTGCTTTTCACTGCTGTGTTTATGCCGCTTTACACCCACTTGACTCACTTACAGAGAGATATCAATACAAAGGTTTTAAGATTCTTACTAGTCAGATATATTCTTGGGCGGTGAATAGGGGGTGTTGAGTCCAGTTCACTGAGCAAGGAGTAGGTCTTGTCTATTACATATTGGGTTTCTGGAACGGTATCTGAGCTAATTTGAAACCCTTGTTTTATGCATCACCCCACCTCACCTTTCCCGTTAAGCAGCCATAGTGTGTTTTCTAAACGTGTGACTCTGTTCTGTTTTGTAATTCAGTTCAAGGGTAGCGGTTTTGACATTCCCTCTATAAGTGATATCTCATGATAAGTGTCTTTTTCTGTGTGACTTATTTCACTTAGAATCGTCGTGCCTAAATCCACTCATCATGCTGCTACTAGCCTTATGACGTTGATTTCATGGCTGAGTGATATTCCATTGTACATAAGGACCACAACTTCTTTATCCATTCTTCTCTTTCCTGGGATATTTAAGGTGTAACGAAGTGGAGGTTCTTGTCAACAGAGCAGCCCAAAACTTTGGGGTGCCTGTGTCTTGCTGATTTTTAGTTTTCCCAATTTATACGCCCATGAGAGGAAGTGCCCTATGGTCTCTAAGCTGAGTTTTTTAGATGTTTCAGGACACACCGTACACTTCTCCAGTGTGGCTGTTGGCAATTTACATCCCGCCCATCCGCGTAGCAAGGCTCCCATTTCTCCAAGGCCTGTCCAGCATTTCTGGTTTTGACACTTTATTCAGCATGGCCCTTTTGACCGATGGGAAGCGAGACTTCTTTGTAGCGCTGATTTGCCTTTCCAGGTTGCTTGGTTGGCCAAAAAGGGCGTATGCGTTTTTTCCTGAATATATTCAGGAAAAAACGCATACGCCCTTTTTGGCCAAGGGCATCATTGTCGAGGTTTTGCCGCTTTTCCTCTGCTTTAAAGGCGATTCGAATCTACCTCCTGAAATCTGTTTCCTGCAATTCTGCCTTGCTTTCAAATCCTCTTCGTTGCCTTCCCTCAATATATTTGTGGACGAGAGTTATCATTTCTAAGTCTGCAGGTTTGTGAATTGCAGTGCCCCTGAGCTCCATTCTTCAACTCGCTTTCTTGGGAGCTGGCCGCAAAAGCGCAGGATTACTTCAGGCCGTATTCTGGTTCCTGGCGGCAGGCTGAGCCTGTGGTTAATTCTTCTTCCTGATGGGAAAATAGAATGACCTGTGCCTGCCCCAACACCTAGAGCTAGTCTCTCATTGGTTCCCCCTCTTCCCGTTCATCCTCAGGACAATTTGCAACCTGTACGGAACAGGAGGATAAAGGTGCTGATTCTCCAAGGAGGGAGATTGCTAGTAAAGCGGCTGGAATGACGAACCGGAGCACAAGGAGATGAGAAATGAGGTGCGTTTTAGAAACCTTTCCCGATCACACGGTGTACCATCTTCGGGGTTTCTCATGCATGTTTTCAATGTAGGACGATGCCCTTGAACCTGGAGATTTGGGACCCATGGGATGGGTACCACGCCGTATTACTTTAAAGGGTCTGCGTTTTCTCACCCAACCTCACCAAACCTCTCAGCCCCAAGAGTGTCCACCCTTATGTCTCAATCAGCTGTGGGTCTAGATATGGTCAATCCAGGTGGCATCACAGCCCCTGAACGAATTTTGTAAGAATTTCTCTCTCTTTCACTGTCTTTGTTTCACGGGTTTTTTAAAGTAATTGATTTTTATAATGGGGTTTAGCTGCTTTTCACTGCTGTGTTTATGCCGCTTTACACCCATTTGACTCACTTACAGAGAGATATCAATACATAGGTTTTAAGATTCTTACTAGTCAGATATATTCTTGGGCGGTGAATAGGGGGTGTTGAGTCCAGTTCACTGAGCAAGGAGTAGGTCTTGTCTCTTACATATTGGGTTTCTGGAACGGTATCTGAGCTAATTTGAAACCCGTGTTTTATGCATCACCCCACCTCACCTTTCCCGTTAAGCAGCCATAGTGTGTTTTCTAAACGTGTGACTCTGTTCTGTTTTGTAATTCAGTTCAAGGGTAGCGGTTTTTACATTCCCTCTATGAGTGATATCTTATGATAAGTGTCTTTTTCTGTGTGACTTATTTCACTTAGAATCGTCATATCTAAATCCACTCATCATGCTGCTACTAGCCTTATGACATTGATTTCATGGCTGAGTGATATTCCATTGTACATAAGGACCGCAACTTCTTTATCCATTCTTCTCTTTCCTGGGATATTTAAGGTGTAGCGAAGTGGAGGTTCTTGTCAACAGAGTAGCCCAAAACTTTGGGGTGCCTGTGGCTTGCTGAGTTTTAGTTTTCCGAATTTATACGCCCATGAGTGGAAGTGCGCTATGCTCTCTAAGCTGAGTTTTTTAGATGTTTCAGGACACACTGTACACTTCTCCAGAGTGGCTGTTGGCAATTTACATCCCGCCCATCAGCGTAGCAAGGCTCCCATTTCTCCATGGCCTGTCCTGCATTTCTGGTTTTGACACTTTATTCAGCATGGCCCTTTTGACCGATGGGAAGCGAGACTTCTTTGTAGCGCTGATTCGCCTTTCCAGGTTGCTTGGTTGGCCAAAAAGGGCGTATGCGTTTTTTCCTGAATATATTCAGGAAAAAACGCATACGCCCTTTTTGGCCAAGGGCATCATTGTCGAGGTTTTGCTGCTTTTCCTGTGCTTTAAAGGCGATTCGAATCTACCTCCTGAAATCTGTTTCCTGCAATTCTGCCTTGCTTTCAAATCCTCTTCGTTGCCTTCCCTCAATATATTTGTGGACGAGAGTTATCATTTCTAAGTCTGCAAGTTTGTGAATTGCAGTGCCCCTGAGCTCCATTCTTCAACTCGCTTTCTTGGGAGCTGGCCGCAAAAGCGCAGGATTGCTTCAGGCCGTATTCTGGTTCCTGGCGGCAGGCTGAGCCTGTGGTTAATTCTTCTTCCTGATGGGAAAATAGAATGACCTGTGCCTGCCCCAACACCTAGAGCTAGTCTCTCATTGGTTCCCCCTCTTCCCGTTCATCCTCAGGACAATTTGCAACCTGTACGGAACAGGAGGATAAAGGTGCTGATTCTCCAAGGAGGGAGATTGCTAGTAAAGCGGCTGGAATGGCGAACCGGAGCACAAGGAGATGAGAAATGAGGTGCGTTTTAGAAACCTTTCCCGATCACACGGTGTACCATCTTCGGGGTTTCTCATGCATGTTTTCAATGTAGGACGATGCCCTTGAATCTGGAGATTTGGGACCCATGGGATGAGTACCACGCCGTATTACTTTAAAGGGTCTGCGTTAGCTCAGCCAACCTCACCAAACCTCTCAGCCCCACGAGTGTCCACCCTTATGTCTCAATCAGCTGTGGGTCTAGATATGGTCAATCCAGGTGGCATCACAGCCCCTGAACGAATTTTGTAAGAATTTCTCTCTCTTTCACTGTCTTTGTTTCACGGGTTTTTTAAAGTAATTGATTTTTATAATGGGGTTTAGCTGCTTTTCACTGCTGTGTTTATGCCGCTTTACACCCACTTGACTCACTTACAGAGAGATATCAATACATAGGTTTTAAGATTCTTACTAGTCAGATATATTCTTGGGCGGTGAATAGGGGGTGTTGAGTCCAGTTCACTGAGCAAGGAGTAGGTCTTGTCTATTACATATTGGGTTTCTGGAACGGTATCTGAGCTAATTTGAAACCCTTGTTTTATGCATCACTCCACCTCACCTTTCCCGTTAAGCAGCCATAGTGTGTTTTCTAAACGTGTGACTCTGTTCTGTTTTGTAATTCAGTTCAAGGGTAGCGGTTTTGACATTCCCTCTATAAGTGATATCTCATGATAAGTGTCTTTTTCTGTGTGACTTATTTCACTTAGAATCGTCGTACCTAAATCCACTCATCATGCTGCTACTAGCCTTATGACGTTGATTTCATGGCTGAGTGATATTCCATTGTACATAAGGACCACAACTTCTTTATCCATTCTTCTCTTTCCTGGGATATTTAAGGTGTAACGAAGTGGAGGTTCTTGTCAACAGAGCAGCCCAAAACTTTGGGGTGCCTGTGTCTTGCTGATTTTTAGTTTTCCCAATTTATACGCCCATGAGAGGAAGTGCCCTATGGTCTCTAAGCTGAGTTTTTTAGATGTTTCAGGACACACCGTACACTTCTCCAGTGTGGCTGTTGGCAATTTACATCCCGCCCATCAGCGTAGCAAGGCTCCCATTTCTCCAAGGCCTGTCCAGCATTTCTGCTTTTGACACTTTATTCAGCATGGCCCTTTTGACCGATGGGAAGCGAGACTTCTTTGTAGCGCTGATTTGCCTTTCCAGGTTGCTTGGTTGGCCAAAAAGGGCGTATGCGTTTTTTCCTGAATATATTCAGGAAAAAACGCATACGCCCTTTTTGGCCAAGGGCATCATTGTCGAGGTTTTACCGCTTTTCCTGTGCTTTAAAGGCGATTCAAATCTACCTCCTGAAATCTGTTTCCTGCAATTCTGCCTTGCTTTCAAATCCTCTTCGTTGCCTTCCCTCAATATATTTGTGGACGAGAGTTATCATTTCTAAGTCTGCAGGTTTGTGAATTGCAGTGCCCCTGAGCTCCATTCTTCAACTCGCTTTCTTGGGAGCTGGCCGCAAAAGCGCAGGATTGCTTCAGGCCGTATTCTGGTTCCTGGCGGCAGGCTGAGCCTGTGGTTAATTCTTCTTCCTGATGGGAAAATAGAATGACCTGTGCCTGCCCCAACACCTAGAGCTAGTCTCTCATTGGTTCCCCCTCTTCCCGTTCATCCTCAGGACAATTAGCAACCTGTACGGAACAGGAGGATAAAGGTGCTGATTCTCCAAGGAGGGAGATTGCTAGTAAAGCGGCTGGAATGGCGAACCAGAGCACAAGGAGATGAGAAATGAGGTGCGTTTTAGAAACCTTTCCCGATCACACGGTGTACCATCTTCGGGGTTTCTCATGCATGTTTTCAATGTAGGACGATGCCCTTGAACCTGGAGATTTGGGACCCATGGGATGGGTACCACGCCGTATTACTTTAAAGGGTCTGCGTTAGCTCAGCCAACCTCACCAAACCTCTCAGCCCCACGAGTGTCCACCCTTATGTCTCAATCAGCTGTGGGTCTAGATATGGTCAATCCAGGTGGCATCACAGCCCCTGAACGAATTTTGTAAGAATTTCTCTCTCTTTCACTGTCTTTGTTTCACGGGTTTTTTAAAGTAATTGATTTTTATAATGGGGTTTAGCTGCTTTTCACTGCTGTGTTTATGCCGCTTTACACCCACTTGACTCACTTACAGAGAGATATCAATACATAGGTTTTAAGATTCTTACTAGTCAGATATATTCTTGGGCGGTGAATAGGGGGTGTTGAGTCCAGTTCACTGAGCAAGGAGTAGGTCTTGTCTATTACATATTGGGTTTCTGGAACGGTATCTGAGCTAATTTGAAACCCTTGTTTTATGCATCACCCCACCTCACCTTTCCCGTTAAGCAGCCATAGTGTGTTTTCTAAACGTGTGACTCTGTTCTGTTTTGTAATTCAGTTCAAGGGTAGCGGTTTTGACATTCCCTCTATAAGTGATATCTCATGATAAGTGTCTTTTTCTGTGTGACTTATTTCACTTAGAATCGTCGTACCTAAATCCACTCATCATGCTGCTACTAGCCTTATGACGTTGATTTCATGGCTGAGTGATATTCCATTGTACATAAGGACCACAACTTCTTTATCCATTCTTCTCTTTCCTGGGATATTTAAGGTGTAACGAAGTGGAGGTTCTTGTCAACAGAGCAGCCCAAAACTTTGGGGTGCCTGTGTCTTGCTGATTTTTAGTTTTCCCAATTTATACGCCCATGAGAGGAAGTGCCCTATGGTCTCTAAGCTGAGTTTTTTAGATGTTTCAGGACACACCGTACACTTCTCCAGTGTGGCTGTTGGCAATTTACATCCCGCCCATCAGCGTAGCAAGGCTCCCATTTCTCCAAGGCCTGTCCAGCATTTCTGGTTTTGACACTTTATTCAGCATGGCCCTTTTGACCGATGGGAAGCGAGACTTCTTTGTAGCGCTGATTCGCCTTTCCAGGTTGCTTGGTTGGCCAAAAAGGGCGTATGCGTTTTTTCCTGAATATATTCAGGAAAAAACGCATACGCCCTTTTTGGCCAAGGGCATCATCGTCGAGGTTTTGCCGCTTTTCCTGTGCTTTAAAGGCGATTCGAATCTACCTCCTGAAATCTGTTTCCTGCAATTCTGCCTTGCTTTCAAATCCTCTTCGTTGCCTTCCCTCAATATATTTGTGGACGAGAGTTATCATTTCTAAGTCTGCAGGTTTGTGAATTGCAGTGCCCCTGAGCTCCATTCTTCAACTCGCTTTCTTGGGAGCTGGCCGCAAAAGCGCAGGATTGCTTCAGGCCGTATTCTGGTTCCTGGCGGCAGGCTGAGCCTGTGGTTAATTCTTCTTCCTGATGGGAAAATAGAATGACCTGTGCCTGCCCCAACACCTAGAGCTAGTCTCTCATTGGTTCCCCCTCTTCCCGTTCATCCTCAGGACAATTAGCAACCTGTACGGAACAGGAGGATAAAGGTGCTGATTCTCCAAGGAGGGAGATTGCTAGTAAAGCGGCTGGAATGGTGAATCGGAGCACAAGGAGATGAGAAATGAGGTGCGTTTTAGAAACCTTTCCCGATCACACGGTGTACCATCTTCGGGGTTTCTCATGCATGTTTTCAATGTAGGACGATGCCCTTGAACCTGGAGATTTGGGACCCATGGGATGGGTACCACGCCGTATTACTTTAAAGGGTCTGCGTTTTCTCACCCAACCTCACCAAACCTCTCAGCCTCAAGAGTGTCCACCCTTATGTCTCAATCAGCTGTGGGTCTAGATATGGTCAATCCAGGTGGCATCACAGCCCCTGAACGAATTTTGTAAGAATTTCTCTCTCTTTCACTGTCTTTGTTTCACGGGTTTTGAAACGTAATTGATTTTTATAATGGGGTTTAGCTGCTTTTCACTGCTGTGTTTATGCCGCTTTACACCCATTTGACTCACTTACAGAGAGATATCAATACATAGGTTTTAAGATTCTTACTAGTCAGATATATTCTTGGGCGGTGAATAGGGGGTGTTGAGTCCAGTTCACTGAGCAAGGAGTAGGTCTTGTCTATTACATATTGGGTTTCTGGAACGGTATCTGAGCTAATTTGAAACCCGTGTTTTATGCATCACCCCACCTCACCTTTCCCGTTAAGCAGCCATAGTGTGTTTTCTAAACGTGTGACTCTGTTCTGTTTTGTAATTCAGTTCAAGGGTAGCGGTTTTTACATTCCCTCTATGAGTGATATCTTATGATAAGTGTCTTTTTCTGTGTGACTTATTTCACTTAGAATCGTCATATCTAAATCCACTCATCATGCTGCTACTAGCCTTATGACATTGATTTCATGGCTGAGTGATATTCCATTGTACATAAGGACCGCAACTTCTTTATCCATTCTTCTCTTTCCTGGGATATTTAAGGTGTAGCGAAGTGGAGGTTCTTGTCAACAGAGTAGCCCAAAACTTTGGGGTGCCTGTGGCTTGCTGAGTTTTAGTTTTCCGAATTTATACGCCCATGAGTGGAAGTGCGCTATGCTCTCTAAGCTGAGTTTTTTAGATGTTTCAGGACACACTGTACACTTCTCCAGAGTGGCTGTTGGCAATTTACATCCCGCCCATCAGCGTAGCAAGGCTCCCATTTCTCCATGGCCTGTCCTGCATTTCTGGTTTTGACACTTTATTCAGCATGGCCCTTTTGACCGATGGGAAGCGAGACTTCTTTGTAGCGCTGATTCGCCTTTCCAGGTTGCTTGGTTGGCCAAAAAGGGCGTATGCGTTTTTTCCTGAATATATTCAGGAAAAAACGCATACGCCCTTTTTGGCCAAGGGCATCATTGTCGAGGTTTTGCCGCTTTTCCTCTGCTTTAAAGGCGATTCGAATCTACCTCCTGAAATCTGTTTCCTGCAATTCTGCCTTGCTTTCAAATCCTCTTCGTTGCCTTCCCTCAATATATTTGTGGACGAGAGTTATCATTTCTAAGTCTGCAGGTTTGTGAATTGCAGTGCCCCTGAGCTCCATTCTTCAACTCGCTTTCTTGGGAGCTGGCCGCAAAAGCGCAGGATTGCTTCAGGCCGTATTCTGGTTCCTGGCGGCAGGCTGAGCCTGTGGTTAATTCTTCTTCCTGATGGGAAAATAGAATGACCTGTGCCTGCCCCAACACCTAGAGCTAGTCTCTCATTGGTTCCCCCTCTTCCCGTTCATCCTCAGGACAATTAGCAACCTGTACGGAACAGGAGGATAAAGGTGCTGATTCTCCAAGGAGGGAGATTGCTAGTAAAGCGGCTGGAATGGCGAACCGGAGCACAAGGAGATGAGAAATTAGGTGCGTTTTAGAAACCTTTCCCGATCACACGGTGTACCATCTTCGGGGTTTCTCATGCATGTTTTCAATGTAGGACGATGCCCTTGAACCTGGAGATTTGGGACCCATGGGATGGGTACCACGCCGTATTACTTTAAAGGGTCTGCGTTAGCTCAGCCAACCTCACGAAACCTCTCAGCCCCACGAGTGTCCACCCTTATGTCTCAATCAGCTGTGGGTCTAGATATGGTCAATCCAGGTGGCATCACAGCCCCTGAACGAATTTTGTAAGAATTTCTCTCTCTTTCACTGTCTTTGTTTCACGGGTTTTTTAAAGTAATTGATTTTTATAATGGGGTTTAGCTGCTTTTCACTGCTGTGTTTATGCCGCTTTACACCCACTTGACTCACTTACAGAGAGATATCAATACAAAGGTTTTAAGATTCTTACTAGTCAGATATATTCTTGGGCGGTGAATAGGGGGTGTTGAGTCCAGTTCACTGAGCAAGGAGTAGGTCTTGTCTATTACATATTGGGTTTCTGGAACGGTATCTGAGCTAATTTGAAACCCTTGTTTTATGCATCACCCCACCTCACCTTTCCCGTTAAGCAGCCATAGTGTGTTTTCTAAACGTGTGACTCTGTTCTGTTTTGTAATTCAGTTCAAGGGTAGCGGTTTTGACATTCCCTCTATAAGTGATATCTCATGATAAGTGTCTTTTTCTGTGTGACTTATTTCACTTAGAATCGTCGTGCCTAAATCCACTCATCATGCTGCTACTAGCCTTATGACGTTGATTTCATGGCTGAATGATATTCCATTGTACATAAGGACCACAACTTCTTTATCCATTCTTCTCTTTCCTGGGATATTTAAGGTGTAACGAAGTGGAGGTTCTTGTCAACAGAGCAGCCCAAAACTTTGGGGTGCCTGTGTCTTGCTGATTTTTAGTTTTCCCAATTTATACGCCCATGAGAGGAAGTGCCCTATGGTCTCTAAGCTGAGTTTTTTAGATGTTTCAGGACACACCGTACACTTCTCCAGTGTGGCTGTTGGCAATTTACATCCCGCCCATCAGCGTAGCAAGGCTCCCATTTCTCCAAGGCCTGTCCAGCATTTCTGCTTTTGACACTTTATTCAGCATGGCCCTTTTGACCGATGGGAAGCGAGACTTCTTTGTAGCGCTGATTTGCCTTTCCAGGTTGCTTGGTTGGCCAAAAAGGGCGTATGCGTTTTTTCCTGAATATATTCAGGAAAAAACGCATACGCCCTTTTTGGCCAAGGGCATCATTGTCGAGGTTTTACCGCTTTTCCTGTGCTTTAAAGGCGATTCGAATCTACCTCCTGAAATCTGTTTCCTGCAATTCTGCCTTGCTTTCAAATCCTCTTCGTTGCCTTCCCTCAATATATTTGTGGACGAGAGTTATCATTTCTAAGTCTGCAGGTTTGTGAATTGCAGTGCCCCTGAGCTCCATTCTTCAACTCGCTTTCTTGGGAGCTGGCCGCAAAAGCGCAGGATTACTTCAGGCCGTATTCTGGTTCCTGGCGGCAGGCTGAGCCTGTGGTTAATTCTTCTTCCTGATGGGAAAATAGAATGACCTGTGCCTGCCCCAACACCTAGAGCTAGTCTCTCATTGGTTCCCCCTCTTCCCGTTCATCCTCAGGACAATTTGCAACCTGTACGGAACAGGAGGATAAAGGTGCTGATTCTCCAAGGAGGGAGATTGCTAGTAAAGCGGCTGGAATGACGAACCGGAGCACAAGGAGATGAGAAATGAGGTGCGTTTTAGAAACCTTTCCCGATCACACGGTGTACCATCTTCGGGGTTTCTCATGCATGTTTTCAATGTAGGACGATGCCCTTGAACCTGGAGATTTGGGACCCATGGGATGGGTACCACGCCGTATTACTTTAAAGGGTCTGCGTTTTCTCACCCAACCTCACCAAACCTCTCAGCCCCAAGAGTGTCCACCCTTATGTCTCAATCAGCTGTGGGTCTAGATATGGTCAATCCAGGTGGCATCACAGCCCCTGAACGAATTTTGTAAGAATTTCTCTCTCTTTCACTGTCTTTGTTTCACGGGTTTTGAAACGTAATTGATTTTTATAATGGGGTTTAGCTGCTTTTCACTGCTGTGTTTATGCCGCTTTACACCCATTTGACTCACTTACAGAGAGATATCAATACATAGGTTTTAAGATTCTTACTAGTCAGATATATTCTTGGGCGGTGAATAGGGGGTGTTGAGTCCAGTTCACTGAGCAAGGAGTAGGTCTTGTCTCTTACATATTGGGTTTCTGGAACGGTATCTGAGCTAATTTGAAACCCTTGTTTTATGCATCACCCCACCTCACCTTTCCCGTTAAGCAGCCATAGTGTGTTTTCCAAACGTGTGACTCTGTTCTGTTTTGTAATTCAGTTCAAGGGTAGCGGTTTTGACATTCCCTCTATAAGTGATATCTCATGATAAGTGTCTTTTTCTGTGTGACTTATTTCACTTAGAATCGTCGTACCTAAATCCACTCATCATGCTGCTACTAGCCTTATGACGTTGATTTCATGGCTGAGTGATATTCCATTGTACATAAGGACCACAACTTCTTTATCCATTCTTCTCTTTCCTGGGATATTTAAGGTGTAACGAAGTGGAGGTTCTTGTCAACAGAGCAGCCCAAAACTTTGGGGTGCCTGTGTCTTGCTGATTTTTAGTTTTCCCAATTTATACGCCCATGAGAGGAAGTGCCCTATGGTCTCTAAGCTGAGTTTTTTAGATGTTTCAGGACACACCGTACACTTCTCCAGTGTGGCTGTTGGCAATTTACATCCCGCCCATCAGCGTAGCAAGGCTCCCATTTCTCCAAGGCCTGTCCAGCATTTCTGGTTTTGACACTTTATTCAGCATGGCCCTTTTGACCGATGGGAAGCGAGACTTCTTTGTAGCGCTGATTTGCCTTTCCAGGTTGCTTGGTTGGCCAAAAAGGGCGTATGCGTTTTTTCCTGAATATATTCAGGAAAAAACGCATACGCCCTTTTTGGCCAAGGGCATCATTGTCGAGGTTTTGCCGCTTTTCCTGTGCTTTAAAGGCGATTCGAATCTACCTCCTGAAATCTGTTTCCTGCAATTCTGCCTTGCTTTCAAATCCTCTTCGTTGCCTTCCCTCAATATATTTGTGGACGAGAGTTATCATTTCTAAGTCTGCAGGTTTGTGAATTGCAGTGCCCCTGAGCTCCATTCTTCAACTCGCTTTCTTGGGAGCTGGCCGCAAAAGCGCAGGATTGCTTCAGGCCGTATTCTGGTTCCTGGCGGCAGGCTGAGCCTGTGGTTAATTCTTCTTCCTGATGGGAAAATAGAATGACCTGTGCCTGCCCCAACACCTAGAGCTAGTCTCTCATTGGTTCCCCCTCTTCCCGTTCATCCTCAGGACAATTAGCAACCTCTACGGAACAGGAGGATAAAGGTGCTGATTCTCCAAGGAGGGAGATTGCTAGTAAAGCGGCTGGAATGGTGAACCGGAGCACAAGGAGATGAGAAATGAGGTGCGTTTTAGAAACCTTTCCCGATCACACGGTGTACCATCTTCGGGGTTTCTCATGCATGTTTTCAATGTAGGACGATGCCCTTGAACCTGGAGATTTGGGACCCATGGGATGGGTACCACGCCGTATTACTTTAAAGGGTCTGCGTTTTCTCACCCAACCTCACCAAACCTCTCAGCCCCACGAGTGTCCACCCTTATGTCTCAATCAGCTGTGGGTCTAGATATGGTCAATCCAGGTGGCATCACAGCCCCTGAACGAATTTTGTAAGAATTTCTCTCTCTTTCACTGTCTTTGTTTCACGGGTTTTGAAACGTAATTGATTTTTATAATGGGGTTTAGCTGCTTTTCACTGCTGTGTTTATGCCGCTTTACACCCACTTGACTCACTTACAGAGAGATATCAATACATAGGTTTTAAGATTCTTACTAGTCAGATATATTCTTGCGCGGTGAATAGGGGGTGTTGAGTCCAGTTCACTGAGCAAGGAGTAGGTCTTGTCTCTTACATATTGGGTTTCTGGAACGGTATCTGAGCTAATTTGAAACCCGTGTTTTATGCATCACCCCACCTCACCTTTCCCGTTAAGCAGCCATAGTGTGTTTTCTAAACGTGTGACTCTGTTCTGTTTTGTAATTCAGTTCAAGGGTAGCGGTTTTTACATTCCCTCTATGAGTGATATCTTATGATAAGTGTCTTTTTCTGTGTGACTTATTTCACTTAGAATCGTCATATCTAAATCCACTCATCATGCTGCTACTAGCCTTATGACATTGATTTCATGGCTGAGTGATATTCCATTGTACATAAGGACCGCAACTTCTTTATCCATTCTTCTCTTTCCTGGGATATTTAAGGTGTAGCGAAGTGGAGGTTCTTGTCAACAGAGTAGCCCAAAACTTTGGGGTGCCTGTGGCTTGCTGAGTTTTAGTTTTCCGAATTTATACGCCCATGAGTGGAAGTGCGCTATGCTCTCTAAGCTGAGTTTTTTAGATGTTTCAGGACACACTGTACACTTCTCCAGAGTGGCTGTTGGCAATTTACATCCCGCCCATCAGCGTAGCAAGGCTCCCATTTCTCCATGGCCTGTCCTGCATTTCTGGTTTTGACACTTTATTCAGCATGGCCCTTTTGACCGATGGGAAGCGAGACTTCTTTGTAGCGCTGATTCGCCTTTCCAGGTTGCTTGGTTGGCCAAAAAGGGCGTATGCGTTTTTTCCTGAATATATTCAGGAAAAAACGCATACGCCCTTTTTGGCCAAGGGCATCATTGTCGAGGTTTTGCCGCTTTTCCTGTGCTTTAAAGGCGATTCGAATCTACCTCCTGAAATCTGTTTCCTGCAATTCTGCCTTGCTTTCAAATCCTCTTCGTTGCCTTCCCTCAATATATTTGTGGACGAGAGTTATCATTTCTAAGTCTGCAAGTTTGTGAATTGCAGTGCCCCTGAGCTCCATTCTTCAACTCGCTTTCTTGGGAGCTGGCCGCAAAAGCGCAGGATTGCTTCAGGCCGTATTCTGGCTCCTGGCGGCAGGCTGAGCCTGTGGTTAATTCTTCTTCCTGATGGGAAAATAGAATGACCTGTGCCTGCCCCAACACCTAGAGCTAGTCTCTCATTGGTTCCCCCTCTTCCCGTTCATCCTCAGGACAATTTGCAACCTGTACGGAACAGGAGGATAAAGGTGCTGATTCTCCAAGGAGGGAGATTGCTAGTAAAGCGGCTGGAATGGCGAACCGGAGCACAAGGAGATGAGAAATGAGGTGCGTTTTAGAAACCTTTCCCGATCACACGGTGTACCATCTTCGGGGTTTCTCATGCATGTTTTCAATGTAGGACGATGCCCTTGAATCTGGAGATTTGGGACCCATGGGATGAGTACCACGCCGTATTACTTTAAAGGGTCTGCGTTAGCTCAGCCAACCTCACCAAACCTCTCAGCCCCACGAGTGTCCACCCTTATGTCTCAATCAGCTGTGGGTCTAGATATGGTCAATCCAGGTGGCATCACAGCCCCTGAACGAATTTTGTAAGAATTTCTCTCTCTTTCACTGTCTTTGTTTCACGGGTTTTTTAAAGTAATTGATTTTTATAATGGGGTTTAGCTGCTTTTCACTGCTGTGTTTATGCCGCTTTACACCCACTTGACTCACTTACAGAGAGATATCAATACATAGGTTTTAAGATTCTTACTAGTCAGATATATTCTTGGGCGGTGAATAGGGGGTGTTGAGTCCAGTTCACTGAGCAAGGAGTAGGTCTTGTCTCTTACATATTGGGTTTCTGGAACGGTATCTGAGCTAATTTGAAACCCGTGTTTTATGCATCACCCCACCTCACCTTTCCCGTTAAGCAGCCATAGTGTGTTTTCTAAACGTGTGACTCTGTTCTGTTTTGTAATTCAGTTCAAGGGTAGCGGTTTTTACATTCCCTCTATGAGTGATATCTTATGATAAGTGTCTTTTTCTGTGTGACTTATTTCACTTAGAATCGTCATATCTAAATCCACTCATCATGCTGCTACTAGCCTTATGACGTTGATTTCATGGCTGAGTGATATTCCATTGTACATAAGGACCACAACTTCTTTATCCATTCTTCTCTTTCCTGGGATATTTAAGGTGTAACGAAGTGGAGGTTTTTGTCAACAGAGCAGCCCAAAACTTTGGGGTGCCTGTGTCTTGCTGATTTTTAGTTTTCCCAATTTATACGCCCATGAGAGGAAGTGCTCTATGGTCTCTAAGCTGAGTTTTTTAGATGTTTCAGGACACACCGTACACTTCTCCAGTGTGGCTGTTGGCAATTTACATCCCGCCCATCAGCGTAGCAAGGCTCCCATTTCTCCAAGGCCTGTCCAGCATTTCTGCTTTTGACACTTTATTCAGCATGGCCCTTTTGACCGATGGGAAGCGAGACTTCTTTGTAGCGCTGATTTGCCTTTCCAGGTTGCTTGGTTGGCCAAAAAGGGCGTATGCGTTTTTTCCTGAATATATTCAGGAAAAAACGCATACGCCCTTTTTGGCCAAGGGCATCATTGTCGAGGTTTTACCGCTTTTCCTGTGCTTTAAAGGCGATTCGAATCTACCTCCTGAAATCTGTTTCCTGCAATTCTGCCTTGCTTTCAAATCCTCTTCGTTGCCTTCCCTCAATATATTTGTGGACGAGAGTTATCATTTCTAAGTCTGCAGGTTTGTGAATTGCAGTGCCCCTGAGCTCCATTCTTCAACTCGCTTTCTTGGGAGCTGGCCGCAAAAGCGCAGGATTACTTCAGGCCGTATTCTGGTTCCTGGCGGCAGGCTGAGCCTGTGGTTAATTCTTCTTCCTGATGGGAAAATAGAATGACCTGTGCCTGCCCCAACACCTAGAGCTAGTCTCTCATTGGTTCCCCCTCTTCCCGTTCATCCTCAGGACAATTTGCAACCTGTACGGAACAGGAGGATAAAGGTGCTGATTCTCCAAGGAGGGAGATTGCTAGTAAAGCGGCTGGAATGACGAACCGGAGCACAAGGAGATGAGAAATGAGGTGCGTTTTAGAAACCTTTCCCGATCACACGGTGTACCATCTTCGGGGTTTCTCATGCATGTTTTCAATGTAGGACGATGCCCTTGAACCTGGAGATTTGGGACCCATGGGATGGGTACCACGCCGTATTACTTTAAAGGGTCTGCGTTTTCTCACCCAACCTCACCAAACCTCTCAGCCCCAAGAGTGTCCACCCTTATGTCTCAATCAGCTGTGGGTCTAGATATGGTCAATCCAGGTGGCATCACAGCCCCTGAACGAATTTTGTAAGAATTTCTCTCTCTTTCACTGTCTTTGTTTCACGGGTTTTGAAACGTAATTGATTTTTATAATGGGGTTTAGCTGCTTTTCACTGCTGTGTTTATGCCGCTTTACACCCATTTGACTCACTTACAGAGAGATATCAATATATAGGTTTTAAGATTCTTACTAGTCAGATATATTCTTGGGCGGTGAATAGGGGGTGTTGAGTCCAGTTCACTGAGCAAGGAGTAGGTCTTGTCTCTTACATATTGGGTTTCTGGAACGGTATCTGAGCTAATTTGAAACCCGTGTTTTATGCATCACCCCACCTCACCTTTCCCGTTAAGCAGCCATAGTGTGTTTTCTAAACGTGTGACTCTGTTCTGTTTTGTAATTCAGTTCAAGGGTAGCGGTTTTTACATTCCCTCTATGAGTGATATCTTATGATAAGTGTCTTTTTCTGTGTGACTTATTTCACTTAGAATCGTCATATCTAAATCCACTCATCATGCTGCTACTAGCCTTATGACATTGATTTCATGGCTGAGTGATATTCCATTGTACATAAGGACCGCAACTTCTTTATCCATTCTTCTCTTTCCTGGGATATTTAAGGTGTAGCGAAGTGGAGGTTCTTGTCAACAGAGTAGCCCAAAACTTTGGGGAGCCTGTGGCTTGCTGAGTTTTAGTTTTCCGAATTTATACGCCCATGAGTGGAAGTGCGCTATGCTCTCTAAGCTGAGTTTTTTAGATGTTTCAGGACACACTGTACACTTCTCCAGAGTGGCTGTTGGCAATTTACATCCCGCCCATCAGCGTAGCAAGGCTCCCATTTCTCCATGGCCTGTCCTGCATTTCTGGTTCTGACACTTTATTCAGCATGGCCCTTTTGACCGATGGGAAGCGAGACTTCTTTGTAGCGCTGATTCGCCTTTCCAGGTTGCTTGGTTGGCCAAAAAGGGCGTATGCGTTTTTTCCTGAATATATTCAGGAAAAAACGCATACGCCCTTTTTGGCCAAGGGCATCATTGTCGAGGTTTTGCCGCTTTTCCTGTGCTTTAAAGGCGATTCGAATCTACCTCCTGAAATCTGTTTCCTGCAATTCTGCCTTGCTTTCAAATCCTCTTCGTTGCCTTCCCTCAATATATTTGTGGACGAGAGTTATCATTTCTAAGACTGCAGGTTTGTGAATTGCCGTGCCCCTGAGCTCCATTCTTCAACTCGCTTTCTTGGGAGCTGGCCGCAAAAGCGCAGGATTGCTTCAGGCCGTATTCTGGTTCCTGGCGGCAGGCTGAGCCTGTGGTTAATTCTTCTTCCTGATGGGAAAATAGAATGACCTGTGCCTGCCCCAACACCTAGAGCTAGTCTCTCATTGGTTCCCCCTCTTCCCGTTCATCCTCAGGACAATTAGCAACCTGTACGGAACAGGAGGATAAAGGTGCTGATTCTCCAAGGAGGGAGATTGCTAGTAAAGCGGCTGGAATGGCGAACCGGAGCACAAGGAGATGAGAAATGAGGTGCGTTTTAGAAACCTTTCCCGATCACACGGTGTACCATCTTCGGGGTTTCTCATGCATGTTTTCAATGTAGGACGATGCCCTTGAATCTGGAGATTTGGGACCCATGGGATGAGTACCACGCCGTATTACTTTAAAGGGTCTGCGTTAGCTCAGCCAACCTCACCAAACCTCTCAGCCCCACGAGTGTCCACCCTTATGTCTCAATCAGCTGTGGGTCTAGATATGGTCAATCCAGGTGGCATCACAGCCCCTGAACGAATTTTGTAAGAATTTCTCTCTCTTTCACTGTCTTTGTTTCACGGGTTTTTTAAAGTAATTGATTTTTATAATGGGGTTTAGCTGCTTTTCACTGCTGTGTTTATGCCGCTTTACACCCACTTGACTCACTTACAGAGAGATATCAATACATAGGTTTTAAGATTCTTACTAGTCAGATATATTCTTGGGCGGTGAATAGGGGGTGTTGAGTCCAGTTCACTGAGCAAGGAGTAGGTCTTGTCTATTACATATTGGGTTTCTGGAACGGTATCTGAGCTAATTTGAAACCCTTGTTTTATGCATCACCCCACCTCACCTTTCCCGTTAAGCAGCCATAGTGTGTTTTCTAAACGTGTGACTCTGTTCTGTTTTGTAATTCAGTTCAAGGGTAGCGGTTTTGACATTCCCTCTATAAGTGATATCTCATGATAAGTGTCTTTTTCTGTGTGACTTATTTCACTTAGAATCGTCGTACCTAAATCCACTCATCATGCTGCTACTAGCCTTATGACGTTGATTTCATGGCTGAGTGATATTCCATTGTACATAAGGACCACAACTTCTTTATCCATTCTTCTCTTTCCTGGGATATTTAAGGTGTAACGAAGTGGAGGTTCTTGTCAACAGAGCAGCCCAAAACTTTGGGGTGCCTGTGTCTTGCTGATTTTTAGTTTTCCCAATTTATACGCCCATGAGAGGAAGTGCCCTATGGTCTCTAAGCTGAGTTTTTTAGATGTTTCAGGACACACCGTACACTTCTCCAGTGTGGCTGTTGGCAATTTACATCCCGCCCATCAGCGTAGCAAGGCTCCCATTTCTCCAAGGCCTGTCCAGCATTTCTGGTTTTGACACTTTATTCAGCATGGCCCTTTTGACCGATGGGAAGCGAGACTTCTTTGTAGCGCTGATTTGCCTTTCCAGGTTGCTTGGTTGGCCAAAAAGGGCGTATGCGTTTTTTCCTGAATATATTCAGGAAAAAACGCATACGCCCTTTTTGGCCAAGGGCATCATTGTCGAGGTTTTGCCGCTTTTCCTGTGCTTTAAAGGCGATTCGAATCTACCTCCTGAAATCTGTTTCCTGCAATTCTGCCTTGCTTTCAAATCCTCTTCGTTGCCTTCCCTCAATATATTTGTGGACGAGAGTTATCATTTCTAAGTCTGCAGGTTTGTGAATTGCAGTGCCCCTGAGCTCCATTCTTCAACTCGCTTTCTTGGGAGCTGGCCGCAAAAGCGCAGGATTGCTTCAGGCCGTATTCTGGTTCCTGGCGGCAGGCTGAGCCTGTGGTTAATTCTTCTTCCTGATGGGAAAATAGAATGACCTGTGCCTGCCCCAACACCTAGAGCTAGTCTCTCATTGGTTCCCCCTCTTCCCGTTCATCCTCAGGACAATTAGCAACCTCTACGGAACAGGAGGATAAAGGTGCTGATTCTCCAAGGAGGGAGATTGCTAGTAAAGCGGCTGGAATGGTGAACCGGAGCACAAGGAGATGAGAAATGAGGTGCGTTTTAGAAACCTTTCCCGATCACACGGTGTACCATCTTCGGGGTTTCTCATGCATGTTTTCAATGTAGGACGATGCCCTTGAACCTGGAGATTTGGGACCCATGGGATGGGTACCACGCCGTATTACTTTAAAGGGTCTGCGTTTTCTCACCCAACCTCACCAAACCTCTCAGCCTCAAGAGTGTCCACCCTTATGTCTCAATCAGCTGTGGGTCTAGATATGGTCAATCCAGGTGGCATCACAGCCCCTGAACGAATTTTGTAAGAATTTCTCTCTCTTTCACTGTCTTTGTTTCACGGGTTTTGAAACGTAATTGATTTTTATAATGGGGTTTAGCTGCTTTTCACTGCTGTGTTTATGCCGCTTTACACCCATTTGACTCACTTACAGAGAGATATCAATACATAGGTTTTAAGATTCTTACTAGTCAGATATATTCTTGGGCGGTGAATAGGGGGTGTTGAGTCCAGTTCACTGAGCAAGGAGTAGGTCTTGTCTATTACATATTGGGTTTCTGGAACGGTATCTGAGCTAATTTGAAACCCGTGTTTTATGCATCACCCCACCTCACCTTTCCCGTTAAGCAGCCATAGTGTGTTTTCTAAACGTGTGACTCTGTTCTGTTTTGTAATTCAGTTCAAGGGTAGCGGTTTTTACATTCCCTCTATGAGTGATATCTTATGATAAGTGTCTTTTTCTGTGTGACTTATTTCACTTAGAATCGTCATATCTAAATCCACTCATCATGCTGCTACTAGCCTTATGACATTGATTTCATGGCTGAGTGATATTCCATTGTACATAAGGACCGCAACTTCTTTATCCATTCTTCTCTTTCCTGGGATATTTAAGGTGTAGCGAAGTGGAGGTTCTTGTCAACAGAGTAGCCCAAAACTTTGGGGTGCCTGTGGCTTGCTGAGTTTTAGTTTTCCGAATTTATACGCCCATGAGTGGAAGTGCGCTATGCTCTCTAAGCTGAGTTTTTTAGATGTTTCAGGACACACTGTACACTTCTCCAGAGTGGCTGTTGGCAATTTACATCCCGCCCATCAGCGTAGCAAGGCTCCCATTTCTCCATGGCCTGTCCTGCATTTCTGGTTTTGACACTTTATTCAGCATGGCCCTTTTGACCGATGGGAAGCGAGACTTCTTTGTAGCGCTGATTCGCCTTTCCAGGTTGCTTGGTTGGCCAAAAAGGGCGTATGCGTTTTTTCCTGAATATATTCAGGAAAAAACGCATACGCCCTTTTTGGCCAAGGGCATCATTGTCGAGGTTTTGCCGCTTTTCCTGTGCTTTAAAGGCGATTCGAATCTACCTCCTGAAATCTGTTTCCTGCAATTCTGACTTGCTTTCAAATCCTCTTCGTTGCCTTCCCTCAATATTTTTGTGGACGAGAGTTATCATTTCTAAGTCTGCAAGTTTGTGAATTGCAGTGCCCCTGAGCTCCATTCTTCAACTCGCTTTCTTGGGAGCTGGCCGCAAAAGCGCAGGATTGCTTCAGGCCGTATTCTGGTTCCTGGCGGCAGGCTGAGCCTGTGGTTAATTCTTCTTCCTGATGGGAAAATAGAATGACCTGTGCCTGCCCCAACACCTAGAGCTAGTCTCTCATTGGTTCCCCCTCTTCCCGTTCATCCTCAGGACAATTAGCAACCTGTACGGAACAGGAGGATAAAGGTGCTGATTCTCCAAGGAGGGAGATTGCTAGTAAAGCGGCTGGAATGGCGAACCGGAGCACAAGGAGATGAGAAATGAGGTGCGTTTTAGAAACCTTTCCCGATCACACGGTGTACCATCTTCGGGGTTTCTCATGCATGTTTTCAATGTAGGACGATGCCCTTGAACCTGGAGATTTGGGACCCATGGGATGGGTACCACGCCGTATTACTTTAAAGGGTCTGCGTTAGCTCAGCCAACCTCACCAAACCTCTCAGCCCCACGAGTGTCCACCCTTATGTCTCAATCAGCTGTGGGTCTAGATATGGTCAATCCAGGTGGCATCACAGCCCCTGAACGAATTTTGTAAGAATTTCTCTCTCTTTCACTGTCTTTGTTTCACGGGTTTTTTAAAGTAATTGATTTTTATAATGGGGTTTAGCTGCTTTTCACTGCTGTGTTTATGCCGCTTTACACCCACTTGACTCACTTACAGAGAGATATCAATACATAGGTTTTAAGATTCTTACTAGTCAGATATATTCTTGGGCGGTGAATAGGGGGTGTTGAGTCCAGTTCACTGAGCAAGGAGTAGGTCTTGTCTATTACATATTGGGTTTCTGGAACGGTATCTGAGCTAATTTGAAACCCTTGTTTTATGCATCACCCCACCTCACCTTTCCCGTTAAGCAGCCATAGTGTGTTTTCTAAACGTGTGACTCTGTTCTGTTTTGTAATTCAGTTCAAGGGTAGCGGTTTTGACATTCCCTCTATAAGTGATATCTCATGATAAGTGTCTTTTTCTGTGTGACTTATTTCACTTAGAATCGTCGTACCTAAATCCACTCATCATGCTGCTACTAGCCTTATGACGTTGATTTCATGGCTGAGTGATATTCCATTGTACATAAGGACCACAACTTCTTTATCCATTCTTCTCTTTCCTGGGATATTTAAGGTGTAACGAAGTGGAGGTTCTTGTCAACAGAGCAGCCCAAAACTTTGGGGTGCCTGTGTCTTGCTGATTTTTAGTTTTCCCAATTTATACGCCCATGAGAGGAAGTGCCCTATGGTCTCTAAGCTGAGTTTTTTAGATGTTTCAGGACACACCGTACACTTCTCCAGTGTGGCTGTTGGCAATTTACATCCCGCCCATCAGCGTAGCAAGGCTCCCATTTCTCCAAGGCCTGTCCAGCATTTCTGCTTTTGACACTTTATTCAGCATGGCCCTTTTGACCGATGGGAAGCGAGACTTCTTTGTAGCGCTGATTTGCCTTTCCAGGTTGCTTGGTTGGCCAAAAAGGGCGTATGCGTTTTTTCCTGAATATATTCAGGAAAAAACGCATACGCCCTTTTTGGCCAAGGGCATCATTGTCGAGGTTTTACCGCTTTTCCTGTGCTTTAAAGGCGATTCGAATCTACCTCCTGAAATCTGTTTCCTGCAATTCTGCCTTGCTTTCAAATCCTCTTCGTTGCCTTCCCTCAATATATTTGTGGACGAGAGTTATCATTTCTAAGTCTGCAGGTTTGTGAATTGCAGTGCCCCTGAGCTCCATTCTTCAACTCGCTTTCTTGGGAGCTGGCCGCAAAAGCGCAGGATTGCTTCAGGCCGTATTCTGGTTCCTGGCGGCAGGCTGAGCCTGTGGTTAATTCTTCTTCCTGATGGGAAAATAGAATGACCTGTGCCTGCCCCAACACCTAGAGCTAGTCTCTCATTGGTTCCCCCTCTTCCCGTTCATCCTCAGGACAATTTGCAACCTGTACGGAACAGAAGGATAAAGGTGCTGATTCTCCAAGGAGGGAGATTGCTAGTAAAGCGGCTGGAATGGCGAACCAGAGCACAAGGAGATGAGAAATGAGGTGCGTTTTAGAAACCTTTCCCGATCACACGGTGTACCATCTTCGGGGTTTCTCATGCATGTTTTCAATGTAGGACGATGCCCTTGAACCTGGAGATTTGGGACCCATGGGATGGGTACCACGCCGTATTACTTTAAAGGGTCTGCGTTAGCTCAGCCAACCTCACCAAACCTCTCAGCCCCACGAGTGTCCACCCTTATGTCTCAATCAGCTGTGGGTCGAGATATGGTCAATCCAGGTGGCATCACAGCCCCTGAACGAATTTTGTAAGAATTTCTCTCTCTTTCACTGTCTTTGTTTCACGGGTTTTTTAAAGTAATTGATTTTTATAATGGGGTTTAGCTGCTTTTCACTGCTGTGTTTATGCCGCTTTACACCCACTTGACTCACTTACAGAGAGATATCAATACATAGGTTTTAAGATTCTTACTAGTCAGATATATTCTTGGGCGGTGAATAGGGGGTGTTGAGTCCAGTTCACTGAGCAAGGAGTAGGTCTTGTCTATTACATATTGGGTTTCTGGAACGGTATCTGAGCTAATTTGAAACCCTTGTTTTATGCATCACCCCACCTCACCTTTCCCGTTAAGCAGCCATAGTGTGTTTTCTAAACGTGTGACTCTGTTCTGTTTTGTAATTCAGTTCAAGGGTAGCGGTTTTGACATTCCCTCTATAAGTGATATCTCATGATAAGTGTCTTTTTCTGTGTGACTTATTTCACTTAGAATCGTCGTACCTAAATCCACTCATCATGCTGCTACTAGCCTTATGACGTTGATTTCATGGCTGAGTGATATTCCATTGTACATAAGGACCACAACTTCTTTATCCATTCTTCTCTTTCCTGGGATATTTAAGGTGTAACGAAGTGGAGGTTCTTGTCAACAGAGCAGCCCAAAACTTTGGGGTGCCTGTGTCTTGCTGATTTTTAGTTTTCCCAATTTATACGCCCATGAGAGGAAGTGCCCTATGGTCTCTAAGCTGAGTTTTTTAGATGTTTCAGGACACACCGTACACTTCTCCAGTGTGGCTGTTGGCAATTTACATCCCGCCCATCAGCGTAGCAAGGCTCCCATTTCTCCAAGGCCTGTCCAGCATTTCTGCTTTTGACACTTTATTCAGCATGGCCCTTTTGACCGATGGGAAGCGAGACTTCTTTGTAGCGCTGATTTGCCTTTCCAGGTTGCTTGGTTGGCCAAAAAGGGCGTATGCGTTTTTTCCTGAATATATTCAGGAAAAAACGCATACGCCCTTTTTGGCCAAGGGCATCATTGTCGAGGTTTTGCCGCTTTTCCTCTGCTTTAAAGGCGATTCGAATCTACCTCCTGAAATCTGTTTCCTGCAATTCTGCCTTGCTTTCAAATCCTCTTCGTTGCCTTCCCTCAATATATTTGTGGACGAGAGTTATCATTTCTAAGTCTGCAGGTTTGTGAATTGCAGTGCCCCTGAGCTCCATTCTTCAACTCGCTTTCTTGGGAGCTGGCCGCAAAAGCGCAGGATTGCTTCAGGCCGTATTCTGGTTCCTGGCGGCAGGCTGAGCCTGTGGTTAATTCTTCTTCCTGATGGGAAAATAGAATGACCTGTGCCTGCCCCAACACCTAGAGCTAGTCTCTCATTGGTTCCCCCTCTTCCCGTTCATCCTCAGGACAATTAGCAACCTCTACGGAACAGGAGGATAAAGGTGCTGATTCTCCAAGGAGGGAGATTGCTAGTAAAGCGGCTGGAATGGTGAACCGGAGCACAAGGAGATGAGAAATGAGGTGCGTTTTAGAAACCTTTCCCGATCACACGGTGTACCATCTTCGGGGTTTCTCATGCATGTTTTCAATGTAGGACGATGCCCTTGAACCTGGAGATTTGGGACCCATGGGATGGGTACCACGCCGTATTACTTTAAAGGGTCTGCGTTTTCTCACCCAACCTCACCAAACCTCTCAGCCTCAAGAGTGTCCACCCTTATGTCTCAATCAGCTGTGGGTCTAGATATGGTCAATCCAGGTGGCATCACAGCCCCTGAACGAATTTTGTAAGAATTTCTCTCTCTTTCACTGTCTTTGTTTCACGGGTTTTGAAACGTAATTGATTTTTATAATGGGGTTTAGCTGCTTTTCACTGCTGTGTTTATGCCGCTTTACACCCATTTGACTCACTTACAGAGAGATATCAATACATAGGTTTTAAGATTCTTACTAGTCAGATATATTCTTGGGCGGTGAATAGGGGGTGTTGAGTCCAGTTCACTGAGCAAGGAGTAGGTCTTGTCTATTACATATTGGGTTTCTGGAACGGTATCTGAGCTAATTTGAAACCCGTGTTTTATGCATCACCCCACCTCACCTTTCCCGTTAAGCAGCCATAGTGTGTTTTCTAAACGTGTGACTCTGTTCTGTTTTGTAATTCAGTTCAAGGGTAGCGGTTTTTACATTCCCTCTATGAGTGATATCTTATGATAAGTGTCTTTTTCTGTGTGACTTATTTCACTTAGAATCGTCATATCTAAATCCACTCATCATGCTGCTACTAGCCTTATGACATTGATTTCATGGCTGAGTGATATTCCATTGTACATAAGGACCGCAACTTCTTTATCCATTCTTCTCTTTCCTGGGATATTTAAGGTGTAGCGAAGTGGAGGTTCTTGTCAACAGAGTAGCCCAAAACTTTGGGGTGCCTGTGGCTTGCTGAGTTTTAGTTTTCCGAATTTATACGCCCATGAGTGGAAGTGCGCTATGCTCTCTAAGCTGAGTTTTTTAGATGTTTCAGGACACACTGTACACTTCTCCAGAGTGGCTGTTGGCAATTTACATCCCGCCCATCAGCGTAGCAAGGCTCCCATTTCTCCATGGCCTGTCCTGCATTTCTGGTTTTGACACTTTATTCAGCATGGCCCTTTTGACCGATGGGAAGCGAGACTTCTTTGTAGCGCTGATTCGCCTTTCCAGGTTGCTTGGTTGGCCAAAAAGGGCGTATGCGTTTTTTCCTGAATATATTCAGGAAAAAACGCATACGCCCTTTTTGGCCAAGGGCATCATTGTCGAGGTTTTGCCGCTTTTCCTGTGCTTTAAAGGCGATTCGAATCTACCTCCTGAAATCTGTTTCCTGCAATTCTGCCTTGCTTTCAAATCCTCTTCGTTGCCTTCCCTCAATATATTTGTGGACGAGAGTTATCATTTCTAAGTCTGCAGGTTTGTGAATTGCAGTGCCCCTGAGCTCCATTCTTCAACTCGCTTTCTTGGGAGCTGGCCGCAAAAGCGCAGGATTGCTTCAGGCCGTATTCTGGTTCCTGGCGGCAGGCTGAGCCTGTGGTTAATTCTTCTTCCTGATGGGAAAATAGAATGACCTGTGCCTGCCCCAACACCTAGAGCTAGTCTCTCATTGGTTCCCCCTCTTCCCGTTCATCCTCAGGACAATTTGCAACCTGTACGGAACAGGAGGATAAAGGTGCTGATTCTCCAAGGAGGGAGATTGCTAGTAAAGCGGCTGGAATGGCGAACCAGAGCACAAGGAGATGAGAAATGAGGTGCGTTTTAGAAACCTTTCCCGATCACACGGTGTACCATCTTCGGGGTTTCTCATGCATGTTTTCAATGTAGGACGATGCCCTTGAACCTGGAGATTTGGGACCCATGGGATGGGTACCACGCCGTATTACTTTAAAGGGTCTGCGTTAGCTCAGCCAACCTCACCAAACCTCTCAGCCCCACGAGTGTCCACCCTTATGTCTCAATCAGCTGTGGGTCGAGATATGGTCAATCCAGGTGGCATCACAGCCCCTGAACGAATTTTGTAAGAATTTCTCTCTCTTTCACTGTCTTTGTTTCACGGGTTTTTTAAAGTAATTGATTTTTATAATGGGGTTTAGCTGCTTTTCACTGCTGTGTTTATGCCGCTTTACACCCACTTGACTCACTTACAGAGAGATATCAATACATAGGTTTTAAGATTCTTACTAGTCAGATATATTCTTGGGCGGTGAATAGGGGGTGTTGAGTCCAGTTCACTGAGCAAGGAGTAGGTCTTGTCTATTACATATTGGGTTTCTGGAACGGTATCTGAGCTAATTTGAAACCCTTGTTTTATGCATCACCCCACCTCACCTTTCCCGTTAAGCAGCCATAGTGTGTTTTCTAAACGTGTGACTCTGTTCTGTTTTGTAATTCAGTTCAAGGGTAGCGGTTTTGACATTCCCTCTATAAGTGATATCTCATGATAAGTGTCTTTTTCTGTGTGACTTATTTCACTTAGAATCGTCGTACCTAAATCCACTCATCATGCTGCTACTAGCCTTATGACGTTGATTTCATGGCTGAGTGATATTCCATTGTACATAAGGACCACAACTTCTTTATCCATTCTTCTCTTTCCTGGGATATTTAAGGTGTAACGAAGTGGAGGTTCTTGTCAACAGAGCAGCCCAAAACTTTGGGGTGCCTGTGTCTTGCTGATTTTTAGTTTTCCCAATTTATACGCCCATGAGAGGAAGTGCCCTATGGTCTCTAAGCTGAGTTTTTTAGATGTTTCAGGACACACCGTACACTTCTCCAGTGTGGCTGTTGGCAATTTACATCCCGCCCATCAGCGTAGCAAGGCTCCCATTTCTCCAAGGCCTGTCCAGCATTTCTGCTTTTGACACTTTATTCAGCATGGCCCTTTTGACCGATGGGAAGCGAGACTTCTTTGTAGCGCTGATTTGCCTTTCCAGGTTGCTTGGTTGGCCAAAAAGGGCGTATGCGTTTTTTCCTGAATATATTCAGGAAAAAACGCATACACCCTTTTTGGCCAAGGGCATCATTGTCGAGGTTTTGCCGCTTTTCCTCTGCTTTAAAGGCAATTCGAATCTACCTCCTGAAATCTGTTTCCTGCAATTCTGCCTTGCTTTCAAATCCTCTTCGTTGCCTTCCCTCAATATATTTGTGGACGAGAGTTATCATTTCTAAGTCTGCAGGTTTGTGAATTGCAGTGCCCCTGAGCTCCATTCTTCAACTCGCTTTCTTGGGAGCTGGCCGCAAAAGCGCAGGATTGCTTCAGGCCGTATTCTGGTTCCTGGCGGCAGGCTGAGCCTGTGGTTAATTCTTCTTCCTGATGGGAAAATAGAATGACCTGTGCCTGCCCCAACACCTAGAGCTAGTCTCTCATTGGTTCCCCCTCTTCCCGTTCATCCTCAGGACAATTAGCAACCTCTACGGAACAGGAGGATAAAGGTGCTGATTCTCCAAGGAGGGAGATTGCTAGTAAAGCGGCTGGAATGGTGAACCGGAGCACAAGGAGATGAGAAATGAGGTGCGTTTTAGAAACCTTTCCCGATCACACGGTGTACCATCTTCGGGGTTTCTCATGCATGTTTTCAATGTAGGACGATGCCCTTGAACCTGGAGATTTGGGACCCATGGGATGGGTACCACGCCGTATTACTTTAAAGGGTCTGCGTTTTCTCACCCAACCTCACCAAACCTCTCAGCCTCAAGAGTGTCCACCCTTATGTCTCAATCAGCTGTGGGTCTAGATATGGTCAATCCAGGTGGCATCACAGCCCCTGAACGAATTTTGTAAGAATTTCTCTCTCTTTCACTGTCTTTGTTTCACGGGTTTTGAAACGTAATTGATTTTTATAATGGGGTTTAGCTGCTTTTCACTGCTGTGTTTATGCCGCTTTACACCCATTTGACTCACTTACAGAGAGATATCAATACATAGGTTTTAAGATTCTTACTAGTCAGATATATTCTTGGGCGGTGAATAGGGGGTGTTGAGTCCAGTTCACTGAGCAAGGAGTAGGTCTTGTCTATTACATATTGGGTTTCTGGAACGGTATCTGAGCTAATTTGAAACCCGTGTTTTATGCATCACCCCACCTCACCTTTCCCGTTAAGCAGCCATAGTGTGTTTTCTAAACGTGTGACTCTGTTCTGTTTTGTAATTCAGTTCAAGGGTAGCGGTTTTTACATTCCCTCTATGAGTGATATCTTATGATAAGTGTCTTTTTCTGTGTGACTTATTTCACTTAGAATCGTCATATCTAAATCCACTCATCATGCTGCTACTAGCCTTATGACATTGATTTCATGGCTGAGTGATATTCCATTGTACATAAGGACCGCAACTTCTTTATCCATTCTTCTCTTTCCTGGGATATTTAAGGTGTAGCGAAGTGGAGGTTCTTGTCAACAGAGTAGCCCAAAACTTTGGGGTGCCTGTGGCTTGCTGAGTTTTAGTTTTCCGAATTTATACGCCCATGAGTGGAAGTGCGCTATGCTCTCTAAGCTGAGTTTTTTAGATGTTTCAGGACACACTGTACACTTCTCCAGAGTGGCTGTTGGCAATTTACATCCCGCCCATCAGCGTAGCAAGGCTCCCATTTCTCCATGGCCTGTCCTGCATTTCTGGTTTTGACACTTTATTCAGCATGGCCCTTTTGACCGATGGGAAGCGAGACTTCTTTGTAGCGCTGATTCGCCTTTCCAGGTTGCTTGGTTGGCCAAAAAGGGCGTATGCGTTTTTTCCTGAATATATTCAGGAAAAAACGCATACGCCCTTTTTGGCCAAGGGCATCATTGTCGAGGTTTTGCCGCTTTTCCTGTGCTTTAAAGGCGATTCGAATCTACCTCCTGAAATCTGTTTCCTGCAATTCTGACTTGCTTTCAAATCCTCTTCGTTGCCTTCCCTCAATATTTTTGTGGACGAGAGTTATCATTTCTAAGTCTGCAAGTTTGTGAATTGCAGTGCCCCTGAGCTCCATTCTTCAACTCGCTTTCTTGGGAGCTGGCCGCAAAAGCGCAGGATTGCTTCAGGCCGTATTCTGGTTCCTGGCGGCAGGCTGAGCCTGTGGTTAATTCTTCTTCCTGATGGGAAAATAGAATGACCTGTGCCTGCCCCAACACCTAGAGCTAGTCTCTCATTGGTTCCCCCTCTTCCCGTTCATCCTCAGGACAATTTGCAACCTGTACGGAACAGGAGGATAAAGGTGCTGATTCTCCAAGGAGGGAGATTGCTAGTAAAGCGGTGGAATGGCGAACCAGAGCACAAGGAGATGAGAAATGAGGTGCGTTTTAGAAACCTTTCCCGATCACACGGTGTACCATCTTCGGGGTTTCTCATGCATGTTTTCAATGTAGGACGATGCCCTTGAACCTGGAGATTTGGGACCCATGGGATGGGTACCACGCCGTATTACTTTAAAGGGTCTGCGTTTTCTCACCCAACCTCACCAAACCTCTCAGCCCCACGAGTGTCCACCCTTATGTCTCAATCAGCTGTGGGTCTAGATATGGTCAATCCAGGTGGCATCACAGCCCCTGAACGAATTTTGTAAGAATTTCTCTCTCTTTCACTGTCTTTGTTTCACGGGTTTTTTAAAGTAATTGATTTTTATAATGGGGTTTAGCTGCTTTTCACTGCTGTGTTTATGCCGCTTTACACCCACTTGACTCACTTACAGAGAGATATCAATACATAGGTTTTAAGATTCTTACTAGTCAGATATATTCTTGGGCGGTGAATAGGGGGTGTTGAGTCCAGTTCACTGAGCAAGGAGTAGGTCTTGTCTATTACATATTGGGTTTCTGGAACGGTATCTGAGCTAATTTGAAACCCTTGTTTTATGCATCACCCCACCTCACCTTTCCCGTTAAGCAGCCATAGTGTGTTTTCTAAACGTGTGACTCTGTTCTGTTTTGTAATTCAGTTCAAGGGTAGCGGTTTTGACATTCCCTCTATAAGTGATATCTCATGATAAGTGTCTTTTTCTGTGTGACTTATTTCACTTAGAATCGTCGTACCTAAATCCACTCATCATGCTGCTACTAGCCTTATGACGTTGATTTCATGGCTGAGTGATATTCCATTGTACATAAGGACCACAACTTCTTTATCCATTCTTCTCTTTCCTGGGATATTTAAGGTGTAACGAAGTGGAGGTTCTTGTCAACAGAGCAGCCCAAAACTTTGGGGTGCCTGTGTCTTGCTGATTTTTAGTTTTCCCAATTTATACGCCCATGAGAGGAAGTGCCCTATGGTCTCTAAGCTGAGTTTTTTAGATGTTTCAGGACACACCGTACACTTCTCCAGTGTGGCTGTTGGCAATTTACATCCCGCCCATCAGCGTAGCAAGGCTCCCATTTCTCCAAGGCCTGTCCAGCATTTCTGCTTTTGACACTTTATTCAGCATGGCCCTTTTGACCGATGGGAAGCGAGACTTCTTTGTAGCGCTGATTTGCCTTTCCAGGTTGCTTGGTTGGCCAAAAACGGCGTATGCGTTTTTTCCTGAATATATTCAGGAAAAAACGCATACGCCCTTTTTGGCCAAGGGCATCATTGTCGAGGTTTTACCGCTTTTCCTGTGCTTTAAAGGCGATTCGAATCTACCTCCTGAAATCTGTTTCCTGCAATTCTGCCTTGCTTTCAAATCCTCTTCGTTGCCTTCCCTCAATATATTTGTGGACGAGAGTTATCATTTCTAAGTCTGCAGGTTTGTGAATTGCAGTGCCCCTGAGCTCCATTCTTCAACTCGCTTTCTTGGGAGCTGGCCGCAAAAGCGCAGGATTGCTTCAGGCCGTATTCTGGTTCCTGGCGGCAGGCTGAGCCTGTGGTTAATTCTTCTTCCTGATGGGAAAATAGAATGACCTGTGCCTGCCCCAACACCTAGAGCTAGTCTCTCATTGGTTCCCCCTCTTCCCGTTCATCCTCAGGACAATTAGCAACCTGTACGGAACAGGAGGATAAAGGTGCTGATTCTCCAAGGAGGGAGATTGCTAGTAAAGCGGCTGGAATGGCGAACCAGAGCACAAGGAGATGAGAAATGAGGTGCGTTTTAGAAACCTTTCCCGATCACACGGTGTACCATCTTCGGGGTTTCTCATGCATGTTTTCAATGTAGGACGATGCCCTTGAACCTGGAGATTTGGGACCCATGGGATGGGTACCACGCCGTATTACTTTAAAGGGTCTGCGTTAGCTCAGCCAACCTCACGAAACCTCTCAGCCCCACGAGTGTCCACCCTTATGTCTCAATCAGCTGTGGGTCTAGATATGGTCAATCCAGGTGGCATCACAGCCCCTGAACGAATTTTGTAAGAATTTCTCTCTCTTTCACTGTCTTTGTTTCACGGGTTTTTTAAAGTAATTGATTTTTATAATGGGGTTTAGCTGCTTTTCACTGCTGTGTTTATGCCGCTTTACACCCACTTGACTCACTTACAGAGAGATATCAATACATAGGTTTTAAGATTCTTACTAGTCAGATATATTCTTGGGCGGTGAATAGGGGGTGTTGAGTCCAGTTCACTGAGCAAGGAGTAGGTCTTGTCTATTACATATTGGGTTTCTGGAACGGTATCTGAGCTAATTTGAAACCCTTGTTTTATGCATCACCCCACCTCACCTTTCCCGTTAAGCAGCCATAGTGTGTTTTCTAAACGTGTGACTCTGTTCTGTTTTGTAATTCAGTTCAAGGGTAGCGGTTTTGACATTCCCTCTATAAGTGATATCTCATGATAAGTGTCTTTTTCTGTGTGACTTATTTCACTTAGAATCGTCGTACCTAAATCCACTCATCATGCTGCTACTAGCCTTATGACGTTGATTTCATGGCTGAGTGATATTCCATTGTACATAAGGACCACAACTTCTTTATCCATTCTTCTCTTTCCTGGGATATTTAAGGTGTAACGAAGTGGAGGTTCTTGTCAACAGAGCAGCCCAAAACTTTGGGGTGCCTGTGTCTTGCTGATTTTTAGTTTTCCCAATTTATACGCCCATGAGAGGAAGTGCCCTATGGTCTCTAAGCTGAGTTTTTTAGATGTTTCAGGACACACCGTACACTTCTCCAGTGTGGCTGTTGGCAATTTACATCCCGCCCATCAGCGTAGCAAGGCTCCCATTTCTCCAAGGCCTGTCCAGCATTTCTGCTTTTGACACTTTATTCAGCATGGCCCTTTTGACCGATGGGAAGCGAGACTTCTTTGTAGCGCTGATTTGCCTTTCCAGGTTGCTTGGTTGGCCAAAAACGGCGTATGCGTTTTTTCCTGAATATATTCAGGAAAAAACGCATACGCCCTTTTTGGGCAAGGGCATCATTGTCGAGGTTTTACCGCTTTTCCTGTGCTTTAAAGGCGATTCGAATCTACCTCCTGAAATCTGTTTCCTGCAATTCTGACTTGCTTTCAAATCCTCTTCGTTGCCTTCCCTCAATATATTTGTGGACGAGAGTTATCATTTCTAAGTCTGCAGGTTTGTGAATTGCAGTGCCCCTGAGCTCCATTCTTCAACTCGCTTTCTTGGGAGCTGGCCGCAAAAGCGCAGGATTGCTTCAGGCCGTATTCTGGTTCCTGGCGGCAGGCTGAGCCTGTGGTTAATTCTTCTTCCTGATGGGAAAATAGAATGACCTGTGCCTGCCCCAACACCTAGAGCTAGTCTCTCATTGGTTCCCCCTCTTCCCGTTCATCCTCAGGACAATTTGCAACCTGTACGGAACAGGAGGATAAAGGTGCTGATTCTCCAAGGAGGGAGATTGCTAGTAAAGCGGCTGGAATGGCGAACCGGAGCACAAGGAGATGAGAAATGAGGTGCGTTTTAGAAACCTTTCCCGATCACACGGTGTACCATCTTCGGGGTTTCTCATGCATGTTTTCAATGTAGGACGATGCCCTTGAACCTGGAGATTTGGGACCCATGGGATGGGTACCACGCCGTATTACTTTAAAGGGTCTGCGTTTTCTCACCCAACCTCACCAAACCTCTCAGCCCCAAGAGTGTCCACCCTTATGTCTCAATCAGCTGTGGGTCTAGATATGGTCAATCCAGGTGGCATCACAGCCCCTGAACGAATTTTGTAAGAATTTCTCTCTCTTTCACTGTCTTTGTTTCACGGGTTTTGAAACGTAATTGATTTTTATAATGGGGTTTAGCTGCTTTTCACTGCTGTGTTTATGCCGCTTTACACCCACTTGACTCACTTACAGAGAGATATCAATACATAGGTTTTAAGATTCTTACTAGTCAGATATATTCTTGGGCGGTGAATAGGGGGTGTTGAGTCCAGTTCACTGAGCAAGGAGTAGGTCTTGTCTATTACATATTGGGTTTCTGGAACGGTATCTGAGCTAATTTGAAACCCTTGTTTTATGCATCACCCCACCTCACCTTTCCCGTTAAGCAGCCATAGTGTGTTTTCTAAACGTGTGACTCTGTTCTGTTTTGTAATTCAGTTCAAGGGTAGCGGTTTTGACATTCCCTCTATAAGTGATATCTCATGATAAGTGTCTTTTTCTGTGTGACTTATTTCACTTAGAATCGTCGTACCTAAATCCACTCATCATGCTGCTACTAGCCTTATGACGTTGATTTCATGGCTGAGTGATATTCCATTGTACATAAGGACCACAACTTCTTTATCCATTCTTCTCTTTCCTGGGATATTTAAGGTGTAACGAAGTGGAGGTTCTTGTCAACAGAGCAGCCCAAAACTTTGGGGTGCCTGTGTCTTGCTGATTTTTAGTTTTCCCAATTTATACGCCCATGAGAGGAAGTGCCCTATGGTCTCTAAGCTGAGTTTTTTAGATGTTTCAGGACACACCGTACACTTCTCCAGTGTGGCTGTTGGCAATTTACATCCCGCCCATCAGCGTAGCAAGGCTCCCATTTCTCCAAGGCCTGTCCAGCATTTCTGCTTTTGACACTTTATTCAGCATGGCCCTTTTGACCGATGGGAAGCGAGACTTCTTTGTAGCGCTGATTTGCCTTTCCAGGTTGCTTGGTTGGCCAAAAAGGGCGTATGCGTTTTTTCCTGAATATATTCAGGAAAAAACGCATACGCCCTTTTTGGCCAAGGGCATCATTGTCGAGGTTTTGCCGCTTTTCCTGTGCTTTAAAGGCGATTCGAATCTACCTCCTGAAATCTGTTTCCTGCAATTCTGCCTTGCTTTCAAATCCTCTTCGTTGCCTTCCCTCAATATATTTGTGGACGAGAGTTATCATTTCTAAGTCTGCAGGTTTGTGAATTGCAGTGCCCCTGAGCTCCATTCTTCAACTCGCTTTCTTGGGAGCTGGCCGCAAAAGCGCAGGATTGCTTCAGGCCGTATTCTGGTTCCTGGCGGCAGGCTGAGCCTGTGGTTAATTCTTCTTCCTGATGGGAAAATAGAATGACCTGTGCCTGCCCCAACACCTAGAGCTAGTCTCTCATTGGTTCCCCCTCTTCCCGTTCATCCTCAGGACAATTAGCAACCTGTACGGAACAGGAGGATAAAGGTGCTGATTCTCCAAGGAGGGAGATTGCTAGTAAAGCGGCTGGAATGGCGAACCGGAGCACAAGGAGATGAGAAATGAGGTGCGTTTTAGAAACCTTTCCCGATCACACGGTGTACCATCTTCGGGGTTTCTCATGCATGTTTTCAATGTAGGACGATGCCCTTGAACCTGGAGATTTGGGACCCATGGGATGGGTACCACGCCGTATTACTTTAAAGGGTCTGCGTTTTCTCACCCAACCTCACCAAACCTCTCAGCCCCAAGAGTGTCCACCCTTATGTCTCAATCAGCTGTGGGTCTAGATATGGTCAATCCAGGTGGCATCACAGCCCCTGAACGAATTTTGTAAGAATTTCTCTCTCTTTCACTGTCTTTGTTTCACGGGTTTTGAAACGTAATTGATTTTTATAATGGGGTTTAGCTGCTTTTCACTGCTGTGTTTATGCCGCTTTACACCCATTTGACTCACTTACAGAGAGATATCAATACATAGGTTTTAAGATTCTTACTAGTCAGATATATTCTTGGGCGGTGAATAGGGGGTGTTGAGTCCAGTTCACTGAGCAAGGAGTAGGTCTTGTCTCTTACATATTGGGTTTCTGGAACGGTATCTGAGCTAATTTGAAACCCGTGTTTTATGCATCACCCCACCTCACCTTTCCCGTTAAGCAGCCATAGTGTGTTTTCTAAACGTGTGACTCTGTTCTGTTTTGTAATTCAGTTCAAGGGTAGCGGTTTTGACATTCCCTCTATGAGTGATATCTCATGATAAGTGTCTTTTTCTGTGTGACTTATTTCACTTAGAATCGTCGTACCTAAATCCACTCATCATGCTGCTACTAGCCTTATGACGTTGATTTCATGGCTGAGTGATATTCCATTGTACATAAGGACCACAACTTCTTTATCCATTCTTCTCTTTCCTGGGATATTTAAGGTGTAACGAAGTGGAGGTTCTTGTCAACAGAGCAGCCCAAAACTTTGGGGTGCCTGTGTCTTGCTGATTTTTAGTTTTCCCAATTTATACGCCCATGAGAGGAAGTGCCCTATGGTCTCTAAGCTGAGTTTTTTAGATGTTTCAGGACACACCGTACACTTCTCCAGTGTGGCTGTTGGCAATTTACATCCCGCCCATCAGCGTAGCAAGGCTCCCATTTCTCCAAGGCCTGTCCAGCATTTCTGCTTTTGACACTTTATTCAGCATGGCCCTTTTGACCGATGGGAAGCGAGACTTCTTTGTAGCGCTGATTTGCCTTTCCAGGTTGCTTGGTTGGCCAAAAAGGGCGTATGCGTTTTTTCCTGAATATATTCAGGAAAAAACGCATACGCCCTTTTTGGCCAAGGGCATCATTGTCGAGGTTTTGCCGCTTTTCCTGTGCTTTAAAGGCGATTCGAATCTACCTCCTGAAATCTGTTTCCTGCAATTCTGCCTTGCTTTCAAATCCTCTTCGTTGCCTTCCCTCAATATATTTGTGGACGAGAGTTATCATTTCTAAGTCTGCAGGTTTGTGAATTGCAGTGCCCCTGAGCTCCATTCTTCAACTCGCTTTCTTGGGAGCTGGCCGCAAAAGCGCAGGATTGCTTCAGGCCGTATTCTGGTTCCTGGCGGCAGGCTGAGCCTGTGGTTAATTCTTCTTCCTGATGGGAAAATAGAATGACCTGTGCCTGCCCCAACACCTAGAGCTAGTCTCTCATTGGTTCCCCCTCTTCCCGTTCATCCTCAGGACAATTAGCAACCTGTACGGAACAGGAGGATAAAGGTGCTGATTCTCCAAGGAGGGAGATTGCTAGTAAAGCGGCTGGAATGGCGAACCAGAGCACAAGGAGATGAGAAATGAGGTGCGTTTTAGAAACCTTTCCCGATCACACGGTGTACCATCTTCGGGGTTTCTCATGCATGTTTTCAATGTAGGACGATGCCCTTGAACCTGGAGATTTGGGACCCATGGGATGGGTACCACGCCATATTACTTTAAAGGGTCTGCGTTAGCTCAGCCAACCTCACGAAACCTCTCAGCCCCACGAGTGTCCACCCTTATGTCTCAATCAGCTGTGGGTCTAGATATGGTCAATCCAGGTGGCATCACAGCCCCTGAACGAATTTTGTAAGAATTTCTCTCTCTTTCACTGTCTTTGTTTCACGGGTTTTTTAAAGTAATTGATTTTTATAATGGGGTTTAGCTGCTTTTCACTGCTGTGTTTATGCCGCTTTACACCCACTTGACTCACTTACAGAGAGATATCAATACATAGGTTTTAAGATTCTTACTAGTCAGATATATTCTTGGGCGGTGAATAGGGGGTGTTGAGTCCAGTTCACTGAGCAAGGAGTAGGTCTTGTCTATTACATATTGGGTTTCTGGAACGGTATCTGAGCTAATTTGAAACCCTTGTTTTATGCATCACCCCACCTCACCTTTCCCGTTAAGCAGCCATAGTGTGTTTTCTAAACGTGTGACTCTGTTCTGTTTTGTAATTCAGTTCAAGGGTAGCGGTTTTGACATTCCCTCTATAAGTGATATCTCATGATAAGTGTCTTTTTCTGTGTGACTTATTTCACTTAGAATCGTCGTACCTAAATCCACTCATCATGCTGCTACTAGCCTTATGACGTTGATTTCATGGCTGAGTGATATTCCATTGTACATAAGGACCACAACTTCTTTATCCATTCTTCTCTTTCCTGGGATATTTAAGGTGTAACGAAGTGGAGGTTCTTGTCAACAGAGCAGCCCAAAACTTTGGGGTGCCTGTGTCTTGCTGATTTTTAGTTTTCCCAATTTATACGCCCATGAGAGGAAGTGCCCTATGGTCTCTAAGCTGAGTTTTTTAGATGTTTCAGGACACACCGTACACTTCTCCAGTGTGGCTGTTGGCAATTTACATCCCGCCCATCAGCGTAGCAAGGCTCCCATTTCTCCAAGGCCTGTCCAGCATTTCTGCTTTTGACACTTTATTCAGCATGGCCCTTTTGACCGATGGGAAGCGAGACTTCTTTGTAGCGCTGATTTGCCTTTCCAGGTTGCTTGGTTGGCCAAAAACGGCGTATGCGTTTTTTCCTGAATATATTCAGGAAAAAACGCATACGCCCTTTTTGGCCAAGGGCATCATTGTCGAGGTTTTACCGCTTTTCCTGTGCTTTAAAGGCGATTCGAATCTACCTCCTGAAATCTGTTTCCTGCAATTCTGCCTTGCTTTCAAATCCTCTTCGTTGCCTTCCCTCAATATATTTGTGGACGAGAGTTATCATTTCTAAGTCTGCAGGTTTGTGAATTGCAGTGCCCCTGAGCTCCATTCTTCAACTCGCTTTCTTGGGAGCTGGCCGCAAAAGCGCAGGATTGCTTCAGGCCGTATTCTGGTTCCTGGCGGCAGGCTGAGCCTGTGGTTAATTCTTCTTCCTGATGGGAAAATAGAATGACCTGTGCCTGCCCCAACACCTAGAGCTAGTCTCTCATTGGTTCCCCCTCTTCCCGTTCATCCTCAGGACAATTTGCAACCTGTACGGAACAGGAGGATAAAGGTGCTGATTCTCCAAGGAGGGAGATTGCTAGTAAAGCGGCTGGAATGGCGAACCGGAGCACAAGGAGATGAGAAATGAGGTGCGTTTTAGAAACCTTTCCCGATCACACGGTGTACCATCTTCGGGGTTTCTCATGCATGTTTTCAATGTAGGACGATGCCCTTGAACCTGGAGATTTGGGACCCATGGGATGGGTACCACGCCGTATTACTTTAAAGGGTCTGCGTTTTCTCACCCAACCTCACCAAACCTCTCAGCCCCAAGAGTGTCCACCCTTATGTCTCAATCAGCTGTGGGTCTAGATATGGTCAATCCAGGTGGCATCACAGCCCCTGAACGAATTTTGTAAGAATTTCTCTCTCTTTCACTGTCTTTGTTTCACGGGTTTTGAAACGTAATTGATTTTTATAATGGGGTTTAGCTGCTTTTCACTGCTGTGTTTATGCCGCTTTACACCCATTTGACTCACTTACAGAGAGATATCAATACATAGGTTTTAAGATTCTTACTAGTCAGATATATTCTTGGGCGGTGAATAGGGGGTGTTGAGTCCAGTTCACTGAGCAAGGAGTAGGTCTTGTCTCTTACATATTGGGTTTCTGGAACGGTATCTGAGCTAATTTGAAACCCGTGTTTTATGCATCACCCCACCTCACCTTTCCCGTTAAGCAGCCATAGTGTGTTTTCTAAACGTGTGACTCTGTTCTGTTTTGTAATTCAGTTCAAGGGTAGCGGTTTTGACATTCCCTCTATAAGTGATATCTCATGATAAGTGTCTTTTTCTGTGTGACTTATTTCACTTAGAATCGTCGTACCTAAATCCACTCATCATGCTGCTACTAGCCTTATGACGTTGATTTCATGGCTGAGTGATATTCCATTGTACATAAGGACCACAACTTCTTTATCCATTCTTCTCTTTCCTGGGATATTTAAGGTGTAACGAAGTGGAGGTTCTTGTCAACAGAGCAGCCCAAAACTTTGGGGTGCCTGTGTCTTGCTGATTTTTAGTTTTCCCAATTTATACGCCCATGAGAGGAAGTGCCCTATGGTCTCTAAGCTGAGTTTTTTAGATGTTTCAGGACACACCGTACACTTCTCCAGTGTGGCTGTTGGCAATTTACATCCCGCCCATCAGCGTAGCAAGGCTCCCATTTCTCCAAGGCCTGTCCAGCATTTCTGCTTTTGACACTTTATTCAGCATGGCCCTTTTGACCGATGGGAAGCGAGACTTCTTTGTAGCGCTGATTTGCCTTTCCAGGTTGCTTGGTTGGCCAAAAACGGCGTATGCGTTTTTTCCTGAATATATTCAGGAAAAAACGCATACGCCCTTTTTGGCCAAGGGCATCATTGTCGAGGTTTTACCGCTTTTCCTGTGCTTTAAAGGCGATTCGAATCTACCTCCTGAAATCTGTTTCCTGCAATTCTGCCTTGCTTTCAAATCCTCTTCGTTGCCTTCCCTCAATATATTTGTGGACGAGAGTTATCATTTCTAAGTCTGCAGGTTTGTGAATTGCAGTGCCCCTGAGCTCCATTCTTCAACTCGCTTTCTTGGGAGCTGGCCGCAAAAGCGCAGGATTGCTTCAGGCCGTATTCTGGTTCCTGGCGGCAGGCTGAGCCTGTGGTTAATTCTTCTTCCTGATGGGAAAATAGAATGACCTGTGCCTGCCCCAACACCTAGAGCTAGTCTCTCATTGGTTCCCCCTCTTCCCGTTCATCCTCAGGACAATTTGCAACCTGTACGGAACAGGAGGATAAAGGTGCTGATTCTCCAAGGAGGGAGATTGCTAGTAAAGCGGCTGGAATGGCGAACCGGAGCACAAGGAGATGAGAAATGAGGTGCGTTTTAGAAACCTTTCCCGATCACACGGTGTACCATCTTCGGGGTTTCTCATGCATGTTTTCAATGTAGGACGATGCCCTTGAACCTGGAGATTTGGGACCCATGGGATGGGTACCACGCCGTATTACTTTAAAGGGTCTGCGTTTTCTCACCCAACCTCACCAAACCTCTCAGCCCCAAGAGTGTCCACCCTTATGTCTCAATCAGCTGTGGGTCTAGATATGGTCAATCCAGGTGGCATCACAGCCCCTGAACGAATTTTGTAAGAATTTCTCTCTCTTTCACTGTCTTTGTTTCACGGGTTTTGAAACGTAATTGATTTTTATAATGGGGTTTAGCTGCTTTTCACTGCTGTGTTTATGCCGCTTTACACCCATTTGACTCACTTACAGAGAGATATCAATACATAGGTTTTAAGATTCTTACTAGTCAGATATATTCTTGGGCGGTGAATAGGGGGTGTTGAGTCCAGTTCACTGAGCAAGGAGTAGGTCTTGTCTCTTACATATTGGGTTTCTGGAACGGTATCTGAGCTAATTTGAAACCCGTGTTTTATGCATCACCCCACCTCACCTTTCCCGTTAAGCAGCCATAGTGTGTTTTCTAAACGTGTGACTCTGTTCTGTTTTGTAATTCAGTTCAAGGGTAGCGGTTTTGACATTCCCTCTATGAGTGATATCTTATGATAAGTGTCTTTTTCTGTGTGACTTATTTCACTTAGAATCGTCGTACCTAAATCCACTCATCATGCTGCTACTAGCCTTATGACGTTGATTTCATGGCTGAGTGATATTCCATTGTACATAAGGACCACAACTTCTTTATCCATTCTTCTCTTTCCTGGGATATTTAAGGTGTAACGAAGTGGAGGTTCTTGTCAACAGAGCAGCCCAAAACTTTGGGGTGCCTGTGTCTTGCTGATTTTTAGTTTTCCCAATTTATACGCCCATGAGAGGAAGTGCCCTATGGTCTCTAAGCTGAGTTTTTTAGATGTTTCAGGACACACCGTACACTTCTCCAGTGTGGCTGTTGGCAATTTACATCCCGCCCATCAGCGTAGCAAGGCTCCCATTTCTCCAAGGCCTGTCCAGCATTTCTGCTTTTGACACTTTATTCAGCATGGCCCTTTTGACCGATGGGAAGCGAGACTTCTTTGTAGCGCTGATTTGCCTTTCCAGGTTGCTTGGTTGGCCAAAAAGGGCGTATGCGTTTTTTCCTGAATATATTCAGGAAAAAACGCATACGCCCTTTTTGGCCAAGGGCATCATTGTCGAGGTTTTGCCGCTTTTCCTGTGCTTTAAAGGCGATTCGAATCTACCTCCTGAAATCTGTTTCCTGCAATTCTGCCTTGCTTTCAAATCCTCTTCGTTGCCTTCCCTCAATATATTTGTGGACGAGAGTTATCATTTCTAAGTCTGCAGGTTTGTGAATTGCAGTGCCCCTGAGCTCCATTCTTCAACTCGCTTTCTTGGGAGCTGGCCGCAAAAGCGCAGGATTGCTTCAGGCCGTATTCTGGTTCCTGGCGGCAGGCTGAGCCTGTGGTTAATTCTTCTTCCTGATGGGAAAATAGAATGACCTGTGCCTGCCCCAACACCTAGAGCTAGTCTCTCATTGGTTCCCCCTCTTCCCGTTCATCCTCAGGACAATTAGCAACCTCTACGGAACAGGAGGATAAAGGTGCTGATTCTCCAAGGAGGGAGATTGCTAGTAAAGCGGCTGGAATGGCGAACCAGAGCACAAGGAGATGAGAAATGAGGTGCGTTTTAGAAACCTTTCCCGATCACACGGTGTACCATCTTCGGGGTTTCTCATGCATGTTTTCAATGTAGGACGATGCCCTTGAACCTGGAGATTTGGGACCCATGGGATGGGTACCACGCCGTATTACTTTAAAGGGTCTGCGTTAGCTCAGCCAACCTCACGAAACCTCTCAGCCCCACGAGTGTCCACCCTTATGTCTCAATCAGCTGTGGGTCTAGATATGGTCAATCCAGGTGGCATCACAGCCCCTGAACGAATTTTGTAAGAATTTCTCTCTCTTTCACTGTCTTTGTTTCACGGGTTTTTTAAAGTAATTGATTTTTATAATGGGGTTTAGCTGCTTTTCACTGCTGTGTTTATGCCGCTTTACACCCACTTGACTCACTTACAGAGAGATATCAATACATAGGTTTTAAGATTCTTACTAGTCAGATATATTCTTGGGCGGTGAATAGGGGGTGTTGAGTCCAGTTCACTGAGCAAGGAGTAGGTCTTGTCTATTACATATTGGGTTTCTGGAACGGTATCTGAGCTAATTTGAAACCCTTGTTTTATGCATCACCCCACCTCACCTTTCCCGTTAAGCAGCCATAGTGTGTTTTCTAAACGTGTGACTCTGTTCTGTTTTGTAATTCAGTTCAAGGGTAGCGGTTTTGACATTCCCTCTATAAGTGATATCTCATGATAAGTGTCTTTTTCTGTGTGACTTATTTCACTTAGAATCGTCGTACCTAAATCCACTCATCATGCTGCTACTAGCCTTATGACGTTGATTTCATGGCTGAGTGATATTCCATTGTACATAAGGACCACAACTTCTTTATCCATTCTTCTCTTTCCTGGGATATTTAAGGTGTAACGAAGTGGAGGTTCTTGTCAACAGAGCAGCCCAAAACTTTGGGGTGCCTGTGTCTTGCTGATTTTTAGTTTTCCCAATTTATACGCCCATGAGAGGAAGTGCCCTATGGTCTCTAAGCTGAGTTTTTTAGATGTTTCAGGACACACCGTACACTTCTCCAGTGTGGCTGTTGGCAATTTACATCCCGCCCATCAGCGTAGCAAGGCTCCCATTTCTCCAAGGCCTGTCCAGCATTTCTGCTTTTGACACTTTATTCAGCATGGCCCTTTTGACCGATGGGAAGCGAGACTTCTTTGTAGCGCTGATTTGCCTTTCCAGGTTGCTTGGTTGGCCAAAAAGGGCGTATGCGTTTTTTCCTGAATATATTCAGGAAAAAACGCATACACCCTTTTTGGCCAAGGGCATCATTGTCGAGGTTTTGCCGCTTTTCCTCTGCTTTAAAGGCAATTCGAATCTACCTCCTGAAATCTGTTTCCTGCAATTCTGCCTTGCTTTCAAATCCTCTTCGTTGCCTTCCCTCAATATATTTGTGGACGAGAGTTATCATTTCTAAGTCTGCAGGTTTGTGAATTGCAGTGCCCCTGAGCTCCATTCTTCAACTCGCTTTCTTGGGAGCTGGCCGCAAAAGCGCAGGATTGCTTCAGGCCGTATTCTGGTTCCTGGCGGCAGGCTGAGCCTGTGGTTAATTCTTCTTCCTGATGGGAAAATAGAATGACCTGTGCCTGCCCCAACACCTAGAGCTAGTCTCTCATTGGTTCCCCCTCTTCCCGTTCATCCTCAGGACAATTAGCAACCTCTACGGAACAGGAGGATAAAGGTGCTGATTCTCCAAGGAGGGAGATTGCTAGTAAAGCGGCTGGAATGGTGAACCGGAGCACAAGGAGATGAGAAATGAGGTGCGTTTTAGAAACCTTTCCCGATCACACGGTGTACCATCTTCGGGGTTTCTCATGCATGTTTTCAATGTAGGACGATGCCCTTGAACCTGGAGATTTGGGACCCATGGGATGGGTACCACGCCGTATTACTTTAAAGGGTCTGCGTTTTCTCACCCAACCTCACCAAACCTCTCAGCCTCAAGAGTGTCCACCCTTATGTCTCAATCAGCTGTGGGTCTAGATATGGTCAATCCAGGTGGCATCACAGCCCCTGAACGAATTTTGTAAGAATTTCTCTCTCTTTCACTGTCTTTGTTTCACGGGTTTTGAAACGTAATTGATTTTTATAATGGGGTTTAGCTGCTTTTCACTGCTGTGTTTATGCCGCTTTACACCCATTTGACTCACTTACAGAGAGATATCAATACATAGGTTTTAAGATTCTTACTAGTCAGATATATTCTTGGGCGGTGAATAGGGGGTGTTGAGTCCAGTTCACTGAGCAAGGAGTAGGTCTTGTCTATTACATATTGGGTTTCTGGAACGGTATCTGAGCTAATTTGAAACCCGTGTTTTATGCATCACCCCACCTCACCTTTCCCGTTAAGCAGCCATAGTGTGTTTTCTAAACGTGTGACTCTGTTCTGTTTTGTAATTCAGTTCAAGGGTAGCGGTTTTTACATTCCCTCTATGAGTGATATCTTATGATAAGTGTCTTTTTCTGTGTGACTTATTTCACTTAGAATCGTCATATCTAAATCCACTCATCATGCTGCTACTAGCCTTATGACATTGATTTCATGGCTGAGTGATATTCCATTGTACATAAGGACCGCAACTTCTTTATCCATTCTTCTCTTTCCTGGGATATTTAAGGTGTAGCGAAGTGGAGGTTCTTGTCAACAGAGTAGCCCAAAACTTTGGGGTGCCTGTGGCTTGCTGAGTTTTAGTTTTCCGAATTTATACGCCCATGAGTGGAAGTGCGCTATGCTCTCTAAGCTGAGTTTTTTAGATGTTTCAGGACACACTGTACACTTCTCCAGAGTGGCTGTTGGCAATTTACATCCCGCCCATCAGCGTAGCAAGGCTCCCATTTCTCCATGGCCTGTCCTGCATTTCTGGTTTTGACACTTTATTCAGCATGGCCCTTTTGACCGATGGGAAGCGAGACTTCTTTGTAGCGCTGATTCGCCTTTCCAGGTTGCTTGGTTGGCCAAAAAGGGCGTATGCGTTTTTTCCTGAATATATTCAGGAAAAAACGCATACGCCCTTTTTGGCCAAGGGCATCATTGTCGAGGTTTTGCCGCTTTTCCTGTGCTTTAAAGGCGATTCGAATCTACCTCCTGAAATCTGTTTCCTGCAATTCTGACTTGCTTTCAAATCCTCTTCGTTGCCTTCCCTCAATATTTTTGTGGACGAGAGTTATCATTTCTAAGTCTGCAAGTTTGTGAATTGCAGTGCCCCTGAGCTCCATTCTTCAACTCGCTTTCTTGGGAGCTGGCCGCAAAAGCGCAGGATTGCTTCAGGCCGTATTCTGGTTCCTGGCGGCAGGCTGAGCCTGTGGTTAATTCTTCTTCCTGATGGGAAAATAGAATGACCTGTGCCTGCCCCAACACCTAGAGCTAGTCTCTCATTGGTTCCCCCTCTTCCCGTTCATCCTCAGGACAATTTGCAACCTGTACGGAACAGGAGGATAAAGGTGCTGATTCTCCAAGGAGGGAGATTGCTAGTAAAGCGGTGGAATGGCGAACCAGAGCACAAGGAGATGAGAAATGAGGTGCGTTTTAGAAACCTTTCCCGATCACACGGTGTACCATCTTCGGGGTTTCTCATGCATGTTTTCAATGTAGGACGATGCCCTTGAACCTGGAGATTTGGGACCCATGGGATGGGTACCACGCCGTATTACTTTAAAGGGTCTGCGTTTTCTCACCCAACCTCACCAAACCTCTCAGCCCCACGAGTGTCCACCCTTATGTCTCAATCAGCTGTGGGTCTAGATATGGTCAATCCAGGTGGCATCACAGCCCCTGAACGAATTTTGTAAGAATTTCTCTCTCTTTCACTGTCTTTGTTTCACGGGTTTTTTAAAGTAATTGATTTTTATAATGGGGTTTAGCTGCTTTTCACTGCTGTGTTTATGCCGCTTTACACCCACTTGACTCACTTACAGAGAGATATCAATACATAGGTTTTAAGATTCTTACTAGTCAGATATATTCTTGGGCGGTGAATAGGGGGTGTTGAGTCCAGTTCACTGAGCAAGGAGTAGGTCTTGTCTATTACATATTGGGTTTCTGGAACGGTATCTGAGCTAATTTGAAACCCTTGTTTTATGCATCACCCCACCTCACCTTTCCCGTTAAGCAGCCATAGTGTGTTTTCTAAACGTGTGACTCTGTTCTGTTTTGTAATTCAGTTCAAGGGTAGCGGTTTTGACATTCCCTCTATAAGTGATATCTCATGATAAGTGTCTTTTTCTGTGTGACTTATTTCACTTAGAATCGTCGTACCTAAATCCACTCATCATGCTGCTACTAGCCTTATGACGTTGATTTCATGGCTGAGTGATATTCCATTGTACATAAGGACCACAACTTCTTTATCCATTCTTCTCTTTCCTGGGATATTTAAGGTGTAACGAAGTGGAGGTTCTTGTCAACAGAGCAGCCCAAAACTTTGGGGTGCCTGTGTCTTGCTGATTTTTAGTTTTCCCAATTTATACGCCCATGAGAGGAAGTGCCCTATGGTCTCTAAGCTGAGTTTTTTAGATGTTTCAGGACACACCGTACACTTCTCCAGTGTGGCTGTTGGCAATTTACATCCCGCCCATCAGCGTAGCAAGGCTCCCATTTCTCCAAGGCCTGTCCAGCATTTCTGCTTTTGACACTTTATTCAGCATGGCCCTTTTGACCGATGGGAAGCGAGACTTCTTTGTAGCGCTGATTTGCCTTTCCAGGTTGCTTGGTTGGCCAAAAACGGCGTATGCGTTTTTTCCTGAATATATTCAGGAAAAAACGCATACGCCCTTTTTGGCCAAGGGCATCATTGTCGAGGTTTTACCGCTTTTCCTGTGCTTTAAAGGCGATTCGAATCTACCTCCTGAAATCTGTTTCCTGCAATTCTGCCTTGCTTTCAAATCCTCTTCGTTGCCTTCCCTCAATATATTTGTGGACGAGAGTTATCATTTCTAAGTCTGCAGGTTTGTGAATTGCAGTGCCCCTGAGCTCCATTCTTCAACTCGCTTTCTTGGGAGCTGGCCGCAAAAGCGCAGGATTGCTTCAGGCCGTATTCTGGTTCCTGGCGGCAGGCTGAGCCTGTGGTTAATTCTTCTTCCTGATGGGAAAATAGAATGACCTGTGCCTGCCCCAACACCTAGAGCTAGTCTCTCATTGGTTCCCCCTCTTCCCGTTCATCCTCAGGACAATTAGCAACCTGTACGGAACAGGAGGATAAAGGTGCTGATTCTCCAAGGAGGGAGATTGCTAGTAAAGCGGCTGGAATGGCGAACCAGAGCACAAGGAGATGAGAAATGAGGTGCGTTTTAGAAACCTTTCCCGATCACACGGTGTACCATCTTCGGGGTTTCTCATGCATGTTTTCAATGTAGGACGATGCCCTTGAACCTGGAGATTTGGGACCCATGGGATGGGTACCACGCCGTATTACTTTAAAGGGTCTGCGTTAGCTCAGCCAACCTCACGAAACCTCTCAGCCCCACGAGTGTCCACCCTTATGTCTCAATCAGCTGTGGGTCTAGATATGGTCAATCCAGGTGGCATCACAGCCCCTGAACGAATTTTGTAAGAATTTCTCTCTCTTTCACTGTCTTTGTTTCACGGGTTTTTTAAAGTAATTGATTTTTATAATGGGGTTTAGCTGCTTTTCACTGCTGTGTTTATGCCGCTTTACACCCACTTGACTCACTTACAGAGAGATATCAATACATAGGTTTTAAGATTCTTACTAGTCAGATATATTCTTGGGCGGTGAATAGGGGGTGTTGAGTCCAGTTCACTGAGCAAGGAGTAGGTCTTGTCTATTACATATTGGGTTTCTGGAACGGTATCTGAGCTAATTTGAAACCCTTGTTTTATGCATCACCCCACCTCACCTTTCCCGTTAAGCAGCCATAGTGTGTTTTCTAAACGTGTGACTCTGTTCTGTTTTGTAATTCAGTTCAAGGGTAGCGGTTTTGACATTCCCTCTATAAGTGATATCTCATGATAAGTGTCTTTTTCTGTGTGACTTATTTCACTTAGAATCGTCGTACCTAAATCCACTCATCATGCTGCTACTAGCCTTATGACGTTGATTTCATGGCTGAGTGATATTCCATTGTACATAAGGACCACAACTTCTTTATCCATTCTTCTCTTTCCTGGGATATTTAAGGTGTAACGAAGTGGAGGTTCTTGTCAACAGAGCAGCCCAAAACTTTGGGGTGCCTGTGTCTTGCTGATTTTTAGTTTTCCCAATTTATACGCCCATGAGAGGAAGTGCCCTATGGTCTCTAAGCTGAGTTTTTTAGATGTTTCAGGACACACCGTACACTTCTCCAGTGTGGCTGTTGGCAATTTACATCCCGCCCATCAGCGTAGCAAGGCTCCCATTTCTCCAAGGCCTGTCCAGCATTTCTGCTTTTGACACTTTATTCAGCATGGCCCTTTTGACCGATGGGAAGCGAGACTTCTTTGTAGCGCTGATTTGCCTTTCCAGGTTGCTTGGTTGGCCAAAAACGGCGTATGCGTTTTTTCCTGAATATATTCAGGAAAAAACGCATACGCCCTTTTTGGGCAAGGGCATCATTGTCGAGGTTTTACCGCTTTTCCTGTGCTTTAAAGGCGATTCGAATCTACCTCCTGAAATCTGTTTCCTGCAATTCTGACTTGCTTTCAAATCCTCTTCGTTGCCTTCCCTCAATATATTTGTGGACGAGAGTTATCATTTCTAAGTCTGCAGGTTTGTGAATTGCAGTGCCCCTGAGCTCCATTCTTCAACTCGCTTTCTTGGGAGCTGGCCGCAAAAGCGCAGGATTGCTTCAGGCCGTATTCTGGTTCCTGGCGGCAGGCTGAGCCTGTGGTTAATTCTTCTTCCTGATGGGAAAATAGAATGACCTGTGCCTGCCCCAACACCTAGAGCTAGTCTCTCATTGGTTCCCCCTCTTCCCGTTCATCCTCAGGACAATTTGCAACCTGTACGGAACAGGAGGATAAAGGTGCTGATTCTCCAAGGAGGGAGATTGCTAGTAAAGCGGCTGGAATGGCGAACCGGAGCACAAGGAGATGAGAAATGAGGTGCGTTTTAGAAACCTTTCCCGATCACACGGTGTACCATCTTCGGGGTTTCTCATGCATGTTTTCAATGTAGGACGATGCCCTTGAACCTGGAGATTTGGGACCCATGGGATGGGTACCACGCCGTATTACTTTAAAGGGTCTGCGTTTTCTCACCCAACCTCACCAAACCTCTCAGCCCCAAGAGTGTCCACCCTTATGTCTCAATCAGCTGTGGGTCTAGATATGGTCAATCCAGGTGGCATCACAGCCCCTGAACGAATTTTGTAAGAATTTCTCTCTCTTTCACTGTCTTTGTTTCACGGGTTTTGAAACGTAATTGATTTTTATAATGGGGTTTAGCTGCTTTTCACTGCTGTGTTTATGCCGCTTTACACCCACTTGACTCACTTACAGAGAGATATCAATACATAGGTTTTAAGATTCTTACTAGTCAGATATATTCTTGGGCGGTGAATAGGGGGTGTTGAGTCCAGTTCACTGAGCAAGGAGTAGGTCTTGTCTATTACATATTGGGTTTCTGGAACGGTATCTGAGCTAATTTGAAACCCTTGTTTTATGCATCACCCCACCTCACCTTTCCCGTTAAGCAGCCATAGTGTGTTTTCTAAACGTGTGACTCTGTTCTGTTTTGTAATTCAGTTCAAGGGTAGCGGTTTTGACATTCCCTCTATAAGTGATATCTCATGATAAGTGTCTTTTTCTGTGTGACTTATTTCACTTAGAATCGTCGTACCTAAATCCACTCATCATGCTGCTACTAGCCTTATGACGTTGATTTCATGGCTGAGTGATATTCCATTGTACATAAGGACCACAACTTCTTTATCCATTCTTCTCTTTCCTGGGATATTTAAGGTGTAACGAAGTGGAGGTTCTTGTCAACAGAGCAGCCCAAAACTTTGGGGTGCCTGTGTCTTGCTGATTTTTAGTTTTCCCAATTTATACGCCCATGAGAGGAAGTGCCCTATGGTCTCTAAGCTGAGTTTTTTAGATGTTTCAGGACACACCGTACACTTCTCCAGTGTGGCTGTTGGCAATTTACATCCCGCCCATCAGCGTAGCAAGGCTCCCATTTCTCCAAGGCCTGTCCAGCATTTCTGCTTTTGACACTTTATTCAGCATGGCCCTTTTGACCGATGGGAAGCGAGACTTCTTTGTAGCGCTGATTTGCCTTTCCAGGTTGCTTGGTTGGCCAAAAAGGGCGTATGCGTTTTTTCCTGAATATATTCAGGAAAAAACGCATACGCCCTTTTTGGCCAAGGGCATCATTGTCGAGGTTTTGCCGCTTTTCCTGTGCTTTAAAGGCGATTCGAATCTACCTCCTGAAATCTGTTTCCTGCAATTCTGCCTTGCTTTCAAATCCTCTTCGTTGCCTTCCCTCAATATATTTGTGGACGAGAGTTATCATTTCTAAGTCTGCAGGTTTGTGAATTGCAGTGCCCCTGAGCTCCATTCTTCAACTCGCTTTCTTGGGAGCTGGCCGCAAAAGCGCAGGATTGCTTCAGGCCGTATTCTGGTTCCTGGCGGCAGGCTGAGCCTGTGGTTAATTCTTCTTCCTGATGGGAAAATAGAATGACCTGTGCCTGCCCCAACACCTAGAGCTAGTCTCTCATTGGTTCCCCCTCTTCCCGTTCATCCTCAGGACAATTAGCAACCTGTACGGAACAGGAGGATAAAGGTGCTGATTCTCCAAGGAGGGAGATTGCTAGTAAAGCGGCTGGAATGGCGAACCGGAGCACAAGGAGATGAGAAATGAGGTGCGTTTTAGAAACCTTTCCCGATCACACGGTGTACCATCTTCGGGGTTTCTCATGCATGTTTTCAATGTAGGACGATGCCCTTGAACCTGGAGATTTGGGACCCATGGGATGGGTACCACGCCGTATTACTTTAAAGGGTCTGCGTTTTCTCACCCAACCTCACCAAACCTCTCAGCCCCAAGAGTGTCCACCCTTATGTCTCAATCAGCTGTGGGTCTAGATATGGTCAATCCAGGTGGCATCACAGCCCCTGAACGAATTTTGTAAGAATTTCTCTCTCTTTCACTGTCTTTGTTTCACGGGTTTTGAAACGTAATTGATTTTTATAATGGGGTTTAGCTGCTTTTCACTGCTGTGTTTATGCCGCTTTACACCCATTTGACTCACTTACAGAGAGATATCAATACATAGGTTTTAAGATTCTTACTAGTCAGATATATTCTTGGGCGGTGAATAGGGGGTGTTGAGTCCAGTTCACTGAGCAAGGAGTAGGTCTTGTCTATTACATATTGGGTTTCTGGAACGGTATCTGAGCTAATTTGAAACCCGTGTTTTATGCATCACCCCACCTCACCTTTCCCGTTAAGCAGCCATAGTGTGTTTTCTAAACGTGTGACTCTGTTCTGTTTTGTAATTCAGTTCAAGGGTAGCGGTTTTGACATTCCCTCTATGAGTGATATCTCATGATAAGTGTCTTTTTCTGTGTGACTTATTTCACTTAGAATCGTCGTACCTAAATCCACTCATCATGCTGCTACTAGCCTTATGACGTTGATTTCATGGCTGAGTGATATTCCATTGTACATAAGGACCACAACTTCTTTATCCATTCTTCTCTTTCCTGGGATATTTAAGGTGTAACGAAGTGGAGGTTCTTGTCAACAGAGCAGCCCAAAACTTTGGGGTGCCTGTGTCTTGCTGATTTTTAGTTTTCCCAATTTATACGCCCATGAGAGGAAGTGCCCTATGGTCTCTAAGCTGAGTTTTTTAGATGTTTCAGGACACACCGTACACTTCTCCAGTGTGGCTGTTGGCAATTTACATCCCGCCCATCAGCGTAGCAAGGCTCCCATTTCTCCAAGGCCTGTCCAGCATTTCTGCTTTTGACACTTTATTCAGCATGGCCCTTTTGACCGATGGGAAGCGAGACTTCTTTGTAGCGCTGATTTGCCTTTCCAGGTTGCTTGGTTGGCCAAAAAGGGCGTATGCGTTTTTTCCTGAATATATTCAGGAAAAAACGCATACGCCCTTTTTGGCCAAGGGCATCATTGTCGAGGTTTTGCCGCTTTTCCTGTGCTTTAAAGGCGATTCGAATCTACCTCCTGAAATCTGTTTCCTGCAATTCTGCCTTGCTTTCAAATCCTCTTCGTTGCCTTCCCTCAATATATTTGTGGACGAGAGTTATCATTTCTAAGTCTGCAGGTTTGTGAATTGCAGTGCCCCTGAGCTCCATTCTTCAACTCGCTTTCTTGGGAGCTGGCCGCAAAAGCGCAGGATTGCTTCAGGCCGTATTCTGGTTCCTGGCGGCAGGCTGAGCCTGTGGTTAATTCTTCTTCCTGATGGGAAAATAGAATGACCTGTGCCTGCCCCAACACCTAGAGCTAGTCTCTCATTGGTTCCCCCTCTTCCCGTTCATCCTCAGGACAATTAGCAACCTGTACGGAACAGGAGGATAAAGGTGCTGATTCTCCAAGGAGGGAGATTGCTAGTAAAGCGGCTGGAATGGCGAACCAGAGCACAAGGAGATGAGAAATGAGGTGCGTTTTAGAAACCTTTCCCGATCACACGGTGTACCATCTTCGGGGTTTCTCATGCATGTTTTCAATGTAGGACGATGCCCTTGAACCTGGAGATTTGGGACCCATGGGATGGGTACCACGCCATATTACTTTAAAGGGTCTGCGTTAGCTCAGCCAACCTCACGAAACCTCTCAGCCCCACGAGTGTCCACCCTTATGTCTCAATCAGCTGTGGGTCTAGATATGGTCAATCCAGGTGGCATCACAGCCCCTGAACGAATTTTGTAAGAATTTCTCTCTCTTTCACTGTCTTTGTTTCACGGGTTTTTTAAAGTAATTGATTTTTATAATGGGGTTTAGCTGCTTTTCACTGCTGTGTTTATGCCGCTTTACACCCACTTGACTCACTTACAGAGAGATATCAATACATAGGTTTTAAGATTCTTACTAGTCAGATATATTCTTGGGCGGTGAATAGGGGGTGTTGAGTCCAGTTCACTGAGCAAGGAGTAGGTCTTGTCTATTACATATTGGGTTTCTGGAACGGTATCTGAGCTAATTTGAAACCCTTGTTTTATGCATCACCCCACCTCACCTTTCCCGTTAAGCAGCCATAGTGTGTTTTCTAAACGTGTGACTCTGTTCTGTTTTGTAATTCAGTTCAAGGGTAGCGGTTTTGACATTCCCTCTATAAGTGATATCTCATGATAAGTGTCTTTTTCTGTGTGACTTATTTCACTTAGAATCGTCGTACCTAAATCCACTCATCATGCTGCTACTAGCCTTATGACGTTGATTTCATGGCTGAGTGATATTCCATTGTACATAAGGACCACAACTTCTTTATCCATTCTTCTCTTTCCTGGGATATTTAAGGTGTAACGAAGTGGAGGTTCTTGTCAACAGAGCAGCCCAAAACTTTGGGGTGCCTGTGTCTTGCTGATTTTTAGTTTTCCCAATTTATACGCCCATGAGAGGAAGTGCCCTATGGTCTCTAAGCTGAGTTTTTTAGATGTTTCAGGACACACCGTACACTTCTCCAGTGTGGCTGTTGGCAATTTACATCCCGCCCATCAGCGTAGCAAGGCTCCCATTTCTCCAAGGCCTGTCCAGCATTTCTGCTTTTGACACTTTATTCAGCATGGCCCTTTTGACCGATGGGAAGCGAGACTTCTTTGTAGCGCTGATTTGCCTTTCCAGGTTGCTTGGTTGGCCAAAAACGGCGTATGCGTTTTTTCCTGAATATATTCAGGAAAAAACGCATACGCCCTTTTTGGCCAAGGGCATCATTGTCGAGGTTTTACCGCTTTTCCTGTGCTTTAAAGGCGATTCGAATCTACCTCCTGAAATCTGTTTCCTGCAATTCTGCCTTGCTTTCAAATCCTCTTCGTTGCCTTCCCTCAATATATTTGTGGACGAGAGTTATCATTTCTAAGTCTGCAGGTTTGTGAATTGCAGTGCCCCTGAGCTCCATTCTTCAACTCGCTTTCTTGGGAGCTGGCCGCAAAAGCGCAGGATTGCTTCAGGCCGTATTCTGGTTCCTGGCGGCAGGCTGAGCCTGTGGTTAATTCTTCTTCCTGATGGGAAAATAGAATGACCTGTGCCTGCCCCAACACCTAGAGCTAGTCTCTCATTGGTTCCCCCTCTTCCCGTTCATCCTCAGGACAATTTGCAACCTGTACGGAACAGGAGGATAAAGGTGCTGATTCTCCAAGGAGGGAGATTGCTAGTAAAGCGGCTGGAATGGCGAACCGGAGCACAAGGAGATGAGAAATGAGGTGCGTTTTAGAAACCTTTCCCGATCACACGGTGTACCATCTTCGGGGTTTCTCATGCATGTTTTCAATGTAGGACGATGCCCTTGAACCTGGAGATTTGGGACCCATGGGATGGGTACCACGCCGTATTACTTTAAAGGGTCTGCGTTTTCTCACCCAACCTCACCAAACCTCTCAGCCCCAAGAGTGTCCACCCTTATGTCTCAATCAGCTGTGGGTCTAGATATGGTCAATCCAGGTGGCATCACAGCCCCTGAACGAATTTTGTAAGAATTTCTCTCTCTTTCACTGTCTTTGTTTCACGGGTTTTGAAACGTAATTGATTTTTATAATGGGGTTTAGCTGCTTTTCACTGCTGTGTTTATGCCGCTTTACACCCATTTGACTCACTTACAGAGAGATATCAATACATAGGTTTTAAGATTCTTACTAGTCAGATATATTCTTGGGCGGTGAATAGGGGGTGTTGAGTCCAGTTCACTGAGCAAGGAGTAGGTCTTGTCTCTTACATATTGGGTTTCTGGAACGGTATCTGAGCTAATTTGAAACCCGTGTTTTATGCATCACCCCACCTCACCTTTCCCGTTAAGCAGCCATAGTGTGTTTTCTAAACGTGTGACTCTGTTCTGTTTTGTAATTCAGTTCAAGGGTAGCGGTTTTGACATTCCCTCTATAAGTGATATCTCATGATAAGTGTCTTTTTCTGTGTGACTTATTTCACTTAGAATCGTCGTACCTAAATCCACTCATCATGCTGCTACTAGCCTTATGACGTTGATTTCATGGCTGAGTGATATTCCATTGTACATAAGGACCACAACTTCTTTATCCATTCTTCTCTTTCCTGGGATATTTAAGGTGTAACGAAGTGGAGGTTCTTGTCAACAGAGCAGCCCAAAACTTTGGGGTGCCTGTGTCTTGCTGATTTTTAGTTTTCCCAATTTATACGCCCATGAGAGGAAGTGCCCTATGGTCTCTAAGCTGAGTTTTTTAGATGTTTCAGGACACACCGTACACTTCTCCAGTGTGGCTGTTGGCAATTTACATCCCGCCCATCAGCGTAGCAAGGCTCCCATTTCTCCAAGGCCTGTCCAGCATTTCTGCTTTTGACACTTTATTCAGCATGGCCCTTTTGACCGATGGGAAGCGAGACTTCTTTGTAGCGCTGATTTGCCTTTCCAGGTTGCTTGGTTGGCCAAAAACGGCGTATGCGTTTTTTCCTGAATATATTCAGGAAAAAACGCATACGCCCTTTTTGGCCAAGGGCATCATTGTCGAGGTTTTACCGCTTTTCCTGTGCTTTAAAGGCGATTCGAATCTACCTCCTGAAATCTGTTTCCTGCAATTCTGCCTTGCTTTCAAATCCTCTTCGTTGCCTTCCCTCAATATATTTGTGGACGAGAGTTATCATTTCTAAGTCTGCAGGTTTGTGAATTGCAGTGCCCCTGAGCTCCATTCTTCAACTCGCTTTCTTGGGAGCTGGCCGCAAAAGCGCAGGATTGCTTCAGGCCGTATTCTGGTTCCTGGCGGCAGGCTGAGCCTGTGGTTAATTCTTCTTCCTGATGGGAAAATAGAATGACCTGTGCCTGCCCCAACACCTAGAGCTAGTCTCTCATTGGTTCCCCCTCTTCCCGTTCATCCTCAGGACAATTTGCAACCTGTACGGAACAGGAGGATAAAGGTGCTGATTCTCCAAGGAGGGAGATTGCTAGTAAAGCGGCTGGAATGGCGAACCGGAGCACAAGGAGATGAGAAATGAGGTGCGTTTTAGAAACCTTTCCCGATCACACGGTGTACCATCTTCGGGGTTTCTCATGCATGTTTTCAATGTAGGACGATGCCCTTGAACCTGGAGATTTGGGACCCATGGGATGGGTACCACGCCGTATTACTTTAAAGGGTCTGCGTTTTCTCACCCAACCTCACCAAACCTCTCAGCCCCAAGAGTGTCCACCCTTATGTCTCAATCAGCTGTGGGTCTAGATATGGTCAATCCAGGTGGCATCACAGCCCCTGAACGAATTTTGTAAGAATTTCTCTCTCTTTCACTGTCTTTGTTTCACGGGTTTTGAAACGTAATTGATTTTTATAATGGGGTTTAGCTGCTTTTCACTGCTGTGTTTATGCCGCTTTACACCCATTTGACTCACTTACAGAGAGATATCAATACATAGGTTTTAAGATTCTTACTAGTCAGATATATTCTTGGGCGGTGAATAGGGGGTGTTGAGTCCAGTTCACTGAGCAAGGAGTAGGTCTTGTCTCTTACATATTGGGTTTCTGGAACGGTATCTGAGCTAATTTGAAACCCGTGTTTTATGCATCACCCCACCTCACCTTTCCCGTTAAGCAGCCATAGTGTGTTTTCTAAACGTGTGACTCTGTTCTGTTTTGTAATTCAGTTCAAGGGTAGCGGTTTTGACATTCCCTCTATGAGTGATATCTTATGATAAGTGTCTTTTTCTGTGTGACTTATTTCACTTAGAATCGTCGTACCTAAATCCACTCATCATGCTGCTACTAGCCTTATGACGTTGATTTCATGGCTGAGTGATATTCCATTGTACATAAGGACCACAACTTCTTTATCCATTCTTCTCTTTCCTGGGATATTTAAGGTGTAACGAAGTGGAGGTTCTTGTCAACAGAGCAGCCCAAAACTTTGGGGTGCCTGTGTCTTGCTGATTTTTAGTTTTCCCAATTTATACGCCCATGAGAGGAAGTGCCCTATGGTCTCTAAGCTGAGTTTTTTAGATGTTTCAGGACACACCGTACACTTCTCCAGTGTGGCTGTTGGCAATTTACATCCCGCCCATCAGCGTAGCAAGGCTCCCATTTCTCCAAGGCCTGTCCAGCATTTCTGCTTTTGACACTTTATTCAGCATGGCCCTTTTGACCGATGGGAAGCGAGACTTCTTTGTAGCGCTGATTTGCCTTTCCAGGTTGCTTGGTTGGCCAAAAAGGGCGTATGCGTTTTTTCCTGAATATATTCAGGAAAAAACGCATACGCCCTTTTTGGCCAAGGGCATCATTGTCGAGGTTTTGCCGCTTTTCCTGTGCTTTAAAGGCGATTCGAATCTACCTCCTGAAATCTGTTTCCTGCAATTCTGCCTTGCTTTCAAATCCTCTTCGTTGCCTTCCCTCAATATATTTGTGGACGAGAGTTATCATTTCTAAGTCTGCAGGTTTGTGAATTGCAGTGCCCCTGAGCTCCATTCTTCAACTCGCTTTCTTGGGAGCTGGCCGCAAAAGCGCAGGATTGCTTCAGGCCGTATTCTGGTTCCTGGCGGCAGGCTGAGCCTGTGGTTAATTCTTCTTCCTGATGGGAAAATAGAATGACCTGTGCCTGCCCCAACACCTAGAGCTAGTCTCTCATTGGTTCCCCCTCTTCCCGTTCATCCTCAGGACAATTAGCAACCTCTACGGAACAGGAGGATAAAGGTGCTGATTCTCCAAGGAGGGAGATTGCTAGTAAAGCGGCTGGAATGGCGAACCAGAGCACAAGGAGATGAGAAATGAGGTGCGTTTTAGAAACCTTTCCCGATCACACGGTGTACCATCTTCGGGGTTTCTCATGCATGTTTTCAATGTAGGACGATGCCCTTGAACCTGGAGATTTGGGACCCATGGGATGGGTACCACGCCGTATTACTTTAAAGGGTCTGCGTTAGCTCAGCCAACCTCACGAAACCTCTCAGCCCCACGAGTGTCCACCCTTATGTCTCAATCAGCTGTGGGTCTAGATATGGTCAATCCAGGTGGCATCACAGCCCCTGAACGAATTTTGTAAGAATTTCTCTCTCTTTCACTGTCTTTGTTTCACGGGTTTTTTAAAGTAATTGATTTTTATAATGGGGTTTAGCTGCTTTTCACTGCTGTGTTTATGCCGCTTTACACCCACTTGACTCACTTACAGAGAGATATCAATACATAGGTTTTAAGATTCTTACTAGTCAGATATATTCTTGGGCGGTGAATAGGGGGTGTTGAGTCCAGTTCACTGAGCAAGGAGTAGGTCTTGTCTATTACATATTGGGTTTCTGGAACGGTATCTGAGCTAATTTGAAACCCTTGTTTTATGCATCACCCCACCTCACCTTTCCCGTTAAGCAGCCATAGTGTGTTTTCTAAACGTGTGACTCTGTTCTGTTTTGTAATTCAGTTCAAGGGTAGCGGTTTTGACATTCCCTCTATAAGTGATATCTCATGATAAGTGTCTTTTTCTGTGTGACTTATTTCACTTAGAATCGTCGTACCTAAATCCACTCATCATGCTGCTACTAGCCTTATGACGTTGATTTCATGGCTGAGTGATATTCCATTGTACATAAGGACCACAACTTCTTTATCCATTCTTCTCTTTCCTGGGATATTTAAGGTGTAACGAAGTGGAGGTTCTTGTCAACAGAGCAGCCCAAAACTTTGGGGTGCCTGTGTCTTGCTGATTTTTAGTTTTCCCAATTTATACGCCCATGAGAGGAAGTGCCCTATGGTCTCTAAGCTGAGTTTTTTAGATGTTTCAGGACACACCGTACACTTCTCCAGTGTGGCTGTTGGCAATTTACATCCCGCCCATCAGCGTAGCAAGGCTCCCATTTCTCCAAGGCCTGTCCAGCATTTCTGCTTTTGACACTTTATTCAGCATGGCCCTTTTGACCGATGGGAAGCGAGACTTCTTTGTAGCGCTGATTTGCCTTTCCAGGTTGCTTGGTTGGCCAAAAACGGCGTATGCGTTTTTTCCTGAATATATTCAGGAAAAAACGCATACGCCCTTTTTGGCCAAGGGCATCATTGTCGAGGTTTTACCGCTTTTCCTGTGCTTTAAAGGCGATTCGAATCTACCTCCTGAAATCTGTTTCCTGCAATTCTGCCTTGCTTTCAAATCCTCTTCGTTGCCTTCCCTCAATATATTTGTGGACGAGAGTTATCATTTCTAAGTCTGCAGGTTTGTGAATTGCAGTGCCCCTGAGCTCCATTCTTCAACTCGCTTTCTTGGGAGCTGGCCGCAAAAGCGCAGGATTGCTTCAGGCCGTATTCTGGTTCCTGGCGGCAGGCTGAGCCTGTGGTTAATTCTTCTTCCTGATGGGAAAATAGAATGACCTGTGCCTGCCCCAACACCTAGAGCTAGTCTCTCATTGGTTCCCCCTCTTCCCGTTCATCCTCAGGACAATTTGCAACCTGTACGGAACAGGAGGATAAAGGTGCTGATTCTCCAAGGAGGGAGATTGCTAGTAAAGCGGCTGGAATGGCGAACCGGAGCACAAGGAGATGAGAAATGAGGTGCGTTTTAGAAACCTTTCCCGATCACACGGTGTACCATCTTCGGGGTTTCTCATGCATGTTTTCAATGTAGGACGATGCCCTTGAACCTGGAGATTTGGGACCCATGGGATGGGTACCACGCCGTATTACTTTAAAGGGTCTGCGTTTTCTCACCCAACCTCACCAAACCTCTCAGCCCCAAGAGTGTCCACCCTTATGTCTCAATCAGCTGTGGGTCTAGATATGGTCAATCCAGGTGGCATCACAGCCCCTGAACGAATTTTGTAAGAATTTCTCTCTCTTTCACTGTCTTTGTTTCACGGGTTTTGAAACGTAATTGATTTTTATAATGGGGTTTAGCTGCTTTTCACTGCTGTGTTTATGCCGCTTTACACCCATTTGACTCACTTACAGAGAGATATCAATACATAGGTTTTAAGATTCTTACTAGTCAGATATATTCTTGGGCGGTGAATAGGGGGTGTTGAGTCCAGTTCACTGAGCAAGGAGTAGGTCTTGTCTCTTACATATTGGGTTTCTGGAACGGTATCTGAGCTAATTTGAAACCCGTGTTTTATGCATCACCCCACCTCACCTTTCCCGTTAAGCAGCCATAGTGTGTTTTCTAAACGTGTGACTCTGTTCTGTTTTGTAATTCAGTTCAAGGGTAGCGGTTTTGACATTCCCTCTATGAGTGATATCTTATGATAAGTGTCTTTTTCTGTGTGACTTATTTCACTTAGAATCGTCGTACCTAAATCCACTCATCATGCTGCTACTAGCCTTATGACGTTGATTTCATGGCTGAGTGATATTCCATTGTACATAAGGACCACAACTTCTTTATCCATTCTTCTCTTTCCTGGGATATTTAAGGTGTAACGAAGTGGAGGTTCTTGTCAACAGAGCAGCCCAAAACTTTGGGGTGCCTGTGTCTTGCTGATTTTTAGTTTTCCCAATTTATACGCCCATGAGAGGAAGTGCCCTATGGTCTCTAAGCTGAGTTTTTTAGATGTTTCAGGACACACCGTACACTTCTCCAGTGTGGCTGTTGGCAATTTACATCCCGCCCATCAGCGTAGCAAGGCTCCCATTTCTCCAAGGCCTGTCCAGCATTTCTGCTTTTGACACTTTATTCAGCATGGCCCTTTTGACCGATGGGAAGCGAGACTTCTTTGTAGCGCTGATTTGCCTTTCCAGGTTGCTTGGTTGGCCAAAAAGGGCGTATGCGTTTTTTCCTGAATATATTCAGGAAAAAACGCATACGCCCTTTTTGGCCAAGGGCATCATTGTCGAGGTTTTGCCGCTTTTCCTGTGCTTTAAAGGCGATTCGAATCTACCTCCTGAAATCTGTTTCCTGCAATTCTGCCTTGCTTTCAAATCCTCTTCGTTGCCTTCCCTCAATATATTTGTGGACGAGAGTTATCATTTCTAAGTCTGCAGGTTTGTGAATTGCAGTGCCCCTGAGCTCCATTCTTCAACTCGCTTTCTTGGGAGCTGGCCGCAAAAGCGCAGGATTGCTTCAGGCCGTATTCTGGTTCCTGGCGGCAGGCTGAGCCTGTGGTTAATTCTTCTTCCTGATGGGAAAATAGAATGACCTGTGCCTGCCCCAACACCTAGAGCTAGTCTCTCATTGGTTCCCCCTCTTCCCGTTCATCCTCAGGACAATTAGCAACCTCTACGGAACAGGAGGATAAAGGTGCTGATTCTCCAAGGAGGGAGATTGCTAGTAAAGCGGCTGGAATGGTGAACCGGAGCACAAGGAGATGAGAAATGAGGTGCGTTTTAGAAACCTTTCCCGATCACACGGTGTACCATCTTCGGGGTTTCTCATGCATGTTTTCAATGTAGGACGATGCCCTTGAACCTGGAGATTTGGGACCCATGGGATGGGTACCACGCCGTATTACTTTAAAGGGTCTGCGTTTTCTCACCCAACCTCACCAAACCTCTCAGCCCCAAGAGTGTCCACCCTTATGTCTCAATCAGCTGTGGGTCTAGATATGGTCAATCCAGGTGGCATCACAGCCCCTGAACGAATTTTGTAAGAATTTCTCTCTCTTTCACTGTCTTTGTTTCACGGGTTTTGAAACGTAATTGATTTTTATAATGGGGTTTAGCTGCTTTTCACTGCTGTGTTTATGCCGCTTTACACCCATTTGACTCACTTACAGAGAGATATCAATACATAGGTTTTAAGATTCTTACTAGTCAGATATATTCTTGGGCGGTGAATAGGGGGTGTTGAGTCCAGTTCACTGAGCAAGGAGTAGGTCTTGTCTCTTACATATTGGGTTTCTGGAACGGTATCTGAGCTAATTTGAAACCCGTGTTTTATGCATCACCCCACCTCACCTTTCCCGTTAAGCAGCCATAGTGTGTTTTCTAAACGTGTGACTCTGTTCTGTTTTGTAATTCAGTTCAAGGGTAGCGGTTTTTACATTCCCTCTATAAGTTATATCTTATGATAAGTGTCTTTTTCTGTGTGACTTATTTCACTTAGAATCGTCATATCTAAATCCACTCATCATGCTGCTACTAGCCTTATGACATTGATTTCATGGCTGAGTGATATTCCATTGTACATAAGGACCGCAACTTCTTTATCCATTCTTCTCTTTCCTGGGATATTTAAGGTGTAGCGAAGTGGAGGTTCTTGTCAACAGAGTAGCCCAAAACTTTGGGGTGCCTGTGGCTTGCTGAGTTTTAGTTTTCCGAATTTATACGCCCATGAGTGGAAGTGCGCTATGCTCTCTAAGCTGAGTTTTTTAGATGTTTCAGGACACACTGTACACTTCTCCAGAGTGGCTGTTGGCAATTTACATCCCGCCCATCAGCGTAGCAAGGCTCCCATTTCTCCATGGCCTGTCCTGCATTTCTGGTTTTGACACTTTATTCAGCATGGCCCTTTTGACCGATGGGAAGCGAGACTTCTTTGTAGCGCTGATTCGCCTTTCCAGGTTGCTTGGTTGGCCAAAAAGGGCGTATGCGTTTTTTCCTGAATATATTCAGGAAAAAACGCATACGCCCTTTTTGGCCAAGGGCATCATTGTCGAGGTTTTGCCGCTTTTCCTGTGCTTTAAAGGCGATTCGAATCTACCTCCTGAAATCTGTTTCCTGCAATTCTGACTTGCTTTCAAATCCTCTTCGTTGCCTTCCCTCAATATATTTGTGGACGAGAGTTATCATTTCTAAGTCTGCAAGTTTGTGAATTGCAGTGCCCCTGAGCTCCATTCTTCAACTCGCTTTCTTGGGAGCTGGCCGCAAAAGCGCAGGATTGCTTCAGGCCGTATTCTGGTTCCTGGCGGCAGGCTGAGCCTGTGGTTAATTCTTCTTCCTGATGGGAAAATAGAATGACCTGTGCCTGCCCCAACACCTAGAGCTAGTCTCTCATTGGTTCCCCCTCTTCCCGTTCATCCTCAGGACAATTAGCAACCTGTACGGAACAGGAGGATAAAGGTGCTGATTCTCCAAGGAGGGAGATTGCTAGTAAAGCGGCTGGAATGGCGAACCGGAGCACAAGGAGATGAGAAATGAGGTGCGTTTTAGAAACCTTTCCCGATCACACGGTGTACCATCTTCGGGGTTTCTCATGCATGTTTTCAATGTAGGACGATGCCCTTGAACCTGGAGATTTGGGACCCATGGGATGGGTACCACGCCGTATTACTTTAAAGGGTCTGCGTTTTCTCACCCAACCTCACCAAACCTCTCAGCCCCAAGAGTGTCCACCCTTATGTCTCAATCAGCTGTGGGTCTAGATATGGTCAATCCAGGTGGCATCACAGCCCCTGAACGAATTTTGTAAGAATTTCTCTCTCTTTCACTGTCTTTGTTTCACGGGTTTTGAAACGTAATTGATTTTTATAATGGGGTTTAGCTGCTTTTCACTGCTGTGTTTATGCCGCTTTACACCCATTTGACTCACTTACAGAGAGATATCAATACATAGGTTTTAAGATTCTTACTAGTCAGATATATTCTTGGGCGGTGAATAGGGGGTGTTGAGTCCAGTTCACTGAGCAAGGAGTAGGTCTTGTCTCTTACATATTGGGTTTCTGGAACGGTATCTGAGCTAATTTGAAACCCGTGTTTTATGCATCACCCCACCTCACCTTTCCCGTTAAGCAGCCATAGTGTGTTTTCTAAACGTGTGACTCTGTTCTGTTTTGTAATTCAGTTCAAGGGTAGCGGTTTTTACATTCCCTCTATAAGTTATATCTTATGATAAGTGTCTTTTTCTGTGTGACTTATTTCACTTAGAATCGTCATATCTAAATCCACTCATCATGCTGCTACTAGCCTTATGACATTGATTTCATGGCTGAGTGATATTCCATTGTACATAAGGACCGCAACTTCTTTATCCATTCTTCTCTTTCCTGGGATATTTAAGGTGTAGCGAAGTGGAGGTTCTTGTCAACAGAGTAGCCCAAAACTTTGGGGTGCCTGTGGCTTGCTGAGTTTTAGTTTTCCGAATTTATACGCCCATGAGTGGAAGTGCGCTATGCTCTCTAAGCTGAGTTTTTTAGATGTTTCAGGACACACTGTACACTTCTCCAGAGTGGCTGTTGGCAATTTACATCCCGCCCATCAGCGTAGCAAGGCTCCCATTTCTCCATGGCCTGTCCTGCATTTCTGGTTTTGACACTTTATTCAGCATGGCCCTTTTGACCGATGGGAAGCGAGACTTCTTTGTAGCGCTGATTCGCCTTTCCAGGTTGCTTGGTTGGCCAAAAAGGGCGTATGCGTTTTTTCCTGAATATATTCAGGAAAAAACGCATACGCCCTTTTTGGCCAAGGGCATCATTGTCGAGGTTTTGCCGCTTTTCCTGTGCTTTAAAGGCGATTCGAATCTACCTCCTGAAATCTGTTTCCTGCAATTCTGACTTGCTTTCAAATCCTCTTCGTTGCCTTCCCTCAATATATTTGTGGACGAGAGTTATCATTTCTAAGTCTGCAAGTTTGTGAATTGCAGTGCCCCTGAGCTCCATTCTTCAACTCGCTATCTTGGGAGCTGGCCGCAAAAGCGCAGGATTGCTTCAGGCCGTATTCTGGTTCCTGGCGGCAGGCTGAGCCTGTGGTTAATTCTTCTTCCTGATGGGAAAATAGAATGACCTGTGCCTGCCCCAACACCTAGAGCTAGTCTCTCATTGGTTCCCCCTCTTCCCGTTCATCCTCAGGACAATTAGCAACCTGTACGGAACAGGAGGATAAAGGTGCTGATTCTCCAAGGAGGGAGATTGCTAGTAAAGCGGCTGGAATGGCGAACCGGAGCACAAGGAGATGAGAAATGAGGTGCGTTTTAGAAACCTTTCCCGATCACACGGTGTACCATCTTCGGGGTTTCTCATGCATGTTTTCAATGTAGGACGATGCCCTTGAACCTGGAGATTTGGGACCCATGGGATGGGTACCACGCCGTATTACTTTAAAGGGTCTGCGTTAGCTCAGCCAACCTCACCAAACCTCTCAGCCCCACGAGTGTCCACCCTTATGTCTCAATCAGCTGTGGGTCTAGATATGGTAAATCCAGGTGGCATCACAGCCCCTGAACGAATTTTGTAAGAATTTCTCTCTCTTTCACTGTCTTTGTTTCACGGGTTTCTTAAAGTAATTGATTTTTATAATGGGGTTTAGCTGCTTTTCACTGCTGTGTTTATGCCGCTTTACACCCACTTGACTCACTTACAGAGAGATATCAATACATAGGTTTTAAGATTCTTACTAGTCAGATATATTCTTGGGCGGTGAATAGGGGGTGTTGAGTCCAGTTCACTGAGCAAGGAGTAGGTCTTGTCTATTATATATTGGGTTTCTGGAACGGTATCTGAGCTAATTTGAAACCCTTGTTTTATGCATCACCCCACCTCACCTTTCCCGTTAAGCAGCCATAGTGTGTTTTCTAAACGTGTGACTCTGTTCTGTTTTGTAATTCAGTTCAAGGGTAGCGGTTTTGACATTCCCTCTATAAGTGATATCTCATGATAAGTGTCTTTTTCTGTGTGACTTATTTCACTTAGAATCGTCGTACCTAAATCCACTCATCATGCTGCTACTAGCCTTATGACGTTGATTTCATGGCTGAGTGATATTCCATTGTACATAAGGACCACAACTTCTTTATCCATTCTTCTCTTTCCTGGGATATTTAAGGTGTAACGAAGTGGAGGTTCTTGTCAACAGAGCAGCCCAAAACTTTGGGGTGCCTGTGTCTTGCTGATTTTTAGTTTTCCCAATTTATACGCCCATGAGAGGAAGTGCCCTATGGTCTCTAAGCTGAGTTTTTTAGATGTTTCAGGACACACCGTACACTTCTCCAGTGTGGCTGTTGGCAATTTACATCCCGCCCATCAGCGTAGCAAGGCTCCCATTTCTCCAAGGCCTGTCCAGCATTTCTGGTTTTGACACTTTATTCAGCATGGCCCTTTTGACCGATGGGAAGCGAGACTTCTTTGTAGCGCTGATTTGCCTTTCCAGGTTGCTTGGTTGGCCAAAAAGGGCGTATGCGTTTTTTCCTGAATATATTCAGGAAAAAACGCATACGCCCTTTTTGGCCAAGGGCATCATTGTCGAGGTTTTGCCGCTTTTCCTGTGCTTTAAAGGCGATTCGAATCTACCTCCTGAAATCTGTTTCCTGCAATTCTGCCTTGCTTTCAAATCCTCTTCGTTGCCTTCCCTCAATATATTTGTGGACGAGAGTTATCATTTCTAAGTCTGCAGGTTTGTGAATTGCAGTGCCCCTGAGCTCCATTCTTCAACTCGCTTTCTTGGGAGCTGGCCGCAAAAGCGCAGGATTGCTTCAGGCCGTATTCTGGTTCCTGGCGGCAGGCTGAGCCTGTGGTTAATTCTTCTTCCTGATGGGAAAATAGAATGACCTGTGCCTGCCCCAACACCTAGAGCTAGTCTCTCATTGGTTCCCCCTCTTCCCGTTCATCCTCAGGACAATTAGCAACCTGTACGGAACAGGAGGATAAAGGTGCTGATTCTCCAAGGAGGGAGATTGCTAGTAAAGCGGCTGGAATGGTGAACCGGAGCACAAGGAGATGAGAAATGAGGTGCGTTTTAGAAACCTTTCCCGATCACACGGTGTACCATCTTCGGGGTTTCTCATGCATGTTTTCAATGTAGGACGATGCCCTTGAACCTGGAGATTTGGGACCCATGGGATGGGTACCACGCCGTATTACTTTAAAGGGTCTGCGTTTTCTCACCCAACCTCACCAAACCTCTCAGCCTCAAGAGTGTCCACCCTTATGTCTCAATCAGCTGTGGGTCTAGATATGGTCAATCCAGGTGGCATCACAGCCCCTGAACGAATTTTGTAAGAATTTCTCTCTCTTTCACTGTCTTTGTTTCACGGGTTTTGAAACGTAATTGATTTTTATAATGGGGTTTAGCTGCTTTTCACTGCTGTGTTTATGCCGCTTTACACCCATTTGACTCACTTACAGAGAGATATCAATACATAGGTTTTAAGATTCTTACTAGTCAGATATATTCTTGGGCGGTGAATAGGGGGTGTTGAGTCCAGTTCACTGAGCAAGGAGTAGGTCTTGTCTATTACATATTGGGTTTCTGGAACGGTATCTGAGCTAATTTGAAACCCGTGTTTTATGCATCACCCCACCTCACCTTTCCCGTTAAGCAGCCATAGTGTGTTTTCTAAACGTGTGACTCTGTTCTGTTTTGTAATTCAGTTCAAGGGTAGCGGTTTTTACATTCCCTCTATGAGTGATATCTTATGATAAGTGTCTTTTTCTGTGTGACTTATTTCACTTAGAATCGTCATATCTAAATCCACTCATCATGCTGCTACTAGCCTTATGACATTGATTTCATGGCTGAGTGATATTCCATTGTACATAAGGACCGCAACTTCTTTATCCATTCTTCTCTTTCCTGGGATATTTAAGGTGTAGCGAAGTGGAGGTTCTTGTCAACAGAGTAGCCCAAAACTTTGGGGTGCCTGTGGCTTGCTGAGTTTTAGTTTTCCGAATTTATACGCCCATGAGTGGAAGTGCGCTATGCTCTCTAAGCTGAGTTTTTTAGATGTTTCAGGACACACTGTACACTTCTCCAGAGTGGCTGTTGGCAATTTACATCCCGCCCATCAGCGTAGCAAGGCTCCCATTTCTCCATGGCCTGTCCTGCATTTCTGGTTTTGACACTTTATTCAGCATGGCCCTTTTGACCGATGGGAAGCGAGACTTCTTTGTAGCGCTGATTCGCCTTTCCAGGTTGCTTGGTTGGCCAAAAAGGGCGTATGCGTTTTTTCCTGAATATATTCAGGAAAAAACGCATACGCCCTTTTTGGCCAAGGGCATCATTGTCGAGGTTTTGCCGCTTTTCCTGTGCTTTAAAGGCGATTCGAATCTACCTCCTGAAATCTGTTTCCTGCAATTCTGACTTGCTTTCAAATCCTCTTCGTTGCCTTCCCTCAATATATTTGTGGACGAGAGTTATCATTTCTAAGTCTGCAAGTTTGTGAATTGCAGTGCCCCTGAGCTCCATTCTTCAACTCGCTTTCTTGGGAGCTGGCCGCAAAAGCGCAGGATTGCTTCAGGCCGTATTCTGGTTCCTGGCGGCAGGCTGAGCCCGTGGTTAATTCTTCTTCCTGATGGGAAAATAGAATGACCTGTGCCTGCCCCAACACCTAGAGCTAGTCTCTCATTGGTTCCCCCTCTTCCCGTTCATCCTCAGGACAATTAGCAACCTGTACGGAACAGGAGGATAAAGGTGCTGATTCTCCAAGGAGGGAGATTGCTAGTAAAGCGGCTGGAATGGCGAACCGGAGCACAAGGAGATGAGAAATGAGGTGCGTTTTAGAAACCTTTCCCGATCACACGGTGTACCATCTTCGGGGTTTCTCATGCATGTTTTCAATGTAGGACGATGCCCTTGAACCTGGAGATTTGGGACCCATGGGATGGGTACCACGCCGTATTACTTTAAAGGGTCTGCGTTAGCTCAGCCAACCTCACCAAACCTCTCAGCCCCACGAGTGTCCACCCTTATGTCTCAATCAGCTGTGGGTCTAGATATGGTCAATCCAGGTGGCATCACAGCCCCTGAACGAATTTTGTAAGAATTTCTCTCTCTTTCACTGTCTTTGTTTCACGGGTTTTTTAAAGTAATTGATTTTTATAATGGGGTTTAGCTGCTTTTCACTGCTGTGTTTATGCCGCTTTACACCCACTTGACTCACTTACAGAGAGATATCAATACATAGGTTTTAAGATTCTTACTAGTCAGATATATTCTTGGGTGGTGAATAGGGGGTGTTGAGTCCAGTTCACTGAGCAAGGAGTAGGTCTTGTCTATTACATATTGGGTTTCTGGAACGGTATCTGAGCTAATTTGAAACCCTTGTTTTATGCATCACCCCACCTCACCTTTCCCGTTAAGCAGCCATAGTGTGTTTTCTGAACGTGTGACTCTGTTCTGTTTTGTAATTCAGTTCAAGGGTAGCGGTTTTGACATTCCCTCTATAAGTGATATCTCATGATAAGTGTCTTTTTCTGTGGGACTTATTTCACTTAGAATCGTCGTGCCTAAATCCACTCATCATGCTGCTACTAGCCTTATGACGTTGATTTCATGGCTGAGTGATATTCCATTGTACATAAGGACCACAACTTCTTTATCCATTCTTCTCTTTCCTGGGATATTTAAGGTGTAACGAAGTGGAGGTTCTTGTCAACAGAGCAGCCCAAAACTTTGGGGTGCCTGTGTCTTGCTGATTTTTAGTTTTCCCAATTTATACGCCCATGAGAGGAAGTGCCCTATGGTCTCTAAGCTGAGTTTTTTAGATGTTTCAGGACACACCGTACACTTCTCCAGTGTGGCTGTTGGCAATTTACATCCCGCCCATCAGCGTAGCAAGGCTCCCCTTTCTCCAAGGCCTGTCCAGCATTTCTGGTTTTGACACTTTATTCATCATGGCCCTTTGACCGATGGGAAGCGAGACTTCTTTGTAGCGCTGATTTGCCTTTCCAGGTTGCTTGGTTGGCCAAAAAGGGCGTATGCGTTTTTTCCTGAATATATTCAGGAAAAAACGCATACGCCCTTTTTGGCCAAGGGCATCATTGTCGAGGTTTTGCCGCTTTTCCTGTGCTTTAAAGGCGATTCGAATCTACCTCCTGAAATCTGTTTCCTGCAATTCTGCCTTGCTTTCAAATCCTCTTCGTTGCCTTCCCTCAATATATTTGTGGACGAGAGTTATCATTTCTAAGACTGCAGGTTTGTGAATTGCAGTGCCCCTGAGCTCCATTCTTCAACTCGCTTTCTTGGGAGCTGGCCGCAAAAGCGCAGGATTGCTTCAGGCCGTATTCTGGTTCCTGGCGGCAGGCTGAGCCTGTGGTTAATTCTTCTTCCTGATGGGAAAATAGAATGACCTGTGCCTGCCCCAACACCTAGAGCTAGTCTCTCATTGGTTCCCCCTCTTCCCGTTCATCCTCAGGACAATTAGCAACCTGTACGGAACAGGAGGATAAAGGTGCTGATTCTCCAAGGAGGGAGATTGCTAGTAAAGCGGCTGGAATGGCGAACCGGAGCACAAGGAGATGAGAAATGAGGTGCGTTTTAGAAACCTTTCCCGATCACACGGTGTACCATCTTCGGGGTTTCTCATGCATGTTTTCAATGTAGGACGATGCCCTTGAACCTGGAGATTTGGGACCCATGGGATGGGTACCACGCCGTATTACTTTAAAGGGTCTGCGTTAGCTCAGCCAACCTCACCAAACCTCTCAGCCCCACGAGTGTCCACCCTTATGTCTCAATCAGCTGTGGGTCTAGATATGGTCAATCCAGGTGGCATCACAGCCCCTGAACGAATTTTGTAAGAATTTCTCTCTCTTTCACTGTCTTTGTTTCACGGGTTTTTTAAAGTAATTGATTTTTATAATGGGGTTTAGCTGCTTTTCACTGCTGTGTTTATGCCGCTTTACACCCACTTGACTCACTTACAGAGAGATATCAATACATAGGTTTTAAGATTCTTACTAGTCAGATATATTCTTGGGCGGTGAATAGGGGGTGTTGAGTCCAGTTCACTGAGCAAGGAGTAGGTCTTGTCTATTACATATTGGGTTTATGGAACGGTATCTGAGCTAATTTGAAACCCTTGTTTTATGCATCACCCCACCTCACCTTTCCCGTTAAGCAGCCATAGTGTGTTTTCTAAACGTGTGACTCTGTTCTGTTTTGTAATTCAGTTCAAGGGTAGCGGTTTTGACATTCCCTCTATGAGTGATATCTTATGATAAGTGTCTTTTTCTGTGTGACTTATTTCACTTAGAATCGTCATATCTAAATCCACTCATCATGCTGCTACTAGCCTTATGACGTTGATTTCATGGCTGAGTGATATTCCATTGTACATAAGGACCGCAACTTCTTTATCCATTCTTCTCTTTCCTGGGATATTTAAGGTGTAGCGAAGTGGAGGTTCTTGTCAACAGAGTAGCCCAAAACTTTGGGGTGCCTGTGGCTTGCTGAGTTTTAGTTTTCCGAATTTATACGCCCATGAGTGGAAGTGCGCTATGCTCTCTAAGCTGAGTTTTTTAGATGTTTCAGGACACACCGTACACTTCTCCAGAGTGGCTGTTGGCAATTTACATCCCGCCCATCAGCGTAGCAAGGCTCCCATTTCTCCATGGCCTGTCCTGCATTTCTGGTTTTGACACTTTATTCAGCATGGCCCTTTTGACCGATGGGAAGCGAGACTTCTTTGTAGCGCTGATTCGCCTTTCCAGGTTGCTTGGTTGGCCAAAAAGGGCGTATGCGTTTTTTCCTGAATATATTCAGGAAAAAACGCATACGCCCTTTTTGGCCAAGGGCATCATTGTCGAGGTTTTGCCGCTTTTCCTGTGCTTTAAAGGCGATTCGAATCTACCTCCTGAAATCTGTTTCCTGCAATTCTGACTTGCTTTCAAATCCTCTTCGTTGCCTTCCCTCAATATATTTGTGGACGAGAGTTATCATTTCTAAGTCTGCAAGTTTGTGAATTGCAGTGCCCCTGAGCTCCATTCTTCAACTCGCTTTCTTGGGAGCTGGCCGCAAAAGCGCAGGATTGCTTCAGGCCGTATTCTGGTTCCTGGCGGCAGGCTGAGCCTGTGGTTAATTCTTCTTCCTGATGGGAAAATAGAATGACCTGTGCCTGCCCCAACACCTAGAGCTAGTCTCTCATTGGTTCCCCCTCTTCCCGTTCATCCTCAGGACAATTAGCAACCTGTACGGAACAGGAGGATAAAGGTGCTGATTCTCCAAGGAGGGAGATTGCTAGTAAAGCGGCTGGAATGGCGAACCGGAGCACAAGGAGATGAGAAATGAGGTGCGTTTTAGAAACCTTTCCCGATCACACGGTGTACCATCTTCGGGGTTTCTCATGCATGTTTTCAATGTAGGACGATGCCCTTGAACCTGGAGATTTGGGACCCATGGGATGGGTACCACGCCGTATTACTTTAAAGGGTCTGCGTTAGCTCAGCCAACCTCACGAAACCTCTCAGCCCCACGAGTGTCCACCCTTATGTCTCAATCAGCTGTGGGTCTAGATATGGTCAATCCAGGTGGCATCACAGCCCCTGAACGAATTTTGTAAGAATTTCTCTCTCTTTCACTGTCTTTGTTTCACGGGTTTTTTAAAGTAATTGATTTTTATAATGGGGTTTAGCTGCTTTTCACTGCTGTGTTTATGCCGCTTTACACCCACTTGACTCACTTACAGAGAGATATCAATACATAGGTTTTAAGATTCTTACTAGTCAGATATATTCTTGGGCGGTGAATAGGGGGTGTTGAGTCCAGTTCACTGAGCAAGGAGTAGGTCTTGTCTATTACATATTGGGTTTCTGGAACGGTATCTGAGCTAATTTGAAACCCTTGTTTTATGCATCACCCCACCTCACCTTTCCCGTTAAGCAGCCATAGTGTGTTTTCTAAACGTGTGACTCTGTTCTGTTTTGTAATTCAGTTCAAGGGTAGCGGTTTTGACATTCCCTCTATGAGTGATATCTCATGATAAGTGTCTTTTTCTGTGTGACTTATTTCACTTAGAATCGTCGTACCTAAATCCACTCATCATGCTGCTACTAGCCTTATGACGTTGATTTCATGGCTGAGTGATATTCCATTGTACATAAGGACCGCAACTTCTTTATCCATTCTTCTCTTTCCTGGGATATTTAAGGTGTAACGAAGTGGAGGTTCTTGTCAACAGAGCAGCCCAAAACTTTGGGGTGCCTGTGTCTTGCTGATTTTTAGTTTTCCCAATTTATACGCCCATGAGAGGAAGTGCCCTATGGTCTCTAAGCTGAGTTTTTTAGATGTTTCAGGACACACCGTACACTTCTCCAGTGTGGCTGTTGGCAATTTACATCCCGCCCATCAGCGTAGCAAGGCTCCCATTTCTCCAAGGCCTGTCCAGCATTTCTGGTTTTGACACTTTATTCAGCATGGCCCTTTTGACCGATGGGAAGCGAGACTTCTTTGTAGCGCTGATTTGCCTTTCCAGGTTGCTTGGTTGGCCAAAAAGGGCGTATGCGTTTTTTCCTGAATATATTCAGGAAAAAACGCATACGCCCTTTTTGGCCAAGGGCATCATTGTCGAGGTTTTGCCGCTTTTCCTGTGCTTTAAAGGCGATTCGAATCTACCTCCTGAAATCTGTTTCCTGCAATTCTGCCTTGCTTTCAAATCCTCTTCGTTGCCTTCCCTCAATATATTTGTGGACGAGAGTTATCATTTCTAAGACTGCAGGTTTGTGAATTGCAGTGCCCCTGAGCTCCATTCTTCAACTCGCTTTCTTGGGAGCTGGCCGCAAAAGCGCAGGATTGCTTCAGGCCGTATTCTGGTTCCTGGCGGCAGGCTGAGCCTGTGGTTAATTCTTCTTCCTGATGGGAAAATAGAATGACCTGTGCCTGCCCCAACACCTAGAGCTAGTCTCTCATTGGTTCCCCCTCTTCCCGTTCATCCTCAGGACAATTAGCAACCTGTACGGAACAGGAGGATAAAGGTGCTGATTCTCCAAGGAGGGAGATTGCTAGTAAAGCGGCTGGAATGGCGAACCGGAGCACAAGGAGATGAGAAATGAGGTGCGTTTTAGAAACCTTTCCCGATCACACGGTGTACCATCTTCGGGGTTCCTCATGCATGTTTTCAATGTAGGACGATGCCCTTGAACCTGGAGATTTGGGACCCATGGGATGGGTACCACGCCGTATTACTTTAAAGGGTCTGCGTTAGCTCAGCCAACCTCACCAAACCTCTCAGCCCCACGAGTGTCCACCCTTATGTCTCAATCAGCTGTGGGTCTAGATATGGTCAATCCAGGTGGCATCACAGCCCCTGAACGAATTTTGTAAGAATTTCTCTCTCTTTCACTGTCTTTGTTTCACGGGTTTTTTAAAGTAATTGATTTTTATAATGGGGTTTAGCTGCTTTTCACTGCTGTGTTTATGCCGCTTTACACCCACTTGACTCACTTACAGAGAGATATCAATACATAGGTTTTAAGAGTCTTACTAGTCAGATATATTCTTGGGCGGTGAATAGGGGGTGTTGAGTCCAGTTCACTGAGCAAGGAGTAGGTCTTGTCTATTACATATTGGGTTTCTGGAACGGTATCTGAGCTAATTTGAAACCCTTGTTTTATGCATCACCCCACCTCACCTTTCCCGTTAAGCAGCCATAGTGTGTTTTCTAAACGTGTGACTCTGTTCTGTTTTGTAATTCAGTTCAAGGGTAGCGGTTTTGACATTCCCTCTATGAGTGATATCTCATGATAAGTGTCTTTTTCTGTGTGACTTATTTCACTTAGAATCGTCGTACCTAAATCCACTCATCATGCTGCTACTAGCCTTATGACGTTGATTTCATGGCTGAGTGATATTCCATTGTACATAAGGACCGCAACTTCTTTATCCATTCTTCTCTTTCCTGGGATATTTAAGGTGTAACGAAGTGGAGGTTCTTGTCAACAGAGCAGCCCAAAACTTTGGGGTGCCTGTGTCTTGCTGATTTTTAGTTTTCCCAATTTATACGCCCATGAGAGGAAGTGCCCTATGGTCTCTAAGCTGAGTTTTTTAGATGTTTCAGGACACACCGTACACTTCTCCAGTGTGGCTGTTGGCAAGTTACATCCCGCCCATCAGCGTAGCAAGGCTCCCATTTCTCCAAGGCCTGTCCAGCATTTCTGGTTTTGACACTTTATTCAGCATGGCCCTTTTGACCGATGGGAAGCGAGACTTCTTTGTAGCGCTGATTTGCCTTTCCAGGTTGCTTGGTTGGCCAAAAAGGGCGTATGCGTTTTTTCCTGAATATATTCAGGAAAAAACGCATACGCCCTTTTTGGCCAAGGGCATCATTGTCGAGGTTTTGCCGCTTTTCCTGTGCTTTAAAGGCGATTCGAATCTACCTCCTGAAATCTGTTTCCTGCAATTCTGCCTTGCTTTCAAATCCTCTTCGTTGCCTTCCCTCAATATATTTGTGGACGAGAGTTATCATTTCTAAGACTGCAGGTTTGTGAATTGCAGTGCCCCTGAGCTCCATTCTTCAACTCGCTTTCTTGGGAGCTGGCCGCAAAAGCGCAGGATTGCTTCAGGCCGTATTCTGGTTCCTGGCGGCAGGCTGAGCCTGTGGTTAATTCTTCTTCCTGATGGGAAAATAGAATGACCTGTGCCTGCCCCAACACCTAGAGCTAGTCTCTCATTGGTTCCCCCTCTTCCCGTTCATCCTCAGGACAATTAGCAACCTGTACGGAACAGGAGGATAAAGGTGCTGATTCTCCAAGGAGGGAGATTGCTAGTAAAGCGGCTGGAATGGCGAACCGGAGCACAAGGAGATGAGAAATGAGGTGCGTTTTAGAAACCTTTCCCGATCACACGGTGTACCATCTTCGGGGTTCCTCATGCATGTTTTCAATGTAGGACGATGCCCTTGAACCTGGAGATTTGGGACCCATGGGATGGGTACCACGCCGTATTACTTTAAAGGGTCTGCGTTAGCTCAGCCAACCTCACCAAACCTCTCAGCCCCACGAGTGTCCACCCTTATGTCTCAATCAGCTGTGGGTCTAGATATGGTCAATCCAGGTGGCATCACAGCCCCTGAACGAATTTTGTAAGAATTTCTCTCTCTTTCACTGTCTTTGTTTCACGGGTTTTTTAAAGTAATTGATTTTTATAATGGGGTTTAGCTGCTTTTCACTGCTGTGTTTATGCCGCTTTACACCCACTTGACTCACTTACAGAGAGATATCAATACATAGGTTTTAAGAGTCTTACTAGTCAGATATATTCTTGGGCGGTGAATAGGGGGTGTTGAGTCCAGTTCACTGAGCAAGGAGTAGGTCTTGTCTATTACATATTGGGTTTCTGGAACGGTATCTGAGCTAATTTGAAACCCTTGTTTTATGCATCACCCCACCTCACCTTTCCCGTTAAGCAGCCATAGTGTGTTTTCTAAACGTGTGACTCTGTTCTGTTTTGTAATTCAGTTCAAGGGTAGCGGTTTTGACATTCCCTCTATGAGTGATATCTCATGATAAGTGTCTTTTTCTGTGTGACTTATTTCACTTAGAATCGTCGTACCTAAATCCACTCATCATGCTGCTACTAGCCTTATGACGTTGATTTCATGGCTGAGTGATATTCCATTGTACATAAGGACCGCAACTTCTTTATCCATTCTTCTCTTTCCTGGGATATTTAAGGTGTAACGAAGTGGAGGTTCTTGTCAACAGAGCAGCCCAAAACTTTGGGGTGCCTGTGTCTTGCTGATTTTTAGTTTTCCCAATTTATACGCCCATGAGAGGAAGTGCCCTATGGTCTCTAAGCTGAGTTTTTTAGATGTTTCAGGACACACCGTACACTTCTCCAGTGTGGCTGTTGGCAATTTACATCCCGCCCATCAGCGTAGCAAGGCTCCCATTTCTCCAAGGCCTGTCCAGCATTTCTGGTTTTGACACTTTATTCAGCATGGCCCTTTTGACCGATGGGAAGCGAGACTTCTTTGTAGCGCTGATTTGCCTTTCCAGGTTGCTTGGTTGGCCAAAAAGGGCGTATGCGTTTTTTCCTGAATATATTCAGGAAAAAACGCATACGCCCTTTTTGGCCAAGGGCATCATTGTCGAGGTTTTGCCGCTTTTCCTGTGCTTTAAAGGCGATTCGAATCTACCTCCTGAAATCTGTTTCCTGCAATTCTGCCTTGCTTTCAAATCCTCTTCGTTGCCTTCCCTCAATATATTTGTGGACGAGAGTTATCATTTCTAAGACTGCAGGTTTGTGAATTGCAGTGCCCCTGAGCTCCATTCTTCAACTCGCTTTCTTGGGAGCTGGCCGCAAAAGCGCAGGATTGCTTCAGGCCGTATTCTGGTTCCTGGCGGCAGGCTGAGCCTGTGGTTAATTCTTCTTCCTGATGGGAAAATAGAATGACCTGTGCCTGCCCCAACACCTAGAGCTAGTCTCTCATTGGTTCCCCCTCTTCCCGTTCATCCTCAGGACAATTAGCAACCTGTACGGAACAGGAGGATAAAGGTGCTGATTCTCCAAGGAGGGAGATTGCTAGTAAAGCGGCTGGAATGGCGAACTGGAGCACAAGGAGATGAGAAATGAGGTGCGTTTTAGAAACCTTTCCCGATCACACGGTGTACCATCTTCGGGGTTTCTCATGCATGTTTTCAATGTAGGACGATGCCCTTGAACCTGGAGATTTGGGACCCATGGGATGGGTACCACGCCGTATTACTTTAAAGGGTCTGCGTTAGCTCAGCCAACCTCACGAAACCTCTCAGCCCCACGAGTGTCCACCCTTATGTCTCAATCAGCTGTGGGTCTAGATATGGTCAATCCAGGTGGCATCACAGCCCCTGAACGAATTTTGTAAGAATTTCTCTCTCTTTCACTGTCTTTGTTTCACGGGTTTTTTAAAGTAATTGATTTTTATAATGGGGTTTAGCTGCTTTTCACTGCTGTGTTTATGCCGCTTTACACCCACTTGACTCACTTACAGAGAGATATCAATACATAGGTTTTAAGATTCTTACTAGTCAGATATATTCTTGGGCGGTGAATAGGGGGTGTTGAGTCCAGTTCACTGAGCAAGGAGTAGGTCTTGTCTATTACATATTGGGTTTCTGGAACGGTATCTGAGCTAATTTGAAACCCTTGTTTTATGCATCACCCCACCTCACCTTTCCCGTTAAGCAGCCATAGTGTGTTTTCTAAACGTGTGACTCTGTTCTGTTTTGTAATTCAGTTCAAGGGTAGCGGTTTTGACATTCCCTCTATGAGTGATATCTCATGATAAGTGTCTTTTTCTGTGTGACTTATTTCACTTAGAATCGTCGTACCTAAATCCACTCATCATGCTGCTACTAGCCTTATGACGTTGATTTCATGGCTGAGTGATATTCCATTGTACATAAGGACCGCAACTTCTTTATCCATTCTTCTCTTTCCTGGGATATTTAAGGTGTAACGAAGTGGAGGTTCTTGTCAACAGAGCAGCCCAAAACTTTGGGGTGCCTGTGTCTTGCTGATTTTTAGTTTTCCCAATTTATACGCCCATGAGAGGAAGTGCCCTATGGTCTCTAAGCTGAGTTTTTTAGATGTTTCAGGACACACCGTACACTTCTCCAGTGTGGCTGTTGGCAATTTACATCCCGCCCATCAGCGTAGCAAGGCTCCCATTTCTCCAAGGCCTGTCCAGCATTTCTGGTTTTGACACTTTATTCAGCATGGCCCTTTTGACCGATGGGAAGCGAGACTTCTTTGTAGCGCTGATTTGCCTTTCCAGGTTGCTTGGTTGGCCAAAAAGGGCGTATGCGTTTTTTCCTGAATATATTCAGGAAAAAACGCATACGCCCTTTTTGGCCAAGGGCATCATTGTCGAGGTTTTGCCGCTTTTCCTGTGCTTTAAAGGCGATTCGAATCTACCTCCTGAAATCTGTTTCCTGCAATTCTGCCTTGCTTTCAAATCCTCTTCGTTGCCTTCCCTCAATATATTTGTGGACGAGAGTTATCATTTCTAAGACTGCAGGTTTGTGAATTGCAGTGCCCCTGAGCTCCATTCTTCAACTCGCTTTCTTGGGAGCTGGCCGCAAAAGCGCAGGATTGCTTCAGGCCGTATTCTGGTTCCTGGCGGCAGGCTGAGCCTGTGGTTAATTCTTCTTCCTGATGGGAAAATAGAATGACCTGTGCCTGCCCCAACACCTAGAGCTAGTCTCTCATTGGTTCCCCCTCTTCCCGTTCATCCTCAGGACAATTAGCAACCTGTACGGAACAGGAGGATAAAGGTGCTGATTCTCCAAGGAGGGAGATTGCTAGTAAAGCGGCTGGAATGGCGAACCGGAGCACAAGGAGATGAGAAATGAGGTGCGTTTTAGAAACCTTTCCCGATCACACGGTGTACCATCTTCGGGGTTCCTCATGCATGTTTTCAATGTAGGACGATGCCCTTGAACCTGGAGATTTGGGACCCATGGGATGGGTACCACGCCGTATTACTTTAAAGGGTCTGCGTTAGCTCAGCCAACCTCACGAAACCTCTCAGCCCCACGAGTGTCCACCCTTATGTCTCAATCAGCTGTGGGTCTAGATATGGTCAATCCAGGTGGCATCACAGCCCCTGAACGAATTTTGTAAGAATTTCTCTCTCTTTCACTGTCTTTGTTTCACGGGTTTTTTAAAGTAATTGATTTTTATAATGGGGTTTAGCTGCTTTTCACTGCTGTGTTTATGCCGCTTTACACCCACTTGACTCACTTACAGAGAGATATCAATACATAGGTTTTAAGAGTCTTACTAGTCAGATATATTCTTGGGCGGTGAATAGGGGGTGTTGAGTCCAGTTCACTGAGCAAGGAGTAGGTCTTGTCTATTACATATTGGGTTTCTGGAACGGTATCTGAGCTAATTTGAAACCCTTGTTTTATGCATCACCCCACCTCACCTTTCCCGTTAAGCAGCCATAGTGTGTTTTCTAAACGTGTGACTCTGTTCTGTTTTGTAATTCAGTTCAAGGGTAGCGGTTTTGACATTCCCTCTATGAGTGATATCTCATGATAAGTGTCTTTTTCTGTGTGACTTATTTCACTTAGAATCGTCGTACCTAAATCCACTCATCATGCTGCTACTAGCCTTATGACGTTGATTTCATGGCTGAGTGATATTCCATTGTACATAAGGACCGCAACTTCTTTATCCATTCTTCTCTTTCCTGGGATATTTAAGGTGTAACGAAGTGGAGGTTCTTGTCAACAGAGCAGCCCAAAACTTTGGGGTGCCTGTGTCTTGCTGATTTTTAGTTTTCCCAATTTATACGCCCATGAGAGGAAGTGCCCTATGGTCTCTAAGCTGAGTTTTTTAGATGTTTCAGGACACACCGTACACTTCTCCAGTGTGGCTGTTGGCAATTTACATCCCGCCCATCAGCGTAGCAAGGCTCCCATTTCTCCAAGGCCTGTCCAGCATTTCTGGTTTTGACACTTTATTCAGCATGGCCCTTTTGACCGATGGGAAGCGAGACTTCTTTGTAGCGCTGATTTGCCTTTCCAGGTTGCTTGGTTGGCCAAAAAGGGCGTATGCGTTTTTTCCTGAATATATTCAGGAAAAAACGCATACGCCCTTTTTGGCCAAGGGCATCATTGTCGAGGTTTTGCCGCTTTTCCTGTGCTTTAAAGGCGATTCGAATCTACCTCCTGAAATCTGTTTCCTGCAATTCTGCCTTGCTTTCAAATCCTCTTCGTTGCCTTCCCTCAATATATTTGTGGACGAGAGTTATCATTTCTAAGACTGCAGGTTTGTGAATTGCAGTGCCCCTGAGCTCCATTCTTCAACTCGCTTTCTTGGGAGCTGGCCGCAAAAGCGCAGGATTGCTTCAGGCCGTATTCTGGTTCCTGGCGGCAGGCTGAGCCTGTGGTTAATTCTTCTTCCTGATGGGAAAATAGAATGACCTGTGCCTGCCCCAACACCTAGAGCTAGTCTCTCATTGGTTCCCCCTCTTCCCGTTCATCCTCAGGACAATTAGCAACCTGTACGGAACAGGAGGATAAAGGTGCTGATTCTCCAAGGAGGGAGATTGCTAGTAAAGCGGCTGGAATGGCGAACCGGAGCACAAGGAGATGAGAAATGAGGTGCGTTTTAGAAACCTTTCCCGATCACACGGTGTACCATCTTCGGGGTTCCTCATGGATGTTTTCAATGTAGGACGATGCCCTTGAACCTGGAGATTTGGGACCCATGGGATGGGTACCACGCCGTATTACTTTAAAGGGTCTGCGTTAGCTCAGCCAACCTCACGAAACCTCTCAGCCCCACGAGTGTCCACCCTTATGTCTCAATCAGCTGTGGGTCTAGATATGGTCAATCCAGGTGGCATCACAGCCCCTGAACGAATTTTGTAAGAATTTCTCTCTCTTTCACTGTCTTTGTTTCACGGGTTTTTTAAAGTAATTGATTTTTATAATGGGGTTTAGCTGCTTTTCACTGCTGTGTTTATGCCGCTTTACACCCACTTGACTCACTTACAGAGAGATATCAATACATAGGTTTTAAGAGTCTTACTAGTCAGATATATTCTTGGGCGGTGAATAGGGGGTGTTGAGTCCAGTTCACTGAGCAAGGAGTAGGTCTTGTCTATTACATATTGGGTTTCTGGAACGGTATCTGAGCTAATTTGAAACCCTTGTTTTATGCATCACCCCACCTCACCTTTCCCGTTAAGCAGCCATAGTGTGTTTTCTAAACGTGTGACTCTGTTCTGTTTTGTAATTCAGTTCAAGGGTAGCGGTTTTGACATTCCCTCTATGAGTGATATCTCATGATAAGTGTCTTTTTCTGTGTGACTTATTTCACTTAGAATCGTCGTACCTAAATCCACTCATCATGCTGCTACTAGCCTTATGACGTTGATTTCATGGCTGAGTGATATTCCATTGTACATAAGGACCGCAACTTCTTTATCCATTCTTCTCTTTCCTGGGATATTTAAGGTGTAACGAAGTGGAGGTTCTTGTCAACAGAGCAGCCCAAAACTTTGGGGTGCCTGTGTCTTGCTGATTTTTAGTTTTCCCAATTTATACGCCCATGAGAGGAAGTGCCCTATGGTCTCTAAGCTGAGTTTTTTAGATGTTTCAGGACACACCGTACACTTCTCCAGTGTGGCTGTTGGCAATTTACATCCCGCCCATCAGCGTAGCAAGGCTCCCATTTCTCCAAGGCCTGTCCAGCATTTCTGGTTTTGACACTTTATTCAGCATGGCCCTTTTGACCGATGGGAAGCGAGACTTCTTTGTAGCGCTGATTTGCCTTTCCAGGTTGCTTGGTTGGCCAAAAAGGGCGTATGCGTTTTTTCCTGAATATATTCAGGAAAAAACGCATACGCCCTTTTTGGCCAAGGGCATCATTGTCGAGGTTTTGCCGCTTTTCCTGTGCTTTAAAGGCGATTCGAATCTACCTCCTGAAATCTGTTTCCTGCAATTCTGCCTTGCTTTCAAATCCTCTTCGTTGCCTTCCCTCAATATATTTGTGGACGAGAGTTATCATTTCTAAGACTGCAGGTTTGTGAATTGCAGTGCCCCTGAGCTCCATTCTTCAACTCGCTTTCTTGGGAGCTGGCCGCAAAAGCGCAGGATTGCTTCAGGCCGTATTCTGGTTCCTGGCGGCAGGCTGAGCCTGTGGTTAATTCTTCTTCCTGATGGGAAAATAGAATGACCTGTGCCTGCCCCAACACCTAGAGCTAGTCTCTCATTGGTTCCCCCTCTTCCCGTTCATCCTCAGGACAATTAGCAACCTGTACGGAACAGGAGGATAAAGGTGCTGATTCTCCAAGGAGGGAGATTGCTAGTAAAGCGGCTGGAATGGCGAACCGGAGCACAAGGAGATGAGAAATGAGGTGCGTTTTAGAAACCTTTCCCGATCACACGGTGTACCATCTTCGGGGTTCCTCATGCATGTTTTCAATGTAGGACGATGCCCTTGAACCTGGAGATTTGGGACCCATGGGATGGGTACCACGCCGTATTACTTTAAAGGGTCTGCGTTAGCTCAGCCAACCTCACGAAACCTCTCAGCCCCACGAGTGTCCACCCTTATGTCTCAATCAGCTGTGGGTCTAGATATGGTCAATCCAGGTGGCATCACAGCCCCTGAACGAATTTTGTAAGAATTTCTCTCTCTTTCACTGTCTTTGTTTCACGGGTTTTTTAAAGTAATTGATTTTTATAATGGGGTTTAGCTGCTTTTCACTGCTGTGTTTATGCCGCTTTACACCCACTTGACTCACTTACAGAGAGATATCAATACATAGGTTTTAAGAGTCTTACTAGTCAGATATATTCTTGGGCGGTGAATAGGGGGTGTTGAGTCCAGTTCACTGAGCAAGGAGTAGGTCTTGTCTATTACATATTGGGTTTCTGGAACGGTATCTGAGCTAATTTGAAACCCTTGTTTTATGCATCACCCCACCTCACCTTTCCCGTTAAGCAGCCATAGTGTGTTTTCTAAACGTGTGACTCTGTTCTGTTTTGTAATTCAGTTCAAGGGTAGCGGTTTTGACATTCCCTCTATGAGTGATATCTCATGATAAGTGTCTTTTTCTGTGTGACTTATTTCACTTAGAATCGTCGTACCTAAATCCACTCATCATGCTGCTACTAGCCTTATGACGTTGATTTCATGGCTGAGTGATATTCCATTGTACATAAGGACCGCAACTTCTTTATCCATTCTTCTCTTTCCTGGGATATTTAAGGTGTAACGAAGTGGAGGTTCTTGTCAACAGAGCAGCCCAAAACTTTGGGGTGCCTGTGTCTTGCTGATTTTTAGTTTTCCCAATTTATACGCCCATGAGAGGAAGTGCCCTATGGTCTCTAAGCTGAGTTTTTTAGATGTTTCAGGACACACCGTACACTTCTCCAGTGTGGCTGTTGGCAATTTACATCCCGCCCATCAGCGTAGCAAGGCTCCCATTTCTCCAAGGCCTGTCCAGCATTTCTGGTTTTGACACTTTATTCAGCATGGCCCTTTTGACCGATGGGAAGCGAGACTTCTTTGTAGCGCTGATTTGCCTTTCCAGGTTGCTTGGTTGGCCAAAAAGGGCGTATGCGTTTTTTCCTGAATATATTCAGGAAAAAACGCATACGCCCTTTTTGGCCAAGGGCATCATTGTCGAGGTTTTGCCGCTTTTCCTGTGCTTTAAAGGCGATTCGAATCTACCTCCTGAAATCTGTTTCCTGCAATTCTGCCTTGCTTTCAAATCCTCTTCGTTGCCTTCCCTCAATATATTTGTGGACGAGAGTTATCATTTCTAAGACTGCAGGTTTGTGAATTGCAGTGCCCCTGAGCTCCATTCTTCAACTCGCTTTCTTGGGAGCTGGCCGCAAAAGCGCAGGATTGCTTCAGGCCGTATTCTGGTTCCTGGCGGCAGGCTGAGCCTGTGGTTAATTCTTCTTCCTGATGGGAAAATAGAATGACCTGTGCCTGCCCCAACACCTAGAGCTAGTCTCTCATTGGTTCCCCCTCTTCCCGTTCATCCTCAGGACAATTAGCAACCTGTACGGAACAGGAGGATAAAGGTGCTGATTCTCCAAGGAGGGAGATTGCTAGTAAAGCGGCTGGAATGGCGAACCGGAGCACAAGGAGATGAGAAATGAGGTGCGTTTTAGAAACCTTTCCCGATCACACGGTGTACCATCTTCGGGGTTCCTCATGGATGTTTTCAATGTAGGACGATGCCCTTGAACCTGGAGATTTGGGACCCATGGGATGGGTACCACGCCGTATTACTTTAAAGGGTCTGCGTTAGCTCAGCCAACCTCACGAAACCTCTCAGCCCCACGAGTGTCCACCCTTATGTCTCAATCAGCTGTGGGTCTAGATATGGTCAATCCAGGTGGCATCACAGCCCCTGAACGAATTTTGTAAGAATTTCTCTCTCTTTCACTGTCTTTGTTTCACGGGTTTTTTAAAGTAATTGATTTTTATAATGGGGTTTAGCTGCTTTTCACTGCTGTGTTTATGCCGCTTTACACCCACTTGACTCACTTACAGAGAGATATCAATACATAGGTTTTAAGAGTCTTACTAGTCAGATATATTCTTGGGCGGTGAATAGGGGGTGTTGAGTCCAGTTCACTGAGCAAGGAGTAGGTCTTGTCTATTACATATTGGGTTTCTGGAACGGTATCTGAGCTAATTTGAAACCCTTGTTTTATGCATCACCCCACCTCACCTTTCCCGTTAAGCAGCCATAGTGTGTTTTCTAAACGTGTGACTCTGTTCTGTTTTGTAATTCAGTTCAAGGGTAGCGGTTTTGACATTCCCTCTATGAGTGATATCTCATGATAAGTGTCTTTTTCTGTGTGACTTATTTCACTTAGAATCGTCGTACCTAAATCCACTCATCATGCTGCTACTAGCCTTATGACGTTGATTTCATGGCTGAGTGATATTCCATTGTACATAAGGACCGCAACTTCTTTATCCATTCTTCTCTTTCCTGGGATATTTAAGGTGTAACGAAGTGGAGGTTCTTGTCAACAGAGCAGCCCAAAACTTTGGGGTGCCTGTGTCTTGCTGATTTTTAGTTTTCCCAATTTATACGCCCATGAGAGGAAGTGCCCTATGGTCTCTAAGCTGAGTTTTTTAGATGTTTCAGGACACACCGTACACTTCTCCAGTGTGGCTGTTGGCAATTTACATCCCGCCCATCAGCGTAGCAAGGCTCCCATTTCTCCAAGGCCTGTCCAGCATTTCTGGTTTTGACACTTTATTCAGCATGGCCCTTTTGACCGATGGGAAGCGAGACTTCTTTGTAGCGCTGATTTGCCTTTCCAGGTTGCTTGGTTGGCCAAAAAGGGCGTATGCGTTTTTTCCTGAATATATTCAGGAAAAAACGCATACGCCCTTTTTGGCCAAGGGCATCATTGTCGAGGTTTTGCCGCTTTTCCTGTGCTTTAAAGGCGATTCGAATCTACCTCCTGAAATCTGTTTCCTGCAATTCTGCCTTGCTTTCAAATCCTCTTCGTTGCCTTCCCTCAATATATTTGTGGACGAGAGTTATCATTTCTAAGTCTGCAGGTTTGTGAATTGCAGTGCCCCTGAGCTCCATTCTTCAACTCGCTTTCTTGGGAGCTGGCCGCAAAAGCGCAGGATTGCTTCAGGCCGTATTCTGGTTCCTGGCGGCAGGCTGAGCCTGTGGTTAATTCTTCTTCCTGATGGGAAAATAGAATGACCTGTGCCTGCCCCAACACCTAGAGCTAGTCTCTCATTGGTTCCCCCTCTTCCCGTTCATCCTCAGGACAATTAGCAACCTGTACGGAACAGGAGGATAAAGGTGCTGATTCTCCAAGGAGGGAGATTGCTAGTAAAGCGGCTGGAATGGCGAACCGGAGCACAAGGAGATGAGAAATGAGGTGCGTTTTAGAAACCTTTCCCGATCACACGGTGTACCATCTTCGGGGTTCCTCATGGATGTTTTCAATGTAGGACGATGCCCTTGAACCTGGAGATTTGGGACCCATGGGATGGGTACCACGCCGTATTACTTTAAAGGGTCTGCGTTAGCTCAGCCAACCTCACGAAACCTCTCAGCCCCACGAGTGTCCACCCTTATGTCTCAATCAGCTGTGGGTCTAGATATGGTCAATCCAGGTGGCATCACAGCCCCTGAACGAATTTTGTAAGAATTTCTCTCTCTTTCACTGTCTTTGTTTCACGGGTTTTTTAAAGTAATTGATTTTTATAATGGGGTTTAGCTGCTTTTCACTGCTGTGTTTATGCCGCTTTACACCCACTTGACTCACTTACAGAGAGATATCAATACATAGGTTTTAAGAGTCTTACTAGTCAGATATATTCTTGGGCGGTGAATAGGGGGTGTTGAGTCCAGTTCACTGAGCAAGGAGTAGGTCTTGTCTATTACATATTGGGTTTCTGGAACGGTATCTGAGCTAATTTGAAACCCTTGTTTTATGCATCACCCCACCTCACCTTTCCCGTTAAGCAGCCATAGTGTGTTTTCTAAACGTGTGACTCTGTTCTGTTTTGTAATTCAGTTCAAGGGTAGCGGTTTTGACATTCCCTCTATGAGTGATATCTCATGATAAGTGTCTTTTTCTGTGTGACTTATTTCACTTAGAATCGTCGTACCTAAATCCACTCATCATGCTGCTACTAGCCTTATGACGTTGATTTCATGGCTGAGTGATATTCCATTGTACATAAGGACCGCAACTTCTTTATCCATTCTTCTCTTTCCTGGGATATTTAAGGTGTAACGAAGTGGAGGTTCTTGTCAACAGAGCAGCCCAAAACTTTGGGGTGCCTGTGTCTTGCTGATTTTTAGTTTTCCCAATTTATACGCCCATGAGAGGAAGTGCCCTATGGTCTCTAAGCTGAGTTTTTTAGATGTTTCAGGACACACCGTACACTTCTCCAGTGTGGCTGTTGGCAATTTACATCCCGCCCATCAGCGTAGCAAGGCTCCCATTTCTCCAAGGCCTGTCCAGCATTTCTGGTTTTGACACTTTATTCAGCATGGCCCTTTTGACCGATGGGAAGCGAGACTTCTTTGTAGCGCTGATTTGCCTTTCCAGGTTGCTTGGTTGGCCAAAAAGGGCGTATGCGTTTTTTCCTGAATATATTCAGGAAAAAACGCATACGCCCTTTTTGGCCAAGGGCATCATTGTCGAGGTTTTGCCGCTTTTCCTGTGCTTTAAAGGCGATTCGAATCTACCTCCTGAAATCTGTTTCCTGCAATTCTGCCTTGCTTTCAAATCCTCTTCGTTGCCTTCCCTCAATATATTTGTGGACGAGAGTTATCATTTCTAAGACTGCAGGTTTGTGAATTGCAGTGCCCCTGAGCTCCATTCTTCAACTCGCTTTCTTGGGAGCTGGCCGCAAAAGCGCAGGATTGCTTCAGGCCGTATTCTGGTTCCTGGCGGCAGGCTGAGCCTGTGGTTAATTCTTCTTCCTGATGGGAAAATAGAATGACCTGTGCCTGCCCCAACACCTAGAGCTAGTCTCTCATTGGTTCCCCCTCTTCCCGTTCATCCTCAGGACAATTAGCAACCTGTACGGAACAGGAGGATAAAGGTGCTGATTCTCCAAGGAGGGAGATTGCTAGTAAAGCGGCTGGAATGGCGAACCGGAGCACAAGGAGATGAGAAATGAGGTGCGTTTTAGAAACCTTTCCCGATCACACGGTGTACCATCTTCGGGGTTCCTCATGCATGTTTTCAATGTAGGACGATGCCCTTGAACCTGGAGATTTGGGACCCATGGGATGGGTACCACGCCGTATTACTTTAAAGGGTCTGCGTTAGCTCAGCCAACCTCACGAAACCTCTCAGCCCCACGAGTGTCCACCCTTATGTCTCAATCAGCTGTGGGTCTAGATATGGTCAATCCAGGTGGCATCACAGCCCCTGAACGAATTTTGTAAGAATTTCTCTCTCTTTCACTGTCTTTGTTTCACGGGTTTTTTAAAGTAATTGATTTTTATAATGGGGTTTAGCTGCTTTTCACTGCTGTGTTTATGCCGCTTTACACCCACTTGACTCACTTACAGAGAGATATCAATACATAGGTTTTAAGAGTCTTACTAGTCAGATATATTCTTGGGCGGTGAATAGGGGGTGTTGAGTCCAGTTCACTGAGCAAGGAGTAGGTCTTGTCTATTACATATTGGGTTTCTGGAACGGTATCTGAGCTAATTTGAAACCCTTGTTTTATGCATCACCCCACCTCACCTTTCCCGTTAAGCAGCCATAGTGTGTTTTCTAAACGTGTGACTCTGTTCTGTTTTGTAATTCAGTTCAAGGGTAGCGGTTTTGACATTCCCTCTATGAGTGATATCTCATGATAAGTGTCTTTTTCTGTGTGACTTATTTCACTTAGAATCGTCGTACCTAAATCCACTCATCATGCTGCTACTAGCCTTATGACGTTGATTTCATGGCTGAGTGATATTCCATTGTACATAAGGACCGCAACTTCTTTATCCATTCTTCTCTTTCCTGGGATATTTAAGGTGTAACGAAGTGGAGGTTCTTGTCAACAGAGCAGCCCAAAACTTTGGGGTGCCTGTGTCTTGCTGATTTTTAGTTTTCCCAATTTATACGCCCATGAGAGGAAGTGCCCTATGGTCTCTAAGCTGAGTTTTTTAGATGTTTCAGGACACACCGTACACTTCTCCAGTGTGGCTGTTGGCAATTTACATCCCGCCCATCAGCGTAGCAAGGCTCCCATTTCTCCAAGGCCTGTCCAGCATTTCTGGTTTTGACACTTTATTCAGCATGGCCCTTTTGACCGATGGGAAGCGAGACTTCTTTGTAGCGCTGATTTGCCTTTCCAGGTTGCTTGGTTGGCCAAAAAGGGCGTATGCGTTTTTTCCTGAATATATTCAGGAAAAAACGCATACGCCCTTTTTGGCCAAGGGCATCATTGTCGAGGTTTTGCCGCTTTTCCTGTGCTTTAAAGGCGATTCGAATCTACCTCCTGAAATCTGTTTCCTGCAATTCTGCCTTGCTTTCAAATCCTCTTCGTTGCCTTCCCTCAATATATTTGTGGACGAGAGTTATCATTTCTAAGACTGCAGGTTTGTGAATTGCAGTGCCCCTGAGCTCCATTCTTCAACTCGCTTTCTTGGGAGCTGGCCGCAAAAGCGCAGGATTGCTTCAGGCCGTATTCTGGTTCCTGGCGGCAGGCTGAGCCTGTGGTTAATTCTTCTTCCTGATGGGAAAATAGAATGACCTGTGCCTGCCCCAACACCTAGAGCTAGTCTCTCATTGGTTCCCCCTCTTCCCGTTCATCCTCAGGACAATTAGCAACCTGTACGGAACAGGAGGATAAAGGTGCTGATTCTCCAAGGAGGGAGATTGCTAGTAAAGCGGCTGGAATGGCGAACCGGAGCACAAGGAGATGAGAAATGAGGTGCGTTTTAGAAACCTTTCCCGATCACACGGTGTACCATCTTCGGGGTTCCTCATGGATGTTTTCAATGTAGGACGATGCCCTTGAACCTGGAGATTTGGGACCCATGGGATGGGTACCACGCCGTATTACTTTAAAGGGTCTGCGTTAGCTCAGCCAACCTCACGAAACCTCTCAGCCCCACGAGTGTCCACCCTTATGTCTCAATCAGCTGTGGGTCTAGATATGGTCAATCCAGGTGGCATCACAGCCCCTGAACGAATTTTGTAAGAATTTCTCTCTCTTTCACTGTCTTTGTTTCACGGGTTTTTTAAAGTAATTGATTTTTATAATGGGGTTTAGCTGCTTTTCACTGCTGTGTTTATGCCGCTTTACACCCACTTGACTCACTTACAGAGAGATATCAATACATAGGTTTTAAGAGTCTTACTAGTCAGATATATTCTTGGGCGGTGAATAGGGGGTGTTGAGTCCAGTTCACTGAGCAAGGAGTAGGTCTTGTCTATTACATATTGGGTTTCTGGAACGGTATCTGAGCTAATTTGAAACCCTTGTTTTATGCATCACCCCACCTCACCTTTCCCGTTAAGCAGCCATAGTGTGTTTTCTAAACGTGTGACTCTGTTCTGTTTTGTAATTCAGTTCAAGGGTAGCGGTTTTGACATTCCCTCTATGAGTGATATCTCATGATAAGTGTCTTTTTCTGTGTGACTTATTTCACTTAGAATCGTCGTACCTAAATCCACTCATCATGCTGCTACTAGCCTTATGACGTTGATTTCATGGCTGAGTGATATTCCATTGTACATAAGGACCGCAACTTCTTTATCCATTCTTCTCTTTCCTGGGATATTTAAGGTGTAACGAAGTGGAGGTTCTTGTCAACAGAGCAGCCCAAAACTTTGGGGTGCCTGTGTCTTGCTGATTTTTAGTTTTCCCAATTTATACGCCCATGAGAGGAAGTGCCCTATGGTCTCTAAGCTGAGTTTTTTAGATGTTTCAGGACACACCGTACACTTCTCCAGTGTGGCTGTTGGCAATTTACATCCCGCCCATCAGCGTAGCAAGGCTCCCATTTCTCCAAGGCCTGTCCAGCATTTCTGGTTTTGACACTTTATTCAGCATGGCCCTTTTGACCGATGGGAAGCGAGACTTCTTTGTAGCGCTGATTTGCCTTTCCAGGTTGCTTGGTTGGCCAAAAAGGGCGTATGCGTTTTTTCCTGAATATATTCAGGAAAAAACGCATACGCCCTTTTTGGCCAAGGGCATCATTGTCGAGGTTTTGCCGCTTTTCCTGTGCTTTAAAGGCGATTCGAATCTACCTCCTGAAATCTGTTTCCTGCAATTCTGCCTTGCTTTCAAATCCTCTTCGTTGCCTTCCCTCAATATATTTGTGGACGAGAGTTATCATTTCTAAGACTGCAGGTTTGTGAATTGCAGTGCCCCTGAGCTCCATTCTTCAACTCGCTTTCTTGGGAGCTGGCCGCAAAAGCGCAGGATTGCTTCAGGCCGTATTCTGGTTCCTGGCGGCAGGCTGAGCCTGTGGTTAATTCTTCTTCCTGATGGGAAAATAGAATGACCTGTGCCTGCCCCAACACCTAGAGCTAGTCTCTCATTGGTTCCCCCTCTTCCCGTTCATCCTCAGGACAATTAGCAACCTGTACGGAACAGGAGGATAAAGGTGCTGATTCTCCAAGGAGGGAGATTGCTAGTAAAGCGGCTGGAATGGCGAACCGGAGCACAAGGAGATGAGAAATGAGGTGCGTTTTAGAAACCTTTCCCGATCACACGGTGTACCATCTTCGGGGTTCCTCATGGATGTTTTCAATGTAGGACGATGCCCTTGAACCTGGAGATTTGGGACCCATGGGATGGGTACCACGCCGTATTACTTTAAAGGGTCTGCGTTAGCTCAGCCAACCTCACGAAACCTCTCAGCCCCACGAGTGTCCACCCTTATGTCTCAATCAGCTGTGGGTCTAGATATGGTCAATCCAGGTGGCATCACAGCCCCTGAACGAATTTTGTAAGAATTTCTCTCTCTTTCACTGTCTTTGTTTCACGGGTTTTTTAAAGTAATTGATTTTTATAATGGGGTTTAGCTGCTTTTCACTGCTGTGTTTATGCCGCTTTACACCCACTTGACTCACTTACAGAGAGATATCAATACATAGGTTTTAAGAGTCTTACTAGTCAGATATATTCTTGGGCGGTGAATAGGGGGTGTTGAGTCCAGTTCACTGAGCAAGGAGTAGGTCTTGTCTATTACATATTGGGTTTCTGGAACGGTATCTGAGCTAATTTGAAACCCTTGTTTTATGCATCACCCCACCTCACCTTTCCCGTTAAGCAGCCATAGTGTGTTTTCTAAACGTGTGACTCTGTTCTGTTTTGTAATTCAGTTCAAGGGTAGCGGTTTTGACATTCCCTCTATGAGTGATATCTCATGATAAGTGTCTTTTTCTGTGTGACTTATTTCACTTAGAATCGTCGTACCTAAATCCACTCATCATGCTGCTACTAGCCTTATGACGTTGATTTCATGGCTGAGTGATATTCCATTGTACATAAGGACCGCAACTTCTTTATCCATTCTTCTCTTTCCTGGGATATTTAAGGTGTAACGAAGTGGAGGTTCTTGTCAACAGAGCAGCCCAAAACTTTGGGGTGCCTGTGTCTTGCTGATTTTTAGTTTTCCCAATTTATACGCCCATGAGAGGAAGTGCCCTATGGTCTCTAAGCTGAGTTTTTTAGATGTTTCAGGACACACCGTACACTTCTCCAGTGTGGCTGTTGGCAATTTACATCCCGCCCATCAGCGTAGCAAGGCTCCCATTTCTCCAAGGCCTGTCCAGCATTTCTGGTTTTGACACTTTATTCAGCATGGCCCTTTTGACCGATGGGAAGCGAGACTTCTTTGTAGCGCTGATTTGCCTTTCCAGGTTGCTTGGTTGGCCAAAAAGGGCGTATGCGTTTTTTCCTGAATATATTCAGGAAAAAACGCATACGCCCTTTTTGGCCAAGGGCATCATTGTCGAGGTTTTGCCGCTTTTCCTGTGCTTTAAAGGCGATTCGAATCTACCTCCTGAAATCTGTTTCCTGCAATTCTGCCTTGCTTTCAAATCCTCTTCGTTGCCTTCCCTCAATATATTTGTGGACGAGAGTTATCATTTCTAAGACTGCAGGTTTGTGAATTGCAGTGCCCCTGAGCTCCATTCTTCAACTCGCTTTCTTGGGAGCTGGCCGCAAAAGCGCAGGATTGCTTCAGGCCGTATTCTGGTTCCTGGCGGCAGGCTGAGCCTGTGGTTAATTCTTCTTCCTGATGGGAAAATAGAATGACCTGTGCCTGCCCCAACACCTAGAGCTAGTCTCTCATTGGTTCCCCCTCTTCCCGTTCATCCTCAGGACAATTAGCAACCTGTACGGAACAGGAGGATAAAGGTGCTGATTCTCCAAGGAGGGAGATTGCTAGTAAAGCGGCTGGAATGGCGAACCGGAGCACAAGGAGATGAGAAATGAGGTGCGTTTTAGAAACCTTTCCCGATCACACGGTGTACCATCTTCGGGGTTTCTCATGCATGTTTTCAATGTAGGACGATGCCCTTGAACCTGGAGATTTGGGACCCATGGGATGGGTACCACGCCGTATTACTTTAAAGGGTCTGCGTTAGCTCAGCCAACCTCACGAAACCTCTCAGCCCCACGAGTGTCCACCCTTATGTCTCAATCAGCTGTGGGTCTAGATATGGTCAATCCAGGTGGCATCACAGCCCCTGAACGAATTTTGTAAGAATTTCTCTCTCTTTCACTGTCTTTGTTTCACGGGTTTTTTAAAGTAATTGATTTTTATAATGGGGTTTAGCTGCTTTTCACTGCTGTGTTTATGCCGCTTTACACCCACTTGACTCACTTACAGAGAGATATCAATACATAGGTTTTAAGATTCTTACTAGTCAGATATATTCTTGGGCGGTGAATAGGGGGTGTTGAGTCCAGTTCACTGAGCAAGGAGTAGGTCTTGTCTATTACATATTGGGTTTCTGGAACGGTATCTGAGCTAATTTGAAACCCTTGTTTTATGCATCACCCCACCTCACCTTTCCCGTTAAGCAGCCATAGTGTGTTTTCTAAACGTGTGACTCTGTTCTGTTTTGTAATTCAGTTCAAGGGTAGCGGTTTTGACATTCCCTCTATGAGTGATATCTCATGATAAGTGTCTTTTTCTGTGTGACTTATTTCACTTAGAATCGTCGTACCTAAATCCACTCATCATGCTGCTACTAGCCTTATGACGTTGATTTCATGGCTGAGTGATATTCCATTGTACATAAGGACCGCAACTTCTTTATCCATTCTTCTCTTTCCTGGGATATTTAAGGTGTAACGAAGTGGAGGTTCTTGTCAACAGAGCAGCCCAAAACTTTGGGGTGCCTGTGTCTTGCTGATTTTTAGTTTTCCCAATTTATACGCCCATGAGAGGAAGTGCCCTATGGTCTCTAAGCTGAGTTTTTTAGATGTTTCAGGACACACCGTACACTTCTCCAGTGTGGCTGTTGGCAATTTACATCCCGCCCATCAGCGTAGCAAGGCTCCCATTTCTCCAAGGCCTGTCCAGCGTTTCTGGTTTTGACACTTTATTCAGCATGGCCCTTTTGACCGATGGGAAGCGAGACTTCTTTGTAGCGCTGATTTGCCTTTCCAGGTTGCTTGGTTGGCCAAAAAGGGCGTATGCGTTTTTTCCTGAATATATTCAGGAAAAAACGCATACGCCCTTTTTGGCCAAGGGCATCATTGTCGAGGTTTTGCCGCTTTTCCTGTGCTTTAAAGGCGATTCGAATCTACCTCCTGAAATCTGTTTCCTGCAATTCTGCCTTGCTTTCAAATCCTCTTCGTTGCCTTCCCTCAATATATTTGTGGACGAGAGTTATCATTTCTAAGACTGCAGGTTTGTGAATTGCAGTGCCCCTGAGCTCCATTCTTCAACTCGCTTTCTTGGGAGCTGGCCGCAAAAGCGCAGGATTGCTTCAGGCCGTATTCTGGTTCCTGGCGGCAGGCTGAGCCTGTGGTTAATTCTTCTTCCTGATGGGAAAATAGAATGACCTGTGCCTGCCCCAACACCTAGAGCTAGTCTCTCATTGGTTCCCCCTCTTCCCGTTCATCCTCAGGACAATTAGCAACCTGTACGGAACAGGAGGATAAAGGTGCTGATTCTCCAAGGAGGGAGATTGCTAGTAAAGCGGCTGGAATGGCGAACCGGAGCACAAGGAGATGAGAAATGAGGTGCGTTTTAGAAACCTTTCCCGATCACACGGTGTACCATCTTCGGGGTTTCTCATGCATGTTTTCAATGTAGGACGATGCCCTTGAACCTGGAGATTTGGGACCCATGGGATGGGTACCACGCCGTATTACTTTAAAGGGTCTGCGTTAGCTCAGCCAACCTCACGAAACCTCTCAGCCCCACGAGTGTCCACCCTTATGTCTCAATCAGCTGTGGGTCTAGATATGGTCAATCCAGGTGGCATCACAGCCCCTGAACGAATTTTGTAAGAATTTCTCTCTCTTTCACTGTCTTTGTTTCACGGGTTTTTTAAAGTAATTGATTTTTATAATGGGGTTTAGCTGCTTTTCACTGCTGTGTTTATGCCGCTTTACACCCACTTGACTCACTTACAGAGAGATATCAATACATAGGTTTTAAGAGTCTTACTAGTCAGATATATTCTTGGGCGGTGAATAGGGGGTGTTGAGTCCAGTTCACTGAGCAAGGAGTAGGTCTTGTCTATTACATATTGGGTTTCTGGAACGGTATCTGAGCTAATTTGAAACCCTTGTTTTATGCATCACCCCACCTCACCTTTCCCGTTAAGCAGCCATAGTGTGTTTTCTAAACGTGTGACTCTGTTCTGTTTTGTAATTCAGTTCAAGGGTAGCGGTTTTGACATTCCCTCTATGAGTGATATCTCATGATAAGTGTCTTTTTCTGTGTGACTTATTTCACTTAGAATCGTCGTACCTAAATCCACTCATCATGCTGCTACTAGCCTTATGACGTTGATTTCATGGCTGAGTGATATTCCATTGTACATAAGGACCGCAACTTCTTTATCCATTCTTCTCTTTCCTGGGATATTTAAGGTGTAACGAAGTGGAGGTTCTTGTCAACAGAGCAGCCCAAAACTTTGGGGTGCCTGTGTCTTGCTGATTTTTAGTTTTCCCAATTTATACGCCCATGAGAGGAAGTGCCCTATGGTCTCTAAGCTGAGTTTTTTAGATGTTTCAGGACACACCGTACACTTCTCCAGTGTGGCTGTTGGCAATTTACATCCCGCCCATCAGCGTAGCAAGGCTCCCATTTCTCCAAGGCCTGTCCAGCGTTTCTGGTTTTGACACTTTATTCAGCATGGCCCTTTTGACCGATGGGAAGCGAGACTTCTTTGTAGCGCTGATTTGCCTTTCCAGGTTGCTTGGTTGGCCAAAAAGGGCGTATGCGTTTTTTCCTGAATATATTCAGGAAAAAACGCATACGCCCTTTTTGGCCAAGGGCATCATTGTCGAGGTTTTGCCGCTTTTCCTGTGCTTTAAAGGCGATTCGAATCTACCTCCTGAAATCTGTTTCCTGCAATTCTGCCTTGCTTTCAAATCCTCTTCGTTGCCTTCCCTCAATATATTTGTGGACGAGAGTTATCATTTCTAAGACTGCAGGTTTGTGAATTGCAGTGCCCCTGAGCTCCATTCTTCAACTCGCTTTCTTGGGAGCTGGCCGCAAAAGCGCAGGATTGCTTCAGGCCGTATTCTGGTTCCTGGCGGCAGGCTGAGCCTGTGGTTAATTCTTCTTCCTGATGGGAAAATAGAATGACCTGTGCCTGCCCCAACACCTAGAGCTAGTCTCTCATTGGTTCCCCCTCTTCCCGTTCATCCTCAGGACAATTAGCAACCTGTACGGAACAGGAGGATAAAGGTGCTGATTCTCCAAGGAGGGAGATTGCTAGTAAAGCGGCTGGAATGGCGAACCGGAGCACAAGGAGATGAGAAATGAGGTGCGTTTTAGAAACCTTTCCCGATCACACGGTGTACCATCTTCGGGGTTTCTCATGCATGTTTTCAATGTAGGACGATGCCCTTGAACCTGGAGATTTGGGACCCATGGGATGGGTACCACGCCGTATTACTTTAAAGGGTCTGCGTTAGCTCAGCCAACCTCACGAAACCTCTCAGCCCCACGAGTGTCCACCCTTATGTCTCAATCAGCTGTGGGTCTAGATATGGTCAATCCAGGTGGCATCACAGCCCCTGAACGAATTTTGTAAGAATTTCTCTCTCTTTCACTGTCTTTGTTTCACGGGTTTTTTAAAGTAATTGATTTTTATAATGGGGTTTAGCTGCTTTTCACTGCTGTGTTTATGCCGCTTTACACCCACTTGACTCACTTACAGAGAGATATCAATACATAGGTTTTAAGATTCTTACTAGTCAGATATATTCTTGGGCGGTGAATAGGGGGTGTTGAGTCCAGTTCACTGAGCAAGGAGTAGGTCTTGTCTATTACATATTGGGTTTCTGGAACGGTATCTGAGCTAATTTGAAACCCTTGTTTTATGCATCACCCCACCTCACCTTTCCCGTTAAGCAGCCATAGTGTGTTTTCTAAACGTGTGACTCTGTTCTGTTTTGTAATTCAGTTCAAGGGTAGCGGTTTTGACATTCCCTCTATGAGTGATATCTCATGATAAGTGTCTTTTTCTGTGTGACTTATTTCACTTAGAATCGTCGTACCTAAATCCACTCATCATGCTGCTACTAGCCTTATGACGTTGATTTCATGGCTGAGTGATATTCCATTGTACATAAGGACCGCAACTTCTTTATCCATTCTTCTCTTTCCTGGGATATTTAAGGTGTAACGAAGTGGAGGTTCTTGTCAACAGAGCAGCCCAAAACTTTGGGGTGCCTGTGTCTTGCTGATTTTTAGTTTTCCCAATTTATACGCCCATGAGAGGAAGTGCCCTATGGTCTCTAAGCTGAGTTTTTTAGATGTTTCAGGACACACCGTACACTTCTCCAGTGTGGCTGTTGGCAATTTACATCCCGCCCATCAGCGTAGCAAGGCTCCCATTTCTCCAAGGCCTGTCCAGCGTTTCTGGTTTTGACACTTTATTCAGCATGGCCCTTTTGACCGATGGGAAGCGAGACTTCTTTGTAGCGCTGATTTGCCTTTCCAGGTTGCTTGGTTGGCCAAAAAGGGCGTATGCGTTTTTTCCTGAATATATTCAGGAAAAAACGCATACGCCCTTTTTGGCCAAGGGCATCATTGTCGAGGTTTTGCCGCTTTTCCTGTGCTTTAAAGGCGATTCGAATCTACCTCCTGAAATCTGTTTCCTGCAATTCTGCCTTGCTTTCAAATCCTCTTCGTTGCCTTCCCTCAATATATTTGTGGACGAGAGTTATCATTTCTAAGACTGCAGGTTTGTGAATTGCAGTGCCCCTGAGCTCCATTCTTCAACTCGCTTTCTTGGGAGCTGGCCGCAAAAGCGCAGGATTGCTTCAGGCCGTATTCTGGTTCCTGGCGGCAGGCTGAGCCTGTGGTTAATTCTTCTTCCTGATGGGAAAATAGAATGACCTGTGCCTGCCCCAACACCTAGAGCTAGTCTCTCATTGGTTCCCCCTCTTCCCGTTCATCCTCAGGACAATTAGCAACCTGTACGGAACAGGAGGATAAAGGTGCTGATTCTCCAAGGAGGGAGATTGCTAGTAAAGCGGCTGGAATGGCGAACCGGAGCACAAGGAGATGAGAAATGAGGTGCGTTTTAGAAACCTTTCCCGATCACACGGTGTACCATCTTCGGGGTTTCTCATGCATGTTTTCAATGTAGGACGATGCCCTTGAACCTGGAGATTTGGGACCCATGGGATGGGTACCACGCCGTATTACTTTAAAGGGTCTGCGTTAGCTCAGCCAACCTCACGAAACCTCTCAGCCCCACGTGTGTCCACCCTTATGTCTCAATCAGCTGTGGGTCTAGATATGGTCAATCCAGGTGGCATCACAGCCCCTGAACGAATTTTGTAAGAATTTCTCTCTCTTTCACTGTCTTTGTTTCACGGGTTTTTTAAAGTAATTGATTTTTATAATGGGGTTTAGCTGCTTTTCACTGCTGTGTTTATGCCGCTTTACACCCACTTGACTCACTTACAGAGAGATATCAATACATAGGTTTTAAGATTCTTACTAGTCAGATATATTCTTGGGCGGTGAATAGGGGGTGTTGAGTCCAGTTCACTGAGCAAGGAGTAGGTCTTGTCTATTACATATTGGGTTTCTGGAACGGTATCTGAGCTAATTTGAAACCCTTGTTTTATGCATCACCCCACCTCACCTTTCCCGTTAAGCAGCCATAGTGTGTTTTCTAAACGTGTGACTCTGTTCTGTTTTGTAATTCAGTTCAAGGGTAGCGGTTTTGACATTCCCTCTATGAGTGATATCTCATGATAAGTGTCTTTTTCTGTGTGACTTATTTCACTTAGAATCGTCGTACCTAAATCCACTCATCATGCTGCTACTAGCCTTATGACGTTGATTTCATGGCTGAGTGATATTCCATTGTACATAAGGACCGCAACTTCTTTATCCATTCTTCTCTTTCCTGGGATATTTAAGGTGTAACGAAGTGGAGGTTCTTGTCAACAGAGCAGCCCAAAACTTTGGGGTGCCTGTGTCTTGCTGATTTTTAGTTTTCCCAATTTATACGCCCATGAGAGGAAGTGCCCTATGGTCTCTAAGCTGAGTTTTTTAGATGTTTCAGGACACACCGTACACTTCTCCAGTGTGGCTGTTGGCAATTTACATCCCGCCCATCAGCGTAGCAAGGCTCCCATTTCTCCAAGGCCTGTCCAGCATTTCTGGTTTTGACACTTTATTCAGCATGGCCCTTTTGACCGATGGGAAGCGTGACTTCTTTGTAGCGCTGATTTGCCTTTCCAGGTTGCTTGGTTGGCCAGAAAGGGCGTATGCGTTTTTTCCTGAATATATTCAGGAAAAAACGCATACGCCCTTTTTGGCCAAGGGCATCATTGTCGAGGTTTTGCCGCTTTTCCTGTGCTTTAAAGGCGATTCGAATCTACCTCCTGAAATCTGTTTCCTGCAATTCTGCCTTGCTTTCAAATCCTCTTCGTTGCCTTCCCTCAATATATTTGTGGACGAGAGTTATCATTTCTAAGACTGCAGGTTTGTGAATTGCAGTGCCCCTGAGCTCCATTCTTCAACTCGCTTTCTTGGGAGCTGGCCGCAAAAGCGCAGGATTGCTTCAGGCCGTATTCTGGTTCCTGGCGGCAGGCTGAGCCTGTGGTTAATTCTTCTTCCTGATGGGAAAATAGAATGACCTGTGCCTGCCCCAACACCTAGAGCTAGTCTCTCATTGGTTCCCCCTCTTCCCGTTCATCCTCAGGACAATTAGCAACCTGTACGGAACAGGAGGATAAAGGTGCTGATTCTCCAAGGAGGGAGATTGCTAGTAAAGCGGCTGGAATGGCGAACCGGAGCACAAGGAGATGAGAAATGAGGTGCGTTTTAGAAACCTTTCCCGATCACACGGTGTACCATCTTCGGGGTTTCTCATGCATGTTTTCAATGTAGGACGATGCCCTTGAACCTGGAGATTTGGGACCCATGGGATGGGTACCACGCCGTATTACTTTAAAGGGTCTGCGTTAGCTCAGCCAACCTCACGAAACCTCTCAGCCCCACGAGTGTCCACCCTTATGTCTCAATCAGCTGTGGGTCTAGATATGGTCAATCCAGGTGGCATCACAGCCCCTGAACGAATTTTGTAAGAATTTCTCTCTCTTTCACTGTCTTTGTTTCACGGGTTTTTTAAAGTAATTGATTTTTATAATGGGGTTTAGCTGCTTTTCACTGCTGTGTTTATGCCGCTTTACACCCACTTGACTCACTTACAGAGAGATATCAATACATAGGTTTTAAGAGTCTTACTAGTCAGATATATTCTTGGGCGGTGAATAGGGGGTGTTGAGTCCAGTTCACTGAGCAAGGAGTAGGTCTTGTCTATTACATATTGGGTTTCTGGAACGGTATCTGAGCTAATTTGAAACCCTTGTTTTATGCATCACCCCACCTCACCTTTCCCGTTAAGCAGCCATAGTGTGTTTTCTAAACGTGTGACTCTGTTCTGTTTTGTAATTCAGTTCAAGGGTAGCGGTTTTGACATTCCCTCTATGAGTGATATCTCATGATAAGTGTCTTTTTCTGTGTGACTTATTTCACTTAGAATCGTCGTACCTAAATCCACTCATCATGCTGCTACTAGCCTTATGACGTTGATTTCATGGCTGAGTGATATTCCATTGTACATAAGGACCGCAACTTCTTTATCCATTCTTCTCTTTCCTGGGATATTTAAGGTGTAACGAAGTGGAGGTTCTTGTCAACAGAGCAGCCCAAAACTTTGGGGTGCCTGTGTCTTGCTGATTTTTAGTTTTCCCAATTTATACGCCCATGAGAGGAAGTGCCCTATGGTCTCTAAGCTGAGTTTTTTAGATGTTTCAGGACACACCGTACACTTCTCCAGTGTGGCTGTTGGCAATTTACATCCCGCCCATCAGCGTAGCAAGGCTCCCATTTCTCCAAGGCCTGTCCAGCGTTTCTGGTTTTGACACTTTATTCAGCATGGCCCTTTTGACCGATGGGAAGCGAGACTTCTTTGTAGCGCTGATTTGCCTTTCCAGGTTGCTTGGTTGGCCAAAAAGGGCGTATGCGTTTTTTCCTGAATATATTCAGGAAAAAACGCATACGCCCTTTTTGGCCAAGGGCATCATTGTCGAGGTTTTGCCGCTTTTCCTGTGCTTTAAAGGCGATTCGAATCTACCTCCTGAAATCTGTTTCCTGCAATTCTGCCTTGCTTTCAAATCCTCTTCGTTGCCTTCCCTCAATATATTTGTGGACGAGAGTTATCATTTCTAAGACTGCAGGTTTGTGAATTGCAGTGCCCCTGAGCTCCATTCTTCAACTCGCTTTCTTGGGAGCTGGCCGCAAAAGCGCAGGATTGCTTCAGGCCGTATTCTGGTTCCTGGCGGCAGGCTGAGCCTGTGGTTAATTCTTCTTCCTGATGGGAAAATAGAATGACCTGTGCCTGCCCCAACACCTAGAGCTAGTCTCTCATTGGTTCCCCCTCTTCCCGTTCATCCTCAGGACAATTAGCAACCTGTACGGAACAGGAGGATAAAGGTGCTGATTCTCCAAGGAGGGAGATTGCTAGTAAAGCGGCTGGAATGGCGAACCGGAGCACAAGGAGATGAGAAATGAGGTGCGTTTTAGAAACCTTTCCCGATCACACGGTGTACCATCTTCGGGGTTTCTCATGCATGTTTTCAATGTAGGACGATGCCCTTGAACCTGGAGATTTGGGACCCATGGGATGGGTACCACGCCGTATTACTTTAAAGGGTCTGCGTTAGCTCAGCCAACCTCACGAAACCTCTCAGCCCCACGAGTGTCCACCCTTATGTCTCAATCAGCTGTGGGTCTAGATATGGTCAATCCAGGTGGCATCACAGCCCCTGAACGAATTTTGTAAGAATTTCTCTCTCTTTCACTGTCTTTGTTTCACGGGTTTTTTAAAGTAATTGATTTTTATAATGGGGTTTAGCTGCTTTTCACTGCTGTGTTTATGCCGCTTTACACCCACTTGACTCACTTACAGAGAGATATCAATACATAGGTTTTAAGATTCTTACTAGTCAGATATATTCTTGGGCGGTGAATAGGGGGTGTTGAGTCCAGTTCACTGAGCAAGGAGTAGGTCTTGTCTATTACATATTGGGTTTCTGGAACGGTATCTGAGCTAATTTGAAACCCTTGTTTTATGCATCACCCCACCTCACCTTTCCCGTTAAGCAGCCATAGTGTGTTTTCTAAACGTGTGACTCTGTTCTGTTTTGTAATTCAGTTCAAGGGTAGCGGTTTTGACATTCCCTCTATGAGTGATATCTCATGATAAGTGTCTTTTTCTGTGTGACTTATTTCACTTAGAATCGTCGTACCTAAATCCACTCATCATGCTGCTACTAGCCTTATGACGTTGATTTCATGGCTGAGTGATATTCCATTGTACATAAGGACCGCAACTTCTTTATCCATTCTTCTCTTTCCTGGGATATTTAAGGTGTAACGAAGTGGAGGTTCTTGTCAACAGAGCAGCCCAAAACTTTGGGGTGCCTGTGTCTTGCTGATTTTTAGTTTTCCCAATTTATACGCCCATGAGAGGAAGTGCCCTATGGTCTCTAAGCTGAGTTTTTTAGATGTTTCAGGACACACCGTACACTTCTCCAGTGTGGCTGTTGGCAATTTACATCCCGCCCATCAGCGTAGCAAGGCTCCCATTTCTCCAAGGCCTGTCCAGCGTTTCTGGTTTTGACACTTTATTCAGCATGGCCCTTTTGACCGATGGGAAGCGAGACTTCTTTGTAGCGCTGATTTGCCTTTCCAGGTTGCTTGGTTGGCCAAAAAGGGCGTATGCGTTTTTTCCTGAATATATTCAGGAAAAAACGCATACGCCCTTTTTGGCCAAGGGCATCATTGTCGAGGTTTTGCCGCTTTTCCTGTGCTTTAAAGGCGATTCGAATCTACCTCCTGAAATCTGTTTCCTGCAATTCTGCCTTGCTTTCAAATCCTCTTCGTTGCCTTCCCTCAATATATTTGTGGACGAGAGTTATCATTTCTAAGACTGCAGGTTTGTGAATTGCAGTGCCCCTGAGCTCCATTCTTCAACTCGCTTTCTTGGGAGCTGGCCGCAAAAGCGCAGGATTGCTTCAGGCCGTATTCTGGTTCCTGGCGGCAGGCTGAGCCTGTGGTTAATTCTTCTTCCTGATGGGAAAATAGAATGACCTGTGCCTGCCCCAACACCTAGAGCTAGTCTCTCATTGGTTCCCCCTCTTCCCGTTCATCCTCAGGACAATTAGCAACCTGTACGGAACAGGAGGATAAAGGTGCTGATTCTCCAAGGAGGGAGATTGCTAGTAAAGCGGCTGGAATGGCGAACCGGAGCACAAGGAGATGAGAAATGAGGTGCGTTTTAGAAACCTTTCCCGATCACACGGTGTACCATCTTCGGGGTTTCTCATGCATGTTTTCAATGTAGGACGATGCCCTTGAACCTGGAGATTTGGGACCCATGGGATGGGTACCACGCCGTATTACTTTAAAGGGTCTGCGTTAGCTCAGCCAACCTCACGAAACCTCTCAGCCCCACGTGTGTCCACCCTTATGTCTCAATCAGCTGTGGGTCTAGATATGGTCAATCCAGGTGGCATCACAGCCCCTGAACGAATTTTGTAAGAATTTCTCTCTCTTTCACTGTCTTTGTTTCACGGGTTTTTTAAAGTAATTGATTTTTATAATGGGGTTTAGCTGCTTTTCACTGCTGTGTTTATGCCGCTTTACACCCACTTGACTCACTTACAGAGAGATATCAATACATAGGTTTTAAGATTCTTACTAGTCAGATATATTCTTGGGCGGTGAATAGGGGGTGTTGAGTCCAGTTCACTGAGCAAGGAGTAGGTCTTGTCTATTACATATTGGGTTTCTGGAACGGTATCTGAGCTAATTTGAAACCCTTGTTTTATGCATCACCCCACCTCACCTTTCCCGTTAAGCAGCCATAGTGTGTTTTCTAAACGTGTGACTCTGTTCTGTTTTGTAATTCAGTTCAAGGGTAGCGGTTTTGACATTCCCTCTATGAGTGATATCTCATGATAAGTGTCTTTTTCTGTGTGACTTATTTCACTTAGAATCGTCGTACCTAAATCCACTCATCATGCTGCTACTAGCCTTATGACGTTGATTTCATGGCTGAGTGATATTCCATTGTACATAAGGACCGCAACTTCTTTATCCATTCTTCTCTTTCCTGGGATATTTAAGGTGTAACGAAGTGGAGGTTCTTGTCAACAGAGCAGCCCAAAACTTTGGGGTGCCTGTGTCTTGCTGATTTTTAGTTTTCCCAATTTATACGCCCATGAGAGGAAGTGCCCTATGGTCTCTAAGCTGAGTTTTTTAGATGTTTCAGGACACACCGTACACTTCTCCAGTGTGGCTGTTGGCAATTTACATCCCGCCCATCAGCGTAGCAAGGCTCCCATTTCTCCAAGGCCTGTCCAGCATTTCTGGTTTTGACACTTTATTCAGCATGGCCCTTTTGACCGATGGGAAGCGTGACTTCTTTGTAGCGCTGATTTGCCTTTCCAGGTTGCTTGGTTGGCCAGAAAGGGCGTATGCGTTTTTTCCTGAATATATTCAGGAAAAAACGCATACGCCCTTTTTGGCCAAGGGCATCATTGTCGAGGTTTTGCCGCTTTTCCTGTGCTTTAAAGGCGATTCGAATCTACCTCCTGAAATCTGTTTCCTGCAATTCTGCCTTGCTTTCAAATCCTCTTCGTTGCCTTCCCTCAATATATTTGTGGACGAGAGTTATCATTTCTAAGACTGCAGGTTTGTGAATTGCAGTGCCCCTGAGCTCCATTCTTCAACTCGCTTTCTTGGGAGCTGGCCGCAAAAGCGCAGGATTGCTTCAGGCCGTATTCTGGTTCCTGGCGGCAGGCTGAGCCTGTGGTTAATTCTTCTTCCTGATGGGAAAATAGAATGACCTGTGCCTGCCCCAACACCTAGAGCTAGTCTCTCATTGGTTCCCCCTCTTCCCGTTCATCCTCAGGACAATTAGCAACCTGTACGGAACAGGAGGATAAAGGTGCTGATTCTCCAAGGAGGGAGATTGCTAGTAAAGCGGCTGGAATGGCGAACCGGAGCACAAGGAGATGAGAAATGAGGTGCGTTTTAGAAACCTTTCCCGATCACACGGTGTACCATCTTCGGGGTTTCTCATGCATGTTTTCAATGTAGGACGATGCCCTTGAACCTGGAGATTTGGGACCCATGGGATGGGTACCACGCCGTATTACTTTAAAGGGTCTGCGTTAGCTCAGCCAACCTCACGAAACCTCTCAGCCCCACGAGTGTCCACCCTTATGTCTCAATCAGCTGTGGGTCTAGATATGGTCAATCCAGGTGGCATCACAGCCCCTGAACGAATTTTGTAAGAATTTCTCTCTCTTTCACTGTCTTTGTTTCACGGGTTTTTTAAAGTAATTGATTTTTATAATGGGGTTTAGCTGCTTTTCACTGCTGTGTTTATGCCGCTTTACACCCACTTGACTCACTTACAGAGAGATATCAATACATAGGTTTTAAGAGTCTTACTAGTCAGATATATTCTTGGGCGGTGAATAGGGGGTGTTGAGTCCAGTTCACTGAGCAAGGAGTAGGTCTTGTCTATTACATATTGGGTTTCTGGAACGGTATCTGAGCTAATTTGAAACCCTTGTTTTATGCATCACCCCACCTCACCTTTCCCGTTAAGCAGCCATAGTGTGTTTTCTAAACGTGTGACTCTGTTCTGTTTTGTAATTCAGTTCAAGGGTAGCGGTTTTGACATTCCCTCTATGAGTGATATCTCATGATAAGTGTCTTTTTCTGTGTGACTTATTTCACTTAGAATCGTCGTACCTAAATCCACTCATCATGCTGCTACTAGCCTTATGACGTTGATTTCATGGCTGAGTGATATTCCATTGTACATAAGGACCGCAACTTCTTTATCCATTCTTCTCTTTCCTGGGATATTTAAGGTGTAACGAAGTGGAGGTTCTTGTCAACAGAGCAGCCCAAAACTTTGGGGTGCCTGTGTCTTGCTGATTTTTAGTTTTCCCAATTTATACGCCCATGAGAGGAAGTGCCCTATGGTCTCTAAGCTGAGTTTTTTAGATGTTTCAGGACACACCGTACACTTCTCCAGTGTGGCTGTTGGCAATTTACATCCCGCCCATCAGCGTAGCAAGGCTCCCATTTCTCCAAGGCCTGTCCAGCGTTTCTGGTTTTGACACTTTATTCAGCATGGCCCTTTTGACCGATGGGAAGCGAGACTTCTTTGTAGCGCTGATTTGCCTTTCCAGGTTGCTTGGTTGGCCAGAAAGGGCGTATGCGTTTTTTCCTGAATATATTCAGGAAAAAACGCATACGCCCTTTTTGGCCAAGGGCATCATTGTCGAGGTTTTGCCGCTTTTCCTGTGCTTTAAAGGCGATTCGAATCTACCTCCTGAAATCTGTTTCCTGCAATTCTGCCTTGCTTTCAAATCCTCTTCGTTGCCTTCCCTCAATATATTTGTGGACGAGAGTTATCATTTCTAAGACTGCAGGTTTGTGAATTGCAGTGCCCCTGAGCTCCATTCTTCAACTCGCTTTCTTGGGAGCTGGCCGCAAAAGCGCAGGATTGCTTCAGGCCGTATTCTGGTTCCTGGCGGCAGGCTGAGCCTGTGGTTAATTCTTCTTCCTGATGGGAAAATAGAATGACCTGTGCCTGCCCCAACACCTAGAGCTAGTCTCTCATTGGTTCCCCCTCTTCCCGTTCATCCTCAGGACAATTAGCAACCTGTACGGAACAGGAGGATAAAGGTGCTGATTCTCCAAGGAGGGAGATTGCTAGTAAAGCGGCTGGAATGGCGAACCGGAGCACAAGGAGATGAGAAATGAGGTGCGTTTTAGAAACCTTTCCCGATCACACGGTGTACCATCTTCGGGGTTTCTCATGCATGTTTTCAATGTAGGACGATGCCCTTGAACCTGGAGATTTGGGACCCATGGGATGGGTACCACGCCGTATTACTTTAAAGGGTCTGCGTTAGCTCAGCCAACCTCACGAAACCTCTCAGCCCCACGAGTGTCCACCCTTATGTCTCAATCAGCTGTGGGTCTAGATATGGTCAATCCAGGTGGCATCACAGCCCCTGAACGAATTTTGTAAGAATTTCTCTCTCTTTCACTGTCTTTGTTTCACGGGTTTTTTAAAGTAATTGATTTTTATAATGGGGTTTAGCTGCTTTTCACTGCTGTGTTTATGCCGCTTTACACCCACTTGACTCACTTACAGAGAGATATCAATACATAGGTTTTAAGATTCTTACTAGTCAGATATATTCTTGGGCGGTGAATAGGGGGTGTTGAGTCCAGTTCACTGAGCAAGGAGTAGGTCTTGTCTATTACATATTGGGTTTCTGGAACGGTATCTGAGCTAATTTGAAACCCTTGTTTTATGCATCACCCCACCTCACCTTTCCCGTTAAGCAGCCATAGTGTGTTTTCTAAACGTGTGACTCTGTTCTGTTTTGTAATTCAGTTCAAGGGTAGCGGTTTTGACATTCCCTCTATAAGTGATATCTCATGATAAGTGTCTTTTTCTGTGTGACTTATTTCACTTAGAATCGTCGTACCTAAATCCACTCATCATGCTGCTACTAGACTTATGACGTTGATTTCATGGCTGAGTGATATTCCATTGTACATAAGGACCACAACTTCTTTATCCATTCTTCTCTTTCCTGGGATATTTAAGGTGTAACGAAGTGGAGGTTCTTGTCAACAGAGCAGCCCAAAACTTTGGGGTGCCTGTGTCTTGCTGATTTTTAGTTTTCCCAATTTATACGCCCATGAGAGGAAGTGCCCTATGGTCTCTAAGCTGAGTTTTTTAGATGTTTCAGGACACACCGTACACTTCTCCAGTGTGGCTGTTGGCAATTTACATCCCGCCCATCCGCGTAGCAAGGCTCCCATTTCTCCAAGGCCTGTCCAGCATTTCTGGTTTTGACACTTTATTCAGCATGGCCCTTTTGACCGATGGGAAGCGAGACTTCCTTGTAGCGCTGATTTGCCTTTCCAGGTTGCTTGGTTGGCCAAAAAGGGCGTATGCGTTTTTTCCTGAATATATTCAGGAAAAAACGCATACGCCCTTTTTGGCCAAGGGCATCATTGTCGAGGTTTTGCCGCTTTTCCTGTGCTTTAAAGGCGATTCGAATCTACCTCCTGAAATCTGTTTCCTGCAATTCTGCCTTGCTTTCAAATCCTCTTCGTTGCCTTCCCTCAATATATTTGTGGACGAGAGTTATCATTTCTAAGACTGCAGGTTTGTGAATTGCAGTGCCCCTGAGCTCCATTCTTCAACTCGCTTTCTTGGGAGCTGGCCGCAAAAGCGCAGGATTGCTTCAGGCCGTATTCTGGTTCCTGGCGGCAGGCTGAGCCTGTGGTTAATTCTTCTTCCTGATGGGAAAATAGAATGACCTGTGCCTGCCCCAACACCTAGAGCTAGTCTCTCATTGGTTCCCCCTCTTCCCGTTCATCCTCAGGACAATTTGCAACCTGTACGGAACAGGAGGATAAAGGTGCTGATTCTCCAAGGAGGGAGATTGCTAGTAAAGCGGCTGGAATGGCGAACCGGAGCACAAGGAGATGAGAAATGAGGTGCGTTTTAGAAACCTTTCCCGATCACACGGTGTACCATCTTCGGGGTTCCTCATGCATGTTTTCAATGTAGGACGATGCCCTTGAACCTGGAGATTTGGGACCCATGGGATGGGTACCACGCCGTATTACTTTAAAGGGTCTGCGTTAGCTCAGGCAACCTCACCAAACCTCTCAGCCCCACGAGTGTCCACCCTTATGTCTCAATCAGCTGTGGGTCTAGATATGGTCAATCAAGGTGGCATCACAGCCCCTGAACGAATTTTGTAAGAATTTCTCTCTCTTTCCCAAATTACAAACACCTATCAGCTCACACCAGTCAGAATGGCCATCAACAAATATGCTGCAAACAAGAAATGCTGACGTGATTGTGGAGAAGTGCGTACCCTCGATTCTAAGGGGGACGTGGTAAGAGCCACTAATGACAGCACAATTGAGGTGCCTTGAAAAGGTAAACGTTGAGCTACCATACCAGTCAATCAATCATAACCACTGCTGGGTCTATCACCTGAGAACATGAAAATCAAAAATCACAGGCTGGCAATCCTGCCCTCCAGCAATATTTACCATAGGCAACACTTGGAAGCAAGGAAAATGTCCATCAACAGAGGAATGCACCAAGAAGAAGTGGTCCATGTACACAATGGAATATTAGCCATGGAAAACACTGAAGCGCTGCTCTTTGAGGCACCACAGATGAGCCTGGAGATAATCACAAAACATGAAGTAGGTCGGAAAGCAAAAGACCTATAGCCTATATTATCACTTATGGCATTATCTAATAACTGACACAGATGAACATATTTCCAAAGAGAAAGACACTCACAGGCTTAGAAAACAAAACAAACTATGCTCATCTAAAAGGAAAGGAGGGGGGAAATTGAGAAATGAGGATTAGTGTTACTATACATATACAAATACATATTATATACATGTATCAAAAAGACCGAACATATAGCAAGGGAGGTCGATGGAACACTGTAATATTTTACATGGGAAGAGGATCTGTACATTAATAGACATACATAATGTACAAAAGGACCAGATGGTGTACACCTAGGACAAACAATATTCTAAACTTTACCCAGATTAAAAAAATTTTAAAAACCAAGAAGAAGTAATGAGACATAAACTTATGGGGATTTCTCCTGACAAATTCCATTCTAATTTATAACCTAGGACAATGACTTCCAGAAGGGCTCTGCTGCCCTAGTACCCAGATTGGGGAATGGAGAAAAGCTACCTCCTTGTGGACGTTTCCCACAACAGCAGCTTTGAACCCACTGCAAAAGGTCACTAAATTTTCACCAACTTGCAGTTCTGTAAATGACACCTGCCCTCCAAAAAATTTCTGGGGTCAAAAATCGACCAAAAAATTCAAAAGAGGGCAACCTTCGAAGAAGTCAATTTCAAGAGCTGTATTATACTTACGGTTTTTTTCTTTTAAGAGAAAAGAAAAAGGCGTAGGAATATGATGAATTTAAAAATTTTAATGTCATGCATACCCATATTACAAAAACCTATCAGCTCACAGCAATCAGAATGGCCATTAGGAAAAATGCTGCCAAAAATAAACGGTGAAGGGAGTGTGGAGAAATGCGTACCCTCGGTTGTAAGGGGGGGCATGTAAAGAGCCACTAATGAAAACACAACGTAGGTGCTTTGAAAAGGGAAACATTGAGCTACCAGTCAATCAATCACAACCACTGCTTGGCCTATCACCTGAGAAAATGAGAATCAAAAATCACAGGCTGGCAAACCTGTACGCCAGCAATATTTACCATAGCCAGCACTTGGAAGCAATGAAAATGTCCATCAACCGAGGAATGCACCAAGAAGAAGTGGTCCACGTACACAATGGAATATTACTCTAATAATAAATATAAATTAAATTAAAAACAAACAAAAGCAAGGAGACATCAACATTTGTGGGTTTATCCGGGCACATTGCACTCTAATTTATAACCGAAGAACACCACTGGCCGGTAGGTCTGTTTCCCTAGTACCAGCATGGGGAACGTAGAAAGGCTGCCGCTCTCTGGCCATTACCTGCAAAAGCAGGTTTAAAGCCTGAGCTAATGGTCACTTCATATGAACAAGTACTTCAGGGCTGTAAATGAAACCTGCCCTCAAAATGTCTTGAGGGAGATAATGGCCAAACTATTTCAAATGGTGACACATCCTTTAAGAAAACACTTTGAAGAAATAAGCTCTAATCACAGCTGGAAAAATTAAAAGGACATGTCTTAAAGCTCAATTTCAACACATTATGAGACACATGCAAATTCAACCACAAAGAGGTATCAGCTCACACCACTCAGAATAACCATCAGCAAAAACTACAAAGAATAAATGCTGAAGGTGCTGGGAAGAAATACATACCCTCCACTTTAAATGGGACGTAACCTGGAAAGAGCCACTAAGGAGAACAGAATAGAGGTGCCTTTAAAAGGTAACCATTGAGCTACCATATGATCTAGCAGACCTATGCCTAGACCTATAAACGAAGAAGAGAGAATTGGAAGGACACAGGCACGCAAATCTACATTGCATAGTATTACAATAGCCAAGATATGGAAGTAACCAAAAAGTCCACCGACAGATGGGTGGACAAAGAAGTACTGCTACCTGTACAGATGGAATAAGAGCTAGTGAAAAAATGAAACAATGCCATTTGCAGCACCATAGATGAGTCTAGAAGTAATCACGCAACTTGGAGTAAGTGAGAAAGCGAAAGACACATATCCTATCATATCACATATAGGTGTTACCTAAAAAATGATACAAACAAAGATATTTCCACAGAGAAACACTATCATAGATTCATTAAAAAAACTTATGGTTCACCAAATGGAAAGGTGTGAGGATTGGATACATTACCATATTGAGGTTAACAGAGAGATACAAACACATGTGAAATATATAATCACCAAAGACCTACGCAATACCAAGAGAAGACTACTCAACATTGTGTCATAACCTACATGGGAAAAGGATCCGAAGAATAGATATATGCATATGTGTGAAAGAACCACATCTTGCACACCTAGAACAAACAAAACATTGTAATCAAGTTTGCTGTGATAAGAAATAAAAATTAAGTTCAAAATACCAACAAGAAGTAATGAGACATAAACTTAAAGGGCTTTTTCCTCGCACATTCCATTCTAATTTACAACCTAGAACACCACTTCCAGTAAGGCTCTGTTGCCCTAGAAACCAGATTTGGTAAAGGAGAAATGCTGCCGCCTTGTGGCCGATTCCCGCAAGAGCAGCTTTTAACCCACAGCTAATGGTCACTTACCATTCACAAGGACTCAGGGCTGTAAAGGACACCTGCCCTCAAAATTGTGCTGTGGTAGGGAATGGATACAAAAAATTCAAAACAGGCCAAATTTTCAAGAAGATAGTATGAAGAGGTAAGTTTTACTCACTCTCTTTTTAAAGAAAGGAAAATGGATAAAAGCTCCACCTCAGGAAGTATTAGACTCATGCAATCTAATCTACAAAAAGTTTTCAACTCACACCAGTCGACTGACCATTGGCAAAAAGTCTACAAACAATAAATGCTGAAGAGGTTTTAGAGAACTGTGTACCCTCTAGCTGCTGGTGAGATGCAAAAGGGTTAAACGCTAATAATGAGAACAGAAAGGAGCTGCGTTGAAAAGGAAAAATTGAGGTACCATTCAATCCAGCAGACGCACCAATGGGCCTCTCACCTGAGAAGACCAGAATGAAGAAGACCCGGGCTGCAAAAGCTGCACTGCAGCCTTATTCACCATAGACAAGACAGTGAAGCAACCAAAATGTCCATCAACAGATGAAAGGATAAAGAAGAAGTGGTCCATGTACACAATGAATACTAGCCATGGAAAACAATGAAACACTGCTCTTTGAGGCACCATAGATGATCTTGGAGATAATCACAGAACATGAGGTAAGTCGGAAAGCAAAAGTCCTATATCCTATGATATCACTTATAGGCGTTATCTAATAACTGACACAAATGAACATAATTCCACAGAGAAAGTCAATCACAGACTTATTAAAAAAAAACTATGCTTATCTAAAAGGAAAGGTGGGGGGAATGGATAAATGAAGATTAGCGTTACCATATGTATACAAATACATATTATATACATATATCAAAAAGACCGACCATATAGCAAGGAAGGTTTACGGAACACTCTGTAATAATTTACAGGGGAAGAGGATCTCTACATAAATAGGTATATAGAATATGTAGATGTACACCTTGGACAAGCAACATTCTAACCATTACCCCAATTGAAAAAATTAAAACAACGAACTAGGAGTAATGAGACATAAACTTATGGGGGGTTTTCCTGGCACATTCCATTCAAATTTACAACCTAGGCAAACGACTTCCAGAACGGCTCTGCTGCCCTAGTACCCAGATTTGGGAATGGAGAAATGCTGCATCCTTGTGGCCGTTTCCCACCACAGCAGCTTTAAACCCACTGCAAAAGGTCACTAAATATTCACCAATTGCAGGTCTGTAAATGACACCTGCCCTCCAAAAAATACTGAGGTCGAAAATCGACCAAAAAATTCTAGAGTGCAACCTTCCAAAAAGAAAATTTGAAGAGGTATATTATACTCACACTTTTGTTCTTTTTTCTTTTAACAGAAAAGAAAAAGGCGTGGAAAAATGATGAATTGTAGGAATTTTTACAGACATGTAAACCCAAATTACAAACACCTATCAGCTCACACCAGTCAGAATGGCCATCAACAAAAATGCTGCCAAAAATAAATGCTGATGTGATTGTGGAGCAATGCGTACCCTCGATTCTAAGGGGGACGTGGTAAGAGCCACAAATGAAAGCACAATTGAGGTGCCTTGAAAAGGTAAACGTTGAGCTACCATACCAGTCAATCAATCATAACCACTGCTGGGTCTATCACCTGAGAAAATGAAAATCAAAAATCACAGGCTGGCAATCCTGCACTCCAGCAATATTTACCATAGGCAACACTTGGAAGCAACGAAAATGTCCATCAACAGAGGAATGCACCAAGAAGAAGTGGTCCATGTACACAATGGAATATTAGCCTTGGAAAACTTTGAAGCACTACTCTTTGGGGCACCATAGATGAGCCTGGAGATAATCACAAAACATGAAGTAGGTCGGAAAGCAAAAGACCTATAGCCTATATTATCACTTATGGCATTACCTAATAACTGACACAGATGAACATATTTCCAAAGAGAAAGACACTCACAGGCTTAGAAAACAAAACAAACTATGCTCATCTAAAAGGAAAGGAGGGGGGAAATTGAGAAATGAGGATTAGTGTTACTATACATATACAAATACATATTATATACATGTATCAAAAAGACCGAACATATAGCAAGGGAGGTCGACGGAACACTGTAATATTTTACATGGGAAGAGGATCTGTACATTAATAGACATACATAATGTACAAATGAACCAGATTGTGTACACCTAGGACAAACAATATTCTAAACTTTACCCAGATTAAAAAAAAATTTAAAAACCAAGAAGAAGTAATGAGACATAAACTTAAGGGGATTTCTCCTGGCAAATTCCATTCTAATTTACAACCTAGGACAATGACTTCCAGAAAGGCTCTGCTGCCCTAGGACCCAGCTTGGGGAATGGAGAAATGCTACCTCCTTGTGGCCGTTTCCCACAACAGCAGCTTTGAATCCCCTGCAAAAGGTCACTAAATTTTCACCAACTTGCAGTTCTGTAAATGGCACCTGCCCTCCAGAAAATTTCTGCGGTCAAAAATCGACCAAAAAATTCAAAAGAGGGCAACCTTCGAAGAAGACAGTTTCAAGAGCTATATTGTACTCACGGTTTTTTCTTTTAAGAGAAAAGAAAAAGGCGTAGGAATATGATGAATTTAAAAAATTTTTAATGACATGCATACCCATATTACAAAAACCTATCAGCTCACAGCAGTCAGAATGGCCATTAGGAAAAATGCTGCCAAAAATAAACGGTGAAGGGAGTGTGGAGAAATGCGTACCCTCGGTTGTAAGGGGGGGGCATGTAAAGAGCCACTAATGAAAACACAATGTAGGTGCTTTGAAAAGGGAAATATTGAGCTACCAGTCAATCAATCACAACCACTGCTTGGCCTATCACCTGAGAAAATGAGAATGAAAAAGTGACAGGCGGGCAAACCTGTACGCCAGCAATATTTACCATAGCCAGCACTTGGAAGCAATGAAAATGTCCATCAACCGAGGAATGCACCAAGAAGAAGTGGTCCACGTACACAATGGAATATTACTCTAATAATAAATATAAATTAAATTTAAAAACAAACAAAAGCAAGGAGACATCAACATTTGTGGGTTTACCCGGGCACATTGCACTCTAATTTATAACCGAAGAATACCACTGGCCGGTAGGTCTGTTTCCCTAGTACCAGCATGGAGAACGTAGAAAGGCTGCCGCTCTCTGGCCGTTACCTGCAAAAGCAGGTTTAAAGCCTGAGCTAATGGTCACTTCATATGAACAAGTACTGCAGGGCTGTAAATGAAACCTGCCCTCAAAATGTCTTGAGGGAGATAATGGCCAAAATATTTCAAATGGTGACACATACTTTAAGAAAACACTTTGAAGTAATAAGCTCTAATCACAGCTCGAAAAATAAAATGGACATGTCTTAACGCTCAACTTCAATGCATTATGAGACACATGCAAATTCAACCACAAAGAGGTATCAGCTCACACCACTCAGAATAACCATCAGCAAAAACTACAAAGAATAAATGCTGAAGGTGCTGGGAAGAAATACATACCCTCCACTTTAAGTGGGATGTAACCTGGAAAAAGCCACTAAGGAGAACAGAATAGAGCTGCCTATAAAAGGTAAACATTCAGCTACCATATGATCCAGCAGACCTATTCTTGGACCTATAAACTAAGAAGACAGAACTGAAAGGACACAGGCACGCAAATCTACATTGCATAGTATTACAATAGCCAAGATATGGAAGTAACCAAAAAGTCCACCGACAGATGGGTGGACAAAGAAGAACTGCTACCTGTACAGATGGAATAGGAGCTAGTGAAAAAATTAAACAATGCCATTTGCAGCACCATAGATGAGTCGAGAAGTAATCAGTCAACTTGGAGTAAGTGAGAAAGCGAAAGACACATATCCTATCATATCACATATAGGTGTTACCTAAAAAATGATACAAAGATATTTCCACAGAGAAACACTATCATAGATTCATTAAAAAAACTTATGGTTCACCAAATGGAAAGGTGTGAGGATTGGATACATTACCATATTGAGGTTAACAGAGAGATACAAACACATGTGAAATATATAATCACCAAAGACCTACGCAATACCAAGAGAAGACTACTCAACATTGTGTCATAACCTACATGGGAAAAGGATCCGAAGAAGAATAGATATATGCATATGTGTGAAAGAACCACATCTTGCACAACTAGAACAAACAAAACATTGTAATCAAGTTTGCTGTGATAAAAAATAAAAATTAAGTTCAAAATACCAACAAGAGGTAATGAGACATAAACTTAAAGGGCTTTTTCCTCGCACATTCCATTCTAATTTACCACCTAGAACACCACTTCCAGTAAGGCTCTGTTGCCCTAGTAACCAGATTTGGTAAAGGAGAAATGCTGCCGCCTTGTGGCCGATTCCCACAAGAGCAGCTTTTAACCCACTGCTAATGGTCACTTACCATTCACAAGGACTCAGAGCTGTAAAGACACCTGCCCTCAAAATTGTGCTGAGGTAGGGAATGGATAAAAAAAATTCAAAACAGGCAAAATTTTCAAGAAGATAGTATGAAGAGGTAAGTTTTACTCACTCTCTTTTTAAAGAAAGGAAAATGGATAAACGCTCCACCTCAGGAAGTATTAGACTCATGCAATCTAATCTACAAAATGTTTTCAACTCACACCAGTCGACTGACCATTGGCAAAAAGTCTACAAACAATAAATGCTGAAGGGGTTTTAGAGAACTGTGTACCCTCTAGCTGCTGGTGAGATGTAAAAGGGTTAAACGCTAATAATGAGAACAGAAAGGAGCTGCGTTGAAAAGGAAAAATTGAGGTACCATTCAATCCAGCAGGCGCACCAATGGGCCTCTCACCTGAGAAGACCAGAATGAAGACCCGGGCTGCAAAAGTTGCACTGCAGCCTTATTCACAATAGACAAGACAGTGAAGCAACCAAAATGTCCATCAACAGATGAAAGGATAAAGAAGAAGTGGTCCATGTACACAATGAATACTAGCCATGGAAAACAATGAAACACTGCTCTTTGAGGCACCATAGATGATCTTGGAGATAATCACAGAACATGAGGTAAGTCGGAAAGCAAAAGTCCTATATCCTATGATATCACTTATAGGCGTTATCTAATAACTGACACAAATGAACATAATTCCACAGAGAAAGTCAATCACAGACTTATTAAAAAAAAACTATGCTTATCTAAAAGGAAAGGTGGGGGGAATGGATAAATGAAGATTAGCGTTACCATATGTATACAAATACATATTATATACATATATCAAAAAGACCGACCATATAGCAAGGAAGGTTTAGGGAACACTGTGTAATAATTTACACGGGAAGAGGATCTCTACATAAATAGGTATATAGAATATGTAGATGTACACCTTGGACAAGCAACATTCTAACCATTACCCCAATTGAAAAAATTAAAACAACGAACTAGGAGTAATGAGACATAAACTTATGGGGGGTTTTCCTGGCACATTCCATTCAAATTTACAACCTAGGCAAACGACTTCCAGAACGGCTCTGCTGCCCTAGTACCCAGATTTGGGAATGGAGAAATGCTGCATCCTTGTGGCCGTTTCCCACCACAGCAGCTTTAAACCCACTGCAAAAGATCACTAAATATTCACCAATTGCAGGTCTGTAAATGACACCTGCCCTCCAAAAAATAATGAGGTCGAAAATCGACCAAAAAATTCTAGAGTGCAACCTTCCAAAAAGAAAATTTGAAGAGGTATATTATACTCACACTTTTGTTCTTTTTTCTTTTAACAGAAAAGAAAAAGGCGTGGAAAAATGATGAATTGTAGGAATTTTTACAGACATGTAAACCCAAATTACAAACACCTATCAGCTCACACCAGTCAGAATGGCCATCAACAAATATGCTGCAAACAAGAAATGCTGACGTGATTGTGGAGAAGTGCGTACCCTCGATTCTAAGGGGGACGTGGTAAGAGCCACTAATGACAGCACAATTGAGGTGCCTTGAAAAGGTAAACGTTGAGCTACCATACCAGTCAATCAATCATAACCACTGCTGGGTCTATCACCTGAGAAAATGAAAATCAAAAATCACAGGCTGGCAATCCTGCCCTCCAGCAATATTTACCATAGGCAACACTTGGAAGCAAGGAAAATGTCCATCAACAGAGGAATGCACCAAGAAGAAGTGGTCCATGTACACAATGGAATATTAGCCATGGAAAACACTGAAGCGCTGCTCTTTGAGGCACCACAGATGAGCCTGGAGATAATCACAAAACATGAAGTAGGTCGGAAAGCAAAAGACCTATAGCCTATATAATCACTTATGGCCTTATCTAATAACTGACACAGATGAACATATTTCCAAAGAGAAAGACACTCACAGGCTTAGAAAACAAAACAAACTATGCTCATCTAAAAGGAAAGGAGGGGGGAAATTGAGAAATGAGGATTAGTGTTACTATACATATACAAATACATATTATATACATGTATCAAAAAGACCGAACATATAGCAAGGGAGGTCGATGGAACACTGTAATATTTTACATGGGAAGAGCATCTGTACATTAATAGACATACATAATGTACAAATGGACCATATGGTGTACACCCAGGACAAACAATATTCTAAACTTTACCCAGATTAAAAAAATTTTAAAAACCAAGAAGAAGTAATGAGACATAAACTTATGGGGATTTCTCCTGGCAAATTCCATTCTAATTTATAACCTAGGACAATGACTTCCAGAAGGGCTCTGCTGCCCTAGTACCCAGATTGGGGAATGGAGAAAAGCTACCTCCTTGTGGACGTTTCCCACAACAGCAGCTTTGAACCCACTGCAAAAGGTCACTAAATTTTCACCAACTTGCAGTTCTGTAAATGACACCTGCCCTCCAAAAAATTTCTGGGGTCAAAAATCGACCAAAAAATTCAAAAGAGGGCAACCTTCGAAGAAGTCAATTTCAAGAGCTGTATTATACTTACGGTTTTTTTCTTTTAAGAGAAAAGAAAAAGGCGTAGGAATATGATGAATTTAAAAATTTTAATGTCATGCATACCCATATTACAAAAACCTATCAGCTCACAGCAATCAGAATGGCCATTAGGAAAAATGCTGCCAAAAATAAACGGTGAAGGGAGTGTGGAGAAATGCGTACCCTCGGTTGTAAGGGGGGGCATGTAAAGAGCCACTAATGAAAACACAACGTAGGTGCTTTGAAAAGGGAAACATTGAGCTACCAGTCAATCAATCACAACCACTGCTTGGCCTATCACCTGAGAAAATGAGAATGAAAAATCACAGGCTGGTAAACCTGTACGCCAGCAATATTTACCATAGCCAGCACTTGGAAGCAATGAAAATGTCCATCAACCGAGGAATGCACCAAGAAGAAGTGGTCCACGTACACAATGGAATATTACTCTAATAATAAATATAAATTAAATTAAAAACAAACAAAAGCAAGGAGACATCAACATTTGTGGGTTTATCCGGGCACATTGCACTCTAATTTATAACCGAAGAACACCACTGGCCGGTAGGTCTGTTTCCCTAGTACCAGCATGGGGAACGTAGAAAGGCTGCCGCTCTCTGGCCATTACCTGCAAAAGCAGGTTTAAAGCCTGAGCTAATGGTCACTTCATATGAACAAGTACTTCAGGGCTGTAAATGAAACCTGCCCTCAAAATGTCTTGAGGGAGATAATGGCCAAACTATTTCAAATGGTGACACATACTTTAAGAAAACACTTTGAAGAAATAAGCTCTAATCACAGCTGGAAAAATTAAAAGGACATGTCTTAAAGCTCAATTTCAACACATTATGAGACACATGCAAATTCAACCACAAAGAGGTATCAGCTCACACCACTCAGAATAACCATCAGCAAAAACTACAAAGAATAAATGCTGAAGGTGCTGGGAAGAAATACATACCCTCCACTTTAAGTGGGACGTAACCTGGAAAGAGCCACTAAGGAGAACAGAATAGAGGTGCCTTTAAAAGGTAACCATTGAGCTACCATATGATCTAGCAGACCTATGCCTAGACCTATAAACGAAGAAGAGAGAATTGGAAGGACACAGGCACGCAAATCTACATTGCATAGTATTACAATAGCCAAGATATGGAAGTAACCAAAAAGTCCACCGACAGATGGGTGGACAAAGAAGTACTGCTACCTGTACAGATGGAATAAGAGCTAGTGAAAAAATGAAACAATGCCATTTGCAGCACCATAGATGAGTCTAGAAGTAATCACGCAACTTGGAGTAAGTGAGAAAGCGAAAGACACATATCCTATCATATCACATATAGGTGTTACCTAAAAAATGATACAAACAAAGATATTTCCACAGAGAAACACTATCATAGATTCATTAAAAAAACTTATGGTTCACCAAATGGAAAGGTGTGAGGATTGGATACATTACCATATTGAGGTTAACAGAGAGATACAAACACATGTGAAATATATAATCACCAAAGACCTACGCAATACCAAGAGAAGACTACTCAACATTGTGTCATAACCTACATGGGAAAAGGATCCGAAGAATAGATATATGCATATGTGTGAAAGAACCACATCTTGCACACCTAGAACAAACAAAACATTGTAATCAAGTTTGCTGTGATAAGAAATAAAAATTAAGTTCAAAATACCAACAAGAAGTAATGAGACATAAACTTAAAGGGCTTTTTCCTCGCACATTCCATTCTAATTTACAACCTAGAACACCACTTCCAGTAAGGCTCTGTTGCCCTAGAAACCAGATTTGGTAAAGGAGAAATGCTGCCGCCTTGTGGCCGATTCCCGCAAGAGCAGCTTTTAACCCACAGCTAATGGTCACTTACCATTCACAAGGACTCAGGGCTGTAAAGGACACCTGCCCTCAAAATTGTGCTGAGGTAGGGAATGGATACAAAAAATTCAAAACAGGCCAAATTTTCAAGAAGATAGTATGAAGAGGTAAGTTTTACTCACTCTCTTTTTAAAGAAAGGAAAATGGATAAAAGCTCCACCTCAGGAAGTATTAGACTCATGCAATCTAATCTACAAAAAGTTTTCAACTCACACCAGTCGACTGACCATTGGCAAAAAGTCTACAAACAATAAATGCTGAAGGGGTTTTAGAGAACTGTGTACCCTCTAGCTGCTGGTGAGATGTAAAAGGGTTAAACGCTAATAATGAGAACAGAAAGGAGCTGCGTTGAAAACGAAAAATTGAGGTACCATTCAATCCAGCAGGCGCACCAATGGGCCTCTCACCTGAGAAGACCAGAATGAAGACCCGGGCTGCAAAAGTTGCACTGCAGCCTTATTCACAATAGACAAGACAGTGAAGCAACCAAAATGTCCATCAACAGATGAAAGGATAAAGAAGAAGTGGTCCATGTACACAATGAATACTAGCCATGGAAAACAATGAAACACTGCTCTTTGAGGCACCATAGATGATCTTGGAGATAATCACAGAACATGAGGTAAGTCGGAAAGCAAAAGTCCTATATCCTATGATATCACTTATAGGCGTTATCTAATAACTGACACAAATGAACATAATTCCACAGAGAAAGTCAATCACAGACTTATTAAAAAAAAACTATGCTTATCTAAAAGGAAAGGTGGGGGGAATGGATAAATGAAGATTAGCGTTACCATATGTATACAAATACATATTATATACATATATCAAAAAGACCGACCATATAGCAAGGAAGGTTTAGGGAACACTGTGTAATAATTTACACGGGAAGAGGATCTCTACATAAATAGGTATATAGAATATGTAGATGTACACCTTGGACAAGCAACATTCTAACCATTACCCCAATTGAAAAAATTAAAACAACGAACTAGGAGTAATGAGACATAAACTTATGGGGGGTTTTCCTGGCACATTCCATTCAAATTTACAACCTAGGCAAACGACTTCCAGAACGGCTGTGCTGCCCTAGTACCCAGATTTGGGAATGGAGAAATGCTGCATCCTTGTGGCCGTTTCCCACAACAGCAGTTTTAAACCCACTGCAAAAGGTCACTAAATATTCACCAATTGCAGGTCTGTAAATGACACCTGCCCTCCAAAAAATACTGAGGTCGAAAATCAACCCAAAAATTCTAGAGTGCAACCTTCCAAAAAGAAAATTTGAAGAGGTATATTATACTCACACTTTTTTTCTTTTTTCTTTTAACAGAAAACAAAAAGGCGTGGAAAAATGATGAATTGTAGGAATTTTTACAGACATGTAAACCCAAATTACAAAAACCTATCAGCTCACACCAGTCAGAATGGCCATCAACAAAAATGCTGCCAAAAATAAATGCTGACGTGATTGTGGAGCAATGCGTACCCTCGATTCTAAGGGGGACGTGGTAAGAGCCACAAATGAAAGCACAATTGAGGTGCCTTGAAAAGGTAAACGTTGAGCTACCATACCAGTCAATCAATCATAACCACTGCTGGGTCTATCACCTGAGAAAATGAAAATCAAAAATCACAGGCTGGCAATCCTGCACTCCAGCAATATTTACCATAGGCAACACTTGGAAGCAACGAAAATGTCCATCAACAGAGGAATGCACCAAGAAGAAGTGGTCCATGTACACAATGGAATATTAGCCTTGGAAAACTTTGAAGCACTACTCTTTGGGGCACCATAGATGAGCCTGGAGATAATCACAAAACATGAAGTAGGTCGGAAAGCAAAAGACCTATAGCCTATATTATCACTTATGGCATTACCTAATAACTGACACAGATGAACATATTTCCAAAGAGAAAGACACTCACAGGCTTAGAAAACAAAACAAACTATGCTCATCTAAAAGGAAAGGAGGGGGGAAATTGAGAAATGAGGATTAGTGTTACTATACATATACAAATACATATTATATACATGTATCAAAAAGACCGAACATATAGCAAGGGAGGTCGACGGAACACTGTAATATTTTACATGGGAAGAGGATCTGTACATTAATAGACATACATAATGTACAAATGAACCAGATTGTGTACACCTAGGACAAACAATATTCTAAACTTTACCCAGATTAAAAAAAAATTTAAAAACCAAGAAGTAATGAGACATAAACTTAAGGGGATTTCTCCTGGCAAATTCCATTCTAATTTACAACCTAGGACAATGACTTCCAGAAAGGCTCTGCTGCCCTAGGACCCAGCTTGGGGAATGGAGAAATGCTACCTCCTTGTGGCCGTTTCCCACAACAGCAGCTTTGAATCCCCTGCAAAAGGTCACTAAATTTTCACCAACTTGCAGTTCTGTAAATGGCACCTGCCCTCCAGAAAATTTCTGCGGTCAAAAATCGACCAAAAAATTCAAAAGAGGGCAACCTTCGAAGAAGACAGTTTCAAGAGCTATATTGTACTCACGGTTTTTTCTTTTAAGAGAAAAGAAAAAGGCGTAGGAATATGATGAATTTAAAAAATTTTTAATGACATGCATACCCATATTACAAAAACCTATCAGCTCACAGCAGTCAGAATGGCCATTAGGAAAAATGCTGCCAAAAATAAACGGTGAAGGGAGTGTGGAGAAATGTGTACCCTCGGTTGTAAGGGGGGGGCATGTAAAGAGCCACTAATGAAAACACAATGTAGGTGCTTTGAAAAGGGAAATATTGAGCTACCAGTCAATCAATCACAACCACTGCTTGGCCTATCACCTGAGAAAATGAGAATGAAAAAGTGACAGGCGGGCAAACCTGTACGCCAGCAATATTTACCATAGCCAGCACTTGGAAGCAATGAAAATGTCCATCAACCGAGGAATGCACCAAGAAGAAGTGGTCCACGTACACAATGGAATATTACTCTAATAATAAATATAAATTAAATTTAAAAACAAACAAAAGCAAGGAGACATCAACATTTGTGGGTTTACCCGGGCACATTGCACTCTAATTTATAACCGAAGAATACCACTGGCCGGTAGGTCTGTTTCCCTAGTACCAGCATGGAGAACGTAGAAAGGCTGCCGCTCTCTGGCCGTTACCTGCAAAAGCAGGTTTAAAGCCTGAGCTAATGGTCACTTCATATGAACAAGTACTGCAGGGCTGTAAATGAAACCTGCCCTCAAAATGTCTTGAGGGAGATAATGGCCAAAATATTTCAAATGGTGACACATACTTTAAGAAAACACTTTGAAGTAATAAGCTCTAATCACAGCTCGAAAAATAAAATGGACATGTCTTAACGCTCAACTTCAATGCATTATGAGACACATGCAAATTCAACCACAAAGAGGTATCAGCTCACACCACTCAGAATAACCATCAGCAAAAACTACAAAGAATAAATGCTGAAGGTGCTGGGAAGAAATACATACCCTCCACTTTAAGTGGGATGTAACCTGGAAAAAGCCACTAAGGAGAACAGAATAGAGCTGCCTATAAAAGGTAAACATTCAGCTACCATATGATCCAGCAGACCTATTCTTGGACCTATAAACTAAGAAGACAGAACTGAAAGGACACAGGCACGCAAATCTACATTGCATAGTATTACAATAGCCAAGATATGGAAGTAACCAAAAAGTCCACCGACAGATGGGTGGACAAAGAAGAACTGCTACCTGTACAGATGGAATAGGAGCTAGTGAAAAAATTAAACAATGCCATTTGCAGCACCATAGATGAGTCGAGAAGTAATCAGTCAACTCGGAGTAAGTGAGAAAGCGAAAGACACATATCCTATCATATCACATATAGGTGTTACCTAAAAAATGATACAAAGATATTTCCACAGAGAAACACTATCATAGATTCATTAAAAAAACTTATGGTTCACCAAATGGAAAGGTGTGAGGATTGGATACATTACCATATTGAGGTTAACAGAGAGATACAAACACATGTGAAATATATAATCACCAAAGACCTACGCAATACCAAGAGAAGACTACTCAACATTGTGTCATAACCTACATGGGAAAAGGATCCGAAGAAGAATAGATATATGCATATGTGTGAAAGAACCACATCTTGCACAACTAGAACAAACAAAACATTGTAATCAAGTTTGCTGTGATAAAAAATAAAAATTAAGTTCAAAATACCAACAAGAGGTAATGAGACATAAACTTAAAGGGCTTTTTCCTCGCACATTCCATTCTAATTTACCACCTAGAACACCACTTCCAGTAAGGCTCTGTTGCCCTAGTAACCAGATTTGGTAAAGGAGAAATGCTGCCGCCTTGTGGCCGATTCCCACAAGAGCAGCTTTTAACCCACTGCTAATGGTCACTTACCATTCACAAGGACTCAGAGCTGTAAAGACACCTGCCCTCAAAATTGTGCTGAGGTAGGGAATGGATAAAAAAAATTCAAAACAGGCAAAATTTTCAAGAAGATAGTATGAAGAGGTAAGTTTTACTCACTCTCTTTTTAAAGAAAGGAAAATGGATAAACGCTCCACCTCAGGAAGTATTAGACTCATGCAATCTAATCTACAAAATGTTTTCAACTCACACCAGTCGACTGACCATTGGCAAAAAGTCTACAAACAATAAATGCTGAAGGGGTTTTAGAGAACTGTGTACCCTCTAGCTGCTGGTGAGATGTAAAAGGGTTAAACGCTAATAATGAGAACAGAAAGGAGCTGCGTTGAAAACGAAAAATTGAGGTACCATTCAATCAAGCAGGCGCACCAATGGGCCTCTCACCTGAGAAGACCAGAATGAAGACCCGGGCTGCAAAAGTTGCACTGCAGCCTTATTCACAATAGACAAGACAGTGAAGCAACCAAAATGTCCATCAACAGATGAAAGGATAAAGAAGAAGTGGTCCATGTACACAATGAATACTAGCCATGGAAAACAATGAAACACTGCTCTTTGAGGCACCATAGATGATCTTGGAGATAATCACAGAACATGAGGTAAGTCGGAAAGCAAAAGTCCTATATCCTATGATATCACTTATAGGCGTTATCTAATAACTGACACAAATGAACATAATTCCACAGAGAAAGTCAATCACAGACTTATTAAAAAAAAACTATGCTTATCTAAAAGGAAAGGTGGGGGGAATGGATAAATGAAGATTAGCGTTACCATATGTATACAAATACATATTATATACATATATCAAAAAGACCGACCATATAGCAAGGAAGGTTTAGGGAACACTGTGTAATAATTTACACGGGAAGAGGATCTCTACATAAATAGGTATATAGAATATGTAGATGTACACCTTGGACAAGCAACATTCTAACCATTACCCCAATTGAAAAAATTAAAACAACGAACTAGGAGTAATGAGACATAAACTTATGGGGGGTTTTCCTGGCACATTCCATTCAAATTTACAACCTAGGCAAACGACTTCCAGAACGGCTCTGCTGCCCTAGTACCCAGATTTGGGAATGGAGAAATGCTGCATCCTTGTGGCCGTTTCCCACCACAGCAGCTTTAAACCCACTGCAAAAGGTCACTAAATATTCACCAATTGCAGGTCTGTAAATGACACCTGCCCTCCAAAAAATAATGAGGTCGAAAATCGAGCAAAAAATTCTAGAGTGCAACCTTCCAAAAAGAAAATTTGAAGAGGTATATTATACTCACACTTTTGTTCTTTTTTCTTTTAACAGAAAAGAAAAAGGCGTGGAAAAATGATGAATTGTAGGAATTTTTACAGACATGTAAACCCAAATTACAAACACCTATCAGCTCACACCAGTCAGAATGGCCATCAACAAATATGCTGCAAACAAGAAATGCTGACGTGATTGTGGAGAAGTGCGTACCCTCGATTCTAAGGGGGACGTGGTAAGAGCCACTAATGACAGCACAATTGAGGTGCCTTGAAAAGGTAAACGTTGAGCTACCATACCAGTCAATCAATCATAACCACTGCTGGGTCTATCACCTGAGAAAATGAAAATCAAAAATCACAGGCTGGCAATCCTGCCCTCCAGCAATATTTACCATAGGCAACACTTGGAAGCAAGGAAAATGTCCATCAACAGAGGAATGCACCAAGAAGAAGTGGTCCATGTACACAATGGAATATTAGCCATGGAAAACACTGAAGCGCTGCTCTTTGAGGCACCACAGATGAGCCTGGAGATAATCACAAAACATGAAGTAGGTCGGAAAGCAAAAGACCTATAGCCTATATTATCACTTATGGCCTTATCTAATAACTGACACAGATGAACATATTTCCAAAGAGAAAGACACTCACAGGCTTAGAAAACAAAACAAACTATGCTCATCTAAAAGGAAAGGAGGGGGGAAATTGAGAAATGAGGATTAGTGTTACTATACATATACAAATACATATTATATACATGTATCAAAAAGACCGAACATATAGCAAGGGAGGTCGATGGAACACTGTAATATTTTACATGGGAAGAGCATCTGTACATTAATAGACATACATAATGTACAAATGGACCATATGGTGTACACCCAGGACAAACAATATTCTAAACTTTACCCAGATTAAAAAAATTTTAAAAACCAAGAAGAAGTAATGAGACATAAACTTATGGGGATTTCTCCTGGCAAATTCCATTCTAATTTATAACCTAGGACAATGACTTCCAGAAGGGCTCTGCTGCCCTAGTACCCAGATTGGGGAATGGAGAAAAGCTACCTCCTTGTGGACGTTTCCCACAACAGCAGCTTTGAACCCACTGCAAAAGGTCACTAAATTTTCACCAACTTGCAGTTCTGTAAATGACACCTGCCCTCCAAAAAATTTCTGGGGTCAAAAATCGACCAAAAAATTCAAAAGAGGGCAACCTTCGAAGAAGTCAATTTCAAGAGCTGTATTATACTTACGGTTTTTTTCTTTTAAGAGAAAAGAAAAAGGCGTAGGAATATGATGAATTTAAAAATTTTAATGTCATGCATACCCATATTACAAAAACCTATCAGCTCACAGCAATCAGAATGGCCATTAGGAAAAATGCTGCCAAAAATAAACGGTGAAGGGAGTGTGGAGAAATGCGTACCCTCGGTTGTAAGGGGGGGCATGTAAAGAGCCACTAATGAAAACACAACGTAGGTGCTTTGAAAAGGGAAACATTGAGCTACCAGTCAATCAATCACAACCACTGCTTGGCCTATCACCTGAGAAAATGAGAATCAAAAATCACAGGCTGGCAAACCTGTACGCCAGCAATATTTACCATAGCCAGCACTTGGAAGCAATGAAAATGTCCATCAACCGAGGAATGCACCAAGAAGAAGTGGTCCACGTACACAATGGAATATTACTCTAATAATAAATATAAATTAAATTAAAAACAAACAAAAGCAAGGAGACATCAACATTTGTGGGTTTATCCGGGCACATTGCACTCTAATTTATAACCGAAGAACACCACTGGCCGGTAGGTCTGTTTCCCTAGTACCAGCATGGGGAACGTAGAAAGGCTGCCGCTCTCTGGCCATTACCTGCAAAAGCAGGTTTAAAGCCTGAGCTAATGGTCACTTCATATGAACAAGTACTTCAGGGCTGTAAATGAAACCTGCCCTCAAAATGTCTTGAGGGAGATAATGGCCAAACTATTTCAAATGGTGACACATACTTTAAGAAAACACTTTGAAGAAATAAGCTCTAATCACAGCTGGAAAAATTAAAAGGACATGTCTTAAAGCTCAATTTCAACACATTATGAGACACATGCAAATTCAACCACAAAGAGGTATCAGCTCACACCACTCAGAATAACCATCAGCAAAAACTACAAAGAATAAATGCTGAAGGTGCTGGGAAGAAATACATACCCTCCACTTTAAGTGGGACGTAACCTGGAAAGAGCCACTAAGGAGAACAGAATAGAGGTGCCTTTAAAAGGTAACCATTGAGCTACCATATGATCTAGCAGACCTATGCCTAGACCTATAAACGAAGAAGAGAGAATTGGAAGGACACAGGCACGCAAATCTACATTGCATAGTATTACAATAGCCAAGATATGGAAGTAACCAAAAAGTCCACCGACAGATGGGTGGACAAAGAAGTACTGCTACCTGTACAGATGGAATAAGAGCTAGTGAAAAAATGAAACAATGCCATTTGCAGCACCATAGATGAGTCTAGAAGTAATCAGTCAACTCGGAGTAAGTGAGAAAGCGAAAGACACATATCCTATCATATCACATATAGGTGTTACCTAAAAAATGATACAAACAAAGATATTTCCACAGAGAAACACTATCATAGATTCATTAAAAAAACTTATGGTTCACCAAATGGAAAGGTGTGAGGATTGGATACATTACCATATTGAGGTTAACAGAGAGATACAAACACATGTGAAATATATAATCACCAAAGACCTACGCAATACCAAGAGAAGACTACTCAACATTGTGTCATAACCTACATGGGAAAAGGATCCGAAGAATAGATATATGCATATGTGTGAAAGAACCACATCTTGCACACCTAGAACAAACAAAACATTGTAATCAAGTTTGCTGTGATAAGAAATAAAAATTAAGTTCAAAATACCAACAAGAAGTAATGAGACATAAACTTAAAGGGCTTTTTCCTCGCACATTCCATTCTAATTTACAACCTAGAACACCACTTCCAGTAAGGCTCTGTTGCCCTAGAAACCAGATTTGGTAAAGGAGAAATGCTGCCGCCTTGTGGCCGATTCCCGCAAGAGCAGCTTTTAACCCACAGCTAATGGTCACTTACCATTCACAAGGACTCAGGGCTGTAAAGGACACCTGCCCTCAAAATTGTGCTGAGGTAGGGAATGGATACAAAAAATTCAAAACAGGCCAAATTTTCAAGAAGATAGTATGAAGAGGTAAGTTTTACTCACTCTCTTTTTAAAGAAAGGAAAATGGATAAAAGCTCCACCTCAGGAAGTATTAGACTCATGCAATCTAATCTACAAAAAGTTTTCAACTCACACCAGTCGACTGACCATTGGCAAAAAGTCTACAAACAATAAATGCTGAAGGGGTTTTAGAGAACTGTGTACCCTCTAGCTGCTGGTGAGATGTAAAAGGGTTAAACGCTAATAATGAGAACAGAAAGGAGCTGCGTTGAAAACGAAAAATTGAGGTACCATTCAATCCAGCAGGCGCACCAATGGGCCTCTCACCTGAGAAGACCAGAATGAAGACCCGGGCTGCAAAAGTTGCACTGCAGCCTTATTCACAATAGACAAGACAGTGAAGCAACCAAAATGTCCATCAACAGATGAAAGGATAAAGAAGAAGTGGTCCATGTACACAATGAATACTAGCCATGGAAAACAATGAAACACTGCTCTTTGAGGCACCATAGATGATCTTGGAGATAATCACAGAACATGAGGTAAGTCGGAAAGCAAAAGTCCTATATCCTATGATATCACTTATAGGCGTTATCTAATAACTGACACAAATGAACATAATTCCACAGAGAAAGTCAATCACAGACTTATTAAAAAAAAACTATGCTTATCTAAAAGGAAAGGTGGGGGGAATGGATAAATGAAGATTAGCGTTACCATATGTATACAAATACATATTATATACATATATCAAAAAGACCGACCATATAGCAAGGAAGGTTTAGGGAACACTGTGTAATAATTTACACGGGAAGAGGATCTCTACATAAATAGGTATATAGAATATGTAGATGTACACCTTGGACAAGCAACATTCTAACCATTACCCCAATTGAAAAAATTAAAACAACGAACTAGGAGTAATGAGACATAAACTTATGGGGGGTTTTCCTGGCACATTCCATTCAAATTTACAACCTAGGCAAACGACTTCCAGAACGGCTGTGCTGCCCTAGTACCCAGATTTGGGAATGGAGAAATGCTGCATCCTTGTGGCCGTTTCCCACAACAGCAGTTTTAAACCCACTGCAAAAGGTCACTAAATATTCACCAATTGCAGGTCTGTAAATGACACCTGCCCTCCAAAAAATACTGAGGTCGAAAATCAACCCAAAAATTCTAGAGTGCAACCTTCCAAAAAGAAAATTTGAAGAGGTATATTATACTCACACTTTTTTTCTTTTTTCTTTTAACAGAAAACAAAAAGGCGTGGAAAAATGATGAATTGTAGGAATTTTTACAGACATGTAAACCCAAATTACAAAAACCTATCAGCTCACACCAGTCAGAATGGCCATCAACAAAAATGCTGCCAAAAATAAATGCTGACGTGATTGTGGAGCAATGCGTACCCTCGATTCTAAGGGGGACGTGGTAAGAGCCACAAATGAAAGCACAATTGAGGTGCCTTGAAAAGGTAAACGTTGAGCTACCATACCAGTCAATCAATCATAACCACTGCTGGGTCTATCACCTGAGAAAATGAAAATCAAAAATCACAGGCTGGCAATCCTGCACTCCAGCAATATTTACCATAGGCAACACTTGGAAGCAACGAAAATGTCCATCAACAGAGGAATGCACCAAGAAGAAGTGGTCCATGTACACAATGGAATATTAGCCTTGGAAAACTTTGAAGCACTACTCTTTGGGGCACCATAGATGAGCCTGGAGATAATCACAAAACATGAAGTAGGTCGGAAAGCAAAAGACCTATAGCCTATATTATCACTTATGGCATTACCTAATAACTGACACAGATGAACATATTTCCAAAGAGAAAGACACTCACAGGCTTAGAAAACAAAACAAACTATGCTCATCTAAAAGGAAAGGAGGGGGGAAATTGAGAAATGAGGATTAGTGTTACTATACATATACAAATACATATTATATACATGTATCAAAAAGACCGAACATATAGCAAGGGAGGTCGACGGAACACTGTAATATTTTACATGGGAAGAGGATCTGTACATTAATAGACATACATAATGTACAAATGAACCAGATTGTGTACACCTAGGACAAACAATATTCTAAACTTTACCCAGATTAAAAAAAAATTTAAAAACCAAGAAGTAATGAGACATAAACTTAAGGGGATTTCTCCTGGCAAATTCCATTCTAATTTACAACCTAGGACAATGACTTCCAGAAAGGCTCTGCTGCCCTAGGACCCAGCTTGGGGAATGGAGAAATGCTACCTCCTTGTGGCCGTTTCCCACAACAGCAGCTTTGAATCCCCTGCAAAAGGTCACTAAATTTTCACCAACTTGCAGTTCTGTAAATGGCACCTGCCCTCCAGAAAATTTCTGCGGTCAAAAATCGACCAAAAAATTCAAAAGAGGGCAACCTTCGAAGAAGACAGTTTCAAGAGCTATATTGTACTCACGGTTTTTTCTTTTAAGAGAAAAGAAAAAGGCGTAGGAATATGATGAATTTAAAAAATTTTTAATGACATGCATACCCATATTACAAAAACCTATCAGCTCACAGCAGTCAGAATGGCCATTAGGAAAAATGCTGCCAAAAATAAACGGTGAAGGGAGTGTGGAGAAATGTGTACCCTCGGTTGTAAGGGGGGGGCATGTAAAGAGCCACTAATGAAAACACAATGTAGGTGCTTTGAAAAGGGAAATATTGAGCTACCAGTCAATCAATCACAACCACTGCTTGGCCTATCACCTGAGAAAATGAGAATGAAAAAGTGACAGGCGGGCAAACCTGTACGCCAGCAATATTTACCATAGCCAGCACTTGGAAGCAATGAAAATGTCCATCAACCAAGGAATGCACCAAGAAGAAGTGGTCCACGTACACAATGGAATATTACTCTAATAATAAATATAAATTAAATTTAAAAACAAACAAAAGCAAGGAGACATCAACATTTGTGGGTTTACCCGGGCACATTGCACTCTAATTTATAACCGAAGAATACCACTGGCCGGTAGGTCTGTTTCCCTAGTACCAGCATGGAGAACGTAGAAAGGCTGCCGCTCTCTGGCCGTTACCTGCAAAAGCAGGTTTAAAGCCTGAGCTAATGGTCACTTCATATGAACAAGTACTGCAGGGCTGTAAATGAAACCTGCCCTCAAAATGTCTTGAGGGAGATAATGGCCAAAATATTTCAAATGGTGACACATACTTTAAGAAAACACTTTGAAGTAATAAGCTCTAATCACAGCTCGAAAAATAAAATGGACATGTCTTAACGCTCAACTTCAATGCATTATGAGACACATGCAAATTCAACCACAAAGAGGTATCAGCTCACACCACTCAGAATAACCATCAGCAAAAACTACAAAGAATAAATGCTGAAGGTGCTGGGAAGAAATACATACCCTCCACTTTAAGTGGGATGTAACCTGGAAAAAGCCACTAAGGAGAACAGAATAGAGCTGCCTATAAAAGGTAAACATTCAGCTACCATATGATCCAGCAGACCTATTCTTGGACCTATAAACTAAGAAGACAGAACTGAAAGGACACAGGCACGCAAATCTACATTGCATAGTATTACAATAGCCAAGATATGGAAGTAACCAAAAAGTCCACCGACAGATGGGTGTACAAAGAAGAACTGCTACCTGTACAGATGGAATAGGAGCTAGTGAAAAAATTAAACAATGCCATTTGCAGCACCATAGATGAGTCGAGAAGTAATCAGTCAACTCGGAGTAAGTGAGAAAGCGAAAGACACATATCCTATCATATCACATATAGGTGTTACCTAAAAAATGATACAAAGATATTTCCACAGAGAAACACTATCATAGATTCATTAAAAAAACTTATGGTTCACCAAATGGAAAGGTGTGAGGATTGGATACATTACCATATTGAGGTTAACAGAGAGATACAAACACATGTGAAATATATAATCACCAAAGACCTACGCAATACCAAGAGAAGACTACTCAACATTGTGTCATAACCTACATGGGAAAAGGATCCGAAGAAGAATAGATATATGCATATGTGTGAAAGAACCACATCTTGCACAACTAGAACAAACAAAACATTGTAATCAAGTTTGCTGTGATAAAAAATAAAAATTAAGTTCAAAATACCAACAAGAGGTAATGAGACATAAACTTAAAGGGCTTTTTCCTCGCACATTCCATTCTAATTTACCACCTAGAACACCACTTCCAGTAAGGCTCTGTTGCCCTAGTAACCAGATTTGGTAAAGGAGAAATGCTGCCGCCTTGTGGCCGATTCCCACAAGAGCAGCTTTTAACCCACTGCTAATGGTCACTTACCATTCACAAGGACTCAGAGCTGTAAAGACACCTGCCCTCAAAATTGTGCTGAGGTAGGGAATGGATAAAAAAAATTCAAAACAGGCAAAATTTTCAAGAAGATAGTATGAAGAGGTAAGTTTTACTCACTCTCTTTTTAAAGAAAGGAAAATGGATAAACGCTCCACCTCAGGAAGTATTAGACTCATGCAATCTAATCTACAAAATGTTTTCAACTCACACCAGTCGACTGACCATTGGCAAAAAGTCTACAAACAATAAATGCTGAAGGGGTTTTAGAGAACTGTGTACCCTCTAGCTGCTGGTGAGATGTAAAAGGGTTAAACGCTAATAATGAGAACAGAAAGGAGCTGCGTTGAAAACGAAAAATTGAGGTACCATTCAATCAAGCAGGCGCACCAATGGGCCTCTCACCTGAGAAGACCAGAATGAAGACCCGGGCTGCAAAAGTTGCACTGCAGCCTTATTCACAATAGACAAGACAGTGAAGCAACCAAAATGTCCATCAACAGATGAAAGGATAAAGAAGAAGTGGTCCATGTACACAATGAATACTAGCCATGGAAAACAATGAAACACTGCTCTTTGAGGCACCATAGATGATCTTGGAGATAATCACAGAACATGAGGTAAGTCGGAAAGCAAAAGTCCTATATCCTATGATATCACTTATAGGCGTTATCTAATAACTGACACAAATGAACATAATTCCACAGAGAAAGTCAATCACAGACTTATTAAAAAAAAACTATGCTTATCTAAAAGGAAAGGTGGGGGGAATGGATAAATGAAGATTAGCGTTACCATATGTATACAAATACATATTATATACATATATCAAAAAGACCGACCATATAGCAAGGAAGGTTTAGGGAACACTGTGTAATAATTTACACGGGAAGAGGATCTCTACATAAATAGGTATATAGAATATGTAGATGTACACCTTGGACAAGCAACATTCTAACCATTACCCCAATTGAAAAAATTAAAACAACGAACTAGGAGTAATGAGACATAAACTTATGGGGGGTTTTCCTGGCACATTCCATTCAAATTTACAACCTAGGCAAACGACTTCCAGAACGGCTCTGCTGCCCTAGTACCCAGATTTGGGAATGGAGAAATGCTGCATCCTTGTGGCCGTTTCCCACCACAGCAGCTTTAAACCCACTGCAAAAGGTCACTAAATGTTCACCAATTGCAGGTCTGTAAATGACACCTGCCCTCCAAAAAATACTGAGGTCGAAAATCGAGCAAAAAATTCTAGAGTGCAACCTTCCAAAAAGAAAATTTGAAGAGGTATATTATACTCACACTTTTGTTCTTTTTTCTTTTAACAGAAAAGAAAAAGGCGTGGAAAAATGATGAATTGTAGGAATTTTTACAGACATGTAAACCCAAATTACAAACACCTATCAGCTCACACCAGTCAGAATGGCCATCAACAAATATGCTGCAAACAAGAAATGCTGACGTGATTGTGGAGAAGTGCGTACCCTCGATTCTAAGGGGGACGTGGTAAGAGCCACTAATGACAGCACAATTGAGGTGCCTTGAAAAGGTAAACGTTGAGCTACCATACCAGTCAATCAATCATAACCACTGCTGGGTCTATCACCTGAGAAAATGAAAATCAAAAATCACAGGCTGGCAATCCTGCCCTCCAGCAATATTTACCATAGGCAACACTTGGAAGCAAGGAAAATGTCCATCAACAGAGGAATGCACCAAGAAGAAGTGGTCCATGTACACAATGGAATATTAGCCATGGAAAACACTGAAGCGCTGCTCTTTGAGGCACCACAGATGAGCCTGGAGATAATCACAAAACATGAAGTAGGTCGGAAAGCAAAAGACCTATAGCCTATATTATCACTTATGGCCTTATCTAATAACTGACACAGATGAACATATTTCCAAAGAGAAAGACACTCACAGGCTTAGAAAACAAAACAAACTATGCTCATCTAAAAGGAAAGGAGGGGGGAAATTGAGAAATGAGGATTAGTGTTACTATACATATACAAATACATATTATATACATGTATCAAAAAGACCGAACATATAGCAAGGGAGGTCGATGGAACACTGTAATATTTTACATGGGAAGAGCATCTGTACATTAATAGACATACATAATGTACAAATGGACCATATGGTGTACACCCAGGACAAACAATATTCTAAACTTTACCCAGATTAAAAAAATTTTAAAAACCAAGAAGAAGTAATGAGACATAAACTTATGGGGATTTCTCCTGGCAAATTCCATTCTAATTTATAACCTAGGACAATGACTTCCAGAAGGGCTCTGCTGCCCTAGTACCCAGATTGGGGAATGGAGAAAAGCTACCTCCTTGTGGACGTTTCCCACAACAGCAGCTTTGAACCCACTGCAAAAGGTCACTAAATTTTCACCAACTTGCAGTTCTGTAAATGACACCTGCCCTCCAAAAAATTTCTGGGGTCAAAAATCGACCAAAAAATTCAAAAGAGGGCAACCTTCGAAGAAGTCAATTTCAAGAGCTCTATTATACTTACGGTTTTTTTCTTTTAAGAGAAAAGAAAAAGGCGTAGGAATATGATGAATTTAAAAATTTTAATGTCATGCATACCCATATTACAAAAACCTATCAGCTCACAGCAATCAGAATGGCCATTAGGAAAAATGCTGCCAAAAATAAACGGTGAAGGGAGTGTGGAGAAATGCGTACCCTCGGTTGTAAGGGGGGGCATGTAAAGAGCCACTAATGAAAACACAACGTAGGTGCTTTGAAAAGGGAAACATTGAGCTACCAGTCAATCAATCACAACCACTGCTTGGCCTATCACCTGAGAAAATGAGAATCAAAAATCACAGGCTGGCAAACCTGTACGCCAGCAATATTTACCATAGCCAGCACTTGGAAGCAATGAAAATGTCCATCAACCGAGGAATGCACCAAGAAGAAGTGGTCCACGTACACAATGGAATATTACTCTAATAATAAATATAAATTAAATTAAAAACAAACAAAAGCAAGGAGACATCAACATTTGTGGGTTTATCCGGGCACATTGCACTCTAATTTATAACCGAAGAACACCACTGGCCGGTAGGTCTGTTTCCCTAGTACCAGCATGGGGAACGTAGAAAGGCTGCCGCTCTCTGGCCATTACCTGCAAAAGCAGGTTTAAAGCCTGAGCTAATGGTCACTTCATATGAACAAGTACTTCAGGGCTGTAAATGAAACCTGCCCTCAAAATGTCTTGAGGGAGATAATGGCCAAACTATTTCAAATGGTGACACATACTTTAAGAAAACACTTTGAAGAAATAAGCTCTAATCACAGCTGGAAAAATTAAAAGGACATGTCTTAAAGCTCAATTTCAACACATTATGAGACACATGCAAATTCAACCACAAAGAGGTATCAGCTCACACCACTCAGAATAACCATCAGCAAAAACTACAAAGAATAAATGCTGAAGGTGCTGGGAAGAAATACATACCCTCCACTTTAAGTGGGACGTAACCTGGAAAGAGCCACTAAGGAGAACAGAATAGAGGTGCCTTTAAAAGGTAACCATTGAGCTACCATATGATCTAGCAGACCTATGCCTAGACCTATAAACGAAGAAGAGAGAATTGGAAGGACACAGGCACGCAAATCTACATTGCATAGTATTACAATAGCCAAGATATGGAAGTAACCAAAAAGTCCACCGACAGATGGGTGGACAAAGAAGTACTGCTACCTGTACAGATGGAATAAGAGCTAGTGAAAAAATGAAACAATGCCATTTGCAGCACCATAGATGAGTCTAGAAGTAATCACGCAACTTGGAGTAAGTGAGAAAGCGAAAGACACATATCCTATCATATCACATATAGGTGTTACCTAAAAAATGATACAAACAAAGATATTTCCACAGAGAAACACTATCATAGATTCATTAAAAAAACTTATGGTTCACCAAATGGAAAGGTGTGAGGATTGGATACATTACCATATTGAGGTTAACAGAGAGATACAAACACATGTGAAATATATAATCACCAAAGACCTACGCAATACCAAGAGAAGACTACTCAACATTGTGTCATAACCTACATGGGAAAAGGATCCGAAGAATAGATATATGCATATGTGTGAAAGAAACACATCTTGCACACCTAGAACAAACAAAACATTGTAATCAAGTTTGCTGTGATAAAAAATAAAAATTAAGTTCAAAATACCAACAAGAAGTAATGAGACATAAACTTAAAGGGCTTTTTCCTCGCACATTCCATTCTAATTTACAACCTAGAACACCACTTCCAGTAAGGCTCTGTTGCCCTAGAAACCAGATTTGGTAAAGGAGAAATGCTGCCGCCTTGTGGCCGATTCCCGCAAGAGCAGCTTTTAACCCACAGCTAATGGTCACTTACCATTCACAAGGACTCAGGGCTGTAAAGGACACCTGCCCTCAAAATTGTGCTGAGGTAGGGAATGGATACAAAAAATTCAAAACAGGCCAAATTTTCAAGAAGATAGTATGAAGAGGTAAGTTTTACTCACTCTCTTTTTAAAGAAAGGAAAATGGATAAAAGCTCCACCTCAGGAAGTATTAGACTCATGCAATCTAATCTACAAAAAGTTTTCAACTCACACCAGTCGACTGACCATTGGCAAAAAGTCTACAAACAATAAATGCTGAAGAGGTTTTAGAGAACTGTGTACCCTCTAGCTGCTGGTGAGATGCAAAAGGGTTAAACGCTAATAATGAGAACAGAAAGGAGCTGCGTTGAAAAGGAAAAATTGAGGTACCATTCAATCCAGCAGGCGCACCAATGGGCCTCTCACCTGAGAAGACCAGAATGAAGAAGACCCGGGCTGCAAAAGCTGCACTGCAGCCTTATTCACCATAGACAAGACAGTGAAGCAACCAAAATGTCCATCAACAGATGAAAGGATAAAGAAGAAGTGGTCCATGTACACAATGAATACTAGCCATGGAAAACAATGAAACACTGCTCTTTGAGGCACCATAGATGATCTTGGAGATAATCACAGAACATGAGGTAAGTCGGAAAGCAAAAGTCCTATATCCTATGATATCACTTATAGGCGTTATCTAATAACTGACACAAATGAACATATTTCCACAGAGAAAGTCAATCACAGACTTATTAAAAAAAAACTATGCTTATCTAAAAGGAAAGGTGGGGGGAATGGATAAATGAAGATTAGCGTTACCATATGTATACAAATACATATTATATACATATATCAAAAAGACCGACCATATAGCAAGGAAGGTTTACGGAACACTCTGTAATAATTTACAGGGGAAGAGGATCTCTACATAAATAGGTATATAGAATATGTAGATGAACCAGAGTGTGTACACCTTGGACAAGCAACATTCTAACCATTACCCCAATTGAAAAAATTAAAACAACGAACTAGGAGTAATGAGACATAAACTTATGGGGGGTTTTCCTGGCACATTCCATTCAAATTTACAACCTAGGCAAACGACTTCCAGAACGGCTCTGCTGCCCTAGTACCCAGATTTGGGAATGGAGAAATGCTGCATCCTTGTGGCTGTTTCCCACCACAGCAGCTTTAAACCCACTGCAAAAGGTCACTAAATATTCACCAATTGCAGGTCTGTAAATGACACCTGCCCTCCAAAAAATACTGAGGTCGAAAATCGACCAAAAAATTCTAGAGTGCAACCTTCCAAAAAGAAAATTTGAAGAGGTATATTATACTCACACTTTTGTTCTTTTTTCTTTTAACAGAAAAGAAAAAGGCGTGGAAAAATGATGAATTGTAGGAATTTTTACAGACATGTAAACCCAAATTACAAACACCTATCAGCTCACACCAGTCAGAATGGCCATCAACAAATATGCTGCAAACAAGAAATGCTGACGTGATTGTGGAGAAGTGCGTACCCTCGATTCTAAGGGGGACGTGGTAAGAGCCACTAATGACAGCACAATTGAGGTGCCTTGAAAAGGTAAACGTTGAGCTACCATACCAGTCAATCAATCATAACCACTGCTGGGTCTATCACCTGAGAAAATGAAAATCAAAAATCACAGGCTGGCAATCCTGCCCTCCAGCAATATTTACCATAGGCAACACTTGGAAGCAAGGAAAATGTCCATCAACAGAGGAATGCACCAAGAAGAAGTGGTCCATGTACACAATGGAATATTAGCCATGGAAAACACTGAAGCGCTGCTCTTTGAGGCACCACAGATGAGCCTGGAGATAATCACAAAACATGAAGTAGGTCGGAAAGCAAAAGACCTATAGCCTATATAATCACTTATGGCCTTATCTAATAACTGACACAGATGAACATATTTCCAAAGAGAAAGACACTCACAGGCTTAGAAAACAAAACAAACTATGCTCATCTAAAAGGAAAGGAGGGGGGAAATTGAGAAATGAGGATTAGTGTTACTATACATATACAAATACATATTATATACATGTATCAAAAAGACCGAACATATAGCAAGGGAGGTCGATGGAACACTGTAATATTTTACATGGGAAGAGCATCTGTACATTAATAGACATACATAATGTACAAATGGACCATATGGTGTACACCCAGGACAAACAATATTCTAAACTTTACCCAGATTAAAAAAATTTTAAAAACCAAGAAGAAGTAATGAGACATAAACTTATGGGGATTTCTCCTGGCAAATTCCATTCTAATTTATAACCTAGGACAATGACTTCCAGAAGGGCTCTGCTGCCCTAGTACCCAGATTGGGGAATGGAGAAAAGCTACCTCCTTGTGGACGTTTCCCACAACAGCAGCTTTGAACCCACTGCAAAAGGTCACTAAATTTTCACCAACTTGCAGTTCTGTAAATGACACCTGCCCTCCAAAAAATTTCTGGGGTCAAAAATCGACCAAAAAATTCAAAAGAGGGCAACCTTCGAAGAAGTCAATTTCAAGAGCTCTATTATACTTACGGTTTTTTCTTTTAAGAGAAAAGAAAAAGGCGTAGGAATATGATGAATTTAAAAATTTTAATGTCATGCATACCCATATTACAAAAACCTATCAGCTCACAGCAATCAGAATGGCCATTAGGAAAAATGCTGCCAAAAATAAACGGTGAAGGGAGTGTGGAGAAATGCGTACCCTCGGTTGTAAGGGGGGGCATGTAAAGAGCCACTAATGAAAACACAACGTAGGTGCTTTGAAAAGGGAAACATTGAGCTACCAGTCAATCAATCACAACCACTGCTTGGCCTATCACCTGAGAAAATGAGAATCAAAAATCACAGGCTGGCAAACCTGTACGCCAGCAATATTTACCATAGCCAGCACTTGGAAGCAATGAAAATGTCCATCAACCGAGGAATGCACCAAGAAGAAGTGGTCCACGTACACAATGGAATATTACTCTAATAATAAATATAAATTAAATTAAAAACAAACAAAAGCAAGGAGACATCAACATTTGTGGGTTTATCCGGGCACATTGCACTCTAATTTATAACCGAAGAACACCACTGGCCGGTAGGTCTGTTTCCCTAGTACCAGCATGGGGAACGTAGAAAGGCTGCCGCTCTCTGGCCATTACCTGCAAAAGCAGGTTTAAAGCCTGAGCTAATGGTCACTTCATATGAACAAGTACTTCAGGGCTGTAAATGAAACCTGCCCTCAAAATGTCTTGAGGGAGATAATGGCCAAACTATTTCAAATGGTGACACATACTTTAAGAAAACACTTTGAAGAAATAAGCTCTAATCACAGCTGGAAAAATTAAAAGGACATGTCTTAAAGCTCAATTTCAACACATTATGAGACACATGCAAATTCAACCACAAAGAGGTATCAGCTCACACCACTCAGAATAACCATCAGCAAAAACTACAAAGAATAAATGCTGAAGGTGCTGGGAAGAAATACATACCCTCCACTTTAAGTGGGACGTAACCTGGAAAGAGCCACTAAGGAGAACAGAATAGAGGTGCCTTTAAAAGGTAACCATTGAGCTACCATATGATCTAGCAGACCTATGCCTAGACCTATAAACGAAGAAGAGAGAATTGGAAGGACACAGGCACGCAAATCTACATTGCATAGTATTACAATAGCCAAGATATGGAAGTAACCAAAAAGTCCACCGACAGATGGGTGGACAAAGAAGTACTGCTACCTGTACAGATGGAATAAGAGCTAGTGAAAAAATGAAACAATGCCATTTGCAGCACCATAGATGAGTCTAGAAGTAATCACGCAACTTGGAGTAAGTGAGAAAGCGAAAGACACATATCCTATCATATCACATATAGGTGTTACCTAAAAAATGATACAAACAAAGATATTTCCACAGAGAAACACTATCATAGATTCATTAAAAAAACTTATGGTTCACCAAATGGAAAGGTGTGAGGATTGGATACATTACCATATTGAGGTTAACAGAGAGATACAAACACATGTGAAATATATAATCACCAAAGACCTACGCAATACCAAGAGAAGACTACTCAACATTGTGTCATAACCTACATGGGAAAAGGATCCGAAGAATAGATATATGCATATGTGTGAAAGAACCACATCTTGCACACCTAGAACAAACAAAACATTGTAATCAAGTTTGCTGTGATAAAAAATAAAAATTAAGTTCAAAATACCAACAAGAAGTAATGAGACATAAACTTAAAGGGCTTTTTCCTCGCACATTCCATTCTAATTTACAACCTAGAACACCACTTCCAGTAAGGCTCTGTTGCCCTAGAAACCAGATTTGGTAAAGGAGAAATGCTGCCGCCTTGTGGCCGATTCCCGCAAGAGCAGCTTTTAACCCACAGCTAATGGTCACTTACCATTCACAAGGACTCAGGGCTGTAAAGGACACCTGCCCTCAAAATTGTGCTGAGGTAGGGAATGGATACAAAAAATTCAAAACAGGCCAAATTTTCAAGAAGATAGTATGAAGAGGTAAGTTTTACTCACTCTCTTTTTAAAGAAAGGAAAATGGATAAAAGCTCCACCTCAGGAAGTATTAGACTCATGCAATCTAATCTACAAAAAGTTTTCAACTCACACCAGTCGACTGACCATTGGCAAAAAGTCTACAAACAATAAATGCTGAAGAGGTTTTAGAGAACTGTGTACCCTCTAGCTGCTGGTGAGATGCAAAAGGGTTAAACGCTAATAATGAGAACAGAAAGGAGCTGCGTTGAAAAGGAAAAATTGAGGTACCATTCAATCCAGCAGGCGCACCAATGGGCCTCTCACCTGAGAAGACCAGAATGAAGAAGACCCGGGCTGCAAAAGCTGCACTGCAGCCTTATTCACCATAGACAAGACAGTGAAGCAACCAAAATGTCCATCAACAGATGAAAGGATAAAGAAGAAGTGGTCCATGTACACAATGAATACTAGCCATGGAAAACAATGAAACACTGCTCTTTGAGGCACCATAGATGATCTTGGAGATAATCACAGAACATGAGGTAAGTCGGAAAGCAAAAGTCCTATATCCTATGATATCACTTATAGGCGTTATCTAATAACTGACACAAATGAACATATTTCCACAGAGAAAGTCAATCACAGACTTATTAAAAAAAAACTATGCTTATCTAAAAGGAAAGGTGGGGGGAATGGATAAATGAAGATTAGCGTTACCATATGTATACAAATACATATTATATACATATATCAAAAAGACCGACCATATAGCAAGGAAGGTTTACGGAACACTCTGTAATAATTTACAGGGGAAGAGGATCTCTACATAAATAGGTATATAGAATATGTAGATGAACCAGAGTGTGTACACCTTGGACAAGCAACATTCTAACCATTACCCCAATTGAAAAAATTAAAACAACGAACTAGGAGTAATGAGACATAAACTTATGGGGGGTTTTCCTGGCACATTCCATTCAAATTTACAACCTAGGCAAACGACTTCCAGAACGGCTCTGCTGCCCTAGTACCCAGATTTGGGAATGGAGAAATGCTGCATCCTTGTGGCTGTTTCCCACCACAGCAGCTTTAAACCCACTGCAAAAGGTCACTAAATATTCACCAATTGCAGGTCTGTAAATGACACCTGCCCTCCAAAAAATAATGAGGTCGAAAATCGACCAAAAAATTCTAGAGTGCAACCTTCCAAAAAGAAAATTTGAAGAGGTATATTATACTCACACTTTTGTTCTTTTTTCTTTTAACAGAAAAGAAAAAGGCGTGGAAAAATGATGAATTGTAGGAATTTTTACAGACATGTAAACCCAAATTACAAACACCTATCAGCTCACACCAGTCAGAATGGCCATCAACAAATATGCTGCAAACAAGAAATGCTGACGTGATTGTGGAGAAGTGCGTACCCTCGATTCTAAGGGGGACGTGGTAAGAGCCACTAATGACAGCACAATTGAGGTGCCTTGAAAAGGTAAACGTTGAGCTACCATACCAGTCAATCAATCATAACCACTGCTGGGTCTATCACCTGAGAAAATGAAAATCAAAAATCACAGGCTGGCAATCCTGCCCTCCAGCAATATTTACCATAGGCAACACTTGGAAGCAAGGAAAATGTCCATCAACAGAGGAATGCACCAAGAAGAAGTGGTCCATGTACACAATGGAATATTAGCCATGGAAAACACTGAAGCGCTGCTCTTTGAGGCACCACAGATGAGCCTGGAGATAATCACAAAACATGAAGTAGGTCGGAAAGCAAAAGACCTATAGCCTATATAATCACTTATGGCCTTATCTAATAACTGACACAGATGAACATATTTCCAAAGAGAAAGACACTCACAGGCTTAGAAAACAAAACAAACTATGCTCATCTAAAAGGAAAGGAGGGGGGAAATTGAGAAATGAGGATTAGTGTTACTATACATATACAAATACATATTATATACATGTATCAAAAAGACCGAACATATAGCAAGGGAGGTCGATGGAACACTGTAATATTTTACATGGGAAGAGCATCTGTACATTAATAGACATACATAATGTACAAATGGACCATATGGTGTACACCCAGGACAAACAATATTCTAAACTTTACCCAGATTAAAAAAATTTTAAAAACCAAGAAGAAGTAATGAGACATAAACTTATGGGGATTTCTCCTGGCAAATTCCATTCTAATTTATAACCTAGGACAATGACTTCCAGAAGGGCTCTGCTGCCCTAGTACCCAGATTGGGGAATGGAGAAAAGCTACCTCCTTGTGGACGTTTCCCACAACAGCAGCTTTGAACCCACTGCAAAAGGTCACTAAATTTTCACCAACTTGCAGTTCTGTAAATGACACCTGCCCTCCAAAAAATTTCTGGGGTCAAAAATCGACCAAAAAATTCAAAAGAGGGCAACCTTCGAAGAAGTCAATTTCAAGAGCTCTATTATACTTACGGTTTTTTTCTTTTAAGAGAAAAGAAAAAGGCGTAGGAATATGATGAATTTAAAAATTTTAATGTCATGCATACCCATATTACAAAAACCTATCAGCTCACAGCAATCAGAATGGCCATTAGGAAAAATGCTGCCAAAAATAAACGGTGAAGGGAGTGTGGAGAAATGCGTACCCTCGGTTGTAAGGGGGGGCATGTAAAGAGCCACTAATGAAAACACAACGTAGGTGCTTTGAAAAGGGAAACATTGAGCTACCAGTCAATCAATCACAACCACTGCTTGGCCTATCACCTGAGAAAATGAGAATCAAAAATCACAGGCTGGCAAACCTGTACGCCAGCAATATTTACCATAGCCAGCACTTGGAAGCAATGAAAATGTCCATCAACCGAGGAATGCACCAAGAAGAAGTGGTCCACGTACACAATGGAATATTACTCTAATAATAAATATAAATTAAATTAAAAACAAACAAAAGCAAGGAGACATCAACATTTGTGGGTTTATCCGGGCACATTGCACTCTAATTTATAACCGAAGAACACCACTGGCCGGTAGGTCTGTTTCCCTAGTACCAGCATGGGGAACGTAGAAAGGCTGCCGCTCTCTGGCCATTACCTGCAAAAGCAGGTTTAAAGCCTGAGCTAATGGTCACTTCATATGAACAAGTACTTCAGGGCTGTAAATGAAACCTGCCCTCAAAATGTCTTGAGGGAGATAATGGCCAAACTATTTCAAATGGTGACACATACTTTAAGAAAACACTTTGAAGAAATAAGCTCTAATCACAGCTGGAAAAATTAAAAGGACATGTCTTAAAGCTCAATTTCAACACATTATGAGACACATGCAAATTCAACCACAAAGAGGTATCAGCTCACACCACTCAGAATAACCATCAGCAAAAACTACAAAGAATAAATGCTGAAGGTGCTGGGAAGAAATACATACCCTCCACTTTAAGTGGGACGTAACCTGGAAAGAGCCACTAAGGAGAACAGAATAGAGGTGCCTTTAAAAGGTAACCATTGAGCTACCATATGATCTAGCAGACCTATGCCTAGACCTATAAACGAAGAAGAGAGAATTGGAAGGACACAGGCACGCAAATCTACATTGCATAGTATTACAATAGCCAAGATATGGAAGTAACCAAAAAGTCCACCGACAGATGGGTGGACAAAGAAGTACTGCTACCTGTACAGATGGAATAAGAGCTAGTGAAAAAATGAAACAATGCCATTTGCAGCACCATAGATGAGTCTAGAAGTAATCACGCAACTTGGAGTAAGTGAGAAAGCGAAAGACACATATCCTATCATATCACATATAGGTGTTACCTAAAAAATGATACAAACAAAGATATTTCCACAGAGAAACACTATCATAGATTCATTAAAAAAACTTATGGTTCACCAAATGGAAAGGTGTGAGGATTGGATACATTACCATATTGAGGTTAACAGAGAGATACAAACACATGTGAAATATATAATCACCAAAGACCTACGCAATACCAAGAGAAGACTACTCAACATTGTGTCATAACCTACATGGGAAAAGGATCCGAAGAATAGATATATGCATATGTGTGAAAGAACCACATCTTGCACACCTAGAACAAACAAAACATTGTAATCAAGTTTGCTGTGATAAAAAATAAAAATTAAGTTCAAAATACCAACAAGAAGTAATGAGACATAAACTTAAAGGGCTTTTTCCTCGCACATTCCATTCTAATTTACAACCTAGAACACCACTTCCAGTAAGGCTCTGTTGCCCTAGAAACCAGATTTGGTAAAGGAGAAATGCTGCCGCCTTGTGGCCGATTCCCGCAAGAGCAGCTTTTAACCCACAGCTAATGGTCACTTACCATTCACAAGGACTCAGGGCTGTAAAGGACACCTGCCCTCAAAATTGTGCTGAGGTAGGGAATGGATACAAAAAATTCAAAACAGGCCAAATTTTCAAGAAGATAGTATGAAGAGGTAAGTTTTACTCACTCTCTTTTTAAAGAAAGGAAAATGGATAAAAGCTCCACCTCAGGAAGTATTAGACTCATGCAATCTAATCTACAAAAAGTTTTCAACTCACACCAGTCGACTGACCATTGGCAAAAAGTCTACAAACAATAAATGCTGAAGAGGTTTTAGAGAACTGTGTACCCTCTAGCTGCTGGTGAGATGCAAAAGGGTTAAACGCTAATAATGAGAACAGAAAGGAGCTGCGTTGAAAAGGAAAAATTGAGGTACCATTCAATCCAGCAGGCGCACCAATGGGCCTCTCACCTGAGAAGACCAGAATGAAGAAGACCCGGGCTGCAAAAGCTGCACTGCAGCCTTATTCACCATAGACAAGACAGTGAAGCAACCAAAATGTCCATCAACAGATGAAAGGATAAAGAAGAAGTGGTCCATGTACACAATGAATACTAGCCATGGAAAACAATGAAACACTGCTCTTTGAGGCACCATAGATGATCTTGGAGATAATCACAGAACATGAGGTAAGTCGGAAAGCAAAAGTCCTATATCCTATGATATCACTTATAGGCGTTATCTAATAACTGACACAAATGAACATATTTCCACAGAGAAAGTCAATCACAGACTTATTAAAAAAAAACTATGCTTATCTAAAAGGAAAGGTGGGGGGAATGGATAAATGAAGATTAGCGTTACCATATGTATACAAATACATATTATATACATATATCAAAAAGACCGACCATATAGCAAGGAAGGTTTACGGAACACTCTGTAATAATTTACAGGGGAAGAGGATCTCTACATAAATAGGTATATAGAATATGTAGATGAACCAGAGTGTGTACACCTTGGACAAGCAACATTCTAACCATTACCCCAATTGAAAAAATTAAAACAACGAACTAGGAGTAATGAGACATAAACTTATGGGGGGTTTTCCTGGCACATTCCATTCAAATTTACAACCTAGGCAAACGACTTCCAGAACGGCTCTGCTGCCCTAGTACCCAGATTTGGGAATGGAGAAATGCTGCATCCTTGTGGCTGTTTCCCACCACAGCAGCTTTAAACCCACTGCAAAAGGTCACTAAATATTCACCAATTGCAGGTCTGTAAATGACACCTGCCCTCCAAAAAATAATGAGGTCGAAAATCGACCAAAAAATTCTAGAGTGCAACCTTCCAAAAAGAAAATTTGAAGAGGTATATTATACTCACACTTTTGTTCTTTTTTCTTTTAACAGAAAAGAAAAAGGCGTGGAAAAATGATGAATTGTAGGAATTTTTACAGACATGTAAACCCAAATTACAAACACCTATCAGCTCACACCAGTCAGAATGGCCATCAACAAATATGCTGCAAACAAGAAATGCTGACGTGATTGTGGAGAAGTGCGTACCCTCGATTCTAAGGGGGACGTGGTAAGAGCCACTAATGACAGCACAATTGAGGTGCCTTGAAAAGGTAAACGTTGAGCTACCATACCAGTCAATCAATCATAACCACTGCTGGGTCTATCACCTGAGAAAATGAAAATCAAAAATCACAGGCTGGCAATCCTGCCCTCCAGCAATATTTACCATAGGCAACACTTGGAAGCAAGGAAAATGTCCATCAACAGAGGAATGCACCAAGAAGAAGTGGTCCATGTACACAATGGAATATTAGCCATGGAAAACACTGAAGCGCTGCTCTTTGAGGCACCACAGATGAGCCTGGAGATAATCACAAAACATGAAGTAGGTCGGAAAGCAAAAGACCTATAGCCTATATAATCACTTATGGCCTTATCTAATAACTGACACAGATGAACATATTTCCAAAGAGAAAGACACTCACAGGCTTAGAAAACAAAACAAACTATGCTCATCTAAAAGGAAAGGAGGGGGGAAATTGAGAAATGAGGATTAGTGTTACTATACATATACAAATACATATTATATACATGTATCAAAAAGACCGAACATATAGCAAGGGAGGTCGATGGAACACTGTAATATTTTACATGGGAAGAGCATCTGTACATTAATAGACATACATAATGTACAAATGGACCATATGGTGTACACCCAGGACAAACAATATTCTAAACTTTACCCAGATTAAAAAAATTTTAAAAACCAAGAAGAAGTAATGAGACATAAACTTATGGGGATTTCTCCTGGCAAATTCCATTCTAATTTATAACCTAGGACAATGACTTCCAGAAGGGCTCTGCTGCCCTAGTACCCAGATTGGGGAATGGAGAAAAGCTACCTCCTTGTGGACGTTTCCCACAACAGCAGCTTTGAACCCACTGCAAAAGGTCACTAAATTTTCACCAACTTGCAGTTCTGTAAATGACACCTGCCCTCCAAAAAATTTCTGGGGTCAAAAATCGACCAAAAAATTCAAAAGAGGGCAACCTTCGAAGAAGTCAATTTCAAGAGCTGTATTATACTTACGGTTTTTTTCTTTTAAGAGAAAAGAAAAAGGCGTAGGAATATGATGAATTTAAAAATTTTAATGTCATGCATACCCATATTACAAAAACCTATCAGCTCACAGCAATCAGAATGGCCATTAGGAAAAATGCTGCCAAAAATAAACGGTGAAGGGAGTGTGGAGAAATGCGTACCCTCGGTTGTAAGGGGGGGCATGTAAAGAGCCACTAATGAAAACACAACGTAGGTGCTTTGAAAAGGGAAACATTGAGCTACCAGTCAATCAATCACAACCACTGCTTGGCCTATCACCTGAGAAAATGAGAATCAAAAATCACAGGCTGGCAAACCTGTACGCCAGCAATATTTACCATAGCCAGCACTTGGAAGCAATGAAAATGTCCATCAACCGAGGAATGCACCAAGAAGAAGTGGTCCACGTACACAATGGAATATTACTCTAATAATAAATATAAATTAAATTAAAAACAAACAAAAGCAAGGAGACATCAACATTTGTGGGTTTATCCGGGCACATTGCACTCTAATTTATAACCGAAGAACACCACTGGCCGGTAGGTCTGTTTCCCTAGTACCAGCATGGGGAACGTAGAAAGGCTGCCGCTCTCTGGCCATTACCTGCAAAAGCAGGTTTAAAGCCTGAGCTAATGGTCACTTCATATGAACAAGTACTTCAGGGCTGTAAATGAAACCTGCCCTCAAAATGTCTTGAGGGAGATAATGGCCAAACTATTTCAAATGGTGACACATACTTTAAGAAAACACTTTGAAGAAATAAGCTCTAATCACAGCTGGAAAAATTAAAAGGACATGTCTTAAAGCTCAATTTCAACACATTATGAGACACATGCAAATTCAACCACAAAGAGGTATCAGCTCACACCACTCAGAATAACCATCAGCAAAAACTACAAAGAATAAATGCTGAAGGTGCTGGGAAGAAATACATACCCTCCACTTTAAGTGGGACGTAACCTGGAAAGAGCCACTAAGGAGAACAGAATAGAGGTGCCTTTAAAAGGTAACCATTGAGCTACCATATGATCTAGCAGACCTATGCCTAGACCTATAAACGAAGAAGAGAGAATTGGAAGGACACAGGCACGCAAATCTACATTGCATAGTATTACAATAGCCAAGATATGGAAGTAACCAAAAAGTCCACCGACAGATGGGTGGACAAAGAAGTACTGCTACCTGTACAGATGGAATAAGAGCTAGTGAAAAAATGAAACAATGCCATTTGCAGCACCATAGATGAGTCTAGAAGTAATCACGCAACTTGGAGTAAGTGAGAAAGCGAAAGACACATATCCTATCATATCACATATAGGTGTTACCTAAAAAATGATACAAACAAAGATATTTCCACAGAGAAACACTATCATAGATTCATTAAAAAAACTTATGGTTCACCAAATGGAAAGGTGTGAGGATTGGATACATTACCATATTGAGGTTAACAGAGAGATACAAACACATGTGAAATATATAATCACCAAAGACCTACGCAATACCAAGAGAAGACTACTCAACATTGTGTCATAACCTACATGGGAAAAGGATCCGAAGAATAGATATATGCATATGTGTGAAAGAACCACATCTTGCACACCTAGAACAAACAAAACATTGTAATCAAGTTTGCTGTGATAAAAAATAAAAATTAAGTTCAAAATACCAACAAGAAGTAATGAGACATAAACTTAAAGGGCTTTTTCCTCGCACATTCCATTCTAATTTACAACCTAGAACACCACTTCCAGTAAGGCTCTGTTGCCCTAGAAACCAGATTTGGTAAAGGAGAAATGCTGCCGCCTTGTGGCCGATTCCCGCAAGAGCAGCTTTTAACCCACAGCTAATGGTCACTTACCATTCACAAGGACTCAGGGCTGTAAAGGACACCTGCCCTCAAAATTGTGCTGAGGTAGGGAATGGATACAAAAAATTCAAAACAGGCCAAATTTTCAAGAAGATAGTATGAAGAGGTAAGTTTTACTCACTCTCTTTTTAAAGAAAGGAAAATGGATAAAAGCTCCACCTCAGGAAGTATTAGACTCATGCAATCTAATCTACAAAAAGTTTTCAACTCACACCAGTCGACTGACCATTGGCAAAAAGTCTACAAACAATAAATGCTGAAGAGGTTTTAGAGAACTGTGTACCCTCTAGCTGCTGGTGAGATGCAAAAGGGTTAAACGCTAATAATGAGAACAGAAAGGAGCTGCGTTGAAAAGGAAAAATTGAGGTACCATTCAATCCAGCAGGCGCACCAATGGGCCTCTCACCTGAGAAGACCAGAATGAAGAAGACCCGGGCTGCAAAAGCTGCACTGCAGCCTTATTCACCATAGACAAGACAGTGAAGCAACCAAAATGTCCATCAACAGATGAAAGGATAAAGAAGAAGTGGTCCATGTACACAATGAATACTAGCCATGGAAAACAATGAAACACTGCTCTTTGAGGCACCATAGATGATCTTGGAGATAATCACAGAACATGAGGTAAGTCGGAAAGCAAAAGTCCTATATCCTATGATATCACTTATAGGCGTTATCTAATAACTGACACAAATGAACATATTTCCACAGAGAAAGTCAATCACAGACTTATTAAAAAAAAACTATGCTTATCTAAAAGGAAAGGTGGGGGGAATGGATAAATGAAGATTAGCGTTACCATATGTATACAAATACATATTATATACATATATCAAAAAGACCGACCATATAGCAAGGAAGGTTTACGGAACACTCTGTAATAATTTACAGGGGAAGAGGATCTCTACATAAATAGGTATATAGAATATGTAGATGAACCAGAGTGTGTACACCTTGGACAAGCAACATTCTAACCATTACCCCAATTGAAAAAATTAAAACAACGAACTAGGAGTAATGAGACATAAACTTATGGGGGGTTTTCCTGGCACATTCCATTCAAATTTACAACCTAGGCAAACGACTTCCAGAACGGCTCTGCTGCCCTAGTACCCAGATTTGGGAATGGAGAAATGCTGCATCCTTGTGGCCGTTTCCCACCACAGCAGCTTTAAACCCACTGCAAAAGGTCACTAAATATTCACCAATTGCAGGTCTGTAAATGACACCTGCCCTCCAAAAAATAATGAGGTCGAAAATCGACCAAAAAATTCTAGAGTGCAACCTTCCAAAAAGAAAATTTGAAGAGGTATATTATACTCACACTTTTGTTCTTTTTTCTTTTAACAGAAAAGAAAAAGGCGTGGAAAAATGATGAATTGTAGGAATTTTTACAGACATGTAAACCCAAATTACAAACACCTATCAGCTCACACCAGTCAGAATGGCCATCAACAAATATGCTGCAAACAAGAAATGCTGACGTGATTGTGGAGAAGTGCGTACCCTCGATTCTAAGGGGGACGTGGTAAGAGCCACTAATGACAGCACAATTGAGGTGCCTTGAAAAGGTAAACGTTGAGCTACCATACCAGTCAATCAATCATAACCACTGCTGGGTCTATCACCTGAGAAAATGAAAATCAAAAATCACAGGCTGGCAATCCTGCCCTCCAGCAATATTTACCATAGGCAACACTTGGAAGCAAGGAAAATGTCCATCAACAGAGGAATGCACCAAGAAGAAGTGGTCCATGTACACAATGGAATATTAGCCATGGAAAACACTGAAGCGCTGCTCTTTGAGGCACCACAGATGAGCCTGGAGATAATCACAAAACATGAAGTAGGTCGGAAAGCAAAAGACCTATAGCCTATATTATCACTTATGGCATTATCTAATAACTGACACAGATGAACATATTTCCAAAGAGAAAGACACTCACAGGCTTAGAAAACAAAACAAACTATGCTCATCTAAAAGGAAAGGAGGGGGGAAATTGAGAAATGAGGATTAGTGTTACTATACATATACAAATACATATTATATACATGTATCAAAAAGACCGAACATATAGCAAGGGAGGTCGATGGAACACTGTAATATTTTACATGGGAAGAGGATCTGTACATTAATAGACATACATAATGTACAAATGGACCAGATGGTGTACACCTAGGACAAACAATATTCTAAACTTTACCCAGATTAAAAAAATTTTAAAAACCAAGAAGAAGTAATGAGACATAAACTTATGGGGATTTCTCCTGGCAAATTCCATTCTAATTTATAACCTAGGACAATGACTTCCAGAAGGGCTCTGCTGCCCTAGTACCCAGATTGGGGAATGGAGAAAAGCTACCTCCTTGTGGACGTTTCCCACAACAGCAGCTTTGAACCCACTGCAAAAGGTCACTAAATTTTCACCAACTTGCAGTTCTGTAAATGACACCTGCCCTCCAAAAAATTTCTGGGGTCAAAAATCGACCAAAAAATTCAAAAGAGGGCAACCTTCGAAGAAGTCAATTTCAAGAGCTGTATTATACTTACGGTTTTTTTCTTTTAAGAGAAAAGAAAAAGGCGTAGGAATATGATGAATTTAAAAATTTTAATGTCATGCATACCCATATTACAAAAACCTATCAGCTCACAGCAATCAGAATGGCCATTAGGAAAAATGCTGCCAAAAATAAACGGTGAAGGGAGTGTGGAGAAATGCGTACCCTCGGTTGTAAGGGGGGGCATGTAAAGAGCCACTAATGAAAACACAACGTAGGTGCTTTGAAAAGGGAAACATTGAGCTACCAGTCAATCAATCACAACCACTGCTTGGCCTATCACCTGAGAAAATGAGAATCAAAAATCACAGGCTGGCAAACCTGTACGCCAGCAATATTTACCATAGCCAGCACTTGGAAGCAATGAAAATGTCCATCAACCGAGGAATGCACCAAGAAGAAGTGGTCCACGTACACAATGGAATATTACTCTAATAATAAATATAAATTAAATTAAAAACAAACAAAAGCAAGGAGACATCAACATTTGTGGGTTTATCCGGGCACATTGCACTCTAATTTATAACCGAAGAACACCACTGGCCGGTAGGTCTGTTTCCCTAGTACCAGCATGGGGAACGTAGAAAGGCTGCCGCTCTCTGGCCATTACCTGCAAAAGCAGGTTTAAAGCCTGAGCTAATGGTCACTTCATATGAACAAGTACTTCAGGGCTGTAAATGAAACCTGCCCTCAAAATGTCTTGAGGGAGATAATGGCCAAACTATTTCAAATGGTGACACATCCTTTAAGAAAACACTTTGAAGAAATAAGCTCTAATCACAGCTGGAAAAATTAAAAGGACATGTCTTAAAGCTCAATTTCAACACATTATGAGACACATGCAAATTCAACCACAAAGAGGTATCAGCTCACACCACTCAGAATAACCATCAGCAAAAACTACAAAGAATAAATGCTGAAGGTGCTGGGAAGAAATACATACCCTCCACTTTAAGTGGGACGTAACCTGGAAAGAGCCACTAAGGAGAACAGAATAGAGGTGCCTTTAAAAGGTAACCATTGAGCTACCATATGATCTAGCAGACCTATGCCTAGACCTATAAACGAAGAAGAGAGAATTGGAAGGACACAGGCACGCAAATCTACATTGCATAGTATTACAATAGCCAAGATATGGAAGTAACCAAAAAGTCCACCGACAGATGGGTGGACAAAGTAGTACTGCTACCTGTACAGATGGAATAAGAGCTAGTGAAAAAATGAAACAATGCCATTTGCAGCACCATAGATGAGTCTAGAAGTAATCACGCAACTTGGAGTAAGTGAGAAAGCGAAAGACACATATCCTATCATATCACATATAGGTGTTACCTAAAAAATGATACAAACAAAGATATTTCCACAGAGAAACACTATCATAGATTCATTAAAAAAACTTATGGTTCACCAAATGGAAAGGTGTGAGGATTGGATACATTACCATATTGAGGTTAACAGAGAGATACAAACACATGTGAAATATATAATCACCAAAGACCTACGCAATACCAAGAGAAGACTACTCAACATTGTGTCATAACCTACATGGGAAAAGGATCCGAAGAATAGATATATGCATATGTGTGAAAGAACCACATCTTGCACACCTAGAACAAACAAAACATTGTAATCAAGTTTGCTGTGATAAGAAATAAAAATTAAGTTCAAAATACCAACAAGAAGTAATGAGACATAAACTTAAAGGGCTTTTTCCTCGCACATTCCATTCTAATTTACAACCTAGAACACCACTTCCAGTAAGGCTCTGTTGCCCTAGAAACCAGATTTGGTAAAGGAGAAATGCTGCCGCCTTGTGGCCGATTCCCGCAAGAGCAGCTTTTAACCCACAGCTAATGGTCACTTACCATTCACAAGGACTCAGGGCTGTAAAGGACACCTGCCCTCAAAATTGTGCTGAGGTAGGGAATGGATACAAAAAATTCAAAACAGGCCAAATTTTCAAGAAGATAGTATGAAGAGGTAAGTTTTACTCACTCTCTTTTTAAAGAAAGGAAAATGGATAAAAGCTCCACCTCAGGAAGTATTAGACTCATGCAATCTAATCTACAAAAAGTTTTCAACTCACACCAGTCGACTGACCATTGGCAAAAAGTCTACAAACAATAAATGCTGAAGAGGTTTTAGAGAACTGTGTACCCTCTAGCTGCTGGTGAGATGCAAAAGGGTTAAACGCTAATAATGAGAACAGAAAGGAGCTGCGTTGAAAAGGAAAAATTGAGGTACCATTCAATCCAGCAGGCGCACCAATGGGCCTCTCACCTGAGAAGACCAGAATGAAGAAGACCCGGGCTGCAAAAGCTGCACTGCAGCCTTATTCACCATAGACAAGACAGTGAAGCAACCAAAATGTCCATCAACAGATGAAAGGATAAAGAAGAAGTGGTCCATGTACACAATGAATACTAGCCATGGAAAACAATGAAACACTGCTCTTTGAGGCACCATAGATGATCTTGGAGATAATCACAGAACATGAGGTAAGTCGGAAAGCAAAAGTCCTATATCCTATGATATCACTTATAGGCGTTATCTAATAACTGACACAAATGAACATATTTCCACAGAGAAAGTCAATCACAGACTTATTAAAAAAAAACTATGCTTATCTAAAAGGAAAGGTGGGGGGAATGGATAAATGAAGATTAGCGTTACCATATGTATACAAATACATATTATATACATATATCAAAAAGACCGACCATATAGCAAGGAAGGTTTACGGAACACTCTGTAATAATTTACAGGGGAAGAGGATCTCTACATAAATAGGTATATAGAATATGTAGATGAACCAGAGTGTGTACACCTTGGACAAGCAACATTCTAACCATTACCCCAATTGAAAAAATTAAAACAACGAACTAGGAGTAATGAGACATAAACTTATGGGGGGTTTTCCTGGCACATTCCATTCAAATTTACAACCTAGGCAAACGACTTCCAGAACGGCTCTGCTGCCCTAGTACCCAGATTTGGGAATGGAGAAATGCTGCATCCTTGTGGCTGTTTCCCACCACAGCAGCTTTAAACCCACTGCAAAAGGTCACTAAATATTCACCAATTGCAGGTCTGTAAATGACACCTGCCCTCCAAAAAATAATGAGGTCGAAAATCGACCAAAAAATTCTAGAGTGCAACCTTCCAAAAAGAAAATTTGAAGAGGTATATTATACTCACACTTTTGTTCTTTTTTCTTTTAACAGAAAAGAAAAAGGCGTGGAAAAATGATGAATTGTAGGAATTTTTACAGACATGTAAACCCAAATTACAAACACCTATCAGCTCACACCAGTCAGAATGGCCATCAACAAATATGCTGCAAACAAGAAATGCTGACGTGATTGTGGAGAAGTGCGTACCCTCGATTCTAAGGGGGACGTGGTAAGAGCCACTAATGACAGCACAATTGAGGTGCCTTGAAAAGGTAAACGTTGAGCTACCATACCAGTCAATCAATCATAATCACTGCTGGGTCTATCACCTGAGAAAATGAAAATCAAAAATCACAGGCTGGCAATCCTGCCCTCCAGCAATATTTACCATAGGCAACACTTGGAAGCAAGGAAAATGTCCATCAACAGAGGAATGCACCAAGAAGAAGTGGTCCATGTACACAATGGAATATTAGCCATGGAAAACACTGAAGCGCTGCTCTTTGAGGCACCACAGATGAGCCTGGAGATAATCACAAAACATGAAGTAGGTCGGAAAGCAAAAGACCTATAGCCTATATTATCACTTATGGCATTATCTAATAACTGACACAGATGAACATATTTCCAAAGAGAAAGACACTCACAGGCTTAGAAAACAAAACAAACTATGCTCATCTAAAAGGAAAGGAGGGGGGAAATTGAGAAATGAGGATTAGTGTTACTATACATATACAAATACATATTATATACATGTATCAAAAAGACCGAACATATAGCAAGGGAGGTCGATGGAACACTGTAATATTTTACATGGGAAGAGGATCTGTACATTAATAGACATACATAATGTACAAATGGACCAGATGGTGTACACCTAGGACAAACAATATTCTAAACTTTACCCAGATTAAAAAAATTTTAAAAACCAAGAAGAAGTAATGAGACATAAACTTATGGGGATTTCTCCTGGCAAATTCCATTCTAATTTATAACCTAGGACAATGACTTCCAGAAGGGCTCTGCTGCCCTAGTACCCAGATTGGGGAATGGAGAAAAGCTACCTCCTTGTGGACGTTTCCCACAACAGCAGCTTTGAACCCACTGCAAAAGGTCACTAAATTTTCACCAACTTGCAGTTCTGTAAATGACACCTGCCCTCCAAAAAATTTCTGGGGTCAAAAATCGACCAAAAAATTCAAAAGAGGGCAACCTTCGAAGAAGTCAATTTCAAGAGCTGTATTATACTTACGGTTTTTTTCTTTTAAGAGAAAAGAAAAAGGCGTAGGAATATGATGAATTTAAAAATTTTAATGTCATGCATACCCATATTACAAAAACCTATCAGCTCACAGCAATCAGAATGGCCATTAGGAAAAATGCTGCCAAAAATAAACGGTGAAGGGAGTGTGGAGAAATGCGTACCCTCGGTTGTAAGGGGGGGCATGTAAAGAGCCACTAATGAAAACACAACGTAGGTGCTTTGAAAAGGGAAACATTGAGCTACCAGTCAATCAATCACAACCACTGCTTGGCCTATCACCTGAGAAAATGAGAATCAAAAATCACAGGCTGGCAAACCTGTACGCCAGCAATATTTACCATAGCCAGCACTTGGAAGCAATGAAAATGTCCATCAACCGAGGAATGCACCAAGAAGAAGTGGTCCACGTACACAATGGAATATTACTCTAATAATAAATATAAATTAAATTAAAAACAAACAAAAGCAAGGAGACATCAACATTTGTGGGTTTATCCGGGCACATTGCACTCTAATTTATAACCGAAGAACACCACTGGCCGGTAGGTCTGTTTCCCTAGTACCAGCATGGGGAACGTAGAAAGGCTGCCGCTCTCTGGCCATTACCTGCAAAAGCAGGTTTAAAGCCTGAGCTAATGGTCACTTCATATGAACAAGTACTTCAGGGCTGTAAATGAAACCTGCCCTCAAAATGTCTTGAGGGAGATAATGGCCAAACTATTTCAAATGGTGACACATCCTTTAAGAAAACACTTTGAAGAAATAAGCTCTAATCACAGCTGGAAAAATTAAAAGGACATGTCTTAAAGCTCAATTTCAACACATTATGAGACACATGCAAATTCAACCACAAAGAGGTATCAGCTCACACCACTCAGAATAACCATCAGCAAAAACTACAAAGAATAAATGCTGAAGGTGCTGGGAAGAAATACATACCCTCCACTTTAAGTGGGACGTAACCTGGAAAGAGCCACTAAGGAGAACAGAATAGAGGTGCCTTTAAAAGGTAACCATTGAGCTACCATATGATCTAGCAGACCTATGCCTAGACCTATAAACGAAGAAGAGAGAATTGGAAGGACACAGGCACGCAAATCTACATTGCATAGTATTACAATAGCCAAGATATGGAAGTAACCAAAAAGTCCACCGACAGATGGGTGGACAAAGAAGTACTGCTACCTGTACAGATGGAATAAGAGCTAGTGAAAAAATGAAACAATGCCATTTGCAGCACCATAGATGAGTCTAGAAGTAATCACGCAACTTGGAGTAAGTGAGAAAGCGAAAGACACATATCCTATCATATCACATATAGGTGTTACCTAAAAAATGATACAAACAAAGATATTTCCACAGAGAAACACTATCATAGATTCATTAAAAAAACTTATGGTTCACCAAATGGAAAGGTGTGAGGATTGGATACATTACCATATTGAGGTTAACAGAGAGATACAAACACATGTGAAATATATAATCACCAAAGACCTACGCAATACCAAGAGAAGACTACTCAACATTGTGTCATAACCTACATGGGAAAAGGATCCGAAGAATAGATATATGCATATGTGTGAAAGAACCACATCTTGCACACCTAGAACAAACAAAACATTGTAATCAAGTTTGCTGTGATAAGAAATAAAAATTAAGTTCAAAATACCAACAAGAAGTAATGAGACATAAACTTAAAGGGCTTTTTCCTCGCACATTCCATTCTAATTTACAACCTAGAACACCACTTCCAGTAAGGCTCTGTTGCCCTAGAAACCAGATTTGGTAAAGGAGAAATGCTGCCGCCTTGTGGCCGATTCCCGCAAGAGCAGCTTTTAACCCACAGCTAATGGTCACTTACCATTCACAAGGACTCAGGGCTGTAAAGGACACCTGCCCTCAAAATTGTGCTGAGGTAGGGAATGGATACAAAAAATTCAAAACAGGCCAAATTTTCAAGAAGATAGTATGAAGAGGTAAGTTTTACTCACTCTCTTTTTAAAGAAAGGAAAATGGATAAAAGCTCCACCTCAGGAAGTATTAGACTCATGCAATCTAATCTACAAAAAGTTTTCAACTCACACCAGTCGACTGACCATTGGCAAAAAGTCTACAAACAATAAATGCTGAAGAGGTTTTAGAGAACTGTGTACCCTCTAGCTGCTGGTGAGATGCAAAAGGGTTAAACGCTAATAATGAGAACAGAAAGGAGCTGCGTTGAAAAGGAAAAATTGAGGTACCATTCAATCCAGCAGACGCACCAATGGGCCTCTCACCTGAGAAGACCAGAATGAAGAAGACCCGGGCTGCAAAAGCTGCACTGCAGCCTTATTCACCATAGCCAAGACAGTGAAGCAACCAAAATGTCCATCAACAGATGAAAGGATAAAGAAGAAGTGGTCCATGTACACAATGAATACTAGCCATGGAAAACAATGAAACACTGCTCTTTGAGGCACCATAGATGATCTTGGAGATAATCACAGAACATGAGGTAAGTCGGAAAGCAAAAGTCCTATATCCTATGATATCACTTATAGGCGTTATCTAATAACTGACACAAATGAACATATTTCCACAGAGAAAGTCAATCACAGACTTATTAAAAAAAAACTATGCTTATCTAAAAGGAAAGGTGGGGGGAATGGATAAATGAAGATTAGCGTTACCATATGTATACAAATACATATTATATACATATATCAAAAAGACCGACCATATAGCAAGGAAGGTTTACGGAACACTCTGTAATAATTTACAGGGGAAGAGGATCTCTACATAAATAGGTATATAGAATATGTAGATGAACCAGAGTGTGTACACCTTGGACAAGCAACATTCTAACCATTACCCCAATTGAAAAAATTAAAACAACGAACTAGGAGTAATGAGACATAAACTTATGGGGGGTTTTCCTGGCACATTCCATTCAAATTTACAACCTAGGCAAACGACTTCCAGAACGGCTCTGCTGCCCTAGTACCCAGATTTGGGAATGGAGAAATGCTGCATCCTTGTGGCCGTTTCCCACCACAGCAGCTTTAAACCCACTGCAAAAGGTCACTAAATATTCACCAATTGCAGGTCTGTAAATGACACCTGCCCTCCAAAAAATACTGAGGTCGAAAATCGACCAAAAAATTCTAGAGTGCAACCTTCCAAAAAGAAAATTTGAAGAGGTATATTATACTCACACTTTTGTTCTTTTTTCTTTTAACAGAAAAGAAAAAGGCGTGGAAAAATGATGAATTGTAGGAATTTTTACAGACATGTAAACCCAAATTACAAACACCTATCAGCTCACACCAGTCAGAATGGCCATCAACAAATATGCTGCAAACAAGAAATGCTGACGTGATTGTGGAGAAGTGCGTACCCTCGATTCTAAGGGGGACGTGGTAAGAGCCACTAATGACAGCACAATTGAGGTGCCTTGAAAAGGTAAACGTTGAGCTACCATACCAGTCAATCAATCATAACCACTGCTGGGTCTATCACCTGAGAAAATGAAAATCAAAAATCACAGGCTGGCAATCCTGCCCTCCAGCAATATTTACCATAGGCAACACTTGGAAGCAAGGAAAATGTCCATCAACAGAGGAATGCACCAAGAAGAAGTGGTCCATGTACACAATGGAATATTAGCCATGGAAAACACTGAAGCGCTGCTCTTTGAGGCACCACAGATGAGCCTGGAGATAATCACAAAACATGAAGTAGGTCAGAAAGCAAAAGACCTATAGCCTATATTATCACTTATGGCATTATCTAATAACTGACACAGATGAACATATTTCCAAAGAGAAAGACACTCACAGGCTTAGAAAACAAAACAAACTATGCTCATCTAAAAGGAAAGGAGGGGGGAAATTGAGAAATGAGGATTAGTGTTACTATACATATACAAATACATATTATATACATGTATCAAAAAGACCGAACATATAGCAAGGGAGGTCGATGGAACACTGTAATATTTTACATGGGAAGAGGATCTGTACATTAATAGACATACATAATGTACAAATGGACCAGATGGTGTACACCTAGGACAAACAATATTCTAAACTTTACCCAGATTAAAAAAATTTTAAAAAGCAAGAAGAAGTAATGAGACATAAACTTATGGGGATTTCTCCTGGCAAATTCCATTCTAATTTATAACCTAGGACAATGACTTCCAGAAGGGCTCTGCTGCCCTAGTACCCAGATTGGGGAATGGAGAAAAGCTACCTCCTTGTGGACGTTTCCCACAACAGCAGCTTTGAACCCACTGCAAAAGGTCACTAAATTTTCACCAACTTGCAGTTCTGTAAATGACACCTGCCCTCCAAAAAATTTCTGGGGTCAAAAATCGACCAAAAAATTCAAAAGAGGGCAACCTTCGAAGAAGTCAATTTCAAGAGCTGTATTATACTTACGGTTTTTTTCTTTTAAGAGAAAAGAAAAAGGCGTAGGAATATGATGAATTTAAAAATTTTAATGTCATGCATACCCATATTACAAAAACCTATCAGCTCACAGCAATCAGAATGGCCATTAGGAAAAATGCTGCCAAAAATAAACGGTGAAGGGAGTGTGGAGAAATGCGTACCCTCGGTTGTAAGGGGGGGCATGTAAAGAGCCACTAATGAAAACACAACGTAGGTGCTTTGAAAAGGGAAACATTGAGCTACCAGTCAATCAATCACAACCACTGCTTGGCCTATCACCTGAGAAAATGAGAATCAAAAATCACAGGCTGGCAAACCTGTACGCCAGCAATATTTACCATAGCCAGCACTTGGAAGCAATGAAAATGTCCATCAACCGAGGAATGCACCAAGAAGAAGTGGTCCACGTACACAATGGAATATTACTCTAATAATAAATATAAATTAAATTAAAAACAAACAAAAGCAAGGAGACATCAACATTTGTGGGTTTATCCGGGCACATTGCACTCTAATTTATAACCGAAGAACACCACTGGCCGGTAGGTCTGTTTCCCTAGTACCAGCATGGGGAACGTAGAAAGGCTGCCGCTCTCTGGCCATTACCTGCAAAAGCAGGTTTAAAGCCTGAGCTAATGGTCACTTCATATGAACAAGTACTTCAGGGCTGTAAATGAAACCTGCCCTCAAAATGTCTTGAGGGAGATAATGGCCAAACTATTTCAAATGGTGACACATCCTTTAAGAAAACACTTTGAAGAAATAAGCTCTAATCACAGCTGGAAAAATTAAAAGGACATGTCTTAAAGCTCAATTTCAACACATTATGAGACACATGCAAATTCAACCACAAAGAGGTATCAGCTCACACCACTCAGAATAACCATCAGCAAAAACTACAAAGAATAAATGCTGAAGGTGCTGGGAAGAAATACATACCCTCCACTTTAAGTGGGACGTAACCTGGAAAGAGCCACTAAGGAGAACAGAATAGAGGTGCCTTTAAAAGGTAACCATTGAGCTACCATATGATCTAGCAGACCTATGCCTAGACCTATAAACGAAGAAGAGAGAATTGGAAGGACACAGGCACGCAAATCTACATTGCATAGTATTACAATAGCCAAGATATGGAAGTAACCAAAAAGTCCACCGACAGATGGGTGGACAAAGAAGTACTGCTACCTGTACAGATGGAATAAGAGCTAGTGAAAAAATGAAACAATGCCATTTGCAGCACCATAGATGAGTCTAGAAGTAATCACGCAACTTGGAGTAAGTGAGAAAGCGAAAGACACATATCCTATCATATCACATATAGGTGTTACCTAAAAAATGATACAAACAAAGATATTTCCACAGAGAAACACTATCATAGATTCATTAAAAAAACTTATGGTTCACCAAATGGAAAGGTGTGAGGATTGGATACATTACCATATTGAGGTTAACAGAGAGATACAAACACATGTGAAATATATAATCACCAAAGACCTACGCAATACCAAGAGAAGACTACTCAACATTGTGTCATAACCTACATGGGAAAAGGATCCGAAGAATAGATATATGCATATGTGTGAAAGAACCACATCTTGCACACCTAGAACAAACAAAACATTGTAATCAAGTTTGCTGTGATAAGAAATAAAAATTAAGTTCAAAATACCAACAAGAAGTAATGAGACATAAACTTAAAGGGCTTTTTCCTCGCACATTCCATTCTAATTTACAACCTAGAACACCACTTCCAGTAAGGCTCTGTTGCCCTAGAAACCAGATTTGGTAAAGGAGAAATGCTGCCGCCTTGTGGCCGATTCCCGCAAGAGCAGCTTTTAACCCACAGCTAATGGTCACTTACCATTCACAAGGACTCAGGGCTGTAAAGGACACCTGCCCTCAAAATTGTGCTGAGGTAGGGAATGGATACAAAAAATTCAAAACAGGCCAAATTTTCAAGAAGATAGTATGAAGAGGTAAGTTTTACTCACTCTCTTTTTAAAGAAAGGAAAATGGATAAAAGCTCCACCTCAGGAAGTATTAGACTCATGCAATCTAATCTACAAAAAGTTTTCAACTCACACCAGTCGACTGACCATTGGCAAAAAGTCTACAAACAATAAATGCTGAAGAGGTTTTAGAGAACTGTGTACCCTCTAGCTGCTGGTGAGATGCAAAAGGGTTAAACGCTAATAATGAGAACAGAAAGGAGCTGCGTTGAAAAGGAAAAATTGAGGTACCATTCAATCCAGCAGACGCACCAATGGGCCTCTCACCTGAGAAGACCAGAATGAAGAAGACCCGGGCTGCAAAAGCTGCACTGCAGCCTTATTCACCATAGCCAAGACAGTGAAGCAACCAAAATGTCCATCAACAGATGAAAGGATAAAGAAGAAGTGGTCCATGTACACAATGAATACTAGCCATGGAAAACAATGAAACACTGCTCTTTGAGGCACCATAGATGATCTTGGAGATAATCACAGAACATGAGGTAAGTCGGAAAGCAAAAGTCCTATATCCTATGATATCACTTATAGGCGTTATCTAATAACTGACACAAATGAACATATTTCCACAGAGAAAGTCAATCACAGACTTATTAAAAAAAAACTATGCTTATCTAAAAGGAAAGGTGGGGGGAATGGATAAATGAAGATTAGCGTTACCATATGTATACAAATACATATTATATACATATATCAAAAAGACCGACCATATAGCAAGGAAGGTTTACGGAACACTCTGTAATAATTTACAGGGGAAGAGGATCTCTACATAAATAGGTATATAGAATATGTAGATGAACCAGAGTGTGTACACCTTGGACAAGCAACATTCTAACCATTACCCCAATTGAAAAAATTAAAACAACGAACTAGGAGTAATGAGACATAAACTTATGGGGGGTTTTCCTGGCACATTCCATTCAAATTTACAACCTAGGCAAACGACTTCCAGAACGGCTCTGCTGCCCTAGTACCCAGATTTGGGAATGGAGAAATGCTGCATCCTTGTGGCCGTTTCCCACCACAGCAGCTTTAAACCCACTGCAAAAGGTCACTAAATATTCACCAATTGCAGGTCTGTAAATGACACCTGCCCTCCAAAAAATACTGAGGTCGAAAATCGACCAAAAAATTCTAGAGTGCAACCTTCCAAAAAGAAAATTTGAAGAGGTATATTATACTCACACTTTTGTTCTTTTTTCTTTTAACAGAAAAGAAAAAGGCGTGGAAAAATGATGAATTGTAGGAATTTTTACAGACATGTAAACCCAAATTACAAACACCTATCAGCTCACACCAGTCAGAATGGCCATCAACAAATATGCTGCAAACAAGAAATGCTGACGTGATTGTGGAGAAGTGCGTACCCTCGATTCTAAGGGGGACGTGGTAAGAGCCACTAATGACAGCACAATTGAGGTGCCTTGAAAAGGTAAACGTTGAGCTACCATACCAGTCAATCAATCATAACCACTGCTGGGTCTATCACCTGAGAAAATGAAAATCAAAAATCACAGGCTGGCAATCCTGCCCTCCAGCAATATTTACCATAGGCAACACTTGGAAGCAAGGAAAATGTCCATCAACAGAGGAATGCACCAAGAAGAAGTGGTCCATGTACACAATGGAATATTAGCCATGGAAAACACTGAAGCGCTGCTCTTTGAGGCACCACAGATGAGCCTGGAGATAATCACAAAACATGAAGTAGGTCGGAAAGCAAAAGACCTATAGCCTATATTATCACTTATGGCATTATCTAATAACTGACACAGATGAACATATTTCCAAAGAGAAAGACACTCACAGGCTTAGAAAACAAAACAAACTATGCTCATCTAAAAGGAAAGGAGGGGGGAAATTGAGAAATGAGGATTAGTGTTACTATACATATACAAATACATATTATATACATGTATCAAAAAGACCGAACATATAGCAAGGGAGGTCGATGGAACACTGTAATATTTTACATGGGAAGAGGATCTGTACATTAATAGACATACATAATGTACAAATGGACCAGATGGTGTACACCTAGGACAAACAATATTCTAAACTTTACCCAGATTAAAAAAATTTTAAAAAGCAAGAAGAAGTAATGAGACATAAACTTATGGGGATTTCTCCTGGCAAATTCCATTCTAATTTATAACCTAGGACAATGACTTCCAGAAGGGCTCTGCTGCCCTAGTACCCAGATTGGGGAATGGAGAAAAGCTACCTCCTTGTGGACGTTTCCCACAACAGCAGCTTTGAACCCACTGCAAAAGGTCACTAAATTTTCACCAACTTGCAGTTCTGTAAATGACACCTGCCCTCCAAAAAATTTCTGGGGTCAAAAATCGACCAAAAAATTCAAAAGAGGGCAACCTTCGAAGAAGTCAATTTCAAGAGCTGTATTATACTTACGGTTTTTTTCTTTTAAGAGAAAAGAAAAAGGCGTAGGAATATGATGAATTTAAAAATTTTAATGTCATGCATACCCATATTACAAAAACCTATCAGCTCACAGCAATCAGAATGGCCATTAGGAAAAATGCTGCCAAAAATAAACGGTGAAGGGAGTGTGGAGAAATGCGTACCCTCGGTTGTAAGGGGGGGCATGTAAAGAGCCACTAATGAAAACACAACGTAGGTGCTTTGAAAAGGGAAACATTGAGCTACCAGTCAATCAATCACAACCACTGCTTGGCCTATCACCTGAGAAAATGAGAATCAAAAATCACAGGCTGGCAAACCTGTACGCCAGCAATATTTACCATAGCCAGCACTTGGAAGCAATGAAAATGTCCATCAACCGAGGAATGCACCAAGAAGAAGTGGTCCACGTACACAATGGAATATTACTCTAATAATAAATATAAATTAAATTAAAAACAAACAAAAGCAAGGAGACATCAACATTTGTGGGTTTATCCGGGCACATTGCACTCTAATTTATAACCGAAGAACACCACTGGCCGGTAGGTCTGTTTCCCTAGTACCAGCATGGGGAACGTAGAAAGGCTGCCGCTCTCTGGCCATTACCTGCAAAAGCAGGTTTAAAGCCTGAGCTAATGGTCACTTCATATGAACAAGTACTTCAGGGCTGTAAATGAAACCTGCCCTCAAAATGTCTTGAGGGAGATAATGGCCAAACTATTTCAAATGGTGACACATCCTTTAAGAAAACACTTTGAAGAAATAAGCTCTAATCACAGCTGGAAAAATTAAAAGGACATGTCTTAAAGCTCAATTTCAACACATTATGAGACACATGCAAATTCAACCACAAAGAGGTATCAGCTCACACCACTCAGAATAACCATCAGCAAAAACTACAAAGAATAAATGCTGAAGGTGCTGGGAAGAAATACATACCCTCCACTTTAAGTGGGACGTAACCTGGAAAGAGCCACTAAGGAGAACAGAATAGAGGTGCCTTTAAAAGGTAACCATTGAGCTACCATATGATCTAGCAGACCTATGCCTAGACCTATAAACGAAGAAGAGAGAATTGGAAGGACACAGGCACGCAAATCTACATTGCATAGTATTACAATAGCCAAGATATGGAAGTAACCAAAAAGTCCACCGACAGATGGGTGGACAAAGAAGTACTGCTACCTGTACAGATGGAATAAGAGCTAGTGAAAAAATGAAACAATGCCATTTGCAGCACCATAGATGAGTCTAGAAGTAATCACGCAACTTGGAGTAAGTGAGAAAGCGAAAGACACATATCCTATCATATCACATATAGGTGTTACCTAAAAAATGATACAAACAAAGATATTTCCACAGAGAAACACTATCATAGATTCATTAAAAAAACTTATGGTTCACCAAATGGAAAGGTGTGAGGATTGGATACATTACCATATTGAGGTTAACAGAGAGATACAAACACATGTGAAATATATAATCACCAAAGACCTACGCAATACCAAGAGAAGACTACTCAACATTGTGTCATAACCTACATGGGAAAAGGATCCGAAGAATAGATATATGCATATGTGTGAAAGAACCACATCTTGCACACCTAGAACAAACAAAACATTGTAATCAAGTTTGCTGTGATAAGAAATAAAAATTAAGTTCAAAATACCAACAAGAAGTAATGAGACATAAACTTAAAGGGCTTTTTCCTCGCACATTCCATTCTAATTTACAACCTAGAACACCACTTCCAGTAAGGCTCTGTTGCCCTAGAAACCAGATTTGGTAAAGGAGAAATGCTGCCGCCTTGTGGCCGATTCCCGCAAGAGCAGCTTTTAACCCACAGCTAATGGTCACTTACCATTCACAAGGACTCAGGGCTGTAAAGGACACCTGCCCTCAAAATTGTGCTGAGGTAGGGAATGGATACAAAAAATTCAAAACAGGCCAAATTTTCAAGAAGATAGTATGAAGAGGTAAGTTTTACTCACTCTCTTTTTAAAGAAAGGAAAATGGATAAAAGCTCCACCTCAGGAAGTATTAGACTCATGCAATCTAATCTACAAAAAGTTTTCAACTCACACCAGTCGACTGACCATTGGCAAAAAGTCTACAAACAATAAATGCTGAAGAGGTTTTAGAGAACTGTGTACCCTCTAGCTGCTGGTGAGATGCAAAAGGGTTAAACGCTAATAATGAGAACAGAAAGGAGCTGCGTTGAAAAGGAAAAATTGAGGTACCATTCAATCCAGCAGACGCACCAATGGGCCTCTCACCTGAGAAGACCAGAATGAAGAAGACCCGGGCTGCAAAAGCTGCACTGCAGCCTTATTCACCATAGCCAAGACAGTGAAGCAACCAAAATGTCCATCAACAGATGAAAGGATAAAGAAGAAGTGGTCCATGTACACAATGAATACTAGCCATGGAAAACAATGAAACACTGCTCTTTGAGGCACCATAGATGATCTTGGAGATAATCACAGAACATGAGGTAAGTCGGAAAGCAAAAGTCCTATATCCTATGATATCACTTATAGGCGTTATCTAATAACTGACACAAATGAACATATTTCCACAGAGAAAGTCAATCACAGACTTATTAAAAAAAAACTATGCTTATCTAAAAGGAAAGGTGGGGGGAATGGATAAATGAAGATTAGCGTTACCATATGTATACAAATACATATTATATACATATATCAAAAAGACCGACCATATAGCAAGGAAGGTTTACGGAACACTCTGTAATAATTTACAGGGGAAGAGGATCTCTACATAAATAGGTATATAGAATATGTAGATGAACCAGAGTGTGTACACCTTGGACAAGCAACATTCTAACCATTACCCCAATTGAAAAAATTAAAACAACGAACTAGGAGTAATGAGACATAAACTTATGGGGGGTTTTCCTGGCACATTCCATTCAAATTTACAACCTAGGCAAACGACTTCCAGAACGGCTCTGCTGCCCTAGTACCCAGATTTGGGAATGGAGAAATGCTGCATCCTTGTGGCCGTTTCCCACCACAGCAGCTTTAAACCCACTGCAAAAGGTCACTAAATATTCACCAATTGCAGGTCTGTAAATGACACCTGCCCTCCAAAAAATACTGAGGTCGAAAATCGACCAAAAAATTCTAGAGTGCAACCTTCCAAAAAGAAAATTTGAAGAGGTATATTATACTCACACTTTTGTTCTTTTTTCTTTTAACAGAAAAGAAAAAGGCGTGGAAAAATGATGAATTGTAGGAATTTTTACAGACATGTAAACCCAAATTACAAACACCTATCAGCTCACACCAGTCAGAATGGCCATCAACAAATATGCTGCAAACAAGAAATGCTGACGTGATTGTGGAGAAGTGCGTACCCTCGATTCTAAGGGGGACGTGGTAAGAGCCACTAATGAGAGCACAATTGAGGTGCCTTGAAAAGGTAAACGTTGAGCTACCATACCAGTCAATCAATCATAACCACTGCTGGGTCTATCACCTGAGAAAATGAAAATCAAAAATCACAGGCTGGCAATCCTGCCCTCCAGCAATATTTACCATAGGCAACACTTGGAAGCAAGGAAAATGTCCATCAACAGAGGAATGCACCAAGAAGAAGTGGTCCATGTACACAATGGAATATTAGCCATGGAAAACACTGAAGCGCTGCTCTTTGAGGCACCACAGATGAGCCTGGAGATAATCACAAAACATGAAGTAGGTCGGAAAGCAAAAGACCTATAGCCTATATTATCACTTATGGCATTATCTAATAACTGACACAGATGAACATATTTCCAAAGAGAAAGACACTCACAGGCTTAGAAAACAAAACAAACTATGCTCATCTAAAAGGAAAGGAGGGGGGAAATTGAGAAATGAGGATTAGTGTTACTATACATATACAAATACATATTATATACATGTATCAAAAAGACCGAACATATAGCAAGGGAGGTCGATGGAACACTGTAATATTTTACATGGGAAGAGGATCTGTACATTAATAGACATACATAATGTACAAAAGGACCAGATGGTGTACACCTAGGACAAACAATATTCTAAACTTTACCCAGATTAAAAAAAATTTAAAAACCAAGAAGAAGTAATGAGACATAAACTTATGGGGATTTCTCCTGGCAAATTCCATTCTAATTTATAACCTAGGACAATGACTTCCAGAAGGGCTCTGCTGCCCTAGTACCCAGATTGGGGAATGGAGAAAAGCTACCTCCTTGTGGACGTTTCCCACAACAGCAGCTTTGAACCCACTGCAAAAGGTCACTAAATTTTCACCAACTTGCAGTTCTGTAAATGACACCTGCCCTCCAAAAAATTTCTGGGGTCAAAAATCGACCAAAAAATTCAAAAGAGGGCAACCTTCGAAGAAGTCAATTTCAAGAGCTGTATTATACTTACGGTTTTTTTCTTTTAAGAGAAAAGAAAAAGGCGTAGGAATATGATGAATTTAAAAATTTTAATGTCATGCATACCCATATTACAAAAACCTATCAGCTCACAGCAATCAGAATGGCCATTAGGAAAAATGCTGCCAAAAATAAACGGTGAAGGAAGTGTGGAGAAATGCGTACCCTCGGTTGTAAGGGGGGGCATGTAAAGAGCCACTAATGAAAACACAACGTAGGTGCTTTGAAAAGGGAAACATTGAGCTACCAGTCAATCAATCACAACCACTGCTTGGCCTATCACCTGAGAAAATGAGAATCAAAAATCACAGGCTGGCAAACCTGTACGCCAGCAATATTTACCATAGCCAGCACTTGGAAGCAATGAAAATGTCCATCAACCGAGGAATGCACCAAGAAGAAGTGGTCCACGTACACAATGGATTATTACTCTAATAATAAATATAAATTAAATTAAAAACAAACAAAAGCAAGGAGACATCAACATTTGTGGGTTTATCCAGGCACACTGCACTCTAATTTATAACCGAAGAACACCACTGGCCGGTAGGTCTGTTTCCCTAGTACCAGCATGGGGAACGTAGAAAGGCTGCCGCTCTCTGGCCATTACCTGCAAAAGCAGGTTTAAAGCCTGAGCTAATGGTCACTTCATATGAACAAGTACTTCAGGGCTGTAAATGAAACCTGCCCTCAAAATGTCTTGAGGGAGATAATGGCCAAACTATTTCAAATGGTGACACATACTTTAAGAAAACACTTTGAAGAAATAAGCTCTAATCACAGCTGGAAAAATTAAAAGGACATGTCTTAAAGCTCAATTTCAACACATTATGAGACACATGCAAATTCAACCACAAAGAGGTATCAGCTCACACCACTCAGAATAACCATCAGCAAAAACTACAAAGAATAAATGCTGAAGGTGCTGGGAAGAAATACATACCCTCCACTTTAAGTGGGACGTAACCTGGAAAGAGCCACTAAGGAGAACAGAATAGAGGTGCCTTTAAAAGGTAACCATTGAGCTACCATATGATCTAGCAGACCTATGCCTAGACCTATAAACGAAGAAGAGAGAATTGGAAGGACACAGGCACGCAAATCTACATTGCATAGTATTACAATAGCCAAGATATGGAAGTAACCAAAAAGTCCACCGACAGATGGGTGGACAAAGAAGTACTGCTACCTGTACAGATGGAATAAGAGCTAGTGAAAAAATGAAACAATGCCATTTGCAGCACCATAGATGAGTCTAGAAGTAATCACGCAACTTGGAGTAAGTGAGAAAGCGAAAGACACATATCCTATCATATCACATATAGGTGTTACCTAAAAAATGATACAAACAAAGATATTTCCACAGAGAAACACTATCATAGATTCATTAAAAAAACTTATGGTTCACCAAATGGAAAGGTGTGAGGATTGGATACATTACCATATTGAGGTTAACAGAGAGATACAAACACATGTGAAATATATAATCACCAAAGACCTACGCAATACCAAGAGAAGACTACTCAACATTGTGTCATAACCTACATGGGAAAAGGATCCGAAGAATAGATATATGCATATGTGTGAAAGAACCACATCTTGCACACCTAGAACAAACAAAACATTGTAATCAAGTTTGCTGTGATAAGAAATAAAAATTAAGTTCAAAATACCAACAAGAAGTAATGAGACATAAACTTAAAGGGCTTTTTCCTCGCACATTCCATTCTAATTTACAACCTAGAACACCACTTCCAGTAAGGCTCTGTTGCCCTAGAAACCAGATTTGGTAAAGGAGAAATGCTGCCGCCTTGTGGCCGATTCCCGCAAGAGCAGCTTTTAACCCACAGCTAATGGTCACTTACCATTCACAAGGACTCAGGGCTGTAAAGGACACCTGCCCTCAAAATTGTGCTGAGGTAGGGAATGGATACAAAAAATTCAAAACAGGCCAAATTTTCAAGAAGATAGTATGAAGAGGTAAGTTTTACTCACTCTCTTTTTAAAGAAAGGAAAATGGATAAAAGCTCCACCTCAGGAAGTATTAGACTCATGCAATCTAATCTACAAAAAGTTTTCAACTCACACCAGTCGACTGACCATTGGCAAAAAGTCTACAAACAATAAATGCTGAAGAGGTTTTAGAGAACTGTGTACCCTCTAGCTGCTGGTGAGATGCAAAAGGGTTAAACGCTAATAATGAGAACAGAAAGGAGCTGCGTTGAAAAGGAAAAATTGAGGTACCATTCAATCCAGCAGACGCACCAATGGGCCTCTCACCTGAGAAGACCAGAATGAAGAAGACCCGGGCTGCAAAAGCTGCACTGCAGCCTTATTCACCATAGCCAAGACAGTGAAGCAACCAAAATGTCCATCAACAGATGAAAGGATAAAGAAGAAGTGGTCCATGTACACAATGAATACTAGCCATGGAAAACAATGAAACACTGCTCTTTGAGGCACCATAGATGATCTTGGAGATAATCACAGAACATGAGGTAAGTCGGAAAGCAAAAGTCCTATATCCTATGATATCACTTATAGGCGTTATCTAATAACTGACACAAATGAACATATTTCCACAGAGAAAGTCAATCACAGACTTATTAAAAAAAAACTATGCTTATCTAAAAGGAAAGGTGGGGGGAATGGATAAATGAAGATTAGCGTTACCATATGTATACAAATACATATTATATACATATATCAAAAAGACCGACCATATAGCAAGGAAGGTTTACGGAACACTCTGTAATAATTTACAGGGGAAGAGGATCTCTACATAAATAGGTATATAGAATATGTAGATGAACCAGAGTGTGTACACCTTGGACAAGCAACATTCTAACCATTACCCCAATTGAAAAAATTAAAACAACGAACTAGGAGTAATGAGACATAAACTTATGGGGGGTTTTCCTGGCACATTCCATTCAAATTTACAACCTAGGCAAACGACTTCCAGAACGGCTCTGCTGCCCTAGTACCCAGATTTGGGAATGGAGAAATGCTGCATCCTTGTGGCCGTTTCCCACCACAGCAGCTTTAAACCCACTGCAAAAGGTCACTAAATATTCACCAATTGCAGGTCTGTAAATGACACCTGCCCTCCAAAAAATACTGAGGTCGAAAATCGACCAAAAAATTCTAGAGTGCAACCTTCCAAAAAGAAAATTTGAAGAGGTATATTATACTCACACTTTTGTTCTTTTTTCTTTTAACAGAAAAGAAAAAGGCGTGGAAAAATGATGAATTGTAGGAATTTTTACAGACATGTAAACCCAAATTACAAACACCTATCAGCTCACACCAGTCAGAATGGCCATCAACAAATATGCTGCAAACAAGAAATGCTGACGTGATTGTGGAGAAGTGCGTACCCTCGATTCTAAGGGGGACGTGGTAAGAGCCACTAATGACAGCACAATTGAGGTGCCTTGAAAAGGTAAACGTTGAGCTACCATACCAGTCAATCAATCATAACCACTGCTGGGTCTATCACCTGAGAAAATGAAAATCAAAAATCACAGGCTGGCAATCCTGCCCTCCAGCAATATTTACCATAGGCAACACTTGGAAGCAAGGAAAATGTCCATCAACAGAGGAATGCACCAAGAAGAAGTGGTCCATGTACACAATGGAATATTAGCCATGGAAAACACTGAAGCGCTGCTCTTTGAGGCACCACAGATGAGCCTGGAGATAATCACAAAACATGAAGTAGGTCAGAAAGCAAAAGACCTATAGCCTATATTATCACTTATGGCATTATCTAATAACTGACACAGATGAACATATTTCCAAAGAGAAAGACACTCACAGGCTTAGAAAACAAAACAAACTATGCTCATCTAAAAGGAAAGGAGGGGGGAAATTGAGAAATGAGGATTAGTGTTACTATACATATACAAATACATATTATATACATGTATCAAAAAGACCGAACATATAGCAAGGGAGGTCGATGGAACACTGTAATATTTTACATGGGAAGAGGATCTGTACATTAATAGACATACATAATGTACAAAAGGACCAGATGGTGTACACCTAGGACAAACAATATTCTAAACTTTACCCAGATTAAAAAAAATTTAAAAACCAAGAAGAAGTAATGAGACATAAACTTATGGGGATTTCTCCTGGCAAATTCCATTCTAATTTATAACCTAGGACAATGACTTCCAGAAGGGCTCTGCTGCCCTAGTACCCAGATTGGGGAATGGAGAAAAGCTACCTCCTTGTGGACGTTTCCCACAACAGCAGCTTTGAACCCACTGCAAAAGGTCACTAAATTTTCACCAACTTGCAGTTCTGTAAATGACACCTGCCCTCCAAAAAATTTCTGGGGTCAAAAATCGACCAAAAAATTCAAAAGAGGGCAACCTTCGAAGAAGTCAATTTCAAGAGCTGTATTATACTTACGGTTTTTTTCTTTTAAGAGAAAAGAAAAAGGCGTAGGAATATGATGAATTTAAAAATTTTAATGTCATGCATACCCATATTACAAAAACCTATCAGCTCACAGCAATCAGAATGGCCATTAGGAAAAATGCTGCCAAAAATAAACGGTGAAGGAAGTGTGGAGAAATGCGTACCCTCGGTTGTAAGGGGGGGCATGTAAAGAGCCACTAATGAAAACACAACGTAGGTGCTTTGAAAAGGGAAACATTGAGCTACCAGTCAATCAATCACAACCACTGCTTGGCCTATCACCTGAGAAAATGAGAATCAAAAATCACAGGCTGGCAAACCTGTACGCCAGCAATATTTACCATAGCCAGCACTTGGAAGCAATGAAAATGTCCATCAACCGAGGAATGCACCAAGAAGAAGTGGTCCACGTACACAATGGATTATTACTCTAATAATAAATATAAATTAAATTAAAAACAAACAAAAGCAAGGAGACATCAACATTTGTGGGTTTATCCAGGCACACTGCACTCTAATTTATAACCGAAGAACACCACTGGCCGGTAGGTCTGTTTCCCTAGTACCAGCATGGGGAACGTAGAAAGGCTGCCGCTCTCTGGCCATTACCTGCAAAAGCAGGTTTAAAGCCTGAGCTAATGGTCACTTCATATGAACAAGTACTTCAGGGCTGTAAATGAAACCTGCCCTCAAAATGTCTTGAGGGAGATAATGGCCAAACTATTTCAAATGGTGACACATACTTTAAGAAAACACTTTGAAGAAATAAGCTCTAATCACAGCTGGAAAAATTAAAAGGACATGTCTTAAAGCTCAATTTCAACACATTATGAGACACATGCAAATTCAACCACAAAGAGGTATCAGCTCACACCACTCAGAATAACCATCAGCAAAAACTACAAAGAATAAATGCTGAAGGTGCTGGGAAGAAATACATACCCTCCACTTTAAGTGGGACGTAACCTGGAAAGAGCCACTAAGGAGAACAGAATAGAGGTGCCTTTAAAAGGTAACCATTGAGCTACCATATGATCTAGCAGACCTATGCCTAGACCTATAAACGAAGAAGAGAGAATTGGAAGGACACAGGCACGCAAATCTACATTGCATAGTATTACAATAGCCAAGATATGGAAGTAACCAAAAAGTCCACCGACAGATGGGTGGACAAAGAAGTACTGCTACCTGTACAGATGGAATAAGAGCTAGTGAAAAAATGAAACAATGCCATTTGCAGCACCATAGATGAGTCTAGAAGTAATCACGCAACTTGGAGTAAGTGAGAAAGCGAAAGACACATATCCTATCATATCACATATAGGTGTTACCTAAAAAATGATACAAACAAAGATATTTCCACAGAGAAACACTATCATAGATTCATTAAAAAAACTTATGGTTCACCAAATGGAAAGGTGTGAGGATTGGATACATTACCATATTGAGGTTAACAGAGAGATACAAACACATGTGAAATATATAATCACCAAAGACCTACGCAATACCAAGAGAAGACTACTCAACATTGTGTCATAACCTACATGGGAAAAGGATCCGAAGAATAGATATATGCATATGTGTGAAAGAACCACATCTTGCACACCTAGAACAAACAAAGCATTGTAATCAAGTTTGCTGTGATAAAAAATAAAAATTAAGTTCAAAATACCAACAAGAAGTAATGAGACATAAACTTAAAGGGCCTTTTCCTCGCACATTCCATTCTAATTTACAACCTAGAACACCACTTCCAGTAAGGCTCTGTTGCCCTAGAAACCAGATTTGGTAAAGGAGAAATGCTGCCGCCTTGTGGCCGATTCCCGCAAGAGCAGCTTTTAACCCACAGCTAATGGTCACTTACCATTCACAAGGACTCAGGGCTGTAAAGGACACCTGCCCTCAAAATTGTGCTGAGGTAGGGAATGGATACAAAAAATTCAAAACAGGCCAAATTTTCAAGAAGATAGTATGAAGAGGTAAGTTTTACTCACTCTCTTTTTAAAGAAAGGAAAATGGATAAAAGCTCCACCTCAGGAAGTATTAGACTCATGCAATCTAATCTACAAAAAGTTTTCAACTCACACCAGTCGACTGACCATTGGCAAAAAGTCTACAAACAATAAATGCTGAAGAGGTTTTAGAGAACTGTGTACCCTCTAGCTGCTGGTGAGATGCAAAAGGGTTAAACGCTAATAATGAGAACAGAAAGGAGCTGCGTTGAAAAGGAAAAATTGAGGTACCATTCAATCCAGCAGACGCACCAATGGGCCTCTCACCTGAGAAGACCAGAATGAAGAAGACCCGGGCTGCAAAAGCTGCACTGCAGCCTTATTCACCATAGACAAGACAGTGAAGCAACCAAAATGTCCATCAACAGATGAAAGGATAAAGAAGAAGTGGTCCATGTACACAATGAATACTAGCCATGGAAAACAATGAAACACTGCTCTTTGAGGCACCATAGATGATCTTGGAGATAATCACAGAACATGAGGTAAGTCGGAAAGCAAAAGTCCTATATCCTATGATATCACTTATAGGCGTTATCTAATAACTGACACAAATGAACATATTTCCACAGAGAAAGTCAATCACAGACTTATTAAAAAAAAACTATGCTTATCTAAAAGGAAAGGTGGGGGGAATGGATAAATGAAGATTAGCGTTACCATATGTATACAAATACATATTATATACATATATCAAAAAGACCGACCATATAGCAAGGAAGGTTTACGGAACACTCTGTAATAATTTACAGGGGAAGAGGATCTCTACATAAATAGGTATATAGAATATGTAGATGAACCAGAGTGTGTACACCTTGGACAAGCAACATTCTAACCATTACCCCAATTGAAAAAATTAAAACAACGAACTAGGAGTAATGAGACATAAACTTATGGGGGGTTTTCCTGGCACATTCCATTCAAATTTACAACCTAGGCAAACGACTTCCAGAACGGCTCTGCTGCCCTAGTACCCAGATTTGGGAATGGAGAAATGCTGCATCCTTGTGGCCGTTTCCCACCACAGCAGCTTTAAACCCACTGCAAAAGGTCACTAAATATTCACCAATTGCAGGTCTGTAAATGACACCTGCCCTCCAAAAAATACTGAGGTCGAAAATCGACCAAAAAATTCTAGAGTGCAACCTTCCAAAAAGAAAATTTGAAGAGGTATATTATACTCACACTTTTGTTCTTTTTTCTTTTAACAGAAAAGAAAAAGGCGTGGAAAAATGATGAATTGTAGGAATTTTTACAGACATGTAAACCCAAATTACAAACACCTATCAGCTCACACCAGTCAGAATGGCCATCAACAAATATGCTGCAAACAAGAAATGCTGACGTGATTGTGGAGAAGTGCGTACCCTCGATTCTAAGGGGGACGTGGTAAGAGCCACTAATGACAGCACAATTGAGGTGCCTTGAAAAGGTAAACGTTGAGCTACCATACCAGTCAATCAATCATAACCACTGCTGGGTCTATCACCTGAGAAAATGAAAATCACAAATCACAGGCTGGCAATCCTGCCCTCCAGCAATATTTACCATAGGCAACACTTGGAAGCAAGGAAAATGTCCATCAACAGAGGAATGCACCAAGAAGAAGTGGTCCATGTACACAATGGAATATTAGCCATGGAAAACACTGAAGCGCTGCTCTTTGAGGCACCACAGATGAGCCTGGAGATAATCACAAAACATGAAGTAGGTCGGAAAGCAAAAGACCTATAGCCTATATTATCACTTATGGCATTATCTAATAACTGACACAGATGAACATATTTCCAAAGAGAAAGACACTCACAGGCTTAGAAAACAAAACAAACTATGCTCATCTAAAAGGAAAGGAGGGGGGAAATTGAGAAATGAGGATTAGTGTTACTATACATATACAAATACATATTATATACATGTATCAAAAAGACCGAACATATAGCAAGGGAGGTCGATGGAACACTGTAATATTTTACATGGGAAGAGGATCTGTACATTAATAGACATACATAATGTACAAAAGGACCAGATGGTGTACACCTAGGACAAACAATATTCTAAACTTTACCCAGATTAAAAAAAATTTAAAAACCAAGAAGAAGTAATGAGACATAAACTTATGGGGATTTCTCCTGGCAAATTCCATTCTAATTTATAACCTAGGACAATGACTTCCAGAAGGGCTCTGCTGCCCTAGTACCCAGATTGGGGAATGGAGAAAAGCTACCTCCTTGTGGACGTTTCCCACAACAGCAGCTTTGAACCCACTGCAAAAGGTCACTAAATTTTCACCAACTTGCAGTTCTGTAAATGACACCTGCCCTCCAAAAAATTTCTGGGGTCAAAAATCGACCAAAAAATTCAAAAGAGGGCAACCTTCGAAGAAGTCAATTTCAAGAGCTGTATTATACTTACGGTTTTTTTCTTTTAAGAGAAAAGAAAAAGGCGTAGGAATATGATGAATTTAAAAATTTTAATGTCATGCATACCCATATTACAAAAACCTATCAGCTCACAGCAATCAGAATGGCCATTAGGAAAAATGCTGCCAAAAATAAACGGTGAAGGAAGTGTGGAGAAATGCGTACCCTCGGTTGTAAGGGGGGGCATGTAAAGAGCCACTAATGAAAACACAACGTAGGTGCTTTGAAAAGGGAAACATTGAGCTACCAGTCAATCAATCACAACCACTGCTTGGCCTATCACCTGAGAAAATGAGAATCAAAAATCACAGGCTGGCAAACCTGTACGCCAGCAATATTTACCATAGCCAGCACTTGGAAGCAATGAAAATGTCCATCAACCGAGGAATGCACCAAGAAGAAGTGGTCCACGTACACAATGGAATATTACTCTAATAATAAATATAAATTAAATTAAAAACAAACAAAAGCAAGGAGACATCAACATTTGTGGGTTTATCCAGGCACACTGCACTCTAATTTATAACCGAAGAACACCACTGGCCGGTAGGTCTGTTTCCCTAGTACCAGCATGGGGAACGTAGAAAGGCTGCCGCTCTCTGGCCATTACCTGCAAAAGCAGGTTTAAAGCCTGAGCTAATGGTCACTTCATATGAACAAGTACTTCAGGGCTGTAAATGAAACCTGCCCTCAAAATGTCTTGAGGGAGATAATGGCCAAACTATTTCAAATGGTGACACATACTTTAAGAAAACACTTTGAAGAAATAAGCTCTAATCACAGCTGGAAAAATTAAAAGGACATGTCTTAAAGCTCAATTTCAACACATTATGAGACACATGCAAATTCAACCACAAAGAGGTATCAGCTCACACCACTCAGAATAACCATCAGCAAAAACTACAAAGAATAAATGCTGAAGGTGCTGGGAAGAAATACATACCCTCCACTTTAAGTGGGACGTAACCTGGAAAGAGCCACTAAGGAGAACAGAATAGAGGTGCCTTTAAAAGGTAACCATTGAGCTACCATATGATCTAGCAGACCTATGCCTAGACCTATAAACGAAGAAGAGAGAATTGGAAGGACACAGGCACGCAAATCTACATTGCATAGTATTACAATAGCCAAGATATGGAAGTAACCAAAAAGTCCACCGACAGATGGGTGGACAAAGAAGTACTGCTACCTGTACAGATGGAATAAGAGCTAGTGAAAAAATGAAACAATGCCATTTGCAGCACCATAGATGAGTCTAGAAGTAATCACGCAACTTGGAGTAAGTGAGAAAGCGAAAGACACATATCCTATCATATCACATATAGGTGTTACCTAAAAAATGATACAAACAAAGATATTTCCACAGAGAAACACTATCATAGATTCATTAAAAAAACTTATGGTTCACCAAATGGAAAGGTGTGAGGATTGGATACATTACCATATTGAGGTTAACAGAGAGATACAAACACATGTGAAATATATAATCACCAAAGACCTACGCAATACCAAGAGAAGACTACTCAACATTGTGTCATAACCTACATGGGAAAAGGATCCGAAGAATAGATATATGCATATGTGTGAAAGAACCACATCTTGCACACCTAGAACAAACAAAGCATTGTAATCAAGTTTGCTGTGATAAAAAATAAAAATTAAGTTCAAAATACCAACAAGAAGTAATGAGACATAAACTTAAAGGGCCTTTTCCTCGCACATTCCATTCTAATTTACAACCTAGAACACCACTTCCAGTAAGGCTCTGTTGCCCTAGAAACCAGATTTGGTAAAGGAGAAATGCTGCCGCCTTGTGGCCGATTCCCGCAAGAGCAGCTTTTAACCCACAGCTAATGGTCACTTACCATTCACAAGGACTCAGGGCTGTAAAGGACACCTGCCCTCAAAATTGTGCTGAGGTAGGGAATGGATACAAAAAATTCAAAACAGGCCAAATTTTCAAGAAGATAGTATGAAGAGGTAAGTTTTACTCACTCTCTTTTTAAAGAAAGGAAAATGGATAAAAGCTCCACCTCAGGAAGTATTAGACTCATGCAATCTAATCTACAAAAAGTTTTCAACTCACACCAGTCGACTGACCATTGGCAAAAAGTCTACAAACAATAAATGCTGAAGAGGTTTTAGAGAACTGTGTACCCTCTAGCTGCTGGTGAGATGCAAAAGGGTTAAACGCTAATAATGAGAACAGAAAGGAGCTGCGTTGAAAAGGAAAAATTGAGGTACCATTCAATCCAGCAGACGCACCAATGGGCCTCTCACCTGAGAAGACCAGAATGAAGAAGACCCGGGCTGCAAAAGCTGCACTGCAGCCTTATTCACCATAGACAAGACAGTGAAGCAACCAAAATGTCCATCAACAGATGAAAGGATAAAGAAGAAGTGGTCCATGTACACAATGAATACTAGCCATGGAAAACAATGAAACACTGCTCTTTGAGGCACCATAGATGATCTTGGAGATAATCACAGAACATGAGGTAAGTCGGAAAGCAAAAGTCCTATATCCTATGATATCACTTATAGGCGTTATCTAATAACTGACACAAATGAACATATTTCCACAGAGAAAGTCAATCACAGACTTATTAAAAAAAAACTATGCTTATCTAAAAGGAAAGGTGGGGGGAATGGATAAATGAAGATTAGCGTTACCATATGTATACAAATACATATTATATACATATATCAAAAAGACCGACCATATAGCAAGGAAGGTTTACGGAACACTCTGTAATAATTTACAGGGGAAGAGGATCTCTACATAAATAGGTATATAGAATATGTAGATGAACCAGAGTGTGTACACCTTGGACAAGCAACATTCTAACCATTACCCCAATTGAAAAAATTAAAACAACGAACTAGGAGTAATGAGACATAAACTTATGGGGGGTTTTCCTGGCACATTCCATTCAAATTTACAACCTAGGCAAACGACTTCCAGAACGGCTCTGCTGCCCTAGTACCCAGATTTGGGAATGGAGAAATGCTGCATCCTTGTGGCCGTTTCCCACCACAGCAGCTTTAAACCCACTGCAAAAGGTCACTAAATATTCACCAATTGCAGGTCTGTAAATGACACCTGCCCTCCAAAAAATACTGAGGTCGAAAATCGACCAAAAAATTCTAGAGTGCAACCTTCCAAAAAGAAAATTTGAAGAGGTATATTATACTCACACTTTTGTTCTTTTTTCTTTTAACAGAAAAGAAAAAGGCGTGGAAAAATGATGAATTGTAGGAATTTTTACAGACATGTAAACCCAAATTACAAACACCTATCAGCTCACACCAGTCAGAATGGCCATCAACAAATATGCTGCAAACAAGAAATGCTGACGTGATTGTGGAGAAGTGCGTACCCTCGATTCTAAGGGGGACGTGGTAAGAGCCACTAATGAGAGCACAATTGAGGTGCCTTGAAAAGGTAAACGTTGAGCTACCATACCAGTCAATCAATCATAACCACTGCTGGGTCTATCACCTGAGAAAATGAAAATCACAAATCACAGGCTGGCAATCCTGCCCTCCAGCAATATTTACCATAGGCAACACTTGGAAGCAAGGAAAATGTCCATCAACAGAGGAATGCACCAAGAAGAAGTGGTCCATGTACACAATGGAATATTAGCCATGGAAAACACTGAAGCGCTGCTCTTTGAGGCACCACAGATGAGCCTGGAGATAATCACAAAACATGAAGTAGGTCGGAAAGCAAAAGACCTATAGCCTATATTATCACTTATGGCATTATCTAATAACTGACACAGATGAACATATTTCCAAAGAGAAAGACACTCACAGGCTTAGAAAACAAAACAAACTATGCTCATCTAAAAGGAAAGGAGGGGGGAAATTGAGAAATGAGGATTAGTGTTACTATACATATACAAATACATATTATATACATGTATCAAAAAGACCGAACATATAGCAAGGGAGGTCGATGGAACACTGTAATATTTTACATGGGAAGAGGATCTGTACATTAATAGACATACATAATGTACAAAAGGACCAGATGGTGTACACCTAGGACAAACAATATTCTAAACTTTACCCAGATTAAAAAAATTTTAAAAACCAAGATGAAGTAATGAGACATAAACTTATGGGGATTTCTCCTGGCAAATTCCATTCTAATTTATAACCTAGGACAATGACTTCCAGAAGGGCTCTGCTGCCCTAGTACCCAGATTGGGGAATGGAGAAAAGCTACCTCCTTGTGGACGTTTCCCACAACAGCAGCTTTGAACCCACTGCAAAAGGTCACTAAATTTTCACCAACTTGCAGTTCTGTAAATGACACCTGCCCTCCAAAAAATTTCTGGGGTCAAAAATCGACCAAAAAATTCAAAAGAGGGCAACCTTCGAAGAAGTCAATTTCAAGAGCTGTATTATACTTACGGTTTTTTTCTTTTAAGAGAAAAGAAAAAGGCGTAGGAATATGATGAATTTAAAAATTTTAATGTCATGCATACCCATATTACAAAAACCTATCAGCTCACAGCAATCAGAATGGCCATTAGGAAAAATGCTGCCAAAAATAAACGGTGAAGGGAGTGTGGAGAAATGCGTACCCTCGGTTGTAAGGGGGGGCATGTAAAGAGCCACTAATGAAAACACAACGTAGGTGCTTTGAAAAGGGAAACATTGAGCTACCAGTCAATCAATCACAACCACTGCTTGGCCTATCACCTGAGAAAATGAGAATGAAAAATCACAGGCTGGTAAACCTGTACGCCAGCAATATTTACCATAGCCAGCACTTGGAAGCAATGAAAATGTCCATCAACCGAGGAATGCACCAAGAAGAAGTGGTCCACGTACACAATGGAATATTACTCTAATAATAAATATAAATTAAATTAAAAACAAACAAAAGCAAGGAGACATCAACATTTGTGGGTTTATCCGGGCACATTGCACTCTAATTTATAACCGAAGAACACCACTGGCCGGTAGGTCTGTTTCCCTAGTACCAGCATGGGGAACGTAGAAAGGCTGCCGCTCTCTGGCCATTACCTGCAAAAGCAGGTTTAAAGCCTGAGCTAATGGTCACTTCATATGAACAAGTACTTCAGGGCTGTAAATGAAACCTGCCCTCAAAATGTCTTGAGGGAGATAATGGCCAAACTATTTCAAATGGTGACACATCCTTTAAGAAAACACTTTGAAGAAATAAGCTCTAATCACAGCTGGAAAAATTAAAAGGACATGTCTTAAAGCTCAATTTCAACACATTATGAGACACATGCAAATTCAACCACAAAGAGGTATCAGCTCACACCACTCAGAATAACCATCAGCAAAAACTACAAAGAATAAATGCTGAAGGTGCTGGGAAGAAATACATACCCTCCACTTTAAGTGGGACGTAACCTGGAAAGAGCCACTAAGGAGAACAGAATAGAGGTGCCTTTAAAAGGTAACCATTGAGCTACCATATGATCTAGCAGACCTATGCCTAGACCTATAAACGAAGAAGAGAGAATTGGAAGGACACAGGCACGCAAATCTACATTGCATAGTATTACAATAGCCAAGATATGGAAGTAACCAAAAAGTCCACCGACAGATGGGTGGACAAAGAAGTACTGCTACCTGTACAGATGGAATAAGAGCTAGTGAAAAAATGAAACAATGCCATTTGCAGCACCATAGATGAGTCTAGAAGTAATCACGCAACTTGGAGTAAGTGAGAAAGCGAAAGACACATATCCTATCATATCACATATAGGTGTTACCTAAAAAATGATACAAACAAAGATATTTCCACAGAGAAACACTATCATAGATTCATTAAAAAAACTTATGGTTCACCAAATGGAAAGGTGTGAGGATTGGATACATTACCATATTGAGGTTAACAGAGAGATACAAACACATGTGAAATATATAATCACCAAAGACCTACGCAATACCAAGAGAAGACTACTCAACATTGTGTCATAACCTACATGGGAAAAGGATCCGAAGAATAGATATATGCATATGTGTGAAAGAACCACATCTTGCACACCTAGAACAAACAAAACATTGTAATCAAGTTTGCTGTGATAAGAAATAAAAATTAAGTTCAAAATACCAACAAGAAGTAATGAGACATAAACTTAAAGGGCTTTTTCCTCGCACATTCCATTCTAATTTACAACCTAGAACACCACTTCCAGTAAGGCTCTGTTGCCCTAGAAACCAGATTTGGTAAAGGAGAAATGCTGCCGCCTTGTGGCCGATTCCCGCAAGAGCAGCTTTTAACCCACAGCTAATGGTCACTTACCATTCACAAGGACTCAGGGCTGTAAAGGACACCTGCCCTCAAAATTGTGCTGAGGTAGGGAATGGATACAAAAAATTCAAAACAGGCCAAATTTTCAAGAAGATAGTATGAAGAGGTAAGTTTTACTCACTCTCTTTTTAAAGAAAGGAAAATGGATAAAAGCTCCACCTCAGGAAGTATTAGACTCATGCAATCTAATCTACAAAAAGTTTTCAACTCACACCAGTCGACTGACCATTGGCAAAAAGTCTACAAACAATAAATGCTGAAGAGGTTTTAGAGAACTGTGTACCCTCTAGCTGCTGGTGAGATGCAAAAGGGTTAAACGCTAATAATGAGAACAGAAAGGAGCTGCGTTGAAAAGGAAAAATTGAGGTACCATTCAATCCAGCAGGCGCACCAATGGGCCTCTCACCTGAGAAGACCAGAATGAAGAAGACCCGGGCTGCAAAAGCTGCACTGCAGCCTTATTCACCATAGACAAGACAGTGAAGCAACCAAAATGTCCATCAACAGATGAAAGGATAAAGAAGAAGTGGTCCATGTACACAATGAATACTAGCCATGGAAAACAATGAAACACTGCTCTTTGAGGCACCATAGATGATCTTGGAGATAATCACAGAACATGAGGTAAGTCGGAAAGCAAAAGTCCTATATCCTATGATATCACTTATAGGCGTTATCTAATAACTGACACAAATGAACATATTTCCACAGAGAAAGTCAATCACAGACTTATTAAAAAAAACTATGCTTATCTAAAAGGAAAGGTGGGGGGAATGGATAAATGAAGATTAGCGTTACCATATGTATACAAATACATATTATATACATATATCAAAAAGACCGACCATATAGCAAGGAAGGTTTACGGAACACTCTGTAATAATTTACAGGGGAAGAGGATCTCTACATAAATAGGTATATAGAATATGTAGATGAACCAGAGTGTGTACACCTTGGACAAGCAACATTCTAACCATTACCCCAATTGAAAAAATTAAAACAACGAACTAGGAGTAATGAGACATAAACTTATGGGGGGTTTTCCTGGCACATTCCATTCAAATTTACAACCTAGGCAAACGACTTCCAGAACGGCTCTGCTGCCCTAGTACCCAGATTTGGGAATGGAGAAATGCTGCATCCTTGTGGCCGTTTCCCACCACAGCAGCTTTAAACCCACTGCAAAAGGTCACTAAATATTCACCAATTGCAGGTCTGTAAATGACACCTGCCCTCCAAAAAATACTGAGGTCGAAAATCGACCAAAAAATTCTAGAGTGCAACCTTCCAAAAAGAAAATTTGAAGAGGTATATTATACTCACACTTTTGTTCTTTTTTCTTTTAACAGAAAAGAAAAAGGTGTGGAAAAATGATGAATTGTAGGAATTTTTACAGACATGTAAACCCAAATTACAAACACCTATCAGCTCACACCAGTCAGAATGGCCATCAACAAATATGCTGCAAACAAGAAATGCTGACGTGATTGTGGAGAAGTGCGTACCCTCGATTCTAAGGGGGACGTGGTAAGAGCCACTAATGACAGCACAATTGAGGTGCCTTGAAAAGGTAAACGTTGAGCTACCATACCAGTCAATCAATCATAACCACTGCTGGGTCTATCACCTGAGAAAATGAAAATCAAAAATCACAGGCTGGCAATCCTGCCCTCCAGCAATATTTACCATAGGCAACACTTGGAAGCAAGGAAAATGTCCATCAACAGAGGAATGCACCAAGAAGAAGTGGTCCATGTACACAATGGAATATTAGCCATGGAAAACACTGAAGCGCTGCTCTTTGAGGCACCACAGATGAGCCTGGAGATAATCACAAAACATGAAGTAGGTCGGAAAGCAAAAGACCTATAGCCTATATTATCACTTATGGCATTATCTAATAACTGACACAGATGAACATATTTCCAAAGAGAAAGACACTCACAGGCTTAGAAAACAAAACAAACTATGCTCATCTAAAAGGAAAGGAGGGGGGAAATTGAGAAATGAGGATTAGTGTTACTATACATATACAAATACATATTATATACATGTATCAAAAAGACCGAACATATAGCAAGGGAGGTCGATGGAACACTGTAATATTTTACATGGGAAGAGGATCTGTACATTAATAGACATACATAATGTACAAAAGGACCAGATGGTGTACACCTAGGACAAACAATATTCTAAACTTTACCCAGATTAAAAAAATTTTAAAAACCAAGAAGAAGTAATGAGACATAAACTTATGGGGATTTCTCCTGGCAAATTCCATTCTAATTTATAACCTAGGACAATGACTTCCAGAAGGGCTCTGCTGCCCTAGTACCCAGATTGGGGAATGGAGAAAAGCTACCTCCTTGTGGACGTTTCCCACAACAGCAGCTTTGAACCCACTGCAAAAGGTCACTAAATTTTCACCAACTTGCAGTTCTGTAAATGACACCTGCCCTCCAAAAAATTTCTGGGGTCAAAAATCGACCAAAAAATTCAAAAGAGGGCAACCTTCGAAGAAGTCAATTTCAAGAGCTCTATTATACTTACGGTTTTTTTCTTTTAAGAGAAAAGAAAAAGGCGTAGGAATATGATGAATTTAAAAATTTTAATGTCATGCATACCCATATTACAAAAACCTATCAGCTCACAGCAATCAGAATGGCCATTAGGAAAAATGCTGCCAAAAATAAACGGTGAAGGGAGTGTGGAGAAATGCGTACCCTCGGTTGTAAGGGGGGGCATGTAAAGAGCCACTAATGAAAACACAACGTAGGTGCTTTGAAAAGGGAAACATTGAGCTACCAGTCAATCAATCACAACCACTGCTTGGCCTATCACCTGAGAAAATGAGAATCAAAAATCACAGGCTGGCAAACCTGTACGCCAGCAATATTTACCATAGCCAGCACTTGGAAGCAATGAAAATGTCCATCAACCGAGGAATGCACCAAGAAGAAGTGGTCCACGTACACAATGGATTATTACTCTAATAATAAATATAAATTAAATTAAAAACAAACAAAAGCAAGGAGACATCAACATTTGTGGGTTTATCCGGGCACACTGCACTCTAATTTATAACCGAAGAACACCACTGGCCGGTAGGTCTGTTTCCCTAGTACCAGCATGGGGAACGTAGAAAGGCTGCCGCTCTCTGGCCATTACCTGCAAAAGCAGGTTTAAAGCCTGAGCTAATGGTCACTTCATATGAACAAGTACTTCAGGGCTGTAAATGAAACCTGCCCTCAAAATGTCTTGAGGGAGATAATGGCCAAACTATTTCAAATGGTGACACATCCTTTAAGAAAACACTTTGAAGAAATAAGCTCTAATCACAGCTGGAAAAATTAAAAGGACATGTCTTAAAGCTCAATTTCAACACATTATGAGACACATGCAAATTCAACCACAAAGAGGTATCAGCTCACACCACTCAGAATAACCATCAGCAAAAACTACAAAGAATAAATGCTGAAGGTGCTGGGAAGAAATACATACCCTCCACTTTAAGTGGGACGTAACCTGGAAAGAGCCACTAAGGAGAACAGAATAGAGGTGCCTTTAAAAGGTAACCATTGAGCTACCATATGATCTAGCAGACCTATGCCTAGACCTATAAACGAAGAAGAGAGAATTGGAAGGACACAGGCACGCAAATCTACATTGCATAGTATTACAATAGCCAAGATATGGAAGTAACCAAAAAGTCCACCGACAGATGGGTGGACAAAGAAGTACTGCTACCTGTACAGATGGAATAAGAGCTAGTGAAAAAATGAAACAATGCCATTTGCAGCACCATAGATGAGTCTAGAAGTAATCACGCAACTTGGAGTAAGTGAGAAAGCGAAAGACACATATCCTATCATATCACATATAGGTGTTACCTAAAAAATGATACAAACAAAGATATTTCCACAGAGAAACACTATCATAGATTCATTAAAAAAACTTATGGTTCACCAAATGGAAAGGTGTGAGGATTGGATACATTACCATATTGAGGTTAACAGAGAGATACAAACACATGTGAAATATATAATCACCAAAGACCTACGCAATACCAAGAGAAGACTACTCAACATTGTGTCATAACCTACATGGGAAAAGGATCCGAAGAATAGATATATGCATATGTGTGAAAGAACCACATCTTGCACACCTAGAACAAACAAAGCATTGTAATCAAGTTTGCTGTGATAAAAAATAAAAATTAAGTTCAAAATACCAACAAGAAGTAATGAGACATAAACTTAAAGGGCCTTTTCCTCGCACATTCCATTCTAATTTACAACCTAGAACACCACTTCCAGTAAGGCTCTGTTGCCCTAGAAACCAGATTTGGTAAAGGAGAAATGCTGCCGCCTTGTGGCCGATTCCCGCAAGAGCAGCTTTTAACCCACAGCTAATGGTCACTTACCATTCACAAGGACTCAGGGCTGTAAAGGACACCTGCCCTCAAAATTGTGCTGAGGTAGGGAATGGATACAAAAAATTCAAAACAGGCCAAATTTTCAAGAAGATAGTATGAAGAGGTAAGTTTTACTCACTCTCTTTTTAAAGAAAGGAAAATGGATAAAAGCTCCACCTCAGGAAGTATTAGACTCATGCAATCTAATCTACAAAAAGTTTTCAACTCACACCAGTCGACTGACCATTGGCAAAAAGTCTACAAACAATAAATGCTGAAGAGGTTTTAGAGAACTGTGTACCCTCTAGCTGCTGGTGAGATGCAAAAGGGTTAAACGCTAATAATGAGAACAGAAAGGAGCTGCGTTGAAAAGGAAAAATTGAGGTACCATTCAATCCAGCAGGCGCACCAATGGGCCTCTCACCTGAGAAGACCAGAATGAAGAAGACCCGGGCTGCAAAAGCTGCACTGCAGCCTTATTCACCATAGACAAGACAGTGAAGCAACCAAAATGTCCATCAACAGATGAAAGGATAAAGAAGAAGTGGTCCATGTACACAATGAATACTAGCCATGGAAAACAATGAAACACTGCTCTTTGAGGCACCATAGATGATCTTGGAGATAATCACAGAACATGAGGTAAGTCGGAAAGCAAAAGTCCTATATCCTATGATATCACTTATAGGCGTTATCTAATAACTGACACAAATGAACATATTTCCACAGAGAAAGTCAATCACAGACTTATTAAAAAAAAACTATGCTTATCTAAAAGGAAAGGTGGGGGGAATGGATAAATGAAGATTAGCGTTACCATATGTATACAAATACATATTATATACATATATCAAAAAGACCGACCATATAGCAAGGAAGGTTTACGGAACACTCTGTAATAATTTACAGGGGAAGAGGATCTCTACATAAATAGGTATATAGAATATGTAGATGAACCAGAGTGTGTACACCTTGGACAAGCAACATTCTAACCATTACCCCAATTGAAAAAATTAAAACAACGAACTAGGAGTAATGAGACATAAACTTATGGGGGGTTTTCCTGGCACATTCCATTCAAATTTACAACCTAGGCAAACGACTTCCAGAACGGCTCTGCTGCCCTAGTACCCAGATTTGGGAATGGAGAAATGCTGCATCCTTGTGGCCGTTTCCCACCACAGCAGCTTTAAACCCACTGCAAAAGGTCACTAAATATTCACCAATTGCAGGTCTGTAAATGACACCTGCCCTCCAAAAAATACTGAGGTCGAAAATCGACCAAAAAATTCTAGAGTGCAACCTTCCAAAAAGAAAATTTGAAGAGGTATATTATACTCACACTTTTGTTCTTTTTTCTTTTAACAGAAAAGAAAAAGGTGTGGAAAAATGATGAATTGTAGGAATTTTTACAGACATGTAAACCCAAATTACAAACACCTATCAGCTCACACCAGTCAGAATGGCCATCAACAAATATGCTGCAAACAAGAAATGCTGACGTGATTGTGGAGAAGTGCGTACCCTCGATTCTAAGGGGGACGTGGTAAGAGCCACTAATGACAGCACAATTGAGGTGCCTTGAAAAGGTAAACGTTGAGCTACCATACCAGTCAATCAATCATAACCACTGCTGGGTCTATCACCTGAGAAAATGAAAATCAAAAATCACAGGCTGGCAATCCTGCCCTCCAGCAATATTTACCATAGGCAACACTTGGAAGCAAGGAAAATGTCCATCAACAGAGGAATGCACCAAGAAGAAGTGGTCCATGTACACAATGGAATATTAGCCATGGAAAACACTGAAGCGCTGCTCTTTGAGGCACCACAGATGAGCCTGGAGATAATCACAAAACATGAAGTAGGTCGGAAAGCAAAAGACCTATAGCCTATAATATCACTTATGGTATTAACTAATAACTGACACAGATGAACATATTTCCAAAGAGAAAGACACTCACAGGCTTAGAAAACAAAACAAACTATGCTCATCTAAAAGGAAAGGAGGGGGGAAATTGAGAAATGAGGATTAGTGTTACTATACATATACAAATACATATTATATACATGTATCAAAAAGACCGAACATATAGCAAGGGAGGTCGATGGAACACTGTAATATTTTACATGGGAAGAGGATCTGTACATTAATAGACATACATAATGTACAAAAGGACCAGATGGTGTACACCTAGGACAAACAATATTCTAAACTTTACCCAGATTAAAAAAATTTTAAAAACCAAGAAGAAGTAATGAGACATAAACTTATGGGGATTTCTCCTGGCAAATTCCATTCTAATTTATAACCTAGGACAATGACTTCCAGAAGGGCTCTGCTGCCCTAGTACCCAGATTGGGGAATGGAGAAAAGCTACCTCCTTGTGGACGTTTCCCACAACAGCAGCTTTGAACCCACTGCAAAAGGTCACTAAATTTTCACCAACTTGCAGTTCTGTAAATGACACCTGCCCTCCAAAAAATTTCTGGGGTCAAAAATCGACCAAAAAATTCAAAAGAGGGCAACCTTCGAAGAAGTCAATTTCAAGAGCTCTATTATACTTACGGTTTTTTTCTTTTAAGAGAAAAGAAAAAGGCGTAGGAATATGATGAATTTAAAAATTTTAATGTCATGCATACCCATATTACAAAAACCTATCAGCTCACAGCAATCAGAATGGCCATTAGGAAAAATGCTGCCAAAAATAAACGGTGAAGGGAGTGTGGAGAAATGCGTACCCTCGGTTGTAAGGGGGGGCATGTAAAGAGCCACTAATGAAAACACAACGTAGGTGCTTTGAAAAGGGAAACATTGAGCTACCAGTCAATCAATCACAACCACTGCTTGGCCTATCACCTGAGAAAATGAGAATCAAAAATCACAGGCTGGCAAACCTGTACGCCAGCAATATTTACCATAGCCAGCACTTGGAAGCAATGAAAATGTCCATCAACCGAGGAATGCACCAAGAAGAAGTGGTCCACGTACACAATGGAATATTACTCTAATAATAAATATAAATTAAATTAAAAACAAACAAAAGCAAGGAGACATCAACATTTGTGGGTTTATCCGGGCACATTGCACTCGAATTTATAACCGAAGAACACCACTGGCCGGTAGGTCTGTTTCCCTAGTACCAGCATGGGGAACGTAGAAAGGCTGCCGCTCTCTGGCCATTACCTGCAAAAGCAGGTTTAAAGCCTGAGCTAATGGTCACTTCATATGAACAAGTACTTCAGGGCTGTAAATGAAACCTGCCCTCAAAATGTCTTGAGGGAGATAATGGCCAAACTATTTCAAATGGTGACACATACTTTAAGAAAACACTTTGAAGAAATAAGCTCTAATCACAGCTGGAAAAATTAAAAGGACATGTCTTAAAGCTCAATTTCAACACATTATGAGACACATGCAAATTCAACCACAAAGAGGTATCAGCTCACACCACTCAGAATAACCATCAGCAAAAACTACAAAGAATAAATGCTGAAGGTGCTGGGAAGAAATACATACCCTCCACTTTAAGTGGGACGTAACCTGGAAAGAGCCACTAAGGAGAACAGAATAGAGGTGCCTTTAAAAGGTAACCATTGAGCTACCATATGATCTAGCAGACCTATGCCTAGACCTATAAACGAAGAAGAGAGAATTGGAAGGACACAGGCACGCAAATCTACATTGCATAGTATTACAATAGCCAAGATATGGAAGTAACCAAAAAGTCCACCGACAGATGGGTGGACAAAGAAGTACTGCTACCTGTACAGATGGAATAAGAGCTAGTGAAAAAATGAAACAATGCCATTTGCAGCACCATAGATGAGTCTAGAAGTAATCACGCAACTTGGAGTAAGTGAGAAAGCGAAAGACACATATCCTATCATATCACATATAGGTGTTACCTAAAAAATGATACAAACAAAGATATTTCCACAGAGAAACACTATCATAGATTCATTAAAAAAACTTATGGTTCACCAAATGGAAAGGTGTGAGGATTGGATACATTACCATATTGAGGTTAACAGAGAGATACAAACACATGTGAAATATATAATCACCAAAGACCTACGCAATACCAAGAGAAGACTACTCAACATTGTGTCATAACCTACATGGGAAAAGGATCCGAAGAATAGATATATGCATATGTGTGAAAGAACCACATCTTGCACACCTAGAACAAACAAAACATTGTAATCAAGTTTGCTGTGATAAGAAATAAAAATTAAGTTCAAAATACCAACAAGAAGTAATGAGACATAAACTTAAAGGGCTTTTTCCTCGCACATTCCATTCTAATTTACAACCTAGAACACCACTTCCAGTAAGGCTCTGTTGCCCTAGAAACCAGATTTGGTAAAGGAGAAATGCTGCCGCCTTGTGGCCGATTCCCGCAAGAGCAGCTTTTAACCCACAGCTAATGGTCACTTACCATTCACAAGGACTCAGGGCTGTAAAGGACACCTGCCCTCAAAATTGTGCTGAGGTAGGGAATGGATACAAAAAATTCAAAACAGGCCAAATTTTCAAGAAGATAGTATGAAGAGGTAAGTTTTACTCACTCTCTTTTTAAAGAAAGGAAAATGGATAAAAGCTCCACCTCAGGAAGTATTAGACTCATGCAATCTAATCTACAAAAAGTTTTCAACTCACACCAGTCGACTGACCATTGGCAAAAAGTCTACAAACAATAAATGCTGAAGAGGTTTTAGAGAACTGTGTACCCTCTAGCTGCTGGTGAGATGCAAAAGGGTTAAACGCTAATAATGAGAACAGAAAGGAGCTGCGTTGAAAAGGAAAAATTGAGGTACCATTCAATCCAGCAGGCGCACCAATGGGCCTCTCACCTGAGAAGACCAGAATGAAGAAGACCCGGGCTGCAAAAGCTGCACTGCAGCCTTATTCACCATAGACAAGACAGTGAAGCAACCAAAATGTCCATCAACAGATGAAAGGATAAAGAAGAAGTGGTCCATGTACACAATGAATACTAGCCATGGAAAACAATGAAACACTGCTCTTTGAGGCACCATAGATGATCTTGGAGATAATCACAGAACATGAGGTAAGTCGGAAAGCAAAAGTCCTATATCCTATGATATCACTTATAGGCGTTATCTAATAACTGACACAAATGAACATATTTCCACAGAGAAAGTCAATCACAGACTTATTAAAAAAAAACTATGCTTATCTAAAAGGAAAGGTGGGGGGAATGGATAAATGAAGATTAGCGTTACCATATGTATACAAATACATATTATATACATATATCAAAAAGACCGACCATATAGCAAGGAAGGTTTACGGAACACTCTGTAATAATTTACAGGGGAAGAGGATCTCTACATAAATAGGTATATAGAATATGTAGATGAACCAGAGTGTGTACACCTTGGACAAGCAACATTCTAACCATTACCCCAATTGAAAAAATTAAAACAACGAACTAGGAGTAATGAGACATAAACTTATGGGGGGTTTTCCTGGCACATTCCATTCAAATTTACAACCTAGGCAAACGACTTCCAGAACGGCTCTGCTGCCCTAGTACCCAGATTTGGGAATGGAGAAATGCTGCATCCTTGTGGCCGTTTCCCACCACAGCAGCTTTAAACCCACTGCAAAAGGTCACTAAATATTCACCAATTGCAGGTCTGTAAATGACACCTGCCCTCCAAAAAATACTGAGGTCGAAAATCGACCAAAAAATTCTAGAGTGCAACCTTCCAAAAAGAAAATTTGAAGAGGTATATTATACTCACACTTTTGTTCTTTTTTCTTTTAACAGAAAAGAAAAAGGCGTGGAAAAATGATGAATTGTAGGAATTTTTACAGACATGTAAACCCAAATTACAAACACCTATCAGCTCACACCAGTCAGAATGGCCATCAACAAATATGCTGCAAACAAGAAATGCTGACGTGATTGTGGAGAAGTGCGTACCCTCGATTCTAAGGGGGACGTGGTAAGAGCCACTAATGACAGCACAATTGAGGTGCCTTGAAAAGGTAAACGTTGAGCTACCATACCAGTCAATCAATCATAACCACTGCTGGGTCTATCACCTGAGAAAATGAAAATCAAAAATCACAGGCTGGCAATCCTGCCCTCCAGCAATATTTACCATAGGCAACACTTGGAAGCAAGGAAAATGTCCATCAACAGAGGAATGCACCAAGAAGAAGTGGTCCATGTACACAATGGAATATTAGCCATGGAAAACACTGAAGCGCTGCTCTTTGAGGCACCACAGATGAGCCTGGAGATAATCACAAAACATGAAGTAGGTCGGAAAGCAAAAGACCTATAGCCTATATTATCACTTATGGCATTATCTAATAACTGACACAGATGAACATATTTCCAAAGAGAAAGACACTCACAGGCTTAGAAAACAAAACAAACTATGCTCATCTAAAAGGAAAGGAGGGGGGAAATTGAGAAATGAGGATTAGTGTTACTATACATATACAAATACATATTATATACATGTATCAAAAAGACCGAACATATAGCAAGGGAGGTCGATGGAACACTGTAATATTTTACATGGGAAGAGGATCTGTACATTAATAGACATACATAATGTACAAAAGGACCAGATGGTGTACACCTAGGACAAACAATATTCTAAACTTTACCCAGATTAAAAAAATTTTAAAAACCAAGAAGAAGTAATGAGACATAAACTTATGGGGATTTCTCCTGGCAAATTCCATTCTAATTTATAACCTAGGACAATGACTTCCAGAAGGGCTCTGCTGCCCTAGTACCCAGATTGGGGAATGGAGAAAAGCTACCTCCTTGTGGACGTTTCCCACAACAGCAGCTTTGAACCCACTGCAAAAGGTCACTAAATTTTCACCAACTTGCAGTTCTGTAAATGACACCTGCCCTCCAAAAAATTTCTGGGGTCAAAAATCGACCAAAAAATTCAAAAGAGGGCAACCTTCGAAGAAGTCAATTTCAAGAGCTCTATTATACTTACGGTTTTTTTCTTTTAAGAGAAAAGAAAAAGGCGTAGGAATATGATGAATTTAAAAATTTTAATGTCATGCATACCCATATTACAAAAACCTATCAGCTCACAGCAATCAGAATGGCCATTAGGAAAAATGCTGCCAAAAATAAACGGTGAAGGGAGTGTGGAGAAATGCGTACCCTCGGTTGTAAGGGGGGGCATGTAAAGAGCCACTAATGAAAACACAACGTAGGTGCTTTGAAAAGGGAAACATTGAGCTACCAGTCAATCAATCACAACCACTGCTTGGCCTATCACCTGAGAAAATGAGAATCAAAAATCACAGGCTGGCAAACCTGTACGCCAGCAATATTTACCATAGCCAGCACTTGGAAGCAATGAAAATGTCCATCAACCGAGGAATGCACCAAGAAGAAGTGGTCCACGTACACAATGGAATATTACTCTAATAATAAATATAAATTAAATTAAAAACAAACAAAAGCAAGGAGACATCAACATTTGTGGGTTTATCCGGGCACATTGCACTCTAATTTATAACCGAAGAACACCACTGGCCAGTAGGTCTGTTTCCCTAGTACCAGCATGGGGAACGTAGAAAGGCTGCCGCTCTCTGGCCATTACCTGCAAAAGCAGGTTTAAAGCCTGAGCTAATGGTCACTTCATATGAACAAGTACTTCAGGGCTGTAAATGAAACCTGCCCTCAAAATGTCTTGAGGGAGATAATGGCCAAACTATTTCAAATGGTGACACATACTTTAAGAAAACACTTTGAAGAAATAAGCTCTAATCACAGCTGGAAAAATTAAAAGGACATGTCTTAAAGCTCAATTTCAACACATTATGAGACACATGCAAATTCAACCACAAAGAGGTATCAGCTCACACCACTCAGAATAACCATCAGCAAAAACTACAAAGAATAAATGCTGAAGGTGCTGGGAAGAAATACATACCCTCCACTTTAAGTGGGACGTAACCTGGAAAGAGCCACTAAGGAGAACAGAATAGAGGTGCCTTTAAAAGGTAACCATTGAGCTACCATATGATCTAGCAGACCTATGCCTAGACCTATAAACGAAGAAGAGAGAATTGGAAGGACACAGGCACGCAAATCTACATTGCATAGTATTACAATAGCCAAGATATGGAAGTAACCAAAAAGTCCACCGACAGATGGGTGGACAAAGAAGTACTGCTACCTGTACAGATGGAATAAGAGCTAGTGAAAAAATGAAACAATGCCATTTGCAGCACCATAGATGAGTCTAGAAGTAATCACGCAACTTGGAGTAAGTGAGAAAGCGAAAGACACATATCCTATCATATCACATATAGGTGTTACCTAAAAAATGATACAAACAAAGATATTTCCACAGAGAAACACTATCATAGATTCATTAAAAAAACTTATGGTTCACCAAATGGAAAGGTGTGAGGATTGGATACATTACCATATTGAGGTTAACAGAGAGATACAAACACATGTGAAATATATAATCACCAAAGACCTACGCAATACCAAGAGAAGACTACTCAACATTGTGTCATAACCTACATGGGAAAAGGATCCGAAGAATAGATATATGCATATGTGTGAAAGAACCACATCTTGCACACCTAGAACAAACAAAGCATTGTAATCAAGTTTGCTGTGATAAAAAATAAAAATTAAGTTCAAAATACCAACAAGAAGTAATGAGACATAAACTTAAAGGGCCTTTTCCTCGCACATTCCATTCTAATTTACAACCTAGAACACCACTTCCAGTAAGGCTCTGTTGCCCTAGAAACCAGATTTGGTAAAGGAGAAATGCTGCCGCCTTGTGGCCGATTCCCGCAAGAGCAGCTTTTAACCCACAGCTAATGGTCACTTACCATTCACAAGGACTCAGGGCTGTAAAGGACACCTGCCCTCAAAATTGTGCTGAGGTAGGGAATGGATACAAAAAATTCAAAACAGGCCAAATTTTCAAGAAGATAGTATGAAGAGGTAAGTTTTACTCACTCTCTTTTTAAAGAAAGGAAAATGGATAAAAGCTCCACCTCAGGAAGTATTAGACTCATGCAATCTAATCTACAAAAAGTTTTCAACTCACACCAGTCGACTGACCATTGGCAAAAAGTCTACAAACAATAAATGCTGAAGAGGTTTTAGAGAACTGTGTACCCTCTAGCTGCTGGTGAGATGCAAAAGGGTTAAACGCTAATAATGAGAACAGAAAGGAGCTGCGTTGAAAAGGAAAAATTGAGGTACCATTCAATCCAGCAGGCGCACCAATGGGCCTCTCACCTGAGAAGACCAGAATGAAGAAGACCCGGGCTGCAAAAGCTGCACTGCAGCCTTATTCACCATAGACAAGACAGTGAAGCAACCAAAATGTCCATCAACAGATGAAAGGATAAAGAAGAAGTGGTCCATGTACACAATGAATACTAGCCATGGAAAACAATGAAACACTGCTCTTTGAGGCACCATAGATGATCTTGGAGATAATCACAGAACATGAGGTAAGTCGGAAAGCAAAAGTCCTATATCCTATGATATCACTTATAGGCGTTATCTAATAACTGACACAAATGAACATATTTCCACAGAGAAAGTCAATCACAGACTTATTAAAAAAAACTATGCTTATCTAAAAGGAAAGGTGGGGGGAATGGATAAATGAAGATTAGCGTTACCATATGTATACAAATACATATTATATACATATATCAAAAAGACCGACCATATAGCAAGGAAGGTTTACGGAACACTCTGTAATAATTTACAGGGGAAGAGGATCTCTACATAAATAGGTATATAGAATATGTAGATGAACCAGAGTGTGTACACCTTGGACAAGCAACATTCTAACCATTACCCCAATTGAAAAAATTAAAACAACGAACTAGGAGTAATGAGACATAAACTTATGGGGGGTTTTCCTGGCACATTCCATTCAAATTTACAACCTAGGCAAACGACTTCCAGAACGGCTCTGCTGCCCTAGTACCCAGATTTGGGAATGGAGAAATGCTGCATCCTTGTGGCCGTTTCCCACCACAGCAGCTTTAAACCCACTGCAAAAGGTCACTAAATATTCACCAATTGCAGGTCTGTAAATGACACCTGCCCTCCAAAAAATACTGAGGTCGAAAATCGACCAAAAAATTCTAGAGTGCAACCTTCCAAAAAGAAAATTTGAAGAGGTATATTATACTCACACTTTTGTTCTTTTTTCTTTTAACAGAAAAGAAAAAGGTGTGGAAAAATGATGAATTGTAGGAATTTTTACAGACATGTAAACCCAAATTACAAACACCTATCAGCTCACACCAGTCAGAATGGCCATCAACAAATATGCTGCAAACAAGAAATGCTGACGTGATTGTGGAGAAGTGCGTACCCTCGATTCTAAGGGGGACGTGGTAAGAGCCACTAATGACAGCACAATTGAGGTGCCTTGAAAAGGTAAACGTTGAGCTACCATACCAGTCAATCAATCATAACCACTGCTGGGTCTATCACCTGAGAAAATGAAAATCAAAAATCACAGGCTGGCAATCCTGCCCTCCAGCAATATTTACCATAGGCAACACTTGGAAGCAAGGAAAATGTCCATCAACAGAGGAATGCACCAAGAAGAAGTGGTCCATGTACACAATGGAATATTAGCCATGGAAAACACTGAAGCGCTGCTCTTTGAGGCACCACAGATGAGCCTGGAGATAATCACAAAACATGAAGTAGGTCGGAAAGCAAAAGACCTATAGCCTATAATATCACTTATGGTATTAACTAATAACTGACACAGATGAACATATTTCCAAAGAGAAAGACACTCACAGGCTTAGAAAACAAAACAAACTATGCTCATCTAAAAGGAAAGGAGGGGGGAAATTGAGAAATGAGGATTAGTGTTACTATACATATACAAATACATATTATATACATGTATCAAAAAGACCGAACATATAGCAAGGGAGGTCGATGGAACACTGTAATATTTTACATGGGAAGAGGATCTGTACATTAATAGACATACATAATGTACAAAAGGACCAGATGGTGTACACCTAGGACAAACAATATTCTAAACTTTACCCAGATTAAAAAAATTTTAAAAACCAAGAAGAAGTAATGAGACATAAACTTATGGGGATTTCTCCTGGCAAATTCCATTCTAATTTATAACCTAGGACAATGACTTCCAGAAGGGCTCTGCTGCCCTAGTACCCAGATTGGGGAATGGAGAAAAGCTACCTCCTTGTGGACGTTTCCCACAACAGCAGCTTTGAACCCACTGCAAAAGGTCACTAAATTTTCACCAACTTGCAGTTCTGTAAATGACACCTGCCCTCCAAAAAATTTCTGGGGTCAAAAATCGACCAAAAAATTCAAAAGAGGGCAACCTTCGAAGAAGTCAATTTCAAGAGCTCTATTATACTTACGGTTTTTTTCTTTTAAGAGAAAAGAAAAAGGCGTAGGAATATGATGAATTTAAAAATTTTAATGTCATGCATACCCATATTACAAAAACCTATCAGCTCACAGCAATCAGAATGGCCATTAGGAAAAATGCTGCCAAAAATAAACGGTGAAGGGAGTGTGGAGAAATGCGTACCCTCGGTTGTAAGGGGGGGCATGTAAAGAGCCACTAATGAAAACACAACGTAGGTGCTTTGAAAAGGGAAACATTGAGCTACCAGTCAATCAATCACAACCACTGCTTGGCCTATCACCTGAGAAAATGAGAATCAAAAATCACAGGCTGGCAAACCTGTACGCCAGCAATATTTACCATAGCCAGCACTTGGAAGCAATGAAAATGTCCATCAACCGAGGAATGCACCAAGAAGAAGTGGTCCACGTACACAATGGATTATTACTCTAATAATAAATATAAATTAAATTAAAAACAAACAAAAGCAAGGAGACATCAACATTTGTGGGTTTATCCAGGCACACTGCACTCTAATTTATAACCGAAGAACACCACTGGCCGGTAGGTCTGTTTCCCTAGTACCAGCATGGGGAACGTAGAAAGGCTGCCGCTCTCTGGCCATTACCTGCAAAAGCAGGTTTAAAGCCTGAGCTAATGGTCACTTCATATGAACAAGTACTTCAGGGCTGTAAATGAAACCTGCCCTCAAAATGTCTTGAGGGAGATAATGGCCAAACTATTTCAAATGGTGACACATACTTTAAGAAAACACTTTGAAGAAATAAGCTCTAATCACAGCTGGAAAAATTAAAAGGACATGTCTTAAAGCTCAATTTCAACACATTATGAGACACATGCAAATTCAACCACAAAGAGGTATCAGCTCACACCACTCAGAATAACCATCAGCAAAAACTACAAAGAATAAATGCTGAAGGTGCTGGGAAGAAATACATACCCTCCACTTTAAGTGGGACGTAACCTGGAAAGAGCCACTAAGGAGAACAGAATAGAGGTGCCTTTAAAAGGTAACCATTGAGCTACCATATGATCTAGCAGACCTATGCCTAGACCTATAAACGAAGAAGAGAGAATTGGAAGGACACAGGCACGCAAATCTACATTGCATAGTATTACAATAGCCAAGATATGGAAGTAACCAAAAAGTCCACCGACAGATGGGTGGACAAAGAAGTACTGCTACCTGTACAGATGGAATAAGAGCTAGTGAAAAAATGAAACAATGCCATTTGCAGCACCATAGATGAGTCTAGAAGTAATCACGCAACTTGGAGTAAGTGAGAAAGCGAAAGACACATATCCTATCATATCACATATAGGTGTTACCTAAAAAATGATACAAACAAAGATATTTCCACAGAGAAACACTATCATAGATTCATTAAAAAAACTTATGGTTCACCAAATGGAAAGGTGTGAGGATTGGATACATTACCATATTGAGGTTAACAGAGAGATACAAACACATGTGAAATATATAATCACCAAAGACCTACGCAATACCAAGAGAAGACTACTCAACATTGTGTCATAACCTACATGGGAAAAGGATCCGAAGAATAGATATATGCATATGTGTGAAAGAACCACATCTTGCACACCTAGAACAAACAAAGCATTGTAATCAAGTTTGCTGTGATAAAAAATAAAAATTAAGTTCAAAATACCAACAAGAAGTAATGAGACATAAACTTAAAGGGCCTTTTCCTCGCACATTCCATTCTAATTTACAACCTAGAACACCACTTCCAGTAAGGCTCTGTTGCCCTAGAAACCAGATTTGGTAAAGGAGAAATGCTGCCGCCTTGTGGCCGATTCCCGCAAGAGCAGCTTTTAACCCACAGCTAATGGTCACTTACCATTCACAAGGACTCAGGGCTGTAAAGGACACCTGCCCTCAAAATTGTGCTGAGGTAGGGAATGGATACAAAAAATTCAAAACAGGCCAAATTTTCAAGAAGATAGTATGAAGAGGTAAGTTTTACTCACTCTCTTTTTAAAGAAAGGAAAATGGATAAAAGCTCCACCTCAGGAAGTATTAGACTCATGCAATCTAATCTACAAAAAGTTTTCAACTCACACCAGTCGACTGACCATTGGCAAAAAGTCTACAAACAATAAATGCTGAAGAGGTTTTAGAGAACTGTGTACCCTCTAGCTGCTGGTGAGATGCAAAAGGGTTAAACGCTAATAATGAGAACAGAAAGGAGCTGCGTTGAAAAGGAAAAATTGAGGTACCATTCAATCCAGCAGGCGCACCAATGGGCCTCTCACCTGAGAAGACCAGAATGAAGAAGACCCGGGCTGCAAAAGCTGCACTGCAGCCTTATTCACCATAGACAAGACAGTGAAGCAACCAAAATGTCCATCAACAGATGAAAGGATAAAGAAGAAGTGGTCCATGTACACAATGAATACTAGCCATGGAAAACAATGAAACACTGCTCTTTGAGGCACCATAGATGATCTTGGAGATAATCACAGAACATGAGGTAAGTCGGAAAGCAAAAGTCCTATATCCTATGATATCACTTATAGGCGTTATCTAATAACTGACACAAATGAACATATTTCCACAGAGAAAGTCAATCACAGACTTATTAAAAAAAAACTATGCTTATCTAAAAGGAAAGGTGGGGGGAATGGATAAATGAAGATTAGCGTTACCATATGTATACAAATACATATTATATACATATATCAAAAAGACCGACCATATAGCAAGGAAGGTTTACGGAACACTCTGTAATAATTTACAGGGGAAGAGGATCTCTACATAAATAGGTATATAGAATATGTAGATGAACCAGAGTGTGTACACCTTGGACAAGCAACATTCTAACCATTACCCCAATTGAAAAAATTAAAACAACGAACTAGGAGTAATGAGACATAAACTTATGGGGGGTTTTCCTGGCACATTCCATTCAAATTTACAACCTAGGCAAACGACTTCCAGAACGGCTCTGCTGCCCTAGTACCCAGATTTGGGAATGGAGAAATGCTGCATCCTTGTGGCCGTTTCCCACCACAGCAGCTTTAAACCCACTGCAAAAGGTCACTAAATATTCACCAATTGCAGGTCTGTAAATGACACCTGCCCTCCAAAAAATACTGAGGTCGAAAATCGACCAAAAAATTCTAGAGTGCAACCTTCCAAAAAGAAAATTTGAAGAGGTATATTATACTCACACTTTTGTTCTTTTTTCTTTTAACAGAAAAGAAAAAGGCGTGGAAAAATGATGAATTGTAGGAATTTTTACAGACATGTAAACCCAAATTACAAACACCTATCAGCTCACACCAGTCAGAATGGCCATCAACAAATATGCTGCAAACAAGAAATGCTGACGTGATTGTGGAGAAGTGCGTACCCTCGATTCTAAGGGGGACGTGGTAAGAGCCACTAATGAGAGCACAATTGAGGTGCCTTGAAAAGGTAAACGTTGAGCTACCATACCAGTCAATCAATCATAACCACTGCTGGGTCTATCACCTGAGAAAATGAAAATCACAAATCACAGGCTGGCAATCCTGCCCTCCAGCAATATTTACCATAGGCAACACTTGGAAGCAAGGAAAATGTCCATCAACAGAGGAATGCACCAAGAAGAAGTGGTCCATGTACACAATGGAATATTAGCCATGGAAAACACTGAAGCGCTGCTCTTTGAGGCACCACAGATGAGCCTGGAGATAATCACAAAACATGAAGTAGGTCGGAAAGCAAAAGACCTATAGCCTATATTATCACTTATGGCATTATCTAATAACTGACACAGATGAACATATTTCCAAAGAGAAAGACACTCACAGGCTTAGAAAACAAAACAAACTATGCTCATCTAAAAGGAAAGGAGGGGGGAAATTGAGAAATGAGGATTAGTGTTACTATACATATACAAATACATATTATATACATGTATCAAAAAGACCGAACATATAGCAAGGGAGGTCGATGGAACACTGTAATATTTTACATGGGAAGAGGATCTGTACATTAATAGACATACATAATGTACAAAAGGACCAGATGGTGTACACCTAGGACAAACAATATTCTAAACTTTACCCAGATTAAAAAAATTTTAAAAACCAAGATGAAGTAATGAGACATAAACTTATGGGGATTTCTCCTGGCAAATTCCATTCTAATTTATAACCTAGGACAATGACTTCCAGAAGGGCTCTGCTGCCCTAGTACCCAGATTTGGGAATGGAGAAATGCTGCATCCTTGTGGCCGTTTCCCACCACAGCAGCTTTAAACCCACTGCAAAAGGTCACTAAATATTCACCAATTGCAGGTCTGTAAATGACACCTGCCCTCCAAAAAATACTGAGGTCGAAAATCGACCAAAAAATTCTAGAGTGCAACCTTCCAAAAAGAAAATTTGAAGAGGTATATTATACTCACACTTTTGTTCTTTTTTCTTTTAACAGAAAAGAAAAAGGCGTGGAAAAATGATGAATTGTAGGAATTTTTACAGACATGTAAACCCAAATTACAAACACCTATCAGCTCACACCAGTCAGAATGGCCATCAACAAATATGCTGCAAACAAGAAATGCTGACGTGATTGTGGAGAAGTGCGTACCCTCGATTCTAAGGGGGACGTGGTAAGAGCCACTAATGACAGCACAATTGAGGTGCCTTGAAAAGGTAAACGTTGAGCTACCATACCAGTCAATCAATCATAACCACTGCTGGGTCTATCACCTGAGAAAATGAAAATCAAAAATCACAGGCTGGCAATCCTGCCCTCCAGCAATATTTACCATAGGCAACACTTGGAAGCAAGGAAAATGTCCATCAACAGAGGAATGCACCAAGAAGAAGTGGTCCATGTACACAATGGAATATTAGCCATGGAAAACACTGAAGCGCTGCTCTTTGAGGCACCACAGATGAGCCTGGAGATAATCACAAAACATGAAGTAGGTCGGAAAGCAAAAGACCTATAGCCTATATTATCACTTATGGCATTATCTAATAACTGACACAGATGAACATATTTCCAAAGAGAAAGACACTCACAGGCTTAGAAAACAAAACAAACTATGCTCATCTAAAAGGAAAGGAGGGGGGAAATTGAGAAATGAGGATTAGTGTTACTATACATATACAAATACATATTATATACATGTATCAAAAAGACCGAACATATAGCAAGGGAGGTCGATGGAACACTGTAATATTTTACATGGGAAGAGGATCTGTACATTAATAGACATACATAATGTACAAAAGGACCAGATGGTGTACACCTAGGACAAACAATATTCTAAACTTTACCCAGATTAAAAAAATTTTAAAAACCAAGAAGAAGTAATGAGACATAAACTTATGGGGATTTCTCCTGGCAAATTCCATTCTAATTTATAACCTAGGACAATGACTTCCAGAAGGGCTCTGCTGCCCTAGTACCCAGATTGGGGAATGGAGAAAAGCTACCTCCTTGTGGACGTTTCCCACAACAGCAGCTTTGAACCCACTGCAAAAGGTCACTAAATTTTCACCAACTTGCAGTTCTGTAAATGACACCTGCCCTCCAAAAAATTTCTGGGGTCAAAAATCGACCAAAAAATTCAAAAGAGGGCAACCTTCGAAGAAGTCAATTTCAAGAGCTCTATTATACTTACGGTTTTTTTCTTTTAAGAGAAAAGAAAAAGGCGTAGGAATATGATGAATTTAAAAATTTTAATGTCATGCATACCCATATTACAAAAACCTATCAGCTCACAGCAATCAGAATGGCCATTAGGAAAAATGCTGCCAAAAATAAACGGTGAAGGGAGTGTGGAGAAATGCGTACCCTCGGTTGTAAGGGGGGGCATGTAAAGAGCCACTAATGAAAACACAACGTAGGTGCTTTGAAAAGGGAAACATTGAGCTACCAGTCAATCAATCACAACCACTGCTTGGCCTATCACCTGAGAAAATGAGAATCAAAAATCACAGGCTGGCAAACCTGTACGCCAGCAATATTTACCATAGCCAGCACTTGGAAGCAATGAAAATGTCCATCAACCGAGGAATGCACCAAGAAGAAGTGGTCCACGTACACAATGGAATATTACTCTAATAATAAATATAAATTAAATTAAAAACAAACAAAAGCAAGGAGACATCAACATTTGTGGGTTTATCCGGGCACATTGCACTCTAATTTATAACCGAAGAACACCACTGGCCAGTAGGTCTGTTTCCCTAGTACCAGCATGGGGAACGTAGAAAGGCTGCCGCTCTCTGGCCATTACCTGCAAAAGCAGGTTTAAAGCCTGAGCTAATGGTCACTTCATATGAACAAGTACTTCAGGGCTGTAAATGAAACCTGCCCTCAAAATGTCTTGAGGGAGATAATGGCCAAACTATTTCAAATGGTGACACATACTTTAAGAAAACACTTTGAAGAAATAAGCTCTAATCACAGCTGGAAAAATTAAAAGGACATGTCTTAAAGCTCAATTTCAACACATTATGAGACACATGCAAATTCAACCACAAAGAGGTATCAGCTCACACCACTCAGAATAACCATCAGCAAAAACTACAAAGAATAAATGCTGAAGGTGCTGGGAAGAAATACATACCCTCCACTTTAAGTGGGACGTAACCTGGAAAGAGCCACTAAGGAGAACAGAATAGAGGTGCCTTTAAAAGGTAACCATTGAGCTACCATATGATCTAGCAGACCTATGCCTAGACCTATAAACGAAGAAGAGAGAATTGGAAGGACACAGGCACGCAAATCTACATTGCATAGTATTACAATAGCCAAGATATGGAAGTAACCAAAAAGTCCACCGACAGATGGGTGGACAAAGAAGTACTGCTACCTGTACAGATGGAATAAGAGCTAGTGAAAAAATGAAACAATGCCATTTGCAGCACCATAGATGAGTCTAGAAGTAATCACGCAACTTGGAGTAAGTGAGAAAGCGAAAGACACATATCCTATCATATCACATATAGGTGTTACCTAAAAAATGATACAAACAAAGATATTTCCACAGAGAAACACTATCATAGATTCATTAAAAAAACTTATGGTTCACCAAATGGAAAGGTGTGAGGATTGGATACATTACCATATTGAGGTTAACAGAGAGATACAAACACATGTGAAATATATAATCACCAAAGACCTACGCAATACCAAGAGAAGACTACTCAACATTGTGTCATAACCTACATGGGAAAAGGATCCGAAGAATAGATATATGCATATGTGTGAAAGAACCACATCTTGCACACCTAGAACAAACAAAGCATTGTAATCAAGTTTGCTGTGATAAAAAATAAAAATTAAGTTCAAAATACCAACAAGAAGTAATGAGACATAAACTTAAAGGGCCTTTTCCTCGCACATTCCATTCTAATTTACAACCTAGAACACCACTTCCAGTAAGGCTCTGTTGCCCTAGAAACCAGATTTGGTAAAGGAGAAATGCTGCCGCCTTGTGGCCGATTCCCGCAAGAGCAGCTTTTAACCCACAGCTAATGGTCACTTACCATTCACAAGGACTCAGGGCTGTAAAGGACACCTGCCCTCAAAATTGTGCTGAGGTAGGGAATGGATACAAAAAATTCAAAACAGGCCAAATTTTCAAGAAGATAGTATGAAGAGGTAAGTTTTACTCACTCTCTTTTTAAAGAAAGGAAAATGGATAAAAGCTCCACCTCAGGAAGTATTAGACTCATGCAATCTAATCTACAAAAAGTTTTCAACTCACACCAGTCGACTGACCATTGGCAAAAAGTCTACAAACAATAAATGCTGAAGAGGTTTTAGAGAACTGTGTACCCTCTAGCTGCTGGTGAGATGCAAAAGGGTTAAACGCTAATAATGAGAACAGAAAGGAGCTGCGTTGAAAAGGAAAAATTGAGGTACCATTCAATCCAGCAGGCGCACCAATGGGCCTCTCACCTGAGAAGACCAGAATGAAGAAGACCCGGGCTGCAAAAGCTGCACTGCAGCCTTATTCACCATAGACAAGACAGTGAAGCAACCAAAATGTCCATCAACAGATGAAAGGATAAAGAAGAAGTGGTCCATGTACACAATGAATACTAGCCATGGAAAACAATGAAACACTGCTCTTTGAGGCACCATAGATGATCTTGGAGATAATCACAGAACATGAGGTAAGTCGGAAAGCAAAAGTCCTATATCCTATGATATCACTTATAGGCGTTATCTAATAACTGACACAAATGAACATATTTCCACAGAGAAAGTCAATCACAGACTTATTAAAAAAAACTATGCTTATCTAAAAGGAAAGGTGGGGGGAATGGATAAATGAAGATTAGCGTTACCATATGTATACAAATACATATTATATACATATATCAAAAAGACCGACCATATAGCAAGGAAGGTTTACGGAACACTCTGTAATAATTTACAGGGGAAGAGGATCTCTACATAAATAGGTATATAGAATATGTAGATGAACCAGAGTGTGTACACCTTGGACAAGCAACATTCTAACCATTACCCCAATTGAAAAAATTAAAACAACGAACTAGGAGTAATGAGACATAAACTTATGGGGGGTTTTCCTGGCACATTCCATTCAAATTTACAACCTAGGCAAACGACTTCCAGAACGGCTCTGCTGCCCTAGTACCCAGATTTGGGAATGGAGAAATGCTGCATCCTTGTGGCCGTTTCCCACCACAGCAGCTTTAAACCCACTGCAAAAGGTCACTAAATATTCACCAATTGCAGGTCTGTAAATGACACCTGCCCTCCAAAAAATACTGAGGTCGAAAATCGACCAAAAAATTCTAGAGTGCAACCTTCCAAAAAGAAAATTTGAAGAGGTATATTATACTCACACTTTTGTTCTTTTTTCTTTTAACAGAAAAGAAAAAGGTGTGGAAAAATGATGAATTGTAGGAATTTTTACAGACATGTAAACCCAAATTACAAACACCTATCAGCTCACACCAGTCAGAATGGCCATCAACAAATATGCTGCAAACAAGAAATGCTGACGTGATTGTGGAGAAGTGCGTACCCTCGATTCTAAGGGGGACGTGGTAAGAGCCACTAATGACAGCACAATTGAGGTGCCTTGAAAAGGTAAACGTTGAGCTACCATACCAGTCAATCAATCATAACCACTGCTGGGTCTATCACCTGAGAAAATGAAAATCAAAAATCACAGGCTGGCAATCCTGCCCTCCAGCAATATTTACCATAGGCAACACTTGGAAGCAAGGAAAATGTCCATCAACAGAGGAATGCACCAAGAAGAAGTGGTCCATGTACACAATGGAATATTAGCCATGGAAAACACTGAAGCGCTGCTCTTTGAGGCACCACAGATGAGCCTGGAGATAATCACAAAACATGAAGTAGGTCGGAAAGCAAAAGACCTATAGCCTATAATATCACTTATGGTATTAACTAATAACTGACACAGATGAACATATTTCCAAAGAGAAAGACACTCACAGGCTTAGAAAACAAAACAAACTATGCTCATCTAAAAGGAAAGGAGGGGGGAAATTGAGAAATGAGGATTAGTGTTACTATACATATACAAATACATATTATATACATGTATCAAAAAGACCGAACATATAGCAAGGGAGGTCGATGGAACACTGTAATATTTTACATGGGAAGAGGATCTGTACATTAATAGACATACATAATGTACAAAAGGACCAGATGGTGTACACCTAGGACAAACAATATTCTAAACTTTACCCAGATTAAAAAAATTTTAAAAACCAAGAAGAAGTAATGAGACATAAACTTATGGGGATTTCTCCTGGCAAATTCCATTCTAATTTATAACCTAGGACAATGACTTCCAGAAGGGCTCTGCTGCCCTAGTACCCAGATTGGGGAATGGAGAAAAGCTACCTCCTTGTGGACGTTTCCCACAACAGCAGCTTTGAACCCACTGCAAAAGGTCACTAAATTTTCACCAACTTGCAGTTCTGTAAATGACACCTGCCCTCCAAAAAATTTCTGGGGTCAAAAATCGACCAAAAAATTCAAAAGAGGGCAACCTTCGAAGAAGTCAATTTCAAGAGCTCTATTATACTTACGGTTTTTTTCTTTTAAGAGAAAAGAAAAAGGCGTAGGAATATGATGAATTTAAAAATTTTAATGTCATGCATACCCATATTACAAAAACCTATCAGCTCACAGCAATCAGAATGGCCATTAGGAAAAATGCTGCCAAAAATAAACGGTGAAGGGAGTGTGGAGAAATGCGTACCCTCGGTTGTAAGGGGGGGCATGTAAAGAGCCACTAATGAAAACACAACGTAGGTGCTTTGAAAAGGGAAACATTGAGCTACCAGTCAATCAATCACAACCACTGCTTGGCCTATCACCTGAGAAAATGAGAATCAAAAATCACAGGCTGGCAAACCTGTACGCCAGCAATATTTACCATAGCCAGCACTTGGAAGCAATGAAAATGTCCATCAACCGAGGAATGCACCAAGAAGAAGTGGTCCACGTACACAATGGATTATTACTCTAATAATAAATATAAATTAAATTAAAAACAAACAAAAGCAAGGAGACATCAACATTTGTGGGTTTATCCAGGCACACTGCACTCTAATTTATAACCGAAGAACACCACTGGCCGGTAGGTCTGTTTCCCTAGTACCAGCATGGGGAACGTAGAAAGGCTGCCGCTCTCTGGCCATTACCTGCAAAAGCAGGTTTAAAGCCTGAGCTAATGGTCACTTCATATGAACAAGTACTTCAGGGCTGTAAATGAAACCTGCCCTCAAAATGTCTTGAGGGAGATAATGGCCAAACTATTTCAAATGGTGACACATACTTTAAGAAAACACTTTGAAGAAATAAGCTCTAATCACAGCTGGAAAAATTAAAAGGACATGTCTTAAAGCTCAATTTCAACACATTATGAGACACATGCAAATTCAACCACAAAGAGGTATCAGCTCACACCACTCAGAATAACCATCAGCAAAAACTACAAAGAATAAATGCTGAAGGTGCTGGGAAGAAATACATACCCTCCACTTTAAGTGGGACGTAACCTGGAAAGAGCCACTAAGGAGAACAGAATAGAGGTGCCTTTAAAAGGTAACCATTGAGCTACCATATGATCTAGCAGACCTATGCCTAGACCTATAAACGAAGAAGAGAGAATTGGAAGGACACAGGCACGCAAATCTACATTGCATAGTATTACAATAGCCAAGATATGGAAGTAACCAAAAAGTCCACCGACAGATGGGTGGACAAAGAAGTACTGCTACCTGTACAGATGGAATAAGAGCTAGTGAAAAAATGAAACAATGCCATTTGCAGCACCATAGATGAGTCTAGAAGTAATCACGCAACTTGGAGTAAGTGAGAAAGCGAAAGACACATATCCTATCATATCACATATAGGTGTTACCTAAAAAATGATACAAACAAAGATATTTCCACAGAGAAACACTATCATAGATTCATTAAAAAAACTTATGGTTCACCAAATGGAAAGGTGTGAGGATTGGATACATTACCATATTGAGGTTAACAGAGAGATACAAACACATGTGAAATATATAATCACCAAAGACCTACGCAATACCAAGAGAAGACTACTCAACATTGTGTCATAACCTACATGGGAAAAGGATCCGAAGAATAGATATATGCATATGTGTGAAAGAACCACATCTTGCACACCTAGAACAAACAAAGCATTGTAATCAAGTTTGCTGTGATAAAAAATAAAAATTAAGTTCAAAATACCAACAAGAAGTAATGAGACATAAACTTAAAGGGCCTTTTCCTCGCACATTCCATTCTAATTTACAACCTAGAACACCACTTCCAGTAAGGCTCTGTTGCCCTAGAAACCAGATTTGGTAAAGGAGAAATGCTGCCGCCTTGTGGCCGATTCCCGCAAGAGCAGCTTTTAACCCACAGCTAATGGTCACTTACCATTCACAAGGACTCAGGGCTGTAAAGGACACCTGCCCTCAAAATTGTGCTGAGGTAGGGAATGGATACAAAAAATTCAAAACAGGCCAAATTTTCAAGAAGATAGTATGAAGAGGTAAGTTTTACTCACTCTCTTTTTAAAGAAAGGAAAATGGATAAAAGCTCCACCTCAGGAAGTATTAGACTCATGCAATCTAATCTACAAAAAGTTTTCAACTCACACCAGTCGACTGACCATTGGCAAAAAGTCTACAAACAATAAATGCTGAAGAGGTTTTAGAGAACTGTGTACCCTCTAGCTGCTGGTGAGATGCAAAAGGGTTAAACGCTAATAATGAGAACAGAAAGGAGCTGCGTTGAAAAGGAAAAATTGAGGTACCATTCAATCCAGCAGGCGCACCAATGGGCCTCTCACCTGAGAAGACCAGAATGAAGAAGACCCGGGCTGCAAAAGCTGCACTGCAGCCTTATTCACCATAGACAAGACAGTGAAGCAACCAAAATGTCCATCAACAGATGAAAGGATAAAGAAGAAGTGGTCCATGTACACAATGAATACTAGCCATGGAAAACAATGAAACACTGCTCTTTGAGGCACCATAGATGATCTTGGAGATAATCACAGAACATGAGGTAAGTCGGAAAGCAAAAGTCCTATATCCTATGATATCACTTATAGGCGTTATCTAATAACTGACACAAATGAACATATTTCCACAGAGAAAGTCAATCACAGACTTATTAAAAAAAAACTATGCTTATCTAAAAGGAAAGGTGGGGGGAATGGATAAATGAAGATTAGCGTTACCATATGTATACAAATACATATTATATACATATATCAAAAAGACCGACCATATAGCAAGGAAGGTTTACGGAACACTCTGTAATAATTTACAGGGGAAGAGGATCTCTACATAAATAGGTATATAGAATATGTAGATGAACCAGAGTGTGTACACCTTGGACAAGCAACATTCTAACCATTACCCCAATTGAAAAAATTAAAACAACGAACTAGGAGTAATGAGACATAAACTTATGGGGGGTTTTCCTGGCACATTCCATTCAAATTTACAACCTAGGCAAACGACTTCCAGAACGGCTCTGCTGCCCTAGTACCCAGATTTGGGAATGGAGAAATGCTGCATCCTTGTGGCCGTTTCCCACCACAGCAGCTTTAAACCCACTGCAAAAGGTCACTAAATATTCACCAATTGCAGGTCTGTAAATGACACCTGCCCTCCAAAAAATACTGAGGTCGAAAATCGACCAAAAAATTCTAGAGTGCAACCTTCCAAAAAGAAAATTTGAAGAGGTATATTATACTCACACTTTTGTTCTTTTTTCTTTTAACAGAAAAGAAAAAGGCGTGGAAAAATGATGAATTGTAGGAATTTTTACAGACATGTAAACCCAAATTACAAACACCTATCAGCTCACACCAGTCAGAATGGCCATCAACAAATATGCTGCAAACAAGAAATGCTGACGTGATTGTGGAGAAGTGCGTACCCTCGATTCTAAGGGGGACGTGGTAAGAGCCACTAATGAGAGCACAATTGAGGTGCCTTGAAAAGGTAAACGTTGAGCTACCATACCAGTCAATCAATCATAACCACTGCTGGGTCTATCACCTGAGAAAATGAAAATCACAAATCACAGGCTGGCAATCCTGCCCTCCAGCAATATTTACCATAGGCAACACTTGGAAGCAAGGAAAATGTCCATCAACAGAGGAATGCACCAAGAAGAAGTGGTCCATGTACACAATGGAATATTAGCCATGGAAAACACTGAAGCGCTGCTCTTTGAGGCACCACAGATGAGCCTGGAGATAATCACAAAACATGAAGTAGGTCGGAAAGCAAAAGACCTATAGCCTATATTATCACTTATGGCATTATCTAATAACTGACACAGATGAACATATTTCCAAAGAGAAAGACACTCACAGGCTTAGAAAACAAAACAAACTATGCTCATCTAAAAGGAAAGGAGGGGGGAAATTGAGAAATGAGGATTAGTGTTACTATACATATACAAATACATATTATATACATGTATCAAAAAGACCGAACATATAGCAAGGGAGGTCGATGGAACACTGTAATATTTTACATGGGAAGAGGATCTGTACATTAATAGACATACATAATGTACAAAAGGACCAGATGGTGTACACCTAGGACAAACAATATTCTAAACTTTACCCAGATTAAAAAAAATTTAAAAACCAAGAAGAAGTAATGAGACATAAACTTATGGGGATTTCTCCTGGCAAATTCCATTCTAATTTATAACCTAGGACAATGACTTCCAGAAGGGCTCTGCTGCCCTAGTACCCAGATTGGGGAATGGAGAAAAGCTACCTCCTTGTGGACGTTTCCCACAACAGCAGCTTTGAACCCACTGCAAAAGGTCACTAAATTTTCACCAACTTGCAGTTCTGTAAATGACACCTGCCCTCCAAAAAATTTCTGGGGTCAAAAATCGACCAAAAAATTCAAAAGAGGGCAACCTTCGAAGAAGTCAATTTCAAGAGCTGTATTATACTTACGGTTTTTTTCTTTTAAGAGAAAAGAAAAAGGCGTAGGAATATGATGAATTTAAAAATTTTAATGTCATGCATACCCATATTACAAAAACCTATCAGCTCACAGCAATCAGAATGGCCATTAGGAAAAATGCTGCCAAAAATAAACGGTGAAGGGAGTGTGGAGAAATGCGTACCCTCGGTTGTAAGGGGGGGCATGTAAAGAGCCACTAATGAAAACACAACGTAGGTGCTTTGAAAAGGGAAACATTGAGCTACCAGTCAATCAATCACAACCACTGCTTGGCCTATCACCTGAGAAAATGAGAATCAAAAATCACAGGCTGGTAAACCTGTACGCCAGCAATATTTACCATAGCCAGCACTTGGAAGCAATGAAAATGTCCATCAACCGAGGAATGCACCAAGAAGAAGTGGTCCACGTACACAATGGAATATTACTCTAATAATAAATATAAATTAAATTAAAAACAAACAAAAGCAAGGAGACATCAACATTTGTGGGTTTATCCGGGCACATTGCACTCTAATTTATAACCGAAGAACACCACTGGCCGGTAGGTCTGTTTCCCTAGTACCAGCATGGGGAACGTAGAAAGGCTGCCGCTCTCTGGCCATTACCTGCAAAAGCAGGTTTAAAGCCTGAGCTAATGGTCACTTCATATGAACAAGTACTTCAGGGCTGTAAATGAAACCTGCCCTCAAAATGTCTTGAGGGAGATAATGGCCAAACTATTTCAAATGGTGACACATACTTTAAGAAAACACTTTGAAGAAATAAGCTCTAATCACAGCTGGAAAAATTAAAAGGACATGTCTTAAAGCTCAATTTCAACACATTATGAGACACATGCAAATTCAACCACAAAGAGGTATCAGCTCACACCACTCAGAATAACCATCAGCAAAAACTACAAAGAATAAATGCTGAAGGTGCTGGGAAGAAATACATACCCTCCACTTTAAGTGGGACGTAACCTGGAAAGAGCCACTAAGGAGAACAGAATAGAGGTGCCTTTAAAAGGTAACCATTGAGCTACCATATGATCTAGCAGACCTATGCCTAGACCTATAAACGAAGAAGAGAGAATTGGAAGGACACAGGCACGCAAATCTACATTGCATAGTATTACAATAGCCAAGATATGGAAGTAACCAAAAAGTCCACCGACAGATGGGTGGACAAAGAAGTACTGCTACCTGTACAGATGGAATAAGAGCTAGTGAAAAAATGAAACAATGCCATTTGCAGCACCATAGATGAGTCTAGAAGTAATCACGCAACTTGGAGTAAGTGAGAAAGCGAAAGACACATATCCTATCATATCACATATAGGTGTTACCTAAAAAATGATACAAACAAAGATATTTCCACAGAGAAACACTATCATAGATTCATTAAAAAAACTTATGGTTCACCAAATGGAAAGGTGTGAGGATTGGATACATTACCATATTGAGGTTAACAGAGAGATACAAACACATGTGAAATATATAATCACCAAAGACCTACGCAATACCAAGAGAAGACTACTCAACATTGTGTCATAACCTACATGGGAAAAGGATCCGAAGAATAGATATATGCATATGTGTGAAAGAACCACATCTTGCACACCTAGAACAAACAAAACATTGTAATCAAGTTTGCTGTGATAAAAAATAAAAATTAAGTTCAAAATACCAACAAGAAGTAATGAGACATAAACTTAAAGGGCTTTTTCCTCGCACATTCCATTCTAATTTACAACCTAGAACACCACTTCCAGTAAGGCTCTGTTGCCCTAGAAACCAGATTTGGTAAAGGAGAAATGCTGCCGCCTTGTGGCCGATTCCCGCAAGAGCAGCTTTTAACCCACAGCTAATGGTCACTTACCATTCACAAGGACTCAGGGCTGTAAAGGACACCTGCCCTCAAAATTGTGCTGAGGTAGGGAATGGATACAAAAAATTCAAAACAGGCCAAATTTTCAAGAAGATAGTATGAAGAGGTAAGTTTTACTCACTCTCTTTTTAAAGAAAGGAAAATGGATAAAAGCTCCACCTCAGGAAGTATTAGACTCATGCAATCTAATCTACAAAAAGTTTTCAACTCACACCAGTCGACTGACCATTGGCAAAAAGTCTACAAACAATAAATGCTGAAGAGGTTTTAGAGAACTGTGTACCCTCTAGCTGCTGGTGAGATGCAAAAGGGTTAAACGCTAATAATGAGAACAGAAAGGAGCTGCGTTGAAAAGGAAAAATTGAGGTACCATTCAATCCAGCAGGCGCACCAATGGGCCTCTCACCTGAGAAGACCAGAATGAAGAAGACCCGGGCTGCAAAAGCTGCACTGCAGCCTTATTCACCATAGACAAGACAGTGAAGCAACCAAAATGTCCATCAACAGATGAAAGGATAAAGAAGAAGTGGTCCATGTACACAATGAATACTAGCCATGGAAAACAATGAAACACTGCTCTTTGAGGCACCATAGATGATCTTGGAGATAATCACAGAACATGAGGTAAGTCGGAAAGCAAAAGTCCTATATCCTATGATATCACTTATAGGCGTTATCTAATAACTGACACAAATGAACATATTTCCACAGAGAAAGTCAATCACAGACTTATTAAAAAAAAACTATGCTTATCTAAAAGGAAAGGTGGGGGGAATGGATAAATGAAGATTAGCGTTACCATATGTATACAAATACATATTATATACATATATCAAAAAGACCGACCATATAGCAAGGAAGGTTTACGGAACACTCTGTAATAATTTACAGGGGAAGAGGATCTCTACATAAATAGGTATATAGAATATGTAGATGAACCAGAGTGTGTACACCTTGGACAAGCAACATTCTAACCATTACCCCAATTGAAAAAATTAAAACAACGAACTAGGAGTAATGAGACATAAACTTATGGGGGGTTTTCCTGGCACATTCCATTCAAATTTACAACCTAGGCAAACGACTTCCAGAACGGCTCTGCTGCCCTAGTACCCAGATTTGGGAATGGAGAAATGCTGCATCCTTGTGGCTGTTTCCCACCACAGCAGCTTTAAACCCACTGCAAAAGGTCACTAAATATTCACCAATTGCAGGTCTGTAAATGACACCTGCCCTCCAAAAAATAATGAGGTCGAAAATCGACCAAAAAATTCTAGAGTGCAACCTTCCAAAAAGAAAATTTGAAGAGGTATATTATACTCACACTTTTGTTCTTTTTTCTTTTAACAGAAAAGAAAAAGGCGTGGAAAAATGATGAATTGTAGGAATTTTTACAGACATGTAAACCCAAATTACAAACACCTATCAGCTCACACCAGTCAGAATGGCCATCAACAAATATGCTGCAAACAAGAAATGCTGACGTGATTGTGGAGAAGTGCGTACCCTCGATTCTAAGGGGGACGTGGTAAGAGCCACTAATGACAGCACAATTGAGGTGCCTTGAAAAGGTAAACGTTGAGCTACCATACCAGTCAATCAATCATAACCACTGCTGGGTCTATCACCTGAGAAAATGAAAATCAAAAATCACAGGCTGGCAATCCTGCCCTCCAGCAATATTTACCATAGGCAACACTTGGAAGCAAGGAAAATGTCCATCAACAGAGGAATGCACCAAGAAGAAGTGGTCCATGTACACAATGGAATATTAGCCATGGAAAACACTGAAGCGCTGCTCTTTGAGGCACCACAGATGAGCCTGGAGATAATCACAAAACATGAAGTAGGTCGGAAAGCAAAAGACCTATAGCCTATATTATCACTTATGGCATTATCTAATAACTGACACAGATGAACATATTTCCAAAGAGAAAGACACTCACAGGCTTAGAAAACAAAACAAACTATGCTCATCTAAAAGGAAAGGAGGGGGGAAATTGAGAAATGAGGATTAGTGTTACTATACATATACAAATACATATTATATACATGTATCAAAAAGACCGAACATATAGCAAGGGAGGTCGATGGAACACTGTAATATTTTACATGGGAAGAGGATCTGTACATTAATAGACATACATAATGTACAAATGGACCAGATGGTGTACACCTAGGACAAACAATATTCTAAACTTTACCCAGATTAAAAAAATTTTAAAAACCAAGAAGAAGTAATGAGACATAAACTTATGGGGATTTCTCCTGGCAAATTCCATTCTAATTTATAACCTAGGACAATGACTTCCAGAAGGGCTCTGCTGCCCTAGTACCCAGATTGGGGAATGGAGAAAAGCTACCTCCTTGTGGACGTTTCCCACAACAGCAGCTTTGAACCCACTGCAAAAGGTCACTAAATTTTCACCAACTTGCAGTTCTGTAAATGACACCTGCCCTCCAAAAAATTTCTGGGGTCAAAAATCGACCAAAAAATTCAAAAGAGGGCAACCTTCGAAGAAGTCAATTTCAAGAGCTGTATTATACTTACGGTTTTTTTCTTTTAAGAGAAAAGAAAAAGGCGTAGGAATATGATGAATTTAAAAATTTTAATGTCATGCATACCCATATTACAAAAACCTATCAGCTCACAGCAATCAGAATGGCCATTAGGAAAAATGCTGCCAAAAATAAACGGTGAAGGGAGTGTGGAGAAATGCGTACCCTCGGTTGTAAGGGGGGGCATGTAAAGAGCCACTAATGAAAACACAACGTAGGTGCTTTGAAAAGGGAAACATTGAGCTACCAGTCAATCAATCACAACCACTGCTTGGCCTATCACCTGAGAAAATGAGAATCAAAAATCACAGGCTGGCAAACCTGTACGCCAGCAATATTTACCATAGCCAGCACTTGGAAGCAATGAAAATGTCCATCAACCGAGGAATGCACCAAGAAGAAGTGGTCCACGTACACAATGGAATATTACTCTAATAATAAATATAAATTAAATTAAAAACAAACAAAAGCAAGGAGACATCAACATTTGTGGGTTTATCCGGGCACATTGCACTCTAATTTATAACCGAAGAACACCACTGGCCGGTAGGTCTGTTTCCCTAGTACCAGCATGGGGAACGTAGAAAGGCTGCCGCTCTCTGGCCATTACCTGCAAAAGCAGGTTTAAAGCCTGAGCTAATGGTCACTTCATATGAACAAGTACTTCAGGGCTGTAAATGAAACCTGCCCTCAAAATGTCTTGAGGGAGATAATGGCCAAACTATTTCAAATGGTGACACATCCTTTAAGAAAACACTTTGAAGAAATAAGCTCTAATCACAGCTGGAAAAATTAAAAGGACATGTCTTAAAGCTCAATTTCAACACATTATGAGACACATGCAAATTCAACCACAAAGAGGTATCAGCTCACACCACTCAGAATAACCATCAGCAAAAACTACAAAGAATAAATGCTGAAGGTGCTGGGAAGAAATACATACCCTCCACTTTAAGTGGGACGTAACCTGGAAAGAGCCACTAAGGAGAACAGAATAGAGGTGCCTTTAAAAGGTAACCATTGAGCTACCATATGATCTAGCAGACCTATGCCTAGACCTATAAACGAAGAAGAGAGAATTGGAAGGACACAGGCACGCAAATCTACATTGCATAGTATTACAATAGCCAAGATATGGAAGTAACCAAAAAGTCCACCGACAGATGGGTGGACAAAGAAGTACTGCTACCTGTACAGATGGAATAAGAGCTAGTGAAAAAATGAAACAATGCCATTTGCAGCACCATAGATGAGTCTAGAAGTAATCACGCAACTTGGAGTAAGTGAGAAAGCGAAAGACACATATCCTATCATATCACATATAGGTGTTACCTAAAAAATGATACAAACAAAGATATTTCCACAGAGAAACACTATCATAGATTCATTAAAAAAACTTATGGTTCACCAAATGGAAAGGTGTGAGGATTGGATACATTACCATATTGAGGTTAACAGAGAGATACAAACACATGTGAAATATATAATCACCAAAGACCTACGCAATACCAAGAGAAGACTACTCAACATTGTGTCATAACCTACATGGGAAAAGGATCCGAAGAATAGATATATGCATATGTGTGAAAGAACCACATCTTGCACACCTAGAACAAACAAAACATTGTAATCAAGTTTGCTGTGATAAGAAATAAAAATTAAGTTCAAAATACCAACAAGAAGTAATGAGACATAAACTTAAAGGGCTTTTTCCTCGCACATTCCATTCTAATTTACAACCTAGAACACCACTTCCAGTAAGGCTCTGTTGTCCTAGTAACCAGATTTGGTAAAGGAGAAATGCTGCCGCCTTGTGGCCGATTCCCGCAAGAGCAGCTTTTAACCCACAGCTAATGGTCACTTACCATTCACAAGGACTCAGGGCTGTAAAGGACACCTGCCCTCAAAATTGTGCTGAGGTAGGGAATGGATACAAAAAATTCAAAACAGGCCAAATTTTCAAGAAGATAGTATGAAGAGGTAAGTTTTACTCACTCTCTTTTTAAAGAAAGGAAAATGGATAAAAGCTCCACCTCAGGAAGTATTAGACTCATGCAATCTAATCTACAAAAAGTTTTCAACTCACACCAGTCGACTGACCATTGGCAAAAAGTCTACAAACAATAAATGCTGAAGAGGTTTTAGAGAACTGTGTACCCTCTAGCTGCTGGTGAGATGCAAAAGGGTTAAACGCTAATAATGAGAACAGAAAGGAGCTGCGTTGAAAAGGAAAAATTGAGGTACCATTCAATCCAGCAGACGCACCAATGGGCCTCTCACCTGAGAAGACCAGAATGAAGAAGACCCGGGCTGCAAAAGCTGCACTGCAGCCTTATTCACCATAGCCAAGACAGTGAAGCAACCAAAATGTCCATCAACAGATGAAAGGATAAAGAAGAAGTGGTCCATGTACACAATGAATACTAGCCATGGAAAACAATGAAACACTGCTCTTTGAGGCACCATAGATGATCTTGGAGATAATCACAGAACATGAGGTAAGTCGGAAAGCAAAAGTCCTATATCCTATGATATCACTTATAGGCGTTATCTAATAACTGACACAAATGAACATATTTCCACAGAGAAAGTCAATCACAGACTTATTAAAAAAAAACTATGCTTATCTAAAAGGAAAGGTGGGGGGAATGGATAAATGAAGATTAGCGTTACCATATGTATACAAATACATATTATATACATATATCAAAAAGACCGACCATATAGCAAGGAAGGTTTACGGAACACTCTGTAATAATTTACAGGGGAAGAGGATCTCTACATAAATAGGTATATAGAATATGTAGATGAACCAGAGTGTGTACACCTTGGACAAGCAACATTCTAACCATTACCCCAATTGAAAAAATTAAAACAACGAACTAGGAGTAATGAGACATAAACTTATGGGGGGTTTTCCTGGCACATTCCATTCAAATTTACAACCTAGGCAAACGACTTCCAGAACGGCTCTGCTGCCCTAGTACCCAGATTTGGGAATGGAGAAATGCTGCATCCTTGTGGCCGTTTCCCACCACAGCAGCTTTAAACCCACTGCAAAAGGTCACTAAATATTCACCAATTGCAGGTCTGTAAATGACACCTGCCCTCCAAAAAATACTGAGGTCGAAAATCGACCAAAAAATTCTAGAGTGCAACCTTCCAAAAAGAAAATTTGAAGAGGTATATTATACTCACACTTTTGTTCTTTTTTCTTTTAACAGAAAAGAAAAAGGCGTGGAAAAATGATGAATTGTAGGAATTTTTACAGACATGTAAACCCAAATTACAAACACCTATCAGCTCACACCAGTCAGAATGGCCATCAACAAATATGCTGCAAACAAGAAATGCTGACGTGATTGTGGAGAAGTGCGTACCCTCGATTCTAAGGGGGACGTGGTAAGAGCCACTAATGACAGCACAATTGAGGTGCCTTGAAAAGGTAAACGTTGAGCTACCATACCAGTCAATCAATCATAACCACTGCTGGGTCTATCACCTGAGAAAATGAAAATCAAAAATCACAGGCTGGCAATCCTGCCCTCCAGCAATATTTACCATAGGCAACACTTGGAAGCAAGGAAAATGTCCATCAACAGAGGAATGCACCAAGAAGAAGTGGTCCATGTACACAATGGAATATTAGCCATGGAAAACACTGAAGCGCTGCTCTTTGAGGCACCACAGATGAGCCTGGAGATAATCACAAAACATGAAGTAGGTCAGAAAGCAAAAGACCTATAGCCTATATTATCACTTATGGCATTATCTAATAACTGACACAGATGAACATATTTCCAAAGAGAAAGACACTCACAGGCTTAGAAAACAAAACAAACTATGCTCATCTAAAAGGAAAGGAGGGGGGAAATTGAGAAATGAGGATTAGTGTTACTATACATATACAAATACATATTATATACATGTATCAAAAAGACCGAACATATAGCAAGGGAGGTCGATGGAACACTGTAATATTTTACATGGGAAGAGGATCTGTACATTAATAGACATACATAATGTACAAAAGGACCAGATGGTGTACACCTAGGACAAACAATATTCTAAACTTTACCCAGATTAAAAAAATTTTAAAAACCAAGAAGAAGTAATGAGACATAAACTTATGGGGATTTCTCCTGGCAAATTCCATTCTAATTTATAACCTAGGACAATGACTTCCAGAAGGGCTCTGCTGCCCTAGTACCCAGATTGGGGAATGGAGAAAAGCTACCTCCTTGTGGACGTTTCCCACAACAGCAGCTTTGAACCCACTGCAAAAGGTCACTAAATTTTCACCAACTTGCAGTTCTGTAAATGACACCTGCCCTCCAAAAAATTTCTGGGGTCAAAAATCGACCAAAAAATTCAAAAGAGGGCAACCTTCGAAGAAGTCAATTTCAAGAGCTGTATTATACTTACGGTTTTTTTCTTTTAAGAGAAAAGAAAAAGGCGTAGGAATATGATGAATTTAAAAATTTTAATGTCATGCATACCCATATTACAAAAACCTATCAGCTCACAGCAATCAGAATGGCCATTAGGAAAAATGCTGCCAAAAATAAACGGTGAAGGGAGTGTGGAGAAATGCGTACCCTCGGTTGTAAGGGGGGGCATGTAAAGAGCCACTAATGAAAACACAACGTAGGTGCTTTGAAAAGGGAAACATTGAGCTACCAGTCAATCAATCACAACCACTGCTTGGCCTATCACCTGAGAAAATGAGAATCAAAAATCACAGGCTGGCAAACCTGTACGCCAGCAATATTTACCATAGCCAGCACTTGGAAGCAATGAAAATGTCCATCAACCGAGGAATGCACCAAGAAGAAGTGGTCCACGTACACAATGGAATATTACTCTAATAATAAATATAAATTAAATTAAAAACAAACAAAAGCAAGGAGACATCAACATTTGTGGGTTTATCCGGGCACATTGCACTCTAATTTATAACCGAAGAACACCACTGGCCAGTAGGTCTGTTTCCCTAGTACCAGCATGGGGAACGTAGAAAGGCTGCCGCTCTCTGGCCATTACCTGCAAAAGCAGGTTTAAAGCCTGAGCTAATGGTCACTTCATATGAACAAGTACTTCAGGGCTGTAAATGAAACCTGCCCTCAAAATGTCTTGAGGGAGATAATGGCCAAACTATTTCAAATGGTGACACATACTTTAAGAAAACACTTTGAAGAAATAAGCTCTAATCACAGCTGGAAAAATTAAAAGGACATGTCTTAAAGCTCAATTTCAACACATTATGAGACACATGCAAATTCAACCACAAAGAGGTATCAGCTCACACCACTCAGAATAACCATCAGCAAAAACTACAAAGAATAAATGCTGAAGGTGCTGGGAAGAAATACATACCCTCCACTTTAAGTGGGACGTAACCTGGAAAGAGCCACTAAGGAGAACAGAATAGAGGTGCCTTTAAAAGGTAACCATTGAGCTACCATATGATCTAGCAGACCTATGCCTAGACCTATAAACGAAGAAGAGAGAATTGGAAGGACACAGGCACGCAAATCTACATTGCATAGTATTACAATAGCCAAGATATGGAAGTAACCAAAAAGTCCACCGACAGATGGGTGGACAAAGAAGTACTGCTACCTGTACAGATGGAATAAGAGCTAGTGAAAAAATGAAACAATGCCATTTGCAGCACCATAGATGAGTCTAGAAGTAATCACGCAACTTGGAGTAAGTGAGAAAGCGAAAGACACATATCCTATCATATCACATATAGGTGTTACCTAAAAAATGATACAAACAAAGATATTTCCACAGAGAAACACTATCATAGATTCATTAAAAAAACTTATGGTTCACCAAATGGAAAGGTGTGAGGATTGGATACATTACCATATTGAGGTTAACAGAGAGATACAAACACATGTGAAATATATAATCACCAAAGACCTACGCAATACCAAGAGAAGACTACTCAACATTGTGTCATAACCTACATGGGAAAAGGATCCGAAGAATAGATATATGCATATGTGTGAAAGAACCACATCTTGCACACCTAGAACAAACAAAGCATTGTAATCAAGTTTGCTGTGATAAAAAATAAAAATTAAGTTCAAAATACCAACAAGAAGTAATGAGACATAAACTTAAAGGGCCTTTTCCTCGCACATTCCATTCTAATTTACAACCTAGAACACCACTTCCAGTAAGGCTCTGTTGCCCTAGAAACCAGATTTGGTAAAGGAGAAATGCTGCCGCCTTGTGGCCGATTCCCGCAAGAGCAGCTTTTAACCCACAGCTAATGGTCACTTACCATTCACAAGGACTCAGGGCTGTAAAGGACACCTGCCCTCAAAATTGTGCTGAGGTAGGGAATGGATACAAAAAATTCAAAACAGGCCAAATTTTCAAGAAGATAGTATGAAGAGGTAAGTTTTACTCACTCTCTTTTTAAAGAAAGGAAAATGGATAAAAGCTCCACCTCAGGAAGTATTAGACTCATGCAATCTAATCTACAAAAAGTTTTCAACTCACACCAGTCGACTGACCATTGGCAAAAAGTCTACAAACAATAAATGCTGAAGAGGTTTTAGAGAACTGTGTACCCTCTAGCTGCTGGTGAGATGCAAAAGGGTTAAACGCTAATAATGAGAACAGAAAGGAGCTGCGTTGAAAAGGAAAAATTGAGGTACCATTCAATCCAGCAGGCGCACCAATGGGCCTCTCACCTGAGAAGACCAGAATGAAGAAGACCCGGGCTGCAAAAGCTGCACTGCAGCCTTATTCACCATAGACAAGACAGTGAAGCAACCAAAATGTCCATCAACAGATGAAAGGATAAAGAAGAAGTGGTCCATGTACACAATGAATACTAGCCATGGAAAACAATGAAACACTGCTCTTTGAGGCACCATAGATGATCTTGGAGATAATCACAGAACATGAGGTAAGTCGGAAAGCAAAAGTCCTATATCCTATGATATCACTTATAGGCGTTATCTAATAACTGACACAAATGAACATATTTCCACAGAGAAAGTCAATCACAGACTTATTAAAAAAAACTATGCTTATCTAAAAGGAAAGGTGGGGGGAATGGATAAATGAAGATTAGCGTTACCATATGTATACAAATACATATTATATACATATATCAAAAAGACCGACCATATAGCAAGGAAGGTTTACGGAACACTCTGTAATAATTTACAGGGGAAGAGGATCTCTACATAAATAGGTATATAGAATATGTAGATGAACCAGAGTGTGTACACCTTGGACAAGCAACATTCTAACCATTACCCCAATTGAAAAAATTAAAACAACGAACTAGGAGTAATGAGACATAAACTTATGGGGGGTTTTCCTGGCACATTCCATTCAAATTTACAACCTAGGCAAACGACTTCCAGAACGGCTCTGCTGCCCTAGTACCCAGATTTGGGAATGGAGAAATGCTGCATCCTTGTGGCCGTTTCCCACCACAGCAGCTTTAAACCCACTGCAAAAGGTCACTAAATATTCACCAATTGCAGGTCTGTAAATGACACCTGCCCTCCAAAAAATACTGAGGTCGAAAATCGACCAAAAAATTCTAGAGTGCAACCTTCCAAAAAGAAAATTTGAAGAGGTATATTATACTCACACTTTTGTTCTTTTTTCTTTTAACAGAAAAGAAAAAGGTGTGGAAAAATGATGAATTGTAGGAATTTTTACAGACATGTAAACCCAAATTACAAACACCTATCAGCTCACACCAGTCAGAATGGCCATCAACAAATATGCTGCAAACAAGAAATGCTGACGTGATTGTGGAGAAGTGCGTACCCTCGATTCTAAGGGGGACGTGGTAAGAGCCACTAATGACAGCACAATTGAGGTGCCTTGAAAAGGTAAACGTTGAGCTACCATACCAGTCAATCAATCATAACCACTGCTGGGTCTATCACCTGAGAAAATGAAAATCAAAAATCACAGGCTGGCAATCCTGCCCTCCAGCAATATTTACCATAGGCAACACTTGGAAGCAAGGAAAATGTCCATCAACAGAGGAATGCACCAAGAAGAAGTGGTCCATGTACACAATGGAATATTAGCCATGGAAAACACTGAAGCGCTGCTCTTTGAGGCACCACAGATGAGCCTGGAGATAATCACAAAACATGAAGTAGGTCGGAAAGCAAAAGACCTATAGCCTATAATATCACTTATGGTATTAACTAATAACTGACACAGATGAACATATTTCCAAAGAGAAAGACACTCACAGGCTTAGAAAACAAAACAAACTATGCTCATCTAAAAGGAAAGGAGGGGGGAAATTGAGAAATGAGGATTAGTGTTACTATACATATACAAATACATATTATATACATGTATCAAAAAGACCGAACATATAGCAAGGGAGGTCGATGGAACACTGTAATATTTTACATGGGAAGAGGATCTGTACATTAATAGACATACATAATGTACAAAAGGACCAGATGGTGTACACCTAGGACAAACAATATTCTAAACTTTACCCAGATTAAAAAAATTTTAAAAACCAAGAAGAAGTAATGAGACATAAACTTATGGGGATTTCTCCTGGCAAATTCCATTCTAATTTATAACCTAGGACAATGACTTCCAGAAGGGCTCTGCTGCCCTAGTACCCAGATTGGGGAATGGAGAAAAGCTACCTCCTTGTGGACGTTTCCCACAACAGCAGCTTTGAACCCACTGCAAAAGGTCACTAAATTTTCACCAACTTGCAGTTCTGTAAATGACACCTGCCCTCCAAAAAATTTCTGGGGTCAAAAATCGACCAAAAAATTCAAAAGAGGGCAACCTTCGAAGAAGTCAATTTCAAGAGCTGTATTATACTTACGGTTTTTTTCTTTTAAGAGAAAAGAAAAAGGCGTAGGAATATGATGAATTTAAAAATTTTAATGTCATGCATACCCATATTACAAAAACCTATCAGCTCACAGCAATCAGAATGGCCATTAGGAAAAATGCTGCCAAAAATAAACGGTGAAGGGAGTGTGGAGAAATGCGTACCCTCGGTTGTAAGGGGGGGCATGTAAAGAGCCACTAATGAAAACACAACGTAGGTGCTTTGAAAAGGGAAACATTGAGCTACCAGTCAATCAATCACAACCACTGCTTGGCCTATCACCTGAGAAAATGAGAATCAAAAATCACAGGCTGGCAAACCTGTACGCCAGCAATATTTACCATAGCCAGCACTTGGAAGCAATGAAAATGTCCATCAACCGAGGAATGCACCAAGAAGAAGTGGTCCACGTACACAATGGAATATTACTCTAATAATAAATATAAATTAAATTAAAAACAAACAAAAGCAAGGAGACATCAACATTTGTGGGTTTATCCGGGCACATTGCACTCTAATTTATAACCGAAGAACACCACTGGCCGGTAGGTCTGTTTCCCTAGTACCAGCATGGGGAACGTAGAAAGGCTGCCGCTCTCTGGCCATTACCTGCAAAAGCAGGTTTAAAGCCTGAGCTAATGGTCACTTCATATGAACAAGTACTTCAGGGCTGTAAATGAAACCTGCCCTCAAAATGTCTTGAGGGAGATAATGGCCAAACTATTTCAAATGGTGACACATACTTTAAGAAAACACTTTGAAGAAATAAGCTCTAATCACAGCTGGAAAAATTAAAAGGACATGTCTTAAAGCTCAATTTCAACACATTATGAGACACATGCAAATTCAACCACAAAGAGGTATCAGCTCACACCACTCAGAATAACCATCAGCAAAAACTACAAAGAATAAATGCTGAAGGTGCTGGGAAGAAATACATACCCTCCACTTTAAGTGGGACGTAACCTGGAAAGAGCCACTAAGGAGAACAGAATAGAGGTGCCTTTAAAAGGTAACCATTGAGCTACCATATGATCTAGCAGACCTATGCCTAGACCTATAAACGAAGAAGAGAGAATTGGAAGGACACAGGCACGCAAATCTACATTGCATAGTATTACAATAGCCAAGATATGGAAGTAACCAAAAAGTCCACCGACAGATGGGTGGACAAAGAAGTACTGCTACCTGTACAGATGGAATAAGAGCTAGTGAAAAAATGAAACAATGCCATTTGCAGCACCATAGATGAGTCTAGAAGTAATCACGCAACTTGGAGTAAGTGAGAAAGCGAAAGACACATATCCTATCATATCACATATAGGTGTTACCTAAAAAATGATACAAACAAAGATATTTCCACAGAGAAACACTATCATAGATTCATTAAAAAAACTTATGGTTCACCAAATGGAAAGGTGTGAGGATTGGATACATTACCATATTGAGGTTAACAGAGAGATACAAACACATGTGAAATATATAATCACCAAAGACCTACGCAATACCAAGAGAAGACTACTCAACATTGTGTCATAACCTACATGGGAAAAGGATCCGAAGAATAGATATATGCATATGTGTGAAAGAACCACATCTTGCACACCTAGAACAAACAAAACATTGTAATCAAGTTTGCTGTGATAAGAAATAAAAATTAAGTTCAAAATACCAACAAGAAGTAATGAGACATAAACTTAAAGGGCTTTTTCCTCGCACATTCCATTCTAATTTACAACCTAGAACACCACTTCCAGTAAGGCGCTGTTGCCCTAGAAACCAGATTTGGTAAAGGAGAAATGCTGCCGCCTTGTGGCCGATTCCCGCAAGAGCAGCTTTTAACCCACAGCTAATGGTCACTTACCATTCACAAGGACTCAGGGCTGTAAAGGACACCTGCCCTCAAAATTGTGCTGAGGTAGGGAATGGATACAAAAAATTCAAAACAGGCCAAATTTTCAAGAAGATAGTATGAAGAGGTAAGTTTTACTCACTCTCTTTTTAAAGAAAGGAAAATGGATAAAAGCTCCACCTCAGGAAGTATGAGACTCATGCAATCTAATCTACAAAAAGTTTTCAACTCACACCAGTCGACTGACCATTGGCAAAAAGTCTACAAACAATAAATGCTGAAGAGGTTTTAGAGAACTGTGTACCCTCTAGCTGCTGGTGAGATGCAAAAGGGTTAAACGCTAATAATGAGAACAGAAAGGAGCTGCGTTGAAAAGGAAAAATTGAGGTACCATTCAATCCAGCAGACGCACCAATGGGCCTCTCACCTGAGAAGACCAGAATGAAGAAGACCCGGGCTGCAAAAGCTGCACTGCAGCCTTATTCACCATAGACAAGACAGTGAAGCAACCAAAATGTCCATCAACAGATGAAAGGATAAAGAAGAAGTGGTCCATGTACACAATGAATACTAGCCATGGAAAACAATGAAACACTGCTCTTTGAGGCACCATAGATGATCTTGGAGATAATCACAGAACATGAGGTAAGTCGGAAAGCAAAAGTCCTATATCCTATGATATCACTTATAGGCGTTATCTAATAACTGACACAAATGAACATATTTCCACAGAGAAAGTCAATCACAGACTTATTAAAAAAAAACTATGCTTATCTAAAAGGAAAGGTGGGGGGAATGGATAAATGAAGATTAGCGTTACCATATGTATACAAATACATATTATATACATATATCAAAAAGACCGACCATATAGCAAGGAAGGTTTACGGAACACTCTGTAATAATTTACAGGGGAAGAGGATCTCTACATAAATAGGTATATAGAATATGTAGATGAACCAGAGTGTGTACACCTTGGACAAGCAACATTCTAACCATTACCCCAATTGAAAAAATTAAAACAACGAACTAGGAGTAATGAGACATAAACTTATGGGGGGTTTTCCTGGCACATTCCATTCAAATTTACAACCTAGGCAAACGACTTCCAGAACGGCTCTGCTGCCCTAGTACCCAGATTTGGGAATGGAGAAATGCTGCATCCTTGTGGCCGTTTCCCACCACAGCAGCTTTAAACCCACTGCAAAAGGTCACTAAATATTCACCAATTGCAGGTCTGTAAATGACACCTGCCCTCCAAAAAATACTGAGGTCGAAAATCGACCAAAAAATTCTAGAGTGCAACCTTCCAAAAAGAAAATTTGAAGAGGTATATTATACTCACACTTTTGTTCTTTTTTCTTTTAACAGAAAAGAAAAAGGCGTGGAAAAATGATGAATTGTAGGAATTTTTACAGACATGTAAACCCAAATTACAAACACCTATCAGCTCACACCAGTCAGAATGGCCATCAACAAATATGCTGCAAACAAGAAATGCTGACGTGATTGTGGAGAAGTGCGTACCCTCGATTCTAAGGGGGACGTGGTAAGAGCCACTAATGACAGCACAATTGAGGTGCCTTGAAAAGGTAAACGTTGAGCTACCATACCAGTCAATCAATCATAACCACTGCTGGGTCTATCACCTGAGAAAATGAAAATCAAAAATCACAGGCTGGCAATCCTGCCCTCCAGCAATATTTACCATAGGCAACACTTGGAAGCAAGGAAAATGTCCATCAACAGAGGAATGCACCAAGAAGAAGTGGTCCATGTACACAATGGAATATTAGCCATGGAAAACACTGAAGCGCTGCTCTTTGAGGCACCACAGATGAGCCTGGAGATAATCACAAAACATGAAGTAGGTCAGAAAGCAAAAGACCTATAGCCTATATTATCACTTATGGCATTATCTAATAACTGACACAGATGAACATATTTCCAAAGAGAAAGACACTCACAGGCTTAGAAAACAAAACAAACTATGCTCATCTAAAAGGAAAGGAGGGGGGAAATTGAGAAATGAGGATTAGTGTTACTATACATATACAAATACATATTATATACATGTATCAAAAAGACCGAACATATAGCAAGGGAGGTCGATGGAACACTGTAATATTTTACATGGGAAGAGGATCTGTACATTAATAGACATACATAATGTACAAAAGGACCAGATGGTGTACACCTAGGACAAACAATATTCTAAACTTTACCCAGATTAAAAAAAATTTAAAAACCAAGAAGAAGTAATGAGACATAAACTTATGGGGATTTCTCCTGGCAAATTCCATTCTAATTTATAACCTAGGACAATGACTTCCAGAAGGGCTCTGCTGCCCTAGTACCCAGATTGGGGAATGGAGAAAAGCTACCTCCTTGTGGACGTTTCCCACAACAGCAGCTTTGAACCCACTGCAAAAGGTCACTAAATTTTCACCAACTTGCAGTTCTGTAAATGACACCTGCCCTCCAAAAAATTTCTGGGGTCAAAAATCGACCAAAAAATTCAAAAGAGGGCAACCTTCGAAGAAGTCAATTTCAAGAGCTGTATTATACTTACGGTTTTTTTCTTTTAAGAGAAAAGAAAAAGGCGTAGGAATATGATGAATTTAAAAATTTTAATGTCATGCATACCCATATTACAAAAACCTATCAGCTCACAGCAATCAGAATGGCCATTAGGAAAAATGCTGCCAAAAATAAACGGTGAAGGGAGTGTGGAGAAATGCGTACCCTCGGTTGTAAGGGGGGGCATGTAAAGAGCCACTAATGAAAACACAACGTAGGTGCTTTGAAAAGGGAAACATTGAGCTACCAGTCAATCAATCACAACCACTGCTTGGCCTATCACCTGAGAAAATGAGAATCAAAAATCACAGGCTGGCAAACCTGTACGCCAGCAATATTTACCATAGCCAGCACTTGGAAGCAATGAAAATGTCCATCAACCGAGGAATGCACCAAGAAGAAGTGGTCCACGTACACAATGGATTATTACTCTAATAATAAATATAAATTAAATTAAAAACAAACAAAAGCAAGGAGACATCAACATTTGTGGGTTTATCCAGGCACACTGCACTCTAATTTATAACCGAAGAACACCACTGGCCGGTAGGTCTGTTTCCCTAGTACCAGCATGGGGAACGTAGAAAGGCTGCCGCTCTCTGGCCATTACCTGCAAAAGCAGGTTTAAAGCCTGAGCTAATGGTCACTTCATATGAACAAGTACTTCAGGGCTGTAAATGAAACCTGCCCTCAAAATGTCTTGAGGGAGATAATGGCCAAACTATTTCAAATGGTGACACATACTTTAAGAAAACACTTTGAAGAAATAAGCTCTAATCACAGCTGGAAAAATTAAAAGGACATGTCTTAAAGCTCAATTTCAACACATTATGAGACACATGCAAATTCAACCACAAAGAGGTATCAGCTCACACCACTCAGAATAACCATCAGCAAAAACTACAAAGAATAAATGCTGAAGGTGCTGGGAAGAAATACATACCCTCCACTTTAAGTGGGACGTAACCTGGAAAGAGCCACTAAGGAGAACAGAATAGAGGTGCCTTTAAAAGGTAACCATTGAGCTACCATATGATCTAGCAGACCTATGCCTAGACCTATAAACGAAGAAGAGAGAATTGGAAGGACACAGGCACGCAAATCTACATTGCATAGTATTACAATAGCCAAGATATGGAAGTAACCAAAAAGTCCACCGACAGATGGGTGGACAAAGAAGTACTGCTACCTGTACAGATGGAATAAGAGCTAGTGAAAAAATGAAACAATGCCATTTGCAGCACCATAGATGAGTCTAGAAGTAATCACGCAACTTGGAGTAAGTGAGAAAGCGAAAGACACATATCCTATCATATCACATATAGGTGTTACCTAAAAAATGATACAAACAAAGATATTTCCACAGAGAAACACTATCATAGATTCATTAAAAAAACTTATGGTTCACCAAATGGAAAGGTGTGAGGATTGGATACATTACCATATTGAGGTTAACAGAGAGATACAAACACATGTGAAATATATAATCACCAAAGACCTACGCAATACCAAGAGAAGACTACTCAACATTGTGTCATAACCTACATGGGAAAAGGATCCGAAGAATAGATATATGCATATGTGTGAAAGAACCACATCTTGCACACCTAGAACAAACAAAGCATTGTAATCAAGTTTGCTGTGATAAACAATAAAAATTAAGTTCAAAATACCAACAAGAAGTAATGAGACATAAACTTAAAGGGCCTTTTCCTCGCACATTCCATTCTAATTTACAACCTAGAACACCACTTCCAGTAAGGCTCTGTTGCCCTAGAAACCAGATTTGGTAAAGGAGAAATGCTGCCGCCTTGTGGCCGATTCCCGCAAGAGCAGCTTTTAACCCACAGCTAATGGTCACTTACCATTCACAAGGACTCAGGGCTGTAAAGGACACCTGCCCTCAAAATTGTGCTGAGGTAGGGAATGGATACAAAAAATTCAAAACAGGCCAAATTTTCAAGAAGATAGTATGAAGAGGTAAGTTTTACTCACTCTCTTTTTAAAGAAAGGAAAATGGATAAAAGCTCCACCTCAGGAAGTATTAGACTCATGCAATCTAATCTACAAAAAGTTTTCAACTCACACCAGTCGACTGACCATTGGCAAAAAGTCTACAAACAATAAATGCTGAAGAGGTTTTAGAGAACTGTGTACCCTCTAGCTGCTGGTGAGATGCAAAAGGGTTAAACGCTAATAATGAGAACAGAAAGGAGCTGCGTTGAAAAGGAAAAATTGAGGTACCATTCAATCCAGCAGACGCACCAATGGGCCTCTCACCTGAGAAGACCAGAATGAAGAAGACCCGGGCTGCAAAAGCTGCACTGCAGCCTTATTCACCATAGACAAGACAGTGAAGCAACCAAAATGTCCATCAACAGATGAAAGGATAAAGAAGAAGTGGTCCATGTACACAATGAATACTAGCCATGGAAAACAATGAAACACTGCTCTTTGAGGCACCATAGATGATCTTGGAGATAATCACAGAACATGAGGTAAGTCGGAAAGCAAAAGTCCTATATCCTATGATATCACTTATAGGCGTTATCTAATAACTGACACAAATGAACATATTTCCACAGAGAAAGTCAATCACAGACTTATTAAAAAAAAACTATGCTTATCTAAAAGGAAAGGTGGGGGGAATGGATAAATGAAGATTAGCGTTACCATATGTATACAAATACATATTATATACATATATCAAAAAGACCGACCATATAGCAAGGAAGGTTTACGGAACACTCTGTAATAATTTACAGGGGAAGAGGATCTCTACATAAATAGGTATATAGAATATGTAGATGAACCAGAGTGTGTACACCTTGGACAAGCAACATTCTAACCATTACCCCAATTGAAAAAATTAAAACAACGAACTAGGAGTAATGAGACATAAACTTATGGGGGGTTTTCCTGGCACATTCCATTCAAATTTACAACCTAGGCAAACGACTTCCAGAACGGCTCTGCTGCCCTAGTACCCAGATTTGGGAATGGAGAAATGCTGCATCCTTGTGGCCGTTTCCCACCACAGCAGCTTTAAACCCACTGCAAAAGGTCACTAAATATTCACCAATTGCAGGTCTGTAAATGACACCTGCCCTCCAAAAAATACTGAGGTCGAAAATCGACCAAAAAATTCTAGAGTGCAACCTTCCAAAAAGAAAATTTGAAGAGGTATATTATACTCACACTTTTGTTCTTTTTTCTTTTAACAGAAAAGAAAAAGGCGTGGAAAAATGATGAATTGTAGGAATTTTTACAGACATGTAAACCCAAATTACAAACACCTATCAGCTCACACCAGTCAGAATGGCCATCAACAAATATGCTGCAAACAAGAAATGCTGACGTGATTGTGGAGAAGTGCGTACCCTCGATTCTAAGGGGGACGTGGTAAGAGCCACTAATGAGAGCACAATTGAGGTGCCTTGAAAAGGTAAACGTTGAGCTACCATACCAGTCAATCAATCATAACCACTGCTGGGTCTATCACCTGAGAAAATGAAAATCACAAATCACAGGCTGGCAATCCTGCCCTCCAGCAATATTTACCATAGGCAACACTTGGAAGCAAGGAAAATGTCCATCAACAGAGGAATGCACCAAGAAGAAGTGGTCCATGTACACAATGGAATATTAGCCATGGAAAACACTGAAGCGCTGCTCTTTGAGGCACCACAGATGAGCCTGGAGATAATCACAAAACATGAAGTAGGTCGGAAAGCAAAAGACCTATAGCCTATATTATCACTTATGGCATTATCTAATAACTGACACAGATGAACATATTTCCAAAGAGAAAGACACTCACAGGCTTAGAAAACAAAACAAACTATGCTCATCTAAAAGGAAAGGAGGGGGGAAATTGAGAAATGAGGATTAGTGTTACTATACATATACAAATACATATTATATACATGTATCAAAAAGACCGAACATATAGCAAGGGAGGTCGATGGAACACTGTAATATTTTACATGGGAAGAGGATCTGTACATTAATAGACATACATAATGTACAAAAGGACCAGATGGTGTACACCTAGGACAAACAATATTCTAAACTTTACCCAGATTAAAAAAATTTTAAAAACCAAGATGAAGTAATGAGACATAAACTTATGGGGATTTCTCCTGGCAAATTCCATTCTAATTTATAACCTAGGACAATGACTTCCAGAAGGGCTCTGCTGCCCTAGTACCCAGATTGGGGAATGGAGAAAAGCTACCTCCTTGTGGACGTTTCCCACAACAGCAGCTTTGAACCCACTGCAAAAGGTCACTAAATTTTCACCAACTTGCAGTTCTGTAAATGACACCTGCCCTCCAAAAAATTTCTGGGGTCAAAAATCGACCAAAAAATTCAAAAGAGGGCAACCTTCGAAGAAGTCAATTTCAAGAGCTCTATTATACTTACGGTTTTTTTCTTTTAAGAGAAAAGAAAAAGGCGTAGGAATATGATGAATTTAAAAATTTTAATGTCATGCATACCCATATTACAAAAACCTATCAGCTCACAGCAATCAGAATGGCCATTAGGAAAAATGCTGCCAAAAATAAACGGTGAAGGGAGTGTGGAGAAATGCGTACCCTCGGTTGTAAGGGGGGGCATGTAAAGAGCCACTAATGAAAACACAACGTAGGTGCTTTGAAAAGGGAAACATTGAGCTACCAGTCAATCAATCACAACCACTGCTTGGCCTATCACCTGAGAAAATGAGAATGAAAAATCACAGGCTGGCAAACCTGTACGCCAGCAATATTTACCATAGCCAGCACTTGGAAGCAATGAAAATGTCCATCAACCGAGGAATGCACCAAGAAGAAGTGGTCCACGTACACAATGGAATATTACTCTAATAATAAATATAAATTAAATTAAAAACAAACAAAAGCAAGGAGACATCAACATTTGTGGGTTTATCCGGGCACATTGCACTCTAATTTATAACCGAAGAACACCACTGGCCGGTAGGTCTGTTTCCCTAGTACCAGCATGGGGAACGTAGAAAGGCTGCCGCTCTCTGGCCATTACCTGCAAAAGCAGGTTTAAAGCCTGAGCTAATGGTCACTTCATATGAACAAGTACTTCAGGGCTGTAAATGAAACCTGCCCTCAAAATGTCTTGAGGGAGATAATGGCCAAACTATTTCAAATGGTGACACATACTTTAAGAAAACACTTTGAAGAAATAAGCTCTAATCACAGCTGGAAAAATTAAAAGGACATGTCTTAAAGCTCAATTTCAACACATTATGAGACACATGCAAATTCAACCACAAAGAGGTATCAGCTCACACCACTCAGAATAACCATCAGCAAAAACTACAAAGAATAAATGCTGAAGGTGCTGGGAAGAAATACATACCCTCCACTTTAAGTGGGACGTAACCTGGAAAGAGCCACTAAGGAGAACAGAATAGAGGTGCCTTTAAAAGGTAACCATTGAGCTACCATATGATCTAGCAGACCTATGCCTAGACCTATAAACGAAGAAGAGAGAATTGGAAGGACACAGGCACGCAAATCTACATTGCATAGTATTACAATAGCCAAGATATGGAAGTAACCAAAAAGTCCACCGACAGATGGGTGGACAAAGAAGTACTGCTACCTGTACAGATGGAATAAGAGCTAGTGAAAAAATGAAACAATGCCATTTGCAGCACCATAGATGAGTCTAGAAGTAATCACGCAACTTGGAGTAAGTGAGAAAGCGAAAGACACATATCCTATCATATCACATATAGGTGTTACCTAAAAAATGATACAAACAAAGATATTTCCACAGAGAAACACTATCATAGATTCATTAAAAAAACTTATGGTTCACCAAATGGAAAGGTGTGAGGATTGGATACATTACCATATTGAGGTTAACAGAGAGATACAAACACATGTGAAATATATAATCACCAAAGACCTACGCAATACCAAGAGAAGACTACTCAACATTGTGTCATAACCTACATGGGAAAAGGATCCGAAGAATAGATATATGCATATGTGTGAAAGAACCACATCTTGCACACCTAGAACAAACAAAACATTGTAATCAAGTTTGCTGTGATAAGAAATAAAAATTAAGTTCAAAATACCAACAAGAAGTAATGAGACATAAACTTAAAGGGCTTTTTCCTCGCACATTCCATTCTAATTTACAACCTAGAACACCACTTCCAGTAAGGCTCTGTTGCCCTAGAAACCAGATTTGGTAAAGGAGAAATGCTGCCGCCTTGTGGCCGATTCCCGCAAGAGCAGCTTTTAACCCACAGCTAATGGTCACTTACCATTCACAAGGACTCAGGGCTGTAAAGGACACCTGCCCTCAAAATTGTGCTGAGGTAGGGAATGGATACAAAAAATTCAAAACAGGCCAAATTTTCAAGAAGATAGTATGAAGAGGTAAGTTTTACTCACTCTCTTTTTAAAGAAAGGAAAATGGATAAAAGCTCCACCTCAGGAAGTATTAGACTCATGCAATCTAATCTACAAAAAGTTTTCAACTCACACCAGTCGACTGACCATTGGCAAAAAGTCTACAAACAATAAATGCTGAAGAGGTTTTAGAGAACTGTGTACCCTCTAGCTGCTGGTGAGATGCAAAAGGGTTAAACGCTAATAATGAGAACAGAAAGGAGCTGCGTTGAAAAGGAAAAATTGAGGTACCATTCAATCCAGCAGGCGCACCAATGGGCCTCTCACCTGAGAAGACCAGAATGAAGAAGACCCGGGCTGCAAAAGCTGCACTGCAGCCTTATTCACCATAGACAAGACAGTGAAGCAACCAAAATGTCCATCAACAGATGAAAGGATAAAGAAGAAGTGGTCCATGTACACAATGAATACTAGCCATGGAAAACAATGAAACACTGCTCTTTGAGGCACCATAGATGATCTTGGAGATAATCACAGAACATGAGGTAAGTCGGAAAGCAAAAGTCCTATATCCTATGATATCACTTATAGGCGTTATCTAATAACTGACACAAATGAACATATTTCCACAGAGAAAGTCAATCACAGACTTATTAAAAAAAAACTATGCTTATCTAAAAGGAAAGGTGGGGGGAATGGATAAATGAAGATTAGCGTTACCATATGTATACAAATACATATTATATACATATATCAAAAAGACCGACCATATAGCAAGGAAGGTTTACGGAACACTCTGTAATAATTTACAGGGGAAGAGGATCTCTACATAAATAGGTATATAGAATATGTAGATGAACCAGAGTGTGTACACCTTGGACAAGCAACATTCTAACCATTACCCCAATTGAAAAAATTAAAACAACGAACTAGGAGTAATGAGACATAAACTTATGGGGGGTTTTCCTGGCACATTCCATTCAAATTTACAACCTAGGCAAACGACTTCCAGAACGGCTCTGCTGCCCTAGTACCCAGATTTGGGAATGGAGAAATGCTGCATCCTTGTGGCTGTTTCCCACCACAGCAGCTTTAAACCCACTGCAAAAGGTCACTAAATATTCACCAATTGCAGGTCTGTAAATGACACCTGCCCTCCAAAAAATAATGAGGTCGAAAATCGACCAAAAAATTCTAGAGTGCAACCTTCCAAAAAGAAAATTTGAAGAGGTATATTATACTCACACTTTTGTTCTTTTTTCTTTTAACAGAAAAGAAAAAGGCGTGGAAAAATGATGAATTGTAGGAATTTTTACAGACATGTAAACCCAAATTACAAACACCTATCAGCTCACACCAGTCAGAATGGCCATCAACAAATATGCTGCAAACAAGAAATGCTGACGTGATTGTGGAGAAGTGCGTACCCTCGATTCTAAGGGGGACGTGGTAAGAGCCACTAATGACAGCACAATTGAGGTGCCTTGAAAAGGTAAACGTTGAGCTACCATACCAGTCAATCAATCATAACCACTGCTGGGTCTATCACCTGAGAAAATGAAAATCACAAATCACAGGCTGGCAATCCTGCCCTCCAGCAATATTTACCATAGGCAACACTTGGAAGCAAGGAAAATGTCCATCAACAGAGGAATGCACCAAGAAGAAGTGGTCCATGTACACAATGGAATATTAGCCATGGAAAACACTGAAGCGCTGCTCTTTGAGGCACCACAGATGAGCCTGGAGATAATCACAAAACATGAAGTAGGTCGGAAAGCAAAAGACCTATAGCCTATATTATCACTTATGGCATTATCTAATAACTGACACAGATGAACATATTTCCAAAGAGAAAGACACTCACAGGCTTAGAAAACAAAACAAACTATGCTCATCTAAAAGGAAAGGAGGGGGGAAATTGAGAAATGAGGATTAGTGTTACTATACATATACAAATACATATTATATACATGTATCAAAAAGACCGAACATATAGCAAGGGAGGTCGATGGAACACTGTAATATTTTACATGGGAAGAGGATCTGTACATTAATAGACATACATAATGTACAAATGGACCAGATGGTGTACACCTAGGACAAACAATATTCTAAACTTTACCCAGATTAAAAAAATTTTAAAAACCAAGAAGAAGTAATGAGACATAAACTTATGGGGATTTCTCCTGGCAAATTCCATTCTAATTTATAACCTAGGACAATGACTTCCAGAAGGGCTCTGCTGCCCTAGTACCCAGATTGGGGAATGGAGAAAAGCTACCTCCTTGTGGACGTTTCCCACAACAGCAGCTTTGAACCCACTGCAAAAGGTCACTAAATTTTCACCAACTTGCAGTTCTGTAAATGACACCTGCCCTCCAAAAAATTTCTGGGGTCAAAAATCGACCAAAAAATTCAAAAGAGGGCAACCTTCGAAGAAGTCAATTTCAAGAGCTCTATTATACTTACGGTTTTTTTCTTTTAAGAGAAAAGAAAAAGGCGTAGGAATATGATGAATTTAAAAATTTTAATGTCATGCATACCCATATTACAAAAACCTATCAGCTCACAGCAATCAGAATGGCCATTAGGAAAAATGCTGCCAAAAATAAACGGTGAAGGGAGTGTGGAGAAATGCGTACCCTCGGTTGTAAGGGGGGGCATGTAAAGAGCCACTAATGAAAACACAACGTAGGTGCTTTGAAAAGGGAAACATTGAGCTACCAGTCAATCAATCACAACCACTGCTTGGCCTATCACCTGAGAAAATGAGAATCAAAAATCACAGGCTGGCAAACCTGTACGCCAGCAATATTTACCATAGCCAGCACTTGGAAGCAATGAAAATGTCCATCAACCGAGGAATGCACCAAGAAGAAGTGGTCCACGTACACAATGGAATATTACTCTAATAATAAATATAAATTAAATTAAAAACAAACAAAAGCAAGGAGACATCAACATTTGTGGGTTTATCCGGGCACATTGCACTCTAATTTATAACCGAAGAACACCACTGGCCGGTAGGTCTGTTTCCCTAGTACCAGCATGGGGAACGTAGAAAGGCTGCCGCTCTCTGGCCATTACCTGCAAAAGCAGGTTTAAAGCCTGAGCTAATGGTCACTTCATATGAACAAGTACTTCAGGGCTGTAAATGAAACCTGCCCTCAAAATGTCTTGAGGGAGATAATGGCCAAACTATTTCAAATGGTGACACATCCTTTAAGAAAACACTTTGAAGAAATAAGCTCTAATCACAGCTGGAAAAATTAAAAGGACATGTCTTAAAGCTCAATTTCAACACATTATGAGACACATGCAAATTCAACCACAAAGAGGTATCAGCTCACACCACTCAGAATAACCATCAGCAAAAACTACAAAGAATAAATGCTGAAGGTGCTGGGAAGAAATACATACCCTCCACTTTAAGTGGGACGTAACCTGGAAAGAGCCACTAAGGAGAACAGAATAGAGGTGCCTTTAAAAGGTAACCATTGAGCTACCATATGATCTAGCAGACCTATGCCTAGACCTATAAACGAAGAAGAGAGAATTGGAAGGACACAGGCACGCAAATCTACATTGCATAGTATTACAATAGCCAAGATATGGAAGTAACCAAAAAGTCCACCGACAGATGGGTGGACAAAGAAGTACTGCTACCTGTACAGATGGAATAAGAGCTAGTGAAAAAATGAAACAATGCCATTTGCAGCACCATAGATGAGTCTAGAAGTAATCACGCAACTTGGAGTAAGTGAGAAAGCGAAAGACACATATCCTATCATATCACATATAGGTGTTACCTAAAAAATGATACAAACAAAGATATTTCCACAGAGAAACACTATCATAGATTCATTAAAAAAACTTATGGTTCACCAAATGGAAAGGTGTGAGGATTGGATACATTACCATATTGAGGTTAACAGAGAGATACAAACACATGTGAAATATATAATCACCAAAGACCTACGCAATACCAAGAGAAGACTACTCAACATTGTGTCATAACCTACATGGGAAAAGGATCCGAAGAATAGATATATGCATATGTGTGAAAGAACCACATCTTGCACACCTAGAACAAACAAAACATTGTAATCAAGTTTGCTGTGATAAGAAATAAAAATTAAGTTCAAAATACCAACAAGAAGTAATGAGACATAAACTTAAAGGGCTTTTTCCTCGCACATTCCATTCTAATTTACAACCTAGAACACCACTTCCAGTAAGGCTCTGTTGCCCTAGAAACCAGATTTGGTAAAGGAGAAATGCTGCCGCCTTGTGGCCGATTCCCGCAAGAGCAGCTTTTAACCCACAGCTAATGGTCACTTACCATTCACAAGGACTCAGGGCTGTAAAGGACACCTGCCCTCAAAATTGTGCTGAGGTAGGGAATGGATACAAAAAATTCAAAACAGGCCAAATTTTCAAGAAGATAGTATGAAGAGGTAAGTTTTACTCACTCTCTTTTTAAAGAAAGGAAAATGGATAAAAGCTCCACCTCAGGAAGTATTAGACTCATGCAATCTAATCTACAAAAAGTTTTCAACTCACACCAGTCGACTGACCATTGGCAAAAAGTCTACAAACAATAAATGCTGAAGAGGTTTTAGAGAACTGTGTACCCTCTAGCTGCTGGTGAGATGCAAAAGGGTTAAACGCTAATAATGAGAACAGAAAGGAGCTGCGTTGAAAAGGAAAAATTGAGGTACCATTCAATCCAGCAGACGCACCAATGGGCCTCTCACCTGAGAAGACCAGAATGAAGAAGACCCGGGCTGCAAAAGCTGCACTGCAGCCTTATTCACCATAGACAAGACAGTGAAGCAACCAAAATGTCCATCAACAGATGAAAGGATAAAGAAGAAGTGGTCCATGTACACAATGAATACTAGCCATGGAAAACAATGAAACACTGCTCTTTGAGGCACCATAGATGATCTTGGAGATAATCACAGAACATGAGGTAAGTCGGAAAGCAAAAGTCCTATATCCTATGATATCACTTATAGGCGTTATCTAATAACTGACACAAATGAACATATTTCCACAGAGAAAGTCAATCACAGACTTATTAAAAAAAAACTATGCTTATCTAAAAGGAAAGGTGGGGGGAATGGATAAATGAAGATTAGCGTTACCATATGTATACAAATACATATTATATACATATATCAAAAAGACCGACCATATAGCAAGGAAGGTTTACGGAACACTCTGTAATAATTTACAGGGGAAGAGGATCTCTACATAAATAGGTATATAGAATATGTAGATGAACCAGAGTGTGTACACCTTGGACAAGCAACATTCTAACCATTACCCCAATTGAAAAAATTAAAACAACGAACTAGGAGTAATGAGACATAAACTTATGGGGGGTTTTCCTGGCACATTCCATTCAAATTTACAACCTAGGCAAACGACTTCCAGAACGGCTCTGCTGCCCTAGTACCCAGATTTGGGAATGGAGAAATGCTGCATCCTTGTGGCTGTTTCCCACCACAGCAGCTTTAAACCCACTGCAAAAGGTCACTAAATATTCACCAATTGCAGGTCTGTAAATGACACCTGCCCTCCAAAAAATACTGAGGTCGAAAATCGACCAAAAAATTCTAGAGTGCAACCTTCCAAAAAGAAAATTTGAAGAGGTATATTATACTCACACTTTTGTTCTTTTTTCTTTTAACAGAAAAGAAAAAGGCGTGGAAAAATGATGAATTGTAGGAATTTTTACAGACATGTAAACCCAAATTACAAACACCTATCAGCTCACACCAGTCAGAATGGCCATCAACAAATATGCTGCAAACAAGAAATGCTGACGTGATTGTGGAGAAGTGCGTACCCTCGATTCTAAGGGGGACGTGGTAAGAGCCACTAATGACAGCACAATTGAGGTGCCTTGAAAAGGTAAACGTTGAGCTACCATACCAGTCAATCAATCATAACCACTGCTGGGTCTATCACCTGAGAAAATGAAAATCACAAATCACAGGCTGGCAATCCTGCCCTCCAGCAATATTTACCATAGGCAACACTTGGAAGCAAGGAAAATGTCCATCAACAGAGGAATGCACCAAGAAGAAGTGGTCCATGTACACAATGGAATATTAGCCATGGAAAACACTGAAGCGCTGCTCTTTGAGGCACCACAGATGAGCCTGGAGATAATCACAAAACATGAAGTAGGTCGGAAAGCAAAAGACCTATAGCCTATATTATCACTTATGGCATTATCTAATAACTGACACAGATGAACATATTTCCAAAGAGAAAGACACTCACAGGCTTAGAAAACAAAACAAACTATGCTCATCTAAAAGGAAAGGAGGGGGGAAATTGAGAAATGAGGATTAGTGTTACTATACATATACAAATACATATTATATACATGTATCAAAAAGACCGAACATATAGCAAGGGAGGTCGATGGAACACTGTAATATTTTACATGGGAAGAGGATCTGTACATTAATAGACATACATAATGTACAAATGGACCAGATGGTGTACACCTAGGACAAACAATATTCTAAACTTTACCCAGATTAAAAAAATTTTAAAAACCAAGAAGAAGTAATGAGACATAAACTTATGGGGATTTCTCCTGGCAAATTCCATTCTAATTTATAACCTAGGACAATGACTTCCAGAAGGGCTCTGCTGCCCTAGTACCCAGATTGGGGAATGGAGAAAAGCTACCTCCTTGTGGACGTTTCCCACAACAGCAGCTTTGAACCCACTGCAAAAGGTCACTAAATTTTCACCAACTTGCAGTTCTGTCAATGACACCTGCCCTCCAAAAAATTTCTGGGGTCAAAAATCGACGAAAAAAATTCAAAAGAGGGCAACCTTCGAAGAAGTCAATTTCAAGAGCTCTATTATACTTACGGTTTTTTTCTTTTAAGAGAAAAGAAAAAGGCGTAGGAATATGATGAATTTAAAAATTTTAATGTCATGCATACCCATATTACAAAAACCTATCAGCTCACAGCAATCAGAATGGCCATTAGGAAAAATGCTGCCAAAAATAAACGGTGAAGGGAGTGTGGAGAAATGCGTACCCTCGGTTGTAAGGGGGGGCATGTAAAGAGCCACTAATGAAAACACAACGTAGGTGCTTTGAAAAGGGAAACATTGAGCTACCAGTCAATCAATCACAACCACTGCTTGGCCTATCACCTGAGAAAATGAGAATCAAAAATCACAGGCTGGCAAACCTGTACGCCAGCAATATTTACCATAGCCAGCACTTGGAAGCAATGAAAATGTCCATCAACCGAGGAATGCACCAAGAAGAAGTGGTCCACGTACACAATGGAATATTACTCTAATAATAAATATAAATTAAATTAAAAACAAACAAAAGCAAGGAGACATCAACATTTGTGGGTTTATCCGGGCACATTGCACTCTAATTTATAACCGAAGAACACCACTGGCCGGTAGGTCTGTTTCCCTAGTACCAGCATGGGGAACGTAGAAAGGCTGCCGCTCTCTGGCCATTACCTGCAAAAGCAGGTTTAAAGCCTGAGCTAATGGTCACTTCATATGAACAAGTACTTCAGGGCTGTAAATGAAACCTGCCCTCAAAATGTCTTGAGGGAGATAATGGCCAAACTATTTCAAATGGTGACACATCCTTTAAGAAAACACTTTGAAGAAATAAGCTCTAATCACAGCTGGAAAAATTAAAAGGACATGTCTTAAAGCTCAATTTCAACACATTATGAGACACATGCAAATTCAACCACAAAGAGGTATCAGCTCACACCACTCAGAATAACCATCAGCAAAAACTACAAAGAATAAATGCTGAAGGTGCTGGGAAGAAATACATACCCTCCACTTTAAGTGGGACGTAACCTGGAAAGAGCCACTAAGGAGAACAGAATAGAGGTGCCTTTAAAAGGTAACCATTGAGCTACCATATGATCTAGCAGACCTATGCCTAGACCTATAAACGAAGAAGAGAGAATTGGAAGGACACAGGCACGCAAATCTACATTGCATAGTATTACAATAGCCAAGATATGGAAGTAACCAAAAAGTCCACCGACAGATGGGTGGACAAAGAAGTACTGCTACCTGTACAGATGGAATAAGAGCTAGTGAAAAAATGAAACAATGCCATTTGCAGCACCATAGATGAGTCTAGAAGTAATCACGCAACTTGGAGTAAGTGAGAAAGCGAAAGACACATATCCTATCATATCACATATAGGTGTTACCTAAAAAATGATACAAACAAAGATATTTCCACAGAGAAACACTATCATAGATTCATTAAAAAAACTTATGGTTCACCAAATGGAAAGGTGTGAGGATTGGATACATTACCATATTGAGGTTAACAGAGAGATACAAACACATGTGAAATATATAATCACCAAAGACCTACGCAATACCAAGAGAAGACTACTCAACATTGTGTCATAACCTACATGGGAAAAGGATCCGAAGAATAGATATATGCATATGTGTGAAAGAACCACATCTTGCACACCTAGAACAAACAAAACATTGTAATCAAGTTTGCTGTGATAAGAAATAAAAATTAAGTTCAAAATACCAACAAGAAGTAATGAGACATAAACTTAAAGGGCTTTTTCCTCGCACATTCCATTCTAATTTACAACCTAGAACACCACTTCCAGTAAGGCTCTGTTGCCCTAGAAACCAGATTTGGTAAAGGAGAAATGCTGCCGCCTTGTGGCCGATTCCCGCAAGAGCAGCTTTTAACCCACAGCTAATGGTCACTTACCATTCACAAGGACTCAGGGCTGTAAAGGACACCTGCCCTCAAAATTGTGCTGAGGTAGGGAATGGATACAAAAAATTCAAAACAGGCCAAATTTTCAAGAAGATAGTATGAAGAGGTAAGTTTTACTCACTCTCTTTTTAAAGAAAGGAAAATGGATAAAAGCTCCACCTCAGGAAGTATTAGACTCATGCAATCTAATCTACAAAAAGTTTTCAACTCACACCAGTCGACTGACCATTGGCAAAAAGTCTACAAACAATAAATGCTGAAGAGGTTTTAGAGAACTGTGTACCCTCTAGCTGCTGGTGAGATGCAAAAGGGTTAAACGCTAATAATGAGAACAGAAAGGAGCTGCGTTGAAAAGGAAAAATTGAGGTACCATTCAATCCAGCAGACGCACCAATGGGCCTCTCACCTGAGAAGACCAGAATGAAGAAGACCCGGGCTGCAAAAGCTGCACTGCAGCCTTATTCACCATAGACAAGACAGTGAAGCAACCAAAATGTCCATCAACAGATGAAAGGATAAAGAAGAAGTGGTCCATGTACACAATGAATACTAGCCATGGAAAACAATGAAACACTGCTCTTTGAGGCACCATAGATGATCTTGGAGATAATCACAGAACATGAGGTAAGTCGGAAAGCAAAAGTCCTATATCCTATGATATCACTTATAGGCGTTATCTAATAACTGACACAAATGAACATATTTCCACAGAGAAAGTCAATCACAGACTTATTAAAAAAAAACTATGCTTATCTAAAAGGAAAGGTGGGGGGAATGGATAAATGAAGATTAGCGTTACCATATGTATACAAATACATATTATATACATATATCAAAAAGACCGACCATATAGCAAGGAAGGTTTACGGAACACTCTGTAATAATTTACAGGGGAAGAGGATCTCTACATAAATAGGTATATAGAATATGTAGATGAACCAGAGTGTGTACACCTTGGACAAGCAACATTCTAACCATTACCCCAATTGAAAAAATTAAAACAACGAACTAGGAGTAATGAGACATAAACTTATGGGGGGTTTTCCTGGCACATTCCATTCAAATTTACAACCTAGGCAAACGACTTCCAGAACGGCTCTGCTGCCCTAGTACCCAGATTTGGGAATGGAGAAATGCTGCATCCTTGTGGCTGTTTCCCACCACAGCAGCTTTAAACCCACTGCAAAAGGTCACTAAATATTCACCAATTGCAGGTCTGTAAATGACACCTGCCCTCCAAAAAATACTGAGGTCGAAAATCGACCAAAAAATTCTAGAGTGCAACCTTCCAAAAAGAAAATTTGAAGAGGTATATTATACTCACACTTTTGTTCTTTTTTCTTTTAACAGAAAAGAAAAAGGCGTGGAAAAATGATGAATTGTAGGAATTTTTACAGACATGTAAACCCAAATTACAAACACCTATCAGCTCACACCAGTCAGAATGGCCATCAACAAATATGCTGCAAACAAGAAATGCTGACGTGATTGTGGAGAAGTGCGTACCCTCGATTCTAAGGGGGACGTGGTAAGAGCCACTAATGACAGCACAATTGAGGTGCCTTGAAAAGGTAAACGTTGAGCTACCATACCAGTCAATCAATCATAACCACTGCTGGGTCTATCACCTGAGAAAATGAAAATCAAAAATCACAGGCTGGCAATCCTGCCCTCCAGCAATATTTACCATAGGCAACACTTGGAAGCAAGGAAAATGTCCATCAACAGAGGAATGCACCAAGAAGAAGTGGTCCATGTACACAATGGAATATTAGCCATGGAAAACACTGAAGCGCTGCTCTTTGAGGCACCACAGATGAGCCTGGAGATAATCACAAAACATGAAGTAGGTCGGAAAGCAAAAGACCTATAGCCTATATTATCACTTATGGCATTATCTAATAACTGACACAGATGAACATATTTCCAAAGAGAAAGACACTCACAGGCTTAGAAAACAAAACAAACTATGCTCATCTAAAAGGAAAGGAGGGGGGAAATTGAGAAATGAGGATTAGTGTTACTATACATATACAAATACATATTATATACATGTATCAAAAAGACCGAACATATAGCAAGGGAGGTCGATGGAACACTGTAATATTTTACATGGGAAGAGGATCTGTACATTAATAGACATACATAATGTACAAATGGACCAGATGGTGTACACCTAGGACAAACAATATTCTAAACTTTACCCAGATTAAAAAAATTTTAAAAACCAAGAAGAAGTAATGAGACATAAACTTATGGGGATTTCTCCTGGCAAATTCCATTCTAATTTATAACCTAGGACAATGACTTCCAGAAGGGCTCTGCTGCCCTAGTACCCAGATTGGGGAATGGAGAAAAGCTACCTCCTTGTGGACGTTTCCCACAACAGCAGCTTTGAACCCACTGCAAAAGGTCACTAAATTTTCACCAACTTGCAGTTCTGTAAATGACACCTGCCCTCCAAAAAATTTCTGGGGTCAAAAATCGACCAAAAAATTCAAAAGAGGGCAACCTTCGAAGAAGTCAATTTCAAGAGCTCTATTATACTTACGGTTTTTTTCTTTTAAGAGAAAAGAAAAAGGCGTAGGAATATGATGAATTTAAAAATTTTAATGTCATGCATACCCATATTACAAAAACCTATCAGCTCACAGCAATCAGAATGGCCATTAGGAAAAATGCTGCCAAAAATAAACGGTGAAGGGAGTGTGGAGAAATGCGTACCCTCGGTTGTAAGGGGGGGCATGTAAAGAGCCACTAATGAAAACACAACGTAGGTGCTTTGAAAAGGGAAACATTGAGCTACCAGTCAATCAATCACAACCACTGCTTGGCCTATCACCTGAGAAAATGAGAATCAAAAATCACAGGCTGGCAAACCTGTACGCCAGCAATATTTACCATAGCCAGCACTTGGAAGCAATGAAAATGTCCATCAACCGAGGAATGCACCAAGAAGAAGTGGTCCACGTACACAATGGAATATTACTCTAATAATAAATATAAATTAAATTAAAAACAAACAAAAGCAAGGAGACATCAACATTTGTGGGTTTATCCGGGCACATTGCACTCTAATTTATAACCGAAGAACACCACTGGCCGGTAGGTCTGTTTCCCTAGTACCAGCATGGGGAACGTAGAAAGGCTGCCGCTCTCTGGCCATTACCTGCAAAAGCAGGTTTAAAGCCTGAGCTAATGGTCACTTCATATGAACAAGTACTTCAGGGCTGTAAATGAAACCTGCCCTCAAAATGTCTTGAGGGAGATAATGGCCAAACTATTTCAAATGGTGACACATCCTTTAAGAAAACACTTTGAAGAAATAAGCTCTAATCACAGCTGGAAAAATTAAAAGGACATGTCTTAAAGCTCAATTTCAACACATTATGAGACACATGCAAATTCAACCACAAAGAGGTATCAGCTCACACCACTCAGAATAACCATCAGCAAAAACTACAAAGAATAAATGCTGAAGGTGCTGGGAAGAAATACATACCCTCCACTTTAAGTGGGACGTAACCTGGAAAGAGCCACTAAGGAGAACAGAATAGAGGTGCCTTTAAAAGGTAACCATTGAGCTACCATATGATCTAGCAGACCTATGCCTAGACCTATAAACGAAGAAGAGAGAATTGGAAGGACACAGGCACGCAAATCTACATTGCATAGTATTACAATAGCCAAGATATGGAAGTAACCAAAAAGTCCACCGACAGATGGGTGGACAAAGAAGTACTGCTACCTGTACAGATGGAATAAGAGCTAGTGAAAAAATGAAACAATGCCATTTGCAGCACCATAGATGAGTCTAGAAGTAATCACGCAACTTGGAGTAAGTGAGAAAGCGAAAGACACATATCCTATCATATCACATATAGGTGTTACCTAAAAAATGATACAAACAAAGATATTTCCACAGAGAAACACTATCATAGATTCATTAAAAAAACTTATGGTTCACCAAATGGAAAGGTGTGAGGATTGGATACATTACCATATTGAGGTTAACAGAGAGATACAAACACATGTGAAATATATAATCACCAAAGACCTACGCAATACCAAGAGAAGACTACTCAACATTGTGTCATAACCTACATGGGAAAAGGATCCGAAGAATAGATATATGCATATGTGTGAAAGAACCACATCTTGCACACCTAGAACAAACAAAACATTGTAATCAAGTTTGCTGTGATAAGAAATAAAAATTAAGTTCAAAATACCAACAAGAAGTAATGAGACATAAACTTAAAGGGCTTTTTCCTCGCACATTCCATTCTAATTTACAACCTAGAACACCACTTCCAGTAAGGCTCTGTTGCCCTAGAAACCAGATTTGGTAAAGGAGAAATGCTGCCGCCTTGTGGCCGATTCCCGCAAGAGCAGCTTTTAACCCACAGCTAATGGTCACTTACCATTCACAAGGACTCAGGGCTGTAAAGGACACCTGCCCTCAAAATTGTGCTGAGGTAGGGAATGGATACAAAAAATTCAAAACAGGCCAAATTTTCAAGAAGATAGTATGAGGAGGTAAGTTTTACTCACTCTCTTTTTAAAGAAAGGAAAATGGATAAAAGCTCCACCTCAGGAAGTATTAGACTCATGCAATCTAATCTACAAAAAGTTTTCAACTCACACCAGTCGACTGACCATTGGCAAAAAGTCTACAAACAATAAATGCTGAAGAGGTTTTAGAGAACTGTGTACCCTCTAGCTGCTGGTGAGATGCAAAAGGGTTAAACGCTAATAATGAGAACAGAAAGGAGCTGCGTTGAAAAGGAAAAATTGAGGTACCATTCAATCCAGCAGGCGCACCAATGGGCCTCTCACCTGAGAAGACCAGAATGAAGAAGACCCGGGCTGCAAAAGCTGCACTGCAGCCTTATTCACCATAGACAAGACAGTGAAGCAACCAAAATGTCCATCAACAGATGAAAGGATAAAGAAGAAGTGGTCCATGTACACAATGAATACTAGCCATGGAAAACAATGAAACACTGCTCTTTGAGGCACCATAGATGATCTTGGAGATAATCACAGAACATGAGGTAAGTCGGAAAGCAAAAGTCCTATATCCTATGATATCACTTATAGGCGTTATCTAATAACTGACACAAATGAACATATTTCCACAGAGAAAGTCAATCACAGACTTATTAAAAAAAAACTATGCTTATCTAAAAGGAAAGGTGGGGGGAATGGATAAATGAAGATTAGCGTTACCATATGTATACAAATACATATTATATACATATATCAAAAAGACCGACCATATAGCAAGGAAGGTTTACGGAACACTCTGTAATAATTTACAGGGGAAGAGGATCTCTACATAAATAGGTATATAGAATATGTAGATGAACCAGAGTGTGTACACCTTGGACAAGCAACATTCTAACCATTACCCCAATTGAAAAAATTAAAACAACGAACTAGGAGTAATGAGACATAAACTTATGGGGGGTTTTCCTGGCACATTCCATTCAAATTTACAACCTAGGCAAACGACTTCCAGAACGGCTCTGCTGCCCTAGTACCCAGATTTGGGAATGGAGAAATGCTGCATCCTTGTGGCCGTTTCCCACCACAGCAGCTTTAAACCCACTGCAAAAGGTCACTAAATATTCACCAATTGCAGGTCTGTAAATGACACCTGCCCTCCAAAAAATAATGAGGTCGAAAATCGACCAAAAAATTCTAGAGTGCAACCTTCCAAAAAGAAAATTTGAAGAGGTATATTATACTCACACTTTTGTTCTTTTTTCTTTTAACAGAAAAGAAAAAGGCGTGGAAAAATGATGAATTGTAGGAATTTTTACAGACATGTAAACCCAAATTACAAACACCTATCAGCTCACACCAGTCAGAATGGCCATCAACAAATATGCTGCAAACAAGAAATGCTGACGTGATTGTGGAGAAGTGCGTACCCTCGATTCTAAGGGGGACGTGGTAAGAGCCACTAATGACAGCACAATTGAGGTGCCTTGAAAAGGTAAACGTTGAGCTACCATACCAGTCAATCAATCATAACCACTGCTGGGTCTATCACCTGAGAAAATGAAAATCAAAAATCACAGGCTGGCAATCCTGCCCTCCAGCAATATTTACCATAGGCAACACTTGGAAGCAAGGAAAATGTCCATCAACAGAGGAATGCACCAAGAAGAAGTGGTCCATGTACACAATGGAATATTAGCCATGGAAAACACTGAAGCGCTGCTCTTTGAGGCACCACAGATGAGCCTGGAGATAATCACAAAACATGAAGTAGGTCGGAAAGCAAAAGACCTATAGCCTATATTATCACTTATGGCATTATCTAATAACTGACACAGATGAACATATTTCCAAAGAGAAAGACACTCACAGGCTTAGAAAACAAAACAAACTATGCTCATCTAAAAGGAAAGGAGGGGGGAAATTGAGAAATGAGGATTAGTGTTACTATGCATATACAAATACATATTATATACATGTATCAAAAAGACCGAACATATAGCAAGGGAGGTCGATGGAACACTGTAATATTTTACATGGGAAGAGGATCTGTACATTAATAGACATACATAATGTACAAATGGACCAGATGGTGTACACCTAGGACAAACAATATTCTAAACTTTACCCAGATTAAAAAAATTTTAAAAACCAAGAAGAAGTAATGAGACATAAACTTATGGGGATTTCTCCTGGCAAATTCCATTCTAATTTATAACCTAGGACAATGACTTCCAGAAGGGCTCTGCTGCCCTAGTACCCAGATTGGGGAATGGAGAAAAGCTACCTCCTTGTGGACGTTTCCCACAACAGCAGCTTTGAACCCACTGCAAAAGGTCACTAAATTTTCACCAACTTGCAGTTCTGTAAATGACACCTGCCCTCCAAAAAATTTCTGGGGTCAAAAATCGACCAAAAAATTCAAAAGAGGGCAACCTTCGAAGAAGTCAATTTCAAGAGCTCTATTATACTTACGGTTTTTTTCTTTTAAGAGAAAAGAAAAAGGCGTAGGAATATGATGAATTTAAAAATTTTAATGTCATGCATACCCATATTACAAAAACCTATCAGCTCACAGCAATCAGAATGGCCATTAGGAAAAATGCTGCCAAAAATAAACGGTGAAGGGAGTGTGGAGAAATGCGTACCCTCGGTTGTAAGGGGGGGCATGTAAAGAGCCACTAATGAAAACACAACGTAGGTGCTTTGAAAAGGGAAACATTGAGCTACCAGTCAATCAATCACAACCACTGCTTGGCCTATCACCTGAGAAAATGAGAATCAAAAATCACAGGCTGGCAAACCTGTACGCCAGCAATATTTACCATAGCCAGCACTTGGAAGCAATGAAAATGTCCATCAACCGAGGAATGCACCAAGAAGAAGTGGTCCACGTACACAATGGAATATTACTCTAATAATAAATATAAATTAAATTAAAAACAAACAAAAGCAAGGAGACATCAACATTTGTGGGTTTATCCGGGCACATTGCACTCTAATTTATAACCGAAGAACACCACTGGCCAGTAGGTCTGTTTCCCTAGTACCAGCATGGGGAACGTAGAAAGGCTGCCGCTCTCTGGCCATTACCTGCAAAAGCAGGTTTAAAGCCTGAGCTAATGGTCACTTCATATGAACAAGTACTTCAGGGCTGTAAATGAAACCTGCCCTCAAAATGTCTTGAGGGAGATAATGGCCAAACTATTTCAAATGGTGACACATACTTTAAGAAAACACTTTGAAGAAATAAGCTCTAATCACAGCTGGAAAAATTAAAAGGACATGTCTTAAAGCTCAATTTCAACACATTATGAGACACATGCAAATTCAACCACAAAGAGGTATCAGCTCACACCACTCAGAATAACCATCAGCAAAAACTACAAAGAATAAATGCTGAAGGTGCTGGGAAGAAATACATACCCTCCACTTTAAGTGGGACGTAACCTGGAAAGAGCCACTAAGGAGAACAGAATAGAGGTGCCTTTAAAAGGTAACCATTGAGCTACCATATGATCTAGCAGACCTATGCCTAGACCTATAAACGAAGAAGAGAGAATTGGAAGGACACAGGCACGCAAATCTACATTGCATAGTATTACAATAGCCAAGATATGGAAGTAACCAAAAAGTCCACCGACAGATGGGTGGACAAAGAAGTACTGCTACCTGTACAGATGGAATAAGAGCTAGTGAAAAAATGAAACAATGCCATTTGCAGCACCATAGATGAGTCTAGAAGTAATCACGCAACTTGGAGTAAGTGAGAAAGCGAAAGACACATATCCTATCATATCACATATAGGTGTTACCTAAAAAATGATACAAACAAAGATATTTCCACAGAGAAACACTATCATAGATTCATTAAAAAAACTTATGGTTCACCAAATGGAAAGGTGTGAGGATTGGATACATTACCATATTGAGGTTAACAGAGAGATACAAACACATGTGAAATATATAATCACCAAAGACCTACGCAATACCAAGAGAAGACTACTCAACATTGTGTCATAACCTACATGGGAAAAGGATCCGAAGAATAGATATATGCATATGTGTGAAAGAACCACATCTTGCACACCTAGAACAAACAAAGCATTGTAATCAAGTTTGCTGTGATAAGAAATAAAAATTAAGTTCAAAATACCAACAAGAAGTAATGAGACATAAACTTAAAGGGCCTTTTCCTCGCACATTCCATTCTAATTTACAACCTAGAACACCACTTCCAGTAAGGCTCTGTTGCCCTAGAAACCAGATTTGGTAAAGGAGAAATGCTGCCGCCTTGTGGCCGATTCCCGCAAGAGCAGCTTTTAACCCACAGCTAATGGTCACTTACCATTCACAAGGACTCAGGGCTGTAAAGGACACCTGCCCTCAAAATTGTGCTGAGGTAGGGAATGGATACAAAAAATTCAAAACAGGCCAAATTTTCAAGAAGATAGTATGAAGAGGTAAGTTTTACTCACTCTCTTTTTAAAGAAAGGAAAATGGATAAAAGCTCCACCTCAGGAAGTATTAGACTCATGCAATCTAATCTACAAAAAGTTTTCAACTCACACCAGTCGACTGACCATTGGCAAAAAGTCTACAAACAATAAATGCTGAAGAGGTTTTAGAGAACTGTGTACCCTCTAGCTGCTGGTGAGATGCAAAAGGGTTAAACGCTAATAATGAGAACAGAAAGGAGCTGCGTTGAAAAGGAAAAATTGAGGTACCATTCAATCCAGCAGACGCACCAATGGGCCTCTCACCTGAGAAGACCAGAATGAAGAAGACCCGGGCTGCAAAAGCTGCACTGCAGCCTTATTCACCATAGACAAGACAGTGAAGCAACCAAAATGTCCATCAACAGATGAAAGGATAAAGAAGAAGTGGTCCATGTACACAATGAATACTAGCCATGGAAAACAATGAAACACTGCTCTTTGAGGCACCATAGATGATCTTGGAGATAATCACAGAACATGAGGTAAGTCGGAAAGCAAAAGTCCTATATCCTATGATATCACTTATAGGCGTTATCTAATAACTGACACAAATGAACATATTTCCACAGAGAAAGTCAATCACAGACTTATTAAAAAAAACTATGCTTATCTAAAAGGAAAGGTGGGGGGAATGGATAAATGAAGATTAGCGTTACCATATGTATACAAATACATATTATATACATATATCAAAAAGACCGACCATATAGCAAGGAAGGTTTACGGAACACTCTGTAATAATTTACAGGGGAAGAGGATCTCTACATAAATAGGTATATAGAATATGTAGATGAACCAGAGTGTGTACACCTTGGACAAGCAACATTCTAACCATTACCCCAATTGAAAAAATTAAAACAACGAACTAGGAGTAATGAGACATAAACTTATGGGGGGTTTTCCTGGCACATTCCATTCAAATTTACAACCTAGGCAAACGACTTCCAGAACGGCTCTGCTGCCCTAGTACCCAGATTTGGGAATGGAGAAATGCTGCATCCTTGTGGCCGTTTCCCACCACAGCAGCTTTAAACCCACTGCAAAAGGTCACTAAATATTCACCAATTGCAGGTCTGTAAATGACACCTGCCCTCCAAAAAATACTGAGGTCGAAAATCGACCAAAAAATTCTAGAGTGCAACCTTCCAAAAAGAAAATTTGAAGAGGTATATTATACTCACACTTTTGTTCTTTTTTCTTTTAACAGAAAAGAAAAAGGTGTGGAAAAATGATGAATTGTAGGAATTTTTACAGACATGTAAACCCAAATTACAAACACCTATCAGCTCACACCAGTCAGAATGGCCATCAACAAATATGCTGCAAACAAGAAATGCTGACGTGATTGTGGAGAAGTGCGTACCCTCGATTCTAAGGGGGACGTGGTAAGAGCCACTAATGACAGCACAATTGAGGTGCCTTGAAAAGGTAAACGTTGAGCTACCATACCAGTCAATCAATCATAACCACTGCTGGGTCTATCACCTGAGAAAATGAAAATCAAAAATCACAGGCTGGCAATCCTGCCCTCCAGCAATATTTACCATAGGCAACACTTGGAAGCAAGGAAAATGTCCATCAACAGAGGAATGCACCAAGAAGAAGTGGTCCATGTACACAATGGAATATTAGCCATGGAAAACACTGAAGCGCTGCTCTTTGAGGCACCACAGATGAGCCTGGAGATAATCACAAAACATGAAGTAGGTCGGAAAGCAAAAGACCTATAGCCTATAATATCACTTATGGTATTAACTAATAACTGACACAGATGAACATATTTCCAAAGAGAAAGACACTCACAGGCTTAGAAAACAAAACAAACTATGCTCATCTAAAAGGAAAGGAGGGGGGAAATTGAGAAATGAGGATTAGTGTTACTATACATATACAAATACATATTATATACATGTATCAAAAAGACCGAACATATAGCAAGGGAGGTCGATGGAACACTGTAATATTTTACATGGGAAGAGGATCTGTACATTAATAGACATACATAATGTACAAAAGGACCAGATGGTGTACACCTAGGACAAACAATATTCTAAACTTTACCCAGATTAAAAAAATTTTAAAAACCAAGAAGAAGTAATGAGACATAAACTTATGGGGATTTCTCCTGGCAAATTCCATTCTAATTTATAACCTAGGACAATGACTTCCAGAAGGGCTCTGCTGCCCTAGTACCCAGATTGGGGAATGGAGAAAAGCTACCTCCTTGTGGACGTTTCCCACAACAGCAGCTTTGAACCCACTGCAAAAGGTCACTAAATTTTCACCAACTTGCAGTTCTGTAAATGACACCTGCCCTCCAAAAAATTTCTGGGGTCAAAAATCGACCAAAAAATTCAAAAGAGGGCAACCTTCGAAGAAGTCAATTTCAAGAGCTGTATTATACTTACGGTTTTTTTCTTTTAAGAGAAAAGAAAAAGGCGTAGGAATATGATGAATTTAAAAATTTTAATGTCATGCATACCCATATTACAAAAACCTATCAGCTCACAGCAATCAGAATGGCCATTAGGAAAAATGCTGCCAAAAATAAACGGTGAAGGGAGTGTGGAGAAATGCGTACCCTCGGTTGTAAGGGGGGGCATGTAAAGAGCCACTAATGAAAACACAACGTAGGTGCTTTGAAAAGGGAAACATTGAGCTACCAGTCAATCAATCACAACCACTGCTTGGCCTATCACCTGAGAAAATGAGAATCAAAAATCACAGGCTGGCAAACCTGTACGCCAGCAATATTTACCATAGCCAGCACTTGGAAGCAATGAAAATGTCCATCAACCGAGGAATGCACCAAGAAGAAGTGGTCCACGTACACAATGGAATATTACTCTAATAATAAATATAAATTAAATTAAAAACAAACAAAAGCAAGGAGACATCAACATTTGTGGGTTTATCCGGGCACATTGCACTCTAATTTATAACCGAAGAACACCACTGGCCGGTAGGTCTGTTTCCCTAGTACCAGCATGGGGAACGTAGAAAGGCTGCCGCTCTCTGGCCATTACCTGCAAAAGCAGGTTTAAAGCCTGAGCTAATGGTCACTTCATATGAACAAGTACTTCAGGGCTGTAAATGAAACCTGCCCTCAAAATGTCTTGAGGGAGATAATGGCCAAACTATTTCAAATGGTGACACATCCTTTAAGAAAACACTTTGAAGAAATAAGCTCTAATCACAGCTGGAAAAATTAAAAGGACATGTCTTAAAGCTCAATTTCAACACATTATGAGACACATGCAAATTCAACCACAAAGAGGTATCAGCTCACACCACTCAGAATAACCATCAGCAAAAACTACAAAGAATAAATGCTGAAGGTGCTGGGAAGAAATACATACCCTCCACTTTAAGTGGGACGTAACCTGGAAAGAGCCACTAAGGAGAACAGAATAGAGGTGCCTTTAAAAGGTAACCATTGAGCTACCATATGATCTAGCAGACCTATGCCTAGACCTATAAACGAAGAAGAGAGAATTGGAAGGACACAGGCACGCAAATCTACATTGCATAGTATTACAATAGCCAAGATATGGAAGTAACCAAAAAGTCCACCGACAGATGGGTGGACAAAGAAGTACTGCTACCTGTACAGATGGAATAAGAGCTAGTGAAAAAATGAAACAATGCCATTTGCAGCACCATAGATGAGTCTAGAAGTAATCACGCAACTTGGAGTAAGTGAGAAAGCGAAAGACACATATCCTATCATATCACATATAGGTGTTACCTAAAAAATGATACAAACAAAGATATTTCCACAGAGAAACACTATCATAGATTCATTAAAAAAACTTATGGTTCACCAAATGGAAAGGTGTGAGGATTGGATACATTACCATATTGAGGTTAACAGAGAGATACAAACACATGTGAAATATATAATCACCAAAGACCTACGCAATACCAAGAGAAGACTACTCAACATTGTGTCATAACCTACATGGGAAAAGGATCCGAAGAATAGATATATGCATATGTGTGAAAGAACCACATCTTGCACACCTAGAACAAACAAAACATTGTAATCAAGTTTGCTGTGATAAGAAATAAAAATTAAGTTCAAAATACCAACAAGAAGTAATGAGACATAAACTTAAAGGGCTTTTTCCTCGCACATTCCATTCTAATTTACAACCTAGAACACCACTTCCAGTAAGGCTCTGTTGCCCTAGAAACCAGATTTGGTAAAGGAGAAATGCTGCCGCCTTGTGGCCGATTCCCGCAAGAGCAGCTTTTAACCCACAGCTAATGGTCACTTACCATTCACAAGGACTCAGGGCTGTAAAGGACACCTGCCCTCAAAATTGTGCTGAGGTAGGGAATGGATACAAAAAATTCAAAACAGGCCAAATTTTCAAGAAGATAGTATGAAGAGGTAAGTTTTACTCACTCTCTTTTTAAAGAAAGGAAAATGGATAAAAGCTCCACCTCAGGAAGTATTAGACTCATGCAATCTAATCTACAAAAAGTTTTCAACTCACACCAGTCGACTGACCATTGGCAAAAAGTCTACAAACAATAAATGCTGAAGAGGTTTTAGAGAACTGTGTACCCTCTAGCTGCTGGTGAGATGCAAAAGGGTTAAACGCTAATAATGAGAACAGAAAGGAGCTGCGTTGAAAAGGAAAAATTGAGGTACCATTCAATCCAGCAGACGCACCAATGGGCCTCTCACCTGAGAAGACCAGAATGAAGAAGACCCGGGCTGCAAAAGCTGCACTGCAGCCTTATTCACCATAGACAAGACAGTGAAGCAACCAAAATGTCCATCAACAGATGAAAGGATAAAGAAGAAGTGGTCCATGTACACAATGAATACTAGCCATGGAAAACAATGAAACACTGCTCTTTGAGGCACCATAGATGATCTTGGAGATAATCACAGAACATGAGGTAAGTCGGAAAGCAAAAGTCCTATATCCTATGATATCACTTATAGGCGTTATCTAATAACTGACACAAATGAACATATTTCCACAGAGAAAGTCAATCACAGACTTATTAAAAAAAAACTATGCTTATCTAAAAGGAAAGGTGGGGGGAATGGATAAATGAAGATTAGCGTTACCATATGTATACAAATACATATTATATACATATATCAAAAAGACCGACCATATAGCAAGGAAGGTTTACGGAACACTCTGTAATAATTTACAGGGGAAGAGGATCTCTACATAAATAGGTATATAGAATATGTAGATGAACCAGAGTGTGTACACCTTGGACAAGCAACCTTCTAACCATTACCCCAATTGAAAAAATTAAAACAACGAACTAGGAGTAATGAGACATAAACTTATGGGGGGTTTTCCTGGCACATTCCATTCAAATTTACAACCTAGGCAAACGACTTCCAGAACGGCTCTGCTGCCCTAGTACCCAGATTTGGGAATGGAGAAATGCTGCATCCTTGTGGCCGTTTCCCACCACAGCAGCTTTAAACCCACTGCAAAAGGTCACTAAATATTCACCAATTGCAGGTCTGTAAATGACACCTGCCCTCCAAAAAATACTGAGGTCGAAAATCGACCAAAAAATTCTAGAGTGCAACCTTCCAAAAAGAAAATTTGAAGAGGTATATTATACTCACACTTTTGTTCTTTTTTCTTTTAACAGAAAAGAAAAAGGCGTGGAAAAATGATGAATTGTAGGAATTTTTACAGACATGTAAACCCAAATTACAAACACCTATCAGCTCACACCAGTCAGAATGGCCATCAACAAATATGCTGCAAACAAGAAATGCTGACGTGATTGTGGAGAAGTGCGTACCCTCGATTCTAAGGGGGACGTGGTAAGAGCCACTAATGACAGCACAATTGAGGTGCCTTGAAAAGGTAAACGTTGAGCTACCATACCAGTCAATCAATCATAACCACTGCTGGGTCTATCACCTGAGAAAATGAAAATCAAAAATCACAGGCTGGCAATCCTGCCCTCCAGCAATATTTACCATAGGCAACACTTGGAAGCAAGGAAAATGTCCATCAACAGAGGAATGCACCAAGAAGAAGTGGTCCATGTACACAATGGAATATTAGCCATGGAAAACACTGAAGCGCTGCTCTTTGAGGCACCACAGATGAGCCTGGAGATAATCACAAAACATGAAGTAGGTCAGAAAGCAAAAGACCTATAGCCTATATTATCACTTATGGCATTATCTAATAACTGACACAGATGAACATATTTCCAAAGAGAAAGACACTCACAGGCTTAGAAAACAAAACAAACTATGCTCATCTAAAAGGAAAGGAGGGGGGAAATTGAGAAATGAGGATTAGTGTTACTATACATATACAAATACATATTATATACATGTATCAAAAAGACCGAACATATAGCAAGGGAGGTCGATGGAACACTGTAATATTTTACATGGGAAGAGGATCTGTACATTAATAGACATACATAATGTACAAAAGGACCAGATGGTGTACACCTAGGACAAACAATATTCTAAACTTTACCCAGATTAAAAAAAATTTAAAAACCAAGAAGAAGTAATGAGACATAAACTTATGGGGATTTCTCCTGGCAAATTCCATTCTAATTTATAACCTAGGACAATGACTTCCAGAAGGGCTCTGCTGCCCTAGTACCCAGATTGGGGAATGGAGAAAAGCTACCTCCTTGTGGACGTTTCCCACAACAGCAGCTTTGAACCCACTGCAAAAGGTCACTAAATTTTCACCAACTTGCAGTTCTGTAAATGACACCTGCCCTCCAAAAAATTTCTGGGGTCAAAAATCGACCAAAAAATTCAAAAGAGGGCAACCTTCGAAGAAGTCAATTTCAAGAGCTCTATTATACTTACGGTTTTTTTCTTTTAAGAGAAAAGAAAAAGGCGTAGGAATATGATGAATTTAAAAATTTTAATGTCATGCATACCCATATTACAAAAACCTATCAGCTCACAGCAATCAGAATGGCCATTAGGAAAAATGCTGCCAAAAATAAACGGTGAAGGGAGTGTGGAGAAATGCGTACCCTCGGTTGTAAGGGGGGGCATGTAAAGAGCCACTAATGAAAACACAACGTAGGTGCTTTGAAAAGGGAAACATTGAGCTACCAGTCAATCAATCACAACCACTGCTTGGCCTATCACCTGAGAAAATGAGAATCAAAAATCACAGGCTGGCAAACCTGTACGCCAGCAATATTTACCATAGCCAGCACTTGGAAGCAATGAAAATGTCCATCAACCGAGGAATGCACCAAGAAGAAGTGGTCCACGTACACAATGGAATATTACTCTAATAATAAATATAAATTAAATTAAAAACAAACAAAAGCAAGGAGACATCAACATTTGTGGGTTTATCCGGGCACATTGCACTCTAATTTATAACCGAAGAACACCACTGGCCAGTAGGTCTGTTTCCCTAGTACCAGCATGGGGAACGTAGAAAGGCTGCCGCTCTCTGGCCATTACCTGCAAAAGCAGGTTTAAAGCCTGAGCTAATGGTCACTTCATATGAACAAGTACTTCAGGGCTGTAAATGAAACCTGCCCTCAAAATGTCTTGAGGGAGATAATGGCCAAACTATTTCAAATGGTGACACATACTTTAAGAAAACACTTTGAAGAAATAAGCTCTAATCACAGCTGGAAAAATTAAAAGGACATGTCTTAAAGCTCAATTTCAACACATTATGAGACACATGCAAATTCAACCACAAAGAGGTATCAGCTCACACCACTCAGAATAACCATCAGCAAAAACTACAAAGAATAAATGCTGAAGGTGCTGGGAAGAAATACATACCCTCCACTTTAAGTGGGACGTAACCTGGAAAGAGCCACTAAGGAGAACAGAATAGAGGTGCCTTTAAAAGGTAACCATTGAGCTACCATATGATCTAGCAGACCTATGCCTAGACCTATAAACGAAGAAGAGAGAATTGGAAGGACACAGGCACGCAAATCTACATTGCATAGTATTACAATAGCCAAGATATGGAAGTAACCAAAAAGTCCACCGACAGATGGGTGGACAAAGAAGTACTGCTACCTGTACAGATGGAATAAGAGCTAGTGAAAAAATGAAACAATGCCATTTGCAGCACCATAGATGAGTCTAGAAGTAATCACGCAACTTGGAGTAAGTGAGAAAGCGAAAGACACATATCCTATCATATCACATATAGGTGTTACCTAAAAAATGATACAAACAAAGATATTTCCACAGAGAAACACTATCATAGATTCATTAAAAAAACTTATGGTTCACCAAATGGAAAGGTGTGAGGATTGGATACATTACCATATTGAGGTTAACAGAGAGATACAAACACATGTGAAATATATAATCACCAAAGACCTACGCAATACCAAGAGAAGACTACTCAACATTGTGTCATAACCTACATGGGAAAAGGATCCGAAGAATAGATATATGCATATGTGTGAAAGAACCACATCTTGCACACCTAGAACAAACAAAGCATTGTAATCAAGTTTGCTGTGATAAGAAATAAAAATTAAGTTCAAAATACCAACAAGAAGTAATGAGACATAAACTTAAAGGGCCTTTTCCTCGCACATTCCATTCTAATTTACAACCTAGAACACCACTTCCAGTAAGGCTCTGTTGCCCTAGAAACCAGATTTGGTAAAGGAGAAATGCTGCCGCCTTGTGGCCGATTCCCGCAAGAGCAGCTTTTAACCCACAGCTAATGGTCACTTACCATTCACAAGGACTCAGGGCTGTAAAGGACACCTGCCCTCAAAATTGTGCTGAGGTAGGGAATGGATACAAAAAATTCAAAACAGGCCAAATTTTCAAGAAGATAGTATGAAGAGGTAAGTTTTACTCACTCTCTTTTTAAAGAAAGGAAAATGGATAAAAGCTCCACCTCAGGAAGTATTAGACTCATGCAATCTAATCTACAAAAAGTTTTCAACTCACACCAGTCGACTGACCATTGGCAAAAAGTCTACAAACAATAAATGCTGAAGAGGTTTTAGAGAACTGTGTACCCTCTAGCTGCTGGTGAGATGCAAAAGGGTTAAACGCTAATAATGAGAACAGAAAGGAGCTGCGTTGAAAAGGAAAAATTGAGGTACCATTCAATCCAGCAGACGCACCAATGGGCCTCTCACCTGAGAAGACCAGAATGAAGAAGACCCGGGCTGCAAAAGCTGCACTGCAGCCTTATTCACCATAGACAAGACAGTGAAGCAACCAAAATGTCCATCAACAGATGAAAGGATAAAGAAGAAGTGGTCCATGTACACAATGAATACTAGCCATGGAAAACAATGAAACACTGCTCTTTGAGGCACCATAGATGATCTTGGAGATAATCACAGAACATGAGGTAAGTCGGAAAGCAAAAGTCCTATATCCTATGATATCACTTATAGGCGTTATCTAATAACTGACACAAATGAACATATTTCCACAGAGAAAGTCAATCACAGACTTATTAAAAAAAACTATGCTTATCTAAAAGGAAAGGTGGGGGGAATGGATAAATGAAGATTAGCGTTACCATATGTATACAAATACATATTATATACATATATCAAAAAGACCGACCATATAGCAAGGAAGGTTTACGGAACACTCTGTAATAATTTACAGGGGAAGAGGATCTCTACATAAATAGGTATATAGAATATGTAGATGAACCAGAGTGTGTACACCTTGGACAAGCAACATTCTAACCATTACCCCAATTGAAAAAATTAAAACAACGAACTAGGAGTAATGAGACATAAACTTATGGGGGGTTTTCCTGGCACATTCCATTCAAATTTACAACCTAGGCAAACGACTTCCAGAACGGCTCTGCTGCCCTAGTACCCAGATTTGGGAATGGAGAAATGCTGCATCCTTGTGGCCGTTTCCCACCACAGCAGCTTTAAACCCACTGCAAAAGGTCACTAAATATTCACCAATTGCAGGTCTGTAAATGACACCTGCCCTCCAAAAAATACTGAGGTCGAAAATCGACCAAAAAATTCTAGAGTGCAACCTTCCAAAAAGAAAATTTGAAGAGGTATATTATACTCACACTTTTGTTCTTTTTTCTTTTAACAGAAAAGAAAAAGGTGTGGAAAAATGATGAATTGTAGGAATTTTTACAGACATGTAAACCCAAATTACAAACACCTATCAGCTCACACCAGTCAGAATGGCCATCAACAAATATGCTGCAAACAAGAAATGCTGACGTGATTGTGGAGAAGTGCGTACCCTCGATTCTAAGGGGGACGTGGTAAGAGCCACTAATGACAGCACAATTGAGGTGCCTTGAAAAGGTAAACGTTGAGCTACCATACCAGTCAATCAATCATAACCACTGCTGGGTCTATCACCTGAGAAAATGAAAATCAAAAATCACAGGCTGGCAATCCTGCCCTCCAGCAATATTTACCATAGGCAACACTTGGAAGCAAGGAAAATGTCCATCAACAGAGGAATGCACCAAGAAGAAGTGGTCCATGTACACAATGGAATATTAGCCATGGAAAACACTGAAGCGCTGCTCTTTGAGGCACCACAGATGAGCCTGGAGATAATCACAAAACATGAAGTAGGTCGGAAAGCAAAAGACCTATAGCCTATATTATCACTTATGGCATTATCTAATAACTGACACAGATGAACATATTTCCAAAGAGAAAGACACTCACAGGCTTAGAAAACAAAACAAACTATGCTCATCTAAAAGGAAAGGAGGGGGGAAATTGAGAAATGAGGATTAGTGTTACTATACATATACAAATACATATTATATACATGTATCAAAAAGACCGAACATATAGCAAGGGAGGTCGATGGAACACTGTAATATTTTACATGGGAAGAGGATCTGTACATTAATAGACATACATAATGTACAAAAGGACCAGATGGTGTACACCTAGGACAAACAATATTCTAAACTTTACCCAGATTAAAAAAATTTTAAAAACCAAGAAGAAGTAATGAGACATAAACTTATGGGGATTTCTCCTGGCAAATTCCATTCTAATTTATAACCTAGGACAATGACTTCCAGAAGGGCTCTGCTGCCCTAGTACCCAGATTGGGGAATGGAGAAAAGCTACCTCCTTGTGGACGTTTCCCACAACAGCAGCTTTGAACCCACTGCAAAAGGTCACTAAATTTTCACCAACTTGCAGTTCTGTAAATGACACCTGCCCTCCAAAAAATTTCTGGGGTCAAAAATCGACCAAAAAATTCAAAAGAGGGCAACCTTCGAAGAAGTCAATTTCAAGAGCTGTATTATACTTACGGTTTTTTTCTTTTAAGAGAAAAGAAAAAGGCGTAGGAATATGATGAATTTAAAAATTTTAATGTCATGCATACCCATATTACAAAAACCTATCAGCTCACAGCAATCAGAATGGCCATTAGGAAAAATGCTGCCAAAAATAAACGGTGAAGGGAGTGTGGAGAAATGCGTAACCTCGGTTGTAAGGGGGGGCATGTAAAGAGCCACTAATGAAAACACAACGTAGGTGCTTTGAAAAGGGAAACATTGAGCTACCAGTCAATCAATCACAACCACTGCTTGGCCTATCACCTGAGAAAATGAGAATCAAAAATCACAGGCTGGCAAACCTGTACGCCAGCAATATTTACCATAGCCAGCACTTGGAAGCAATGAAAATGTCCATCAACCGAGGAATGCACCAAGAAGAAGTGGTCCACGTACACAATGGAATATTACTCTAATAATAAATATAAATTAAATTAAAAACAAACAAAAGCAAGGAGACATCAACATTTGTGGGTTTATCCGGGCACATTGCACTCTAATTTATAACCGAAGAACACCACTGGCCGGTAGGTCTGTTTCCCTAGTACCAGCATGGGGAACGTAGAAAGGCTGCCGCTCTCTGGCCATTACCTGCAAAAGCAGGTTTAAAGCCTGAGCTAATGGTCACTTCATATGAACAAGTACTTCAGGGCTGTAAATGAAACCTGCCCTCAAAATGTCTTGAGGGAGATAATGGCCAAACTATTTCAAATGGTGACACATACTTTAAGAAAACACTTTGAAGAAATAAGCTCTAATCACAGCTGGAAAAATTAAAAGGACATGTCTTAAAGCTCAATTTCAACACATTATGAGACACATGCAAATTCAACCACAAAGAGGTATCAGCTCACACCACTCAGAATAACCATCAGCAAAAACTACAAAGAATAAATGCTGAAGGTGCTGGGAAGAAATACATACCCTCCACTTTAAGTGGGACGTAACCTGGAAAGAGCCACTAAGGAGAACAGAATAGAGGTGCCTTTAAAAGGTAACCATTGAGCTACCATATGATCTAGCAGACCTATGCCTAGACCTATAAACGAAGAAGAGAGAATTGGAAGGACACAGGCACGCAAATCTACATTGCATAGTATTACAATAGCCAAGATATGGAAGTAACCAAAAAGTCCACCGACAGATGGGTGGACAAAGAAGTACTGCTACCTGTACAGATGGAATAAGAGCTAGTGAAAAAATGAAACAATGCCATTTGCAGCACCATAGATGAGTCTAGAAGTAATCACGCAACTTGGAGTAAGTGAGAAAGCGAAAGACACATATCCTATCATATCACATATAGGTGTTACCTAAAAAATGATACAAACAAAGATATTTCCACAGAGAAACACTATCATAGATTCATTAAAAAAACTTATGGTTCACCAAATGGAAAGGTGTGAGGATTGGATACATTACCATATTGAGGTTAACAGAGAGATACAAACACATGTGAAATATATAATCACCAAAGACCTACGCAATACCAAGAGAAGACTACTCAACATTGTGTCATAACCTACATGGGAAAAGGATCCGAAGAATAGATATATGCATATGTGTGAAAGAACCACATCTTGCACACCTAGAACAAACAAAACATTGTAATCAAGTTTGCTGTGATAAGAAATAAAAATTAAGTTCAAAATACCAACAAGAAGTAATGAGACATAAACTTAAAGGGCTTTTTCCTCGCACATTCCATTCTAATTTACAACCTAGAACACCACTTCCAGTAAGGCTCTGTTGCCCTAGAAACCAGATTTGGTAAAGGAGAAATGCTGCCGCCTTGTGGCCGATTCCCGCAAGAGCAGCTTTTAACCCACAGCTAATGGTCACTTACCATTCACAAGGACTCAGGGCTGTAAAGGACACCTGCCCTCAAAATTGTGCTGAGGTAGGGAATGGATACAAAAAATTCAAAACAGGCCAAATTTTCAAGAAGATAGTATGAAGAGGTAAGTTTTACTCACTCTCTTTTTAAAGAAAGGAAAATGGATAAAAGCTCCACCTCAGGAAGTATTAGACTCATGCAATCTAATCTACAAAAAGTTTTCAACTCACACCAGTCGACTGACCATTGGCAAAAAGTCTACAAACAATAAATGCTGAAGAGGTTTTAGAGAACTGTGTACCCTCTAGCTGCTGGTGAGATGCAAAAGGGTTAAACGCTAATAATGAGAACAGAAAGGAGCTGCGTTGAAAAGGAAAAATTGAGGTACCATTCAATCCAGCAGACGCACCAATGGGCCTCTCACCTGAGAAGACCAGAATGAAGAAGACCCGGGCTGCAAAAGCTGCACTGCAGCCTTATTCACCATAGACAAGACAGTGAAGCAACCAAAATGTCCATCAACAGATGAAAGGATAAAGAAGAAGTGGTCCATGTACACAATGAATACTAGCCATGGAAAACAATGAAACACTGCTCTTTGAGGCACCATAGATGATCTTGGAGATAATCACAGAACATGAGGTAAGTCGGAAAGCAAAAGTCCTATATCCTATGATATCACTTATAGGCGTTATCTAATAACTGACACAAATGAACATATTTCCACAGAGAAAGTCAATCACAGACTTATTAAAAAAAAACTATGCTTATCTAAAAGGAAAGGTGGGGGGAATGGATAAATGAAGATTAGCGTTACCATATGTATACAAATACATATTATATACATATATCAAAAAGACCGACCATATAGCAAGGAAGGTTTACGGAACACTCTGTAATAATTTACAGGGGAAGAGGATCTCTACATAAATAGGTATATAGAATATGTAGATGAACCAGAGTGTGTACACCTTGGACAAGCAACATTCTAACCATTACCCCAATTGAAAAAATTAAAACAACGAACTAGGAGTAATGAGACATAAACTTATGGGGGGTTTTCCTGGCACATTCCATTCAAATTTACAACCTAGGCAAACGACTTCCAGAACGGCTCTGCTGCCCTAGTACCCAGATTTGGGAATGGAGAAATGCTGCATCCTTGTGGCCGTTTCCCACCACAGCAGCTTTAAACCCACTGCAAAAGGTCACTAAATATTCACCAATTGCAGGTCTGTAAATGACACCTGCCCTCCAAAAAATACTGAGGTCGAAAATCGACCAAAAAATTCTAGAGTGCAACCTTCCAAAAAGAAAATTTGAAGAGGTATATTATACTCACACTTTTGTTCTTTTTTCTTTTAACAGAAAAGAAAAAGGCGTGGAAAAATGATGAATTGTAGGAATTTTTACAGACATGTAAACCCAAATTACAAACACCTATCAGCTCACACCAGTCAGAATGGCCATCAACAAATATGCTGCAAACAAGAAATGCTGACGTGATTGTGGAGAAGTGCGTACCCTCGATTCTAAGGGGGACGTGGTAAGAGCCACTAATGACAGCACAATTGAGGTGCCTTGAAAAGGTAAACGTTGAGCTACCATACCAGTCAATCAATCATAACCACTGCTGGGTCTATCACCTGAGAAAATGAAAATCAAAAATCACAGGCTGGCAATCCTGCCCTCCAGCAATATTTACCATAGGCAACACTTGGAAGCAAGGAAAATGTCCATCAACAGAGGAATGCACCAAGAAGAAGTGGTCCATGTACACAATGGAATATTAGCCATGGAAAACACTGAAGCGCTGCTCTTTGAGGCACCACAGATGAGCCTGGAGATAATCACAAAACATGAAGTAGGTCAGAAAGCAAAAGACCTATAGCCTATATTATCACTTATGGCATTATCTAATAACTGACACAGATGAACATATTTCCAAAGAGAAAGACACTCACAGGCTTAGAAAACAAAACAAACTATGCTCATCTAAAAGGAAAGGAGGGGGGAAATTGAGAAATGAGGATTAGTGTTACTATACATATACAAATACATATTATATACATGTATCAAAAAGACCGAACATATAGCAAGGGAGGTCGATGGAACACTGTAATATTTTACATGGGAAGAGGATCTGTACATTAATAGACATACATAATGTACAAAAGGACCAGATGGTGTACACCTAGGACAAACAATATTCTAAACTTTACCCAGATTAAAAAAAATTTAAAAACCAAGAAGAAGTAATGAGACATAAACTTATGGGGATTTCTCCTGGCAAATTCCATTCTAATTTATAACCTAGGACAATGACTTCCAGAAGGGCTCTGCTGCCCTAGTACCCAGATTGGGGAATGGAGAAAAGCTACCTCCTTGTGGACGTTTCCCACAACAGCAGCTTTGAACCCACTGCAAAAGGTCACTAAATTTTCACCAACTTGCAGTTCTGTAAATGACACCTGCCCTCCAAAAAATTTCTGGGGTCAAAAATCGACCAAAAAATTCAAAAGAGGGCAACCTTCGAAGAAGTCAATTTCAAGAGCTGTATTATACTTACGGTTTTTTTCTTTTAAGAGAAAAGAAAAAGGCGTAGGAATATGATGAATTTAAAAATTTTAATGTCATGCATACCCATATTACAAAAACCTATCAGCTCACAGCAATCAGAATGGCCATTAGGAAAAATGCTGCCAAAAATAAACGGTGAAGGGAGTGTGGAGAAATGCGTACCCTCGGTTGTAAGGGGGGGCATGTAAAGAGCCACTAATGAAAACACAACGTAGGTGCTTTGAAAAGGGAAACATTGAGCTACCAGTCAATCAATCACAACCACTGCTTGGCCTATCACCTGAGAAAATGAGAATCAAAAATCACAGGCTGGCAAACCTGTACGCCAGCAATATTTACCATAGCCAGCACTTGGAAGCAATGAAAATGTCCATCAACCGAGGAATGCACCAAGAAGAAGTGGTCCACGTACACAATGGATTATTACTCTAATAATAAATATAAATTAAATTAAAAACAAACAAAAGCAAGGAGACATCAACATTTGTGGGTTTATCCAGGCACACTGCACTCTAATTTATAACCGAAGAACACCACTGGCCGGTAGGTCTGTTTCCCTAGTACCAGCATGGGGAACGTAGAAAGGCTGCCGCTCTCTGGCCATTACCTGCAAAAGCAGGTTTAAAGCCTGAGCTAATGGTCACTTCATATGAACAAGTACTTCAGGGCTGTAAATGAAACCTGCCCTCAAAATGTCTTGAGGGAGATAATGGCCAAACTATTTCAAATGGTGACACATACTTTAAGAAAACACTTTGAAGAAATAAGCTCTAATCACAGCTGGAAAAATTAAAAGGACATGTCTTAAAGCTCAATTTCAACACATTATGAGACACATGCAAATTCAACCACAAAGAGGTATCAGCTCACACCACTCAGAATAACCATCAGCAAAAACTACAAAGAATAAATGCTGAAGGTGCTGGGAAGAAATACATACCCTCCACTTTAAGTGGGACGTAACCTGGAAAGAGCCACTAAGGAGAACAGAATAGAGGTGCCTTTAAAAGGTAACCATTGAGCTACCATATGATCTAGCAGACCTATGCCTAGACCTATAAACGAAGAAGAGAGAATTGGAAGGACACAGGCACGCAAATCTACATTGCATAGTATTACAATAGCCAAGATATGGAAGTAACCAAAAAGTCCACCGACAGATGGGTGGACAAAGAAGTACTGCTACCTGTACAGATGGAATAAGAGCTAGTGAAAAAATGAAACAATGCCATTTGCAGCACCATAGATGAGTCTAGAAGTAATCACGCAACTTGGAGTAAGTGAGAAAGCGAAAGACACATATCCTATCATATCACATATAGGTGTTACCTAAAAAATGATACAAACAAAGATATTTCCACAGAGAAACACTATCATAGATTCATTAAAAAAACTTATGGTTCACCAAATGGAAAGGTGTGAGGATTGGATACATTACCATATTGAGGTTAACAGAGAGATACAAACACATGTGAAATATATAATCACCAAAGACCTACGCAATACCAAGAGAAGACTACTCAACATTGTGTCATAACCTACATGGGAAAAGGATCCGAAGAATAGATATATGCATATGTGTGAAAGAACCACATCTTGCACACCTAGAACAAACAAAGCATTGTAATCAAGTTTGCTGTGATAAAAAATAAAAATTAAGTTCAAAATACCAACAAGAAGTAATGAGACATAAACTTAAAGGGCCTTTTCCTCGCACATTCCATTCTAATTTACAACCTAGAACACCACTTCCAGTAAGGCTCTGTTGCCCTAGAAACCAGATTTGGTAAAGGAGAAATGCTGCCGCCTTGTGGCCGATTCCCGCAAGAGCAGCTTTTAACCCACAGCTAATGGTCACTTACCATTCACAAGGACTCAGGGCTGTAAAGGACACCTGCCCTCAAAATTGTGCTGAGGTAGGGAATGGATACAAAAAATTCAAAGCAGGCCAAATTTTCAAGAAGATAGTATGAAGAGGTAAGTTTTACTCACTCTCTTTTTAAAGAAAGGAAAATGGATAAAAGCTCCACCTCAGGAAGTATTAGACTCATGCAATCTAATCTACAAAAAGTTTTCAACTCACACCAGTCGACTGACCATTGGCAAAAAGTCTACAAACAATAAATGCTGAAGAGGTTTTAGAGAACTGTGTACCCTCTAGCTGCTGGTGAGATGCAAAAGGGTTAAACGCTAATAATGAGAACAGAAAGGAGCTGCGTTGAAAAGGAAAAATTGAGGTACCATTCAATCCAGCAGACGCACCAATGGGCCTCTCACCTGAGAAGACCAGAATGAAGAAGACCCGGGCTGCAAAAGCTGCACTGCAGCCTTATTCACCATAGACAAGACAGTGAAGCAACCAAAATGTCCATCAACAGATGAAAGGATAAAGAAGAAGTGGTCCATGTACACAATGAATACTAGCCATGGAAAACAATGAAACACTGCTCTTTGAGGCACCATAGATGATCTTGGAGATAATCACAGAACATGAGGTAAGTCGGAAAGCAAAAGTCCTATATCCTATGATATCACTTATAGGCGTTATCTAATAACTGACACAAATGAACATATTTCCACAGAGAAAGTCAATCACAGACTTATTAAAAAAAAACTATGCTTATCTAAAAGGAAAGGTGGGGGGAATGGATAAATGAAGATTAGCGTTACCATATGTATACAAATACATATTATATACATATATCAAAAAGACCGACCATATAGCAAGGAAGGTTTACGGAACACTCTGTAATAATTTACAGGGGAAGAGGATCTCTACATAAATAGGTATATAGAATATGTAGATGAACCAGAGTGTGTACACCTTGGACAAGCAACATTCTAACCATTACCCCAATTGAAAAAATTAAAACAACGAACTAGGAGTAATGAGACATAAACTTATGGGGGGTTTTCCTGGCACATTCCATTCAAATTTACAACCTAGGCAAACGACTTCCAGAACGGCTCTGCTGCCCTAGTACCCAGATTTGGGAATGGAGAAATGCTGCATCCTTGTGGCCGTTTCCCACCACAGCAGCTTTAAACCCACTGCAAAAGGTCACTAAATATTCACCAATTGCAGGTCTGTAAATGACACCTGCCCTCCAAAAAATACTGAGGTCGAAAATCGACCAAAAAATTCTAGAGTGCAACCTTCCAAAAAGAAAATTTGAAGAGGTATATTATACTCACACTTTTGTTCTTTTTTCTTTTAACAGAAAAGAAAAAGGTGTGGAAAAATGATGAATTGTAGGAATTTTTACAGACATGTAAACCCAAATTACAAACACCTATCAGCTCACACCAGTCAGAATGGCCATCAACAAATATGCTGCAAACAAGAAATGCTGACGTGATTGTGGAGAAGTGCGTACCCTCGATTCTAAGGGGGACGTGGTAAGAGCCACTAATGACAGCACAATTGAGGTGCCTTGAAAAGGTAAACGTTGAGCTACCATACCAGTCAATCAATCATAACCACTGCTGGGTCTATCACCTGAGAAAATGAAAATCACAAATCACAGGCTGGCAATCCTGCCCTCCAGCAATATTTACCATAGGCAACACTTGGAAGCAAGGAAAATGTCCATCAACAGAGGAATGCACCAAGAAGAAGTGGTCCATGTACACAATGGAATATTAGCCATGGAAAACACTGAAGCGCTGCTCTTTGAGGCACCACAGATGAGCCTGGAGATAATCACAAAACATGAAGTAGGTCGGAAAGCAAAAGACCTATAGCCTATATTATCACTTATGGCATTATCTAATAACTGACACAGATGAACATATTTCCAAAGAGAAAGACACTCACAGGCTTAGAAAACAAAACAAACTATGCTCATCTAAAAGGAAAGGAGGGGGGAAATTGAGAAATGAGGATTAGTGTTACTATACATATACAAATACATATTATATACATGTATCAAAAAGACCGAACATATAGCAAGGGAGGTCGATGGAACACTGTAATATTTTACATGGGAAGAGGATCTGTACATTAATAGACATACATAATGTACAAAAGGACCAGATGGTGTACACCTAGGACAAACAATATTCTAAACTTTACCCAGATTAAAAAAATTTTAAAAACCAAGAAGAAGTAATGAGACATAAACTTATGGGGATTTCTCCTGGCAAATTCCATTCTAATTTATAACCTAGGACAATGACTTCCAGAAGGGCTCTGCTGCCCTAGTACCCAGATTGGGGAATGGAGAAAAGCTACCTCCTTGTGGACGTTTCCCACAACAGCAGCTTTGAACCCACTGCAAAAGGTCACTAAATTTTCACCAACTTGCAGTTCTGTAAATGACACCTGCCCTCCAAAAAATTTCTGGGGTCAAAAATCGACCAAAAAATTCAAAAGAGGGCAACCTTCGAAGAAGTCAATTTCAAGAGCTCTATTATACTTACGGTTTTTTTCTTTTAAGAGAAAAGAAAAAGGCGTAGGAATATGATGAATTTAAAAATTTTAATGTCATGCATACCCATATTACAAAAACCTATCAGCTCACAGCAATCAGAATGGCCATTAGGAAAAATGCTGCCAAAAATAAACGGTGAAGGGAGTGTGGAGAAATGCGTACCCTCGGTTGTAAGGGGGGGCATGTAAAGAGCCACTAATGAAAACACAACGTAGGTGCTTTGAAAAGGGAAACATTGAGCTACCAGTCAATCAATCACAACCACTGCTTGGCCTATCACCTGAGAAAATGAGAATGAAAAATCACAGGCTGGTAAACCTGTACGCCAGCAATATTTACCATAGCCAGCACTTGGAAGCAATGAAAATGTCCATCAACCGAGGAATGCACCAAGAAGAAGTGGTCCACGTACACAATGGAATATTACTCTAATAATAAATATAAATTAAATTAAAAACAAACAAAAGCAAGGAGACATCAACATTTGTGGGTTTATCCGGGCACATTGCACTCTAATTTATAACCGAAGAACACCACTGGCCGGTAGGTCTGTTTCCCTAGTACCAGCATGGGGAACGTAGAAAGGCTGCCGCTCTCTGGCCATTACCTGCAAAAGCAGGTTTAAAGCCTGAGCTAATGGTCACTTCATATGAACAAGTACTTCAGGGCTGTAAATGAAACCTGCCCTCAAAATGTCTTGAGGGAGATAATGGCCAAACTATTTCAAATGGTGACACATACTTTAAGAAAACACTTTGAAGAAATAAGCTCTAATCACAGCTGGAAAAATTAAAAGGACATGTCTTAAAGCTCAATTTCAACACATTATGAGACACATGCAAATTCAACCACAAAGAGGTATCAGCTCACACCACTCAGAATAACCATCAGCAAAAACTACAAAGAATAAATGCTGAAGGTGCTGGGAAGAAATACATACCCTCCACTTTAAGTGGGACGTAACCTGGAAAGAGCCACTAAGGAGAACAGAATAGAGGTGCCTTTAAAAGGTAACCATTGAGCTACCATATGATCTAGCAGACCTATGCCTAGACCTATAAACGAAGAAGAGAGAATTGGAAGGACACAGGCACGCAAATCTACATTGCATAGTATTACAATAGCCAAGATATGGAAGTAACCAAAAAGTCCACCGACAGATGGGTGGACAAAGAAGTACTGCTACCTGTACAGATGGAATAAGAGCTAGTGAAAAAATGAAACAATGCCATTTGCAGCACCATAGATGAGTCTAGAAGTAATCACGCAACTTGGAGTAAGTGAGAAAGCGAAAGACACATATCCTATCATATCACATATAGGTGTTACCTAAAAAATGATACAAACAAAGATATTTCCACAGAGAAACACTATCATAGATTCATTAAAAAAACTTATGGTTCACCAAATGGAAAGGTGTGAGGATTGGATACATTACCATATTGAGGTTAACAGAGAGATACAAACACATGTGAAATATATAATCACCAAAGACCTACGCAATACCAAGAGAAGACTACTCAACATTGTGTCATAACCTACATGGGAAAAGGATCCGAAGAATAGATATATGCATATGTGTGAAAGAACCACATCTTGCACACCTAGAACAAACAAAACATTGTAATCAAGTTTGCTGTGATAAGAAATAAAAATTAAGTTCAAAATACCAACAAGAAGTAATGAGACATAAACTTAAAGGGCTTTTTCCTCGCACATTCCATTCTAATTTACAACCTAGAACACCACTTCCAGTAAGGCTCTGTTGCCCTAGAAACCAGATTTGGTAAAGGAGAAATGCTGCCGCCTTGTGGCCGATTCCCGCAAGAGCAGCTTTTAACCCACAGCTAATGGTCACTTACCATTCACAAGGACTCAGGGCTGTAAAGGACACCTGCCCTCAAAATTGTGCTGAGGTAGGGAATGGATACAAAAAATTCAAAACAGGCCAAATTTTCAAGAAGATAGTATGAAGAGGTAAGTTTTACTCACTCTCTTTTTAAAGAAAGGAAAATGGATAAAAGCTCCACCTCAGGAAGTATTAGACTCATGCAATCTAATCTACAAAAAGTTTTCAACTCACACCAGTCGACTGACCATTGGCAAAAAGTCTACAAACAATAAATGCTGAAGAGGTTTTAGAGAACTGTGTACCCTCTAGCTGCTGGTGAGATGCAAAAGGGTTAAACGCTAATAATGAGAACAGAAAGGAGCTGCGTTGAAAAGGAAAAATTGAGGTACCATTCAATCCAGCAGACGCACCAATGGGCCTCTCACCTGAGAAGACCAGAATGAAGAAGACCCGGGCTGCAAAAGCTGCACTGCAGCCTTATTCACCATAGACAAGACAGTGAAGCAACCAAAATGTCCATCAACAGATGAAAGGATAAAGAAGAAGTGGTCCATGTACACAATGAATACTAGCCATGGAAAACAATGAAACACTGCTCTTTGAGGCACCATAGATGATCTTGGAGATAATCACAGAACATGAGGTAAGTCGGAAAGCAAAAGTCCTATATCCTATGATATCACTTATAGGCGTTATCTAATAACTGACACAAATGAACATATTTCCACAGAGAAAGTCAATCACAGACTTATTAAAAAAAAACTATGCTTATCTAAAAGGAAAGGTGGGGGGAATGGATAAATGAAGATTAGCGTTACCATATGTATACAAATACATATTATATACATATATCAAAAAGACCGACCATATAGCAAGGAAGGTTTACGGAACACTCTGTAATAATTTACAGGGGAAGAGGATCTCTACATAAATAGGTATATAGAATATGTAGATGAACCAGAGTGTGTACACCTTGGACAAGCAACATTCTAACCATTACCCCAATTGAAAAAATTAAAACAACGAACTAGGAGTAATGAGACATAAACTTATGGGGGGTTTTCCTGGCACATTCCATTCAAATTTACAACCTAGGCAAACGACTTCCAGAACGGCTCTGCTGCCCTAGTACCCAGATTTGGGAATGGAGAAATGCTGCATCCTTGTGGCCGTTTCCCACCACAGCAGCTTTAAACCCACTGCAAAAGGTCACTAAATATTCACCAATTGCAGGTCTGTAAATGACACCTGCCCTCCAAAAAATACTGAGGTCGAAAATCGACCAAAAAATTCTAGAGTGCAACCTTCCAAAAAGAAAATTTGAAGAGGTATATTATACTCACACTTTTGTTCTTTTTTCTTTTAACAGAAAAGAAAAAGGCGTGGAAAAATGATGAATTGTAGGAATTTTTACAGACATGTAAACCCAAATTACAAACACCTATCAGCTCACACCAGTCAGAATGGCCATCAACAAATATGCTGCAAACAAGAAATGCTGACGTGATTGTGGAGAAGTGCGTACCCTCGATTCTAAGGGGGACGTGGTAAGAGCCACTAATGACAGCACAATTGAGGTGCCTTGAAAAGGTAAACGTTGAGCTACCATACCAGTCAATCAATCATAACCACTGCTGGGTCTATCACCTGAGAAAATGAAAATCACAAATCACAGGCTGGCAATCCTGCCCTCCAGCAATATTTACCATAGGCAACACTTGGAAGCAAGGAAAATGTCCATCAACAGAGGAATGCACCAAGAAGAAGTGGTCCATGTACACAATGGAATATTAGCCATGGAAAACACTGAAGCGCTGCTCTTTGAGGCACCACAGATGAGCCTGGAGATAATCACAAAACATGAAGTAGGTCAGAAAGCAAAAGACCTATAGCCTATATTATCACTTATGGCATTATCTAATAACTGACACAGATGAACATATTTCCAAAGAGAAAGACACTCACAGGCTTAGAAAACAAAACAAACTATGCTCATCTAAAAGGAAAGGAGGGGGGAAATTGAGAAATGAGGATTAGTGTTACTATACATATACAAATACATATTATATACATGTATCAAAAAGACCGAACATATAGCAAGGGAGGTCGATGGAACACTGTAATATTTTACATGGGAAGAGGATCTGTACATTAATAGACATACATAATGTACAAAAGGACCAGATGGTGTACACCTAGGACAAACAATATTCTAAACTTTACCCAGATTAAAAAAAATTTAAAAACCAAGAAGAAGTAATGAGACATAAACTTATGGGGATTTCTCCTGGCAAATTCCATTCTAATTTATAACCTAGGACAATGACTTCCAGAAGGGCTCTGCTGCCCTAGTACCCAGATTGGGGAATGGAGAAAAGCTACCTCCTTGTGGACGTTTCCCACAACAGCAGCTTTGAACCCACTGCAAAAGGTCACTAAATTTTCACCAACTTGCAGTTCTGTAAATGACACCTGCCCTCCAAAAAATTTCTGGGGTCAAAAATCGACCAAAAAATTCAAAAGAGGGCAACCTTCGAAGAAGTCAATTTCAAGAGCTCTATTATACTTACGGTTTTTTTCTTTTAAGAGAAAAGAAAAAGGCGTAGGAATATGATGAATTTAAAAATTTTAATGTCATGCATACCCATATTACAAAAACCTATCAGCTCACAGCAATCAGAATGGCCATTAGGAAAAATGCTGCCAAAAATAAACGGTGAAGGGAGTGTGGAGAAATGCGTACCCTCGGTTGTAAGGGGGGGCATGTAAAGAGCCACTAATGAAAACACAACGTAGGTGCTTTGAAAAGGGAAACATTGAGCTACCAGTCAATCAATCACAACCACTGCTTGGCCTATCACCTGAGAAAATGAGAATGAAAAATCACAGGCTGGTAAACCTGTACGCCAGCAATATTTACCATAGCCAGCACTTGGAAGCAATGAAAATGTCCATCAACCGAGGAATGCACCAAGAAGAAGTGGTCCACGTACACAATGGAATATTACTCTAATAATAAATATAAATTAAATTAAAAACAAACAAAAGCAAGGAGACATCAACATTTGTGGGTTTATCCGGGCACATTGCACTCTAATTTATAACCGAAGAACACCACTGGCCGGTAGGTCTGTTTCCCTAGTACCAGCATGGGGAACGTAGAAAGGCTGCCGCTCTCTGGCCATTACCTGCAAAAGCAGGTTTAAAGCCTGAGCTAATGGTCACTTCATATGAACAAGTACTTCAGGGCTGTAAATGAAACCTGCCCTCAAAATGTCTTGAGGGAGATAATGGCCAAACTATTTCAAATGGTGACACATACTTTAAGAAAACACTTTGAAGAAATAAGCTCTAATCACAGCTGGAAAAATTAAAAGGACATGTCTTAAAGCTCAATTTCAACACATTATGAGACACATGCAAATTCAACCACAAAGAGGTATCAGCTCACACCACTCAGAATAACCATCAGCAAAAACTACAAAGAATAAATGCTGAAGGTGCTGGGAAGAAATACATACCCTCCACTTTAAGTGGGACGTAACCTGGAAAGAGCCACTAAGGAGAACAGAATAGAGGTGCCTTTAAAAGGTAACCATTGAGCTACCATATGATCTAGCAGACCTATGCCTAGACCTATAAACGAAGAAGAGAGAATTGGAAGGACACAGGCACGCAAATCTACATTGCATAGTATTACAATAGCCAAGATATGGAAGTAACCAAAAAGTCCACCGACAGATGGGTGGACAAAGAAGTACTGCTACCTGTACAGATGGAATAAGAGCTAGTGAAAAAATGAAACAATGCCATTTGCAGCACCATAGATGAGTCTAGAAGTAATCACGCAACTTGGAGTAAGTGAGAAAGCGAAAGACACATATCCTATCATATCACATATAGGTGTTACCTAAAAAATGATACAAACAAAGATATTTCCACAGAGAAACACTATCATAGATTCATTAAAAAAACTTATGGTTCACCAAATGGAAAGGTGTGAGGATTGGATACATTACCATATTGAGGTTAACAGAGAGATACAAACACATGTGAAATATATAATCACCAAAGACCTACGCAATACCAAGAGAAGACTACTCAACATTGTGTCATAACCTACATGGGAAAAGGATCCGAAGAATAGATATATGCATATGTGTGAAAGAACCACATCTTGCACACCTAGAACAAACAAAACATTGTAATCAAGTTTGCTGTGATAAGAAATAAAAATTAAGTTCAAAATACCAACAAGAAGTAATGAGACATAAACTTAAAGGGCTTTTTCCTCGCACATTCCATTCTAATTTACAACCTAGAACACCACTTCCAGTAAGGCTCTGTTGCCCTAGAAACCAGATTTGGTAAAGGAGAAATGCTGCCGCCTTGTGGCCGATTCCCGCAAGAGCAGCTTTTAACCCACAGCTAATGGTCACTTACCATTCACAAGGACTCAGGGCTGTAAAGGACACCTGCCCTCAAAATTGTGCTGAGGTAGGGAATGGATACAAAAAATTCAAAACAGGCCAAATTTTCAAGAAGATAGTATGAAGAGGTAAGTTTTACTCACTCTCTTTTTAAAGAAAGGAAAATGGATAAAAGCTCCACCTCAGGAAGTATTAGACTCATGCAATCTAATCTACAAAAAGTTTTCAACTCACACCAGTCGACTGACCATTGGCAAAAAGTCTACAAACAATAAATGCTGAAGAGGTTTTAGAGAACTGTGTACCCTCTAGCTGCTGGTGAGATGCAAAAGGGTTAAACGCTAATAATGAGAACAGAAAGGAGCTGCGTTGAAAAGGAAAAATTGAGGTACCATTCAATCCAGCAGACGCACCAATGGGCCTCTCACCTGAGAAGACCAGAATGAAGAAGACCCGGGCTGCAAAAGCTGCACTGCAGCCTTATTCACCATAGACAAGACAGTGAAGCAACCAAAATGTCCATCAACAGATGAAAGGATAAAGAAGAAGTGGTCCATGTACACAATGAATACTAGCCATGGAAAACAATGAAACACTGCTCTTTGAGGCACCATAGATGATCTTGGAGATAATCACAGAACATGAGGTAAGTCGGAAAGCAAAAGTCCTATATCCTATGATATCACTTATAGGCGTTATCTAATAACTGACACAAATGAACATATTTCCACAGAGAAAGTCAATCACAGACTTATTAAAAAAAAACTATGCTTATCTAAAAGGAAAGGTGGGGGGAATGGATAAATGAAGATTAGCGTTACCATATGTATACAAATACATATTATATACATATATCAAAAAGACCGACCATATAGCAAGGAAGGTTTACGGAACACTCTGTAATAATTTACAGGGGAAGAGGATCTCTACATAAATAGGTATATAGAATATGTAGATGAACCAGAGTGTGTACACCTTGGACAAGCAACATTCTAACCATTACCCCAATTGAAAAAATTAAAACAACGAACTAGGAGTAATGAGACATAAACTTATGGGGGGTTTTCCTGGCACATTCCATTCAAATTTACAACCTAGGCAAACGACTTCCAGAACGGCTCTGCTGCCCTAGTACCCAGATTTGGGAATGGAGAAATGCTGCATCCTTGTGGCCGTTTCCCACCACAGCAGCTTTAAACCCACTGCAAAAGGTCACTAAATATTCACCAATTGCAGGTCTGTAAATGACACCTGCCCTCCAAAAAATACTGAGGTCGAAAATCGACCAAAAAATTCTAGAGTGCAACCTTCCAAAAAGAAAATTTGAAGAGGTATATTATACTCACACTTTTGTTCTTTTTTCTTTTAACAGAAAAGAAAAAGGCGTGGAAAAATGATGAATTGTAGGAATTTTTACAGACATGTAAACCCAAATTACAAACACCTATCAGCTCACACCAGTCAGAATGGCCATCAACAAATATGCTGCAAACAAGAAATGCTGACGTGATTGTGGAGAAGTGCGTACCCTCGATTCTAAGGGGGACGTGGTAAGAGCCACTAATGACAGCACAATTGAGGTGCCTTGAAAAGGTAAACGTTGAGCTACCATACCAGTCAATCAATCATAACCACTGCTGGGTCTATCACCTGAGAAAATGAAAATCACAAATCACAGGCTGGCAATCCTGCCCTCCAGCAATATTTACCATAGGCAACACTTGGAAGCAAGGAAAATGTCCATCAACAGAGGAATGCACCAAGAAGAAGTGGTCCATGTACACAATGGAATATTAGCCATGGAAAACACTGAAGCGCTGCTCTTTGAGGCACCACAGATGAGCCTGGAGATAATCACAAAACATGAAGTAGGTCAGAAAGCAAAAGACCTATAGCCTATATTATCACTTATGGCATTATCTAATAACTGACACAGATGAACATATTTCCAAAGAGAAAGACACTCACAGGCTTAGAAAACAAAACAAACTATGCTCATCTAAAAGGAAAGGAGGGGGGAAATTGAGAAATGAGGATTAGTGTTACTATACATATACAAATACATATTATATACATGTATCAAAAAGACCGAACATATAGCAAGGGAGGTCGATGGAACACTGTAATATTTTACATGGGAAGAGGATCTGTACATTAATAGACATACATAATGTACAAAAGGACCAGATGGTGTACACCTAGGACAAACAATATTCTAAACTTTACCCAGATTAAAAAAAATTTAAAAACCAAGAAGAAGTAATGAGACATAAACTTATGGGGATTTCTCCTGGCAAATTCCATTCTAATTTATAACCTAGGACAATGACTTCCAGAAGGGCTCTGCTGCCCTAGTACCCAGATTGGGGAATGGAGAAAAGCTACCTCCTTGTGGACGTTTCCCACAACAGCAGCTTTGAACCCACTGCAAAAGGTCACTAAATTTTCACCAACTTGCAGTTCTGTAAATGACACCTGCCCTCCAAAAAATTTCTGGGGTCAAAAATCGACCAAAAAATTCAAAAGAGGGCAACCTTCGAAGAAGTCAATTTCAAGAGCTGTATTATACTTACGGTTTTTTTCTTTTAAGAGAAAAGAAAAAGGCGTAGGAATATGATGAATTTAAAAATTTTAATGTCATGCATACCCATATTACAAAAACCTATCAGCTCACAGCAATCAGAATGGCCATTAGGAAAAATGCTGCCAAAAATAAACGGTGAAGGGAGTGTGGAGAAATGCGTACCCTCGGTTGTAAGGGGGGGCATGTAAAGAGCCACTAATGAAAACACAACGTAGGTGCTTTGAAAAGGGAAACATTGAGCTACCAGTCAATCAATCACAACCACTGCTTGGCCTATCACCTGAGAAAATGAGAATCAAAAATCACAGGCTGGCAAACCTGTACGCCAGCAATATTTACCATAGCCAGCACTTGGAAGCAATGAAAATGTCCATCAACCGAGGAATGCACCAAGAAGAAGTGGTCCACGTACACAATGGATTATTACTCTAATAATAAATATAAATTAAATTAAAAACAAACAAAAGCAAGGAGACATCAACATTTGTGGGTTTATCCAGGCACACTGCACTCTAATTTATAACCGAAGAACACCACTGGCCGGTAGGTCTGTTTCCCTAGTACCAGCATGGGGAACGTAGAAAGGCTGCCGCTCTCTGGCCATTACCTGCAAAAGCAGGTTTAAAGCCTGAGCTAATGGTCACTTCATATGAACAAGTACTTCAGGGCTGTAAATGAAACCTGCCCTCAAAATGTCTTGAGGGAGATAATGGCCAAACTATTTCAAATGGTGACACATACTTTAAGAAAACACTTTGAAGAAATAAGCTCTAATCACAGCTGGAAAAATTAAAAGGACATGTCTTAAAGCTCAATTTCAACACATTATGAGACACATGCAAATTCAACCACAAAGAGGTATCAGCTCACACCACTCAGAATAACCATCAGCAAAAACTACAAAGAATAAATGCTGAAGGTGCTGGGAAGAAATACATACCCTCCACTTTAAGTGGGACGTAACCTGGAAAGAGCCACTAAGGAGAACAGAATAGAGGTGCCTTTAAAAGGTAACCATTGAGCTACCATATGATCTAGCAGACCTATGCCTAGACCTATAAACGAAGAAGAGAGAATTGGAAGGACACAGGCACGCAAATCTACATTGCATAGTATTACAATAGCCAAGATATGGAAGTAACCAAAAAGTCCACCGACAGATGGGTGGACAAAGAAGTACTGCTACCTGTACAGATGGAATAAGAGCTAGTGAAAAAATGAAACAATGCCATTTGCAGCACCATAGATGAGTCTAGAAGTAATCACGCAACTTGGAGTAAGTGAGAAAGCGAAAGACACATATCCTATCATATCACATATAGGTGTTACCTAAAAAATGATACAAACAAAGATATTTCCACAGAGAAACACTATCATAGATTCATTAAAAAAACTTATGGTTCACCAAATGGAAAGGTGTGAGGATTGGATACATTACCATATTGAGGTTAACAGAGAGATACAAACACATGTGAAATATATAATCACCAAAGACCTACGCAATACCAAGAGAAGACTACTCAACATTGTGTCATAACCTACATGGGAAAAGGATCCGAAGAATAGATATATGCATATGTGTGAAAGAACCACATCTTGCACACCTAGAACAAACAAAGCATTGTAATCAAGTTTGCTGTGATAAAAAATAAAAATTAAGTTCAAAATACCAACAAGAAGTAATGAGACATAAACTTAAAGGGCCTTTTCCTCGCACATTCCATTCTAATTTACAACCTAGAACACCACTTCCAGTAAGGCTCTGTTGCCCTAGAAACCAGATTTGGTAAAGGAGAAATGCTGCCGCCTTGTGGCCGATTCCCGCAAGAGCAGCTTTTAACCCACAGCTAATGGTCACTTACCATTCACAAGGACTCAGGGCTGTAAAGGACACCTGCCCTCAAAATTGTGCTGAGGTAGGGAATGGATACAAAAAATTCAAAACAGGCCAAATTTTCAAGAAGATAGTATGAAGAGGTAAGTTTTACTCACTCTCTTTTTAAAGAAAGGAAAATGGATAAAAGCTCCACCTCAGGAAGTATTAGACTCATGCAATCTAATCTACAAAAAGTTTTCAACTCACACCAGTCGACTGACCATTGGCAAAAAGTCTACAAACAATAAATGCTGAAGAGGTTTTAGAGAACTGTGTACCCTCTAGCTGCTGGTGAGATGCAAAAGGGTTAAACGCTAATAATGAGAACAGAAAGGAGCTGCGTTGAAAAGGAAAAATTGAGGTACCATTCAATCCAGCAGACGCACCAATGGGCCTCTCACCTGAGAAGACCAGAATGAAGAAGACCCGGGCTGCAAAAGCTGCACTGCAGCCTTATTCACCATAGACAAGACAGTGAAGCAACCAAAATGTCCATCAACAGATGAAAGGATAAAGAAGAAGTGGTCCATGTACACAATGAATACTAGCCATGGAAAACAATGAAACACTGCTCTTTGAGGCACCATAGATGATCTTGGAGATAATCACAGAACATGAGGTAAGTCGGAAAGCAAAAGTCCTATATCCTATGATATCACTTATAGGCGTTATCTAATAACTGACACAAATGAACATATTTCCACAGAGAAAGTCAATCACAGACTTATTAAAAAAAAACTATGCTTATCTAAAAGGAAAGGTGGGGGGAATGGATAAATGAAGATTAGCGTTACCATATGTATACAAATACATATTATATACATATATCAAAAAGACCGACCATATAGCAAGGAAGGTTTACGGAACACTCTGTAATAATTTACAGGGGAAGAGGATCTCTACATAAATAGGTATATAGAATATGTAGATGAACCAGAGTGTGTACACCTTGGACAAGCAACATTCTAACCATTACCCCAATTGAAAAAATTAAAACAACGAACTAGGAGTAATGAGACATAAACTTATGGGGGGTTTTCCTGGCACATTCCATTCAAATTTACAACCTAGGCAAACGACTTCCAGAACGGCTCTGCTGCCCTAGTACCCAGATTTGGGAATGGAGAAATGCTGCATCCTTGTGGCCGTTTCCCACAACAGCAGCTTTAACCCCACTGCAAAAGGTCACTAAATATTCACCAATTGCAGGTCTGTAAATGACACCTGCCCTCCAAAAAATACTGAGGTCGAAAATCGACCAAAAAATTCTAGAGTGCAACCTTCCAAAAAGAAAATTTGAAGAGGTATATTATACTCACACTTTTGTTCTTTTTTCTTTTAACAGAAAAGAAAAAGGCGTGGAAAAATGATGAATTGTAGGAATTTTTACAGACATGTAAACCCAAATTACAAACACCTATCAGCTCACACCAGTCAGAATGGCCATCAACAAAAATGCTGCAAACAAGAAATGCTGACGTGATTGTGGAGAAGTGCGTACCCTCGATTCTAAGGGGGACGTGGTAAGAGCCACTAATGAAAGCACAATTGAGGTGCCTTGAAAAGGTAAACGTTGAGCTACCATACCAGTCAATCAATCATAACCACTGCTGGGTCTATCACCTGAGAAAATGAAAATCAAAAATCACAGGCTGGCAATCCTGCCCTCCAGCAATATTTACCATAGGCAACACTTGGAAGCAAGGAAAATGTCCATCAACAGAGGAGTGCACCAAGAAGACGTGGTCCATGTACACAATGGAATATTAGCCATGGAAAACACTGAAGCGCTGCTCTTTGAGGCACCACAGATGAGCCTGGAGATAATCACAAAACATGAAGTAGGTCGGAAAGCAAAAGACCTATAGCCTATATAATCACTTATGGCCTTATCTAATAACTGACACAGATGAACATATTTCCAAAGAGAAAGACACTCACAGGCTTAGAAAACAAAACAAACTATGCTCATCTAAAAGGAAAGGAGGGGGGAAATTGAGAAATGAGGATTAGTGTTACTATACATATACAAATACATATTATATACATGTATCAAAAAGACCGAACATATAGCAAGGGAGGTCGATGGAACACTGTAATATTTTACATGGGAAGAGGATCTGTACATTAATAGACATACATAATGTACAAATGGACCAGATGGTGTACACCTAGGACAAACAATATTCTAAACTTTACCCAGATTAAAAAAATTTTAAAAACCAAGAAGAAGTAATGAGACATAAACTTATGGGGATTTCTCCTGGCAAATTCCATTCTAATTTATAACCTAGGACAATGACTTCCAGAAGGGCTCTGCTGCCTTAGTACCCAGATTGGGGAATGGAGAAAAGCTACCTCCTTGTGGACGTTTCCCACAACAGCAGCTTTGAACCCACTGCAAAAGGTCACTAAATTTTCACCAACTTGCAGTTCTGTCAATGACACCTGCCCTCCAAAAAATTTCTGGGGTCAAAAATCGACGAAAAAAATTCAAAAGAGGGCAACCTTCGAAGAAGTCAATTTCAAGAGCTCTATTATACTTACGGTTTTTTCTTTTAAGAGAAAAGAAAAAGGCGTAGGAATATGATGAATTTAAAAATTTTAATGTCATGCATACCCATATTACAAAAACCTATCAGCTCACAGCAATCAGAATGGCCATTAGGAAAAATGCTGCCAAAAATAAACGGTGAAGGGAGTGTGGAGAAATGCGTACCCTCGGTTGTAAGGGGGGGCATGTAAAGAGCCACTAATGAAAACACAACTTAGGTGCTTTGAAAAGGGAAACATTGAGCTACCAGTCAATCAATCACAACCACTGCTTGGCCTATCACCTGAGAAAATGAGAATCAAAAATCACAGGCTGGCAAACCTGTACGCCAGCAATATTTACCATAGCCAGCACTTGGAAGCAATGAAAATGTCCATCAACCGAGGAATGCACCAAGAAGAAGTGGTCCACGTACACAATGGAATATTACTCTAATAATAAATATAAATTAAATTAAAAACAAACAAAAGCAAGGAGACATCAACATTTGTGGGTTTATCCGGGCACATTGCACTCTAATTTATAACCGAAGAACACCACTGGCCGGTAGGTCTGTTTCCCTAGTACCAGCATGGGGAACGTAGAAAGGCTGCCGCTCTCTGGCCATTACCTGCAAAAGCAGGTTTAAAGCCTGAGCTAATGGTCACTTCATATGAACAAGTACTTCAGGGCTGTATATGAAACCTGCCCTCAAAATGTCTTGAGGGAGATAATGGCCAAAATATTTCAAATGGTGACACATACTTTAAGAAAACACTTTGAAGAAATAAGCTCTAATCACAGCTGGAAAAATTAAAAGGACATGTCTTAAAGCTCAATTTCAACGCATTATGAGACACATGCAAATTCAACCACAAAGAGGTATCAGCTCACACCACTCAGAATAACCATCAGCAAAAACTACAAAGAATAAATGCTGAAGGTGCTGGGAAGAAATACATACCCTCCACTTTAAGTGGGACGTAACCTGGAAAGAGCCACTAAGGAGAACAGAATAGAGGTGCCTTTTAAAGGTAACCATTGAGCTACCATATGATCTAGCAGACCTATGCCTAGACCTATAAACTAAGAAGAGAGAATTGGAAGGACACAGGCACGCAAATCTACATTGCATAGTATTACAATAGCCAAGATATGGAAGTAACCAAAAAGTCCACCGACAGATGGGTGGACAAAGAAGTACTGATACCTGTACAGATGGAATAAGAGCTAGTGAAAAAATGAAACAATGCCATTTGCAGCACCATAGAGGAGTCTAGAAGTAAACACGCAACTTGGAGTAAGTGAGAAAGCGAAAGACACATATCCTATCATATCACATATAGGTGTTACCTAAAAAATGATACAAACAAAGATATTTCCACAGAGAAACACTATCATAGATTCATTAAAAAAACTTATGGTTCACCAAATGGAAAGGTGTGAGGATTGGATACATTACCATATTGAGGTTAACAGAGAGATACAAACACATGTGAAATATATAATCACCAAAGACCTACGCAATACCAAGAGAAGACTACTCAACATTGTGTCATAACCTACATGGGAAAAGGATCCGAAGAAGAGATATATGCATGTGTGTGAAAGAACCACGTCTTGCACACCTAGAACAAACAAAACATTGTAATCAAGTTTGCTGTGATAAAAAATAAAAATTAAGTTCAAAATACCAACAAGAAGTAATGAGACATAAACTTAAAAGGCTGTTTCCTCGCACATTCCATTCTAATTTACAACCTAGAACACCACTTCCAGTAAGGCTCTGTTGCCCTAGTAACCAGATTTGGTAAAGGAGAAATGCTGCCGCCTTGTGGCCGATTCCCGCAAGAGCAGCTTTTAACCCACAGCTAATGGTCACTTACCATTCACAAGGACTCAGGGCTGTAAAGGACACCTGCCCTCAAAATTGTGCTGAGGTAGGGAATGGATACAAAAAATTCAAAACAGGCCAAATTTTCAAGAAGATAGTATGAAGAGGTAAGTTTTACTCACTCTCTTTTTAAAGAAAGGAAAATGGATAAAAGCTCCACCTCAGGAAGTATTAGACTCATGCAATCTAATCTACAAAAAGTTTTCAACTCACACCAGTCGACTGACCATTGGCAAAAAGTCTACAAACAATAAATGCTGAAGAGGTTTTAGAGAACTGTGTACCCTCTAGCTGCTGGTGAGATGCAAAAGGGTTAAACGCTAATAATGAGAACAGAAAGGAGCTGCGTTGAAAAGGAAAAATTGAGGTACCATTCAATCCAGCAGACGCACCAATGGGCCTCTCACCTGAGAAGACCAGAATGAAGAAGACCCGGGCTGCAAAAGCTGCACTGCAGCCTTATTCACAATAGACAAGACAGTGAAGCAACCAAAATGTCCATCAACAGATGAAAGGATAAAGAAGAAGTGGTCCATGTACACAATGAATACTAGCCATGGAAAACAATGAAACACTGCTCTTTGAGGCACCATAGATGATCTTGGAGATAATCACAGAACATGAGGTAAGTCGGAAAGCAAAAGTCCTATATCCTATGATATCACTTATAGGCGTTATCTAATAACTGACACAAATGAACATATTTCCACAGAGAAAGTCAATCACAGACTTATTATAAAAAAACCTATGCTTATCTAAAAGGAAAGGTGGGGGGAATGGATAAATGAAGATTAGCGTTACCATATGTATACAAATACATATTATATACATATATCAAAAAGACCGACCATATAGCAAGGAAGGTTTACGGAACACTCTGTAATAATTTACAGGGGAAGAGGATCTCTACATAAATAGGTATATAGAATATGTAGATGAACCAGAGTGTGTACACCTTGGACAAGCAACATTCTAACCATTACCCCAATTGAAAAAATTAAAACAACGAACTAGGAGTAATGAGACATAAACTTATGGGGGGTTTTCCTGGCACATTCCATTCAAATTTACAACCTAGGCAAACGACTTCCAGAACGGCTCTGCTGCCCTAGTACCCAGATTTGGGAATGGAGAAATGCTGCATCCTTGTGGCCGTTTCCCACCACAGCAGCTTTAAACCCACTGCAAAAGGTCACTAAATATTCACCAATTGCAGGTCTGTAAATGACACCTGCCCTCCAAAAAATACTGAGGTCGAAAATCGACCAAAAAATTCTAGAGTGCAACCTTCCAAAAAGAAAATTTGAAGAGGTATATTATACTCACACTTTTGTTCTTTTTTCTTTTAACAGAAAAGAAAAAGGCGTGGAAAAATGATGAATTGTAGGAATTTTTACAGACATGTAAACCCAAATTACAAACACCTATCAGCTCACACCAGTCAGAATGGCCATCAACAAAAATGCTGCAAACAAGAAATGCTGACGTGATTGTGGAGAAGTGCGTACCCTCGATTCTAAGGGGGACGTGGTAAGAGCCACTAATGAAAGCACAATTGAGGTGCCTTGAAAAGGTAAACGTTGAGCTACCATACCAGTCAATCAATCATAACCACTGCTGGGTCTATCACCTGAGAAAATGAAAATCACAAATCACAGGCTGGCAATCCTGCCCTCCAGCAATATTTACCATAGGCAACACTTGGAAGCAAGGAAAATGTCCATCAACAGAGGAGTGCACCAAGAAGACGTGGTCCATGTACACAATGGAATATTAGCCATGGAAAACACTGAAGCGCTGCTCTTTGAGGCACCACAGATGAGCCTGGAGATAATCACAAAACATGAAGTAGGTCGGAAAGCAAAAGACCTATAGCCTATATAATCACTTATGGCCTTATCTAATAACTGACACAGATGAACATATTTCCAAAGAGAAAGACACTCACAGGCTTAGAAAACAAAACAAACTATGCTCATCTAAAAGGAAAGGAGGGGGGAAATTGAGAAATGAGGATTAGTGTTACTATACATATACAAATACATATTATATACATGTATCAAAAAGACCGAACATATAGCAAGGGAGGTCGATGGAACACTGTAATATTTTACATGGGAAGAGGATCTGTACATTAATAGACATACATAATGTACAAATGGACCAGATGGTGTACACCTAGGACAAACAATATTCTAAACTTTACCCAGATTAAAAAAATTTTAAAAACCAAGAAGAAGTAATGAGACATAAACTTATGGGGATTTCTCCTGGCAAATTCCATTCTAATTTATAACCTAGGACAATGACTTCCAGAAGGGCTCTGCTGCCCTAGTACCCAGATTGGGGAATGGAGAAAAGCTACCTCCTTGTGGACGTTTCCCACAACAGCAGCTTTGAACCCACTGCAAAAGGTCACTAAATTTTCACCAACTTGCAGTTCTGTCAATGACACCTGCCCTCCAAAAAATTTCTGGGGTCAAAAATCGACGAAAAAAATTCAAAAGAGGGCAACCTTCGAAGAAGTCAATTTCAAGAGCTCTATTATACTTACGGTTTTTTCTTTTAAGAGAAAAGAAAAAGGCGTAGGAATATGATGAATTTAAAAATTTTAATGTCATGCATACCCATATTACAAAAACCTATCAGCTCACAGCAATCAGAATGGCCATTAGGAAAAATGCTGCCAAAAATAAACGGTGAAGGGAGTGTGGAGAAATGCGTACCCTCGGTTGTAAGGGGGGGCATGTAAAGAGCCACTAATGAAAACACAACTTAGGTGCTTTGAAAAGGGAAACATTGAGCTACCAGTCAATCAATCACAACCACTGCTTGGCCTATCACCTGAGAAAATGAGAATCAAAAATCACAGGCTGGCAAACCTGTACGCCAGCAATATTTACCATAGCCAGCACTTGGAAGCAATGAAAATGTCCATCAACCGAGGAATGCACCAAGAAGAAGTGGTCCACGTACACAATGGAATATTACTCTAATAATAAATATAAATTAAATTAAAAACAAACAAAAGCAAGGAGACATCAACATTTGTGGGTTTATCCGGGCACATTGCACTCTAATTTATAACCGAAGAACACCACTGGCCGGTAGGTCTGTTTCCCTAGTACCAGCATGGGGAACGTAGAAAGGCTGCCGCTCTCTGGCCATTACCTGCAAAAGCAGGTTTAAAGCCTGAGCTAATGGTCACTTCATATGAACAAGTACTTCAGGGCTGTATATGAAACCTGCCCTCAAAATGTCTTGAGGGAGATAATGGCCAAACTATTTCAAATGGTGACACATACTTTAAGAAAACACTTTGAAGAAATAAGCTCTAATCACAGCTGGAAAAATTAAAAGGACATGTCTTAAAGCTCAATTTCAACGCAGTATGAGACACATGCAAATTCAACCACAAAGAGGTATCAGCTCACACCACTCAGAATAACCATCAGCAAAAACTACAAAGAATAAATGCTGAAGGTGCTGGGAAGAAATACATACCCTCCACTTTAAGTGGGACGTAACCTGGAAAGAGCCACTAAGGAGAACAGAATAGAGGTGCCTTTTAAAGGTAACCATTGAGTTACCATATGATCTAGCAGACCTATGCCTAGACCTATAAACTAAGAAGAGAGAATTGGAAGGACACAGGCACGCAAATCTACATTGCATAGTATTACAATAGCCAAGATATGGAAGTAACCAAAAAGTCCACCGACAGATGGGTGGACAAAGAAGTACTGATACCTGTACAGATGGAATAAGAGCTAGTGAAAAAATGAAACAATGCCATTTGCAGCACCATAGAGGAGTCTAGAAGTAAACACGCAACTTGGAGTAAGTGAGAAAGCGAAAGACACATATCCTATCATATCACATATAGGTGTTACCTAAAAAATGATACAAACAAAGATATTTCCACAGAGAAACACTATCATAGATTCATTAAAAAAACTTATGGTTCACCAAATGGAAAGGTGTGAGGATTGGATACATTACCATATTGAGGTTAACAGAGAGATACAAACACATGTGAAATATATAATCACCAAAGACCTACGCAATACCAAGAGAAGACTACTCAACATTGTGTCATAACCTACATGGGAAAAGGATCCGAAGAAGAGATATATGCATGTGTGTGAAAGAACCACGTCTTGCACACCTAGAACAAACAAAACATTGTAATCAAGTTTGCTGTGATAAAAAATAAAAATTAAGTTCAAAATACCAACAAGAAGTAATGAGACATAAACTTAAAAGGCTGTTTCCTCGCACATTCCATTCTAATTTACAACCTAGAACACCACTTCCAGTAAGGCTCTGTTGCCCTAGTAACCAGATTTGGTAAAGGAGAAATGCTGCCGCCTTGTGGCCGATTCCCGCAAGAGCAGCTTTTAACCCACAGCTAATGGTCACTTACCATTCACAAGGACTCAGGGCTGTAAAGGACACCTGCCCTCAAAATTGTGCTGAGGTAGGGAATGGATACAAAAAATTCAAAACAGGCCAAATTTTCAAGAAGATAGTATGAAGAGGTAAGTTTTACTCACTCTCTTTTTAAAGAAAGGAAAATGGATAAAAGCTCCACCTCAGGAAGTATTAGACTCATGCAATCTAATCTACAAAAAGTTTTCAACTCACACCAGTCGACTGACCATTGGCAAAAAGTCTACAAACAATAAATGCTGAAGAGGTTTTAGAGAACTGTGTACCCTCTAGCTGCTGGTGAGATGCAAAAGGGTTAAACGCTAATAATGAGAACAGAAAGGAGCTGCGTTGAAAAGGAAAAATTGAGGTACCATTCAATCCAGCAGACGCACCAATGGGCCTCTCACCTGAGAAGACCAGAATGAAGAAGACCCGGGCTGCAAAAGCTGCACTGCAGCCTTATTCACAATAGACAAGACAGTGAAGCAACCAAAATGTCCATCAACAGATGAAAGGATAAAGAAGAAGTGGTCCATGTACACAATGAATACTAGCCATGGAAAACAATGAAACACTGCTCTTTGAGGCACCATAGATGATCTTGGAGATAATCACAGAACATGAGGTAAGTCGGAAAGCAAAAGTCCTATATCCTATGATATCACTTATAGGCGTTATCTAATAACTGACACAAATGAACATATTTCCACAGAGAAAGTCAATCACAGACTTATTATAAAAAAACCTATGCTTATCTAAAAGGAAAGGTGGGGGGAATGGATAAATGAAGATTAGCGTTACCATATGTATACAAATACATATTATATACATATATCAAAAAGACCGACCATATAGCAAGGAAGGTTTACGGAACACTCTGTAATAATTTACAGGGGAAGAGGATCTCTACATAAATAGGTATATAGAATATGTAGATGAACCAGAGTGTGTACACCTTGGACAAGCAACATTCTAACCATTACCCCAATTGAAAAAATTAAAACAACGAACTAGGAGTAATGAGACATAAACTTATGGGGGGTTTTCCTGGCACATTCCATTCAAATTTACAACCTAGGCAAACGACTTCCAGAACGGCTCTGCTGCCCTAGTACCCAGATTTGGGAATGGAGAAATGCTGCATCCTTGTGGCCGTTTCCCACCACAGCAGCTTTAAACCCACTGCAAAAGGTCACTAAATATTCACCAATTGCAGGTCTGTAAATGACACCTGCCCTCCAAAAAATACTGAGGTCGAAAATCGACCAAAAAATTCTAGAGTGCAACCTTCCAAAAAGAAAATTTGAAGAGGTATATTATACTCACACTTTTGTTCTTTTTTCTTTTAACAGAAAAGAAAAAGGCGTGGAAAAATGATGAATTGTAGGAATTTTTACAGACATGTAAACCCAAATTACAAACACCTATCAGCTCACACCAGTCAGAATGGCCATCAACAAAAATGCTGCAAACAAGAAATGCTGACGTGATTGTGGAGAAGTGCGTACCCTCGATTCTAAGGGGGACGTGGTAAGAGCCACTAATGAAAGCACAATTGAGGTGCCTTGAAAAGGTAAACGTTGAGCTACCATACCAGTCAATCAATCATAACCACTGCTGGGTCTATCACCTGAGAAAATGAAAATCACAAATCACAGGCTGGCAATCCTGCCCTCCAGCAATATTTACCATAGGCAACACTTGGAAGCAAGGAAAATGTCCATCAACAGAGGAGTGCACCAAGAAGACGTGGTCCATGTACACAATGGAATATTAGCCATGGAAAACACTGAAGCGCTGCTCTTTGAGGCACCACAGATGAGCCTGGAGATAATCACAAAACATGAAGTAGGTCGGAAAGCAAAAGACCTATAGCCTATATAATCACTTATGGCCTTATCTAATAACTGACACAGATGAACATATTTCCAAAGAGAAAGACACTCACAGGCTTAGAAAACAAAACAAACTATGCTCATCTAAAAGGAAAGGAGGGGGGAAATTGAGAAATGAGGATTAGTGTTACTATACATATACAAATACATATTATATACATGTATCAAAAAGACCGAACATATAGCAAGGGAGGTCGATGGAACACTGTAATATTTTACATGGGAAGAGGATCTGTACATTAATAGACATACATAATGTACAAATGGACCAGATGGTGTACACCTAGGACAAACAATATTCTAAACTTTACCCAGATTAAAAAAATTTTAAAAACCAAGAAGAAGTAATGAGACATAAACTTATGGGGATTTCTCCTGGCAAATTCCATTCTAATTTATAACCTAGGACAATGACTTCCAGAAGGGCTCTGCTGCCCTAGTACCCAGATTGGGGAATGGAGAAAAGCTACCTCCTTGTGGACGTTTCCCACAACAGCAGCTTTGAACCCACTGCAAAAGGTCACTAAATTTTCACCAACTTGCAGTTCTGTCAATGACACCTGCCCTCCAAAAAATTTCTGGGGTCAAAAATCGACGAAAAAAATTCAAAAGAGGGCAACCTTCGAAGAAGTCAATTTCAAGAGCTCTATTGTACTTACGGTTTTTTCTTTTAAGAGAAAAGAAAAAGGCGTAGGAATATGATGAATTTAAAAATTTTAATGTCATGCATACCCATATTACAAAAACCTATCAGCTCACAGCAATCAGAATGGCCATTAGGAAAAATGCTGCCAAAACTAAACGGTGAAGGGAGTGTGGAGAAATGCGTACCCTCGGTTGTAAGGGGGGGCATGTAAAGAGCCACTAATGAAAACACAACGTAGGTGCTTTGAAAAGGGAAACATTGAGCTACCAGTCAATCAATCACAACCACTGCTTGGCCTATCACCTGAGAAAATGAGAATCAAAAATCACAGGCTGGCAAACCTGTACGCCAGCAATATTTACCATAGCCAGCACTTGGAAGCAATGAAAATGTCCATCAACCGAGGAATGCACCAAGAAGAAGTGGTCCACGTACACAATGGAATATTACTCTAATAATAAATATAAATTAAATTAAAAACAAACAAAAGCAAGGAGACATCAACATTTGTGGGTTTATCCGGGCACATTGCACTCTAATTTATAACCGAAGAACACCACTGGCCGGTAGGTCTGTTTCCCTAGTACCAGCATGGGGAACGTAGAAAGGCTGCCGCTCTCTGGCCATTACCTGCAAAAGCAGGTTTAAAGCCTGAGCTAATGGTCACTTCATATGAACAAGTACTTCAGGGCTGTAAATGAAACCTGCCCTCAAAATGTCTTGAGGGAGATAATGGCCAAACTATTTCAAATGGTGACACATACTTTAAGAAAACACTTTGAAGAAATAAGCTCTAATCACAGCTGGAAAAATTAAAAGGACATGTCTTAAAGCTCAATTTCAACACATTATGAGACACATGCAAATTCAACCACAAAGAGGTATCAGCTCACACCACTCAGAATAACCATCAGCAAAAACTACAAAGAATAAATGCTGAAGGTGCTGGGAAGAAATACATACCCTCCACTTTAAGTGGGACGTAACCTGGAAAGAGCCACTAAGGAGAACAGAATAGAGGTGCCTTTAAAAGGTAACCATTGAGCTACCATATGATCTAGCAGACCTATGCCTAGACCTATAAACGAAGAAGAGAGAATTGGAAGAACACAGGCACGCAAATCTACACTGCATAGTATTACAATAGCCAAGATATGGAAGTAACCAAAAAGTCCACCGACAGATGGGTGGACAAAGAAGAACTGCTACCTGTACAGATGGAAGAGGAGCTAGTGAAAAAATGAAACAATGCCATTTGTAGCACCATAGATGAATCTAGAAGTAATCATGCAAGTTGGAGTAAATGAGAAAGCGAAAGACACATATCCTATCATATCACATATAGGTGTTACCTAAAAAATGATACAAACAAAGATATTTCCACAGAGAAACACTATCATAGATTCATTAAAAAACTTATGGTTCACCAAATGGAAAGGTGTGAGGATTGGATACATTACCATATTGAGGTTAACAGAGAGATACAAACACATGTGAAATATATAATCACCAAAGACCTACGCAATACCAAGAGAGGACTACTCAACATTGTGTCATAACCTACATGGGAAAAGGATCCGAAGAAGAATAGATATATGCATATGTGTGAAAGAACCACATCTTGCACACCTAGAAAAAACAAAACATTGTAATCAAGTTTCCTGTGATAAGAAATAAAAATTAAGTTTAAAATACCAACAAGAAGTAATGAGACATAAACTTAAAGGGCTTTTGCCTCGCACATTCCATTCTAATTTACAACCTAGAACACCACTTCCAGTAAGGCTCTGTTGCCCTAGTAACCAGATTTGGTAAAGGAGAAATGCTGCCGCCTTGTGGCCGATTCCCGCAAGAGCAGCTTTTAACCCACAGCTAATGGTCACTTACCATTCACAAGGACTCTGGGCTGTAAAGGACAGCTGCCCTCAAAATTGTGCTGAGGTAGGGAATGGATACAAAAAGTTCAAAACAGGCCAAATTTTCAAGAAGATAGTATGAAGAGGTAAGTTTTACTCACTCTCTTTTTAAAGAAAGGAAAATGGATAAAAGCTCCACCTCAGGAAGTATTAGACTCATGCAATCTAATCTACAAAAAGTTTTCAACTCACACCAGTCGACTGACCATTGGCAAAAAGTCTACAAACAATAAAAGCTGAAGAGGTTTTAGAGAACTGTGTACCCTCTAGCTGCTGGTGAGATGCAAAAGGGTTAAACGCTAATAATGAGAACAGAAAGGAGCTGCGTTGAAAAGGAAAAATTGAGGTACCATTCAATCCAGCAGGCGCACCAATGGGCCTCTCACCTGAGAAGACCAGAATGAAGAAGACCCGGGCTGCAAAAGCTGCACTGCAGCCTTATTCACAATAGACAAGACAGTGAAGCAACCAAAATGTCCATCAACAGATGAAAGGATAAAGAAGAAGTGGTCCATGTACACAATGAATACTAGCCATGGAAAACAATGAAACACTGCTCTTTGAGGCACCATAGATGATCTTGGAGATAATCACAGAACATGAGGTCAGTCGGAAAGCAAAAGTCCTATATCCTATGATATCACTTATAGGCGTTATCTAATAACTGACACAAATGAACATATTTCCACAGAGAAAGTCAATCACAGACTTATTAAAAAAAACCTATGCTTATCTAAAAGGAAAGGTGTGGGGAATGGATAAATGAAGATTAGCGTTACCATATGTATACAAATACATATTATATACATATATCAAAAAGACCGACCATATAGCAAGGAAGGTTTACGGAACACTCTGTAATAATTTACAGGGGAAGAGGATCTCTACATAAATAGGTATATAGAATCTGTAGATGAACCAGAGTGTGTACACCTTGGACAAGCAACATTCTAACCATTACCCCAACTGAAAAAATTAAAACAACGAACTGGGAGTAATGAGACATAAACTTATGGGGGGTTTTCCTGGCACATTCCATTCAAATTTACAACCTAGGCAAACGACTTCCAGAACGGCTCTGCTGCCCTAGTACCCAGATTTGGGAATGGAGAAATGCTGCATCCTTGTGGCCGTTTCCCACCACAGCAGCTTTAAACCCACTGCAAAAGGTCACTAAATATTCACCAATTGCAGTTCTGTAAATGACACCTGCCCTCCAAAAAATACTGAGGTCGAAAATCGACCAAAAAATTCTAGAGTGCAACCTTCCAAAAAGAAAATTTGAAGAGGTATATTATACTCACACTTTTGTTCTTTTTTCTTTTAACAGAAAAGAAAAAGGCGTGGAAAAATGATGAATTGTAGGAATTTTTACAGACATGTAAACCCAAATTACAAACACCTATCAGCTCACACCAGTCAGAATGGCCATCAACAAAAATGCTGCAAACAAGAAATGCTGACGTGATTGTGGAGAAATGCGTACCCTCGATTCTAAGGGGGACGTGGTAAGAGCCACTAATGAAAGCACAATTGAGGTGCCTTGAAAAGGTAAACGTTGAGCTACCATACCAGTCAATCAATCATACCCACTGCTGGGTCTATCAACTGAGAAAAGGAAAATCAAAAATCACAGGCTGGCAATCCTGCATTCCAGCAATATTTACCATAGGCAACACTTGGAAGCAACGAAAATGTCCATCAACCGAGGAATGCACCAAGAAGAATTTATCCATGTACACAATGTAATATAAGCCATGGAAAACAATGAAGCACTGCTCTTTGAGGCACCATAGATGAGCCTGGAGATAATTACAAAACATGAGGTCGATCGGAAAGCAAAAGACCTATACCCTCTGATATCACTTATGGTGTTATCTAATAACTGACAGAAATGAACATATTTCCAAAGAGAAAGACACTCACGTGCTTAGAAATCAAACCCTGCTCATGTATAAGGAAAGGTGGGGGCAATGGACAAATGAAGATTAGTGTTACTATACATATATAAATACATATTATATACATTTATCAAAAAGCCAGACCATATATTAACGAGGGGTCTACGGAACACTCTGTAATATTTTACATGGGAAGAGGATCTGTACATGAATAGACGTATATAATGTATAAATGAACCAGACTGTGTACACTTAGGACAAGCAATATTGTAATCTTAACCCCGATTTTGAAAATTTAAAAAACCAAGAAGAAGTAATGAGACATAAACATATGGGGTATCTCCTGGCACATTCCATTCTAATTTACAACCTAGGAACATGACTTCCAGAAAGGCTCTTGCCCTCGTACCCAGATTTGGGAATGGAGAAATGCTACCCCACTGTAGCCGTTTCCCACAACAGAAGCTTTAAACCCATTTCTTAAGGTCACTAAGTATTCAGATAACCGCAGGCCTGTAAATGACACCTACCCTCCAAAACAATCCTGGGGTTGAAAATTGACCAAAAAATTCAAATGAGGGCAACGTTCCAAGAAGACACTTTCAAGAGGTATATTGTACTCACACTTTTTTCTTTTTTTTTTAAACAGAAAAAAAAGGTGTGGAAAACTGATGAATTTTAGAAATTTTAATGACATGAATTTTTAATGACATGAATACCCATATTAGAAAAACCTATCAGCTCACAGCAGTCAGAATGGCCATTAGGAAAAATGTTGCAAAAAATAAATGCTGAAGGGAGTGTGGAGAAATGTGTACCCTCGGTTGTAAGGGGGGGCATGTAAAGAGCCACTAATGAAAATGCATTGTAGGTGCTTTTAAAAGGGAAACATTGAGCTACCAGTCAATCAGTCACAACATTGAGCTACCAGTCAATCAGTCACAACCACTGCTGGGCCTATCACCTGCGAAAATGAAAATCAAAAAGTCACAGGCTGGCAATCCCGCACTCCAGCACTATTTACCATAGCCAACACTTGGAAGCAACAAAAATGTCCATCAACTGAGGAATGCACCAAGACGAAGTGTTCCATGTACACAATGGAATATTACTCCAATAATAAATATAAATTAAATCTAAAAAACAAAGCAAAAGTAAGGAGACATCAGCATTTGTGGGTTTATCCGGGCACATTGCACTCTAATTTATAACCGAGGGCCACCAGTGGCCGGAAGGTGTGTTTCCCTAGTTACCAGAGTGGGGAACATAGAAAGGCTGCCGCCTTCTGGCCGTTACCTGCAAAAGCAGCTTTAAAGCCTGTGCTCATGGTCACTTCATATGAACAAGTACTGCAGGGCTGTAAATGAAACCTGCCCTCAAAATGTCTTGAGGGAGGTAATGGCCAAAAAATTTCAAAATGTGACACATACTTTAAGTAAACACTTTGAAGAACTAAGCTGTAATCACAGTTTGATAAATAAAAAGGACATGCTTTAAAGCTCAATTTCAACAGATTAGGGGACACATGCAAGTTCAACAACAAAGAGGTCTCAGCTCGTACCTGTCAGAATAACCATCAGCAATAAAACTACAGACAATATATACTGAAGGTGTTTTGGAGAAATGAATACCCTCAACTTTAAGTTGGACGTAACCTGGAAAGAGCCACTAATGAGAACTGAATGGTGGTGCCTTTAAAACGTACACACTGAGCTACCATATGATACAGCAAGCCCATTCCTTGGCCTATAACATAGGAAGATAGATCTGCAAAGACACAGGCAAGCAAATGTGCATTGCAGCAGTATTACAATAGCCAAGACATGCATGCAACCAAAAAGTCCATCAAGAGTTGCGTGGCCAAAGAAGAACTGGTTCATGTACAGATGGAATATTAGCCAGGGAAAAAAATGAAACAAGGCCATTTGCAGCACCATGTATGATTCTTGAGGTAATCAGGCAAATTGTACTAAGTCAGAAAACAAAAGACACATATCCTATAATATCACTTATAGGTCTTAGCTAAAAATTGATACCAATGAAGATATTTCCACAGAGAAATGCAATCACAGATTCATTAAAGAAACTTATGTTTCATCAAATGGAAAGGTGTGAGGATTGGATACATTAGGATATTGGGGTTAACATAGATATAGAAACACATGTGATATATGTAATCACCAAAGACCTATGTAATACCAAGAGAAGATTACTCAACATTGTGTCATAACCTACATGGGAAAATGATCCAAAGAAGAATAGATATATGTATATGTTTAAAAGAACCACATCTTGCACACCTAGAAGAAACAAAACATTTTAATCAAATTTGCTCTGATAAAAAATAAAAATTAAATTAAAAAAAAGAACTAGAAGTAATGAGACATAAACTTAAGGGGCTTTTTGCTGGCACATTGCATTCTACTTTACAACCAGAACATGACTTCCATTAAGGCTCTGGCATCACTAATAAAGCAGCTTTATAAGCAATGTTGAAGATAGCTTAAAAGAAGTCTCACTAATTATTGATAGTAGCAAGAAAACAAAGTAAAGTAAAAATCTCACTGCAAAAAGTATACATAGAGTGAGGATAGTAGATCAAACACTTATTACACTTCTGTAAAGAATAAAAGACAACAATAGTATGTTTTTTTTTTAAAAAAAGAAAGGGCCCAAATAAATCTGAAATGAAAGAGATGATGTTACAACAGACACCACAGAAATACAAAGTATCCTAAGATACACACAGGGTAACTCAGGGCTCAGACTGGAAAGAGCCCACTCTCCAGTCCCCTTTACATGACTTACAGGAGCCTCAGGAACTGAGGAGGGGGTCCCTGAGGAGAGGCTCAAGATAGAATATGGTAGGCATTAACATGGCTCCATTCATCTTAAACATGCCTGAACTACATTCACACGAGATGATTTTGTCCTGTATGTACATCGGCACCTCTAGTCGGAACTGCAGATCTTTGGCTTCACCACCTCTACTGACAGCATTAGCTTCACCTGCTGTGGACCGTCTCCTATAGGATTTCTAGAACCACAAAACATCGAAGCTTCATAGGACCCAGAGTCTGTGCGACTCCACGCAGAGTCTCAGAGTCTCAACTCCACTCAGATACTCCACTCTTGGAGGGCACACACAAAGTAATGTGCACATCAGGGCCCAGGGGAAAGAGCAGTGACCCCATAGGAGAATGACCAGAACTACCTGATAGTTTTAGAGGGTCTCCTGCAGAGGCAGGCGGTGGCTGTGGCTGTGGCTGTGGCTCACCATGAGGACAATGACACTGGCAGCAGAAGTTCTGGGAAATACTCCTTGGTGTGAGCCCTCCCAGAGTCCGCCATTAGCCCCACCAAGAGCAAGGTAGGCTCCAGTGCTGGGTTGCCTCAGGCCAAACAACCAACAGGGAGGGAACCCAGCCCCATGGATCAGCAGACAAGCGGATTAAACTTTTTATTAAAGTTTTATTTAATCTGCAGACAAGCAGATTAAAGCTCTGCCCACAAAAGCAACACCCAGCTCTACCCACCACCAGTCCCTCCCATCAGGAAGCTTGCACAAGCCTCTAAGATAGACTCATCCACTGGAGAGCAGACAGCAGAAGGAAGAAGAACTACAATTCTGAAGCCTGTGGAAGGAAAACCACATTCACAGAAAGATAGACAAAATGAAAAGGCAGAGGACTTTATACCAGATCAAGGAACAAGATAAAACCCCAGAAAAAGAACGAAATGAGGTGGAGATAGGGAACCTTCCAGAAAAAGAATCAGAATAAAGATAGTGAAGATGATCCAAGACCTTGGCAAAAGAATGGAGGCAAAAACAAAAAGAATAAAATATCTAGGAATAAACCTACCTAAGGAGACAAAAGACCTGTATGCAGAAAATTATAGGACACTGATGAAAGAAATTAAAGATGATACAAATAGATGGAGAGAGATACCATGTTCTTGGATTGGAAGAATCAACATTGTGAGAATGACTCTACTACCCAAAGCAATCTACAGATTGAATGCAATCCCTATCAAATTACCACTGGCATTTTTCACAGAACTAGAACAAAAAAATTCACAATTTGTATGGAGACACAAAAGACCCCGAATAGCCAAAGCAATCTTGAGAATGAAAAATGGAGCTGGAGGAATCAGGCTCCCTGACTTCAGACTATATTACAAAGCTAGAGTAATCAAGACAGTTTGGTACTGGCACAAAAACAGAAATATAGATCAATGGAACAGGATAGAAAGCCCAGAGATAAACCCACGCACATATGGTCACCTTATCTTTGATAAAGGAGGCAAGCATATACAGTGGAGAAAAGACAGCCTCTTCAATAAGTGGTGCTGGGAAAATTGGACAGGTACATGTAAAAGTATGAAATTAGAACACTCCCTGACACCATACACAAAAATAAACTCAAAATGGATTAAAGACCTAAGTGTAAAGCCAGACACTATCAAACTCTTAGAGGAAAAGATAGGCAGAACACTCTATGACATACATCACAGCAAGATTCTTTTTGACCCAGCTCCTAGAGAAATGGAAATAAGCACACAAATAAACAAATGGGACCTAATGAAACTTAAAAGCTTTTGCACAGCAAAGGAAACCATAAACAAGACCAAAAGACAACCCTCAGAATGGGAGAAAATATTTGCAAATGAAGCAAATGACAAAGGATTAATCTCCAAGATTTACAAGCAGCTCATGCAGCTCAATAACAAAAAAACAAACAACCCAATCCAAAAATGGGCAGAAGACCTAAATAGACATTTCTCCAAAGAAGATATACAGATGGCCAACAGACACATGAAAGAATGCTCAACATCATTAATCATTAGAGAAATGCAAATCAAAACTACAATGAGGTATCATCTCACACCGGTCAGAATGGCCATCATCAAAAAATCTAGAAACAATAAATGCTGGAGAGGGTGTGGAGAAAAGGGAACACTCTTGCACTGTTGGTGGGAATGTAAATTGATACAGCCACTATGGAGAACAGTATGGAGGTTCCTTAAAAAACTACAAATAGAACTACCATACGACCCAGCAATCCCACTACTGGGCATATACCCTGAGAAAACCATAATTCAAAAAGAGTCATGTACCAAAATGTTCATTGCAGCTCTATTTACAATAGCCAGGACATGGAAGCAACCTAAGTGTCCATCATCGGATGAATGGATAAAGAAGATGTGGCACATATATACAATGGAATATTACTCAGTCATAAAAAGAAATGAAATGGAGGTATTTGTAATGAAGTGGATGGAGTTAGAGTCTGTCATACAGAGTGAACTAAGTCAGAAAGAGAAAAACAAATACAGTATGTTAACACATATATATGGAATCTAAGGGAAAAAAAAGGTCATGAAGAACCTAGTGGCAAGATGGGAATAAAGACACAGACCTACTAAAGAATGGACTTGAGGATATGGGGAGGGGGAGGGGTGAGATGTGACAGGGTGACAGAGTGTCATGGACATATATACACTACCAAATGTAAAATAGATGGCTAGTGGGAAGCAGCCGCATAGCACAGGGAGATCAGCTCGGTGCTTTGTGACCGCCTGGGGGGGTGGGATTGGGAGGGTGGGAGGGAGGGAGATGCGGGAGGGAGGAGATATGGGAACGTGTGTATATGTGTAGCTGATTCACTTTGTTATAAAGCAGAAACTAACACACCATTGTGAAGCAATTATACTTCAATAAAGATGTTTTTTAAAAAAACGTAAAAAAAAATTAAAAAAAAAAAAGAATGGAGGCAAAGATCGAGAAGATGCAAGAAATGCTTAACAAAGACCTAGAAGAATTAAGGAACAAACACCTAGAAGAATTAAAGAACAAACAAACAGAGGTGAATAATATAATAACTGAAATGAAAAATACACTAGAAGGAATCAGTAGCAGAATAACTGTGGCAGAAGAACGGATAAGTCACCTGGAAGACAGAAAGGTGGAAATCACTGCCATGGAACACAATAAAGAAAAATAATGAAAATAAATGAAGACACCCTAAGAGTCCTCTGGGACAACATTAAATGCAACAACATTCACATTATAGGGGTCCCAGAAGGAGAAGAGAGAGAGAAAGGACGCAAGAATACATTTGAAGAGATTATAGTCAAAAACTTCCCTAGCATGGGAAAAGAAATAGCCACCCAAGTCCAGGAAGTGCAGAGAGTCCCAGGCAGGATAAATCAAAGGAGAAAAATGCCAAGACACATAGTAACCAAACTGACAAAAATTAAAGACAAAGAAAAATTATTGAAAGCAACAAGGGGAAAATGACAAATAACATAAAAGGGAACTCCCATAACAGCTGATTTCTCAGCAGAAAATCTACAAGCCAGAAGGGAGTGGCGTGATAAATTTAAAGTGATGAAAGGGAAGAACCAACAACCAAGAGTACTCCAGCCAGCAAGGATCTCTTTCAGATTTCACAGAGAAATCAAAAGTCCTACAGACAAGCAAAAGCTAAGAGAATTCAGCACCATGAAACCAGCTCTACACCAAATGCTAAAGGAAATTCTCTAAGTGGGAAACACAAGAGAAGAAAAGGACCCAACAAGACAAACCCGTAACAATTAAGAAAATAGTAATATACATATTAATAATTACCTTAAACATGAATGGACTAAATGTTCCAACCAAAAGACACAGCCTCTCTGAATGGATACAAAAACAAGACCTATATATATGCTGTCTACAAGAGACCCATTTCAGACCTAGGGACACATACAGACTGAAAGTGAGGCGATGGAAAAATATATTCTATGCAAATGAAAATCAAAAGAAAGCTGGAGTAGCAATACTCATATCAGATAAAATAGACTTTAAAATAAAGAATGTTACAAAAGACAAGGAAAGACACTACATAACAGTCAAGGGATCAATCCAAGAAGAAGATATAACAATTATAAATATATACGTACCCAACATAGGAGCACCTCAATATATAAGGCAACTGCTAACAGCTATAAAAGAGGAAATCGACAGTAACACAATAATAGCGGGGGACTTTAACAGCTCACTTACACCAGTGGAGATCATCCAGAAAGAAAATTAATAAGGAAACACAAGCTTTAAATGACACAATAGACCAGATAGAGTTAACTGATATTTATAGGACATCCCATCCAAAAACAGCAGATTACACGTTCTTCTCAACTGCACACGGAACATTCTCCAGGATAGATCATATCTCGGGTCACAAAAAAGCCTCAGTAAATTAAAGAAAACTGAAATCATATCAAGCAGCTGTTCTGACCACAATGCTATGAGATTAGAAATCAATTACAGGGAAAAATCCGTAAAAAACAAAAAACATGGAGGCTAAACAATACGTTACTAAATAACCAAGAGATCACTGAAGAAATAAAAGAGGAAATCAAAAACTACCTAGAGACAAATGACAACAAAAACACGATGATCCAAAACCTATGGGATGCAGCAAAAGCAGTTCTAAGAGGGAAGTTTATAGCAATGCAAGCCTACCTCAAGAAACAAGAAAAATCTCAAATAAACAATCTAACCTTACACCTAGAGGAACTAGAGAAAGAAGAACAAAACCCAAAGTTAGTAGAAGGAAAGGAATCATAAAGATCAGAGCAGAAATAAATGGAATAGAAACAAAGAAAATGAAAGCAAAGATCAATAAAACTAAAAGCTGGTTCTTTGAGAAGATAAACAAAAATGATAAGCCTTTAGCCAGACCCAAGAAAAAGAGGGAGAGGACTCAAATCAACAAAATTAGAAGTGAAAAAGGAGCAGTTACAACAGACACCACAGGAATACAAAGCATCCTAAGAGACTACTACAAGCAACTCTATGCCAATAAAATGGACAACCTGGAAGAAATGGACAAATTCTTAGAAAGGGATAAGTTTCCAAGACTGAATCAGGAAGAAATAGAGAATATGAACAAACCTATCACAAGCAATGAAATTGAAACTGTGATTAAAAATCTTCCAACAAACAAAAGTCCAGAACCAGATGGCATCACAGGTGAATTCTATCAAATATTTAGAGAAGAGCTAGCACCCAACCTTCTCAAATTCTTCAAAACAATTGCAGGGGAAGGAACACTCCCAAACTCATTCTATGAGACCACCATCACCCTGATACCAAAACCAGACAAAGATACTACAAGGAAAGTAAATTATAGACCAATATCACTGATGAATATAGATGTAAAAATCCTCAACAAAATACTAGCAAACAGAATCGAACAACACGTTAAAAGGATCATACACCATGATCAAGTGGGGTTTATCCCAGGGATGCAAGGATTCTTCAATATACACAAATCAATGTGATACACCATATTAACAAATTGTAGAATAAAACCATATGATCATCTCAATAGATGCAGGAAAAGATTTTGAGAAAATTCAACATCCATTTATGATAAAAACTCTGCAGAGTGTGGGCATAGAGGGAAACTACCTGAACCTTATAAAGGCCATATATGACAAACCCACAGCAAACATCATTCTCAACAGTGAAAAACTGAAAACGTTTCCTCTAAGATCAGGAACAAGACGAGGATGTCCACTCTCACCACTACTATTCAACATAGTTTTGGAAGTCCTAGCCATGGCAATCAGAGAAGAAAAAGAAATAAAAGGAATACAAAAAGGAAAAGAAGAAGTAAAATTGTCACTGTTGGCAGATGACATCATATCATAGATAGAGAATCCTAAAGATGCCACCAGAAAACCACTGGAGCTAATCAATGAATTTGGTAAAGTTGCAGGATACAAAATTAATGCACAGAAATTGCTTGCATTCCTATACACTAACAATGAAAGAACAGAAAGAGAAATTAAGGAAACAATTCCATTACCACTGCAACAAAAAGAATAAACTACCTAGGAATAAACCTACCTAAGGAAGTAAAAGACCTGTACTCAGAAAACTATAAGACACTGATGAAATAAATCAAAGATGATATAAACAGATGGAGACATATACCATGTTCTTGGATTAGAAGAATCAATATTGTGAAAATGACTATACTACCCAAAGCAATCTACAGATTCAATGCAATCCCTATCAAAATACCTTTGGCATTTTCTACAGAACTAGAAAAAAAAATCTTAAAATTTGTAGGGAGACACAAAAGACCCCGGATAGCCAAAGCAGCCTTGAGGGGAAAAAAAAAAGAGCTGGAGGAATCAGACTTCCAGACTTCAGACTATATTACAAAGCTACAGTAATCAAGATGATATGGTACTGACACAAAAACAGAAATATAGATCAATAGAACAGGATAGAAAGCACAGAGATAAACCCACGTACCTATGGTTAACTAATCTATGACAAAGGAGGCAAGGGTATACAATGGAGAAAAGACAGTGTCTTCAGTAGGTGGTGCTGGGAAAACTGGACAGCTACATGTAAAAGAATGAAATTAGAACACTCCCTAACACCATACACAAAAATAAACTCAAAATGGATTAGAGACCTAAATGTAAGACCAGCCACTATAAAACTCTTAGAGGAAAACATAGCAGAACAGTCTATGACATAAATCACAGCAAGATCCTTTTTGACCCACCTCCTAGGGAAATGGAAATATAAACAAAAATTTAAAAAATGGGACCTAATGAAACTTAAAATCTTTTGCACAGCAAAGGAAAACATAAGCAAGATGAAAAGACAACCATCAGCATGGGAGAAAATATTTTCAAATGAAGCAAATGGCAAAGGATTAATCTCCAAAAAGCAGCTCATGTAGCTCAGTATCACAAAACCAAACAACCCAATCCAAAAATGGGCAGAAGACCTAAATAGACATTTCTCCAAAGAAGATATACAGTTTGCCAGCAAACACATGAAAGGATGCTGAACATCACTAATCATTAGAGAAATGCAAATCAAAACTACAGTGAGATATCACCTCACACCAGTCAGAATGGCCATCATCAAAAAATCTACAAACAATAAATGCTGGAGAGGCATTTATTGGAAAAAAGGGAACCCTCTTGCACTGTTGGTGGGAATGTAAATTGATATAGCTACTAGGGAGAACGGTATGGGGGTTCCTTAAAAACTAAAAATAGAACAACCGTACAACCCAGCAATCCCACTACTGGACAATTACCCTGAGAAAACCATAATTCAAAAAGAGTCATGTACCACAATGTTCATTGTAGCTCTATTTACAATAGCCAGGACATGGAAGCAACCTAAGTGTCCATCAACAGATAACTGGATAAAGAAGATGTGGCACATATATACAATGGAACATTATTCAGCCATAAAAAGAAACGAAATTGAGTTATTTGTAGTGAGGTGGATGGATCTAGAGTCTGTCATACAGAGTGAAGTAAGTCAGAAAGAGAAAAACAAATACCGTATGCTAACACATATATATGGAATGTAAAAGAAAAAAGTTTATGAAGAACCTAGGGGCAGGAAAGGATTAAGGACACAGACGTAGAGAAAGGACTTGAGGACACGGGGAGGGGGAAGGGTAAGCTGGGACAAAGTGAGAGAGTGGTATGGACATATATACACTACCAAATGTAAAATTGATAGCTACTGGGAAGCAGCCACATAGCACAGGGAGATCAGCTCGGTGCTTTGTGACCACCTAAAGGGGTGGGATAAGGGAGTAAGAGGGAAGTGCAAGAGGGAGGGGATATGGTGTTATATGTATACATATAGCTGATTCACTTTTTCATACAGCAGAAACTAACACACAATTGTAAAACAATTATACTCCAATAAAGATGTAAAAGAAAAAAAAAAAAGAAAGCCCAGAGACAAACCTACACACCTATGGTCCACTAATCTATGACAAAGGAGGCAAGGATATACAATGGAGAAAAGACAGTCTCTTCAATAAGTGGTGCTGGGAAAAATGGACAGCTACATGTAAAAGAATGAAATTAGAACACTCCCTAACACCATACACAAAAAATAAACTCAAAATGGATTAGAGACCGAAATGTTAGACTGGACACTATAAAACTCTTAGAGGAAAACATAGGAAGAATACTCTTTGACATAAATCACAGCAAGATCTTTTTTGATCCACGTCCTAGAGTAATGGAATAAAAACCAAAAATAAACAAATGGGAGCAAATGAAACCTAAAAGCTTTTGGAAAGCAAAGGAAACTACAAAGACGACGAAAAGACAACCCTCAGAATGGGAGAAAATATTTGCAAACGAATCAATGGACAAAGGATTAATCTCCAATATATATAAACAGCTCATGCAGCTCAACAGTAAAAAAACAAACAACCCAATCCAAAAATGGGCAGATGACGTAAATAGACATTTGTCCCAAGAAGACATACAGATGGCCAAGAAGCACATGAAAAGCTGCTCAACATCACTAATTATTAGAGAAATATAAACCAAAACTACAATGAGGTATCACCTCACACAAGTTAGAATGGGCATCATCAGAAAATCTACAGACAACAAATGCTGGAGAGGGTGTGGAGAAAAGGGAACCCTCTTACACTATTTGTGGGAATGTAAATTGATACAGTCACTATGGAGAACAGTATGGAGGTTCCTTAAAAAACTAAAAATAGAATTACCATATGACCCAGCAATCCCACTACTGGGCATATACCCAGAGAAAACCATAATTCAAAAAGACACATTCACCACAATGTTCATTGCAGCACTATTTACAATAGCCAGGTCATGGAAGCAACCTAAATGCCCATAGATAGACAAATGGAAAATATGTGGTACATATATTAAATGGAATATTACTCAGCCATAAAAAGGAATGAAATTGGGTCATTTGTAGAGACGTGGATAGATCTAGAGACTGTCATACAGAGTGAAGTAAGTCAGAAAAAGAAAAACATATATCGTATATTAACGCATACATGTGGAACCTAGAAAAATGGTACAGATGAACCGGTTTGCAAGGCAGAAATAGAGACACAGATGTAGAGAACAAATGTATGGTCACCAAGGGGGGAAAGTGGCAGGGTGGTGGGATGAATTGCGAGCCTGGGATTGACATATATACACTTATATGTATAAAATAGATAACCAATAAGAACCTGCTGTATAAAAAAATGAATAAAATAAAGCTTAAAAATTTAAAAATATTTAAAAACATAAAACAGAAAAAAAAGTTCTGTCCTTCCCATAGACGTATTTATATGAATGAATTATTTCCATGCTTATATCTATAAATACAAAAAGAGGAATAAAACCTACCTTGAACCAAAAAAGAAAAAAAAAAAAAAACAGAACCCAGTGGTCATACAGAGGAAAACCCTATCAGGGCACTTGCTCCAGTGGTAAACAATTCTGAAGTTGGTCAGAGGTGGGGAATCGTCTCCCATGCAGCCAGCAGCCCCCCCGCAAGGAGCGTCCTCATTGCAAAGCTGGGGGACCGTGAGGAGGCGTCTCTGAGTAAACGTGAGCTGAGCCCCAGGCCAGCTGCTGCTGAACTTTTCCCACCCTTCCCAGGTAAAACACCTGAATGTGTGCAAAAACTTTAAAGCCTAGAGGAAGGGGCTTGGAGTCACACCAGCGACAGCACGCAGGCCGACTTGGTGCCTGCAGGCCAGCCAGGACGGTCCTGGCCCCGGGCGCTCTTCTGGAATCTTTCCATTTCCCTGCCTGAGGTACCCCTCCTGTCCCGGCCCCCACTGCTTTTTTCCTTCCTCACCTCTTCCCGGGGAGAAATTCCAGCAGCAGGTATGGGTGACACATCCTCTTCTTTAGCAGGTGGCAGCCCGGCAACTCCTGCAGAAAGTCCAGCAGAGCCCCACTCACATGGGGCCACTCATAGAGCCTTGGGCCCTACTCCCTCCCACCAGCACAACCCCGAAACTGCTGACGGGGCAGAGACTATGGCGTCAGGCACAGCTGCAGAGGCTTTTGCTGCCTGGAGGGGTATTTATATTGACCTCAACCCAGGCACACCTGGGAAGGGCTGGCCGGCCAGGTCAGGCTGCCCAGGTCAGCCAATCCTCGCCCCTCAGGGGTTCAGAGTTGCAGATAATGGGCCTTGCTGCACCGACCAGATCCAAGGAACAGGTGTAGGGTCCCGAGAGTCAGGATAGACAAGGGGCGGCAGCCCTGGCTTGTTTTCTAATCATTTTATCTGGTCCATGAGTGGAAGACAACTTCAAGAAGACCCTCTCCTAATGAGAGGAACCCAGGAGTCAGGGAGAGGAGGGTTGGTGGGTGGAGACAGAGGCCTGGTGCCCCGGCTGCAGTGGAAGCCCCTGGAAGACCAGGCGGAGGGAGGCCGCACAGAGTGAAGCCTAGGGTCACAGACCTGTCGGAGCTGCTGTTTGTTAGTTCAAGCCCTGCTCTGAGGTGCTCTGTGTCAGCTCTGAGCGACAGGTGTGCTGGGGGTGCTCTGCAATGAGGGCTATGTGCACGGTTCCTGTGTGCCCAGCTCTGCCGGGGTACCTGTCCAGGGGAGCTCCATATCCAGGGAGAGGCCTGCCCACGAGAGCCCCGTGAGCTGCTGGGTACCTGCCCAAGTGAGCTCCATATCCTGGTAGGGATCTGCCCACGAGAGCCCCGTGAGCTGCTGGGTACCTGCCCAGGTGAGCTCCATATCCTGGGAGGGGCCTGACAATGAGAGCCCCGTGGGCTGCTGGGTACCTGCACAGGTGAGCTCCATATCCTGGGAGGGACCTAACCACGAGAGCCCCGTGGGCTTCTGGCTACCTGCACAGGTGAGCTCCATATCCTGGGAGGGGCCTGACCATGAGAGCCCCGTGGGCTGCTGGGGACCTGGTAAATGACGCCAGGACAGTCAGTGAAGCCACAGAGGATATACATCCAGTAGTTCCTAATTCCTACACCCTGCTGGTCATTCTACCATCCACCAGGACATGATATTCTGTATTAGACTTCAATGATGCCTTCTTCTGTATTCCTTTAGTCCCAGAGTCACAAGAAATTTTGGCTGTGAGTGGCACGACTCAACATACAACAAAAACAATACTGCTTGGCCGTCCTGCCCCAGGGGTTCAAAATTTCCCACACCATCTTTGGGGAAACGTTAGCTAAAACCCTAAAAGATCTACCTCTGGAGAAGTGAACCCTCCTTCAATATGCAGACGACATTCTGGGCTTCCCTGGTGGCGCAGTGTTTGAGAATCTGCCTACCAATGCAGGGGACACAGGTTCGAGCCCTGGTCTGAGAAGATCCCATATGCCGCAGAGCAACTAGGCCCGTGAGCCACAATTACTGAGCCTGCGCGTCTGGAGCCTGTGCTCCACAATAAGAGAGGCTGCGATAGTGAGAGGCCCGCGCACCGCGATGAAGAGTGGCCCCCGCTTGCCGCAACTAGAGAAAGCCCTCGCACAGAAACGAAGACCCAACACAGCCATAAATAATAAATAAATAAATTAAAAAAAAATGCAGACGACATTCTGATCGCCAGCCCTACTAAGGAGGCCTCTGGACTACCTAGCCTATAAAAGATAGAAGGTGTCCAAGAAAAAGGCTCAAATATCACAGACTAAGGTGACCTGCCTGGGCTTCATTCTCACAGAAGATTGGAGAAGCCCATCCCAGGAAAGGGAAGAAGCCATTTGCAGCCTCACCCTTCCTAAAACTAGAAGACAGCTTAGGGGTTCCTGGGGAGACCGGGGTTTGCTGCATCTGGATCCCTAACTACAGTCTAATACCTGGGCCTCTATATGAAACACTGAAAGGAAAAGATGATGATCCTTTTGAATAGAATCCAGAAGCGGCCTTTCAAGAAAGGAAAGAGCAGTCAATTCAGACCCTTGCCTTGGACCTCCCTAATTTAGCTAAACCGTTTGACCTTTATATTCCTGGTCGAAGGCGAATCGCCCTTGGAGTTTTAGTGCAAAAACTGGGACCACTTGAAATGGAACAACGCAAGAATGCCCTCCAGGCATTGGCCAGCCACCCCATCCGACCAGGATACTGGGGGTATCTAAAAACCTGGAAATGAGCAGCCCGCAAGGCCAGCTCCCTCCTAAGGGTAAAGGAGGCCACTTGGTGATCCTAACCACCCACCATGCCCTGAAGTTGCAGGGATCGCTCCGTGGGCACAATGACCTCGAGTGAGGAGGCCCTCCAACTCCAACCTCCAGAGAGACAACCTGGGGCAACAGGCCCCCATGACGACTCATGTGACCATCACTTGACCTGGAGCTTCTCTCAGAAAACCACAAGAGTGTGCCCCAAAAGAACAGACTATTGCTTGCAGGACTTACTGCACCCAGAGCGGAGCTAATAAACTTGGCAGGGGAACCCTAAATAACGCTGCCACCATAGAAAAGCCTACAGACACCACGGTGACGGCGGCCAATGAGACCAGATGTACTCCTGGTTACTTCAAAAGGGCGGTGACTGAGTGGCCGTCATGGTCCTGGATCACCACCGGCCCTGGACTGTCTGGGAGTTGAGCAGCCAGGGCTCTGACACCTGGTGCTGTTTGTACGTTAATTCAGTGGCCTAACTGAAGAAAGCACAGACTACTGGTCAGAGCATCTAGGCTGGCAGAAACCGTCAGCCTAAGGGGGCCGAACCAATGTGGAGCAGGGTAAAACCGGCCCCCCCAGCGTCCCTGCGCATCTCTTTCCTGGACCCTTAAAGGTCATTAGAATCTATAAAACTTCCAACGCTGGTGCTCAGGCAGACGAGCAGTGAGGGAGGAGGCCTGGGGACAATCAACCTCACCTGGAGGCTGCTGGGGAGAAGTCCTGCCCCTCCCCCCGGGTATGAGGACACCCAACTCAGCACGAAGCATTTACAGAAGAGGTGTCTGCACCCTCAGCGCCCCAAGAATGTGGAATGGGACAAGAGGCAGAGGAGGGGTTTGTCACTGGCAAAGCCCATTAAAAATTCCTGGGAGATAAAAATAGAATCTGGGCAATAAAATAAAGTCTAATCTTTTTTTCCTTTGTGCTTTTTCTAATTTCACTTGTTCCTAGGTTTCCACAGGCAGAGGTCCCACACCTGGCACTTCAGACCCGATTTCCTAGTGCAAAATGGCTGGGCCGACACCTCAGCTCTCGGGGCCCCGTGCAGACTCCGCCACATAGAGCCTGAGCTCCAGCCAACCCGGCCCTCGAGAGCTCCGCCCCGTCCCTCCCGCTGACGCTGACGGGATCCCTACACAGCAGCCCGGCCCACAGCCCGCGGGGGAGCGCACGCCCTCACCTCTCCATTCTCTGATCAAAATATAAAGTTTTCCTTTGCTTCTGAACCAAACTCAGTCTCGATCTGTTGGCTCCAGTGACACTGGGCAGGGGGACTTTTGTTGGGGCCGACTCTGCAGGATCAGCAACAGAATTTGAGAACATTGTAACTTCAATGAACAGATGTGTGAGCCAAATATTGTAACATCAATGAACAGATGTGTGAGCCAAATATTGTAACATCAATGAACAGATGTGTGAGCCAAATATTGTAACTTCAATGAACAGATGTGTGAGCCAAATATTGTAACTTCAATGAACAGATGTGTGAGCCAAACTGTAATTAACACAGAGCAGTGTATAAGGCTCGTGTAAAATAAGGTATTTCTAACACTTCCATTTGATATTTCCATCACTTTATTATAAGCAAGTTCAGTGGAGGGGTTTGTCGTATTTGTCAGGTCAACAGTAGAGAAATGCAGTGATTTCTTTCCAAGGATGTGGATCTACTAATCTTGGCTGAAGTTTCAATCTTGTTTTGAATGATTTTGCATTGAAAATGATACCTCTCTTTCAGCTCCTAGATTTCTGAGAAGTATAAAATCTTGTATTTTTTTATTACCAAAGGGGAAAGGTGGGAGGAGGGATAAATTAACAGTTTCTGATTAACATATACACACTGCTATGTATAAAATATACAATCAAAAAGGAACTGCTGTATAGCACAGGGAACTATACTCAATATTTTATAATAACCCCTAAGGGGAAATAATCTGAAAAACAATAGATATCTATATCGACATCATCTATCAAATACAGATAAAATGGAACCTAAAGGAGGCCGATGGTGAGCGTTTCTGACCATGAAGACTTCAATCCTCTAAAGTTCGGACTCTGCCTACAGCCCAGTCCCTTAATGAACATACATGTAGCAGTAGCTTAAAAATTCCCCAGATTGGGGTTCGGGGAGACACTGATTTGAAAAAATCCCTGGTGTTCTCCTAACATACATGGGACCTTTCCTACAGCTAAAACATGCCTGTGACACCCAGAAGATGGTACACGGTTGGATCAGGAAGATTTTGGAAAAGGCACCTCATATCCTAATCCCCTGGTTGTCGGGTTCACCCCTCCAGCCTCTTTCCTAACATACTCCAAACTTGAGGATGTCAGCACCTTCAACATACTGTTGCACAGAGTTTGGAATTTGTCCAGAGGATGAAGGGGAAGGAGGAGAAAAAATGACAGACAAGCCCTAGACGTTCAGACAGGCACAGGTCACTCTAATTTCCCATCAAGAAGAAGAATTAACCACAGGCTCAGCCTGCCCCACGGAACCAGTATAGGGCCTAAAGAAATCCTGCGGTTTTGCAGCCAGCTCCCAAAAAAGCGAGTTGAATAATGGAGCTCAGGGGCACTGCAATTCACAAACCTGCAGACTTAGAAATGATAACTCTCGTCCACAAATATATTGAGGGAAGGCAACGAAGAGGATTTGAAAGCAAGGCAGAATTGCAGGAAACAGATTTCAGGAGGTAGATTCGAATCGCCTTTAAAGCACAGGAAAAGCGGCAAAACCTCGACAGTGATGCCCTTGGCCAAAAAGGGCGTATGCGTTTTTTCCTGAGTATATTCAGGAAAAAACGCATACGCCCTTTTTGGCCAACCAAGCAACCTGGAAAGGCAAATCAGCGCTACAAAGAAGTCGCGCTTCCCATCGGTCAAAAGGGCGATGCTGAATAAAGTGTCAAAACCAGAAATGCAGGACAGGCCATGGAGAAATGGGAGCCTTGCTACGCTGATGGGCGGGATGTAAATTGCCAACAGCCACTCTGGAGAAATGTACGGTGTGTCCTGAAACATCTAAAAAACTCAGCTTAGAGAGCATAGGGCACTTCCACTCATGGGCGTATAAATTGGGAAAACTAAAACTCAGCAAGACACAGGCACCCCAAAGTTTTGGGCTTCTCTGTTGACAAGAACCTCCACTTCGTTACACCTTAAATATCCCAGGAAAGAGAAGAATGGATAAAGAAGTTGTGGTCCTTATGTACAATGGAATATCACTCAGCCATGAAATCAATGTCATAAGGCTAGTAGCAGCATGATGAGTGGATTTAGGTATGACGATTCTAAGTGAAATAAGTCACACAGAAAAAGACACTTATCATGAGATATCACTTATAGAGGGAATGTAAAAACCGCTACCCTTGAACTGAATTACAAAACAGAACAGAGTCACACGTTTAGAAAACACACTATGGCTGCTTAACGGGAAAGGTGAGGTGGGGTGATGCATAAAACAAGGGTTTCAAATTAGCTCAGATACCGTTCCATAAACCCAATATGTAATAGACAAGACCTACTCCTTGCTCAGTGAACTGGACTCAACACCCCCTATTCACCGCCCAAGAATATATCTGACTAGTAAGAATCTTCAAACCTATGTATTGATATCTCTCTGTAAGTGAGTCAAGTGGGTGTAAAGCGGCATAAACACAGCAGTGAAAAGCAGCCAAACCCCATTATAAAAATCAATTACTTTTCAAAACCCGTAAAACAAAGACAGTGAAAGAGAGAGAAATTCTTACAAAATTCGTTCAGGGGCTGTGATGCCACCTGGATTGACCATATCTAGACCCACAGCTGATTGAGACATATGGGTGGACACTCTTGGGGCTGAGAGGTTTGGTGAGGTTGGGTGAGCTAACGCAGACCCTTTAAATTAATACGGCGTGATACCCATCCCATGGGTCCCAAATCTCCAGGTTCAAGGGCATCGTCCTACATTGAAAACATGCATGAGAAACCCCGAAGATGGCACACCGTGTGATGGGGAAAGGTTTCTAAAACGCACCTCATTTCTCATCTCCTTGTGCTCCGGTTCGCCATTCCAGCCGCTTTACTAGCAATCTCTCTCCTTGGAGAATCAGCACCTTTATCCTCCTGTTCCGTACAGGTTGCAATTTGTCCTGAGGATGAACGGGAAGAGGGGGAACCAATGAGAGACTAGCTCTAGGTGTTGGGACAGGCACAGGTCACTCTGTTTTCCCATCAGGAAGAAGAATTAACCACAGGCTCAGCCTGCCGCCAGGAACCAGAATACGGCCTGAAGCAATCCTGCGCTTTTGCGGCCAGCTCCCAAGAAAGCGAGTTGAATAATGGAGCTCAGGGGCACTGCAATTCACAAACCTGCAGAGTTAGAAATGATAACTCTCGTCAACAAATATATTGAGGGAAGGCAACGAAGAGGATTTGAAAGCAAGGAAGAATTGCAGGAAACAGATTTCAGGAGGTAGATTTGAATCGCCTTTAAAGCACAGGAAAAGCGGCAAAACCTCGACAATGATGCCCTTGGCCAAAAAGGGCGTATGCGTTTTTTCCTGAATATATTCCTGAATATATTCAGGAAAAAACGCATACGCCCTTTTTGGCCAACCAAGCAACCTGGAAAGGCAAATCAGCGCTACAAAGAAGTCTCGCTTCCCATCGGTCAAAAGGGCCATGCTGAATAAAGTGTCAAAACCAGAAATGCAGGACAGGCCATGGAGAAATGGGAGCCTTGCTACGCTGATGGGCGGGACGTAAATTGCTAACAGCCACTCTGGAGAAGTGTACGGTGTGTCCTGAAACATCTAAAAAACTCAGCTTAGAGAGCTTGGGCACTTCCACTCATGGGCGTATAAATTGGGAAAACTAAAAATCAGCAAGACACAGGCACCCCAAAGTTTTGGGCTACTCTGTTGACAAGAACCTCCACTTCGTTACACCTTAAATATCCCAGGAAAGAGAAGAATGGATAAAGAAGTTGTGGTCCTTATGTACAATGGAATATCACTCAGCCATGAAATCAATGTCATAAGGCTAGTAGCAGCATGATGAGTGGATTTAGGTATGACGATTCTAAGTGAAATAAATCACACAGAAAAAGACACTTATAATAAGATATCACTTATAGAGGGAATGTAAAAACCGCTACCCTTGAACTGAATTACAAAACAGAACAGAGTCACACGTTTAGAAAACACACTATGGCTGCTTAACGGGAAAGGTGAGGTGGGGTGATGCATAATACAAGGGTTTCAAATTAGCTCAGATATCGTTCCATAAACCCAATATGTAATAGACAAGACCTACTCCTTGCTCAGTGAACTGGACTCAACACCCCCTATTCACCGCCCAAGAATATATCTGACTAGTAAGAATCTTCAAACCTATGTATTGATATCTCTCTGTAAGTGAGTCAAGTGGGTATAAAGCGGCATAAACACAGCAGTGAAAAGCAGCTAAACCCCATTATAAAAATCAATTACTTTTAAAAACCCGTGAAACAAAGACAGTGAAAGAGAGAGAAATTGTTACAAAATTCGTTCAGGGGCTCTGATGCCACCTGGATTGAACACATCTAGACCCACAGCTGATTGAGACATAAGGGTGGACACTCTTGGGGCTGAGAGGTTTGGTGAGGTTGGGTGAGCAAACGCAGACCCTTTAAAGTAATACGGCGTGGTACCCATCCCATGGGTCCCAAATCTCCAGGGTCAAGGGCATCGTCCTACATTGAAAACATGCATGAGAAACCCCGAAGATGGCACACCGTGTGATCGGGAAAGGTTTCTAAAACGCACCTCATTTCTCATCTCCTTGTGCTCCGGCTCGCCATTCCAGCCGCTTTACTAGCAATCTTTCTCCTTGGAGAATCAGCACCTTTATCCTCCTGTTCCGTACAGGTTGCAATTTGTCCTGAGGATGAACGGGAAGAGGGGGAACCAATGAGAGACTAGCTCTAGGTGTTGGGACAGGCACAGGTCACTCTGTTTTCCCATCAGGAAGAAGAATTAACCACAGGCTCAGCCTGCCGCCAGGAACCAGAATACGGCCTGAAGCAATCCTGCGCTTTTGCGGCCAGCTCCCAAGAAAGAGAGTTGAATAATGGAGCTCAGGGGCACTGCAATTCACAAACCTGCAGACTTAGAAATGATAACTCTCGTCCACAAATATATTGAGGGAAGGCAACGAAGAGGATTTGAAAGCAAGGCAGAATTGCAGGAAACAGATTTCAGGAGGTAGATTCGAATCGCCTTTAAAGCACAGGAAAAGCGGCAAAACCTCGACAGTGATGCCCTTGGCCAAAAAGGGCGTATGCGTTTTTTCCTGAGTATATTCAGGAAAAAACGCATACGCCCTTTTTGGCCAACCAAGCAACCTGGAAAGGCAAATCAGCGCTACAAAGAAGTCTCGCTTCCCATCGGTCAAAAGGGCCATGCTGAATAAAGGGTCAAAACCAGAAATGCAGGACAGGCCATGGAGAAATGGGAGCCTTGCTACGCTGATGGGCGGGATGTAAATTGCCAACAGCCACTCTGGAGAAGTGTACGGTGTGTCCTGAAACATCTAAAAAACTCAGCTTAGAGAGCATAGGGCACTTCCACTCATGGGCGTATAAATTGGGAAAACTAAAAGTCAGCAAGACACAGGCACCCCAAAGTTTTGGGCTACTCTGTTGACAAGAACCTCCACTTCGTTACACCTTAAATATCCCAGGAAAGAGAAGAATGCATAAAGAAGATGTGATCCTTATATACAATGGAATATCACTCAGCCATGAAATCAATGTCATAAGGCTAGTAGCAGCATGATGAGTGGATTTAGGTATGACGATTCTAAGTGAAATAAGTCACACAGAAAAAGACACTTATCATAAGATATCACTTATAGAGGGAATGTAAAAACCGCTACCCTTGAACTGAATTACAAAACAGAACAGAATCACACGTTTAGAAAACAGACTATGGCTGCTTAACGGGAAAGGTGAGGTGGGGTGATGCATAAAACAAGGGTTTCAAATTAGCTCAGATATCGTTCCATAAACCCAATATGTAATAGACAAGACCTACTCCTTGCTCAGTGAACTGGACTCAACACCCCCTATTCACCGCCCAAGAATATATCTGACTAGTAAGAATCTGCAAACCTATGTATTGATATCTCTCTGTAAGTGAGTCAAGTGGGTGTAAAGCGGCATGAACACAGCAGTGAAAAGCAGCCAAACCCCATTATAAAAATCAATTACTTTTCAAAACCCGTAAAACAAAGACAGTGAAAGAGAGAGAAATTCTTACAAAATTCGTTCAGGGGCTGTGATGCCACCTGGATTGACCATATCTAGACCCACAGCTGATTGAGACATATGGGTGGACACTCTTGGGGCTGAGAGGTTTGGTGAGGTTGGGTGAGCTAACGCAGACCCTTTAAATTAATACGGCGTGATACCCATCCCATGGGTCCCAAATCTCCAGGTTCAAGGGCATCGTCCTACATTCAAAACATGCATGAGAAACCCCGAAGATGGCACACCGTGTGATGGGGAAAGGTTTCTAAAACGCACCTCATTTCTCATCTCCTTGTGCTCCGGTTCGCCATTCCAGCCGCTTTACTAGCAATCTCTCTCCTTGGAGAATCAGCACCTTTATCCTCCTGTTCCGTACAGGTTGCAATTTGTCCTGAGGATGAACGGGAAGAGGGGGAACCAATGAGAGACTAGCTCTAGGTGTTGGGACAGGCACAGGTCACTCTGTTTTCCCATCAGGAAGAAGAATTAACCACAGGCTCAGCCTGCCGCCAGGAACCAGAATACGGCCTGAAGCAATCCTGCGCTTTTGCGGCCAGCTCCCAAGAAAGCGAGTTGAATAATGGAGCTCAGGGGCACTGCAATTCACAAACCTGCAGAGTTAGAAATGATAACTCTCGTCAACAAATATATTGAGGGAAGGCAACGAAGAGGATTTGAAAGCAAGGAAGAATTGCAGGAAACAGATTTCAGGAGGTAGATTTGAATCGCCTTTAAAGCACAGGAAAAGCGGCAAAACCTCGACAATGATGCCCTTGGCCAAAAAGGGCGTATGCGTTTTTTCCTGAATATATTCCTGAATATATTCAGGAAAAAACGCATACGCCCTTTTTGGCCAACCAAGCAACCTGGAAAGGCAAATCAGCGCTACAAAGAAGTCTCGCTTCCCATCGGTCAAAAGGGCCATGCTGAATAAAGTGTCAAAACCAGAAATGCAGGACAGGCCATGGAGAAATGGGAGCCTTGCTACGCTGATGGGCGGGACGTAAATTGCTAACAGCCACTCTGGAGAAGTGTACGGTGTGTCCTGAAACATCTAAAAAACTCAGCTTAGAGAGCTTGGGCACTTCCACTCATGGGCGTATAAATTGGGAAAACTAAAAATCAGCAAGACACAGGCACCCCAAAGTTTTGGGCTACTCTGTTGACAAGAACCTCCACTTCGTTACACCTTAAATATCCCAGGAAAGAGAAGAATGGATAAAGAAGTTGTGGTCCTTATGTACAATGGAATATCACTCAGCCATGAAATCAATGTCATAAGGCTAGTAGCAGCATGATGAGTGGATTTAGGTATGACGATTCTAAGTGAAATAAATCACACAGAAAAAGACACTTATAATAAGATATCACTTATAGAGGGAATGTAAAAACCGCTACCCTTGAACTGAATTACAAAACAGAACAGAGTCACACGTTTAGAAAACACACTATGGCTGCTTAACGGGAAAGGTGAGGTGGGGTGATGCATAATACAAGGGTTTCAAATTAGCTCAGATATCGTTCCATAAACCCAATATGTAATAGACAAGACCTACTCCTTGCTCAGTGAACTGGACTCAACACCCCCTATTCACCGCCCAAGAATATATCTGACTAGTAAGAATCTTCAAACCTATGTATTGATATCTCTCTGTAAGTGAGTCAAGTGGGTATAAAGCGGCATAAACACAGCAGTGAAAAGCAGCTAAACCCCATTATAAAAATCAATTACTTTTAAAAACCCGTGAAACAAAGACAGTGAAAGAGAGAGAAATTGTTACAAAATTCGTTCAGGGGCTCTGATGCCACCTGGATTGAACACATCTAGACCCACAGCTGATTGAGACATAAGGGTGGACACTCTTGGGGCTGAGAGGTTTGGTGAGGTTGGGTGAGCAAACGCAGACCCTTTAAAGTAATACGGCGTGGTACCCATCCCATGGGTCCCAAATCTCCAGGGTCAAGGGCATCGTCCTACATTGAAAACATGCATGAGAAACCCCGAAGATGGCACACCGTGTGATCGGGAAAGGTTTCTAAAACGCACCTCATTTCTCATCTCCTTGTGCTCCGGCTCGCCATTCCAGCCGCTTTACTAGCAATCTTTCTCCTTGGAGAATCAGCACCTTTATCCTCCTGTTCCGTACAGGTTGCAATTTGTCCTGAGGATGAACGGGAAGAGGGGGAACCAATGAGAGACTAGCTCTAGGTGTTGGGACAGGCACAGGTCACTCTGTTTTCCCATCAGGAAGAAGAATTAACCACAGGCTCAGCCTGCCGCCAGGAACCAGAATACGGCCTGAAGCAATCCTGCGCTTTTGCGGCCAGCTCCCAAGAAAGAGAGTTGAATAATGGAGCTCAGGGGCACTGCAATTCACAAACCTGCAGACTTAGAAATGATAACTCTCGTCCACAAATATATTGAGGGAAGGCAACGAAGAGGATTTGAAAGCAAGGCAGAATTGCAGGAAACAGATTTCAGGAGGTAGATTCGAATCGCCTTTAAAGCACAGGAAAAGCGGCAAAACCTCGACAGTGATGCCCTTGGCCAAAAAGGGCGTATGCGTTTTTTCCTGAGTATATTCAGGAAAAAACGCATACGCCCTTTTTGGCCAACCAAGCAACCTGGAAAGGCAAATCAGCGCTACAAAGAAGTCTCGCTTCCCATCGGTCAAAAGGGCCATGCTGAATAAAGGGTCAAAACCAGAAATGCAGGACAGGCCATGGAGAAATGGGAGCCTTGCTACGCTGATGGGCGGGATGTAAATTGCCAACAGCCACTCTGGAGAAGTGTACGGTGTGTCCTGAAACATCTAAAAAACTCAGCTTAGAGAGCATAGGGCACTTCCACTCATGGGCGTATAAATTGGGAAAACTAAAAGTCAGCAAGACACAGGCACCCCAAAGTTTTGGGCTACTCTGTTGACAAGAACCTCCACTTCGTTACACCTTAAATATCCCAGGAAAGAGAAGAATGCATAAAGAAGATGTGATCCTTATATACAATGGAATATCACTCAGCCATGAAATCAATGTCATAAGGCTAGTAGCAGCATGATGAGTGGATTTAGGTATGACGATTCTAAGTGAAATAAGTCACACAGAAAAAGACACTTATCATAAGATATCACTTATAGAGGGAATGTAAAAACCGCTACCCTTGAACTGAATTACAAAACAGAACAGAATCACACGTTTAGAAAACAGACTATGGCTGCTTAACGGGAAAGGTGAGGTGGGGTGATGCATAAAACAAGGGTTTCAAATTAGCTCAGATATCGTTCCATAAACCCAATATGTAATAGACAAGACCTACTCCTTGCTCAGTGAACTGGACTCAACACCCCCTATTCACCGCCCAAGAATATATCTGACTAGTAAGAATCTGCAAACCTATGTATTGATATCTCTCTGTAAGTGAGTCAAGTGGGTGTAAAGCGGCATGAACACAGCAGTGAAAAGCAGCCAAACCCCATTATAAAAATCAATTACTTTTCAAAACCCGTAAAACAAAGACAGTGAAAGAGAGAGAAATTCTTACAAAATTCGTTCAGGGGCTGTGATGCCACCTGGATTGACCATATCTAGACCCACAGCTGATTGAGACATATGGGTGGACACTCTTGGGGCTGAGAGGTTTGGTGAGGTTGGGTGAGCTAACGCAGACCCTTTAAATTAATACGGCGTGATACCCATCCCATGGGTCCCAAATCTCCAGGTTCAAGGGCATCGTCCTACATTCAAAACATGCATGAGAAACCCCGAAGATGGCACACCGTGTGATGGGGAAAGGTTTCTAAAACGCACCTCATTTCTCATCTCCTTGTGCTCCGGTTCGCCATTCCAGCCGCTTTACTAGCAATCTCTCTCCTTGGAGAATCAGCACCTTTATCCTCCTGTTCCGTACAGGTTGCAATTTGTCCTGAGGATGAACGGGAAGAGGGGGAACCAATGAGAGACTAGCTCTAGGTGTTGGGACAGGCACAGGTCACTCTGTTTTCCCATCAGGAAGAAGAATTAACCACAGGCTCAGCCTGCCGCCAGGAACCAGAATACGGCCTGAAGCAATCCTGCGCTTTTGCGGCCAGCTCCCAAGAAAGCGAGTTGAATAATGGAGCTCAGGGGCACTGCAATTCACAAACCTGCAGAGTTAGAAATGATAACTCTCGTCAACAAATATATTGAGGGAAGGCAACGAAGAGGATTTGAAAGCAAGGAAGAATTGCAGGAAACAGATTTCAGGAGGTAGATTTGAATCGCCTTTAAAGCACAGGAAAAGCGGCAAAACCTCGACAATGATGCCCTTGGCCAAAAAGGGCGTATGCGTTTTTTCCTGAATATATTCCTGAATATATTCAGGAAAAAACGCATACGCCCTTTTTGGCCAACCAAGCAACCTGGAAAGGCAAATCAGCGCTACAAAGAAGTCTCGCTTCCCATCGGTCAAAAGGGCCATGCTGAATAAAGTGTCAAAACCAGAAATGCAGGACAGGCCATGGAGAAATGGGAGCCTTGCTACGCTGATGGGCGGGACGTAAATTGCTAACAGCCACTCTGGAGAAGTGTACGGTGTGTCCTGAAACATCTAAAAAACTCAGCTTAGAGAGCTTGGGCACTTCCACTCATGGGCGTATAAATTGGGAAAACTAAAAATCAGCAAGACACAGGCACCCCAAAGTTTTGGGCTACTCTGTTGACAAGAACCTCCACTTCGTTACACCTTAAATATCCCAGGAAAGAGAAGAATGGATAAAGAAGTTGTGGTCCTTATGTACAATGGAATATCACTCAGCCATGAAATCAATGTCATAAGGCTAGTAGCAGCATGATGAGTGGATTTAGGTATGACGATTCTAAGTGAAATAAATCACACAGAAAAAGACACTTATAATAAGATATCACTTATAGAGGGAATGTAAAAACCGCTACCCTTGAACTGAATTACAAAACAGAACAGAGTCACACGTTTAGAAAACACACTATGGCTGCTTAACGGGAAAGGTGAGGTGGGGTGATGCATAATACAAGGGTTTCAAATTAGCTCAGATATCGTTCCATAAACCCAATATGTAATAGACAAGACCTACTCCTTGCTCAGTGAACTGGACTCAACACCCCCTATTCACCGCCCAAGAATATATCTGACTAGTAAGAATCTTCAAACCTATGTATTGATATCTCTCTGTAAGTGAGTCAAGTGGGTATAAAGCGGCATAAACACAGCAGTGAAAAGCAGCTAAACCCCATTATAAAAATCAATTACTTTTAAAAACCCGTGAAACAAAGACAGTGAAAGAGAGAGAAATTGTTACAAAATTCGTTCAGGGGCTCTGATGCCACCTGGATTGAACACATCTAGACCCACAGCTGATTGAGACATAAGGGTGGACACTCTTGGGGCTGAGAGGTTTGGTGAGGTTGGGTGAGCAAACGCAGACCCTTTAAAGTAATACGGCGTGGTACCCATCCCATGGGTCCCAAATCTCCAGGGTCAAGGGCATCGTCCTACATTGAAAACATGCATGAGAAACCCCGAAGATGGCACACCGTGTGATCGGGAAAGGTTTCTAAAACGCACCTCATTTCTCATCTCCTTGTGCTCCGGCTCGCCATTCCAGCCGCTTTACTAGCAATCTTTCTCCTTGGAGAATCAGCACCTTTATCCTCCTGTTCCGTACAGGTTGCAATTTGTCCTGAGGATGAACGGGAAGAGGGGGAACCAATGAGAGACTAGCTCTAGGTGTTGGGACAGGCACAGGTCACTCTGTTTTCCCATCAGGAAGAAGAATTAACCACAGGCTCAGCCTGCCGCCAGGAACCAGAATACGGCCTGAAGCAATCCTGCGCTTTTGCGGCCAGCTCCCAAGAAAGAGAGTTGAATAATGGAGCTCAGGGGCACTGCAATTCACAAACCTGCAGACTTAGAAATGATAACTCTCGTCCACAAATATATTGAGGGAAGGCAACGAAGAGGATTTGAAAGCAAGGCAGAATTGCAGGAAACAGATTTCAGGAGGTAGATTCGAATCGCCTTTAAAGCACAGGAAAAGCGGCAAAACCTCGACAGTGATGCCCTTGGCCAAAAAGGGCGTATGCGTTTTTTCCTGAGTATATTCAGGAAAAAACGCATACGCCCTTTTTGGCCAACCAAGCAACCTGGAAAGGCAAATCAGCGCTACAAAGAAGTCTCGCTTCCCATCGGTCAAAAGGGCCATGCTGAATAAAGGGTCAAAACCAGAAATGCAGGACAGGCCATGGAGAAATGGGAGCCTTGCTACGCTGATGGGCGGGATGTAAATTGCCAACAGCCACTCTGGAGAAGTGTACGGTGTGTCCTGAAACATCTAAAAAACTCAGCTTAGAGAGCATAGGGCACTTCCACTCATGGGCGTATAAATTGGGAAAACTAAAAGTCAGCAAGACACAGGCACCCCAAAGTTTTGGGCTACTCTGTTGACAAGAACCTCCACTTCGTTACACCTTAAATATCCCAGGAAAGAGAAGAATGCATAAAGAAGATGTGATCCTTATATACAATGGAATATCACTCAGCCATGAAATCAATGTCATAAGGCTAGTAGCAGCATGATGAGTGGATTTAGGTATGACGATTCTAAGTGAAATAAGTCACACAGAAAAAGACACTTATCATAAGATATCACTTATAGAGGGAATGTAAAAACCGCTACCCTTGAACTGAATTACAAAACAGAACAGAATCACACGTTTAGAAAACAGACTATGGCTGCTTAACGGGAAAGGTGAGGTGGGGTGATGCATAAAACAAGGGTTTCAAATTAGCTCAGATATCGTTCCATAAACCCAATATGTAATAGACAAGACCTACTCCTTGCTCAGTGAACTGGACTCAACACCCCCTATTCACCGCCCAAGAATATATCTGACTAGTAAGAATCTGCAAACCTATGTATTGATATCTCTCTGTAAGTGAGTCAAGTGGGTGTAAAGCGGCATGAACACAGCAGTGAAAAGCAGCCAAACCCCATTATAAAAATCAATTACTTTTCAAAACCCGTAAAACAAAGACAGTGAAAGAGAGAGAAATTCTTACAAAATTCGTTCAGGGGCTGTGATGCCACCTGGATTGACCATATCTAGACCCACAGCTGATTGAGACATATGGGTGGACACTCTTGGGGCTGAGAGGTTTGGTGAGGTTGGGTGAGCTAACGCAGACCCTTTAAATTAATACGGCGTGATACCCATCCCATGGGTCCCAAATCTCCAGGTTCAAGGGCATCGTCCTACATTCAAAACATGCATGAGAAACCCCGAAGATGGCACACCGTGTGATGGGGAAAGGTTTCTAAAACGCACCTCATTTCTCATCTCCTTGTGCTCCGGTTCGCCATTCCAGCCGCTTTACTAGCAATCTCTCTCCTTGGAGAATCAGCACCTTTATCCTCCTGTTCCGTACAGGTTGCAATTTGTCCTGAGGATGAACGGGAAGAGGGGGAACCAATGAGAGACTAGCTCTAGGTGTTGGGACAGGCACAGGTCACTCTGTTTTCCCATCAGGAAGAAGAATTAACCACAGGCTCAGCCTGCCGCCAGGAACCAGAATACGGCCTGAAGCAATCCTGCGCTTTTGCGGCCAGCTCCCAAGAAAGCGAGTTGAATAATGGAGCTCAGGGGCACTGCAATTCACAAACCTGCAGAGTTAGAAATGATAACTCTCGTCAACAAATATATTGAGGGAAGGCAACGAAGAGGATTTGAAAGCAAGGAAGAATTGCAGGAAACAGATTTCAGGAGGTAGATTTGAATCGCCTTTAAAGCACAGGAAAAGCGGCAAAACCTCGACAATGATGCCCTTGGCCAAAAAGGGCGTATGCGTTTTTTCCTGAATATATTCCTGAATATATTCAGGAAAAAACGCATACGCCCTTTTTGGCCAACCAAGCAACCTGGAAAGGCAAATCAGCGCTACAAAGAAGTCTCGCTTCCCATCGGTCAAAAGGGCCATGCTGAATAAAGTGTCAAAACCAGAAATGCAGGACAGGCCATGGAGAAATGGGAGCCTTGCTACGCTGATGGGCGGGACGTAAATTGCTAACAGCCACTCTGGAGAAGTGTACGGTGTGTCCTGAAACATCTAAAAAACTCAGCTTAGAGAGCTTGGGCACTTCCACTCATGGGCGTATAAATTGGGAAAACTAAAAATCAGCAAGACACAGGCACCCCAAAGTTTTGGGCTACTCTGTTGACAAGAACCTCCACTTCGTTACACCTTAAATATCCCAGGAAAGAGAAGAATGGATAAAGAAGTTGTGGTCCTTATGTACAATGGAATATCACTCAGCCATGAAATCAATGTCATAAGGCTAGTAGCAGCATGATGAGTGGATTTAGGTATGACGATTCTAAGTGAAATAAATCACACAGAAAAAGACACTTATAATAAGATATCACTTATAGAGGGAATGTAAAAACCGCTACCCTTGAACTGAATTACAAAACAGAACAGAGTCACATGTTTAGAAAACACACTATGGCTGCTTAACGGGAAAGGTGAGGTGGGGTGATGCATAATACAAGGGTTTCAAATTAGCTCAGATATCGTTCCATAAACCCAATATGTAATAGACAAGACCTACTCCTTGCTCAGTGAACTGGACTCAACACCCCCTATTCACCGCCCAAGAATATATCTGACTAGTAAGAATCTTCAAACCTATGTATTGATATCTCTCTGTAAGTGAGTCAAGTGGGTATAAAGCGGCATAAACACAGCAGTGAAAAGCAGCTAAACCCCATTATAAAAATCAATTACTTTTAAAAACCCGTGAAACAAAGACAGTGAAAGAGAGAGAAATTGTTACAAAATTCGTTCAGGGGCTCTGATGCCACCTGGATTGAACACATCTAGACCCACAGCTGATTGAGACATAAGGGTGGACACTCTTGGGGCTGAGAGGTTTGGTGAGGTTGGGTGAGCAAACGCAGACCCTTTAAAGTAATACGGCGTGGTACCCATCCCATGGGTCCCAAATCTCCAGGGTCAAGGGCATCGTCCTACATTGAAAACATGCATGAGAAACCCCGAAGATGGCACACCGTGTGATCGGGAAAGGTTTCTAAAACGCACCTCATTTCTCATCTCCTTGTGCTCCGGCTCGCCATTCCAGCCGCTTTACTAGCAATCTTTCTCCTTGGAGAATCAGCACCTTTATCCTCCTGTTCCGTACAGGTTGCAATTTGTCCTGAGGATGAACGGGAAGAGGGGGAACCAATGAGAGACTAGCTCTAGGTGTTGGGACAGGCACAGGTCACTCTGTTTTCCCATCAGGAAGAAGAATTAACCACAGGCTCAGCCTGCCGCCAGGAACCAGAATACGGCCTGAAGCAATCCTGCGCTTTTGCGGCCAGCTCCCAAGAAAGAGAGTTGAATAATGGAGCTCAGGGGCACTGCAATTCACAAACCTGCAGACTTAGAAATGATAACTCTCGTCCACAAATATATTGAGGGAAGGCAACGAAGAGGATTTGAAAGCAAGGCAGAATTGCAGGAAACAGATTTCAGGAGGTAGATTCGAATCGCCTTTAAAGCACAGGAAAAGCGGCAAAACCTCGACAGTGATGCCCTTGGCCAAAAAGGGCGTATGCGTTTTTTCCTGAGTATATTCAGGAAAAAACGCATACGCCCTTTTTGGCCAACCAAGCAACCTGGAAAGGCAAATCAGCGCTACAAAGAAGTCTCGCTTCCCATTGGTCAAAAGGGCCATGCTGAATAAAGTGTCAGAACCAGAAATGCAGGAGAGGCCATGGAGAAATGGGAGCCTTGCTACGCTGATGGGCGGGACGTAAATTGCCAACAGCCACTCTGGAGAAGTGTACGGTGTGTCCTGAAACATCTAAAAAACTCAGCTTAGAGAGCTTGGGCACTTCCACTCATGGGCGTATAAATTGGGAAAACTAAAAATCAGCAAGACACAGGCACCCCAAAGTTTTGGGCTACTCTGTTGACAAGAACCTCCACTTCGTTACACCTTAAATATCCCAGGAAAGAGAAGAATGGATAAAGAAGTTGTGGTCCTTATGTACAATGGAATATCACTCAGCCATGAAATCAATGTCATAAGGCTAGTAGCAGCATGATGAGTGGATTTAGGTATGACGATTCTAAGTGAAATAAATCACACAGAAAAAGACACTTATAATAAGATATCACTTATAGAGGGAATGTAAAAACCGCTACCCTTGAACTGAATTACAAAACAGAACAGAGTCACACGTTTAGAAAACACACTATGGCTGCTTAACGGGAAAGGTGAGGTGGGGTGATGCATAATACAAGGGTTTCAAATTAGCTCAGATATCGTTCCATAAACCCAATATGTAATAGACAAGACCTACTCCTTGCTCAGTGAACTGGACTCAACACCCCCTATTCACCGCCCAAGAATATATCTGACTAGTAAGAATCTTCAAACCTATGTATTGATATCTCTCTGTAAGTGAGTCAAGTGGGTATAAAGCGGCATAAACACAGCAGTGAAAAGCAGCTAAACCCCATTATAAAAATCAATTACTTTTCAAAACCCGTGAAACAAAGACAGTGAAAGAGAGAGAAATTGTTACAAAATTCGTTCAGGGGCTCTGATGCCACCTGGATTGAACATATCTAGACCCACAGCTGATTGAGACATAAGGGTGGACACTCTTGGGGCTGAGAGGTTTGGTGAGGTTGGGTGAGCAAACGCAGACCCTTTAAAGTAATACGGCGTGGTACCCATCCCATGGGTCCCAAATCTCCAGGTTCAAGGGCATCGTCCTACATTGAAAACATGCATGAGAAACCCCGAAGATGGCACACCGTGTGATCGGGAAAGGTTTCCAAAACGCACCTCATTTCTCATCTCCTTGTGTTCCGGTTCTCCATTCCAGCCGCTTTACTAGCAATCTCCCTCCTTGGAGAATCAGCACCTTTATCCTCCTGTTCCGTACAGGTTGCAATTTGTCCTGAGGATGAACGGGAAGAGGGGGAACCAATGAGAGACTAGCTCTAGGTGTTGGGACAGTCACAGGTCACTCTATTTTCCCATCAGGAAGAAGAATTAACTACAGGCTCAGCCTGCCGCCAGGAAGCAGAATACGGCCTGAAGCAATCCTGCGCTTTTGCGGCCAGCTCCCAAGAAAGCGAGTTGAAGAATGGAGCTCAGGGGCACTGCAATTCACAAACCTGCAGACTTAGAAATGATAACTCTCGTCCACAAATATATTGAGGGAAGGCAACGAAGAGGATTTGAAAGCAAGGCAGAATTGCAGGAAACAGATTTCAGGAGGTAGATTCGAATCGCCTTTAAAGCACAGGAAAAGCGGCAAAACCTCGACAATGATGCCCTTGGCCAAAAAGGGCGTATGCGTTTTTTCCTGAATATATTCAGGAAAAAACGCATACGCCCTTTTTGGCCAACCAAGCAACCTGGAAAGGCAAATCAGCGCTACAAAGAAGTCTCGCTTCCCATCGGTCAAAAGGGCCATGCTGAATAAAGGGTCAAAACCAGAAATGCAGGACAGGCCATGGAGAAATGGGAGCCTTGCTACGCTGATGGGCGGGATGTAAATTGCCAACAGCCACTCTGGAGAAGTGTACGGTGTGTCCTGAAACATCTAAAAAACTCAGCTTAGAGAGCATAGGGCACTTCCACTCATGGGCGTATAAATTGGGAAAACTAAAAGTCAGCAAGACACAGGCACCCCAAAGTTTTGGGCTACTCTGTTGACAAGAACCTCCACTTCGTTACACCTTAAATATCCCAGGAAAGAGAAGAATGCATAAAGAAGATGTGATCCTTATATACAATGGAATATCACTCAGCCATGAAATCAATGTCATAAGGCTAGTAGCAGCATGATGAGTGGATTTAGGTATGACGATTCTAAGTGAAATAAGTCACACAGAAAAAGACACTTATCATGAGATATCACTTATAGAGGGAATGTAAAAACCGCTACCCTTGAACTGAATTACAAAACAGAACAGAATCACACGTTTAGAAAACAGACTATGGCTGCTTAACGGGAAAGGTGAGGTGGGGTGATGCATAAAACAAGGGTTTCAAATTAGCTCAGATATCGTTCCATAAACCCAATATGTAAGAGACAAGACCTACTCCTTGCTCAGTGAACTGGACTCAACACCCCCTATTCACCGCCCAAGAATATATCTGACTAGTAAGAATCTTCAAACCTATGTATTGATATCTCTCTGTAAGTGAGTCAAGTGGGTGTAAAGCGGCATAAACACAGCAGTGAAAAGCAGCTAAACCCCATTATAAAAATCAATTACTTTTCAAAACCCGTGAAACAAAGACAGTGAAAGAGAGAGAAATTCTTAGGAAATTCGTTCAGGGGTTGTGATGCCACCTGGATTGATCATATCTAGACCCACAGCTGATTGAGACATATGGGTGGACACTCTTGGGGCTGAGAGGTTTGGTGAGGTTGGGTGAGCTAACGCAGACCCTTTAAATTAATACGGCGTGGTACCCATCCCATGGGTCCCAAATCTCCAGGTTCAAGGGCATCGTCCTACATTGAAAACATGCATGAGAAACCCCGAAGATGGCACACCGTGTGATCGGGAAAGGTTTCTAAAACGCACCTCATTTCTCATCTCCTTGTGCTCCGGCTCGCCATTCCAGCCGCTTTACTAGCAATCTTTCTCCTTGGAGAATCAGCACCTTTATCCTCCTGTTCCGTACAGGTTGCAATTTGTCCTGAGGATGAACGGGAAGAGGGGGAACCAATGAGAGACTAGCTCTAGGTGTTGGGACAGGCACAGGTCACTCTGTTTTCCCATCAGAAAGAAGAATTAACCACAGGCTCAGCCTGCCGCCAGGAACCAGAATACGGCCTGAAGCAATCCTGCGCTTTTGCGGCCAGCTCCCAAGAAAGAGAGTTGAATAATGGAGCTCAGGGGCACTGCAATTCACAAACCTGCAGACTTAGAAATGATAACTCTCGTCCACAAATATATTGAGGGAAGGCAACGAAGAGGATTTGAAAGCAAGGCAGAATTGCAGGAAACAGATTTCAGGAGGTAGATTCGAATCGCCTTTAAAGCACAGGAAAAGCGGCAAAACCTCGACAGTGATGCCCTTGGCCAAAAAGGGCGTATGCGTTTTTTCCTGAGTATATTCAGGAAAAAACGCATACGCCCTTTTTGGCCAACCAAGCAACCTGGAAAGGCAAATCAGCGCTACAAAGAAGTCTCGCTTCCCATTGGTCCAAAGGGCCATGCTGAATAAAGTGTCAGAACCAGAAATGCAGGACAGGTCATGGAGAAATGGGAGCCTTGCTACGTTGATGGGCGGGACGTAAATTGTCAACAGCCACTCTGGAGAAGTGTACGGTGTGTCCTGAAACATCTAAAAAACTCAGCTTAGAGAGCTTGGGCACTTCCACTCATGGGCGTATAAATTGGGAAAACTAAAAATCAGCAAGACACAGGCACCCCAAAGTTTTGGGCTACTGTGTTGACAAAAACCTCCACTTCATTACACCTTAAATATCCGAGGAAAGACAAGAATGGATAAAGAAGTTGTGGTCCTTATGTACAATGGAATATCACTCAGCCATGAAATCAATGTCATAAGGCTAGTAGCAGCATGATGAGTGGATTTAGGTATGACGATTCTAAGTGAAATAAATCACACAGAAAAAGACACTTATCATAAGATATCACTTATAGAGGGAATGTAAAAACCGCTACCCTTGAACTGAATTACAAAACAGAACAGAGTCACACGTTTAGAAAACACACTATGGCTGCTTAACGGGAAAGGTGAGGTGGGGTGATGCATAAAACAAGGGTTTCAAATTAGCTCAGATACCGTTCCATAAACCCAATATGTAATAGACAAGACCTACTCCTTGCTCAGTGAACTGGACTCAACACCCCCTATTCACCGCCCAAGATTATATCTGACTAGTAAGAATCTTCAAACCTATGTATTGATATCTCTCTGTAAGTGAGTCAAGTGGGTATAAAGCGGCATAAACACAGCAGTGAAAAGCAGCTAAACCCCATTATAAAAATCAATTACTTTTCAAAACCCGTGAAACAAAGACAGTGAAAGAGAGAGAAATTCTTACAAAATTCGTTCAGGGTCTGTGATGCCACCTGGATTGACCATATCTAGACCCACAGCTGATTGAGACATATGGGTGGACACTCTTGGGGCTGAGAGGTTTGGTGAGGTTGGGTGAGCTAACGCAGACCCTTTAAATTAATACGGCGTGGTACCCATCCCATGGGTCCCAAATCTCCAGGTTCAAGGGCATCGTCCTACATTGAAAACATGCATGAGAAACCCCGAAGATGGCACACCGTGTGATCGGGAAAGGTTTCTAAAACGCACCTCATTTCTCATTTCCTTGTGCTCCGGTTCGCCATTCCAGCCGCTTTACTAGCAATCTCTCTCCTTGGAGAATCAGCACCTTTATCCTCCTGTTCCGTACAGGTTGCAATTTGTCCTGAGGATGAACGGGAAGAGGGGGAACCAATGAGAGACTAGCTCTAGGTGTAGGGACAGGCACAGGTCACTCTATTTTCCCATCAGGAAGAAGAATTAACCACAGGCTCAGCCTGCCGCCAGGAACCAGAATACGGCCTGAAGCAATCCTGCGCTTTTGCGGCCAGCTCCCCAGAAAGCGAGTTGAAAAATGGAGCTCAGGGGCACTGCAATTCACAAACCGGTAGACTTAGAAATGATAACTCTCGTCCACAAATATATTGAGGGAAGGCAACGAAGAGGATTTGAAAGCAAGGCAGAATTGCAGGAAACAGATTTCAGGAGGTAGATTCGAATCGCCTTTAAAGCACAGGAAAAGCGGCAAAACCTCGACAATGATGCCCTTGGCCAAAAAGGGCGTATGCGTTTTTTCCTGAATATATTCAGGAAAAAACGCATACGCCCTTTTTGGCCAACCAAGCAACCTGGAAAGGCAAATCAGCGCTACAAAGAAGTCTCGCTTCCCATCGGTCAAAAGGGCCATGCTGAATAAAGTGTCAAAACCACAAATGCAGGACAGGCCATGGAGAAATGGGAGCGTTGCTACGCTGATGGGCGGGACGTAAATTGCCAACAGCCACTCTGGAGAAGTGTACGGTGTGTCCTGAAACATCTAAAAAACTCAGCTTAGAGAGCTTGGGCCCTTCCACTCATGGGCGTATAAATTGGGAAAACTAAAAATCAGCAAGACACAGGCACCCCAAAGTTTTGGGCTACTCTGTTGACAAAAACCTCCACTTCATTACACCTTAAATATCCGAGGAAAGAGAAGAATGGATAAAGAAGTTGTGGTCCTTATGTACAATGGAATATCACTCAGCCATGAAATCAATGTCATAAGGCTAGTAGCAGCATGATGAGTGGATTTAGGTATGACGATTCTAAGTGAAATAAATCACACAGAAAAAGACACTTATCATAAGATATCACTTATAGAGAGAATGTAAAAACCGCTACCCTTGAACTGCATTACAAAACAGAACAGAGTCACACGTTTAGAAAACACACTATGGCTGCTTAACGGGAAAGGTGAGGTGGGGTGATGCATAAATCAAGGGTTTCAAATTAGCTCAGATACCGTTCCATAAACCCAATATGTAATAGACAAGACCTACTCCTTGCTCAGTGAACTGGACTCAACACCCCCTATTCACCGCCCAAGAATATATCTGACTAGTAAGAATCTTCAAACCTATGTATTGATATCTCTCTGTAAGTGAGTCAAGTGGGTATAAAGCGGCATAAACACAGCAGTGAAAAGCAGCTAAACCCCATTATAAAAATCAATTACTTTTCAAAACCCGTGAAACAAAGACAGTGAAAGAGAGAGAAATTCTTACAAAATTCGTTCAGGGGCTGTGAAGCCACCTGGATTGACCATATCTAGACCCACAGCTGTTTGAGACATATGGGTGGACACTCTTGGGGCTGAGAGGTTTGGTGAGGTTGGGTGAGCTAACGCAGACCCTTTAAATTAATACGGCGTGGTACCCATCCCATGGGTCCCAAATCTCCAGGTTCAAGGGCATCGTCCTACATTGAAAACATGCATGAGAAACCCCGAAGATGGCACACCGTGTGATGGGGAAAGGTTTCTAAAACGCACCTCATTTCTCATCTCCTTGTGCTCCGGTTCGCCATTCCAGCCGCTTTACTAGCAATCTCTCTCCTTGGAGAATCAGCACCTTTATCCTCCTGTTCCGTACAGGTTGCAATTTGTCCTGAGGATGAACGGGAAGAGGGGGAACCAATGAGAGACTAGCTCTAGGTGTTGGGACAGGCACAGGTCACTCTGTTTTCCCATCAGGAAGAAGAATTAACCACAGGCTCAGCCTGCCGCCAGGAAGCAGAATACGGCCTGAAGCAATCCTGCGCTTTTGCGGCCAGCTCCCAAGAAAGCGAGTTGAATAATGGAGCTCAGGGGCACTGCAATTCACAAACCTGCAGACTTAGAAATGATAACTCTCGTCCACAAATATATTGAGGGAAGGCAACGAAGAGGATTTGAAAGCAAGGCAGAATTGCAGGAAACAGATTTCAGGAGGTAGATTCGAATCGCCTTTAAAGCACAGGAAAAGCGGCAAAACCTCGACAATGATGCCCTTGGCCAAAAAGGGCGTATGCGTTTTTTCCTGAATATATTCAGGAAAAAACGCATACGCCCTTTTTGGCCAACCAAGCAACCTGGAAAGGCAAATCAGCGCTACAAAGAAGTCTCGCTTCCCATCGGTCAAAAGGGCCATGCTGAATAAAGTGTCAAAACCAGAAATGCAGGACAGGCCATGGAGAAATGGGAGCCTTGCTACGCTGATGGGCGGGACGTAAATTGCCAACAGCCACTCTGGAGAAGTGTACGGTGTGTCCTGAAACATCTAAAAAACTCAGCTTAGAGAGCTTGGGCACTTCCACTCATGGGCGTATAAATTGGGAAAACTAAAAATCAGCAAGACACAGGCACCCCAAAGTTTTGGGCTACTCTGTTGACAAAAACCTCCACTTCATTACACCTTAAATATCCGAGGAAAGAGAAGAATGGATAAAGAAGTTGTGGTCCTTATGTACAATGGAATATCACTCAGCCATGAAATCAATGTCATAAGGCTAGTAGCAGCATGATGAGTGGATTTAGGTATGACGATTCTAAGTGAAATAAATCACACAGAAAAAGACACTTATCATAAGATATCACTTATAGAGAGAATGTAAAAACCGCTACCCTTGAACTGCATTACAAAATAGAACAGAGTCACACGTTTAGAAAACACACTATGGCTGCTTAACGGGAAAGGTGAGGAGGGGTGATGCATAAATCAAGGGTTTCAAATTAGCTCAGATACCGTTCCATAAACCCAATATGTAATAGACAAGACCTACTCCTTGCTCAGTGAACTGGACTCAACACCCCCTATTCACCGCCCAAGAATATATCTGACTAGTAAGAATCTTCAAACCTATGTATTGATATCTCTCTGTAAGTGAGTCAAGTGGGTATAAAGCGGCATAAACACAGCAGTGAAAAGCAGCTAAACCCCATTATAAAAATCAATTACTTTTCAAAACCCGTGAAACAAAGACAGTGAAAGAGAGAGAAATTCTTACAAAATTCGTTCAGGGGCTGTGAAGCCACCTGGATTGACCATATCTAGACCCACAGCTGTTTGAGACATATGGGTGGACACTCTTGGGGCTGAGAGGTTTGGTGAGGTTGGGTGAGCTAACGCAGACCCTTTAAATTAATACGGCGTGGTACCCATCCCATGGGTCCCAAATCTCCAGGTTCAAGGGCATCGTCCTACATTGAAAACATGCATGAGAAACCCCGAAGATGGCACACCGTGTGATGGGGAAAGGTTTCTAAAACGCACCTCATTTCTCATCTCCTTGTGCTCCGGTTCGCCATTCCAGCCGCTTTACTAGCAATCTTTCTCCTTGGAGAATCAGCACCTTTATCCTCCTGTTCCGTACAGGTTGCAATTTGTCCTGAGGATGAACGGGAAGAGGGGGAACCAATGAGAGACTAGCTCTAGGTGTTGGGACAGGCACAGGTCACTCTGTTTTCCCATCAGGAAGAAGAATTAACCACAGGCTCAGCCTGCCGCCAGGAACCAGAATACGGCCTGAAGCAATCCTGCGCTTTTGCGGCCAGCTCCCAAGAAAGAGAGTTGAATAATGGAGCTCAGGGGCACTGCAATTCACAAACCTGCAGACTTAGAAATGATAACTCTCGTCCACAAATATATTGAGGGAAGGCAACGAAGAGGATTTGAAAGCAAGGCAGAATTGCAGGAAACAGATTTCAGGAGGTAGATTCGAATCGCCTTTAAAGCACAGGAAAAGCGGCAAAACCTCGACAGTGATGCCCTTGGCCAAAAAGGGCGTATGCGTTTTTTCCTGAATATATTCAGGAAAAAACGCATACGCCCTTTTTGGCCAACCAAGCAACCTGGAAAGGCAAATCAGCGCTACAAAGAAGTCTCGCTTCCCATCGGTCAAAAGGGCCATGCTGAATAAAGTGTCAAAACCAGAAATGCAGGACAGGTCATGGAGAAATGGGAGCCTTGCTACGCTGATGGGCGGGACGTAAATTGTCATCAGCCACTCTGGAGAAGTGTACGGTGTGTCCTGAAACATCTAAAAAACTCAGCTTAGAGAGCTTGGGCACTTCCACTCATGGGCGTATAAATTGGGAAAACTAAAAATCAGCAAGACACAGGCACCCCAAAGTTTTGGGCTACTGTGTTGACAAAAACCTCCACTTCATTACACCTTAAATATCCGAGGAAAGACAAGAATGGATAAAGAAGTTGTGGTCCTTATGTACAATGGAATATCACTCAGCCATGAAATCAATGTCATAAGGCTAGTAGCAGCATGATGAGTGGATTTATGTATGACGATTCTAAGTGAAATAAATCACACAGAAAAAGACACTTATCATAAGATATCACTTATAGAGGGAATGTAAAAACCGCTACCCTTGAACTGAATTACATAACAGAACAGAGTCACACGTTTAGAAAACACACTATGGCTGCTTAACGGGAAAGGTGAGGTGGGGTGATGCATAAATCAAGGGTTTCAAATTAGCTCAGATACCGTTCCATAAACCAAATATGTAATAGACAAGACCTACTCCTTGCTCAGTGAACTGGACTCAACACCCCCTATTCACCGCCCAAGATTATATCTGACTAGTAAGAATTTTCAAACCTATGTATTGATATCTCTCTGTAAGTGAGTCAAGTGGGTATAAAGCGGCATAAACACAGCAGTGAAAAGCAGCTAAACCCCATTATAAAAATCAATTACTTTTCAAAACCCGTGAAACAAAGACAGTGAAAGAGAGAGAAATTCTTACAAAATTCGTTCAGGGTCTGTGATGCCACCTGGATTGACCATATCTAGAACCACAGCTGATTGAGACATATGGGTGGACACTCTTGGGGCTGAGAGGTTTGGTGAGGTTGGGTGAGCTAACGCAGACCCTTTAAATTAATACGGCGTGGTACCCATCCCATGGGTCCCAAATCTCCAGGTTCAAGGGCATCGTCCTACATTGAAAACATGCATGAGAAACCCCGAAGATGGCACACCGTGTGATCGGGAAAGGTTTCTAAAACGCACCTCATTTCTCATTTCCTTGTGCTCCGGTTCGCCATTCCAGCCGCTTTACTAGCAATCTCTCTCCTTGGAGAATCAGCACCTTTATCCTCCTGTTCCGTACAGGTTGCAATTTGTCCTGAGGATGAACGGGATGAGGGGGAACCAATGAGAGACTAGCTCTAGGTGTTGGAACAGGCACAGGTCACTCTCTTTTCCCATCAGGAAGAAGAATTAACCACAGGCTCAGCCTGCCGCCAGGAACCAGAATACGGCCTGAAGCAATCCTGCGCTTTTGCGGCCAGCTCCCAAGAAAGCGAGTTGAAGAATGGAGCTCAGGGGCACTGCAATTCACAAACCTGCAGACTTAGAAATGATAACTCTCGTCCACAAATATATTGAGGGAAGGCAACGAAGAGGATTTGAAAGCAAGGCAGAATTGCAGGAAACAGATTTCAGGAGGTAGATTCGAATCGCCTTTAAAGCACAGGAAAAGCGGCAAAACCTCGACAATGATGCCCTTGGCCAAAAAGGGCGTATGCGTTTTTTCCTGAATATATTCAGGAAAAAACGCATACGCCCTTTTTGGCCAACCAAGCAACCTGGAAAGGCAAATCAGCGCTACAAAGAAGTCTCGCTTCCCATCGGTCAAAAGGGCCATGCTGAATAAAGTGTCAAAACCAGAAATGCAGGACAGGCCATGGAGAAATGGGAGCGTTGCTACGCTGATGGGCGGGACGTAAATTGCCAACAGCCACTCTGGAGAAGTGTACGGTGTGTCCTGAAACATCTAAAAAACTCAGCTTAGAGAGCTTGGGCCCTTCCACTCATGGGCGTATAAATTGGGAAAACTAAAAATCAGCAAGACACAGGCACCCCAAAGTTTTGGGCTACTCTGTTGACAAAAACCTCCACTTCATTACACCTTAAATATCCGAGGAAAGAGAAGAATGGATAAAGAAGTTGTGGTCCTTATGTACAATGGAATATCACTCAGCCATGAAATCAATGTCATAAGGCTAGTAGCAGCATGATGAGTGGATTTAGGTATGACGATTCTAAGTGAAATAAATCACACAGAAAAAGACACTTATCATAAGATATCACTTATAGAGAGAATGTAAAAACCGCTACCCTTGAACTGCATTACAAAACAGAACAGAGTCACACGTTTAGAAAACACACTATGGCTGCTTAACGGGAAAGGTGAGGTGGGGTGATGCATAAATCAAGGGTTTCAAATTAGCTCAGATACCGTTCCATAAACCCAATATGTAATAGACAAGACCTACTCCTTGCTCAGTGAACTGGACTCAACACCCCCTATTCACCGCCCAAGAATATATCTGACTAGTAAGAATCTTCAAACCTATGTATTGATATCTCTCTGTAAGTGAGTCAAGTGGGTATAAAGCGGCATAAACACAGCAGTGAAAAGCAGCTAAACCCCATTATAAAAATCAATTACTTTTCAAAACCCGTGAAACAAAGACAGTGAAAGAGAGAGAAATTCTTACAAAATTCGTTCAGGGGCTGTGAAGCCACCTGGATTGACCATATCTAGACCCACAGCTGTTTGAGACATATGGGTGGACACTCTTGGGGCTGAGAGGTTTGGTGAGGTTGGGTGAGCTAACGCAGACCCTTTAAATTAATACGGCGTGGTACCCATCCCATGGGTCCCAAATCTCCAGGTTCAAGGGCATCGTCCTACATTGAAAACATGCATGAGAAACCCCGAAGATGGCACACCGTGTGATGGGGAAAGGTTTCTAAAACGCACCTCATTTCTCATCTCCTTGTGCTCCGGTTCGCCATTCCAGCCGCTTTACTAGCAATCTTTCTCCTTGGAGAATCAGCACCTTTATCCTCCTGTTCCGTACAGGTTGCAATTTGTCCTGAGGATGAACGGGAAGAGGGGGAACCAATGAGAGACTAGCTCTAGGTGTTGGGACAGGCACAGGTCACTCTGTTTTCCCATCAGGAAGAAGAATTAACCACAGGCTCAGCCTGCCGCCAGGAACCAGAATACGGCCTGAAGCAATCCTGCGCTTTTGCGGCCAGCTCCCAAGAAAGAGAGTTGAATAATGGAGCTCAGGGGCACTGCAATTCACAAACCTGCAGACTTAGAAATGATAACTCTCGTCCACAAATATATTGAGGGAAGGCAACGAAGAGGATTTGAAAGCAAGGCAGAATTGCAGGAAACAGATTTCAGGAGGTAGATTCGAATCGCCTTTAAAGCACAGGAAAAGCGGCAAAACCTCGACAGTGATGCCCTTGGCCAAAAAGGGCGTATGCGTTTTTTCCTGAATATATTCAGGAAAAAACGCATACGCCCTTTTTGGCCAACCAAGCAACCTGGAAAGGCAAATCAGCGCTACAAAGAAGTCTCGCTTCCCATCGGTCAAAAGGGCCATGCTGAATAAAGTGTCAAAACCAGAAATGCAGGACAGGTCATGGAGAAATGGGAGCCTTGCTACGCTGATGGGCGGGACGTAAATTGTCATCAGCCACTCTGGAGAAGTGTACGGTGTGTCCTGAAACATCTAAAAAACTCAGCTTAGAGAGCTTGGGCACTTCCACTCATGGGCGTATAAATTGGGAAAACTAAAAATCAGCAAGACACAGGCACCCCAAAGTTTTGGGCTACTGTGTTGACAAAAACCTCCACTTCATTACACCTTAAATATCCGAGGAAAGACAAGAATGGATAAAGAAGTTGTGGTCCTTATGTACAATGGAATATCACTCAGCCATGAAATCAATGTCATAAGGCTAGTAGCAGCATGATGAGTGGATTTAGGTATGACGATTCTAAGTGAAATAAATCACACAGAAAAAGACACTTATCATAAGATATCACTTATAGAGGGAATGTAAAAACCGCTACCCTTGAACTGAATTACATAACAGAACAGAGTCACACGTTTAGAAAACACACTATGGCTGCTTAACGGGAAAGGTGAGGTGGGGTGATGCATAAATCAAGGGTTTCAAATTAGCTCAGATACCGTTCCATAAACCAAATATGTAATAGACAAGACCTACTCCTTGCTCAGTGAACTGGACTCAACACCCCCTATTCACCGCCCAAGATTATATCTGACTAGTAAGAATTTTCAAACCTATGTATTGATATCTCTCTGTAAGTGAGTCAAGTGGGTATAAAGCGGCATAAACACAGCAGTGAAAAGCAGCTAAACCCCATTATAAAAATCAATTACTTTTCAAAACCCGTGAAACAAAGACAGTGAAAGAGAGAGAAATTCTTACAAAATTCGTTCAGGGTCTGTGATGCCACCTGGATTGACCATATCTAGAACCACAGCTGATTGAGACATATGGGTGGACACTCTTGGGGCTGAGAGGTTTGGTGAGGTTGGGTGAGCTAACGCAGACCCTTTAAATTAATACGGCGTGGTACCCATCCCATGGGTCCCAAATCTCCAGGTTCAAGGGCATCGTCCTACATTGAAAACATGCATGAGAAACCCCGAAGATGGCACACCGTGTGATCGGGAAAGGTTTCTAAAACGCACCTCATTTCTCATTTCCTTGTGCTCCGGTTCGCCATTCCAGCCGCTTTACTAGCAATCTCTCTCCTTGGAGAATCAGCACCTTTATCCTCCTGTTCCGTACAGGTTGCAATTTGTCCTGAGGATGAACGGGATGAGGGGGAACCAATGAGAGACTAGCTCTAGGTGTTGGAACAGGCACAGGTCACTCTCTTTTCCCATCAGGAAGAAGAATTAACCACAGGCTCAGCCTGCCGCCAGGAACCAGAATACGGCCTGAAGCAATCCTGCGCTTTTGCGGCCAGCTCCCAAGAAAGCGAGTTGAAGAATGGAGCTCAGGGGCACTGCAATTCACAAACCTGCAGACTTAGAAATGATAACTCTCGTCCACAAATATATTGAGGGAAGGCAACGAAGAGGATTTGAAAGCAAGGCAGAATTGCAGGAAACAGATTTCAGGAGGTAGATTCGAATCGCCTTTAAAGCACAGGAAAAGCGGCAAAACCTCGACAATGATGCCCTTGGCCAAAAAGGGCGTATGCGTTTTTTCCTGAATATATTCAGGAAAAAACGCATACGCCCTTTTTGGCCAACCAAGCAACCTGGAAAGGCAAATCAGCGCTACAAAGAAGTCTCGCTTCCCATCGGTCAAAAGGGCCATGCTGAATAAAGTGTCAAAACCAGAAATGCAGGACAGGCCATGGAGAAATGGGAGCGTTGCTACGCTGATGGGCGGGACGTAAATTGCCAACAGCCACTCTGGAGAAGTGTACGGTGTGTCCTGAAACATCTAAAAAACTCAGCTTAGAGAGCTTGGGCCCTTCCACTCATGGGCGTATAAATTGGGAAAACTAAAAATCAGCAAGACACAGGCACCCCAAAGTTTTGGGCTACTCTGTTGACAAAAACCTCCACTTCATTACACCTTAAATATCCGAGGAAAGAGAAGAATGGATAAAGAAGTTGTGGTCCTTATGTACAATGGAATATCACTCAGCCATGAAATCAATGTCATAAGGCTAGTAGCAGCATGATGAGTGGATTTAGGTATGACGATTCTAAGTGAAATAAATCACACAGAAAAAGACACTTATCATAAGATATCACTTATAGAGAGAATGTAAAAACCGCTACCCTTGAACTGCATTACAAAACAGAACAGAGTCACACGTTTAGAAAACACACTATGGCTGCTTAACGGGAAAGGTGAGGTGGGGTGATGCATAAATCAAGGGTTTCAAATTAGCTCAGATACCGTTCCATAAACCCAATATGTAATAGACAAGACCTACTCCTTGCTCAGTGAACTGGACTCAACACCCCCTATTCACCGCCCAAGAATATATCTGACTAGTAAGAATCTTCAAACCTATGTATTGATATCTCTCTGTAAGTGAGTCAAGTGGGTATAAAGCGGCATAAACACAGCAGTGAAAAGCAGCTAAACCCCATTATAAAAATCAATTACTTTTCAAAACCCGTGAAACAAAGACAGTGAAAGAGAGAGAAATTCTTACAAAATTCGTTCAGGGGCTGTGAAGCCACCTGGATTGACCATATCTAGACCCACAGCTGTTTGAGACATATGGGTGGACACTCTTGGGGCTGAGAGGTTTGGTGAGGTTGGGTGAGCTAACGCAGACCCTTTAAATTAATACGGCGTGGTACCCATCCCATGGGTCCCAAATCTCCAGGTTCAAGGGCATCGTCCTACATTGAAAACATGCATGAGAAACCCCGAAGATGGCACACCGTGTGATGGGGAAAGGTTTCTAAAACGCACCTCATTTCTCATCTCCTTGTGCTCCGGTTCGCCATTCCAGCCGCTTTACTAGCAATCTCTCTCCTTGGAGAATCAGCACCTTTATCCTCCTGTTCCGTACAGGTTGCAATTTGTCCTGAGGATGAACGGGAAGAGGGGGAACCAATGAGAGACTAGCTCTAGGTGTTGGGACAGGCACAGGTCACTCTGTTTTCCCATCAGGAAGAAGAATTAACCACAGGCTCAGCCTGCCGCCAGGAAGCAGAATACGGCCTGAAGCAATCCTGCGCTTTTGCGGCCAGCTCCCAAGAAAGCGAGTTGAATAATGGAGCTCAGGGGCACTGCAATTCACAAACCTGCAGACTTAGAAATGATAACTCTCGTCCACAAATATATTGAGGGAAGGCAACGAAGAGGATTTGAAAGCAAGGCAGAATTGCAGGAAACAGATTTCAGGAGGTAGATTCGAATCGCCTTTAAAGCACAGGAAAAGCGGCAAAACCTCGACAATGATGCCCTTGGCCAAAAAGGGCGTATGCGTTTTTTCCTGAATATATTCAGGAAAAAACGCATACGCCCTTTTTGGCCAACCAAGCAACCTGGAAAGGCAAATCAGCGCTACAAAGAAGTCTCGCTTCCCATCGGTCAAAAGGGCCATGCTGAATAAAGTGTCAAAACCAGAAATGCAGGACAGGCCATGGAGAAATGGGAGCCTTGCTACGCTGATGGGCGGGACGTAAATTGCCAACAGCCACTCTGGAGAAGTGTACGGTGTGTCCTGAAACATCTAAAAAACTCAGCTTAGAGAGCTTGGGCACTTCCACTCATGGGCGTATAAATTGGGAAAACTAAAAATCAGCAAGACACAGGCACCCCAAAGTTTTGGGCTACTCTTTTGACAAGAACCTCCACTTCGTTACACCTTAAATATCCCAGGAAAGAGAAGAATGGATAAAGAAGTTGTGGTCCTTATGTACAATGGAATATCACTCAGCCATGAAATCAATGTCATAAGGCTAGTAGCAGCATAATGAGTGGATTTAGGTATGACGATTCTAAGTGAAATAAGTCACACAGAAAAAGACACTTATCATAAGATATCACTTATAGAGGGAATGTAAAAACCGCTACCCTTGAACTGAATTACAAAACAGAACAGAGTCACACGTTTAGAAAACACACTATGGCTGCTTAACGGGAAAGGTGAGGTGGGGTGATGCATAAAACAAGGGTTTCAAATTAGCTCAGATACCGTTCCATAAACCCAATATGTAAGAGACAAGACCTACTCCTTGCTCAGTGAACTGGACTCAACACCCCCTATTCACCGCCCAAGAATATATCTGACTAGTAAGAATCTTCAAACCTATGTATTGATATCTCTCTGTAAGTGAGTCAAGTGGGTATAAAGCGGCATAAACACAGCAGTGAAAAGCAGCTAAACCCCATTATAAAAATCAATTACTTTTCAAAACCCGTGAAACAAAGACAGTGGAAGAGAGAGAAATTCTTACAAAATTCGTTCAGGGGCTCTGATGCCACCTGGATTGACCATATCTAGACCCACAGCTGATTGAGACATAAGGGGGACACTCTTGGGGCTGAGAGGTTTGGTGAGGTTGGGTGAGCAAACGCAGACCCTTTAAATTAATACGGCGTGGTACCCATCCCATGGGTCCCAAATCTCCAGGTTCAAGGGCATCGTCCTACATTGAAAACATGCATGAGAAACCCCGAAGATGGCACACCGTGTGATGGGGAAAGGTTTCTAAAACGCACCTCATTTCTCATCTCCTTGTGCTCCGGCTCGCCATTCCAGCCGCTTTACTAGCAATCTTTCTCCTTGGAGAATCAGCACCTTTATCCTCCTGTTCCGTACAGGTTGCAATTTGTCCTGAGGATGAACGGGAAGAGGGGGAACCAATGAGAGACTAGCTCTAGGTGTTGGGACAGGCACAGGTCACTCTGTTTTCCCATCAGGAAGAAGAATTAACCACAGGCTCAGCCTGCCGCCAGGAACCAGAATACGGCCTGAAGCAATCCTGCGCTTTTGCGGCCAGCTCCCAAGAAAGAGAGTTGAATAATGGAGCTCAGGGGCACTGCAATTCACAAACCTGCAGACTTAGAAATGATAACTCTCGTCCACAAATATATTGAGGGAAGGCAACGAAGAGGATTTGAAAGCAAGGCAGAATTGCAGGAAACAGATTTCAGGAGGTAGATTCGAATCGCCTTTAAAGCACAGGAAAAGCGGCAAAACCTCGACAGTGATGCCCTTGGCCAAAAAGGGCGTATGCGTTTTTTCCTGGGTATATTCAGGAAAAAACGCATACGCCCTTTTTGGCCAACCAAGCAACCTGGAAAGGCAAATCAGCGCTACAAAGAAGTCTCGCTTCCCATTGGTCCAAAGGGCCATGCTGAATAAAGTGTCAGAACCAGAAATGCAGGACAGGTCATGGAGAAATGGGAGCCTTGCTACGTTGATGGGCGGGACGTAAATTGTCAACAGCCACTCTGGAGAAGTGTACGGTGTGTCCTGAAACATCTAAAAAACTCAGCTTAGAGAGCTTGGGCACTTCCACTCATGGGCGTATAAATTGGGAAAACTAAAAATCAGCAAGACACAGGCACCCCAAAGTTTTGGGCTACTCTGTTGACAAAAACCTCCACTTCATTACACCTTAAATATCCGAGGAAAGAGAAGAATGGATAAAGAAGTTGTGGTCCTTATGTACAATGGAATATCACTCAGCCATGAAATCAATGTCATAAGGCTAGTAGCAGCATGATGAGTGGATTTAGGTATGACGATTCTAAGTGAAATAAATCACACAGAAAAAGACACTTATCATAAGATATCACTTATAGAGAGAATGTAAAAACCGCTACCCTTGAACTGCATTACAAAATAGAACAGAGTCACACGTTTAGAAAACACACTATGGCTGCTTAACGGGAAAGGTGAGGAGGGGTGATGCATAAATCAAGGGTTTCAAATTAGCTCAGATACCGTTCCATAAACCCAATATGTAATAGACAAGACCTACTCCTTGCTCAGTGAACTGGACTCAACACCCCCTATTCACCGCCCAAGAATATATCTGACTAGTAAGAATCTTCAAACCTATGTATTGATATCTCTCTGTAATTGAGTCAAGTGGGTATAAAGCGGCATAAACACAGCAGTGAAAAGCAGCTAAACCCCATTATAAAAATCAATTACTTTTCAAAACCCGTGAAACAAAGACAGTGAAAGAGAGAGAAATTCTTACAAAATTCGTTCAGGGGCTGTGAAGCCACCTGGATTGACCATATCTAGACCCACAGCTGTTTGAGACATATGGGTGGACACTCTTGGGGCTGAGAGGTTTGGTGAGGTTGGGTGAGCTAACGCAGACCCTTTAAATTAATACGGCGTGGTACCCATCCCATGGGTCCCAAATCTCCAGGTTCAAGGGCATCGTCCTACATTGAAAACATGCATGAGAAACCCCGAAGATGGCACACCGTGTGATGGGGAAAGGTTTCTAAAACGCACCTCATTTCTCATCTCCTTGTGCTCCGGTTCGCCATTCCAGCCGCTTTACTAGCAATCTTTCTCCTTGGAGAATCAGCACCTTTATCCTCCTGTTCCGTACAGGTTGCAATTTGTCCTGAGGATGAACGGGAAGAGGGGGAACCAATGAGAGACTAGCTCTAGGTGTTGGGACAGGCACAGGTCACTCTGTTTTCCCATCAGGAAGAAGAATTAACCACAGGCTCAGCCTGCCGCCAGGAACCAGAATACGGCCTGAAGCAATCCTGCGCTTTTGCGGCCAGCTCCCAAGAAAGAGAGTTGAATAATGGAGCTCAGGGGCACTGCAATTCACAAACCTGCAGACTTAGAAATGATAACTCTCGTCCACAAATATATTGAGGGAAGGCAACGAAGAGGATTTGAAAGCAAGGCAGAATTGCAGGAAACAGATTTCAGGAGGTAGATTCGAATCGCCTTTAAAGCACAGGAAAAGCGGCAAAACCTCGACAGTGATGCCCTTGGCCAAAAAGGGCGTATGCGTTTTTTCCTGAATATATTCAGGAAAAAACGCATACGCCCTTTTTGGCCAACCAAGCAACCTGGAAAGGCAAATCAGCGCTACAAAGAAGTCTCGCTTCCCATCGGTCAAAAGGGCCATGCTGAATAAAGTGTCAAAACCAGAAATGCAGGACAGGTCATGGAGAAATGGGAGCCTTGCTACGCTGATGGGCGGGACGTAAATTGTCATCAGCCACTCTGGAGAAGTGTACGGTGTGTCCTGAAACATCTAAAAAACTCAGCTTAGAGAGCTTGGGCACTTCCACTCATGGGCGTATAAATTGGGAAAACTAAAAATCAGCAAGACACAGGCACCCCAAAGTTTTGGGCTACTGTGTTGACAAAAACCTCCACTTCATTACACCTTAAATATCCGAGGAAAGACAAGAATGGATAAAGAAGTTGTGGTCCTTATGTACAATGGAATATCACTCAGCCATGAAATCAATGTCATAAGGCTAGTAGCAGCATGATGAGTGGATTTAGGTATGACGATTCTAAGTGAAATAAATCACACAGAAAAAGACACTTATCATAAGATATCACTTATAGAGGGAATGTAAAAACCGCTACCCTTGAACTGAATTACATAACAGAACAGAGTCACACGTTTAGAAAACACACTATGGCTGCTTAACGGGAAAGGTGAGGTGGGGTGATGCATAAATCAAGGGTTTCAAATTAGCTCAGATACCGTTCCATAAACCAAATATGTAATAGACAAGACCTACTCCTTGCTCAGTGAACTGGACTCAACACCCCCTATTCACCGCCCAAGATTATATCTGACTAGTAAGAATTTTCAAACCTATGTATTGATATCTCTCTGTAAGTGAGTCAAGTGGGTATAAAGCGGCATAAACACAGCAGTGAAAAGCAGCTAAACCCCATTATAAAAATCAATTACTTTTCAAAACCCGTGAAACAAAGACAGTGAAAGAGAGAGAAATTCTTACAAACTTCGTTCAGGGTCTGTGATGCCACCTGGATTGACCATATCTAGAACCACAGCTGATTGAGACATATGGGTGGACACTCTTGGGGCTGAGAGGTTTGGTGAGGTTGGGTGAGCTAACGCAGACCCTTTAAATTAATACGGCGTGGTACCCATCCCATGGGTCCCAAATCTCCAGGTTCAAGGGCATCGTCCTACATTGAAAACATGCATGAGAAACCCCGAAGATGGCACACCGTGTGATCGGGAAAGGTTTCTAAAACGCACCTCATTTCTCATTTCCTTGTGCTCCGGTTCGCCATTCCAGCCGCTTTACTAGCAATCTCTCTCCTTGGAGAATCAGCACCTTTATCCTCCTGTTCCGTACAGGTTGCAATTTGTCCTGAGGATGAACGGGATGAGGGGGAACCAATGAGAGACTAGCTCTAGGTGTTGGAACAGGCACAGGTCACTCTCTTTTCCCATCAGGAAGAAGAATTAACCACAGGCTCAGCCTGCCGCCAGGAACCAGAATACGGCCTGAAGCAATCCTGCGCTTTTGCGGCCAGCTCCCAAGAAAGCGAGTTGAAGAATGGAGCTCAGGGGCACTGCAATTCACAAACCTGCAGACTTAGAAATGATAACTCTCGTCCACAAATATATTGAGGGAAGGCAACGAAGAGGATTTGAAAGCAAGGCAGAATTGCAGGAAACAGATTTCAGGAGGTAGATTCGAATCGCCTTTAAAGCACAGGAAAAGCGGCAAAACCTCGACAATGATGCCCTTGGCCAAAAAGGGCGTATGCGTTTTTTCCTGAATATATTCAGGAAAAAACGCATACGCCCTTTTTGGCCAACCAAGCAACCTGGAAAGGCAAATCAGCGCTACAAAGAAGTCTCGCTTCCCATCGGTCAAAAGGGCCATGCTGAATAAAGTGTCAAAACCAGAAATGCAGGACAGGCCATGGAGAAATGGGAGCCTTGCTACGCTGATGGGCGGGACGTAAATTGCCAACAGCCACTCTGGAGAAGTGTACGGTGTGTCCTGAAACATCTAAAAAACTCAGCTTAGAGAGCTTGGGCACTTCCACTCATGGGCGTATAAATTGGGAAAACTAAAAATCAGCAAGACACAGGCACCCCAAAGTTTTGGGCTACTCTGTTGACAAAAACCTCCACTTCATTACACCTTAAATATCCGAGGAAAGAGAAGAATGGATAAAGAAGATGTGGTCCTTATGTACAATGGAATATCACTCAGCCATGAAATCAATGTCATAAGGCTAGTAGCAGCATGATGAGTGGATTTAGGTATGACGATTCTAAGTGAAATAAATCACACAGAAAAAGACACTTATCATAAGATATCACTTATAGAGGGAATGTAAAAACCGCTACCCTTGAACTGCATTACAAAATAGAACAGAGTCACACGTTTAGAAAACACACTATGGCTGCTTAACGGGAAAGGTGAGGTGGGGTGATGCATAAATCAAGGGTTTCAAATTAGCTCAGATACCGTTCCATAAACCCAATATGTAATAGACAAGACCTACTCCTTGCTCAGTGAACTGGACTCAACACCCCCTATTCACCGCCCAAGAATATATCTGACTAGTAAGAATCTTCAAACCTATGTATTGATATCTCTCTGTAAGTGAGTCAAGTGGGTATAAAGCGGCATAAACACAGCAGTGAAAAGCAGCTAAACCCCATTATAAAAATCAATTACTTTTCAAAACCCGTGAAACAAAGACAGTGAAAGAGAGAGAAATTCTTACAAAATTCGTTCAGGGGCTGTGAAGCCACCTGGATTGACCATATCTAGACCCACAGCTGTTTGAGACATATGGGTGGACACTCTTGGGGCTGAGAGGTTTGGTGAGGTTGGGTGAGCTAACGCAGACCCTTTAAATTAATACGGCGTGGTACCCATCCCATGGGTCCCAAATCTCCAGGTTCAAGGGCATCGTCCTACATTGAAAACATGCATGAGAAACCCCGAAGATGGCACACCGTGTGATGGGGAAAGGTTTCTAAAACGCACCTCATTTCTCATCTCCTTGTGCTCCGGCTCGCCATTCCAGCCGCTTTACTAGCAATCTTTCTCCTTGGAGAATCAGCACCTTTATCCTCCTGTTCCGTACAGGTTGCAATTTGTCCTGAGGATGAACGGGAAGAGGGGGAACCAATGAGAGACTAGCTCTAGGTGTTGGGACAGGCACAGGTCACTCTGTTTTCCCATCAGGAAGAAGAATTAACCACAGGCTCAGCCTGCCGCCAGGAAGCAGAATACGGCCTGAAGCAATCCTGCGCTTTTGCGGCCAGCTCCCAAGAAAGAGAGTTGAATAATGGAGCTCAGGGGCACTGCAATTCACAAACCTGCAGACTTAGAAATGATAACTCTCGTCCACAAATATATTGAGGGAAGGCAACGAAGAGGATTTGAAAGCAAGGCAGAATTGCAGGAAACAGATTTCAGGAGGTAGATTCGAATCGCCTTTAAAGCACAGGAAAAGCGGCAAAACCTCGACAGTGATGCCCTTGGCCAAAAAGGGCGTATGCGTTTTTTCCTGAATATATTCAGGAAAAAACGCATACGCCCTTTTTGGCCAACCAAGCAACCTGGAAAGGCAAATCAGCGCTACAAAGAAGTCTCGCTTCCCATTGGTCAAAAGGGCCATGCTGAATAAAGTGTCAAAACCAGAAATGCAGGACAGGTCATGGAGAAATGGGAGCCTTGCTACGCTGATGGGCGGGACGTAAATTGTCATCAGCCACTCTGGAGAAGTGTACGGTGTGTCCTGAAACATCTAAAAAACTCAGCTTAGAGAGCTTGGGCACTTCCACTCATGGGCGTATAAATTGGGAAAACTAAAAATCAGCAAGACACAGGCACCCCAAAGTTTTGGGCTACTGTGTTGACAAAAACCTCCACTTCATTACACCTTAAATATCCGAGGAAAGACAAGAATGGATAAAGAAGTTGTGGTCCTTATGTACAATGGAATATCACTCAGCCATGAAATCAATGTCATAAGGCTAGTAGCAGCATGATGAGTGGATTTAGGTATGACGATTCTAAGTGAAATAAATCACACAGAAAAAGACACTTATCATAAGATATCACTTATAGAGGGAATATAAAAACCGCTACCCTTGAACTGAATTACAAAACAGAACAGAGTCACACGTTTAGAAAACACACTATGGCTGCTTAACGGGAAAGGTGAGGTGAGGTGATGCATAAATCAAGGGTTTCAAATTAGCTCAGATACCGTTCCATAAACCCAATATGTAATAGACAAGACCTACTCCTTGCTCAGTGAACTGGACTCAACACCCCCTATTCACCGCCCAAGATTATATCTGACTAGTAAGAATCTTCAAACCTATGTATTGATATCTCTCTGTAAGTGAGTCAAGTGGGTATAAAGCGGCATAAACACAGCAGTGAAAAGCAGCTAAACCCCATTATAAAAATCAATTACTTTTCAAAACCGGTGAAACAAAGACAGTGAAAGAGAGAGAAATTCTTACAAAATTCGTTCAGGGGCTGTGATGCCACCTGGATTGACCATATCTAGACCCACAGCTGTTTGAGACATATGGGTGGACACTCTTGGGGCTGAGAGGTTTGGTGAGGTTGGGTGAGCTAACGCAGACCCTTTAAATTAATACGGCGTGGTACCCATCCCATGGGTCCCAAATCTCCAGGTTCAAGGGCATCGTCCTACATTGAAAACATGCATGAGAAACCCCGAAGATGGCACACCGTGTGATGGGGAAAGGTTTCTAAAACGCACCTCATTTCTCATCTCCTTGTGCTCCGGTTCGCCATTCCAGCCGCTTTACTAGCAATCTCTCTCCTTGGAGAATCAGCACCTTTATCCTCCTGTTCCGTACAGGTTGCAATTTGTCCTGAGGATGAACGGGAAGAGGGGGAACCAATGAGAGACTAGCTCTAGGTGTTGGGACAGGCACAGGTCACTCTGTTTTCCCATCAGGAAGAAGAATTAACCACAGGCTCAGCCTGCCACCAGGAACCAGAATACGGCCTGAAGCAATCCTGCGCTTTTGCGGCCAGCTCCCAAGAAAGCGAGTTGAAGAATGGAGCTCAGGGGCACTGCAATTCACAAACCTGCAGACTTAGAAATGATAACTCTCGTCCACAAATATATTGAGGGAAGGCAACGAAGAGGATTTGAAAGCAAGGCAGAATTGCAGGAAACAGATTTCAGGAGGTAGATTCGAATCGCCTTTAAAGCACAGGAAAAGCGGCAAAACCTCGACAATGATGCCCTTGGCCAAAAAGGGCGTATGCGTTTTTTCCTGAATATATTCAGGAAAAAACGCATACGCCCTTTTTGGCCAACCAAGCAACCTGGAAAGGCAAATCAGCGCTACAAAGAAGTCTCGCTTCCCATCGGTCAAAAGGGCCATGCTGAATAAAGGGTCAAAACCAGAAATGCAGGACAGGCCATGGAGAAATGGGAGCCTTGCTACGCTGATGGACGGGACGTAAATTGCCAACAGCCACTCTGGAGAAGTGTACGGTGTGTCCTGAAACATCTAAAAAACTCAGCTTAGAGAGCTTGGGCACTTCCACTCATGGGCGTATAAATTGGGAAAACTAAAAATCAGCAAGACACAGGCACCCCAAAGTTTTGGGCTACTCTGTTGACAAGAACCTCCACTTCGTTACACCTTAAATATGCGAGGAAAGAGAAGAATGGATAAAGAAGTTGTGGTCCTTATGTACAATGGAATATGACTCAGCCATGAAATCAATGTCATAAGGCTAGTAGCCGCATGATGAGTGGATTTAGGTATGACGATTCTAAGTGAAATAAATCACACAGAAAAAGACACTTATCATAAGATATCACTTATAGAGGGAATGTAAAAACCGCTACCCTTGAACTGAATTACAAAACAGAACAGAGTCACACGTTTAGAAAACACACTATGGCTGCTTAACGGGAAAGGTGAGGTGGGGTGATGCATAAAACAAGGGTTTCAATTTAGCTCAGATATCGTTCCAGAAACCCAATATGTAATAGACAAGACCTACTCCTTGCTCAGTGAACTGGACTCAACACCCCCTATTCACCGCCCAAGAATATATCTGACTAGTAAGAATCTTCAAACCTATGTATTGATATCTCTCTGTAAGTGAGTCAAGTGGGGGTAAAGCGGCATAAACACAGCAGTGAAAAGCAGCCAAACCCCATTATAAAAATCAATTACTTTTCAAAACCCGTGAAACAAAGACAGTGAAAGAGAGAGAAATTCTTACAAAATTTGTTCAGGGGCTGTGATGCCACCTGGATTGACCATATCTAGACCCACAGCTGATTGAGACATATGGGTGGACACTCTTGGGGCTGAGAGGTTTGGTGAGGTTGGGTGAGCTAACGCAGACCCTTTAAATTAATACGGCGTGGTACCCATCCCATGGGTCCCAAATCTCCAGGTTCAAGGGCATCGTCCTACATCGAAAACATGCATGAGAAACCCCGAAGATGGTACACCGTGTGATGGGGAAAGGTTTCTAAAACGCACCTCATTTCTCATCTCCTTGTGCTCCGGTTCGCCATTCCAGCCGCTTTACTAGTAATCTCTCTCCTTGGAGAATCAGCACCTTTATCCTCCTGTTCCGTACAGGTTGCAATTTGTCCTGAGGATGAACGGGAAGAGGGGGAACCAACGAGAGACTAGCTCTAAGTGTTGGGACAGGCACAGGTCACTCTGTTTTCCCATCAGGAAGAAGAATTAACCACAGGCTCAGCCTGCCGCCAGGAACCAGAATACGGCCTGAAGCAATCCTGCGCTTTTGTGGCCAGCTCCCAAGAAAGCGAGTTGAAGAATGGAGCTCAGGGGCACTGCAATTCACAAACCTGCAGACTTAGAAATGATAACTCTCGTCCACAAATATACTGAGGGAAGGCAACGAAGAGGATTTGAAAGCAAAGCAGAATTGCAGGAAACAGATTTCAGGAGGTAGATTCGAATCGCCTTTAAAGCACAGGAAAAGCGGCAAAACCTCGACAATGATGCCCTTGGCCAAAAAGGGCGTATGCGTTTTTTCCTGAATATATTCAGGAAAAAACGCATACGCCCTTTTTGGCCAACCAAGCAACCTGGAAAGGCAAATCAGCGCTACAAAGAAGTCTCGCTTCCCATCGGTCAAAAGGGCCATGCTGAATAAAGTGTCAAAACCAGAAATGCAGGACAGGCCATGGAGAAATGGGAGCCTTGCTAAGCTGATGGGCGGGACGTAAATTGCCAACAGCCACTCTGGAGAAGTGTACGGTGTGTCCTGAAACATCTAAAAAACTCAGCTTAGAGAGCTTGGGCACTTCCACTCATGGGCGTATAAATTGGGAAAACTAAAAATCAGCAAGACACAGGCACCCCAAAGTTTTGGGCTACTCTGTTGACAAGAACCTCCACTTCGTTACACCTTAAATATCCCAGGAAAGAGAAGAATGGATAAAGAAGTTGTGGTCCTTATGTACAATGGAATATCACTCAGCCATGAAATCAATGTCATAAGGCTAGTAGCAGCATAATGAGTGGATTTAGGTATGACGATTCTAAGTGAAATAAGTCACACAGAAAAAGACACTTATCATAAGATATCACTTATAGAGGGAATGTAAAAACCGCTACCCTTGAACTGAATTACAAAACAGAACAGAGTCACACGTTTAGAAAACACACTATGGCTGCTTAACGGGAAAGGTGAGGTGGGGTGATGCATAAAACAAGGGTTTCAAATTAGCTCAGATACCGTTCCATAAACCCAATATGTAATAGACAAGACCTACTCCTTGCTCAGTGAACTGGACTCAACACCCCCTATTCACCGCCCAAGAATATATCTGACTAGTAAGAATCTTCAAACCTATGTATTGATATCTCTCTGTAAGTGAGTCAAGTGGGTATAAAGCGGCATAAACACAGCAGTGAAAAGCAGCTAAACCCCATTATAAAAATCAATTACTTTTCAAAACCCGTGAAACAAAGACAGTGGAAGAGAGAGAAATTCTTACAAAATTCGTTCAGGGGCTCTGATGCCACCTGGATTGACCATATCTAGACCCACAGCTGATTGAGACATAAGGGTGGACACTCTTGGGGCTGAGAGGTTTGGTGAGGTTGGGTGAGCAAACGCAGACCCTTTAAAGTAATACGGCGTGGTACCCATCCCATGGGTCCCAAATCTCCAGGTTCAAGGGCATCGTCCTACATTGAAAACATGCATGAGATACCCCGAAGATGGTGCACCGTGTGATCGGGAAAGGTTTCTAAAACGCACCTCATTTCTCATCTCCTTGTGCTCCGGTTCGCCATTCCAGCCGCTTTACTAGCAATCTCCCTCCTTGGAGAATCAGCACCTTTATCCTCCTTTTCCGTACAGGTTGCAATTTGTCCTGAGGATGAACGGGAATAGGGGCAACCAATGAGAGACTAGCTCTAGGTGTTGGGAAAGGCACAGGTCACTCTACTTTCCCATCAGGAAGAAGAATTAACCACAGGCTCAGCCTGCCGCCAGGAACCAGAATACGGCCTGAAGCAATCCTGCGCTTTTGCGGAGAGCTCCCAAGAAAGCGAGTTGAATAATGGAGCTCAGGGGCACTGCAATTCACAAACCTGCAGACTTAGAAATGATAACTCTCGTCCACAAATATATTGAGGGAAGGCAACGAAGAGGATTTGAAAGCAAGGCAGAATTGCAGGAAACAGATTTCAGGAGGTAGATTCGAATCGCCTTTAAAGCACAGGAAAAGCGGCAAAACCTCGACAATGATGCCCTTGGCCAAAAAGGGCGTATGCGTTTTTTCCTGAATATATTCAGGAAAAAACGCATACGCCCTTTTTGGCCAACCAAGCAACCTGGAAAGGCAAATCAGCACTACAAAGAAGTCTCGCTTCCCATCGGTCAAAAGGGCCATGCTGAATAAAGTGTCAAAACCAGAAATGCAGGACAGGCCATGGAGAAATGGGAGCCTTGCTAAGCTGATGGGCGGGACGTAAATTGCCAACAACCACTCTGGAGAAGTGTACGGTGTGTCCTGAAACATCTAAAAAACTCAGCTTAGAGAGCTTGGGCACTTCCACTCATGGGCGTATAAATTGGGAAAACTAAAAATCAGCAAGACACAGGCACCCCAAAGTTTTGGGCTACTGTGTTGACAAAAACCTCCACTTCATTACACCTTAAATATCCGAGGAAAGACAAGAATGGATAAAGAAGTTGTGGTCCTTATGTACAATGGAATATCACTCAGCCATGAAATCAATGTCATAAGGCTAGTAGCAGCATGATGAGTGGATTTAGGTATGACGATTCTAAGTGAAATAAATCACACAGAAAAAGACACTTATCATAAGACATCACTTATAGAGGGAATATAAAAACCGCTACCCTTGAACTGAATTACAAAACAGAACAGAGTCACACGTTTAGAAAACACACTATGGCTGCTTAACGGGAAAGGTGAGGTGGGGTGATGCATAAATCAAGGGTTTCAAATTAGCTCAGATACCGTTCCATAAACCCAATATGTAATAGACAAGACCTACTCCTTGCTCAGTGAACTGGACTCAACACCCCCTATTCACCGCCCAAGAATATATCTGACTAGTAAGAATCTTCAAACCTATGTATTGATATCTCTCTGTAAGTGAGTCAAGTGGGTGTAAAGCGGCATAAACACAGCAGTGAAAAGCAGCCAAACCCCATTATAAAAATCAATTACTTTTCAAAACCCGTGAAACAAAGACAGTGAAAGAGAGAGAAATTCTTACAAAATTCGTTCAGGGGCTGTGATGCCACCTGGATTGACCATATCTAGACCCACAGCTGTTTGAGACATATGGGTGGACACTCTTGGGGCTGAGAGGTTTGGTGAGGTTGGGTGAGCTAACGCAGACCCTTTAAATTAATACGGCGTGGTACCCATCCCATGGGTCCCAAATCTCCAGGTTCAAGGGCATCGTCCTACATTGAAAACATGCATGAGAAACCCCGAAGATGGTACACCGTGTGATCGGGAAAGGTTTCTAAAACGCACCTCATTTCTCATCTCCTTGTGCTCCGGTTCGCCATTCCAGCCGCTTTACTAGCAATCTCTCTCCTTGGAGAATCAGCACCTTTATCCTCCTGTTCCGTACAGGTTGCAATTTGTCCTGAGGATGAACGGGAAGAGGGGGAACCAATGAGAGACTAGCTCTAGGTGTTGGGACAGGCACAGGTCACTCTGTTTTCCCATCAGGAAGAAGAATTAACCACAGGCTCAGCCTGCCGCCAGGAACCAGAATACGGCCTGAAGCAATCCTGTGCTTTTGCGGCCAGCTCCCAAGAAAGAGAGTTGAATAATGGAGCTCAGGGGCACTGCAATTCACAAACCTGCAGACTTAGAAATGATAACTCTCGTCCACAAATATATTGAGGGAAGGCAACGAAGAGGATTTGAAAGCAAGGCAGAATTGCAGGAAACAGATTTCAGGAGGTAGATTCGAATCGCCTTTAAAGCACAGGAAAAGCGGCAAAACCTCGACAGTGATGCCCTTGGCCAAAAAGGGCGTATGCGTTTTTTCCTGAATATATTCAGGAAAAAACGCATACGCCCTTTTTGGCCAACCAAGCAACCTGGAAAGGCAAATCAGCGCTACAAAGAAGTCTCGCTTCCCATTGGTCAAAAGGGCCATGCTGAATAAAGTGTCAAAACCAGAAATGCAGGACAGGTCATGGAGAAATGGGAGCCTTGCTACGCTGATGGGCGGGACGTAAATTGTCAACAGCCACTCTGGAGAAGTGTACGGTGTGTCCTGAAACATCTAAAAAACTCAGCTTAGAGAGCTTGGGCACTTCCACTCATGGGCGTATAAATTGGGAAAACTAAAAATCAGCAAGACACAGGCACCCCAAAGTTTTGGGCTACTGTGTTGACAAAAACCTCCACTTCATTACACCTTAAATATCCGAGGAAAGACAAGAATGGATAAAGAAGTTGTGGTCCTTATGTACAATGGAATATCACTCAGCCATGAAATCAATGTCATAAGGCTAGTAGCAGCATGATGAGTGGATTTAGGTATGACGATTCTAAGTGAAATAAATCACACAGAAAAAGACACTTATCATAAGATATCACTTATAGAGGGAATATAAAAACCGCTACCCTTGAACTGAATTACAAAACAGAACAGAGTCACACGTTTAGAAAACACACTATGGCTGCTTAACGGGAAAGGTGAGGTGAGGTGATGCATAAATCAAGGGTTTCAAATTAGCTCAGATACCGTTCCATAAACCCAATATGTAATAGACAAGACCTACTCCTTGCTCAGTGAACTGGACTCAACACCCCCTATTCACCGCCCAAGATTATATCTGACTAGTAAGAATCTTCAAACCTATGTATTGATATCTCTCTGTAAGTGAGTCAAGTGGGTATAAAGCGGCATAAACACAGCAGTGAAAAGCAGCTAAACCCCATTATAAAAATCAATTACTTTTCAAAACCGGTGAAACAAAGACAGTGAAAGAGAGAGAAATTCTTACAAAATTCGTTCAGGGGCTGTGATGCCACCTGGATTGACCATATCTAGACCCACAGCTGTTTGAGACATATGGGTGGACACTCTTGGGGCTGAGAGGTTTGGTGAGGTTGGGTGAGCTAACGCAGACCCTTTAAATTAATACGGCGTGGTACCCATCCCATGGGTCCCAAATCTCCAGGTTCAAGGGCATCGTCCTACATTGAAAACATGCATGAGAAACCCCGAAGATGGCACACCGTGTGATGGGGAAAGGTTTCTAAAACGCACCTCATTTCTCATCTCCTTGTGCTCCGGTTCGCCATTCCAGCCGCTTTACTAGCAATCTCTCTCCTTGGAGAATCAGCACCTTTATCCTCCTGTTCCGTACAGGTTGCAATTTGTCCTGAGGATGAACGGGAAGAGGGGGAACCAATGAGAGACTAGCTCTAGGTGTTGGGACAGGCACAGGTCACTCTGTTTTCCCATCAGGAAGAAGAATTAACCACAGGCTCAGCCTGCCACCAGGAACCAGAATACGGCCTGAAGCAATCCTGCGCTTTTGCGGCCAGCTCCCAAGAAAGCGAGTTGAAGAATGGAGCTCAGGGGCACTGCAATTCACAAACCTGCAGACTTAGAAATGATAACTCTCGTCCACAAATATATTGAGGGAAGGCAACGAAGAGGATTTGAAAGCAAGGCAGAATTGCAGGAAACAGATTTCAGGAGGTAGATTCGAATCGCCTTTAAAGCACAGGAAAAGCGGCAAAACCTCGACAATGATGCCCTTGGCCAAAAAGGGCGTATGCGTTTTTTCCTGAATATATTCAGGAAAAAACGCATACGCCCTTTTTGGCCAACCAAGCAACCTGGAAAGGCAAATCAGCGCTACAAAGAAGTCTCGCTTCCCATCGGTCAAAAGGGCCATGCTGAATAAAGGGTCAAAACCAGAAATGCAGGACAGGCCATGGAGAAATGGGAGCCTTGCTACGCTGATGGACGGGACGTAAATTGCCAACAGCCACTCTGGAGAAGTGTACGGTGTGTCCTGAAACATCTAAAAAACTCAGCTTAGAGAGCTTGGGCACTTCCACTCATGGGCGTATAAATTGGGAAAACTAAAAATCAGCAAGACACAGGCACCCCAAAGTTTTGGGCTACTGTGTTGACAAGAACCTCCACTTCGTTACACCTTAAATATGCGAGGAAAGAGAAGAATGGATAAAGAAGTTGTGGTCCTTATGTACAATGGAATATGACTCAGCCATGAAATCAATGTCATAAGGCTAGTAGCCGCATGATGAGTGGATTTAGGTATGACGATTCTAAGTGAAATAAATCACACAGAAAAAGACACTTATCATAAGATATCACTTATAGAGGGAATGTAAAAACCGCTACCCTTGAACTGAATTACAAAACAGAACAGAGTCACACGTTTAAAAAACACACTATGGCTGCTTAACGGGAAAGGTGAGGTGGGGTGATGCATAAAACAAGGGTTTCAATTTAGCTCAGATATCGTTCCAGAAACCCAATATGTAATAGACAAGACCTACTCCTTGCTCAGTGAACTGGACTCAACACCCCCTATTCACCGCCCAAGAATATATCTGACTAGTAAGAATCTTCAAACCTATGTATTGATATCTCTCTGTAAGTGAGTCAAGTGGGTATAAAGCGGCATAATCACAGCAGTGAAAAGCAGCTAAACCCCATTATAAAAATCAATTACTTTTCAAAACCCGTGAAACAAAGACAGTGGAAGAGAGAGAAATTCTTACAAAATTCGTTCAGGGGCTCTGATGCCACCTGGATTGACCATATCTAGACCCACAGCTGATTGAGACATAAGGGTGGACACTCTTGGGGCTGAGAGGTTTGGTGAGGTTGGGTGAGCAAACGCAGACCCTTTAAAGTAATACGGCGTGGTACCCATCCCATGGGTCCCAAATCTCCAGGTTCAAGGGCATCGTCCTACATTGAAAACATGCATGAGATACCCCGAAGATGGTGCACCGTGTGATCGGGAAAGGTTTCTAAAACGCACCTCATTTCTCATCTCCTTGTGCTCCGGTTCGCCATTCCAGCCGCTTTACTAGCAATCTCCCTCCTTGGAGAATCAGCACCTTTATCCTCCTTTTGCGTAAAGGTTGCAATTTGTCCTGAGGATGAACGGGAATAGGGGCAACCAATGAGAGACTAGCTCTAGGTGTTGGGAAAGGCACAGGTCACTCTACTTTCCCATGAGGAAGAAGAATTAACCACAGGCTCAGCCTGCCGCCAGGAACCAGAATACGGCCTGAAGCAATCCTGCGCTTTTGCGGCCAGCTCCCAAGAAAGCGAGTTGAATAATGGAGCTCAGGGGCACTGCAATTCACAAACCTGCAGACTTAGAAATGATAACTCTCGTCCACAAATATATTGAGGGAAGGCAACGAAGAGGATTTGAAAGCAAGGCAGAATTGCAGGAAACAGATTTCAGGAGGTAGATTCGAATCGCCTTTAAAGCACAGGAAAAGCGGCAAAACCTCGACAATGATGCCCTTGGCCAAAAAGGGCGTATGCGTTTTTTCCTGAATATATTCAGGAAAAAACGCATACGCCCTTTTTGGCCAACCAAGCAACCTGGAAAGGCAAATCAGCGCTACAAAGAAGTCTCGCTTCCCATCGGTCAAAAGGGCCATGCTGAATAAAGTGTCAAAACCAGAAATGCAGGACAGGCCATGGAGAAATGGGAGCCTTGCTAAGCTGATGGGCGGGACGTAAATTGCCAACAGCCACTCTGGAGAAGTGTACGGTGTGTCCTGAAACATCTAAAAAACTCAGCTTAGAGAGCTTGGGCACTTCCACTCATGGGCGTATAAATTGGGAAAACTAAAAATCAGCAAGACACAGGTACCCCAAAGTTTTGGGCTACTCTGTTGACAAGAACCTCCACTTCGTTACACCTTAAATATCCCAGGAAAGAGAAGAATGGATAAAGAAGTTGTGGTCCTTATGTACAATGGAATATCACTCAGCCATGAAATCAATGTCATAAGGCTAGTAGCAGCATGATGAGTGGATTTAGGTATCACGATTCTAAGTGAAATAAGTCACACAGAAAAAGACACTTATCATAAGATATCACTTATAGAGGGAATGTAAAAACCGCTACCCTTGAACTGAATTACAAAACAGAACAGAGTCACACGTTTAGAAAACACACTATGGCTGCTTAACGGGAAAGGTGAGGTGGGGTGATGCATAAAACAAGGGTTTCAAATTAGCTCAGATATCGTTCCATAAACCCAATATGTAATAGACAAGACCTACTCCTTGCTCAGTGAACTGGACTCAACACCCCCTATTCACCGCCCAAGAATATATCTGACTAGTAAGAATCTTCAAACCTATGTATTGATATCTCTCTGTAAGTGAGTCAAGTGGGTATAAAGCGGCATAAACACAGCAGTGAAAAGCAGCTAAACCCCATTATAAAAATCAATTACTTTTCAAAACCCGTGAAACAAAGACACTGGAAGAGAGAGAAATTCTTACAAAATTCGTTCAGGGGCTCTGATGCCACCTGGATTGACCATATCTAGACCCACAGCTGATTGAGACATAAGGGTGGACACTCTTGGGGCTGAGAGGTTTGGTGAGGTTGGGTGAGCAAACGCAGACCCTTTAAAGTAATACGGCGTGGTACCCATCCCATGGGTCCCAAATCTCCAGGTTCAAGGGCATCGTCCTACATTGAAAACATGCATGAGATACCCCGAAGATGGTGCACCGTGTGATCGGGAAAGGTTTCTAAAACGCACCTCATTTCTCATCTCCTTGTGCTCCGGTTCGCCATTCCAGCCGCTTTACTAGCAATCTCCCTCCTTGGAGAATCAGCACCTTTATCCTCCTGTTCCGTACAGGTTGCAATTTGTCCTGAGGATGAACGGGAATAGGGGCAACCAATGAGAGACTAGCTCTAGGTGTTGGGAAAGGCACAGGTCACTCTACTTTCCCATCAGGAAGAAGAATTAACCACAGGCTCAGCCTGCCGCCAGGAACCAGAATACGGCCTGAAGCAATCCTGCGCTTTTGCGGCCAGCTCCCAAGAAAGCGAGTTGAATAATGGAGCTCAGGGGCACTGCAATTCACAAACCTGCAGACTTAGAAATGATAACTCTCGTCCACAAATATATTGAGGGAAGGCAACGAAGAGGATTTGAAAGCAAGGCAGAATTGCAGGAAACAGATTTCAGGAGGTAGATTCGAATCGCCTTTAAAGCACAGGAAAAGCGGCAAAACCTCGACAATGATGCCCTTGGCCAAAAAGGGCGTATGCGTTTTTTCCTGAATATATTCAGGAAAAAACGCATACGCCCTTTTTGGCCAACCAAGCAACCTGGAAAGGCAAATCAGCGCTACAAAGAAGTCTCGCTTCCCATCGGTCAAAAGGGCCATGCTGAATAAAGTGTCAAAACCAGAAATGCAGGACAGGCCAAGGAGAAATGGGAGCCTTGCTACGCTGATGGGAGGGATGTAAATTGCCAACAGCCACTCTGGAGAAGTGTACGGTGTGTCCTGAAACATCGAAAAAACTCAGCTTAGAGAGCATAGGGCACATCCACGCATGGGCGTATAAATTCGGAAAACTAAAACTCAGCAAGACACAGGCACCCCAAAGTTTTGGGCTACTCTGTTGACAAGAACCTCCACTTCGTTACACCTTAAATATCCCAGGAAAGAGAAGAATGGATAAAGAAGTTGCGGTCCTTATGTACAATGGAATATCACTCAGCCATGAAATCAATGTCATAAGGCTAGTAGCAGCATGATGAGTGGATTTAGGTATGACGATTCTAAGTGAAATAAGTCACACAGAAAAAGACACCTATCATGAGATATCACTTATAGAGGGAATGTAAAAACCGCTAACCTTGAAATGCATTACAAAAAAGAACAGAGTCACATGTTTAGAAAACACACTATGGCTGCTTAACGGGAAAGGTGAGGTGGGGTGATGCATAAATCAAGGGTTTCAAATTAGCTCAGATACCGTTCCATAAACCCAATATGTAATAGACAAGACCTACTCCTTGCTCAGTGAACTGGACTCAACACCCCCTATTCACCGCCCAAGAATATATCTGACTAGTAAGAATCTTCAAACCTATGTATTGATATCTCTCTGTAAGTGAGTCAAGTGGGTGTAAAGCGGCATAAACACAGCAGTGAAAAGCAGCCAAACCCCATTATAAAAATCAATTACTTTTCAAAACCCGTGAAACAAAGACAGTGAAAGAGAGAGAAATTCTTACAAAATTCGTTCAGGGGCTGTGATGCCACCTGGATTGACCATATCTAGACCCACAGCTGTTTGAGACATATGGGTGGACACTCTTGGGGCTGAGAGGTTTGGTGAGGTTGGGTGAGCTAACGCAGACCCTTTAAATTAATACGGCGTGGTACCCATCCCATGGGTCCCAAATCTCCAGGTTCAAGGGCATCGTCCTACATTGAAAACATGCATGAGAAACCCCGAAGATGGTACACCGTGTGATCGGGAAAGGTTTCTAAAACGCACCTCATTTCTCATCTCCTTGTGCTCCGGTTCGCCATTCCAGCCGCTTTACTAGCAATCTCTCTCCTTGGAGAATCAGCACCTTTATCCTCCTGTTCCGTACAGGTTGCAATTTGTCCTGAGGATGAACGGGAAGAGGGGGAACCAATGAGAGACTAGCTCTAGGTGTTGGGACAGGCACAGGTCACTCTGTTTTCCCATCAGGAAGAAGAATTAACCACAGGCTCAGCCTGCCGCCAGGAACCAGAATACGGCCTGAAGCAATCCTGTGCTTTTGCGGCCAGCTCCCAAGAAAGAGAGTTGAATAATGGAGCTCAGGGGCACTGCAATTCACAAACCTGCAGACTTAGAAATGATAACTCTCGTCCACAAATATATTGAGGGAAGGCAACGAAGAGGATTTGAAAGCAAGGCAGAATTGCAGGAAACAGATTTCAGGAGGTAGATTCGAATCGCCTTTAAAGCACAGGAAAAGCGGCAAAACCTCGACAGTGATGCACTTGGCCAAAAAGGGCGTATGCGTTTTTTTCTGAATATATTCAGGAAAAAACGCATACGCCCTTTTTGGCCAACCAAGCAACCTGGAAAGGCAAATCAGCGCTACAAAAAAGTCTCGCTTCCCATCGGTCAAAAGGGCCATGCTGAATAAAGTGTCAAAACCAGAAATGCAGGACAGGCCATGGAGAAATGGGAGCCTTGCTACGCTGATGGGCGGGACGTAAATTGCCAACAGCCACTCTGGAGAAGTGTACGGTGTGTCCTGAAACATCTAAAAAACTCAGCTTAGAGAGCTTGGGCACTTCCACTCATGGGCGTATAAATTGGGAAAACTAAAAATCAGCAAGACACAGGCACACCAAAGTTTTGGGTTACTCTGTTGCAAAAACCTCCACTTCATTACACCTTAAATATCCGAGGAAAGAGAAGAATGGATAAAGAAGTTGTGGTCCTTATGTACAATGGAATATCACTCAGCCATGAAATCAATGTCATAAGGCTAGTAGCAGCATGATGAGTGGATTTAGGTATGACGATTCTAAGTGAAATAAATCACACAGAAAAAGACACTTATCATAAGATATCACTTATAGAGGGAATGTAAAAACCGCTACCCTTGAACTGAATTACAAAATAGAACAGAGTCACACGTTTAGAAAACACACTATGGCTGCTTAACGGGAAAGGTGAGGTGGGGTGATGCATAAATCAAGGGTTTCAAATTAGCTCAGATACCGTTCCATAAACCCAATATGTAATAGACAAGACCTACTCCTTGCTCAGTGAACTGGACTCAACACCCCCTATTCACCGCCCAAGAATATATCTGACTAGTAAGAATCTTCAAACCTATGTATTGATATCTCTCTGTAAGTGAGTCAAGTGGGTATAAAGCGGCATAAACACAGCAGTGAAAAGCAGCTAAACCCCATTATAAAAATCAATTACTTTTCAAAACCCGTGAAACAAAGACAGTGAAAGAGAGAGAAATTCTTACAAAATTCGTTCAGGGGCTGTGAAGCCACCTGGATTGACCATATCTAGACCCACGGCTGTTTGAGACATATGGGTGGACACTCTTGGGGCTGAGAGGTTTGGTGAGGTTGGGTGAGCTAACGCAGACCCTTTAAATTAATACGGCGTGGTACCCATCCCATGGGTCCCAAATCTCCAGGTTCAAGGGCATCGTCCTACATTGAAAACATGCATGAGAAACCCCGAAGATGGCACACCGTGTGATGGGGAAAGGTTTCTAAAACGCACCTCATTTCTCATCTCCTTGTGCTCCGGTTCGCCATTCCAGCCGCTTTACTAGCAATCTTTCTCCTTGGAGAATCAGCACCTTTATCCTCCTGTTCCGTACAGGTTGCAATTTGTCCTGAGGATGAACGGGAAGAGGGGGAACCAATGAGAGACTAGCTCTAGGTGTTGGGACAGGCACAGGTCACTCTGTTTTCCCATCAGGAAGAAGAATTAACCACAGGCTCAGCCTGCCGCCAGGAACCAGAATACGGCCTGAAGCAATCCTGCGCTTTTGCGGCCAGCTCCCAAGAAAGAGAGTTGAATAATGGAGCTCAGGGGCACTGCAATTCACAAACCTGCAGACTTAGAAATGATAACTCTCGTCCACAAATATATTGAGGGAAGGCAACGAAGAAGATTTGAAAGCAAGGCAGAATTGCAGGAAACAGATTTCAGGAGGTAGATTCGAATCGCCTTTAAAGCACAGGAAAAGCGGCAAAACCTCGACAGTGATGCCCTTGGCCAAAAAGGGCGTATGCGTTTTTTCCTGAATATATTCAGGAAAAAACGCATACGCCCTTTTTGGCCAACCAAGCAACCTGGAAAGGCAAATCAGCGCTACAAAGAAGTCTCGCTTCCCATTGGTCAAAAGGGCCATGCTGAATAAAGTGTCAAAACCAGAAATGCAGGACAGGTCATGGAGAAATGGGAGCCTTGCTACGCTGATGGGCGGGACGTAAATTGTCATCAGCCACTCTGGAGAAGTGTACGGTGTGTCCTGAAACATCTAAAAAACTCAGCTTAGAGAGCTTGGGCACTTCCACTCATGGGCGTATAAATTGGGAAAACTAAAAATCAGCAAGACACAGGCACCCCAAAGTTTTGGGCTACTGTGTTGACAAAAACCTCCACTTCATTACACCTTAAATATCCGAGGAAAGACAAGAATGGATAAAGAAGTTGTGGTCCTTATGTACAATGGAATATCACTCAGCCATGAAATCAATGTCATAAGGCTAGTAGCAGCATGATGAGTGGATTTAGGTATGACGATTCTAAGTGAAATAAATCACACAGAAAAAGACACTTATCATAAGATATCACTTATAGAGGGAATGTAAAAACCGCTACCCTTGAACTGAATTACAAAATAGAACAGAGTCACACGTTTAGAAAACACACTATGGCTGCTTAACGGGAAAGGTGAGGTGGGGTGATGCATAAATCAAGGGTTTCAAATTAGCTCAGATACCGTTCCATAAACCCAATATGTAATAGACAAGACCTACTCCTTGCTCAGTGAACTGGACTCAACACCCCCTATTCACCGCCCAAGAATATATCTGACTAGTAAGAATCTTCAAACCTATGTATTGATATCTCTCTGTAAGTGAGTCAAGTGGGTATAAAGCGGCATAAACACAGCAGTGAAAAGCAGCTAAACCCCATTATAAAAATCAATTACTTTTCAAAACCCGTGAAACAAAGACAGTGAAAGAGAGAGAAATTCTTACAAAATTCGTTCAGGGGCTGTGAAGCCACCTGGATTGACCATATCTAGACCCACAGCTGTTTGAGACATATGGGTGGACACTCTTGGGGCTGAGAGGTTTGGTGAGGTTGGGTGAGCTAACGCAGACCCTTTAAATTAATACGGCGTGGTACCCATCCCATGGGTCCCAAATCTCCAGGTTCAAGGGCATCGTCCTACATTGAAAACATGCATGAGAAACCCCGAAGATGGCACACCGTGTGATGGGGAAAGGTTTCTAAAACGCACCTCATTTCTCATCTCCTTGTGCTCCGGTTCGCCATTCCAGCCGCTTTACTAGCAATCTTTCTCCTTGGAGAATCAGCACCTTTATCCTCCTGTTCCGTACAGGTTGCAATTTGTCCTGAGGATGAACGGGAAGAGGGGGAACCAATGAGAGACTAGCTCTAGGTGTTAGGACAGGCACAGGTCACTCTGTTTTCCCATCAGGAAGAAGAATTAACCACAGGCTCAGCCTGCCGCCAGGAACCAGAATACGGCCTGAAGCAATCCTGCGCTTTTGCGGCCAGCTCCCAAGAAAGAGAGTTGAATAATGGAGCTCAGGGGCACTGCAATTCACAAACCTGCAGACTTAGAAATGATAACCCTCGTCCACAAATATATTGAGGGAAGGCAACGAAGAAGATTTGAAAGCAAGGCAGAATTGCAGGAAACAGATTTCAGGAGGTAGATTCGAATCGCCTTTAAAGCACAGGAAAAGCGGCAAAACCTCGACAATGATGCCCTTGGCCAAAAAGGGCGTATGGGTTTTTTCCTGAATATATTCAGGAAAAAACGCATACGCCCTTTTTGGCCAATCAAGCAACCTGGAAAGGCAAATCAGCGCTACAAAGAAGTCTCGCTTCCCATTGGTCAAAAGGGCCATGCTGAATAAAGTGTCAAAACCAGAAATGCAGGACAGGTCATGGAGAAATGGGAGCCTTGCTACGCTGATGGGCGGGACGTAAATTGTCAACAGCCACTCTGGAGAAGTGTACGGTGTGTCCTGAAACATCTAAAAAACTCAGCTTAGAGAGCTTGGGCACTTCCACTCATGGGCGTATAAATTGGGAAAACTAAAAATCAGCAAGACACAGGCACCCCAAAGTTTTGGGCTACTGTGTTGACAAAAACCTCCACTTCATTACACCTTAAATATCCGAGGAAAGAGAAGAATGGATAAAGAAGTTGTGGTCCTTATGTAAAATGGAATATGACTCAGCCATGAAATCAATGTCATAAGGCTAGTAGCAGCATGATGAGTGGATTTAGGTATGACGATTCTAAGTGAAATAAATCACACAGAAAAAGACACTTATCATAAGATATCACTTATAGAGGGAATGTAAAAACCGCTACCCTTGAACTGAATTACAAAACAGAACAGAGTCACACGTTTAGAAAACACACTATGGCTGCTTAACGGGAAAGGTGAGGTGGGGTGATGCATAAATCAAGGGTTTCAAATTAGCTCAGATACCGTTCCATAAACCCAATATGTACTAGACAAGACCTACTCCTTGCTCAGTGAACTGGACTCAACACCCCCTATTCACCGCCCAAGATTATATCTGACTAGTAAGAATCTTCAAACCTATGTATTGATATCTCTCTGTAAGTGAGTCAAGTGGGTATAAAGCGGCATAAACACAGCAGTGAAAAGCAGCTAAACCCCATTATAAAAATCAATTACTTTTCAAAACCCGTGAAACAAAGACAGTGAAAGAGAGAGAAATTCTTACAAAATTCGTTCAGGGGCTGTGATGCCACCTGGATTGACCATATCTAAACCCACAGCTGTTTGAGACATATGGGTGGACACTCTTGGGGCTGAGAGGTTTGGTGAGGTTGGGTGAGCTAACGCAGACCCTTTAAATTAATACGGCGTGGTACCCATCCCATGGGTCCCAAATCTCCAGGTTCAAGGGCATCGTCCTACATTGAAAACATGCATGAGAAACCCCGAAGATGGCACACCGTGTGATGGGGAAAGGTTTCTAAAACGCACCTCATTTCTCATCTCCTTGTGCTCCGGTTCGCCATTCCAGCCGCTTTACTAGCAATCTCTCTCCTTGGAGAATCAGCACCTTTATCCTCCTGTTCCGTACAGGTTGCAATTTGTCCTGAGGATGAACGGGAAGAGGGGGAACCAATGAGAGACTAGCTCTAGGTGTTGGGACAGGCACAGGTCACTCTGTTTTCCCATCAGGAAGAAGAATTAACCACAGGCTCAGCCTGCCACCAGGAACCAGAATACGGCCTGAAGCAATCCTGCGCTTTTGCGGCCAGCTCCCAAGAAAGCGAGTTGAAGAATGGAGCTCAGGGGCACTGCAATTCACAAACCTGCAGACTTAGAAATGATAACTCTCGTCCACAAATATATTGAGGGAAGGCAACGAAGAGGATTTGAAAGCAAGGCAGAATTGCAGGAAACAGATTTCAGGAGGTAGATTCGAATCGCCTTTAAAGCACAGGAAAAGCGGCAAAACCTCGACAATGATGCCCTTGGCCCAAAAGGGCGTATGCGTTTTTTCCTGAATATATTCAGGAAAAAACGCATACGCCCTTTTTGGCCAACCAAGCAACCTGGAAAGGCAAATCAGCGCTACAAAGAAGTCTCGCTTCCCATCGGTCAAAAGGGCCATGCTGAATAAAGGGTCAAAACCAGAAATGCAGGACAGGCCATGGAGAAATGGGAGCCTTGCTACGCTGATGGACGGGACGTAAATTGCCAACAGCCACTCTGGAGAAGTGTACGGTGTGTCCTGAAACATCTAAAAAACTCAGCTTAGAGAGCTTGGGCACTTCCACTCATGGGCGTATAAATTGGGAAAACTAAAAATCAGCAAGACACAGGCACCCCAAAGTTTTGGGCTACTCTGTTGACAAGAACCTCCACTTCGTTACACCTTAAATATCCCAGGAAAGAGAAGAATGGATAAAGAAGTTGTGGTCCTTATGTACAATGGAATATGACTCAGCCATGAAATCAATGTCATAAGGCTAGTAGCAGCATGATGAGTGGATTTAGGTATGACGATTCTAAGTGAAATAAATCACACAGAAAAAGACACTTATCATAAGATATCACTTATAGAGGGAATGTAAAAACCGCTACCCTTGAACTGAATTACAAAACAGAACAGAGTCACACGTTTAGAAAACACACTATGGCTGCTTAACGGGAAAGGTGAGGTGGGGTGATGCATAAAACAAGGGTTTCAAATTAGCTCAGATACCGTTCCATAAACGCAATATGTAATAGACAAGACCTACTCCTTGCTCAGTGAACTGGACTCAACACCCCCTATTCACCGCCCAAGAATATATCTGACTAGTAAGAATCTTCAAACCTATGTATTGATATCTCTCTGTAAGTGAGTCAAGTGGGTATAAAGCGGCATAAACACAGCAGTGAAAAGCAGCTAAACCCCATTATAAAAATCAATTACTTTTCAAAACCCGTGAAACAAAGACAGTGGAAGAGAGAGAAATTCTTACAAAATTCGTTCAGGGGCTCTGATGCCACCTGGATTGACCATATCTAAACCCACAGCTGTTTGAGACATATGGGTGGACACTCTTGGGGCTGAGAGGTTTGGTGAGGTTGGGTGAGCTAACGCAGACCCTTTAAATTAATACGGCGTGGTACCCATCCCATGGGTCCCAAATCTCCAGGTTCAAGGGCATCGTCCTACATTGAAAACATGCATGAGAAACCCCGAAGATGGCACACCGTGTGATGGGGAAAGGTTTCTAAAACGCACCTCATTTCTCATCTCCTTGTGCTCCGGTTCGCCATTCCAGCCGCTTTACTAGCAATCTCTCTCCTTGGAGAATCAGCACCTTTATCCTCCTGTTCCGTACAGGTTGCAATTTGTCCTGAGGATGAACGGGAAGAGGGGGAACCAATGAGAGACTAGCTCTAGGTGTTGGGACAGGCACAGGTCACTCTGTTTTCCCATCAGGAAGAAGAATTAACCACAGGCTCAGCCTGCCACCAGGAACCAGAATACGGCCTGAAGCAATCCTGCGCTTTTGCGGCCAGCTCCCAAGAAAGCGAGTTGAAGAATGGAGCTCAGGGGCACTGCAATTCACAAACCTGCAGACTTAGAAATGATAACTCTCGTCCACAAATATATTGAGGGAAGGCAACGAAGAGGATTTGAAAGCAAGGCAGAATTGCAGGAAACAGATTTCAGGAGGTAGATTCGAATCGCCTTTAAAGCACAGGAAAAGCGGCAAAACCTCGACAATGATGCCCTTGGCCCAAAAGGGCGTATGCGTTTTTTCCTGAATATATTCAGGAAAAAACGCATACGCCCTTTTTGGCCAACCAAGCAACCTGGAAAGGCAAATCAGCGCTACAAAGAAGTCTCGCTTCCCATCGGTCAAAAGGGCCATGCTGAATAAAGGGTCAAAACCAGAAATGCAGGACAGGCCATGGAGAAATGGGAGCCTTGCTACGCTGATGGACGGGACGTAAATTGCCAACAGCCACTCTGGAGAAGTGTACGGTGTGTCCTGAAACATCTAAAAAACTCAGCTTAGAGAGCTTGGGCACTTCCACTCATGGGCGTATAAATTGGGAAAACTAAAAATCAGCAAGACACAGGCACCCCAAAGTTTTGGGCTACTCTGTTGACAAGAACCTCCACTTCGTTACACCTTAAATATCCCAGGAAAGAGAAGAATGGATAAAGAAGTTGTGGTCCTTATGTACAATGGAATATGACTCAGCCATGAAATCAATGTCATAAGGCTAGTAGCAGCATGATGAGTGGATTTAGGTATGACGATTCTAAGTGAAATAAATCACACAGAAAAAGACACTTATCATAAGATATCACTTATAGAGGGAATGTAAAAACCGCTACCCTTGAACTGAATTACAAAACAGAACAGAGTCACACGTTTAGAAAACACACTATGGCTGCTTAACGGGAAAGGTGAGGTGGGGTGATGCATAAAACAAGGGTTTCAAATTAGCTCAGATACCGTTCCATAAACGCAATATGTAATAGACAAGACCTACTCCTTGCTCAGTGAACTGGACTCAACACCCCCTATTCACCGCCCAAGAATATATCTGACTAGTAAGAATCTTCAAACCTATGTATTGATATCTCTCTGTAAGTGAGTCAAGTGGGTATAAAGCGGCATAAACACAGCAGTGAAAAGCAGCTAAACCCCATTATAAAAATCAATTACTTTTCAAAACCCGTGAAACAAAGACAGTGGAAGAGAGAGAAATTCTTACAAAATTCGTTCAGGGGCTCTGATGCCACCTGGATTGACCATATCTAAACCCACAGCTGTTTGAGACATATGGGTGGACACTCTTGGGGCTGAGAGGTTTGGTGAGGTTGGGTGAGCTAACGCAGACCCTTTAAATTAATACGGCGTGGTACCCATCCCATGGGTCCCAAATCTCCAGGTTCAAGGGCATCGTCCTACATTGAAAACATGCATGAGAAACCCCGAAGATGGCACACCGTGTGATGGGGAAAGGTTTCTAAAACGCACCTCATTTCTCATCTCCTTGTGCTCCGGTTCGCCATTCCAGCCGCTTTACTAGCAATCTCTCTCCTTGGAGAATCAGCACCTTTATCCTCCTGTTCCGTACAGGTTGCAATTTGTCCTGAGGATGAACGGGAAGAGGGGGAACCAATGAGAGACTAGCTCTAGGTGTTGGGACAGGCACAGGTCACTCTGTTTTCCCATCAGGAAGAAGAATTAACCACAGGCTCAGCCTGCCACCAGGAACCAGAATACGGCCTGAAGCAATCCTGCGCTTTTGCGGCCAGCTCCCAAGAAAGCGAGTTGAAGAATGGAGCTCAGGGGCACTGCAATTCACAAACCTGCAGACTTAGAAATGATAACTCTCGTCCACAAATATATTGAGGGAAGGCAACGAAGAGGATTTGAAAGCAAGGCAGAATTGCAGGAAACAGATTTCAGGAGGTAGATTCGAATCGCCTTTAAAGCACAGGAAAAGCGGCAAAACCTCGACAATGATGCCCTTGGCCAAAAAGGGCGTATGCGTTTTTTCCTGAATATATTCAGGAAAAAACGCATACGCCCTTTTTGGCCAACCAAGCAACCTGGAAAGGCAAATCAGCGCTACAAAGAAGTCTCGCTTCCCATCGGTCAAAAGGGCCATGCTGAATAAAGGGTCAAAACCAGAAATGCAGGACAGGCCATGGAGAAATGGGAGCCTTGCTACGCTGATGGACGGGACGTAAATTGCCAACAGCCACTCTGGAGAAGTGTACGGTGTGTCCTGAAACATCTAAAAAACTCAGCTTAGAGAGCTTGGGCACTTCCACTCATGGGCGTATAAATTGGGAAAACTAAAAATCAGCAAGACACAGGCACCCCAAAGTTTTGGGCTACTCTGTTGACAAGAACCTCCACTTCGTTACACCTTAAATATCCCAGGAAAGAGAAGAATGGATAAAGAAGTTGTGGTCCTTATGTACAATGGAATATGACTCAGCCATGAAATCAATGTCATAAGGCTAGTAGCCGCATGATGAGTGGATTTAGGTATGACGATTCTAAGTGAAATAAATCACACAGAAAAAGACACTTATCATAAGATATCACTTATAGAGGGAATGTAAAAACCGCTACCCTTGAACTGAATTACAAAACAGAACAGAGTCACACGTTTAAAAAACACACTATGGCTGCTTAACGGGAAAGGTGAGGTGGGGTGATGCATAAAACAAGGGTTTCAATTTAGCTCAGATATCGTTCCAGAAACCCAATATGTAATAGACAAGACCTACTCCTTGCTCAGTGAACTGGACTCAACACCCCCTATTCACCGCCCAAGAATATATCTGACTAGTAAGAATCTTCAAACCTATGTATTGATATCTCTCTGTAAGTGAGTCAAGTGGGTATAAAGCGGCATAAACACAGCAGTGAAAAGCAGCCAAACCCCATTATAAAAATCAATTACTTTTCAAAACCCGTGAAACAAAGACAGTGAAAGAGAGAGAAATTCTTACAAAATTCGTTCACGGGCTGTGAAGCCACCTGGATTGACCATATCTAGACCCACAGCTGTTTGAGACATATGGGTGGACACTCTTGGGGCTGAGAGGTTTGGTGAGGTTGGGTGAGCTAACGCAGACCCTTTAAATTAATACGGCGTGGTACCCATCCCATGGGTCCCAAATCTCCAGGTTCAAGGGCATCGTCCTACATTGAAAACATGCATGAGAAACCCCGAAGATGGCACACCGTGTGATGGGGAAAGGTTTCTAAAACGCACCTCATTTCTCATCTCCTTGTGCTCCGGTTCGCCATTCCAGCCGCTTTACTAGCAATCTTTCTCCTTGGAGAATCAGCACCTTTATCCTCCTGTTCCGTACAGGTTGCAATTTGTCCTGAGGATGAACGGGAAGAGGGGGAACCAATGAGAGACTAGCTCTAGGTGTTGGGACAGGCACAGGTCACTCTGTTTTCCCATCAGGAAGAAGAATTAACCACAGGCTCAGCCTGCCGCCAGGAACCAGAATACGGCCTGAAGCAATCCTGCGCTTTTGCGGCCAGCTCCCAAGAAAGAGAGTTGAATAATGGAGCTCAGGGGCACTGCAATTCACAAACCTGCAGACTTAGAAATGATAACTCTCGTCCACAAATATATTGAGGGAAGGCAACGAAGAGGATTTGAAAGCAAGGCAGAATTGCAGGAAACAGATTTCAGGAGGTAGATTCGAATCGCCTTTAAAGCACAGGAAAAGCGGCAAAACCTCGACAGTGATGCCCTTGGACAAAAAGGGCGTATGCGTTTTTTCCTGAATATATTCAGGAAAAAACGCATACGCCCTTTTTGGCCAACCAAGCAACCTGGAAAGGCAAATCAGCGCTACAAAGAAGTCTCGCTTCCCATTGGTCAAAAGGGCCATGCTGAATAAAGTGTCAAAACCAGAAATGCAGGACAGGTCATGGAGAAATGGGAGCCTTGCTACGCTGATGGGCGGGACGTAAATTGTCAACAGCCACTCTGGAGAAGTGTACGGTGTGTCCTGAAACATCTAAAAAACTCAGCTTAGAGAGCTTGGGCACTTCCACTCATGGGCGTATAAATTGGGAAAACTAAAAATCAGCAAGACACAGGCACCCCAAAGTTTTGGGCTACTGTGTTGACAAAAACCTCCACTTCATTACACCTTAAATATCCGAGGAAAGACAAGAATGGATAAAGAAGTTGTGGTCCTTATGTACAATGGAATATCACTCAGCCATGAAATCAATGTCATAAGGCTAGTAGCAGCATGATGAGTGGATTTAGGTATGACGATTCTAAGTGAAATAAATCACACAGAAAAAGACACTTATCATAAGATATCACTTATAGAGGGAATATAAAAACCGCTACCCTTGAACTGAATTACAAAACAGAACAGAGTCACACGTTTAGAAAACACACTATGGCTGCTTAACGGGAAAGGTGAGGTGAGGTGATGCATAAATCAAGGGTTTCAAATTAGCTCAGATACCGTTCCATAAACCCAATATGTAATAGACAAGACCTACTCCTTGCTCAGTGAACTGGACTCAACACCCCCTATTCACCGCCCAAGATTATATCTGACTAGTAAGAATCTTCAAACCTATGTATTGATATCTCTCTGTAAGTGAGTCAAGTGGGTATAAAGCGGCATAAACACAGCAGTGAAAAGCAGCTAAACCCCATTATAAAAATCAATTACTTTTCAAAACCGGTGAAACAAAGACAGTGAAAGAGAGAGAAATTCTTACAAAATTCGTTCAGGGGCTGTGATGCCACCTGGATTGACCATATCTAGACCCACAGCTGTTTGAGACATATGGGTGGACACTCTTGGGGCTGAGAGGTTTGGTGAGGTTGGGTGAGCTAACGCAGACCCTTTAAATTAATACGGCGTGGTACCCATCCCATGGGTCCCAAATCTCCAGGTTCAAGGGCATCGTCCTACATTGAAAACATGCATGAGAAACCCCGAAGATGGCACACCGTGTGATGGGGAAAGGTTTCTAAAACGCACCTCATTTCTCATCTCCTTGTGCTCCGGTTCGCCATTCCAGCCGCTTTACTAGCAATCTCTCTCCTTGGAGAATCAGCACCTTTATCCTCCTGTTCCGTACAGGTTGCAATTTGTCCTGAGGATGAACGGGAAGAGGGGGAACCAATGAGAGACTAGCTCTAGGTGTTGGGACAGGCACAGGTCACTCTGTTTTCCCATCAGGAAGAAGAATTAACCACAGGCTCAGCCTGCCACCAGGAACCAGAATACGGCCTGAAGCAATCCTGCGCTTTTGCGGCCAGCTCCCAAGAAAGCGAGTTGAAGAATGGAGCTCAGGGGCACTGCAATTCACAAACCTGCAGACTTAGAAATGATAACTCTCGTCCACAAATATATTGAGGGAAGGCAACGAAGAGGATTTGAAAGCAAGGCAGAATTGCAGGAAACAGATTTCAGGAGGTAGATTCGAATCGCCTTTAAAGCACAGGAAAAGCGGCAAAACCTCGACAATGATGCCCTTGGCCAAAAAGGGCGTATGCGTTTTTTCCTGAATATATTCAGGAAAAAACGCATACGCCCTTTTTGGCCAACCAAGCAACCTGGAAAGGCAAATCAGCGCTACAAAGAAGTCTCGCTTCCCATCGGTCAAAAGGGCCATGCTGAATAAAGGGTCAAAACCAGAAATGCAGGACAGGCCATGGAGAAATGGGAGCCTTGCTACGCTGATGGACGGGACGTAAATTGCCAACAGCCACTCTGGAGAAGTGTACGGTGTGTCCTGAAACATCTAAAAAACTCAGCTTAGAGAGCTTGGGCACTTCCACTCATGGGCGTATAAATTGGGAAAACTAAAAATCAGCAAGACACAGGCACCCCAAAGTTTTGGGCTACTGTGTTGACAAGAACCTCCACTTCGTTACACCTTAAATATGCGAGGAAAGAGAAGAATGGATAAAGAAGTTGTGGTCCTTATGTACAATGGAATATGACTCAGCCATGAAATCAATGTCATAAGGCTAGTAGCCGCATGATGAGTGGATTTAGGTATGACGATTCTAAGTGAAATAAATCACACAGAAAAAGACACTTATCATAAGATATCACTTATAGAGGGAATGTAAAAACCGCTACCCTTGAACTGAATTACAAAACAGAACAGAGTCACACGTTTAAAAAACACACTATGGCTGCTTAACGGGAAAGGTGAGGTGGGGTGATGCATAAAACAAGGGTTTCAATTTAGCTCAGATATCGTTCCAGAAACCCAATATGTAATAGACAAGACCTACTCCTTGCTCAGTGAACTGGACTCAACACCCCCTATTCACCGCCCAAGAATATATCTGACTAGTAAGAATCTTCAAACCTATGTATTGATATCTCTCTGTAAGTGAGTCAAGTGGGGGTAAAGCGGCATAAACACAGCAGTGAAAAGCAGCCAAACCCCATTATAAAAATCAATTACTTTTCAAAACCCGTGAAACAAAGACAGTGAAAGAGAGAGAAATTCTTACAAAATTTGTTCAGGGGCTGTGATGCCACCTGGATTGACCATATCTAGACCCACAGCTGATTGAGACATATGGGTGGACACTCTTGGGGCTGAGAGGTTTGGTGAGGTTGGGTGAGCTAACGCAGACCCTTTAAATTAATACGGCGTGGTACCCATCCCATGGGTCCCAAATCTCCAGGTTCAAGGGCATCGTCCTACATCGAAAACATGCATGAGAAATCCCGAAGATGGTACACCGTGTGATGGGGAAAGGTTTCTAAAACGCACCTCATTTCTCATCTCCTTGTGCTCCGGTTCGCCATTCCAGCCGCTTTACTAGTAATCTCTCTCCTTGGAGAATCAGCACCTTTATCCTCCTGTTCCGTACAGGTTGCAATTTGTCCTGAGGATGAACGGGAAGAGGGGGAACCAACGAGAGACTAGCTCTAAGTGTTGGGACAGGCACAGGTCACTCTGTTTTCCCATCAGGAAGAAGAATTAACCACAGGCTCAGCCTGCCGCCAGGAACCAGAATACGGCCTGAAGCAATCCTGCGCTTTTGCGGCCAGCTCCCAAGAAAGCGAGTTGAAGAATGGAGCTCAGGGGCACTGCAATTCACAAACCTGCAGACTTAGAAATGATAACTCTCGTCCACAAATATACTGAGGGAAGGCAACGAAGAGGATTTGAAAGCAAAGCAGAATTGCAGGAAACAGATTTCAGGAGGTAGATTCGAATCGCCTTTAAAGCACAGGAAAAGCGGCAAAACCTCGACAATGATGCCCTTGGCCAAAAAGGGCGTATGCGTTTTTTCCTGAATATATTCAGGAAAAAACGCATACGCCCTTTTTGGCCAACCAAGCAACCTGGAAAGGCAAATCAGCGCTACAAAGAAGTCTCGCTTCCCATCGGTCAAAAGGGCCATGCTGAATAAAGTGTCAAAACCAGAAATGCAGGACAGGCCATGGAGAAATGGGAGCCTTGCTAAGCTGATGGGCGGGACGTAAATTGCCAACAGCCACTCTGGAGAAGTGTACGGTGTGTCCTGAAACATCTAAAAAACTCAGCTTAGAGAGCTTGGGCACTTCCACTCATGGGCGTATAAATTGGGAAAACTAAAAATCAGCAAGACACAGGCACCCCAAAGTTTTGGGCTACTCTGTTGACAAGAACCTCCACTTCGTTACACCTTAAATATCCCAGGAAAGAGAAGAATGGATAAAGAAGTTGTGGTCCTTATGTACAATGGAATATCACTCAGCCATGAAATCAATGTCATAAGGCTAGTAGCAGCATAATGAGTGGATTTAGGTATGACGATTCTAAGTGAAATAAGTCACACAGAAAAAGACACTTATCATAAGATATCACTTATAGAGGGAATGTAAAAACCGCTACCCTTGAACTGAATTACAAAACAGAACAGAGTCACACGTTTAGAAAACACACTATGGCTGCTTAACGGGAAAGGTGAGGTGGGGTGATGCATAAAACAAGGGTTTCAAATTAGCTCAGATACCGTTCCATAAACCCAATATGTAATAGACAAGACCTACTCCTTGCTCAGTGAACTGGACTCAACACCCCCTATTCACCGCCCAAGAATATATCTGACTAGTAAGAATCTTCAAACCTATGTATTGATATCTCTCTGTAAGTGAGTCAAGTGGGTATAAAGCGGCATAAACACAGCAGTGAAAAGCAGCTAAACCCCATTATAAAAATCAATTACTTTTCAAAACCCGTGAAACAAAGACAGTGGAAGAGAGAGAAATTCTTACAAAATTCGTTCAGGGGCTCTGATGCCACCTGGATTGACCATATCTAGACCCACAGCTGATTGAGACATAAGGGTGGACACTCTTGGGGCTGAGAGGTTTGGTGAGGTTGGGTGAGCAAACGCAGACCCTTTAAAGTAATACGGCGTGGTACCCATCCCATGGGTCCCAAATCTCCAGGTTCAAGGGCATCGTCCTACATTGAAAACATGCATGAGAAACCCCGAAGATGGTGCACCGTGTGATCGGGAAAGGTTTCTAAAACGCACCTCATTTCTCATCTCCTTGTGCTCCGGTTCGCCATTCCAGCCGCTTTACTAGCAATCTCCCTCCTTGGAGAATCAGCACCTTTATCCTCCTTTTCCGTACAGGTTGCAATTTGTCCTGAGGATGAACGGGAATAGGGGCAACCAATGAGAGACTAGCTCTAGGTGTTGGGAAAGGCACAGGTCACTCTACTTTCCCATCAGGAAGAAGAATTAACCACAGGCTCAGCCTGCCGCCAGGAACCAGAATACGGCCTGAAGCAATCCTGCGCTTTTGCGGCCAGCTCCCAAGAAAGCGAGTTGAAGAATGGAGCTCAGGGGCACTGCAATTCACAAACCTGCAGACTTAGAAATGATAACTCTCGTCCACAAATATATTGAGGGAAGGCAACGAAGAGGATTTGAAAGCAAGGCAGAATTGCAGGAAACAGATTTCAGGAGGTAAATTCGAATCGCCTTTAAAGCACAGGAAAAGCGGCAAAACCTCGACAATGATGCCCTTGGCCAAAAAGGGCGTATGCGTTTTTTCCTGAATATATTCAGGAAAAAACGCATACGCCCTTTTTGGCCAACCAAGCAACCTGGAAAGGCAAATCAGCGCTACAAAGAAGTCTCGCTTCCCATCGGTCAAAAGGGCCATGCTGAATAAAGGGTCAAAACCAGAAATGCAGGACAGGCCATGGAGAAATGGGAGCCTTGCTAAGCTGATGGGCGGGACGTAAATTGCCAACAGCCACTCTGGAGAAGTGTACGGTGTGTCCTGAAACATCTAAAAAACTCAGCTTAGAGAGCTTGGGCACTTCCACTCATGGGCGTATAAATTGGGAAAACTAAAAATCAGCAAGACACAGGCACCCCAAAGTTTTGGGCTACTCTGTTGACAAGAACCTCCACTTCGTTACACCTTAAATATCCCAGGAAAGAGAAGAATGGATAAAGAAGTTGTGGTCCTTATGTACAATGGAATATCACTCAGCCATGAAATCAATGTCATAAGGCTAGTAGCAGCATGATGAGTGGATTTAGGTATGACGATTCTAAGTGAAATAAGTCACACAGAAAAAGACACTTATCATAAGATATCACTTATAGAGGGAATGTAAAAACCGCTACCCTTGAACTGAATTACAAAACAGAACAGAGTCACACGTTTAGAAAACACACTATGGCTGCTTAACGGGAAAGGTGAGGTGGGGTGATGCATAAAACAAGGGTTTCAAATTAGCTCAGATATCGTTCCATAAACCCAATATGTAATAGACAAGACCTACTCCTTGCTCAGTGAACTGGACTCAACACCCCCTATTCACCGCCCAAGAATATATCTGACTAGTAAGAATCTTCAAACCTATGTATTGATATCTCTCTGTAAGTGAGTCAAGTGGGTATAAAGCGGCATAAACACAGCAGTGAAAAGCAGCTAAACCCCATTATAAAAATCAATTACTTTTCAAAACCCGTGAAACAAAGACAGTGGAAGAGAGAGAAATTCTTACAAAATTCGTTCAGGGGCTCTGATGCCACCTGGATTGACCATATCTAGACCCACAGCTGATTGAGACATAAGGGTGGACACTCTTGGGGCTGAGAGGTTTGGTGAGGTTGGGTGAGCAAACGCAGACCCTTTAAAGTAATACGGCGTGGTACCCATCCCATGGGTCCCAAATCTCCAGGTTCAAGGGCATCGTCCTACATTGAAAACATGCATGAGATACCCCGAAGATGGTGCACCGTGTGATCGGGAAAGGTTTCTAAAACGCACCTCATTTCTCATCTCCTTGTGCTCCGGTTCGCCATTCCAGCCGCTTTACTAGCAATCTCCCTCCTTGGAGAATCAGCACCTTTATCCTCCTTTTCCGTACAGGTTGCAATTTGTCCTGAGGATGCACGGGAAGAGGGGCAACCAATGAGAGACTAGCTCTAGGTGTTGGGAAAGGCACAGGTCACTCTACTTTCCCATCAGGAAGAAGAATTAACCACAGGCTCAGCCTGCCGCCAAGAACCAGAATACGGCCTGAAGCAATCCTGCGCTTTTGCGGCCAGCTCCCAAGAAAGCGAGTTGAATAATGGAGCTCAGGGGCACTGCAATTCACAAACCTGCAGACTTAGAAATGATAACTCTCGTCCACAAATATATTGAGGGAAGGCAACGAAGAGGATTTGAAAGCAAGGCAGAATTGCAGGAAACAGATTTCAGGAGGTAGATTCGAATCGCCTTTAAAGCACAGGAAAAGCGGCAAAACCTCGACAGTGATGCCCTTGGCCAAAAAGGGCGTATGCGTTTTTTCCTGAATATATTCAGGAAAAAACGCATACGCCCTTTTTGGCCAACCAAGCAACCTGGAAAGGCAAATCAGCGCTACAAAGAAGTCTCGCTTCCCATCGGTCAAAAGGGCCATGCTGAATAAAGTGTCAAAACCAGAAATGCAGGACAGGCCAAGGAGAAATGGGAGCCTTGCTACGCTGATGGGAGGGATGTAAATTGCCAACAGCCACTCTGGAGAAGTGTACGGTGTGTCCTGAAACATCGAAAAAACTCAGCTTAGAGAGCATAGGGCACATCCACGCATGGGCGTATAAATTCGGAAAACTAAAACTCAGCAAGACACAGGCACCCCAAAGTTTTGGGCTACTCTGTTGACAAGAACCTCCACTTCGTTACACCTTAAATATCCCAGGAAAGAGAAGAATGGATAAAGAAGTTGCGGTCCTTATGTACAATGGAATATCACTCAGGCATGAAATCAATGTCATAAGGCTAGTAGCAGCATGATGAGTGGATTTAGGTATGACGATTCTAAGTGAAATAAGTCACACAGAAAAAGACACCTATCATGAGATATCACTTATAGAGGGAATGTAAAAACCGCTACCCTTGAAATGCATTACAAAATAGAACAGAGTCACATGTTTAGAAAACACACTATGGCTGCTTAACGGGAAAGGTGAGGTGGGGTGATGCATAAATCAAGGGTTTCAAATTAGCTCAGATACCGTTCCATAAACCCAATATGTAATAGACAAGACCTACTCCTTGCTCAGTGAACTGGACTCAACACCCCCTATTCACCGCCCAAGAATATATCTGACTAGTAAGAATCTTCAAACCTATGTATTGATATCTCTCTGTAAGTGAGTCAAGTGGGTGTAAAGCGGCATAAACACAGCAGTGAAAAGCAGCCAAACCCCATTATAAAAATCAATTACTTTTCAAAACCCGTGAAACAAAGACAGTGAAAGAGAGAGAAATTCTTACAAAATTCGTTCAGGGGCTGTGATGCCACCTGGATTGACCATATCTAGACCCACAGCTGTTTGAGACATATGGGTGGACACTCTTGGGGCTGAGAGGTTTGGTGAGGTTGGGTGAGCTAACGCAGACCCTTTAAATTAATACGGCGTGGTACCCATCCCATGGGTCCCAAATCTCCAGGTTCAAGGGCATCGTCCTACATTGAAAACATGCATGAGAAACCCCGAAGATGGTACACCGTGTGATCGGGAAAGGTTTCTAAAACGCACCTCATTTCTCATCTCCTTGTGCTCCGGTTCGCCATTCCAGCCGCTTTACTAGCAATCTCTCTCCTTGGAGAATCAGCACCTTTATCCTCCTGTTCCGTACAGGTTGCAATTTGTCCTGAGGATGAACGGGAAGAGGGGGAACCAATGAGAGACTAGCTCTAGGTGTTGGGACAGGCACAGGTCACTCTGTTTTCCCATCAGGAAGAAGAATTAACCACAGGCTCAGCCTGCCGCCAGGAACCAGAATACGGCCTGAAGCAATCCTGTGCTTTTGCGGCCAGCTCCCAAGAAAGAGAGTTGAATAATGGAGCTCAGGGGCACTGCAATTCACAAACCTGCAGACTTAGAAATGATAACTCTCGTCCACAAATATATTGAGGGAAGGCAACGAAGAGGATTTGAAAGCAAGGCAGAATTGCAGGAAACAGATTTCAGGAGGTAGATTCGAATCGCCTTTAAAGCACAGGAAAAGCGGCAAAACCTCGACAGTGATGCCCTTGGCCAAAAAGGGCGTATGCGTTTTTTCCTGAATATATTCAGGAAAAAACGCATACGCCCTTTTTGGCCAACCAAGCAACCTGGAAAGGCAAATCAGCGCTACAAAGAAGTCTCGCTTCCCATCGGTCAAAAGGGCCATGCTGAATAAAGTGTCAAAACCAGAAATGCAGGACAGGCCATGGAGAAATGGGAGCCTTGCTACGCTGATGGGCGGGATGTACATTGCCAACAGCCACTCTGGAGAAGTGTACGGTGTGTCCTGAAACATCTAAAAAACTCAGCTTAGAGAGCTTGGGCACTTCCACTCATGGGCGTATAAATTGGGAAAACTAAAAATCAGCAAGACACAGGCACCCCAAAGTTTTGGGCTACTGTGTTGACAAAAACCTCCACTTCATTACACCTTAAATATCCGAGGAAAGACAAGAATGGATAAAGAAGTTGTGGTCCTTATGTACAATGGAATATCACTCAGCCATGAAATCAATGTCATAAGGCTAGTAGCAGCATGATGAGTGGATTTAGGTATGACGATTCTAAGTGAAATAAATCACACAGAAAAAGACACTTATCATAAGATATCACTTATAGAGGGAATGTAAAAACCGCTACCCTTGAACTGAATTACAAAACAGAACAGAGTCACACGTTTAGAAAACACACTATGGCTGCTTAACGGGAAAGGTGAGGTGGGGTGATGCATAAATCAAGGGTTTCAAATTAGCTCAGATACCGTTTCATAAACCCAATATGTAATAGACAAGACCTACTCCTTGCTCAGTGAACTGGACTCAACACCCCCTATTCACCGCCCAAGATTATATCTGACTAGTAAGAATCTTCAAACCTATGTATTGATATCTCTCTGTAAGTGAGTCAAGTGGGTATAAAGCGGCATAAACACAGCAGTGAAAAGCAGCTAAACCCCATTATAAAAATCAATTACTTTTCAAAACCCGTGAAACAAAGACAGTGAAAGAGAGAGAAATTCTTACAAAATTCGTTCAGGGGCTGTGATGCCACCTGGATTGACCATATCTAAACCCACAGCTGTTTGAGACATATGGGTGGACACTCTTGGGGCTGAGAGGTTTGGTGAGGTTGGGTGAGCTAACGCAGACCCTTTAAATTAATACGGCGTGGTACCCATCCCATGGGTCCCAAATCTCCAGGTTCAAGGGCATCGTCCTACATTGAAAACATGCATGAGAAACCCCGAAGATGGCACACCGTGTGATGGGGAAAGGTTTCTAAAACGCACCTCATTTCTCATCTCCTTGTGCTCCGGTTCGCCATTCCAGCCGCTTTACTAGCAATCTCTCTCCTTGGAGAATCAGCACCTTTATCCTCCTGTTCCGTACAGGTTGCAATTTGTCCTGAGGATGAACGGGAAGAGGGGGAACCAATGAGAGACTAGCTCTAGGTGTTGGGACAGGCACAGGTCACTCTGTTTTCCCATCAGGAAGAAGAATTAACCACAGGCTCAGCCTGCCACCAGGAACCAGAATACGGCCTGAAGCAATCCTGCGCTTTTGCGGCCAGCTCCCAAGAAAGCGAGTTGAAGAATGGAGCTCAGGGGCACTGCAATTCACAAACCTGCAGACTTAGAAATGATAACTCTCGTCCACAAATATATTGAGGGAAGGCAACGAAGAGGATTTGAAAGCAAGGCAGAATTGCAGGAAACAGATTTCAGGAGGTAGATTCGAATCGCCTTTAAAGCACAGGAAAAGCGGCAAAACCTCGACAATGATGCCCTTGGCCAAAAAGGGCGTATGCGTTTTTTCCTGAATATATTCAGGAAAAAACGCATACGCCCTTTTTGGCCAACCAAGCAACCTGGAAAGGCAAATCAGCGCTACAAAGAAGTCTCGCTTCCCATCGGTCAAAAGGGCCATGCTGAATAAAGGGTCAAAACCAGAAATGCAGGACAGGCCACGGAGAAATGGGAGCCTTGCTACGCTGATGGACGGGACGTAAATTGCCAACAGCCACTCTGGAGAAGTGTACGGTGTGTCCTGAAACATCTAAAAAACTCAGCTTAGAGAGCTTGGGCACTTCCACTCATGGGCGTATAAATTGGGAAAACTAAAAATCAGCAAGACACAGGCACCCCAAAGTTTTGGGCTACTCTGTTGACAAGAACCTCCACTTCGTTACACCTTAAATATGCGAGGAAAGAGAAGAATGGATAAAGAAGTTGTGGTCCTTATGTACAATGGAATATGACTCAGCCATGAAATCAATGTCATAAGGCTAGTAGCAGCATGATGAGTGGATTTAGGTATGACGATTCTAAGTGAAATAAATCACACAGAAAAAGACACTTATCATAAGATATCACTTATAGAGGGAATGTAAAAACCACTACCCTTGAACTGAATTACAAAACAGAACAGAGTCACACGTTTAGAAAACACACTATGGCTGCTTAACGGGAAAGGTGAGGTGGGGTGATGCATAAAACAAGGGTTTCAATTTAGCTCAGATATCGTTCCAGAAACCCAATATGTAATAGACAAGACCTACTCCTTGCTCAGTGAACTGGACTCAACACCCCCTATTCACCGCCCAAGAATATATCTGACTAGTAAGAATCTTCAAACCTATGTATTGATATCTCTCTGTAAGTGAGTCAAGTGGGTGTAAAGCGGCATAAACACAGCAGTGAAAAGCAGCCAAACCCCATTATAAAAATCAATTACTTTTCAAAACCCGTGAAACAAAGACAGTGAAAGAGAGAGAAATTCTTACAAAATTTGTTCAGGGGCTGTGATGCCACCTGGATTGACCATATCTAGACCCACAGCTGATTGAGACATATGGGTGGACACTCTTGGGGCTGAGAGGTTTGGTGAGGTTGGGTGAGCTAACGCAGACCCTTTAAATTAATACGGCGTGGTACCCATCCCATGGGTCCCAAATCTCCAGGTTCAAGGGCATCGTCCTACATCGAAAACATGCATGAGAAACCCCGAAGATGGCACACCGTGTGATGGGGAAAGGTTTCTAAAACGCACCTCATTTCTCATCTCCTTGTGCTCCGGTTCGCCATTCCAGCCGCTTTACTAGTAATCTCTCTCCTTGGAGAATCAGCACCTTTATCCTCCTGTTCCGTACAGGTTGCAATTTGTCCTGAGGATGAACGGGAAGAGGGGGAACCAACGAGAGACTAGCTCTAGGTGTTGGGACAGGCACAGGTCACTCTGTTTTCCCATCAGGAAGAAGAATTAACCACAGGCTCAGCCTGCCGCCAGGAACCAGAATACGGCCTGAAGCAATCCTGCGCTTTTGTGGCCAGCTCCCAAGAAAGCGAGTTGAAGAATGGAGCTCAGGGGCACTGCAATTCACAAACCTGCAGACTTAGAAATGATAACTCTCGTCCACAAATATATTGAGGGAAGGCAACGAAGAGGATTTGAAAGCAAGCCAGAATTGCAGGAAACAGATTTCAGGAGGTAGATTCGAATCGCCTTTAAAGCACAGGAAAAGCGGCAAAACCTCGACAATGATGCCCTTGGCCAAAAAGGGCGTATGCGTTTTTTCCTGAATATATTCAGGAAAAAACGCATACGCCCTTTTTGGCCAACCAAGCAACCTGGAAAGGCAAATCAGCGCTACAAAGAAGTCTCGCTTCCCATCGGTCAAAAGGCCCATGCTGAATAAAGTGTCAAAACCAGAAATGCAGGACAGGCCATGGAGAAATGGGAGCCTTGCTAAGCTGATGGGCGGGACGTAAATTGCCAACAGCCACTCTGGAGAAGTGTACGGTGTGTCCTGAAACATCTAAAAAACTCAGCTTAGAGAGCTTGGGCACTTCCACTCATGGGCGTATAAATTGGGAAAACTAAAAATCAGCAAGACACAGGCACCCCAAAGTTTTGGGCTACTCTGTTGACAAGAACCTCCACTTCGTTACACCTTAAATATGCGAGGAAAGACAAGAATGGATAAAGAAGTTGTGGTCCTTATGTACAATGGAATATGACTCAGCCATGAAATCAATGTCATAAGGCTAGTAGCAGCATGATGAGTGGATTTAGGTATGACGATTCTAAGTGAAATAAATCACACAGAAAAAGACACTTATCATAAGATATCACTTATAGAGGGAATGTAAAAACCGCTACCCTTGAACTGAATTACAAAACAGAACAGAGTCACACGTTTAGAAAACACACTATGGCTGCTTAACGGGAAAGGTGAGGTGGGGTGATGCATAAAACAAGGGTTTCAATTTAGCTCAGATATCGTTCCAGAAACCCAATATGTAATAGACAAGACCTACTCCTTGCTCAGTGAACTGGACTCAACACCCCCTATTCACCGCCCAAGAATATATCTGACTAGTAAGAATCTTCAAACCTATGTATTGATATCTCTCTGTAAGTGAGTCAAGTGGGTGTAAAGCGGCATAAACACAGCAGTGAAAAGCAGCCAAACCCCATTATAAAAATCAATTACTTTTCAAAACCCGTGAAACAAAGACAGTGAAAGAGAGAGAAATTCTTACAAAATTTGTTCAGGGGCTGTGATGCCACCTGGATTGACCATATCTAGACCCACAGCTGATTGAGACATATGGGTGGACACTCTTGGGGCTGAGAGGTTTGGTGAGGTTGGGTGAGCTAACGCAGACCCTTTAAATTAATACGGCATGGTACCCATCCCATGGGTCCCAAATCTCCAGGTTCAAGGGCATCGTCCTACATCGAAAACATGCATGAGAAACCCCGAAGATGGCACACCGTGTGATGGGGAAAGGTTTCTAAAACGCACCTCATTTCTCATCTCCTTGTGCTCCGGTTCGCCATTCCAGCCGCTTTACTAGCAATCTCTCTCCTTGGAGAATCAGCACCTTTATCCTCCTGTTCCGTACAGGTTGCAATTTGTCCTGAGGATGAACGGGAAGAGGGGGAACCAATGAGAGACTAGCTCTAGGTGTTGGGACAGGCACAGGTCACTCTGTTTTCCCATCAGGAAGAAGAATTAACCACAGGCTCAGCCTGCCACCAGGAACCAGAATACGGCCTGAAGCAATCCTGCGCTTTTGCGGCCAGCTCCCAAGAAAGCGAGTTGAAGAATGGAGCTCAGGGGCACTGCAATTCACAAACCTGCAGACTTAGAAATGATAACTCTCGTCCACAAATATATTGAGGGAAGGCAACGAAGAGGATTTGAAAGCAAGGCAGAATTGCAGGAAACAGATTTCAGGAGGTAGATTCGAATCGCCTTTAAAGCACAGGAAAAGCGGCAAAACCTCGACAATGATGCCCTTGGCCAAAAAGGGCGTATGCGTTTTTTCCTGAATATATTCAGGAAAAAACGCATACGCCCTTTTTGGCCAACCAAGCAACCTGGAAAGGCAAATCAGCGCTACAAAGAAGTCTCGCTTCCCATCGGTCAAAAGGGCCATGCTGAATAAAGGGTCAAAACCAGAAATGCAGGACAGGCCACGGAGAAATGGGAGCCTTGCTACGCTGATGGACGGGACGTAAATTGCCAACAGCCACTCTGGAGAAGTGTACGGTGTGTCCTGAAACATCTAAAAAACTCAGCTTAGAGAGCTTGGGCACTTCCACTCATGGGCGTATAAATTGGGAAAACTAAAAATCAGCAAGACACAGGCACCCCAAAGTTTTGGGCTACTCTGTTGACAAGAACCTCCACTTCGTTACACCTTAAATATGCGAGGAAAGAGAAGAATGGATAAAGAAGTTGTGGTCCTTATGTACAATGGAATATGACTCAGCCATGAAATCAATGTCATAAGGCTAGTAGCAGCATGATGAGTGGATTTAGGTATGACGATTCTAAGTGAAATAAATCACACAGAAAAAGACACTTATCATAAGATATCACTTATAGAGGGAATGTAAAAACCACTACCCTTGAACTGAATTACAAAACAGAACAGAGTCACACGTTTAGAAAACACACTATGGCTGCTTAACGGGAAAGGTGAGGTGGGGTGATGCATAAAACAAGGGTTTCAATTTAGCTCAGATATCGTTCCAGAAACCCAATATGTAATAGACAAGACCTACTCCTTGCTCAGTGAACTGGACTCAACACCCCCTATTCACCGCCCAAGAATATATCTGACTAGTAAGAATCTTCAAACCTATGTATTGATATCTCTCTGTAAGTGAGTCAAGTGGGTGTAAAGCGGCATAAACACAGCAGTGAAAAGCAGCCAAACCCCATTATAAAAATCAATTACTTTTCAAAACCCGTGAAACAAAGACAGTGAAAGAGAGAGAAATTCTTACAAAATTTGTTCAGGGGCTGTGATGCCACCTGGATTGACCATATCTAGACCCACAGCTGATTGAGACATATGGGTGGACACTCTTGGGGCTGAGAGGTTTGGTGAGGTTGGGTGAGCTAACGCAGACCCTTTAAATTAATACGGCGTGGTACCCATCCCATGGGTCCCAAATCTCCAGGTTCAAGGGCATCGTCCTACATCGAAAACATGCATGAGAAACCCCGAAGATGGCACACCGTGTGATGGGGAAAGGTTTCTAAAACGCACCTCATTTCTCATCTCCTTGTGCTCCGGTTCGCCATTCCAGCCGCTTTACTAGTAATCTCTCTCCTTGGAGAATCAGCACCTTTATCCTCCTGTTCCGTACAGGTTGCAATTTGTCCTGAGGATGAACGGGAAGAGGGGGAACCAACGAGAGACTAGCTCTAGGTGTTGGGACAGGCACAGGTCACTCTGTTTTCCCATCAGGAAGAAGAATTAACCACAGGCTCAGCCTGCGGCCAGGAACCAGAATACGGCCTGAAGCAATCCTGCGCTTTTGTGGCCAGCTCCCAAGAAAGCGAGTTGAAGAATGGAGCTCAGGGGCACTGCAATTCACAAACCTGCAGACTTAGAAATGATAACTCTCGTCCACAAATATATTGAGGGAAGGCAACGAAGAGGATTTGAAAGCAAGCCAGAATTGCAGGAAACAGATTTCAGGAGGTAGATTCGAATCGCCTTTAAAGCACAGGAAAAGCGGCAAAACCTCGACAATGATGCCCTTGGCCAAAAAGGGCGTATGCGTTTTTTCCTGAATATATTCAGGAAAAAACGCATACGCCCTTTTTGGCCAACCAAGCAACCTGGAAAGGCAAATCAGCGCTACAAAGAAGTCTCGCTTCCCATCGGTCAAAAGGCCCATGCTGAATAAAGTGTCAAAACCAGAAATGCAGGACAGGCCATGGAGAAATGGGAGCCTTGCTAAGCTGATGGGCGGGACGTAAATTGCCAACAGCCACTCTGGAGAAGTGTACGGTGTGTCCTGAAACATCTAAAAAACTCAGCTTAGAGAGCTTGGGCACTTCCACTCATGGGCGTATAAATTGGGAAAACTAAAAATCAGCAAGACACAGGCACCCCAAAGTTTTGGGCTACTCTGTTGACAAGAACCTCCACTTCGTTACACCTTAAATATGCGAGGAAAGACAAGAATGGATAAAGAAGTTGTGGTCCTTATGTACAATGGAATATGACTCAGCCATGAAATCAATGTCATAAGGCTAGTAGCAGCATGATGAGTGGATTTAGGTATGACGATTCTAAGTGAAATAAATCACACAGAAAAAGACACTTATCATAAGATATCACTTATAGAGGGAATGTAAAAACCGCTACCCTTGAACTGAATTACAAAACAGAACAGAGTCACACGTTTAGAAAACACACTATGGCTGCTTAACGGGAAAGGTGAGGTGGGGTGATGCATAAAACAAGGGTTTCAATTTAGCTCAGATATCGTTCCAGAAACCCAATATGTAATAGACAAGACCTACTCCTTGCTCAGTGAACTGGACTCAACACCCCCTATTCACCGCCCAAGAATATATCTGACTAGTAAGAATCTTCAAACCTATGTATTGATATCTCTCTGTAAGTGAGTCAAGTGGGTGTAAAGCGGCATAAACACAGCAGTGAAAAGCAGCCAAACCCCATTATAAAAATCAATTACTTTTCAAAACCCGTGAAACAAAGACAGTGAAAGAGAGAGAAATTCTTACAAAATTTGTTCAGGGGCTGTGATGCCACCTGGATTGACCATATCTAGACCCACAGCTGATTGAGACATATGGGTGGACACTCTTGGGGCTGAGAGGTTTGGTGAGGTTGGGTGAGCTAACGCAGACCCTTTAAATTAATACGGCATGGTACCCATCCCATGGGTCCCAAATCTCCAGGTTCAAGGGCATCGTCCTACATCGAAAACATGCATGAGAAACCCCGAAGATGGCACACCGTGTGATGGGGAAAGGTTTCTAAAACGCACCTCATTTCTCATCTCCTTGTGCTACGGTTCGCCATTCCAGCCGCTTTACTAGTAATCTCTCTCCTTGGAGAATCAGCACCTTTATCCTCCTGTTCCGTACAGGTTGCAATTTGTCCTGAGGATGAACGGGAAGAGGGGGAACCAGCGAGAGACTAGCTCTAGGTGTTGGGACAGGCACAGGTCACTCTGTTTTCCCATCAGGAAGAAGAATTAACCACAGGCTCAGCCTGCCGCCAGGAACCAGAATACGGGCCTGAAGCAATCCTGCGCTTTTGCGGCCAGCTCCCAAGAAAGCGAGTTGAAGAATGGAGCTCAGGGGCACTGCAATTCACAAACCTGCAGACTTAGAAATGATAACTCTCGTCCACAAATATATTGAGGGAAGGCAACGAAGAGGATTTGAAAGCAAGGCAGAATTGCAGGAAACAGATTTCAGGAGGTAGATTCGAATCGCCTTCAAAGCACAGGAAAAGCGGCAAAACCTCGACGATGATGCCCTTGGCCAAAAAGGGCGTATGCGTTTTTTCCTGAATATATTCAGGAAAAAACGCATACGCCCTTTTTGGCCAACCAAGCAACCTGGAAAGGCGAATCAGCGCTACAAAGAAGTCTCGCTTCCCATCGGTCAAAAGGGCCATGCTGAATAAAGTGTCAAAACCAGAAATGCAGGACAGGCCATGGAGAAATGGGAGCCTTGCTACGCTGATGGGCGGGATGTACATTGCCAACAGCCACTCTGGAGAAGTGTACGGTGTGTCCTGAAACATCTAAAAAACTCAGCTTAGAGACCATAGGGCCCTTCCACTCATGGGCGTATAAATTGGGAAAACTAAAAATCAGCAAAACACAGGCACCCCAAAGTTTTGGGCTACTCTGTTGACAAGAACCTCCACTTCGTTACACCTTAAATATCCCAGGAAAGAGAAGAATGGATAAAGAAGATGTGGTCCTTATATACAATGGAATATCACTCAGCCATGAAATCAATGTCATAAGGCTAGTAGCGGCATGATGAGTGGATTTAGGTATGACGATTCTAAGTGAAATAAGTCACACAGAAAAAGACACTTATCATAAGATATCACTTATAGAGGGAATGTAAAAACCGCTACCCTTGAACTGAATTACAAAACAGAACAGAGTCACACGTTTAGAAAACACACTATGGCTGCTTAACGGGAAAGGTGAGGTGGGGTGATGCATAAAACAAGGGTTTCAAATTAGCTCAGATACCGTTCCATAAACCCAATATGTAAGAGACAAGACCTACTCCTTGCTCAGTGAACTGGACTCAACACCCCCTATTCACCGCCCAAGAATATATCTGACTAGTAAGACTCTTAAAACCTATGTATTGATATCTCTCTGTAAGTGAGTCAAGTGGGTATAAAGCGGCATAAACACAGCAGTGAAAAGCAGCTAAACCCCTTTATAAAAATCAATTACTTTTCAAAACCCGTGAAACAAAGACAGTGAAAGAGAGAGAAATTCTTACAAAATTCGTTCAGGGGCTGTGATGCCACCTGGATTGACCATATCTAAACCCACAGCTGATTGAGACATAAGGGTGGACACTCTTGGGGCTGAGAGGTTTGGTGAGGTTGGGTGAGCAAACGCAGACCCTTTAAAGTAATACGGCGTGGTACCCATCCCATGGGTCCCAAATCTCCAGGTTCAAGGGCATCGTCCTACCTTGAAAACATGCATGAGAAACCCCGAAGATGGTACACCGTGTGATCGGGAAAGGTTTCTAAAACGCACCTCATTTCTCATCTCCTTGTGCTCCGCTTCGCCATTCCAGCCGCTTTACTAGCAATCTCCCTCCTTGGAGAATCAGCACCTTTAACCTCCTGTTCCGTACAGGTTGCAATTGGTCCTGAGGATGAACGGGAAGAGGGGGAACCAATGAGAGACTAGCTCTAGGTGTTGGGACAGGCACAGGTCACTCTATTTTCCCATCAGGAAGAAGAATTAACCACAGGCTCAGCCTGCCGCCAGGAACCAGAATACGGCCTGAAGCAATCCTGCGCTTTTGCGGCCAGCTCCCAAGAAAGCGAGTTGAAGAATGGAGCTCAGGGGCACTGCAATTCACAAACCTGCAGACTTAGAAATGATAACTCTCGTCCACAAATATATTGAGGGAAGGCAACGAAGAGGATTTGAAAGCAAGGCAGAATTGCAGGAAACAGATTTCAGGAGGTAGATTCGAATCGCCTTTAAAGCACAGGAAAAGCGGCAAAACCTCGACGATGATGCCCTTGGCCAAAAAGGGCGTATGCGTTTATTCCTGAATATATTCAGGAAAAAACGCATACGCCCTTTTTGGCCAACCAAGCAACCTGGAAAGGCAAATCAGCGCTACAAAGAAGTCTCGCTTCCCATCGGTCAAAAGGGCCATGCTGAATAAAGTGTCAAAACCAGAAATGCAGGACAGGCCATGGAGAAATGGGAGCCTTGCTACGCTGATGGGCGGGATGTACATTGCCAACAGCCACTCTGGAGAAGTGTACGGTGTGTCCTGAAACATCTAAAAAACTCAGCTTAGAGAGCTTGGGCACTTCCACTCATGGGCGTATAAATTGGGAAAACTAAAAATCAGCAAGACACAGGCACCCCAAAGTTTTGGGCTACTGTGTTGACAAAAACCTCCACTTCATTACACCTTAAATATCCGAGGAAAGACAAGAATGGATAAAGAAGTTGTGGTCCTTATGTACAATGGAATATCACTCAGCCATGAAATCAATGTCATAAGGCTAGTAGCAGCATGATGAGTGGATTTAGGTATGACGATTCTAAGTGAAATAAATCACACAGAAAAAGACACTTATCATAAGATATCACTTATAGAGGGAATGTAAAAACCGCTACCCTTGAACTGAATTACAAAACAGAACAGAGTCACACGTTTAGAAAACACACTATGGCTGCTTAACGGGAAAGGTGAGGTGGGGTGATGCATAAATCAAGGGTTTCAAATTAGCTCAGATACCGTTTCATAAACCCAATATGTAATAGACAAGACCTACTCCTTGCTCAGTGAACTGGACTCAACACCCCCTATTCACCGCCCAAGATTATATCTGACTAGTAAGAATCTTCAAACCTATGTATTGATATCTCTCTGTAAGTGAGTCAAGTGGGTATAAAGCGGCATAAACACAGCAGTGAAAAGCAGCTAAACCCCATTATAAAAATCAATTACTTTTCAAAACCCGTGAAACAAAGACAGTGAAAGAGAGAGAAATTCTTACAAAATTCGTTCAGGGGCTGTGATGCCACCTGGATTGACCATATCTAAACCCACAGCTGTTTGAGACATATGGGTGGACACTCTTGGGGCTGAGAGGTTTGGTGAGGTTGGGTGAGCTAACGCAGACCCTTTAAATTAATACGGCGTGGTACCCATCCCATGGGTCCCAAATCTCCAGGTTCAAGGGCATCGTCCTACATTGAAAACATGCATGAGAAACCCCGAAGATGGCACACCGTGTGATGGGGAAAGGTTTCTAAAACGCACCTCATTTCTCATCTCCTTGTGCTCCGGTTCGCCATTCCAGCCGCTTTACTAGCAATCTCTCTCCTTGGAGAATCAGCACCTTTATCCTCCTGTTCCGTACAGGTTGCAATTTGTCCTGAGGATGAACGGGAAGAGGGGGAACCAATGAGAGACTAGCTCTAGGTGTTGGGACAGGCACAGGTCACTCTGTTTTCCCATCAGGAAGAAGAATTAACCACAGGCTCAGCCTGCCACCAGGAACCAGAATACGGCCTGAAGCAATCCTGCGCTTTTGCGGCCAGCTCCCAAGAAAGCGAGTTGAAGAATGGAGCTCAGGGGCACTGCAATTCACAAACCTGCAGACTTAGAAATGATAACTCTCGTCCACAAATATATTGAGGGAAGGCAACGAAGAGGATTTGAAAGCAAGGCAGAATTGCAGGAAACAGATTTCAGGAGGTAGATTCGAATCGCCTTTAAAGCACAGGAAAAGCGGCAAAACCTCGACAATGATGCCCTTGGCCAAAAAGGGCGTATGCGTTTTTTCCTGAATATATTCAGGAAAAAACGCATACGCCCTTTTTGGCCAACCAAGCAACCTGGAAAGGCAAATCAGCGCTACAAAGAAGTCTCGCTTCCCATCGGTCAAAAGGGCCATGCTGAATAAAGGGTCAAAACCAGAAATGCAGGACAGGCCACGGAGAAATGGGAGCCTTGCTACGCTGATGGACGGGACGTAAATTGCCAACAGCCACTCTGGAGAAGTGTACGGTGTGTCCTGAAACATCTAAAAAACTCAGCTTAGAGAGCTTGGGCACTTCCACTCATGGGCGTATAAATTGGGAAAACTAAAAATCAGCAAGACACAGGCACCCCAAAGTTTTGGGCTACTCTGTTGACAAGAACCTCCACTTCGTTACACCTTAAATATGCGAGGAAAGAGAAGAATGGATAAAGAAGTTGTGGTCCTTATGTACAATGGAATATGACTCAGCCATGAAATCAATGTCATAAGGCTAGTAGCAGCATGATGAGTGGATTTAGGTATGACGATTCTAAGTGAAATAAATCACACAGAAAAAGACACTTATCATAAGATATCACTTATAGAGGGAATGTAAAAACCGCTACCCTTGAACTGAATTACAAAACAGAACAGAGTCACACGTTTAGAAAACACACTATGGCTGCTTAACGGGAAAGGTGAGGTGGGGTGATGCATAAAACAAGGGTTTCAATTTAGCTCAGATATCGTTCCAGAAACCCAATATGTAATAGACAAGACCTACTCCTTGCTCAGTGAACTGGACTCAACACCCCCTATTCACCGCCCAAGAATATATCTGACTAGTAAGAATCTTCAAACCTATGTATTGATATCTCTCTGTAAGTGAGTCAAGTGGGTGTAAAGCGGCATAAACACAGCAGTGAAAAGCAGCCAAACCCCATTATAAAAATCAATTACTTTTCAAAACCCGTGAAACAAAGACAGTGAAAGAGAGAGAAATTCTTACAAAATTTGTTCAGGGGCTGTGATGCCACCTGGATTGACCATATCTAGACCCACAGCTGATTGAGACATATGGGTGGACACTCTTGGGGCTGAGAGGTTTGGTGAGGTTGGGTGAGCTAACGCAGACCCTTTAAATTAATACGGCGTGGTACCCATCCCATGGGTCCCAAATCTCCAGGTTCAAGGGCATCGTCCTACATCGAAAACATGCATGAGAAACCCCGAAGATGGCACACCGTGTGATGGGGAAAGGTTTCTAAAACGCACCTCATTTCTCATCTCCTTGTGCTCCGGTTCGCCATTCCAGCCGCTTTACTAGTAATCTCTCTCCTTGGAGAATCAGCACCTTTATCCTCCTGTTCCGTACAGGTTGCAATTTGTCCTGAGGATGAACGGGAAGAGGGGGAACCAACGAGAGACTAGCTCTAGGTGTTGGGACAGGCACAGGTCACTCTGTTTTCCCATCAGGAAGAAGAATTAACCACAGGCTCAGCCTGCGGCCAGGAACCAGAATACGGCCTGAAGCAATCCTGCGCTTTTGTGGCCAGCTCCCAAGAAAGCGAGTTGAAGAATGGAGCTCAGGGGCACTGCAATTCACAAACCTGCAGACTTAGAAATGATAACTCTCGTCCACAAATATATTGAGGGAAGGCAACGAAGAGGATTTGAAAGCAAGGCAGAATTGCAGGAAACAGATTTCAGGAGGTAGATTCGAATCGCCTTTAAAGCACAGGAAAAGCGGCAAAACCTCGACAATGATGCCCTTTGCCAAAAAGGGCGTATGCGTTTTTTCCTGAATATATTCAGGAAAAAACGCATACGCCCTTTTTGGCCAACCAAGCAACCTGGAAAGGCAAATCAGCGCTACAAAGAAGTCTCGCTTCCCATCGGTCAAAAGGCCCATGCTGAATAAAGTGTCAAAACCAGAAATGCAGGACAGGCCATGGAGAAATGGGAGCCTTGCTAAGCTGATGGGCGGGACGTAAATTGCCAACAGCCACTCTGGAGAAGTGTACGGTGTGTCCTGAAACATCTAAAAAACTCAGCTTAGAGAGCTTGGGCACTTCCACTCATGGGCGTATAAATTGGGAAAACTAAAAATCAGCAAGACACAGGCACCCCAAAGTTTTGGGCTACTCTGTTGACAAGAACCTCCACTTCGTTACACCTTAAATATGCGAGGAAAGAGAAGAATGGATAAAGAAGTTGTGGTCCTTATGTAAAATGGAATATGACTCAGCCATGAAATCAATGTCATAAGGCTAGTAGCAGCATGATGAGTGGATTTAGGTATGACGATTCTAAGTGAAATAAATCACACAGAAAAAGACACTTATCATAAGATATCACTTATAGAGGGAATGTAAAAACCGCTACCCTTGAACTGAATTACAAAACAGAACAGAGTCACACGTTTAGAAAACACACTATGGCTGCTTAACGGGAAAGGTGAGGTGGGGTGATGCATAAATCAAGGGTTTCAAATTAGCTCAGATACCGTTTCATAAACCCAATATGTAATAGACAAGACCTACTCCTTGCTCAGTGAACTGGACTCAACACCCCCTATTCACCGCCCAAGATTATATCTGACTAGTAAGAATCTTCAAACCTATGTATTGATATCTCTCTGTAAGTGAGTCAAGTGGGTATAAAGCGGCATAAACACAGCAGTGAAAAGCAGCTAAACCCCATTATAAAAATCAATTACTTTTCAAAACCCGTGAAACAAAGACAGTGAAAGAGAGAGAAATTCTTACAAAATTCGTTCAGGGGCTGTGATGCCACCTGGATTGACCATATCTAAACCCACAGCTGTTTGAGACATATGGGTGGACACTCTTGGGGCTGAGAGGTTTGGTGAGGTTGGGTGAGCTAACGCAGACCCTTTAAATTAATACGGCGTGGTACCCATCCCATGGGTCCCAAATCTCCAGGTTCAAGGGCATCGTCCTACATTGAAAACATGCATGAGAAACCCCGAAGATGGCACACCGTGTGATGGGGAAAGGTTTCTAAAACGCACCTCATTTCTCATCTCCTTGTGCTCCGGTTCGCCATTCCAGCCGCTTTACTAGCAATCTCTCTCCTTGGAGAATCAGCACCTTTATCCTCCTGTTCCGTACAGGTTGCAATTTGTCCTGAGGATGAACGGGAAGAGGGGGAACCAATGAGAGACTAGCTCTAGGTGTTGGGACAGGCACAGGTCACTCTGTTTTCCCATCAGGAAGAAGAATTAACCACAGGCTCAGCCTGCCACCAGGAACCAGAATACGGCCTGAAGCAATCCTGCGCTTTTGCGGCCAGCTCCCAAGAAAGCGAGTTGAAGAATGGAGCTCAGGGGCACTGCAATTCACAAACCTGCAGACTTAGAAATGATAACTCTCGTCCACAAATATATTGAGGGAAGGCAACGAAGAGGATTTGAAAGCAAGGCAGAATTGCAGGAAACAGATTTCAGGAGGTAGATTCGAATCGCCTTTAAAGCACAGGAAAAGCGGCAAAACCTCGACAATGATGCCCTTGGCCAAAAAGGGCGTATGCGTTTTTTCCTGAATATATTCAGGAAAAAACGCATACGCCCTTTTTGGCCAACCAAGCAACCTGGAAAGGCAAATCAGCGCTACAAAGAAGTCTCGCTTCCCATCGGTCAAAAGGCCCATGCTGAATAAAGTGTCAAAACCAGAAATGCAGGACAGGCCATGGAGAAATGGGAGCCTTGCTAAGCTGATGGGCGGGACGTAAATTGCCAACAGCCACTCTGGAGAAGTGTACGGTGTGTCCTGAAACATCTAAAAAACTCAGCTTAGAGAGCTTGGGCACTTCCACTCATGGGCGTATAAATTGGGAAAACTAAAAATCAGCAAGACACAGGCACCCCAAAGTTTTGGGCTACTCTGTTGACAAGAACCTCCACTTCGTTACACCTTAAATATGCGAGGAAAGAGAAGAATGGATAAAGAAGTTGTGGTCCTTATGTACAATGGAATATGACTCAGCCATGAAATCAATGTCATAAGGCTAGTAGCAGCATGATGAGTGGATTTAGGTATGACGATTCTAAGTGAAATAAATCACACAGAAAAAGACACTTATCATAAGATATCACTTATAGAGGGAATGTAAAAACCGCTACCCTTGAACTGAATTACAAAACAGAACAGAGTCACACGTTTAGAAAACACACTATGGCTGCTTAACGGGAAAGGTGAGGTGGGGTGATGCATAAAACAAGGGTTTCAATTTAGCTCAGATATCGTTCCAGAAACCCAATATGTAATAGACAAGACCTACTCCTTGCTCAGTGAACTGGACTCAACACCCCCTATTCACCGCCCAAGAATATATCTGACTAGTAAGAATCTTCAAACCTATGTATTGATATCTCTCTGTAAGTGAGTCAAGTGGGTGTAAAGCGGCATAAACACAGCAGTGAAAAGCAGCCAAACCCCATTATAAAAATCAATTACTTTTCAAAACCCGTGAAACAAAGACAGTGAAAGAGAGAGAAATTCTTACAAAATTTGTTCAGGGGCTGTGATGCCACCTGGATTGACCATATCTAGACCCACAGCTGATTGAGACATATGGGTGGACACTCTTGGGGCTGAGAGGTTTGGTGAGGTTGGGTGAGCTAACGCAGACCCTTTAAATTAATACGGCGTGGTACCCATCCCATGGGTCCCAAATCTCCAGGTTCAAGGGCATCGTCCTACATCGAAAACATGCATGAGAAACCCCGAAGATGGCACACCGTGTGATGGGGAAAGGTTTCTAAAACGCACCTCATTTCTCATCTCCTTGTGCTACGGTTCGCCATTCCAGCCGCTTTACTAGTAATCTCTCTCCTTGGAGAATCAGCACCTTTATCCTCCTGTTCCGTACAGGTTGCAATTTGTCCTGAGGATGAACGGGAACAGGGGGAACCAGCGAGAGACTAGCTCTAGGTGTTGGGACAGGCACAGGTCACTCTGTTTTCCCATCAGGAAGAAGAATTAACCACAGGCTCAGCCTGCCGCCAGGAACCAGAATACGGCCTGAAGCAATCCTGCGCTTTTGCGGCCAGCTCCCAAGAAAGCGAGTTGAAGAATGGAGCTCAGGGGCACTGCAATTCACAAACCTGCAGACTTAGAAATGATAACTCTCGTCCACAAATATATTGAGGGAAGGCAACGAAGAGGATTTGAAAGCAAGGCAGAATTGCAGGAAACAGATTTCAGGAGGTAGATTCGAATCGCCTTTAAAGCACAGGAAAAGCGGCAAAACCTCGACGATGATGCCCTTGGCCAAAAAGGGCGTATGCGTTTATTCCTGAATATATTCAGGAAAAAACGCATACGCCCTTTTTGGCCAACCAAGCAACCTGGAAAGGCAAATCAGCGCTACAAAGAAGTCTCGCTTCCCATCGGTCAAAAGGGCCATGCTGAATAAAGTGTCAAAACCAGAAATGCAGGACAGGCCATGGAGAAATGGGAGCCTTGCTACGCTGATGGGCGGGATGTACATTGCCAACAGCCACTCTGGAGAAGTGTACGGTGTGTCCTGAAACATCTAAAAAACTCAGCTTAGAGAGCTTGGGCACTTCCACTCATGGGCGTATAAATTGGGAAAACTAAAAATCAGCAAGACACAGGCACCCCAAAGTTTTGGGCTACTGTGTTGACAAAAACCTCCACTTCATTACACCTTAAATATCCGAGGAAAGACAAGAATGGATAAAGAAGTTGTGGTCCTTATGTACAATGGAATATCACTCAGCCATGAAATCAATGTCATAAGGCTAGTAGCAGCATGATGAGTGGATTTAGGTATGACGATTCTAAGTGAAATAAATCACACAGAAAAAGACACTTATCATAAGATATCACTTATAGAGGGAATGTAAAAACCGCTACCCTTGAACTGAATTACAAAACAGAACAGAGTCACACGTTTAGAAAACACACTATGGCTGCTTAACGGGAAAGGTGAGGTGGGGTGATGCATAAATCAAGGGTTTCAAATTAGCTCAGATACCGTTTCATAAACCCAATATGTAATAGACAAGACCTACTCCTTGCTCAGTGAACTGGACTCAACACCCCCTATTCACCGCCCAAGATTATATCTGACTAGTAAGAATCTTCAAACCTATGTATTGATATCTCTCTGTAAGTGAGTCAAGTGGGTATAAAGCGGCATAAACACAGCAGTGAAAAGCAGCTAAACCCCATTATAAAAATCAATTACTTTTCAAAACCCGTGAAACAAAGACAGTGAAAGAGAGAGAAATTCTTACAAAATTCGTTCAGGGGCTGTGATGCCACCTGGATTGACCATATCTAAACCCACAGCTGTTTGAGACATATGGGTGGACACTCTTGGGGCTGAGAGGTTTGGTGAGGTTGGGTGAGCTAACGCAGACCCTTTAAATTAATACGGCGTGGTACCCATCCCATGGGTCCCAAATCTCCAGGTTCAAGGGCATCGTCCTACATTGAAAACATGCATGAGAAACCCCGAAGATGGCACACCGTGTGATGGGGAAAGGTTTCTAAAACGCACCTCATTTCTCATCTCCTTGTGCTCCGGTTCGCCATTCCAGCCGCTTTACTAGCAATCTCTCTCCTTGGAGAATCAGCACCTTTATCCTCCTGTTCCGTACAGGTTGCAATTTGTCCTGAGGATGAACGGGAAGAGGGGGAACCAATGAGAGACTAGCTCTAGGTGTTGGGACAGGCACAGGTCACTCTGTTTTCCCATCAGGAAGAAGAATTAACCACAGGCTCAGCCTGCCACCAGGAACCAGAATACGGCCTGAAGCAATCCTGCGCTTTTGCGGCCAGCTCCCAAGAAAGCGAGTTGAAGAATGGAGCTCAGGGGCACTGCAATTCACAAACCTGCAGACTTAGAAATGATAACTCTCGTCCACAAATATATTGAGGGAAGGCAACGAAGAGGATTTGAAAGCAAGGCAGAATTGCAGGAAACAGATTTCAGGAGGTAGATTCGAATCGCCTTTAAAGCACAGGAAAAGCGGCAAAACCTCGACAATGATGCCCTTGGCCAAAAAGGGCGTATGCGTTTTTTCCTGAATATATTCAGGAAAAAACGCATACGCCCTTTTTGGCCAACCAAGCAACCTGGAAAGGCAAATCAGCGCTACAAAGAAGTCTCGCTTCCCATCGGTCAAAAGGGCCATGCTGAATAAAGGGTCAAAACCAGAAATGCAGGACAGGCCACGGAGAAATGGGAGCCTTGCTACGCTGATGGACGGGACGTAAATTGCCAACAGCCACTCTGGAGAAGTGTACGGTGTGTCCTGAAACATCTAAAAAACTCAGCTTAGAGAGCTTGGGCACTTCCACTCATGGGCGTATAAATTGGGAAAACTAAAAATCAGCAAGACACAGGCACCCCAAAGTTTTGGGCTACTCTGTTGACAAGAACCTCCACTTCGTTACACCTTAAATATGCGAGGAAAGAGAAGAATGGATAAAGAAGTTGTGGTCCTTATGTACAATGGAATATGACTCAGCCATGAAATCAATGTCATAAGGCTAGTAGCAGCATGATGAGTGGATTTAGGTATGACGATTCTAAGTGAAATAAATCACACAGAAAAAGACACTTATCATAAGATATCACTTATAGAGGGAATGTAAAAACCGCTACCCTTGAACTGAATTACAAAACAGAACAGAGTCACACGTTTAGAAAACACACTATGGCTGCTTAACGGGAAAGGTGAGGTGGGGTGATGCATAAAACAAGGGTTTCAATTTAGCTCAGATATCGTTCCAGAAACCCAATATGTAATAGACAAGACCTACTCCTTGCTCAGTGAACTGGACTCAACACCCCCTATTCACCGCCCAAGAATATATCTGACTAGTAAGAATCTTCAAACCTATGTATTGATATCTCTCTGTAAGTGAGTCAAGTGGGTGTAAAGCGGCATAAACACAGCAGTGAAAAGCAGCCAAACCCCATTATAAAAATCAATTACTTTTCAAAACCCGTGAAACAAAGACAGTGAAAGAGAGAGAAATTCTTACAAAATTTGTTCAGGGGCTGTGATGCCACCTGGATTGACCATATCTAGACCCACAGCTGATTGAGACATATGGGTGGACACTCTTGGGGCTGAGAGGTTTGGTGAGGTTGGGTGAGCTAACGCAGACCCTTTAAATTAATACGGCATGGTACCCATCCCATGGGTCCCAAATCTCCAGGTTCAAGGGCATCGTCCTACATCGAAAACATGCATGAGAAACCCCGAAGATGGCACACCGTGTGATGGGGAAAGGTTTCTAAAACGCACCTCATTTCTCATCTCCTTGTGCTCCGGTTCGCCATTCCAGCCGCTTTACTAGTAATCTCTCTCCTTGGAGAATCAGCACCTTTATCCTCCTGTTCCGTACAGGTTGCAATTTGTCCTGAGGATGAACGGGAAGAGGGGGAACCAACGAGAGACTAGCTCTAGGTGTTGGGACAGGCACAGGTCACTCTGTTTTCCCATCAGGAAGAAGAATTAACCACAGGCTCAGCCTGCGGCCAGGAACCAGAATACGGCCTGAAGCAATCCTGCGCTTTTGTGGCCAGCTCCCAAGAAAGCGAGTTGAAGAATGGAGCTCAGGGGCACTGCAATTCACAAACCTGCAGACTTAGAAATGATAACTCTCGTCCACAAATATATTGAGGGAAGGCAACGAAGAGGATTTGAAAGCAAGGCAGAATTGCAGGAAACAGATTTCAGGAGGTAGATTCGAATCGCCTTTAAAGCACAGGAAAAGCGGCAAAACCTCGACAATGATGCCCTTGGCCAAAAAGGGCGTATGCGTTTTTTCCTGAATATATTCAGGAAAAAACGCATACGCCCTTTTTGGCCAACCAAGCAACCTGGAAAGGCAAATCAGCGCTACAAAGAAGTCTCGCTTCCCATCGGTCAAAAGGCCCATGCTGAAGAAAGTGTCAAAACCAGAAATGCAGGACAGGCCATGGAGAAATGGGAGCCTTGCTAAGCTGATGGGCGGGACGTAAATTGCCAACAGCCACTCTGGAGAAGTGTACGGTGTGTCCTGAAACATCTAAAAAACTCAGCTTAGAGAGCTTGGGCACTTCCACTCATGGGCGTATAAATTGGGAAAACTAAAAATCAGCAAGACACAGGCACCCCAAAGTTTTGGGCTACTCTGTTGACAAGAACCTCCACTTCGTTACACCTTAAATATGCGAGGAAAGAGAAGAATGGATAAAGAAGTTGTGGTCCTTATGTAAAATGGAATATGACTCAGCCATGAAATCAATGTCATAAGGCTAGTAGCAGCATGATGAGTGGATTTAGGTATGACGATTCTAAGTGAAATAAATCACACAGAAAAAGACACTTATCATAAGATATCACTTATAGAGGGAATGTAAAAACCGCTACCCTTGAACTGAATTACAAAACAGAACAGAGTCACACGTTTAGAAAACACACTATGGCTGCTTAACGGGAAAGGTGAGGTGGGGTGATGCATAAATCAAGGGTTTCAAATTAGCTCAGATACCGTTTCATAAACCCAATATGTAATAGACAAGACCTACTCCTTGCTCAGTGAACTGGACTCAACACCCCCTATTCACCGCCCAAGATTATATCTGACTAGTAAGAATCTTCAAACCTATGTATTGATATCTCTCTGTAAGTGAGTCAAGTGGGTATAAAGCGGCATAAACACAGCAGTGAAAAGCAGCTAAACCCCATTATAAAAATCAATTACTTTTCAAAACCCGTGAAACAAAGACAGTGAAAGAGAGAGAAATTCTTACAAAATTCGTTCAGGGGCTGTGATGCCACCTGGATTGACCATATCTAAACCCACAGCTGTTTGAGACATATGGGTGGACACTCTTGGGGCTGAGAGGTTTGGTGAGGTTGGGTGAGCTAACGCAGACCCTTTAAATTAATACGGCGTGGTACCCATCCCATGGGTCCCAAATCTCCAGGTTCAAGGGCATCGTCCTACATTGAAAACATGCATGAGAAACCCCGAAGATGGCACACCGTGTGATGGGGAAAGGTTTCTAAAACGCACCTCATTTCTCATCTCCTTGTGCTCCGGTTCGCCATTCCAGCCGCTTTACTAGCAATCTCTCTCCTTGGAGAATCAGCACCTTTATCCTCCTGTTCCGTACAGGTTGCAATTTGTCCTGAGGATGAACGGGAAGAGGGGGAACCAATGAGAGACTAGCTCTAGGTGTTGGGACAGGCACAGGTCACTCTGTTTTCCCATCAGGAAGAAGAATTAACCACAGGCTCAGCCTGCCACCAGGAACCAGAATACGGCCTGAAGCAATCCTGCGCTTTTGCGGCCAGCTCCCAAGAAAGCGAGTTGAAGAATGGAGCTCAGGGGCACTGCAATTCACAAACCTGCAGACTTAGAAATGATAACTCTCGTCCACAAATATATTGAGGGAAGGCAACGAAGAGGATTTGAAAGCAAGGCAGAATTGCAGGAAACAGATTTCAGGAGGTAGATTCGAATCGCCTTTAAAGCACAGGAAAAGCGGCAAAACCTCGACAATGATGCCCTTGGCCAAAAAGGGCGTATGCGTTTTTTCCTGAATATATTCAGGAAAAAACGCATACGCCCTTTTTGGCCAACCAAGCAACCTGGAAAGGCAAATCAGCGCTACAAAGAAGTCTCGCTTCCCATCGGTCAAAAGGGCCATGCTGAATAAAGGGTCAAAACCAGAAATGCAGGACAGGCCACGGAGAAATGGGAGCCTTGCTACGCTGATGGACGGGACGTAAATTGCCAACAGCCACTCTGGAGAAGTGTACGGTGTGTCCTGAAACATCTAAAAAACTCAGCTTAGAGAGCTTGGGCACTTCCACTCATGGGCGTATAAATTGGGAAAACTAAAAATCAGCAAGACACAGGCACCCCAAAGTTTTGGGCTACTCTGTTGACAAGAACCTCCACTTCGTTACACCTTAAATATGCGAGGAAAGAGAAGAATGGATAAAGAAGTTGTGGTCCTTATGTACAATGGAATATGACTCAGCCATGAAATCAATGTCATAAGGCTAGTAGCAGCATGATGAGTGGATTTAGGTATGACGATTCTAAGTGAAATAAATCACACAGAAAAAGACACTTATCATAAGATATCACTTATAGAGGGAATGTAAAAACCGCTACCCTTGAACTGAATTACAAAACAGAACAGAGTCACACGTTTAGAAAACACACTATGGCTGCTTAACGGGAAAGGTGAGGTGGGGTGATGCATAAAACAAGGGTTTCAATTTAGCTCAGATATCGTTCCAGAAACCCAATATGTAATAGACAAGACCTACTCCTTGCTCAGTGAACTGGACTCAACACCCCCTATTCACCGCCCAAGAATATATCTGACTAGTAAGAATCTTCAAACCTATGTATTGATATCTCTCTGTAAGTGAGTCAAGTGGGTGTAAAGCGGCATAAACACAGCAGTGAAAAGCAGCCAAACCCCATTATAAAAATCAATTACTTTTCAAAACCCGTGAAACAAAGACAGTGAAAGAGAGAGAAATTCTTACAAAATTTGTTCAGGGGCTGTGATGCCACCTGGATTGACCATATCTAGACCCACAGCTGATTGAGACATATGGGTGGACACTCTTGGGGCTGAGAGGTTTGGTGAGGTTGGGTGAGCTAACGCAGACCCTTTAAATTAATACGGCGTGGTACCCATCCCATGGGTCCCAAATCTCCAGGTTCAAGGGCATCGTCCTACATCGAAAACATGCATGAGAAACCCCGAAGATGGCACACCGTGTGATGGGGAAAGGTTTCTAAAACGCACCTCATTTCTCATCTCCTTGTGCTCCGGTTCGCCATTCCAGCCGCTTTACTAGTAATCTCTCTCCTTGGAGAATCAGCACCTTTATCCTCCTGTTCCGTACAGGTTGCAATTTGTCCTGAGGATGAACGGGAAGAGGGGGAACCAACGAGAGACTAGCTCTAGGTGTTGGGACAGGCACAGGTCACTCTGTTTTCCCATCAGGAAGAAGAATTAACCACAGGCTCAGCCTGCGGCCAGGAACCAGAATACGGCCTGAAGCAATCCTGCGCTTTTGTGGCCAGCTCCCAAGAAAGCGAGTTGAAGAATGGAGCTCAGGGGCACTGCAATTCACAAACCTGCAGACTTAGAAATGATAACTCTCGTCCACAAATATATTGAGGGAAGGCAACGAAGAGGATTTGAAAGCAAGGCAGAATTGCAGGAAACAGATTTCAGGAGGTAGATTCGAATCGCCTTTAAAGCACAGGAAAAGCGGCAAAACCTCGACAATGATGCCCTTGGCCAAAAAGGGCGTATGCGTTTTTTCCTGAATATATTCAGGAAAAAACGCATACGCCCTTTTTGGCCAACCAAGCAACCTGGAAAGGCAAATCAGCGCTACAAAGAAGTCTCGCTTCCCATCGGTCAAAAGGCCCATGCTGAATAAAGTGTCAAAACCAGAAATGCAGGACAGGCCATGGAGAAATGGGAGCCTTGCTAAGCTGATGGGCGGGACGTAAATTGCCAACAGCCACTCTGGAGAAGTGTACGGTGTGTCCTGAAACATCTAAAAAACTCAGCTTAGAGAGCTTGGGCACTTCCACTCATGGGCGTATAAATTGGGAAAACTAAAAATCAGCAAGACACAGGCACCCCAAAGTTTTGGGCTACTCTGTTGACAAGAACCTCCACTTCGTTACACCTTAAATATGCGAGGAAAGAGAAGAATGGATAAAGAAGTTGTGGTCCTTATGTACAATGGAATATGACTCAGCCATGAAATCAATGTCATAAGGCTAGTAGCAGCATGATGAGTGGATTTAGGTATGACGATTCTAAGTGAAATAAATCACACAGAAAAAGACACTTATCATAAGATATCACTTATAGAGGGAATGTAAAAACCGCTACCCTTGAACTGAATTACAAAACAGAACAGAGTCACACGTTTAGAAAACACACTATGGCTGCTTAACGGGAAAGGTGAGGTGGGGTGATGCATAAAACAAGGGTTTCAATTTAGCTCAGATATCGTTCCAGAAACCCAATATGTAATAGACAAGACCTACTCCTTGCTCAGTGAACTGGACTCAACACCCCCTATTCACCGCCCAAGAATATATCTGACTAGTAAGAATCTTCAAACCTATGTATTGATATCTCTCTGTAAGTGAGTCAAGTGGGTGTAAAGCGGCATAAACACAGCAGTGAAAAGCAGCCAAACCCCATTATAAAAATCAATTACTTTTCAAAACCCGTGAAACAAAGACAGTGAAAGAGAGAGAAATTCTTACAAAATTTGTTCAGGGGCTGTGATGCCACCTGGATTGACCATATCTAGACCCACAGCTGATTGAGACATATGGGTGGACACTCTTGGGGCTGAGAGGTTTGGTGAGGTTGGGTGAGCTAACGCAGACCCTTTAAATTAATACGGCGTGGTACCCATCCCATGGGTCCCAAATCTCCAGGTTCAAGGGCATCGTCCTACATCGAAAACATGCATGAGAAACCCCGAAGATGGCACACCGTGTGATGGGGAAAGGTTTCTAAAACGCACCTCATTTCTCATCTCCTTGTGCTCCGGTTCGCCATTCCAGCCGCTTTACTAGTAATCTCTCTCCTTGGAGAATCAGCACCTTTATCCTCCTGTTCCGTACAGGTTGCAATTTGTCCTGAGGATGAACGGGAAGAGGGGGAACCAACGAGAGACTAGCTCTAGGTGTTGGGACAGGCACAGGTCACTCTGTTTTCCCATCAGGAAGAAGAATTAACCACAGGCTCAGCCTGCGGCCAGGAACCAGAATACGGCCTGAAGCAATCCTGCGCTTTTGTGGCCAGCTCCCAAGAAAGCGAGTTGAAGAATGGAGCTCAGGGGCACTGCAATTCACAAACCTGCAGACTTAGAAATGATAACTCTCGTCCACAAATATATTGAGGGAAGGCAACGAAGAGGATTTGAAAGCAAGGCAGAATTGCAGGAAACAGATTTCAGGAGGCAGATTCGAATCGCCTTTAAAGCACAGGAAAAGCGGCAAAACCTCGACAATGATGCCCTTGGCCAAAAAGGGCGTATGCGTTTTTTCCTGAATATATTCAGGAAAAAACGCATACGCCCTTTTTGGCCAACCAAGCAACCTGGAAAGGCAAATCAGCGCTACAAAGAAGTCTCGCTTCCCATCGGTCAAAAGGCCCATGCTGAAGAAAGTGTCAAAACCAGAAATGCAGGACAGGCCATGGAGAAATGGGAGCCTTGCTAAGCTGATGGGCGGGACGTAAATTGCCAACAGCCACTCTGGAGAAGTGTACGGTGTGTCCTGAAACATCTAAAAAACTCAGCTTAGAGAGCTTGGGCACTTCCACTCATGGGCGTATAAATTGGGAAAACTAAAAATCAGCAAGACACAGGCACCCCAAAGTTTTGGGCTACTCTGTTGACAAGAACCTCCACTTCGTTACACCTTAAATATGCGAGGAAAGAGAAGAATGGATAAAGAAGTTGTGGTCCTTATGTAAAATGGAATATGACTCAGCCATGAAATCAATGTCATAAGGCTAGTAGCAGCATGATGAGTGGATTTAGGTATGACGATTCTAAGTGAAATAAATCACACAGAAAAAGACACTTATCATAAGATATCACTTATAGAGGGAATGTAAAAACCGCTACCCTTGAACTGAATTACAAAACAGAACAGAGTCACACGTTTAGAAAACACACTATGGCTGCTTAACGGGAAAGGTGAGGTGGGGTGATGCATAAATCAAGGGTTTCAAATTAGCTCAGATACCGTTTCATAAACCCAATATGTAATAGACAAGACCTACTCCTTGCTCAGTGAACTGGACTCAACACCCCCTATTCACCGCCCAAGATTATATCTGACTAGTAAGAATCTTCAAACCTATGTATTGATATCTCTCTGTAAGTGAGTCAAGTGGGTATAAAGCGGCATAAACACAGCAGTGAAAAGCAGCTAAACCCCATTATAAAAATCAATTACTTTTCAAAACCCGTGAAACAAAGACAGTGAAAGAGAGAGAAATTCTTACAAAATTCGTTCAGGGGCTGTGATGCCACCTGGATTGACCATATCTAAACCCACAGCTGTTTGAGACATATGGGTGGACACTCTTGGGGCTGAGAGGTTTGGTGAGGTTGGGTGAGCTAACGCAGACCCTTTAAATTAATACGGCGTGGTACCCATCCCATGGGTCCCAAATCTCCAGGTTCAAGGGCATCGTCCTACATTGAAAACATGCATGAGAAACCCCGAAGATGGCACACCGTGTGATGGGGAAAGGTTTCTAAAACGCACCTCATTTCTCATCTCCTTGTGCTCCGGTTCGCCATTCCAGCCGCTTTACTAGCAATCTCTCTCCTTGGAGAATCAGCACCTTTATCCTCCTGTTCCGTACAGGTTGCAATTTGTCCTGAGGATGAACGGGAAGAGGGGGAACCAATGAGAGACTAGCTCTAGGTGTTGGGACAGGCACAGGTCACTCTGTTTTCCCATCAGGAAGAAGAATTAACCACAGGCTCAGCCTGCCACCAGGAACCAGAATACGGCCTGAAGCAATCCTGCGCTTTTGCGGCCAGCTCCCAAGAAAGCGAGTTGAAGAATGGAGCTCAGGGGCACTGCAATTCACAAACCTGCAGACTTAGAAATGATAACTCTCGTCCACAAATATATTGAGGGAAGGCAACGAAGAGGATTTGAAAGCAAGGCAGAATTGCAGGAAACAGATTTCAGGAGGTAGATTCGAATCGCCTTTAAAGCACAGGAAAAGCGGCAAAACCTCGACAATGATGCCCTTGGCCAAAAAGGGCGTATGCGTTTTTTCCTGAATATATTCAGGAAAAAACGCATACGCCCTTTTTGGCCAACCAAGCAACCTGGAAAGGCAAATCAGCGCTACAAAGAAGTCTCGCTTCCCATCGGTCAAAAGGGCCATGCTGAATAAAGGGTCAAAACCAGAAATGCAGGACAGGCCACGGAGAAATGGGAGCCTTGCTACGCTGATGGACGGGACGTAAATTGCCAACAGCCACTCTGGAGAAGTGTACGGTGTGTCCTGAAACATCTAAAAAACTCAGCTTAGAGAGCTTGGGCACTTCCACTCATGGGCGTATAAATTGGGAAAACTAAAAATCAGCAAGACACAGGCACCCCAAAGTTTTGGGCTACTCTGTTGACAAGAACCTCCACTTCGTTACACCTTAAATATGCGAGGAAAGAGAAGAATGGATAAAGAAGTTGTGGTCCTTATGTACAATGGAATATGACTCAGCCATGAAATCAATGTCATAAGGCTAGTAGCAGCATGATGAGTGGATTTAGGTATGACGATTCTAAGTGAAATAAATCACACAGAAAAAGACACTTATCATAAGATATCACTTATAGAGGGAATGTAAAAACCGCTACCCTTGAACTGAATTACAAAACAGAACAGAGTCACACGTTTAGAAAACACACTATGGCTGCTTAACGGGAAAGGTGAGGTGGGGTGATGCATAAAACAAGGGTTTCAATTTAGCTCAGATATCGTTCCAGAAACCCAATATGTAATAGACAAGACCTACTCCTTGCTCAGTGAACTGGACTCAACACCCCCTATTCACCGCCCAAGAATATATCTGACTAGTAAGAATCTTCAAACCTATGTATTGATATCTCTCTGTAAGTGAGTCAAGTGGGTGTAAAGCGGCATAAACACAGCAGTGAAAAGCAGCCAAACCCCATTATAAAAATCAATTACTTTTCAAAACCCGTGAAACAAAGACAGTGAAAGAGAGAGAAATTCTTACAAAATTTGTTCAGGGGCTGTGATGCCACCTGGATTGACCATATCTAGACCCACAGCTGATTGAGACATATGGGTGGACACTCTTGGGGCTGAGAGGTTTGGTGAGGTTGGGTGAGCTAACGCAGACCCTTTAAATTAATACGGCGTGGTACCCATCCCATGGGTCCCAAATCTCCAGGTTCAAGGGCATCGTCCTACATCGAAAACATGCATGAGAAACCCCGAAGATGGCACACCGTGTGATGGGGAAAGGTTTCTAAAACGCACCTCATTTCTCATCTCCTTGTGCTCCGGTTCGCCATTCCAGCCGCTTTACTAGTAATCTCTCTCCTTGGAGAATCAGCACCTTTATCCTCCTGTTCCGTACAGGTTGCAATTTGTCCTGAGGATGAACGGGAAGAGGGGGAACCAACGAGAGACTAGCTCTAGGTGTTGGGACAGGCACAGGTCACTCTGTTTTCCCATCAGGAAGAAGAATTAACCACAGGCTCAGCCTGCGGCCAGGAACCAGAATACGGCCTGAAGCAATCCTGCGCTTTTGTGGCCAGCTCCCAAGAAAGCGAGTTGAAGAATGGAGCTCAGGGGCACTGCAATTCACAAACCTGCAGACTTAGAAATGATAACTCTCGTCCACAAATATATTGAGGGAAGGCAACGAAGAGGATTTGAAAGCAAGGCAGAATTGCAGGAAACAGATTTCAGGAGGTAGATTCGAATCGCCTTTAAAGCACAGGAAAAGCGGCAAAACCTCGACAATGATGCCCTTGGCCAAAAAGGGCGTATGCGTTTTTTCCTGAATATATTCAGGAAAAAACGCATACGCCCTTTTTGGCCAACCAAGCAACCTGGAAAGGCAAATCAGCGCTACAAAGAAGTCTCGCTTCCCATCGGTCAAAAGGCCCATGCTGAATAAAGTGTCAAAACCAGAAATGCAGGACAGGCCATGGAGAAATGGGAGCCTTGCTAAGCTGATGGGCGGGACGTAAATTGCCAACAGCCACTCTGGAGAAGTGTACGGTGTGTCCTGAAACATCTAAAAAACTCAGCTTAGAGAGCTTGGGCACTTCCACTCATGGGCGTATAAATTGGGAAAACTAAAAATCAGCAAGACACAGGCACCCCAAAGTTTTGGGCTACTCTGTTGACAAGAACCTCCACTTCGTTACACCTTAAATATGCGAGGAAAGAGAAGAATGGATAAAGAAGTTGTGGTCCTTATGTACAATGGAATATGACTCAGCCATGAAATCAATGTCATAAGGCTAGTAGCAGCATGATGAGTGGATTTAGGTATGACGATTCTAAGTGAAATAAATCACACAGAAAAAGACACTTATCATAAGATATCACTTATAGAGGGAATGTAAAAACCGCTACCCTTGAACTGAATTACAAAACAGAACAGAGTCACACGTTTAGAAAACACACTATGGCTGCTTAACGGGAAAGGTGAGGTGGGGTGATGCATAAAACAAGGGTTTCAATTTAGCTCAGATATCGTTCCAGAAACCCAATATGTAATAGACAAGACCTACTCCTTGCTCAGTGAACTGGACTCAACACCCCCTATTCACCGCCCAAGAATATATCTGACTAGTAAGAATCTTCAAACCTATGTATTGATATCTCTCTGTAAGTGAGTCAAGTGGGTGTAAAGCGGCATAAACACAGCAGTGAAAAGCAGCCAAACCCCATTATAAAAATCAATTACTTTTCAAAACCCGTGAAACAAAGACAGTGAAAGAGAGAGAAATTCTTACAAAATTTGTTCAGGGGCTGTGATGCCACCTGGATTGACCATATCTAGACCCACAGCTGATTGAGACATATGGGTGGACACTCTTGGGGCTGAGAGGTTTGGTGAGGTTGGGTGAGCTAACGCAGACCCTTTAAATTAATACGGCGTGGTACCCATCCCATGGGTCCCAAATCTCCAGGTTCAAGGGCATCGTCCTACATCGAAAACATGCATGAGAAACCCCGAAGATGGCACACCGTGTGATGGGGAAAGGTTTCTAAAACGCACCTCATTTCTCATCTCCTTGTGCTCCGGTTCGCCATTCCAGCCGCTTTACTAGTAATCTCTCTCCTTGGAGAATCAGCACTTTATCCTCCTGTTCCGTACAGGTTGCAATTTGTCCTGAGGATGAACGGGAAGAGGGGGAACCAACGAGAGACTAGCTCTAGGTGTTGGGACAGGCACAGGTCACTCTATTTTCCCATCAGGAAGAAGAATTAACCACAGGCTCAGCCTGCGGCCAGGAACCAGAATACGGCCTGAAGCAATCCTGCGCTTTTGTGGCCAGCTCCCAAGAAAGCGAGTTGAAGAATGGAGCTCAGGGGCACTGCAATTCACAAACCTGCAGACTTAGAAATGATAACTCTCGTCCACAAATATATTGAGGGAAGGCAACGAAGAGGATTTGAAAGCAAGGCAGAATTGCAGGAAACAGATTTCAGGAGGCAGATTCGAATCGCCTTTAAAGCACAGGAAAAGCGGCAAAACCTCGACAATGATGCCCTTGGCCAAAAAGGGCGTATGCGTTTTTTCCTGAATATATTCAGGAAAAAACGCATACGCCCTTTTTGGCCAACCAAGCAACCTGGAAAGGCAAATCAGCGCTACAAAGAAGTCTCGCTTCCCATCGGTCAAAAGGCCCATGCTGAATAAAGTGTCAAAACCAGAAATGCAGGACAGGCCATGGAGAAATGGGAGCCTTGCTAAGCTGATGGGCGGGACGTAAATTGCCAACAGCCACTCTGGAGAAGTGTACGGTGTGTCCTGAAACATCTAAAAAACTCAGCTTAGAGAGCTTGGGCACTTCCACTCATGGGCGTATAAATTGGGAAAACTAAAAATCAGCAAGACACAGGCACCCCAAAGTTTTGGGCTACTCTGTTGACAAGAACCTCCACTTCGTTACACCTTAAATATGCGAGGAAAGAGAAGAATGGATAAAGAAGTTGTGGTCCTTATGTACAATGGAATATGACTCAGCCATGAAATCAATGTCATAAGGCTAGTAGCAGCATGATGAGTGGATTTAGGTATGACGATTCTAAGTGAAATAAATCACACAGAAAAAGACACTTATCATAAGATATCACTTATAGAGGGATTGTAAAAACCGCTACCCTTGAACTGAATTACAAAACAGAACAGAGTCACACGTTTAGAAAACACACTATGGCTGCTTAACGGGAAAGGTGAGGTGGGGTGATGCATAAATCAAGGGTTTCAAATTAGCTCAGATACCGTTTCATAAACCCAATATGTAATAGACAAGACCTACTCCTTGCTCAGTGAACTGGACTCAACACCCCCTATTCACCGCCCAAGATTATATCTGACTAGTAAGAATCTTCAAACCTATGTATTGATATCTCTCTGTAAGTGAGTCAAGTGGGTATAAAGCGGCATAAACACAGCAGTGAAAAGCAGCTAAACCCCATTATAAAAATCAATTACTTTTCAAAACCCGTGAAACAAAGACAGTGAAAGAGAGAGAAATTCTTACAAAATTCGTTCAGGGGCTGTGATGCCACCTGGATTGACCATATCTAAACCCACAGCTGTTTGAGACATATGGGTGGACACTCTTGGGGCTGAGAGGTTTGGTGAGGTTGGGTGAGCTAACGCAGACCCTTTAAATTAATACGGCGTGGTACCCATCCCATGGGTCCCAAATCTCCAGGTTCAAGGGCATCGTCCTACATTGAAAACATGCATGAGAAACCCCGAAGATGGCACACCGTGTGATGGGGAAAGGTTTCTAAAACGCACCTCATTTCTCATCTCCTTGTGCTCCGGTTCGCCATTCCAGCCGCTTTACTAGCAATCTCTCTCCTTGGAGAATCAGCACCTTTATCCTCCTGTTCCGTACAGGTTGCAATTTGTCCTGAGGATGAACGGGAAGAGGGGGAACCAATGAGAGACTAGCTCTAGGTGTTGGGACAGGCACAGGTCACTCTGTTTTCCCATCAGGAAGAAGAATTAACCACAGGCTCAGCCTGCCACCAGGAACCAGAATACGGCCTGAAGCAATCCTGCGCTTTTGCGGCCAGCTCCCAAGAAAGCGAGTTGAAGAATGGAGCTCAGGGGCACTGCAATTCACAAACCTGCAGACTTAGAAATGATAACTCTCGTCCACAAATATATTGAGGGAAGGCAACGAAGAGGATTTGAAAGCAAGGCAGAATTGCAGGAAACAGATTTCAGGAGGTAGATTCGAATCGCCTTTAAAGCATAGGAAAAGCGGCAAAACCTCGACAATGATGCCCTTGGCCAAAAAGGGCGTATGCGTTTTTTCCTGAATATATTCAGGAAAAAACGCATACGCCCTTTTTGGCCAACCAAGCAACCTGGAAAGGCAAATCAGCGCTACAAAGAAGTCTCGCTTCCCATCGGTCAAAAGGGCCATGCTGAATAAAGGGTCAAAACCAGAAATGCAGGACAGGCCACGGAGAAATGGGAGCCTTGCTACGCTGATGGACGGGACGTAAATTGCCAACAGCCACTCTGGAGAAGTGTACGGTGTGTCCTGAAACATCTAAAAAACTCAGCTTAGAGAGCTTGGGCACTTCCACTCATGGGCGTATAAATTGGGAAAACTAAAAATCAGCAAGACACAGGCACCCCAAAGTTTTGGGCTACTCTGTTGACAAGAACCTCCACTTCGTTACACCTTAAATATGCGAGGAAAGAGAAGAATGGATAAAGAAGTTGTGGTCCTTATGTACAATGGAATATGACTCAGCCATGAAATCAATGTCATAAGGCTAGTAGCAGCATGATGAGTGGATTTAGGTATGACGATTCTAAGTGAAATAAATCACACAGAAAAAGACACTTATCATAAGATATCACTTATAGAGGGAATGTAAAAACCGCTACCCTTGAACTGAATTACAAAACAGAACAGAGTCACACGTTTAGAAAACACACTATGGCTGCTTAACGGGAAAGGTGAGGTGGGGTGATGCATAAAACAAGGGTTTCAATTTAGCTCAGATATCGTTCCAGAAACCCAATATGTAATAGACAAGACCTACTCCTTGCTCAGTGAACTGGACTCAACACCCCCTATTCACCGCCCAAGAATATATCTGACTAGTAAGAATCTTCAAACCTATGTATTGATATCTCTCTGTAAGTGAGTCAAGTGGGTGTAAAGCGGCATAAACACAGCAGTGAAAAGCAGCCAAACCCCATTATAAAAATCAATTACTTTTCAAAACCCGTGAAACAAAGACAGTGAAAGAGAGAGAAATTCTTACAAAATTTGTTCAGGGGCTGTGATGCCACCTGGATTGACCATATCTAGACCCACAGCTGATTGAGACATATGGGTGGACACTCTTGGGGCTGAGAGGTTTGGTGAGGTTGGGTGAGCTAACGCAGACCCTTTAAATTAATACGGCATGGTACCCATCCCATGGGTCCCAAATCTCCAGGTTCAAGGGCATCGTCCTACATCGAAAACATGCATGAGAAACCCCGAAGATGGCACACCGTGTGATGGGGAAAGGTTTCTAAAACGCACCTCATTTCTCATCTCCTTGTGCTCCGGTTCGCCATTCCAGCCGCTTTACTAGTAATCTCTCTCCTTGGAGAATCAGCACCTTTATCCTCCTGTTCCGTACAGGTTGCAATTTGTCCTGAGGATGAACGGGAAGAGGGGGAACCAACGAGAGACTAGCTCTAGGTGTTGGGACAGGCACAGGTCACTCTGTTTTCCCATCAGGAAGAAGAATTAACCACAGGCTCAGCCTGCGGCCAGGAACCAGAATACGGCCTGAAGCAATCCTGCGCTTTTGTGGCCAGCTCCCAAGAAAGCGAGTTGAAGAATGGAGCTCAGGGGCACTGCAATTCACAAACCTGCAGACTTAGAAATGATAACTCTCGTCCACAAATATATTGAGGGAAGGCAACGAAGAGGATTTGAAAGCAAGGCAGAATTGCAGGAAACAGATTTCAGGAGGTAGATTCGAATCGCCTTTAAAGCACAGGAAAAGCGGCAAAACCTCGACAATGATGCCCTTGGCCAAAAAGGGCGTATGCGTTTTTTCCTGAATATATTCAGGAAAAAACGCATACGCCCTTTTTGGCCAACCAAGCAACCTGGAAAGGCAAATCAGCGCTACAAAGAAGTCTCGCTTCCCATCGGTCAAAAGGCCCATGCTGAAGAAAGTGTCAAAACCAGAAATGCAGGACAGGCCATGGAGAAATGGGAGCCTTGCTAAGCTGATGGGCGGGACGTAAATTGCCAACAGCCACTCTGGAGAAGTGTACGGTGTGTCCTGAAACATCTAAAAAACTCAGCTTAGAGAGCTTGGGCACTTCCACTCATGGGCGTATAAATTGGGAAAACTAAAAATCAGCAAGACACAGGCACCCCAAAGTTTTGGGCTACTCTGTTGACAAGAACCTCCACTTCGTTACACCTTAAATATGCGAGGAAAGAGAAGAATGGATAAAGAAGTTGTGGTCCTTATGTACAATGGAATATGACTCAGCCATGAAATCAATGTCATAAGGCTAGTAGCAGCATGATGAGTGGATTTAGGTATGACGATTCTAAGTGAAATAAATCACACAGAAAAAGACACTTATCATAAGATATCACTTATAGAGGGAATGTAAAAACCGCTACCCTTGAACTGAATTACAAAACAGAACAGAGTCACACGTTTAGAAAACACACTATGGCTGCTTAACGGGAAAGGTGAGGTGGGGTGATGCATAAATCAAGGGTTTCAAATTAGCTCAGATACCGTTTCATAAACCCAATATGTAATAGACAAGACCTACTCCTTGCTCAGTGAACTGGACTCAACACCCCCTATTCACCGCCCAAGATTATATCTGACTAGTAAGAATCTTCAAACCTATGTATTGATATCTCTCTGTAAGTGAGTCAAGTGGGTATAAAGCGGCATAAACACAGCAGTGAAAAGCAGCTAAACCCCATTATAAAAATCAATTACTTTTCAAAACCCGTGAAACAAAGACAGTGAAAGAGAGAGAAATTCTTACAAAATTCGTTCAGGGGCTGTGATGCCACCTGGATTGACCATATCTAAACCCACAGCTGTTTGAGACATATGGGTGGACACTCTTGGGGCTGAGAGGTTTGGTGAGGTTGGGTGAGCTAACGCAGACCCTTTAAATTAATACGGCGTGGTACCCATCCCATGGGTCCCAAATCTCCAGGTTCAAGGGCATCGTCCTACATTGAAAACATGCATGAGAAACCCCGAAGATGGCACACCGTGTGATGGGGAAAGGTTTCTAAAACGCACCTCATTTCTCATCTCCTTGTGCTCCGGTTCGCCATTCCAGCCGCTTTACTAGCAATCTCTCTCCTTGGAGAATCAGCACCTTTATCCTCCTGTTCCGTACAGGTTGCAATTTGTCCTGAGGATGAACGGGAAGAGGGGGAACCAATGAGAGACTAGCTCTAGGTGTTGGGACAGGCACAGGTCACTCTGTTTTCCCATCAGGAAGAAGAATTAACCACAGGCTCAGCCTGCCACCAGGAACCAGAATACGGCCTGAAGCAATCCTGCGCTTTTGCGGCCAGCTCCCAAGAAAGCGAGTTGAAGAATGGAGCTCAGGGGCACTGCAATTCACAAACCTGCAGACTTAGAAATGATAACTCTCGTCCACAAATATATTGAGGGAAGGCAACGAAGAGGATTTGAAAGCAAGGCAGAATTGCAGGAAACAGATTTCAGGAGGTAGATTCGAATCGCCTTTAAAGCACAGGAAAAGCGGCAAAACCTCGACAATGATGCCCTTGGCCAAAAAGGGCGTATGCGTTTTTTCCTGAATATATTCAGGAAAAAACGCATACGCCCTTTTTGGCCAACCAAGCAACCTGGAAAGGCAAATCAGCGCTACAAAGAAGTCTCGCTTCCCATCGGTCAAAAGGGCCATGCTGAATAAAGGGTCAAAACCAGAAATGCAGGACAGGCCACGGAGAAATGGGAGCCTTGCTACGCTGATGGACGGGACGTAAATTGCCAACAGCCACTCTGGAGAAGTGTACGGTGTGTCCTGAAACATCTAAAAAACTCAGCTTAGAGAGCTTGGGCACTTCCACTCATGGGCGTATAAATTGGGAAAACTAAAAATCAGCAAGACACAGGCACCCCAAAGTTTTGGGCTACTCTGTTGACAAGAACCTCCACTTCGTTACACCTTAAATATGCGAGGAAAGAGAAGAATGGATAAAGAAGTTGTGGTCCTTATGTACAATGGAATATGACTCAGCCATGAAATCAATGTCATAAGGCTAGTAGCAGCATGATGAGTGGATTTAGGTATGACGATTCTAAGTGAAATAAATCACACAGAAAAAGACACTTATCATAAGATATCACTTATAGAGGGAATGTAAAAACCGCTACCCTTGAACTGAATTACAAAACAGAACAGAGTCACACGTTTAGAAAACACACTATGGCTGCTTAACGGGAAAGGTGAGGTGGGGTGATGCATAAAACAAGGGTTTCAATTTAGCTCAGATATCGTTCCAGAAACCCAATATGTAATAGACAAGACCTACTCCTTGCTCAGTGAACTGGACTCAACACCCCCTATTCACCGCCCAAGAATATATCTGACTAGTAAGAATCTTCAAACCTATGTATTGATATCTCTCTGTAAGTGAGTCAAGTGGGTGTAAAGCGGCATAAACACAGCAGTGAAAAGCAGCCAAACCCCATTATAAAAATCAATTACTTTTCAAAACCCGTGAAACAAAGACAGTGAAAGAGAGAGAAATTCTTACAAAATTTGTTCAGGGGCTGTGATGCCACCTGGATTGACCATATCTAGACCCACAGCTGATTGAGACATATGGGTGGACACTCTTGGGGCTGAGAGGTTTGGTGAGGTTGGGTGAGCTAACGCAGACCCTTTAAATTAATACGGCGTGGTACCCATCCCATGGGTCCCAAATCTCCAGGTTCAAGGGCATCGTCCTACATCGAAAACATGCATGAGAAACCCCGAAGATGGCACACCGTGTGATGGGGAAAGGTTTCTAAAACGCACCTCATTTCTCATCTCCTTGTGCTCCGGTTCGCCATTCCAGCCGCTTTACTAGTAATCTCTCTCCTTGGAGAATCAGCACCTTTATCCTCCTGTTCCGTACAGGTTGCAATTTGTCCTGAGGATGAACGGGAAGAGGGGGAACCAACGAGAGACTAGCTCTAGGTGTTGGGACAGGCACAGGTCACTCTGTTTTCCCATCAGGAAGAAGAATTAACCACAGGCTCAGCCTGCGGCCAGGAACCAGAATACGGCCTGAAGCAATCCTGCGCTTTTGTGGCCAGCTCCCAAGAAAGCGAGTTGAAGAATGGAGCTCAGGGGCACTGCAATTCACAAACCTGCAGACTTAGAAATGATAACTCTCGTCCACAAATATATTGAGGGAAGGCAACGAAGAGGATTTGAAAGCAAGGCAGAATTGCAGGAAACAGATTTCAGGAGGTAGATTCGAATCGCCTTTAAAGCACAGGAAAAGCGGCAAAACCTCGACAATGATGCCCTTGGCCAAAAAGGGCGTATGCGTTTTTTCCTGAATATATTCAGGAAAAAACGCATACGCCCTTTTTGGCCAACCAAGCAACCTGGAAAGGCAAATCAGCGCTACAAAGAAGTCTCGCTTCCCATCGGTCAAAAGGCCCATGCTGAATAAAGTGTCAAAACCAGAAATGCAGGACAGGCCATGGAGAAATGGGAGCCTTGCTAAGCTGATGGGCGGGACGTAAATTGCCAACAGCCACTCTGGAGAAGTGTACGGTGTGTCCTGAAACATCTAAAAAACTCAGCTTAGAGAGCTTGGGCACTTCCACTCATGGGCGTATAAATTGGGAAAACTAAAAATCAGCAAGACACAGGCACCCCAAAGTTTTGGGCTACTCTGTTGACAAGAACCTCCACTTCGTTACACCTTAAATATGCGAGGAAAGAGAAGAATGGATAAAGAAGTTGTGGTCCTTATGTACAATGGAATATGACTCAGCCATGAAATCAATGTCATAAGGCTAGTAGCAGCATGATGAGTGGATTTAGGTATGACGATTCTAAGTGAAATAAATCACACAGAAAAAGACACTTATCATAAGATATCACTTATAGAGGGAATGTAAAAACCGCTACCCTTGAACTGAATTACAAAACAGAACAGAGTCACACGTTTAGAAAACACACTATGGCTGCTTAACGGGAAAGGTGAGGTGGGGTGATGCATAAAACAAGGGTTTCAATTTAGCTCAGATATCGTTCCAGAAACCCAATATGTAATAGACAAGACCTACTCCTTGCTCAGTGAACTGGACTCAACACCCCCTATTCACCGCCCAAGAATATATCTGACTAGTAAGAATCTTCAAACCTATGTATTGATATCTCTCTGTAAGTGAGTCAAGTGGGTGTAAAGCGGCATAAACACAGCAGTGAAAAGCAGCCAAACCCCATTATAAAAATCAATTACTTTTCAAAACCCGTGAAACAAAGACAGTGAAAGAGAGAGAAATTCTTACAAAATTTGTTCAGGGGCTGTGATGCCACCTGGATTGACCATATCTAGACCCACAGCTGATTGAGACATATGGGTGGACACTCTTGGGGCTGAGAGGTTTGGTGAGGTTGGGTGAGCTAACGCAGACCCTTTAAATTAATACGGCGTGGTACCCATCCCATGGGTCCCAAATCTCCAGGTTCAAGGGCATCGTCCTACATCGAAAACATGCATGAGAAACCCCGAAGATGGCACACCGTGTGATGGGGAAAGGTTTCTAAAACGCACCTCATTTCTCATCTCCTTGTGCTCCGGTTCGCCATTCCAGCCGCTTTACTAGTAATCTCTCTCCTTGGAGAATCAGCACCTTTATCCTCCTGTTCCGTACAGGTTGCAATTTGTCCTGAGGATGAACGGGAAGAGGGGGAACCAACGAGAGACTAGCTCTAGGTGTTGGGACAGGCACAGGTCACTCTGTTTTCCCATCAGGAAGAAGAATTAACCACAGGCTCAGCCTGCGGCCAGGAACCAGAATACGGCCTGAAGCAATCCTGCGCTTTTGTGGCCAGCTCCCAAGAAAGCGAGTTGAAGAATGGAGCTCAGGGGCACTGCAATTCACAAACCTGCAGACTTAGAAATGATAACTCTCGTCCACAAATATATTGAGGGAAGGCAACGAAGAGGATTTGAAAGCAAGGCAGAATTGCAGGAAACAGATTTCAGGAGGCAGATTCGAATCGCCTTTAAAGCACAGGAAAAGCGGCAAAACCTCGACAATGATGCCCTTGGCCAAAAAGGGCGTATGCGTTTTTTCCTGAATATATTCAGGAAAAAACGCATACGCCCTTTTTGGCCAACCAAGCAACCTGGAAAGGCAAATCAGCGCTACAAAGAAGTCTCGCTTCCCATCGGTCAAAAGGCCCATGCTGAAGAAAGTGTCAAAACCAGAAATGCAGGACAGGCCATGGAGAAATGGGAGCCTTGCTAAGCTGATGGGCGGGACGTAAATTGCCAACAGCCACTCTGGAGAAGTGTACGGTGTGTCCTGAAACATCTAAAAAACTCAGCTTAGAGAGCTTGGGCACTTCCACTCATGGGCGTATAAATTGGGAAAACTAAAAATCAGCAAGACACAGGCACCCCAAAGTTTTGGGCTACTCTGTTGACAAGAACCTCCACTTCGTTACACCTTAAATATGCGAGGAAAGAGAAGAATGGATAAAGAAGTTGTGGTCCTTATGTAAAATGGAATATGACTCAGCCATGAAATCAATGTCATAAGGCTAGTAGCAGCATGATGAGTGGATTTAGGTATGACGATTCTAAGTGAAATAAATCACACAGAAAAAGACACTTATCATAAGATATCACTTATAGAGGGAATGTAAAAACCGCTACCCTTGAACTGAATTACAAAACAGAACAGAGTCACACGTTTAGAAAACACACTATGGCTGCTTAACGGGAAAGGTGAGGTGGGGTGATGCATAAATCAAGGGTTTCAAATTAGCTCAGATACCGTTTCATAAACCCAATATGTAATAGACAAGACCTACTCCTTGCTCAGTGAACTGGACTCAACACCCCCTATTCACCGCCCAAGATTATATCTGATTAGTAAGAATCTTCAAACCTATGTATTGATATCTCTCTGTAAGTGAGTCAAGTGGGTATAAAGCGGCATAAACACAGCAGTGAAAAGCAGCTAAACCCCATTATAAAAATCAATTACTTTTCAAAACCCGTGAAACAAAGACAGTGAAAGAGAGAGAAATTCTTACAAAATTCGTTCAGGGGCTGTGATGCCACCTGGATTGACCATATCTAAACCCACAGCTGTTTGAGACATATGGGTGGACACTCTTGGGGCTGAGAGGTTTGGTGAGGTTGGGTGAGCTAACGCAGACCCTTTAAATTAATACGGCGTGGTACCCATCCCATGGGTCCCAAATCTCCAGGTTCAAGGGCATCGTCCTACATTGAAAACATGCATGAGAAACCCCGAAGATGGCACACCGTGTGATGGGGAAAGGTTTCTAAAACGCACCTCATTTCTCATCTCCTTGTGCTCCGGTTCGCCATTCCAGCCGCTTTACTAGCAATCTCTCTCCTTGGAGAATCAGCACCTTTATCCTCCTGTTCCGTACAGGTTGCAATTTGTCCTGAGGATGAACGGGAAGAGGGGGAACCAATGAGAGACTAGCTCTAGGTGTTGGGACAGGCACAGGTCACTCTGTTTTCCCATCAGGAAGAAGAATTAACCACAGGCTCAGCCTGCCACCAGGAACCAGAATACGGCCTGAAGCAATCCTGCGCTTTTGCGGCCAGCTCCCAAGAAAGCGAGTTGAAGAATGGAGCTCAGGGGCACTGCAATTCACAAACCTGCAGACTTAGAAATGATAACTCTCGTCCACAAATATATTGAGGGAAGGCAACGAAGAGGATTTGAAAGCAAGGCAGAATTGCAGGAAACAGATTTCAGGAGGTAGATTCGAATCGCCTTTAAAGCACAGGAAAAGCGGCAAAACCTCGACAATGATGCCCTTGGCCAAAAAGGGCGTATGCGTTTTTTCCTGAATATATTCAGGAAAAAACGCATACGCCCTTTTTGGCCAACCAAGCAACCTGGAAAGGCAAATCAGCGCTACAAAGAAGTCTCGCTTCCCATCGGTCAAAAGGGCCATGCTGAATAAAGGGTCAAAACCAGAAATGCAGGACAGGCCACGGAGAAATGGGAGCCTTGCTACGCTGATGGACGGGACGTAAATTGCCAACAGCCACTCTGGAGAAGTGTACGGTGTGTCCTGAAACATCTAAAAAACTCAGCTTAGAGAGCTTGGGCACTTCCACTCATGGGCGTATAAATTGGGAAAACTAAAAATCAGCAAGACACAGGCACCCCAAAGTTTTGGGCTACTCTGTTGACAAGAACCTCCACTTCGTTACACCTTAAATATGCGAGGAAAGAGAAGAATGGATAAAGAAGTTGTGGTCCTTATGTACAATGGAATATGACTCAGCCATGAAATCAATGTCATAAGGCTAGTAGCAGCATGATGAGTGGATTTAGGTATGACGATTCTAAGTGAAATAAATCACACAGAAAAAGACACTTATCATAAGATATCACTTATAGAGGGAATGTAAAAACCGCTACCCTTGAACTGAATTACAAAACAGAACAGAGTCACACGTTTAGAAAACACACTATGGCTGCTTAACGGGAAAGGTGAGGTGGGGTGATGCATAAAACAAGGGTTTCAATTTAGCTCAGATATCGTTCCAGAAACCCAATATGTAATAGACAAGACCTACTCCTTGCTCAGTGAACTGGACTCAACACCCCCTATTCACCGCCCAAGAATATATCTGACTAGTAAGAATCTTCAAACCTATGTATTGATATCTCTCTGTAAGTGAGTCAAGTGGGTGTAAAGCGGCATAAACACAGCAGTGAAAAGCAGCCAAACCCCATTATAAAAATCAATTACTTTTCAAAACCCGTGAAACAAAGACAGTGAAAGAGAGAGAAATTCTTACAAAATTTGTTCAGGGGCTGTGATGCCACCTGGATTGACCATATCTAGACCCACAGCTGATTGAGACATATGGGTGGACACTCTTGGGGCTGAGAGGTTTGGTGAGGTTGGGTGAGCTAACGCAGACCCTTTAAATTAATACGGCGTGGTACCCATCCCATGGGTCCCAAATCTCCAGGTTCAAGGGCATCGTCCTACATCGAAAACATGCATGAGAAACCCCGAAGATGGCACACCGTGTGATGGGGAAAGGTTTCTAAAACGCACCTCATTTCTCATCTCCTTGTGCTCCGGTTCGCCATTCCAGCCGCTTTACTAGTAATCTCTCTCCTTGGAGAATCAGCACCTTTATCCTCCTGTTCCGTACAGGTTGCAATTTGTCCTGAGGATGAACGGGAAGAGGGGGAACCAACGAGAGACTAGCTCTAGGTGTTGGGACAGGCACAGGTCACTCTGTTTTCCCATCAGGAAGAAGAATTAACCACAGGCTCAGCCTGCGGCCAGGAACCAGAATACGGCCTGAAGCAATCCTGCGCTTTTGTGGCCAGCTCCCAAGAAAGCGAGTTGAAGAATGGAGCTCAGGGGCACTGCAATTCACAAACCTGCAGACTTAGAAATGATAACTCTCGTCCACAAATATATTGAGGGAAGGCAACGAAGAGGATTTGAAAGCAAGGCAGAATTGCAGGAAACAGATTTCAGGAGGTAGATTCGAATCGCCTTTAAAGCACAGGAAAAGCGGCAAAACCTCGACAATGATGCCCTTGGCCAAAAAGGGCGTATGCGTTTTTTCCTGAATATATTCAGGAAAAAACGCATACGCCCTTTTTGGCCAACCAAGCAACCTGGAAAGGCAAATCAGCGCTACAAAGAAGTCTCGCTTCCCATCGGTCAAAAGGCCCATGCTGAATAAAGTGTCAAAACCAGAAATGCAGGACAGGCCATGGAGAAATGGGAGCCTTGCTAAGCTGATGGGCGGGACGTAAATTGCCAACAGCCACTCTGGAGAAGTGTACGGTGTGTCCTGAAACATCTAAAAAACTCAGCTTAGAGAGCTTGGGCACTTCCACTCATGGGCGTATAAATTGGGAAAACTAAAAATCAGCAAGACACAGGCACCCCAAAGTTTTGGGCTACTCTGTTGACAAGAACCTCCACTTCGTTACACCTTAAATATGCGAGGAAAGAGAAGAATGGATAAAGAAGTTGTGGTCCTTATGTACAATGGAATATGACTCAGCCATGAAATCAATGTCATAAGGCTAGTAGCAGCATGATGAGTGGATTTAGGTATGACGATTCTAAGTGAAATAAATCACACAGAAAAAGACACTTATCATAAGATATCACTTATAGAGGGAATGTAAAAACCGCTACCCTTGAACTGAATTACAAAACAGAACAGAGTCACACGTTTAGAAAACACACTATGGCTGCTTAACGGGAAAGGTGAGGTGGGGTGATGCATAAAACAAGGGTTTCAATTTAGCTCAGATATCGTTCCAGAAACCCAATATGTAATAGACAAGACCTACTCCTTGCTCAGTGAACTGGACTCAACACCCCCTATTCACCGCCCAAGAATATATCTGACTAGTAAGAATCTTCAAACCTATGTATTGATATCTCTCTGTAAGTGAGTCAAGTGGGTGTAAAGCGGCATAAACACAGCAGTGAAAAGCAGCCAAACCCCATTATAAAAATCAATTACTTTTCAAAACCCGTGAAACAAAGACAGTGAAAGAGAGAGAAATTCTTACAAAATTTGTTCAGGGGCTGTGATGCCACCTGGATTGACCATATCTAGACCCACAGCTGATTGAGACATATGGGTGGACACTCTTGGGGCTGAGAGGTTTGGTGAGGTTGGGTGAGCTAACGCAGACCCTTTAAATTAATACGGCGTGGTACCCATCCCATGGGTCCCAAATCTCCAGGTTCAAGGGCATCGTCCTACATCGAAAACATGCATGAGAAACCCCGAAGATGGCACACCGTGTGATGGGGAAAGGTTTCTAAAACGCACCTCATTTCTCATCTCCTTGTGCTCCGGTTCGCCATTCCAGCCGCTTTACTAGTAATCTCTCTCCTTGGAGAATCAGCACTTTATCCTCCTGTTCCGTACAGGTTGCAATTTGTCCTGAGGATGAACGGGAAGAGGGGGAACCAACGAGAGACTAGCTCTAGGTGTTGGGACAGGCACAGGTCACTCTATTTTCCCATCAGGAAGAAGAATTAACCACAGGCTCAGCCTGCGGCCAGGAACCAGAATACGGCCTGAAGCAATCCTGCGCTTTTGTGGCCAGCTCCCAAGAAAGCGAGTTGAAGAATGGAGCTCAGGGGCACTGCAATTCACAAACCTGCAGACTTAGAAATGATAACTCTCGTCCACAAATATATTGAGGGAAGGCAACGAAGAGGATTTGAAAGCAAGGCAGAATTGCAGGAAACAGATTTCAGGAGGCAGATTCGAATCGCCTTTAAAGCACAGGAAAAGCGGCAAAACCTCGACAATGATGCCCTTGGCCAAAAAGGGCGTATGCGTTTTTTCCTGAATATATTCAGGAAAAAACGCATACGCCCTTTTTGGCCAACCAAGCAACCTGGAAAGGCAAATCAGCGCTACAAAGAAGTCTCGCTTCCCATCGGTCAAAAGGCCCATGCTGAATAAAGTGTCAAAACCAGAAATGCAGGACAGGCCATGGAGAAATGGGAGCCTTGCTAAGCTGATGGGCGGGACGTAAATTGCCAACAGCCACTCTGGAGAAGTGTACGGTGTGTCCTGAAACATCTAAAAAACTCAGCTTAGAGAGCTTGGGCACTTCCACTCATGGGCGTATAAATTGGGAAAACTAAAAATCAGCAAGACACAGGCACCCCAAAGTTTTGGGCTACTCTGTTGACAAGAACCTCCACTTCGTTACACCTTAAATATGCGAGGAAAGAGAAGAATGGATAAAGAAGTTGTGGTCCTTATGTACAATGGAATATGACTCAGCCATGAAATCAATGTCATAAGGCTAGTAGCAGCATGATGAGTGGATTTAGGTATGACGATTCTAAGTGAAATAAATCACACAGAAAAAGACACTTATCATAAGATATCACTTATAGAGGGATTGTAAAAACCGCTACCCTTGAACTGAATTACAAAACAGAACAGAGTCACACGTTTAGAAAACACACTATGGCTGCTTAACGGGAAAGGTGAGGTGGGGTGATGCATAAAACAAGGGTTTCAATTTAGCTCAGATATCGTTCCAGAAACCCAATATGTAATAGACAAGACCTACTCCTTGCTCAGTGAACTGGACTCAACACCCCCTATTCACCGCCCAAGAATATATCTGACTAGTAAGAATCTTCAAACCTATGTATTGATATCTCTCTGTAAGTGAGTCAAGTGGGGGTAAAGCGGCATAAACACAGCAGTGAAAAGCAGCCAAACCCCATTATAAAAATCAATTACTTTTCAAAACCCGTGAAACAAAGACAGTGAAAGAGAGAGAAATTCTTACAAAATTTGTTCAGGGGCTGTGATGCCACCTGGATTGACCATATCTAGACCCACAGCTGATTGAGACATATGGGTGGACACTCTTGGGGCTGAGAGGTTTGGTGAGGTTGGGTGAGCTAACGCAGACCCTTTAAATTAATACGGCATGGTACCCATCCCATGGGTCCCAAATCTCCAGGTTCAAGGGCATCGTCCTACATCGAAAACATGCATGAGAAACCCCGAAGATGGCACACCGTGTGATGGGGAAAGGTTTCTAAAACGCACCTCATTTCTCATCTCCTTGTGCTACGGTTCGCCATTCCAGCCGCTTTACTAGTAATCTCTCTCCTTGGAGAATCAGCACCTTTATCCTCCTGTTCCGTACAGGTTGCAATTTGTCCTGAGGATGAACGGGAAGAGGGGGAACCAGCGAGAGACTAGCTCTAGGTGTTGGGACAGGCACAGGTCACTCTGTTTTCCCATCAGGAAGAAGAATTAACCACAGGCTCAGCCTGCCGCCAGGAACCAGAATACGGCCTGAAGCAATCCTGCGCTTTTGTGGCCAGCTCCCAAGAAAGCGAGTTGAAGAATGGAGCTCAGGGGCACTGCAATTCACAAACCTGCAGACTTAGAAATGATAACTCTCGTCCACAAATATATTGAGGGAAGGCAACGAAGAGGATTTGAAAGCAAGGCAGAATTGCAGGAAACAGATTTCAGGAGGTAGATTCGAATCGCCTTTAAAGCACAGGAAAAGCGGCAAAACCTCGACGATGATGCCCTTGGCCAAAAAGGGCGTATGCGTTTTTTCCTGAATATATTCAGGAAAAAACGCATACGCCCTTTTTGGCCAACCAAGCAACCTGGAAAGGCAAATCTGTGCTACAAAGAAGTCTCGCTTCCCATCGGTCAAAAGGGCCATGCTGAATAAAGTGTCAAAACCAGAAATGCAGGACAGGCCATGGAGAAATGGGAGCCTTGCTACGCTGATGGGCGGGATGTACATTGCCAACAGCCACTCTGGAGAAGTGTACGGTGTGTCCTGAAACATCTAAAAAACTCAGCTTAGAGAGCATAGGGCACTTCCACTCATGGGCGTATAAATTGGGAAAACTAAAAATCAGCAAGACACAGGCACCCCAAAGTTTTGGGCTACTCTGTTGACAAGAACCTCCACTTCGTTACACCTTAAATATCCCAGGAAAGAGAAGAATGGATAAAGAAGTTGCGGTCCTTATGTACAATGGAATATCACTCAGCCATGAAATCAATGTCATAAGGCTAGTAGCAGCATGATGAGTGGATTTAGGTATGACGATTCTAAGTGAAATAAGTCACACAGAAAAAGACACTTATCAAAAGATATCACTTATAGAGGGAATGTAAAAACCGCTACCCTTGAACTGAATTACAAAACAGAACAGAGTCACACGTTTAGAAAACACACTATGGCTGCTTAACGGGAAAGGTGAGGTGGGGTGATGCATAAATCAAGGGTTTCAAATTAGCTCAGATACCGTTCCAGAAACCCAATATGTAATAGACAAGACCTACTCCTTGCTCAGTGAACTGGACTCAACACCCCCTATTCACCGCCCAAGAATATACCTGACTAGTAAGACTCTTAAAACCTATGTATTGATATCTCTCTGTAAGTGAGTCAAGTGGGTATAAAGCGGCATAAACACAGCAGTGAAAAGCAGCTAAACCCCATTATAAAAATCAATTACTTTTCAAAACCCGTGAAACAAAGACAGTGAAAGAGAGAGAAATTCTTACAAACTTCGTTCAGGGGCTGTGATGCCACCTGGATTGACCATATCTAGACCCACAGCTGATTGAGACATAAGGGTGGACACTCTTGGGGCTGAGAGGTTTGGTGAGGTTGGGTGAGCAAACGCAGACCCTTTAAAGTAATACGGCGTGGTACCCATCCCATGGGTCCCAAATCTCCAGGTTCAAGGGCATCGTCCTACATTGAAAACATGCATGAGAAACCCCGAAGATGGTACACCGTGTGATCGGGAAAGGTTTCTAAAACGCACCTCATTTCTCATCTCCTTGTGCTCCGGTTCGCCATTCCAGCCGCTTTACTAGCAATCTCCCTCCTTGGAGAATCAGCACCTTTAACCTCCTGTTCCGTACAGGTTGCAATTGGTCCTGAGGATGAACGGAAAGAGGGGGAACCAATGAGAGACTAGCTCTAGGTGTTGGGACAGGCACAAGTCACTCTATTTTCCCATCAGGAAGAAGAATTAACCACAGGCTCAGCCTGCCGCCAGGAACCAGAATACGGGCCTGAAGCAATCCTGCGCTTTTGCGGCCAGCTCCCAAGAAAGCGAGTTGAAGAATGGAGCTCAGGGGCACTGCAATTCACAAACCTGCAGACTTAGAAATGATAACTCTCGTCCACAAATATATTGAGGGAAGGCAACGAAGAGGATTTGAAAGCAAGGCAGAATTGCAGGAAACAGATTTCAGGAGGTAGATTCGAATCGCCTTCAAAGCACAGGAAAAGCGGCAAAACCTCGACGATGATGCCCTTGGCCAAAAAGGGCGTATGCGTTTTTTCCTGAATATATTCAGGAAAAAACGCATACGCCCTTTTTGGCCAACCAAGCAACCTGGAAAGGCGAATCAGCGCTACAAAGATGTCTCGCTTCCCATCGGTCAAAAGGGCCATGCTGAATAAAGTGTCAAAACCAGAAATGCAGGACAGGCCATGGAGAAATGGGAGCCTTGCTACGCTGATGGGCGGGATGTACATTGCCAACAGCCACTCTGGAGAAGTGTACGGTGTGTCCTGAAACATCTAAAAAACTCAGCTTAGAGACCATAGGGCCCTTCCACTCATGGGCGTATAAATTGGGAAAACTAAAAATCAGCAAAACACAGGCACCCCAAAGTTTTGGGCTACTCTGTTGACAAGAACCTCCACTTCGTTACACCTTAAATATCCCAGGAAAGAGAAGAATGGATAAAGAAGATGTGGTCCTTATATACAATGAAATATCACTCAGCCATGAAATCAATGTCATAAGGCTAGTAGCAGCATGATGAGTGGATTTAGGTATGAAGATTCTAAGTGAAATAAGTCACACAGAAAAAGACACTTATCATGAGATATCACTTATAGAGGGAATGTAAAATCTGCCACCCTTGAACTGAATTACAAAACAGAACAGAATCACATGTTTAGAAAACAGACTATGGCTGCTTAACGGGAAAGGTGAGGTGGGGTGATGCATAAAACAAGGGTTTCAAATTAGCTCAGATACCGTTCCATGAACCCAATATGTAAAAGACAAGACCTACTCCTTGCTCAGTGAACTGGACTCAACACCCCCTATTCACCGCCCCAGAATATATCTGACTAGTAAGACTGTTAAAACCTATGTATTGATATCTCTCTGTAAGTGAGTCAAGTGGGTATAAAGCGGCATAAACACAGCAGTGAAAAGCAGCTAAACCCCATTATAAAAATCAATTACTTTTCAAAACCCGTGAAACAAAGACAGTGAAAGAGAGAGAAATTCTTACAAACTTCGTTCAGGGGCTGTGATGCCACCTGGATTGACCATATCTAGACCCACAGCTGATTGAGACATAAGGGTGGACACTCTTGGGGCTGAGAGGTTTGGTGAGGTTGGGTGAGCAAATGCAGACCCTTTAAAGTAATACGGCGTGGTACCCATCCCATGGGTCCCAAATCTCCAGGTTCAAGGGCATCGTCCTACATTGAAAACATGCATGAGAAACCCCGAAGATGGTACACCGTGTGATCGGGAAAGGTTTCTAAAACGCACCTCATTTCTCATCTCCTTGTGCTCCGGTTCGCCATTCCAGCCGCTTTACTAGCAATCTCCCTCCTTGGAGAATCAGCACCTTTAACCTCCTGTTCCGTACAGGTTGCAATTGGTCCTGAGGATGAACGGGAAGAGGGGGAACCAATGAGAGACTAGCTCTAGGTGTTGGGACAGGCACAAGTCACTCTATTTTCCCATCAGGAAGAAGAATTAACCACAGGCTCAGCCTGCCGCCAGGAACCAGAATACGGGCCTGAAGCAATCCTGCGCTTTTGCGGCCAGCTCCCAAGAAAGCCAGTTGAAGAATGGAGCTCAGGGGCACTGCAATTCACAAACCTGCAGACTTAGAAATGATAACTCTCGTCCACAAATATATTGAGGGAAGGCAACGAAGAGGATTTGAAAGCAAGGCAGAATTGCAGGAAACAGATTTCAGGAGGTAGATTCGAATCGCCTTCAAAGCACAGGAAAAGCGGCAAAACCTCGACGATGATGCCCTTGGCCAAAAAGGGCGTATGCGTTTTTTCCTGAATATATTCAGGAAAAAACGCATACGCCCTTTTTGGCCAACCAAGCAACCTGGAAAGGCGAATCAGCGCTACAAAGAAGTCTCGCTTCCCATCGGTCAAAAGGGCCATGCTGAATAAAGTGTCAAAACCAGAAATGCAGGACAGGCCATGGAGAAATGGGAGCCTTGCTACGCTGATGGGCGGGATGTAAATTGCCAACAGCCACTCTGGAGAAGTGTACGGTGTGTCCTGAAACATCTAAAAAACTCAGCTTAGAGAGCATAGGGCACTTCCACTCATGGGCGTATAAATTGGGAAAACTAAAAATCAGCAAAACACAGGCACCCCAAAGTTTTGGGCTACTCTGTTGACAAGAACCTCCACTTCGTTACACCTTAAATATCCCAGGAAAGAGAAGAATGGATAAAGAAGATGTGGTCCTTATGTACAATGGAATATCACTCAGCCATGAAATCAATGTCATAAGGCTAGTAGCGGCATGATGAGTGGATTTAGGTATGACGATTCTAAGTGAAATAAGTCACACAGAAAAAGACACTTATCATAAGATATCACTTATAGAGGGAATGTAAAAACCGCTACCCTTGAACTGAATTACAAAACAGAACAGAGTCACACGTTTAGAAAACACACTATGGCTGCTTAACGGGAAAGGTGAGGTGGGGTGATGCATAAAACAAGGGTTTCAAATTAGCTCAGATACCGTTCCATAAACCCAATATGTAAGAGACAAGACCTACTCCTTGCTCAGTGAACTGGACTCAACACCCCCTATTCACCGCCCAAGAATATATCTGACTAGTAAGACTCTTAAAACCTATGTATTGATATCTCTCTGTAAGTGAGTCAAGTGGGTATAAAGCGGCATAAACACAGCAGTGAAAAGCAGCTAAACCCCTTTATAAAAATCAATTACTTTTCAAAACCCGTGAAACAAAGACAGTGAAAGAGAGAGAAATTCTTACAAAATTCGTTCAGGGGCTGTGATGCCACCTGGATTGACCATATCTAAACCCACAGCTGATTGAGACATAAGGGTGGACACTCTTGGGGCTGAGAGGTTTGGTGAGGTTGGGTGAGCAAACGCAGACCCTTTAAAGTAATACGGCGTGGTACCCATCCCATGGGTCCCAAATCTCCAGGTTCAAGGGCATCGTCCTACCTTGAAAACATGCATGAGAAACCCCGAAGATGGTACACCGTGTGATCGGGAAAGGTTTCTAAAACGCACCTCATTTCTCATCTCCTTGTGCTCCGCTTCGCCATTCCAGCCGCTTTACTAGCAATCTCCCTCCTTGGAGAATCAGCACCTTTAACCTCCTGTTCCGTACAGGTTGCAATTGGTCCTGAGGATGAACGGGAAGAGGGGGAACCAATGAGAGACTAGCTCTAGGTGTTGGGACAGGCACAGGTCACTCTATTTTCCCATCAGGAAGAAGAATTAACCACAGGCTCAGCCTGCGGCCAGGAACCAGAATACGGCCTGAAGCAATCCTGCGCTTTTGCGGCCAGCTCCCAAGAAAGCGAGTTGAAGAATGGAGCTCAGGGGCACTGCAATTCACAAACCTGCAGACTTAGAAATGATAACTCTCGTCCACAAATATATTGAGGGAAGGCAACGAAGAGGATTTGAAAGCAAGGCAGAATTGCAGGAAACAGATTTCAGGAGGTAGATTCGAATCGCCTTTAAAGCACAGGAAAAGCGGCAAAACCTCGACGATGATGCCCTTGGCCAAAAAGGGCGTATGCGTTTATTCCTGAATATATTCAGGAAAAAACGCATACGCCCTTTTTGGCCAACCAAGCAACCTGGAAAGGCAAATCAGCGCTACAAAGAAGTCTCGCTTCCCATCGGTCAAAAGGGCCATGCTGAATAAAGTGTCAAAACCAGAAATGCAGGACAGGCCATGGAGAAATGGGAGCCTTGCTACGCTGATGGGCGGGATGTAAATTGCCAACAGCCACTCTGGAGAAGTGTACGGTGTGTCCTGAAACATCTAAAAAACTCAGCTTAGAGAGCATAGGGCACTTCCACTCATAGGCGTATAAATTGGGAAAACTAAAAATCAGCAAGACACAGGCACCCCAAAGTTTTGGGCTACTCTGTTGACAAGAACCTCCACTTCGTTACACCTTAAATATCCCAGGAAAGAGAAGAATGGATAAAGAAGATGTGGTCCTTATATACAATGAAATATCACTCAGCCATGAAATCAATGTCATAAGGCTAGTAGCAGCATGATGAGTGGATTTAGGTATGAAGATTCTAAGTGAAATAAGTCACACAGAAAAAGACACTTATCATGAGATATCACTTATAGAGGGAATGTAAAATCTGCCACCCTTGAACTGAATTACAAAACAGAACAGAATCACATGTTTAGAAAACAGACTATGGCTGCTTAACGGGAAAGGTGAGGTGGGGTGATGCATAAAACAAGGGTTTCAAATTAGCTCAGATACCGTTCCATGAACCCAATATGTAAAAGACAAGACCTACTCCTTGCTCAGTGAACTGGACTCAACACCCCCTATTCACCGCCCCAGAATATATCTGACTAGTAAGACTCTTAAAACCTATGTATTGATATCTCTCTGTAAGTGAGTCAAGTGGGTATAAAGCGGCATAAACACAGCAGTGAAAAGCAGCTAAACCCCATTATAAAAATCAATTACTTTTCAAAACCCGTGAAACAAAGACAGTGAAAGAGAGAGAAATTCTTACAAACTTCGTTCAGGGGCTGTGATGCCACCTGGATTGACCATATCTAGACCCACAGCTGATTGAGACATAAGGGTGGACACTCTTGGGGCTGAGAGGTTTGGTGAGGTTGGGTGAGCAAATGCAGACCCTTTAAAGTAATACGGCGTGGTACCCATCCCATGGGTCCCAAATCTCCAGGTTCAAGGGCATCGTCCTACATTGAAAACATGCATGAGAAACCCCGAAGATGGTACACCGTGTGATCGGGAAAGGTTTCTAAAACGCACCTCATTTCTCATCTCCTTGTGCTCCGGTTCGCCATTCCAGCCGCTTTACTAGCAATCTCCCTCCTTGGAGAATCAGCACCTTTAACCTCCTGTTCCGTACAGGTTGCAATTGGTCCTGAGGATGAACGGGAAGAGGGGGAACCAATGAGAGACTAGCTCTAGGTGTTGGGACAGGCACAAGTCACTCTATTTTCCCATCAGGAAGAAGAATTAACCACAGGCTCAGCCTGCCGCCAGGAACCAGAATACGGGCCTGAAGCAATCCTGCGCTTTTGCGGCCAGCTCCCAAGAAAGCCAGTTGAAGAATGGAGCTCAGGGGCACTGCAATTCACAAACCTGCAGACTTAGAAATGATAACTCTCGTCCACAAATATATTGAGGGAAGGCAACGAAGAGGATTTGAAAGCAAGGCAGAATTGCAGGAAACAGATTTCAGGAGGTAGATTCGAATCGCCTTCAAAGCACAGGAAAAGCGGCAAAACCTCGACGATGATGCCCTTGGCCAAAAAGGGCGTATGCGTTTTTTCCTGAATATATTCAGGAAAAAACGCATACGCCCTTTTTGGCCAACCAAGCAACCTGGAAAGGCGAATCAGCGCTACAAAGAAGTCTCGCTTCCCATCGGTCAAAAGGGCCATGCTGAATAAAGTGTCAAAACCAGAAATGCAGGACAGGCCATGGAGAAATGGGAGCCTTGCTACGCTGATGGGCGGGATGTAAATTGCCAACAGCCACTCTGGAGAAGTGTACGGTGTGTCCTGAAACATCTAAAAAACTCAGCTTAGAGAGCATAGGGCACTTCCACTCATGGGCGTATAAATTGGGAAAACTAAAAATCAGCAAAACACAGGCACCCCAAAGTTTTGGGCTACTCTGTTGACAAGAACCTCCACTTCGTTACACCTTAAATATCCCAGGAAAGAGAAGAATGGATAAAGAAGATGTGGTCCTTATGTACAATGGAATATCACTCAGCCATGAAATCAATGTCATAAGGCTAGTAGCGGCATGATGAGTGGATTTAGGTATGACGATTCTAAGTGAAATAAGTCACACAGAAAAAGACACTTATCATAAGATATCACTTATAGAGGGAATGTAAAAACCGCTACCCTTGAACTGAATTACAAAACAGAACAGAGTCACACGTTTAGAAAACACACTATGGCTGCTTAACGGGAAAGGTGAGGTGGGGTGATGCATAAAACAAGGGTTTCAAATTAGCTCAGATACCGTTCCATAAACCCAATATGTAAGAGACAAGACCTACTCCTTGCTCAGTGAACTGGACTCAACACCCCCTATTCACCGCCCAAGAATATATCTGACTAGTAAGACTCTTAAAACCTATGTATTGATATCTCTCTGTAAGTGAGTCAAGTGGGTATAAAGCGGCATAAACACAGCAGTGAAAAGCAGCTAAACCCCTTTATAAAAATCAATTACTTTTCAAAACCCGTGAAACAAAGACAGTGAAAGAGAGAGAAATTCTTACAAAATTCGTTCAGGGGCTGTGATGCCACCTGGATTGACCATATCTAAACCCACAGCTGATTGAGACATAAGGGTGGACACTCTTGGGGCTGAGAGGTTTGGTGAGGTTGGGTGAGCAAACGCAGACCCTTTAAAGTAATACGGCGTGGTACCCATCCCATGGGTCCCAAATCTCCAGGTTCAAGGGCATCGTCCTACCTTGAAAACATGCATGAGAAACCCCGAAGATGGTACACCGTGTGATCGGGAAAGGTTTCTAAAACGCACCTCATTTCTCATCTCCTTGTGCTCCGCTTCGCCATTCCAGCCGCTTTACTAGCAATCTCCCTCCTTGGAGAATCAGCACCTTTAACCTCCTGTTCCGTACAGGTTGCAATTGGTCCTGAGGATGAACGGGAAGAGGGGGAACCAATGAGAGACTAGCTCTAGGTGTTGGGACAGGCACAGGTCACTCTATTTTCCCATCAGGAAGAAGAATTAACCACAGGCTCAGCCTGCGGCCAGGAACCAGAATACGGCCTGAAGCAATCCTGCGCTTTTGCGGCCAGCTCCCAAGAAAGCGAGTTGAAGAATGGAGCTCAGGGGCACTGCAATTCACAAACCTGCAGACTTAGAAATGATAACTCTCGTCCACAAATATATTGAGGGAAGGCAACGAAGAGGATTTGAAAGCAAGGCAGAATTGCAGGAAACAGATTTCAGGAGGTAGATTCGAATCGCCTTTAAAGCACAGGAAAAGCGGCAAAACCTCGACGATGATGCCCTTGGCCAAAAAGGGCGTATGCGTTTATTCCTGAATATATTCAGGAAAAAACGCATACGCCCTTTTTGGCCAACCAAGCAACCTGGAAAGGCAAATCAGCGCTACAAAGAAGTCTCGCTTCCCATCGGTCAAAAGGGCCATGCTGAATAAAGTGTCAAAACCAGAAATGCAGGACAGGCCATGGAGAAATGGGAGCCTTGCTACGCTGATGGGCGGGATGTAAATTGCCAACAGCCACTCTGGAGAAGTGTACGGTGTGTCCTGAAACATCTAAAAAACTCAGCTTAGAGAGCATAGGGCACTTCCACTCATAGGCGTATAAATTGGGAAAACTAAAAATCAGCAAGACACAGGCACCCCAAAGTTTTGGGCTACTCTGTTGACAAGAACCTCCACTTCGTTACACCTTAAATATCCCAGGAAAGAGAAGAATGGATAAAGAAGATGTGGTCCTTATATACAATGAAATATCACTCAGCCATGAAATCAATGTCATAAGGCTAGTAGCAGCATGATGAGTGGATTTAGGTATGAAGATTCTAAGTGAAATAAGTCACACAGAAAAAGACACTTATCATGAGATATCACTTATAGAGGGAATGTAAAATCTGCCACCCTTGAACTGAATTACAAAACAGAACAGAATCACATGTTTAGAAAACAGACTATGGCTGCTTAACGGGAAAGGTGAGGTGGGGTGATGCATAAAACAAGGGTTTCAAATTAGCTCAGATACCGTTCCATGAACCCAATATGTAAAAGACAAGACCTACTCCTTGCTCAGTGAACTGGACTCAACACCCCCTATTCACCGCCCCAGAATATATCTGACTAGTAAGACTCTTAAAACCTATGTATTGATATCTCTCTGTAAGTGAGTCAAGTGGGTATAAAGCGGCATAAACACAGCAGTGAAAAGCAGCTAAACCCCATTATAAAAATCAATTACTTTTCAAAACCCGTGAAACAAAGACAGTGAAAGAGAGAGAAATTCTTACAAACTTCGTTCAGGGGCTGTGATGCCACCTGGATTGACCATATCTAGACCCACAGCTGATTGAGACATAAGGGTGGACACTCTTGGGGCTGAGAGGTTTGGTGAGGTTGGGTGAGCAAATGCAGACCCTTTAAAGTAATACGGCGTGGTACCCATCCCATGGGTCCCAAATCTCCAGGTTCAAGGGCATCGTCCTACATTGAAAACATGCATGAGAAACCCCGAAGATGGTACACCGTGTGATCGGGAAAGGTTTCTAAAACGCACCTCATTTCTCATCTCCTTGTGCTCCGGTTCGCCATTCCAGCCGCTTTACTAGCAATCTCCCTCCTTGGAGAATCAGCACCTTTAACCTCCTGTTCCGTACAGGTTGCAATTGGTCCTGAGGATGAACGGGAAGAGGGGGAACCAATGAGAGACTAGCTCTAGGTGTTGGGACAGGCACAAGTCACTCTATTTTCCCATCAGGAAGAAGAATTAACCACAGGCTCAGCCTGCCGCCAGGAACCAGAATACGGGCCTGAAGCAATCCTGCGCTTTTGCGGCCAGCTCCCAAGAAAGCGAGTTGAAGAATGGAGCTCAGGGGCACTGCAATTCACAAACCTGCAGACTTAGAAATGATAACTCTCGTCCACAAATATATTGAGGGAAGGCAACGAAGAGGATTTGAAAGCAAGGCAGAATTGCAGGAAACAGATTTCAGGAGGTAGATTCGAATCGCCTTCAAAGCACAGGAAAAGCGGCAAAACCTCGACGATGATGCCCTTGGCCAAAAAGGACGTATGCGTTTTTTCCTGAATATATTCAGGAAAAAACGCATACGCCCTTTTTGGCCAACCAAGCAACCTGGAAAGGCGAATCAGCGCTACAAAGAAGTCTCGCTTCCCATCGGTCAAAAGGGCCATGCTGAATAAAGTGTCAAAACCAGAAATGCAGGACAGGCCATGGAGAAATGGGAGCCTTGCTACGCTGATGGGCGGGATGTAAATTGCCAACAGCCACTCTGGAGAAGTGTACGGTGTGTCCTGAAACATCTAAAAAACTCAGCTTAGAGAGCATAGGGCACTTCCACTCATGGGCGTATAAATTGGGAAAACTAAAAATCAGCAAAACACAGGCACCCCAAAGTTTTGGGCTACTCTGTTGACAAGAACCTCCACTTCGTTACACCTTAAATATCCCAGGAAAGAGAAGAATGGATAAAGAAGATGTGGTCCTTATATACAATGGAATATCACTCAGCCATGAAATCAATGTCATAAGGCTAGTAGCGGCATGATGAGTGGATTTAGGTATGACGATTCTAAGTGAAATAAGTCACACAGAAAAAGACACTTATCATAAGATATCACTTATAGAGGGAATGTAAAAACCGCTACCCTTGAACTGAATTACAAAACAGAACAGAGTCACACGTTTAGAAAACACACTATGGCTGCTTAACGGGAAAGGTGAGGTGGGGTGATGCATAAAACAAGGGTTTCAAATTAGCTCAGATACCGTTCCATAAACCCAATATGTAAGAGACAAGACCTACTCCTTGCTCAGTGAACTGGACTCAACACCCCCTATTCACCGCCCAAGAATATATCTGACTAGTAAGACTCTTAAAACCTATGTATTGATATCTCTCTGTAAGTGAGTCAAGTGGGTATAAAGCGGCATAAACACAGCAGTGAAAAGCAGCTAAACCCCTTTATAAAAATCAATTACTTTTCAAAACCCGTGAAACAAAGACAGTGAAAGAGAGAGAAATTCTTACAAAATTCGTTCAGGGGCTGTGATGCCACCTGGATTGACCATATCTAAACCCACAGCTGATTGAGACATAAGGGTGGACACTCTTGGGGCTGAGAGGTTTGGTGAGGTTGGGTGAGCAAACGCAGACCCTTTAAAGTAATACGGCGTGGTACCCATCCCATGGGTCCCAAATCTCCAGGTTCAAGGGCATCGTCCTACCTTGAAAACATGCATGAGAAACCCCGAAGATGGTACACCGTGTGATCGGGAAAGGTTTCTAAAACGCACCTCATTTCTCATCTCCTTGTGCTCCGCTTCGCCATTCCAGCCGCTTTACTAGCAATCTCCCTCCTTGGAGAATCAGCACCTTTAACCTCCTGTTCCGTACAGGTTGCAATTGGTCCTGAGGATGAACGGGAAGAGGGGGAACCAATGAGAGACTAGCTCTAGGTGTTGGGACAGGCACAGGTCACTCTATTTTCCCATCAGGAAGAAGAATTAACCACAGGCTCAGCCTGCCGCCAGGAACCAGAATACGGCCTGAAGCAATCCTGCGCTTTTGCGGCCAGCTCCCAAGAAAGCGAGTTGAAGAATGGAGCTCAGGGGCACTGCAATTCACAAACCTGCAGACTTAGAAATGATAACTCTCGTCCACAAATATATTGAGGGAAGGCAACGAAGAGGATTTGAAAGCAAGGCAGAATTGCAGGAAACAGATTTCAGGAGGTAGATTCGAATCGCCTTTAAAGCACAGGAAAAGCGGCAAAACCTCGACGATGATGCCCTTGGCCAAAAAGGGCGTATGCGTTTATTCCTGAATATATTCAGGAAAAAACGCATACGCCCTTTTTGGCCAACCAAGCAACCTGGAAAGGCAAATCAGCGCTACAAAGAAGTCTCGCTTCCCATCGGTCAAAAGGGCCATGCTGAATAAAGTGTCAAAACCAGAAATGCAGGACAGGCCATGGAGAAATGGGAGCCTTGCTACGCTGATGGGCGGGATGTAAATTGCCAACAGCCACTCTGGAGAAGTGTACGGTGTGTCCTGAAACATCTAAAAAACTCAGCTTAGAGAGCATAGGGCACTTCCACTCATAGGCGTATAAATTGGGAAAACTAAAAATCAGCAAGACACAGGCACCCCAAAGTTTTGGGCTACTCTGTTGACAAGAACCTCCACTTCGTTACACCTTAAATATCCCAGGAAAGAGAAGAATGGATAAAGAAGATGTGGTCCTTATATACAATGAAATATCACTCAGCCATGAAATCAATGTCATAAGGCTAGTAGCAGCATGATGAGTGGATTTAGGTATGAAGATTCTAAGTGAAATAAGTCACACAGAAAAAGACACTTATCATGAGATATCACTTATAGAGGGAATGTAAAATCTGCCACCCTTGAACTGAATTACAAAACAGAACAGAATCACATGTTTAGAAAACAGACTATGGCTGCTTAACGGGAAAGGTGAGGTGGGGTGATGCATAAAACAAGGGTTTCAAATTAGCTCAGATACCGTTCCATGAACCCAATATGTAAAAGACAAGACCTACTCCTTGCTCAGTGAACTGGACTCAACACCCCCTATTCACCGCCCCAGAATATATCTGACTAGTAAGACTCTTAAAACCTATGTATTGATATCTCTCTGTAAGTGAGTCAAGTGGGTATAAAGCGGCATAAACACAGCAGTGAAAAGCAGCTAAACCCCATTATAAAAATCAATTACTTTTCAAAACCCGTGAAACAAAGACAGTGAAAGAGAGAGAAATTCTTACAAACTTCGTTCAGGGGCTGTGATGCCACCTGGATTGACCATATCTAGACCCACAGCTGATTGAGACATAAGGGTGGACACTCTTGGGGCTGAGAGGTTTGGTGAGGTTGGGTGAGCAAATGCAGACCCTTTAAAGTAATACGGCGTGGTACCCATCCCATGGGTCCCAAATCTCCAGGTTCAAGGGCATCGTCCTACATTGAAAACATGCATGAGAAACCCCGAAGATGGTACACCGTGTGATCGGGAAAGGTTTCTAAAACGCACCTCATTTCTCATCTCCTTGTGCTCCGGTTCGCCATTCCAGCCGCTTTACTAGCAATCTCCCTCCTTGGAGAATCAGCACCTTTAACCTCCTGTTCCGTACAGGTTGCAATTGGTCCTGAGGATGAACGGGAAGAGGGGGAACCAATGAGAGACTAGCTCTAGGTGTTGGGACAGGCACAAGTCACTCTATTTTCCCATCAGGAAGAAGAATTAACCACAGGCTCAGCCTGCCGCCAGGAACCAGAATACGGCCTGAAGCAATCCTGCGCTTTTGCGGCCAGCTCCCAAGAAAGCGAGTTGAAGAATGGAGCTCAGGGGCACTGCAATTCACAAACCTGCAGACTTAGAAATGATAACTCTCGTCCACAAATATATTGAGGGAAGGCAACGAAGAGGATTTGAAAGCAAGGCAGAATTGCAGGAAACAGATTTCAGGAGGTAGATTCGAATCGCCTTTAAAGCACAGGAAAAGCGGCAAAACCTCGACGATGATGCCCTTGGCCAAAAAGGGCGTATGCGTTTTTTCCTGAATATATTCAGGAAAAAACGCATACGCCCTTTTTGGCCAACCAAGCAACCTGGAAAGGCAAATCAGCGCTACAAAGAAGTCTCGCTTCCCATCGGTCAAAAGGGCCATGCTGAATAAAGTGTCAAAACTAGAAATGCAGGAGAGGCCATGGAGAAATGGGAGCCTTGCTACGCTGATAGGCGGGATGTACATTGCCAACAGCCACTCTGGAGAAGTGTACGGTGTGTCCTGAAACATCTAAAAAACTCAGCTTAGAGACCATAGGGCCCTTCCACTCATGGGCGTATAAATTGGGAAAACTAAAAATCAGCCAGACACAGGCACCCCAAAGTTTTGGGCTACTCTGTTGACAAGAACCTCCACTTCGTTACACCTTAAATATCCCAGGAAAGAGAAGAATGGATAAAGAAGATGTGGTCCTTATATACAATGGAATATCACTCAGCCATGAAATCAATGTCATAAGGATAGTAGCAGCATGATGAGTGGATTTAGGTATGACGATTCTAAGTGAAATAAGTCACACAGAAAAAGACACTTATCATGAGATATCACTTATAGAGGGAATGTAAAAACCGCTACCCTTGAACTGAATTACAAAACAGAACAGAGTCACACGTTTAGAAAACACACTATGGCTGCTTAACGGGAAAGGTGAGGTGGGGTGATGCATAAAACAAGGGTTTCAAATTAGCTCAGATACCGTTCCATGAACCCAATATGTAATAGACAAGACCTACTCCTTGCTCAGTGAACTGGACTCAACACCCCCTATTCACCACCCAAGAATATATCTGACTAGTAAGACTCTTCAAACCTATGTATTGATATCTCTCTGTAAGTGAGTCAAGTGGGTGTAAAGCGGCATAAACACAGCAGTGAAAAGCAGCTAAACCCCATTATAAAAATCAATTACTTTTCAAAACCCGTGAAACAAAGACAGTGAAAGAGAGAGAAATTCTTACAAACTTCGTTCAGGGGCTGTGATGCCACCTGGATTGACCATATCTAGACCCACAGCTGATTGAGACATAAGGGTGGACACTCTTGGGGCTGAGAGGTTTGGTGAGGTTGGGTGAGCAAACGCAGACCCTTTAAAGTAATACGGTGTGGTACCCATCCCATGGGTCCCAAATCTCCAGGTTCAAGGGCATCGTCCTACACTGAAAACATGCATGAGAAACCCCGAAGATGGTACACCGTGTGATCGGGAAAGGTTTCTAAAACGCACCTCATTTCTCATCTCCTTGTGCTTCGGTTCGCCTTTCCAGCCGCTTTACTAGCAATCTCCCTCCTTGGAGAATCAGCACCTTTATCCTCCTGTTCCGTACAGGTTGCAATTTGTCCTGAGGATGCACGGGAAGAGGGGGAACCAATGAGAGACTAGCTCTAGGTGTTGGGACAGGCACAGGTCACTCTATTTTCCCATCAGGAAGAAGAATTAACCACAGGCTCAGCCTGCCGCCAGGAACCAGAATACGGCCTGAAGCAATCCTGCGCTTTTGCGGCCAGCTCCCAAGAAAGCGAGTTGAAGAATGGAGCTCAGGGGCACTGCAATTCAGAAACCTGCAGACTTAGAAATGATAACTCTCGTCCACAAATATATTGAGGGAAAGCAACGAAGAGGATTTGAAAGCAAGGCAGAATTGCAGGAAACAGATTTCAGGAGGTAAATTCGAATCGCCTTTAAAGCACAGGAAAAGCGGCAAAACCTCGACAATGATGCCCTTGGCCAAAAAGGGCGTATGCGTTTTTTCCTGAATATATTCAGGAAAAAACACATACGCCCTTTTTGGCCAACAAGCAACCTGGAAAGGCAAATCAGCGCTACAAAGAAGTCTCGCTTCCCATCGGTCAAAAGGGCCATGCTGAATAAAGTGTCAAAACCAGAAATGCAGGACAGGCCATGGAGAAATGGGAGCCTTGCTACGCTGATGGGCGGGATGTAAATTGCAAACAGCCACTCTGGAGAAGTGTACGGTGTGTCCTGAAACATCTAAAAAACTCAGCTTAGAGGGCATAGGGCACTTCCACTCATAGGCGTATAAATTGGGAAAACTAAAAATCAGCAAGACACAGGCACCCCAAAGTTTTGGGCTACTCTGTTGACAAGAACCTCCACTTCGTTACACCTTAAATATCCCAGGAAAGAGAAGAATGGATAAAGAAGATGTGGTCCTTATATACAATGAAATATCACTCAGCCATGAAATCAATGTCATAAGGCTAGTAGCAGCATGATGAGTGGATTTAGGTATGAAGATTCTAAGTGAAATAAGTCACACAGAAAAAGACACTTATCATGAGATATCACTTATAGAGGGAATGTAAAATCTGCCACCCTTGAACTGAATTACAAAACAGAACAGAATCACATGTTTAGAAAACAGACTATGGCTGCTTAACGGGAAAGGTGAGGTGGGGTGATGCATAAAACAAGGGTTTCAAATTAGCTCAGATACCGTTCCATGAACCCAATATGTAAAAGACAAGACCTACTCCTTGCTCAGTGAACTGGACTCAACACCCCCTATTCACCGCCCAAGAATATATCTGACTAGTAAGACTCTGAAAACCTATGTATTGATATCTCTCTGTAAGTGAGTCAAGTGGGTATAAAGCGGCATAAACACAGCAGTGAAAAGCAGCTCAACCCCATTATAAAAATCAATTACTTTTCAAAACCCGTGAAACAAAGACAGTGAAAGAGAGAGAAATTCTTACAAAATTCGTTCAGGGGCTGTGATGCCACCTGGATTGACCATATCTAGACCCACAGCTGATTGAGACATAAGGGTGGACACTCTTGGGGCTGAGAGGTTTGGTGAGGTTGGGTGAGCAAACGCAGACCCTTTAAAGTAATACGGCGTGGTACCCATCCCATGGGTCCCAAATCTCCAGGTTCAAGGGCATCGTCCTACACTGAAAACATGCATGAGAAACCCCGAAGATGGTACACCGTGTGATCGGGAAAGGTTTCTAAAACGCACCTCATTTCTCATCTCCTTGTGCTCCGCTTCGCCATTCCAGCCGCTTTACTAGCAATCTCCCTCCTTGGAGAATCAGCACCTTTAACCTCCTGTTCCGTACAGGTTGCAATTGGTCCTGAGGATGAACGGGAAGAGGGGGAACCAATGAGAGACTAGCTCTAGGTGTTGGGACAGGCACAGGTCACTCTATTTTCCCATCAGGAAGAAGAATTAACCACAGGCTCAGCCTGCCGCCAGGAAGCAGAATACGGCCTGAAGCAATCCTGCGCTTTTGCGGCCAGCTCCCAAGAAAGCGAGTTGAAGAATGGAGCTCAGGGGCACTGCAATTCACAAACCTGCAGACTTAGAAATGATAACTCTCGTCCACAAATATATTGAGGGAAGGCAACGAAGAGGATTTGAAAGCAAGGCAGAATTGCAGGAAACAGATTTCAGGAGGTAGATTCGAATCGCCTTTAAAGCACAGGAAAATCGGCAAAACCTCGACGATGATGCCCTTGGCCAAAAAGGGCGTATGCGTTTATTCCTGAATATATTCAGGAAAAAACGCATACGCCCTTTTTGGCCAACCAAGCAACCTGGAAAGGCAAATCAGCGCTACAAAGAAGTCTCGCTTCCCATCGGTCAAAAGGGCCATGCTGAATAAAGTGTCAAAACCAGAAATGCAGGACAGGCCATGGAGAAATGGGAGCCTTGCTACGCTGATGGGCGGGATGTACATTGCCAACAGCCACTCTGGAGAAGTGTACGGTGTGTCCTGAAACATCTAAAAAACTCAGCTTAGAGACCATAGGGCACTTCCACTCATGGGCGTATAAATTGGGAAAACTAAAAATCAGCAAGACACAGGCACCCCAAAGTTTTGGGCTACTCTGTTGACAAGAACCTCCACTTCGTTACACCTTAAATATCCCAGGAAAGAGAAGAATGGATAAAGAAGTTGCGGTCCTTATGTACAATGGAATATCACTCAGCCATGAAATCAATGTCATAAGGCTAGTAGCAGCATGATGAGTGGATTTAGGTATGACGATTCTAAGTGAAATAAGTCACACAGAAAAAGACACTTATCAAAAGATATCACTTATAGAGGGAATGTAAAAACCGCTACCCTTGAACTGAATTACAAAACAGAACAGAGTCACACGTTTAGAAAACACACTATGGCTGCTTAACGGGAAAGGTGAGGTGGGGTGATGCATAAAACAAGGGTTTCAAATTAGCTCAGATACCGTTCCAGAAACCCAATATGTAACAGACAAGACCTACTCCTTGCTCAGTGAACTGGACTCAACACCCCCTATTCACCGCCCAAGAATATACCTGACTAGTAAGACTCTTAAAACCTATGTATTGATATCTCTCTGTAAGTGAGTCAAGTGGGTGTAAAGCGGCATAAACACAGCAGTGAAAAGCAGCTAAACCCCATTATAAAAATCAATTACTTTTCAAAACCCGTGAAACAAAGACAGTGAAAGAGAGAGAAATTCTTACAAACTTCGTTCAGGGGCTGTGATGCCACCTGGATTGACCATATCTAGACCCACAGCTGATTGAGACATAAGGGTGGACACTCTTGGGGCTGAGAGGTTTGGTGAGGTTGGGTGAGCAAACGCAGACCCTTTAAAGTAATACGGCGTGGTACCCATCCCATGGGTCCCAAATCTCCAGGTTCAAGGGCATCGTCCTACATTGAAAACATGCATGAGAAACCCCGAAGATGGTACACCGTGTGATCGGGAAAGGTTTCTAAAACGCAGCTCATTTCTCATCTCCTTGTGCTCCGCTTCGCCATTCCAGCCGCTTTACTAGCAATCTCCCTCCTTGGAGAATCAGCACCTTTAACCTCCTGTTCCGTACAGGTTGCAATTTGTCCTGAGGATGAACGGGAAGAGGGGGAACCAATGAGAGACTAGCTCTAGGTGTTGGGACAGGCACAAGTCACTCTATTTTCCCATCAGGAAGAAGAATTAACCACAGGCTCAGCCTGCCGCCAGGAACCAGAATACGGGCCTGAAGCAATCCTGCGCTTTTGCGGCCAGCTCCCAAGAAAGCCAGTTGAAGAATGGAGCTCAGGGGCACTGCAATTCACAAACCTGCAGACTTAGAAATGATAACTCTCGTCCACAAATATATTGAGGGAAGGCAACGAAGAGGATTTGAAAGCAAGGCAGAATTGCAGGAAACAGATTTCAGGAGGTAGATTCGAATCGCCTTCAAAGCACAGGAAAAGCGGCAAAACCTCGACGATGATGCCCTTGGCCAAAAAGGGCGTATGCGTTTTTTCCTGAATATATTCAGGAAAAAACGCATACGCCCTTTTTGGCCAACCAAGCAACCTGGAAAGGCGAATCAGCGCTACAAAGAAGTCTCGCTTCCCATCGGTCAAAAGGGCCATGCTGAATAAAGTGTCAAAACCAGAAATGCAGGACAGGCCATGGAGAAATGGGAGCCTTGCTACGCTGATGGGCGGGATGTAAATTGCCAACAGCCAATCTGGAGAAGTGTACGGTATGTCCTGAAACATCTAAAAAACTCAGCTTAGAGAGCATAGGGCACTTCCACTCATGGGCGTATAAATTGGGAAAACTAAAAATCAGCAAGACACAGGCACCCCAAAGTTTTGGGCTACTCTGTTGACAAGAACCTCCACTTCGTTACACCTTAAATATCCCAAGAAAGAGAAGAATGGATAAAGAAGTTGCGGTCCTTATGTACAATGGAATATCACTCAGCCATGAAATCAATGTCATAAGGCTAGTAGCGGCATGATGAGTGGATTTAGGTATGACGATTCTAAGTGAAATAAGTCACACAGAAAAAGACACTTATCAAAAGATATCACTTATAGAGGGAATGTAAAAACCGCTACCCTTGAACTGAATTACAAAACAGAACAGAGTCACACGTTTAGAAAACACACTATGGCTGCTTAACGGGAAAGGTGAGGTGGGGTGATGCATAAAACAAGGGTTTCAAATTAGCTCAGATACCGTTCCAGAAACCCAATATGTAATAGACAAGACCTACTCCTTGCTCAGTGAACTGGACTCAACACCCCCTATTCACCGCCCAAGAATATATCTGACTAGTAAGACTCTTAAAACCTATGTATTGATATCTCTCTGTAAGTGAGTCAAGTGGGTATAAAGCGGCATAAACACAGCAGTGAAAAGCAGCCAAACCCCATTATAAAAATCAATTACTTTTCAAAACCCGTGAAACAAAGACAGTGAAAGAGAGAGAAATTCTTACAAACTTCGTTCAGGGGCTGTGATGCCACCTGGATTGACCATATCTAGACCCACAGCTGATTGAGACATAAGGGTGGACACTCTTGGGGCTGAGAGGTTTCGTGAGGTTGGGTGAGCAAACGCAGACCCTTTAAAGTAATACGGCGTGGTACCCATCCCATGGGTCCCAAATCTCCAGCTTCAAGGGCATCGTCCTACGTTGAAAACATGCATGAGAAACCCCGAAGATGGTACACCGTGTGATCGGGAAAGGTTTCTAAAACGCACCTCATTTCTCATCTCCTTGTGCTCCGCTTCGCCATTCCAGCCGCTTTACTAGCAATCTCCCTCCTTGGAGAATCAGCACCTTTAACCTCCTGTTCCGTACAGGTTGCAATTGGTCCTGAGGATGAACGGGAAGAGGGGGAACCAATGAGAGACTAGCTCTAGGTGTTGGGACAGGCACAGGTCACTCTATTTTCCCATCAGGAAGAAGAATTAACCACAGGCTCAGGCTGCCGCCAGGAACCAGAATACGGCCTGAAGCAATCCTGCGCTTTTGCGGGCAACTCCCAAGAAAGCGAGTTGAAGAATGGAGCTCATGGGAATTGCAATTCACAAACCTGCAGACTTAGAAATGATAACTCTCGTCCACAAATATATTGAGGGAAGGCAACGAAGAGGATTTGAAAGCAAGGCAGAATTGCAGGAAACAGATTTCAGGAGGTAGATTCGCATCGCCTTTAAAGCAGAGGAAAAGCGGCAAAACCTCGACGATGATGCCCTTGGCCAAAAAGGGCGTATGCGTTTTTTCCTGAATATATTCAGGAAAAAACGCATACGCCCTTTTTGGCCAACCAAGCAACCTGGAAAGGCAAATCAGCGCTACAAAGAAATCTCGCTTCCCATCGGTCAAAAGGGCCATGCTGAATAAAGTGTCAAAACTAGAAATGCAGGAGAGGCCATGGAGAAATGGGAGCCTTGCTACGCTGATGGGCGGGATGTACATTGCCAACAGCCACTCTGGAGAAGTGTACGGTGTGTCCTGAAACATCTAAAAAACTCAGCTTAGAGACCATAGGGCCCTTCCACTCATGGGCGTATAAATTGGGAAAACTAAAAATCAGCAAAACACAGGCACCCCAAAGTTTTGGGCTACTCTGTTGACAAGAACCTCCACTTCGTTACACCTTAAATATCCCAGGAAAGAGAAGAATGGATAAAGAAGATGTGGTCCTTATATACAATGGAATATCACTCAGCCATGAAATCAATGTCATAAGGATAGTAGCAGCATGATGATTGGATTTAGGTATGACGATTCTAAGTGAAATAAGTCACACAGAAAAAGACACTTATCATGAGATATCACTTATAGAGGGAATGTAAAAACCGCTACCCTTGAACTGAATTACAAAACAGAACAGAGTCACACGTTTAGAAAACACACTATGGCTGCTTAACGGGAAAGGTGAGGTGGGGTGATGCATAAAACAAGGGTTTCAAATTAGCTCAGATACCGTTCCATGAACCCAATATGTAATAGACAAGACCTACTCCTTGCTCAGTGAACTGGACTCAACACCCCCTATTCACCACCCAAGAATATATCTGACTAGTAAGACTCTTCAAACCTATGTATTGATATCTCTCTGTAAGTGAGTCAAGTGGGTGTAAAGCGGCATAAACACAGCAGTGAAAAGCAGCTAAACCCCATTATAAAAATCAATTACTTTTCAAAACCCGTGAAACAAAGACAGTGAAAGAGAGAGAAATTCTTACAAAATTCGTTCAGGGGCTGTGATGCCACCTGGATTGACCATATCTAGACCCACAGCTGATTGAGACATAAGGGTGGACACTCTTGGGGCTGAGAGGTTTGGTGAGGTTGGGTGAGCAAACGCAGACCCTTTAAAGTAATACGGCGTGGTACCCATCCCATGGGTCCCAAATCTCCAGGTTCAAGGGCATCGTCCTACCTTGAAAACATGCATGAGAAACCCCGAAGATGGTACACCGTGTGATCGGGAAAGGTTTCTAAAACGCACCTCATTTCTCATCTCCTTGTGCTCCGGTTCGCCATTCCAGCCGCTTTACTAGCAATCTCCCTCCTTGGAGAATCAGCACCTTTAACCTCCTGTTCCGTACAGGTTGCATTTGGTCCTGAGGATGAATGGGAAGAGGGGGAACCAATGAGAGACTAGCTCTAGGTGTTGGGACAGGCACAGGTCACTCTATTTTCCCATCAGGAAGAAGAATTAACCACAGGCTCAGCCTGCCGCCAGGAAGCAGAATACGGCCTGAAGCAATCCTGCGCTTTTGCGGCCAGCTCCCAAGAAAGCGAGTTGAAGAATGGAGCTCAGGGGCACTGCAATTCACAAACCTGCAGACTTAGAAATGATAACTCTCGTCCACAAATATATTGAGGGAAGGCAACGAAGAGGATTTGAAAGCAAGGCAGAATTGCAGGAAACAGATTTCAGGAGGTAGATTCGAATCGCCTTTAAAGCACAGGAAAAGCGGCAAAACCTCGACGATGATGCCCTTGGCCAAAAAGGGCGTATGCGTTTATTCCTGAATATATTCAGGAAAAAACGCATACGCCCTTTTTGGCCAACCAAGCAACCTGGAAAGGCAAATCAGCGCTACAAAGAAGTCTCGCTTCCCATCGGTCAAAAGGGCCATGCTGAATAAAGTGTCAAAACCAGAAATGCAGGACAGGCCATGGAGAAATGGGAGCCTTGCTACGCTGATGGGCGGGATGTACATTGCCAACAGCCACTCTGGAGAAGTGTACGGTGTGTCCTGAAACATCTAAAAAACTCAGCTTAGAGACCATAGGGCCCTTCCACTCATGGGCGTATAAATTGGGAAAACTAAAAATCAGCAAAACACAGGCACCCCAAAGTTTTGGGCTACTCTGTTGACAAGAACCTCCACTTCGTTACACCTTAAATATCCCAGGAAAGAGAAGAATGGATAAAGAAGATGTGGTCCTTATATACAATGGAATATCACTCAGCCATGAAATCAATGTCATAAGGATAGTAGCAGCATGATGATTGGATTTAGGTATGACGATTCTAAGTGAAATAAGTCACACAGAAAAAGACACTTATCATGAGATATCACTTATAGAGGGAATGTAAAAACCGCTACCCTTGAACTGAATTACAAAACAGAACAGAGTCACACGTTTAGAAAACACACTATGGCTGCTTAACGGGAAAGGTGAGGTGGGGTGATGCATAAAACAAGGGTTTCAAATTAGCTCAGATACCGTTCCATGAACCCAATATGTAATAGACAAGACCTACTCCTTGCTCAGTGAACTGGACTCAACACCCCCTATTCACCACCCAAGAATATATCTGACTAGTAAGACTCTTCAAACCTATGTATTGATATCTCTCTGTAAGTGAGTCAAGTGGGTGTAAAGCGGCATAAACACAGCAGTGAAAAGCAGCTAAACCCCATTATAAAAATCAATTACTTTTCAAAACCCGTGAAACAAAGACAGTGAAAGAGAGAGAAATTCTTACAAAATTCGTTCAGGGGCTGTGATGCCACCTGGATTGACCATATCTAGACCCACAGCTGATTGAGACATAAGGGTGGACACTCTTGGGGCTGAGAGGTTTGGTGAGGTTGGGTGAGCAAACGCAGACCCTTTAAAGTAATACGGCGTGGTACCCATCCCATGGGTCCCAAATCTCCAGGTTCAAGGGCATCGTCCTACCTTGAAAACATGCATGAGAAACCCCGAAGATGGTACACCGTGTGATCGGGAAAGGTTTCTAAAACGCACCTCATTTCTCATCTCCTTGTGCTCCGCTTCGCCATTCCAGCCGCTTTACTAGCAATCTCCCTCCTTGGAGAATCAGCACCTTTAACCTCCTGTTCCGTACAGGTTGCAATTGGTCCTGAGGATGAATGGGAAGAGGGGGAACCAATGAGAGACTAGCTCTAGGTGTTGGCACAGGCACAGGTCACTCTATTTTCCCATCAGGAAGAAGAATTAACCACAGGCTCAGCCTGCCGCCAGGAAGCAGAATACGGCCTGAAGCAATCCTGCGCTTTTGCGGCCAGCTCCCAAGAAAGCGAGTTGAAGAATGGAGCTCAGGGGCACTGCAATTCACAAACCTGCAGACTTAGAAATGATAACTCTCGTCCACAAATATATTGAGGGAAGGCAACGAAGAGGATTTGAAAGCAAGGCAGAATTGCAGGAAACAGATTTCAGGAGGTAGATTCGAATCGCCTTTAAAGCACAGGAAAAGCGGCAAAACCTCGACGATGATGCCCTTGGCCAAAAAGGGCGTATGCGTTTATTCCTGAATATATTCAGGAAAAAACGCATACGCCCTTTTTGGCCAACCAAGCAACCTGGAAAGGCAAATCAGCGCTACAAAGAAGTCTCGCTTCCCATCGGTCAAAAGGGCCATGCTGAATAAACTGTCAAAACCAGAAATGCAGGACAGGCCATGGAGAAATGGGAGCCTTGCTACGCTGATGGGCGGGATGTAAATTGCCAACAGCCACTCTGGAGAAGTGTACGGTGTGTCCTGAAACATCTAAAAAACTCAGCTTAGAGAGCATAGGGCACTTCCACTCATAGGCGTATAAATTGGGAAAACTAAAAATCAGCAAGACACAGGCACCCCAAAGTTTTGGGCTACTCTGTTGACAAGAACCTCCACTTCGTTACACCTTAAATATCCCAGGAAAGAGAAGAATGGATAAAGAAGATGTGGTCCTTATATACAATGAAATATCACTCAGCCATGAAATCAATGTCATAAGGCTAGTAGCAGCATGATGAGTGGATTTAGGTATGAAGATTCTAAGTGAAATAAGTCACACAGAAAAAGACACTTATCATGAGATATCACTTATAGAGGGAATGTAAAATCTGCCACCCTTGAACTGAATTACAAAACAGAACAGAATCACATGTTTAGAAAACAGACTATGGCTGCTTAACGGGAAAGGTGAGGTGGGGTGATGCATAAAACAAGGGTTTCAAATTAGCTCAGATACTGTTCCATGAACCCAATATGTAAAAGACAAGACCTACTCCTTGCTCAGTGAACTGGACTCAACACCCCCTATTCACCGCCCCAGAATATATCTGACTAGTAAGACTCTTAAAACCTATGTATTGATATCTCTCTGTAAGTGAGTCAAGTGGGTATAAAGCGGCATAAACACAGCAGTGAAAAGCAGCTAAACCCCATTATAAAAATCAATTACTTTTCAAAACCCGTGAAACAAAGACAGTGAAAGAGAGAGAAATTCTTACAAAATTCGTTCAGGGGCTGTGATGCCACCTGGATTGACCATATCTAGACCCACAGCTGATTGAGACATAAGGGTGGACACTCTTGGGGCTGAGAGGTTTCGTGAGGTTGGGTGAGCAAACGCAGACCCTTTAAATTAATACGGCGTGGTACCCATCCCATGGGTCCCAAATCTCCAGGTTCAAGGGCATCGTCCTACCTTGAAAACATGCATGAGAAACCCCGAAGATGGTACACCGTGTGATCGGGAAAGGTTTCTAAAACGCACCTCATTTCTCATCTCCTTGTGCTCCGCTTCGCCATTCCAGCCGCTTTACTAGCAATCTCCCTCCTTGGAGAATCAGCACCTTTAACCTCCTGTTCCGTACAGGTTGCAATTGGTCCTGAGGATGAACGGGAAGAGGGGGAACCAATGAGAGACTAGCTCTAGGTGTTGGGACAGGCACAGGTCACTCTATTTTCCCATCAGGAAGAAGAATTAACCACAGGCTCAGCCTGCCGCCAGGAAGCAGAATACGGCCTGAAGCAATCCTGCGCTTTTGCGGCCAGCTCCCAAGAAAGCGAGTTGAAGAATGGAGCTCAGGGGCACTGCAATTCACAAACCTGCAGACTTAGAAATGATAACTCTCGTCCACAAATATATTGAGGGAAGGCAACGAAGAGGATTTGAAAGCAAGGCAGAATTGCAGGAAACAGATTTCAGGAGGTAGATTCGAATCGCCTTTAAAGCACAGGAAAAGCGGCAAAACCTCGACGATGATGCCCTTGGCCAAAAAGGGCGTATGCGTTTTTTCCTGAATATATGCAGGAAAAAACGCATACGCCCTTTTTGGCCAACCAAGCAACCTGGAAAGGCAAATCAGCGCTACAAAGAAGTCTCGCTTCCCATCGGTCAAAAGGGCCATGCTGAATAAAGTGTCAAAACCAGAAATGCAGGACAGGCCATGGAGAAATGGGAGCCTTGCTACGCTGATGGGCGGGATGTAAATTGCCAACAGCCACTCTGGAGAAGTGTACGGTGTGTCCTGAAACATCTAAAAAACTCAGCTTAGAGAGCATAGGGCACTTCCACTCATAGGCGTATAAATTGGGAAAACTAAAAATCAGCAAGACACAGGCACCCCAAAGTTTTGGGCTACTCTGTTGACAAGAACCTCCACTTCGTTACACCTTAAATATCCCAGGAAAGAGAAGAATGGATAAAGAAGATGTGGTCCTTATATACAATGAAATATCACTCAGCCATGAAATCAATGTCATAAGGCTAGTAGCAGCATGATGAGTGGATTTAGGTATGAAGATCCTAAGTGAAATAAGTCACACAGAAAAAGACACTTATCATGAGATATCACTTATAGAGGGAATGTAAAATCTGCCACCCTTGAACTGAATTACAAAACAGAACAGAATCACATGTTTAGAAAACAGACTATGGCTGCTTAACGGGAAAGGTGAGGTGGGGTGATGCATAAAACAAGGGTTTCAAATTAGCTCAGATACCGTTCCATGAACCCAATATGTAAAAGACAAGACCTACTCCTTGCTCAGTGAACTGGACTCAACACCCCCTATTCACCGCCCCAGAATATATCTGACTAGTAAGACTCTTAAAACCTATGTATTGATATCTCTCTGTAAGTGAGTCAAGTGGGTATAAAGCGGCATAAACACAGCAGTGAAAAGCAGCTAAACCCCATTATAAAAATCAATTACTTTTCAAAACCCGTGAAACAAAGACAGTGAAAGAGAGAGAAATTCTTACAAAATTCGTTCAGGGGCTGTGATGCCACCTGGATTGACCATATCTAGACCCACAGCTGATTGAGACATAAGGGTGGACACTCTTGGGGCTGAGAGGTTTCGTGAGGTTGGGTGAGCAAACGCAGACCCTTTAAATTAATACGGCGTGGTACCCATCCCATGGGTCCCAAATCTCCAGGTTCAAGGGCATCGTCCTACGTTGAAAACATGCATGAGAAACCCCGAAGATGGTACACCGTGTGATGGGGAAAGGTTTCTAAAACGCACCTCATTTCTCATTTCCTTGTGCTCCGCTTCGCCATTCCAGCCGCTTTACTAGCAATCTCCCTCCTTGGAGAATCAGCACCTTTAACCTCCTGTTCCGTACAGGTTGCAATTTGTCCTGAGGATAAACGGGAAGAGGGGGAACCAATGAGAGACTAGCTCTAGGTGTTGGGACAGGCACAGGTCACTCTATTTTCCCATCAGGAAGAAGAATTAACCACAGGCTCAGCCTGCCGCCAGGAAGCAGAATACGGCCTGAAGCAATCCTGCGCTTTTGCGGCCAGCTCCCAAGAAAGCGAGTTGAAGAATGGAGCTCAGGGGCACTGCAATTCACAAACCTGCAGACTTAGAAATGATAACTCTCGTCCACAAATATATTGAGGGAAGGCAACGAAGAGGATTTGAAAGCAAGGCAGAATTGCAGGAAACAGATTTCAGGAGGTAGATTCGAATCGCCTTTAAAGCACAGGAAAAGCGGCAAAACCTCGACGATGATGCCCTTGGCCAAAAAGGGCGTATGCGTTTTTTCCTGAATATATTCAGGAAAAAACGCATACGCCCTTTTTGGCCAACCAAGCAACCTGGAAAGGCAAATCAGCGCTACAAAGAAGTCTCGCTTCCCATCGGTCAAAAGGGCCATGCTGAATAAAGTGTCAAAACCAGAAATGCAGGACAGGCCATGGAGAAATGGGAGCCTTGCTACGCTGATGGGCGGGATGTAAATTGCCAACAGCCACTCTGGAGAAGTGTACGGTGTGTCCTGAAACATCTAAAAAACTCAGCTTAGAGAGCATAGGGCACTTCCACTCATAGGCGTATAAATTGGGAAAACTAAAAATCAGCAAGACACAGGCACCCCAAAGTTTTGGGCTACTCTGTTGACAAGAACCTCCACTTCGTTACACCTTAAATATCCCAGGAAAGAGAAGAATGGATAAAGAAGATGTGGTCCTTATATACAATGAAATATCACTCAGCCATGAAATCAATGTCATAAGGCTAGTAGCAGCATGATGAGTGGATTTAGGTATGAAGATTCTAAGTGAAATAAGTCACACAGAAAAAGACACTTATCATGAGATATCACTTATAGAGGGAATGTAAAATCTGCCACCCTTGAACTGAATTACAAAACAGAACAGAATCACATGTTTAGAAAACAGACTATGGCTGCTTAACGGGAAAGGTGAGGTGGGGTGATGCATAAAACAAGGGTTTCAAAATAGCTCAGATACCGTTCCATGAACCCAATATGTAAAAGACAAGACCTACTCCTTGCTCAGTGAACTGGACTCAACACCCCCTATTCACCGCCCAAGAATATATCTGACTAGTAAGACTCTTAAAACCTATGTATTGATATCTCTCTGTAAGTGAGTCAAGTGGGTATAAAGCGGCATAAACACAGCAGTGAAAAGCAGCTAAACCCCATTATAAAAATCAATTACTTTTCAAAACCCGTGAAACAAAGACAGTGAAAGAGAGAGAAATTCTTACAAAATTCGTTCAGGGGCTGTGATGCCACCTGGATTGACCATATCTAGACCCACAGCTGATTGAGACATAAGGGTGGACACTCTTGGGGCTGAGAGGTTTGGTGAGGTTGGGTGAGCAAACGCAGACCCTTTAAAGTAATACGGCGTGGTACCCATCCCATGGGTCCCAAATCTCCAGGTTCAAGGGCATCGTCCTACCTTGAAAACATGCATGAGAAACCCCGAAGATGGTACACCGTGTGATCGGGAAAGGTTTCTAAAACGCACCTCATTTCTCATCTCCTTGTGCTCCGCTTCGCCATTCCAGCCGCTTTACTAGCAATCTCCCTCCTTGGAGAATCAGCACCTTTAACCTCCTGTTCCGTACAGGTTGCAATTGGTCCTGAGGATGAACGGGAAGAGGGGGAACCAATGAGAGACTAGCTCTAGGTGTTGGGACAGGCACAGGTCACTCTATTTTCCCATCAGGAAGAAGAATTAACCACAGGCTCAGCCTGCCGCCAGGAACCAGAATACGGCCTGAAGCAATCCTGCGCTTTTGCGGCCAGCTCCCAAGAAAGCGAGTTGAAGAATGGAGCTCATGGGAATTGCAATTCACAAACCTGCAGACTTAGAAATGATAACTCTCGTCCACAAATATATTGAGGGAAGGCAACGAAGAGGATTTGAAAGCAAGGCAGAATTGCAGGAAACAGATTTCAGGAGGTAGATTCGCATCGCCTTTAAAGCAGAGGAAAAGCGGCAAAACCTCGACGATGATGCCCTTGGCCAAAAAGGGCGTATGCGTTTTTTCCTGAATATATTCAGGAAAAAACGCATACGCCCTTTTTGGCCAACCAAGCAACCTGGAAAGGCAAATCAGCGCTACAAAGAAATCTCGCTTCCCATCGGTCAAAAGGGCCATGCTGAATAAAGTGTCAAAACTAGAAATGCAGGAGAGGCCATGGAGAAATGGGAGCCTTGCTACGCTGATGGGCGGGATGTACATTGCCAACAGCCACTCTGGAGAAGTGTACGGTGTGTCCTGAAACATCTAAAAAACTCAGCTTAGAGACCATAGGGCCCTTCCACTCATGGGCGTATAAATTGGGAAAACTAAAAATCAGCAAAACACAGGCACCCCAAAGTTTTGGGCTACTCTGTTGACAAGAACCTCCACTTCGTTACACCTTAAATATCCCAGGAAAGAGAAGAATGGATAAAGAAGATGTGGTCCTTATATACAATGGAATATCACTCAGCCATGAAATCAATGTCATAAGGATAGTAGCAGCATGATGATTGGATTTAGGTATGACGATTCTAAGTGAAATAAGTCACACAGAAAAAGACACTTATCATGAGATATCACTTATAGAGGGAATGTAAAAACCGCTACCCTTGAACTGAATTACAAAACAGAACAGAGTCACACGTTTAGAAAACACACTATGGCTGCTTAACGGGAAAGGTGAGGTGGGGTGATGCATAAAACAAGGGTTTCAAATTAGCTCAGATACCGTTCCATGAACCCAATATGTAATAGACAAGACCTACTCCTTGCTCAGTGAACTGGACTCAACACCCCCTATTCACCACCCAAGAATATATCTGACTAGTAAGACTCTTCAAACCTATGTATTGATATCTCTCTGTAAGTGAGTCAAGTGGGTGTAAAGCGGCATAAACACAGCAGTGAAAAGCAGCTAAACCCCATTATAAAAATCAATTACTTTTCAAAACCCGTGAAACAAAGACAGTGAAAGAGAGAGAAATTCTTACAAAATTCGTTCAGGGGCTGTGATGCCACCTGGATTGACCATATCTAGACCCACAGCTGATTGAGACATAAGGGTGGACACTCTTGGGGCTGAGAGGTTTGGTGAGGTTGGGTGAGCAAACGCAGACCCTTTAAAGTAATACGGCGTGGTACCCATCCCATGGGTCCCAAATCTCCAGGTTCAAGGGCATCGTCCTACCTTGAAAACATGCATGAGAAACCCCGAAGATGGTACACCGTGTGATCGGGAAAGGTTTCTAAAACGCACCTCATTTCTCATCTCCTTGTGCTCCGGTTCGCCATTCCAGCCGCTTTACTAGCAATCTCCCTCCTTGGAGAATCAGCACCTTTAACCTCCTGTTCCGTACAGGTTGCATTTGGTCCTGAGGATGAATGGGAAGAGGGGGAACCAATGAGAGACTAGCTCTAGGTGTTGGGACAGGCACAGGTCACTCTATTTTCCCATCAGGAAGAAGAATTAACCACAGGCTCAGCCTGCCGCCAGGAAGCAGAATACGGCCTGAAGCAATCCTGCGCTTTTGCGGCCAGCTCCCAAGAAAGCGAGTTGAAGAATGGAGCTCAGGGGCACTGCAATTCACAAACCTGCAGACTTAGAAATGATAACTCTCGTCCACAAATATATTGAGGGAAGGCAACGAAGAGGATTTGAAAGCAAGGCAGAATTGCAGGAAACAGATTTCAGGAGGTAGATTCGAATCGCCTTTAAAGCACAGGAAAAGCGGCAAAACCTCGACGATGATGCCCTTGGCCAAAAAGGGCGTATGCGTTTATTCCTGAATATATTCAGGAAAAAACGCATACGCCCTTTTTGGCCAACCAAGCAACCTGGAAAGGCAAATCAGCGCTACAAAGAAGTCTCGCTTCCCATCGGTCAAAAGGGCCATGCTGAATAAAGTGTCAAAACCAGAAATGCAGGACAGGCCATGGAGAAATGGGAGCCTTGCTACGCTGATGGGCGGGATGTACATTGCCAACAGCCACTCTGGAGAAGTGTACGGTGTGTCCTGAAACATCTAAAAAACTCAGCTTAGAGACCATAGGGCCCTTCCACTCATGGGCGTATAAATTGGGAAAACTAAAAATCAGCAAAACACAGGCACCCCAAAGTTTTGGGCTACTCTGTTGACAAGAACCTCCACTTCGTTACACCTTAAATATCCCAGGAAAGAGAAGAATGGATAAAGAAGATGTGGTCCTTATATACAATGGAATATCACTCAGCCATGAAATCAATGTCATAAGGATAGTAGCAGCATGATGATTGGATTTAGGTATGACGATTCTAAGTGAAATAAGTCACACAGAAAAAGACACTTATCATGAGATATCACTTATAGAGGGAATGTAAAAACCGCTACCCTTGAACTGAATTACAAAACAGAACAGAGTCACACGTTTAGAAAACACACTATGGCTGCTTAACGGGAAAGGTGAGGTGGGGTGATGCATAAAACAAGGGTTTCAAATTAGCTCAGATACCGTTCCATGAACCCAATATGTAATAGACAAGACCTACTCCTTGCTCAGTGAACTGGACTCAACACCCCCTATTCACCACCCAAGAATATATCTGACTAGTAAGACTCTTCAAACCTATGTATTGATATCTCTCTGTAAGTGAGTCAAGTGGGTGTAAAGCGGCATAAACACAGCAGTGAAAAGCAGCTAAACCCCATTATAAAAATCAATTACTTTTCAAAACCTGTGAAACAAAGACAGTGAAAGAGAGAGAAATTCTTACAAAATTCGTTCAGGGGCTGTGATGCCACCTGGATTGACCATATCTAGACCCACAGCTGATTGAGACATAAGGGTGGACACTCTTGGGGCTGAGAGGTTTGGTGAGGTTGGGTGAGCAAACGCAGACCCTTTAAAGTAATACGGCGTGGTACCCATCCCATGGGTCCCAAATCTCCAGGTTCAAGGGCATCGTCCTACCTTGAAAACATGCATGAGAAACCCCGAAGATGGTACACCGTGTGATCGGGAAAGGTTTCTAAAACGCACCTCATTTCTCATCTCCTTGTGCTCCGCTTCGCCATTCCAGCCGCTTTACTAGCAATCTCCCTCCTTGGAGAATCAGCACCTTTAACCTCCTGTTCCGTACAGGTTGCAATTGGTCCTGAGGATGAATGGGAAGAGGGGGAACCAATGAGAGACTAGCTCTAGGTGTTGGCACAGGCACAGGTCACTCTATTTTCCCATCAGGAAGAAGAATTAACCACAGGCTCAGCCTGCCGCCAGGAAGCAGAATACGGCCTGAAGCAATCCTGCGCTTTTGCGGCCAGCTCCCAAGAAAGCGAGTTGAAGAATGGAGCTCAGGGGCACTGCAATTCACAAACCTGCAGACTTAGAAATGATAACTCTCGTCCACAAATATATTGAGGGAAGGCAACGAAGAGGATTTGAAAGCAAGGCAGAATTGCAGGAAACAGATTTCAGGAGGTAGATTCGAATCGCCTTTAAAGCACAGGAAAAGCGGCAAAACCTCGACGATGATGCCCTTGGCCAAAAAGGGCGTATGCGTTTATTCCTGAATATATTCAGGAAAAAACGCATACGCCCTTTTTGGCCAACCAAGCAACCTGGAAAGGCAAATCAGCGCTACAAAGAAGTCTCGCTTCCCATCGGTCAAAAGGGCCATGCTGAATAAACTGTCAAAACCAGAAATGCAGGACAGGCCATGGAGAAATGGGAGCCTTGCTACGCTGATGGGCGGGATGTAAATTGCCAACAGCCACTCTGGAGAAGTGTACGGTGTGTCCTGAAACATCTAAAAAACTCAGCTTAGAGAGCATAGGGCACTTCCACTCATAGGCGTATAAATTGGGAAAACTAAAAATCAGCAAGACACAGGCACCCCAAAGTTTTGGGCTACTCTGTTGACAAGAACCTCCACTTCGTTACACCTTAAATATCCCAGGAAAGAGAAGAATGGATAAAGAAGATGTGGTCCTTATATACAATGAAATATCACTCAGCCATGAAATCAATGTCATAAGGCTAGTAGCAGCATGATGAGTGGATTTAGGTATGAAGATTCTAAGTGAAATAAGTCACACAGAAAAAGACACTTATCATGAGATATCACTTATAGAGGGAATGTAAAATCTGCCACCCTTGAACTGAATTACAAAACAGAACAGAATCACATGTTTAGAAAACAGACTATGGCTGCTTAACGGGAAAGGTGAGGTGGGGTGATGCATAAAACAAGGGTTTCAAATTAGCTCAGATACTGTTCCATGAACCCAATATGTAAAAGACAAGACCTACTCCTTGCTCAGTGAACTGGACTCAACACCCCCTATTCACCGCCCCAGAATATATCTGACTAGTAAGACTCTTAAAACCTATGTATTGATATCTCTCTGTAAGTGAGTCAAGTGGGTATAAAGCGGCATAAACACAGCAGTGAAAAGCAGCTAAACCCCATTATAAAAATCAATTACTTTTCAAAACCCGTGAAACAAAGACAGTGAAAGAGAGAGAAATTCTTACAAAATTCGTTCAGGGGCTGTGATGCCACCTGGATTGACCATATCTAGACCCACAGCTGATTGAGACATAAGGGTGGACACTCTTGGGGCTGAGAGGTTTCGTGAGGTTGGGTGAGCAAACGCAGACCCTTTAAATTAATACGGCGTGGTACCCATCCCATGGGTCCCAAATCTCCAGGTTCAAGGGCATCGTCCTACCTTGAAAACATGCATGAGAAACCCCGAAGATGGTACACCGTGTGATCGGGAAAGGTTTCTAAAACGCACCTCATTTCTCATCTCCTTGTGCTCCGCTTCGCCATTCCAGCCGCTTTACTAGCAATCTCCCTCCTTGGAGAATCAGCACCTTTAACCTCCTGTTCCGTACAGGTTGCAATTGGTCCTGAGGATGAACGGGAAGAGGGGGAACCAATGAGAGACTAGCTCTAGGTGTTGGGACAGGCACAGGTCACTCTATTTTCCCATCAGGAAGAAGAATTAACCACAGGCTCAGCCTGCCGCCAGGAAGCAGAATACGGCCTGAAGCAATCCTGCGCTTTTGCGGCCAGCTCCCAAGAAAGCGAGTTGAAGAATGGAGCTCAGGGGCACTGCAATTCACAAACCTGCAGACTTAGAAATGATAACTCTCGTCCACAAATATATTGAGGGAAGGCAACGAAGAGGATTTGAAAGCAAGGCAGAATTGCAGGAAACAGATTTCAGGAGGTAGATTCGAATCGCCTTTAAAGCACAGGAAAAGCGGCAAAACCTCGACGATGATGCCCTTGGCCAAAAAGGGCGTATGCGTTTTTTCCTGAATATATGCAGGAAAAAACGCATACGCCCTTTTTGGCCAACCAAGCAACCTGGAAAGGCAAATCAGCGCTACAAAGAAGTCTCGCTTCCCATCGGTCAAAAGGGCCATGCTGAATAAAGTGTCAAAACCAGAAATGCAGGACAGGCCATGGAGAAATGGGAGCCTTGCTACGCTGATGGGCGGGATGTAAATTGCCAACAGCCACTCTGGAGAAGTGTACGGTGTGTCCTGAAACATCTAAAAAACTCAGCTTAGAGAGCATAGGGCACTTCCACTCATAGGCGTATAAATTGGGAAAACTAAAAATCAGCAAGACACAGGCACCCCAAAGTTTTGGGCTACTCTGTTGACAAGAACCTCCACTTCGTTACACCTTAAATATCCCAGGAAAGAGAAGAATGGATAAAGAAGATGTGGTCCTTATATACAATGAAATATCACTCAGCCATGAAATCAATGTCATAAGGCTAGTAGCAGCATGATGAGTGGATTTAGGTATGAAGATCCTAAGTGAAATAAGTCACACAGAAAAAGACACTTATCATGAGATATCACTTATAGAGGGAATGTAAAATCTGCCACCCTTGAACTGAATTACAAAACAGAACAGAATCACATGTTTAGAAAACAGACTATGGCTGCTTAACGGGAAAGGTGAGGTGGGGTGATGCATAAAACAAGGGTTTCAAATTAGCTCAGATACCGTTCCATGAACCCAATATGTAAAAGACAAGACCTACTCCTTGCTCAGTGAACTGGACTCAACACCCCCTATTCACCGCCCCAGAATATATCTGACTAGTAAGACTCTTAAAACCTATGTATTGATATCTCTCTGTAAGTGAGTCAAGTGGGTATAAAGCGGCATAAACACAGCAGTGAAAAGCAGCTAAACCCCATTATAAAAATCAATTACTTTTCAAAACCCGTGAAACAAAGACAGTGAAAGAGAGAGAAATTCTTACAAAATTCGTTCAGGGGCTGTGATGCCACCTGGATTGACCATATCTAGACCCACAGCTGATTGAGACATAAGGGTGGACACTCTTGGGGCTGAGAGGTTTCGTGAGGTTGGGTGAGCAAACGCAGACCCTTTAAATTAATACGGCGTGGTACCCATCCCATGGGTCCCAAATCTCCAGGTTCAAGGGCATCGTCCTACGTTGAAAACATGCATGAGAAACCCCGAAGATGGTACACCGTGTGATGGGGAAAGGTTTCTAAAACGCACCTCATTTCTCATTTCCTTGTGCTCCGCTTCGCCATTCCAGCCGCTTTACTAGCAATCTCCCTCCTTGGAGAATCAGCACCTTTAACCTCCTGTTCCGTACAGGTTGCAATTTGTCCTGAGGATAAACGGGAAGAGGGGGAACCAATGAGAGACTAGCTCTAGGTGTTGGGACAGGCACAGGTCACTCTATTTTCCCATCAGGAAGAAGAATTAACCACAGGCTCAGCCTGCCGCCAGGAAGCAGAATACGGCCTGAAGCAATCCTGCGCTTTTGCGGCCAGCTCCCAAGAAAGCGAGTTGAAGAATGGAGCTCAGGGGCACTGCAATTCACAAACCTGCAGACTTAGAAATGATAACTCTCGTCCACAAATATATTGAGGGAAGGCAACGAAGAGGATTTGAAAGCAAGGCAGAATTGCAGGAAACAGATTTCAGGAGGTAGATTCGAATCGCCTTTAAAGCACAGGAAAAGCGGCAAAACCTCGACGATGATGCCCTTGGCCAAAAAGGGCGTATGCGTTTTTTCCTGAATATATTCAGGAAAAAACGCATACGCCCTTTTTGGCCAACCAAGCAACCTGGAAAGGCAAATCAGCGCTACAAAGAAGTCTCGCTTCCCATCGGTCAAAAGGGCCATGCTGAATAAAGTGTCAAAACCAGAAATGCAGGACAGGCCATGGAGAAATGGGAGCCTTGCTACGCTGATGGGCGGGATGTAAATTGCCAACAGCCACTCTGGAGAAGTGTACGGTGTGTCCTGAAACATCTAAAAAACTCAGCTTAGAGAGCATAGGGCACTTCCACTCATAGGCGTATAAATTGGGAAAACTAAAAATCAGCAAGACACAGGCACCCCAAAGTTTTGGGCTACTCTGTTGACAAGAACCTCCACTTCGTTACACCTTAAATATCCCAGGAAAGAGAAGAATGGATAAAGAAGATGTGGTCCTTATATACAATGAAATATCACTCAGCCATGAAATCAATGTCATAAGGCTAGTAGCAGCATGATGAGTGGATTTAGGTATGAAGATTCTAAGTGAAATAAGTCACACAGAAAAAGACACTTATCATGAGATATCACTTATAGAGGGAATGTAAAATCTGCCACCCTTGAACTGAATTACAAAACAGAACAGAATCACATGTTTAGAAAACAGACTATGGCTGCTTAACGGGAAAGGTGAGGTGGGGTGATGCATAAAACAAGGGTTTCAAAATAGCTCAGATACCGTTCCATGAACCCAATATGTAAAAGACAAGACCTACTCCTTGCTCAGTGAACTGGACTCAACACCCCCTATTCACCGCCCAAGAATATATCTGACTAGTAAGACTCTTAAAACCTATGTATTGATATCTCTCTGTAAGTGAGTCAAGTGGGTATAAAGCGGCATAAACACAGCAGTGAAAAGCAGCTAAACCCCATTATAAAAATCAATTACTTTTCAAAACCCGTGAAACAAAGACAGTGAAAGAGAGAGAAATTCTTACAAAATTCGTTCAGGGGCTGTGATGCCACCTGGATTGACCATATCTAGACCCACAGCTGATTGAGACATAAGGGTGGACACTCTTGGGGCTGAGAGGTTTGGTGAGGTTGGGTGAGCAAACGCAGACCCTTTAAAGTAATACGGCGTGGTACCCATCCCATGGGTCCCAAATCTCCAGGTTCAAGGGCATCGTCCTTCCTTGAAAACATGCATGAGAAACCCCGAAGATGGTACACCGTGTGATCGGGAAAGGTTTCTAAAACGCACCTCATTTCTCATCTCCTTGTGCTCCGCTTCGCCATTCCAGCCGCTTTACTAGCAATCTCCCTCCTTGGAGAATCAGCACCTTTAACCTCCTGTTCCGTACAGGTTGCAATTGGTCCTGAGGATGAACGGGAAGAGGGGGAACCAATGAGAGACTAGCTCTAGGTGTTGGGACAGGCACAGGTCACTCTATTTTCCCATCAGGAAGAAGAATTAACCACAGGCTCAGCCTGCCGCCAGGAACCAGAATACGGCCTGAAGCAATCCTGCGCTTTTGCGGCCAGCTCCCAAGAAAGCGAGTTGAAGAATGGAGCTCAGGGGCACTGCAATTCACAAACCTGCAGACTTAGAAATGATAACTCTCGTCCACAAATATATTGAGGGAAGGCAACGAAGAGGATTTGAAAGCAAGGCAGAATTGCAGGAAACAGATTTCAGGAGGTAGATTCGAATCGCCTTTAAAGCACAGGAAAAGCGGCAAAACCTCGACGATGATGCCCTTGGCCAAAAAGGGCGTATGCGTTTTTTCCTGAATATATTCAGGAAAAAACGCATACGCCCTTTTTGGCCAACCAAGCAACCTGGAAAGGCAAATCAGCGCTACAAAGAAGTCTCGCTTCCCATCGGTCAAAAGGGCCATGCTGAATAAAGTGTCAAAACTAGAAATGCAGGAGAGGCCATGGAGAAATGGGAGCCTTGCTACGCTGATGGGCGGGATGTACATTGCCAACAGCCACTCTGGAGAAGTGTACGGTGTGTCCTGAAACATCTAAAAAACTCAGCTTAGAGACCATAGGGCCCTTCCACTCATGGGCGTATAAATTGGGAAAACTAAAAATCAGCAAGACACAGGCACCCCAAAGTTTTGGGCTACTCTGTTGACAAGAACCTCCACTTCGTTACACCTTAAATATCCCAGGAAAGAGAAGAATGGATAAAGAAGATGTGGTCCTTATATACAATGGAATATCACTCAGCCATGAAATCAATGTCATAAGGATAGTAGCAGCATGATGAGTGGATTTAGGTATGACGATTCTAAGTGAAATAAGTCACACAGAAAAAGACACTTATCATGAGATATCACTTATAGAGGGAATGTAAAAACCGCTACCCTTGAACTGAATTACAAAACAGAACAGAGTCACACGTTTAGAAAACAGACTATGGCTGCTTAACGGGAAAGGTGAGGTGGGGTGATGCATAAAACAAGGGTTTCAAATTAGCTCAGATACCGTTCCATGAACCCAATATGTAATAGACAAGACCTACTCCTTGCTCAGTGAACTGGACTCAACACCCCCTATTCACCACCCAAGAATATATCTCACTAGTAAGACTCTTCAAACCTATGTATTGATATCTCTCTGTAAGTGAGTCAAGTGGGTGTAAAGCGGCATAAACACAGCAGTGAAAAGCAGCTAAACCCCATTATAAAAATCAATTACTTTTCAAAACCCGTGAAACAAAGACAGTTGAAGAGAGAGAAATTCTTACAAAATTCGTTCAGGGGCTGTGATGCCACCTGGATTGACCATATCTAGACCCACAGCTGATTGAGACATAAGGGTGGACACTCTTGGGGCTGAGAGGTTTGGTGAGGTTGGGTGAGCAAACGCAGACCCTTTAAAGTAATACGGCGTGGTACCCATCCCATGGGTCCCAAATCTCCAGGTTCAAGGGCATCGTCCTACACTGAAAACATGCATGAGAAACCCCGAAGATGGTACACCGTGTGATCGGGAAAGGTTTCTAAAACGCACCTCATTTCTCATCTCCTTGTGCTTCGGTTCGCCTTTCCAGCCGCTTTACTAGCAATCTCCCTCCTTGGAGAATCAGCACCTTTATCCTCCTGTTCCGTACAGGTTGCAATTTGTCCTGAGGATGCACGGGAAGAGGGGGAACCAATGAGAGACTAGCTCTAGGTGTTGGGACAGGCACAGGTCACTCTATTTTCCCATCAGGAAGAAGAATTAACCACAGGCTCAGCCTGCCGCCAGGAACCAGAATACGGCCTGAAGCAATCCTGCGCTTTTGCGGCCAGCTCCCAAGAAAGCGAGTTGAAGAATGGAGCTCAGGGGCACTGCAATTCACAAACCTGCAGACTTAGAAATGATAACTCTCGTCCACAAATATATTGAGGGAAGGCAACGAAGAGGATTTGAAAGCAAGGCAGAATTGCAGGAAACAGATTTCAGGAGGTAGATTCGAATCGCCTTTAAAGCACAGGAAAAGCGGCAAAACCTCGACGATGATGCCCTTGGCCAAAAAGGGCGTATGCGTTTTTTCCTGAATATATTCAGGAAAAAACGCATACGCCCTTTTTGGCCAACCAAGCAACCTGGAAAGGCAAATCAGCGCTACAAAGAAGTCTCGCTTCCCATCGGTCAAAAGGGCCATGCTGAATAAAGTGTCAAAACTAGAAATGCAGGAGAGGCCATGGAGAAATGGGAGCCTTGCTACGCTGATGGGCGGGATGTACATTGCCAACAGCCACTCTGGAGAAGTGTACGGTGTGTCCTGAAACATCTAAAAAACTCAGCTTAGAGACCATAGGGCCCTTCCACTCATGGGCGTATAAATTGGGAAAACTAAAAATCAGCAAGACACAGGCACCCCAACGTTTTGGGCTACTCTGTTGACAAGAACCTCCACTTCGTTACACCTTAAATATCCCAGGAAAGAGAAGAATGGATAAAGAAGATGTGGTCCTTATATACAATGGAATATCACTCAGCCATGAAATCAATGTCATAAGGATAGTAGCAGCATGATGATTGGATTTAGGTATGACGATTCTAAGTGAAATAAGTCACACAGAAAAAGACACTTATCATGAGATATCACTTATAGAGGGAATGTAAAAACCGCTACCCTTGAACTGAATTACAAAACAGAACAGAGTCACACGTTTAGAAAACACACTATGGCTGCTTAACGGGAAAGGTGAGGTGGGGTGATGCATAAAACAAGGGTTTCAAATTAGCTCAGATACCGTTCCATGAACCCAATATGTAATAGACAAGACCTACTCCTTGCTCAGTGAACTGGACTCAACACCCCCTATTCACCACCCAAGAATATATCTGACTAGTAAGACTCTTCAAACCTATGTATTGATATCTCTCTGTAAGTGAGTCAAGTGGGTGTAAAGCGGCATAAACACAGCAGTGAAAAGCAGCTAAACCCCATTATAAAAATCAATTACTTTTCAAAACCCGTGAAACAAAGACAGTGAAAGAGAGAGAAATTCTTACAAAATTCGTTCAGGGGCTGTGATGCCACCTGGATTGACCATATCTAGACCCACAGCTGATTGAGACATAAAGGTGGACACTCTTGGGGCTGAGAGGTTTGGTGAGGTTGGGTGAGCAAACGCAGACCCTTTAAAGTAATACGGCGTGGTACCCATCCCATGGGTCCCAAATCTCCAGGTTCAAGGGCATCGTCCTACACTGAAAACATGCATGAGAAACCCCGAAGATGGTACACCGTGTGATCGGGAAAGGTTTCTAAAACGCACCTCATTTCTCATCTCCTTGTGCTCCGCTTCGCCATTCCAGCCGCTTTACTAGCAATCTCCCTCCTTGGAGAATCAGCACCTTTAACCTCCTGTTCCGTACAGGTTGCAATTGGTCCTGAGGATGAACGGGAAGAGGGGGAACCAATGAGAGACTAGCTCTAGGTGTTGGGACAGGCACAGGTCACTCTATTTTCCCATCAGGAAGAAGAATTAACCACAGGCTCAGCCTGCCGCCAGGAACCAGAATACGGCCTGAAGCAATCCTGCGCTTTTGCGGCCAGCTCCCAAGAAAGCGAGTTGAAGAATGGAGCTCAGGGGCACTGCAATTCACAAACCTGCAGACTTAGAAATGATAACTCTCGTCCACAAATATATTGAGGGAAGGCAACGAAGAGGATTTGAAAGCAAGGCAGAATTGCAGGAAACAGATTTCAGGAGGTAGATTCGAATCGCCTTTAAAGCACAGGAAAAGCGGCAAAACCTCGACGATGATGCCCTTGGCCAAAAAGGGCGTATGCGTTTTTTCCTGAATATATTCAGGAAAAAACGCATACGCCCTTTTTGGCCAACCAAGCAACCTGGAAAGGCAAATCAGCGCTACAAAGAAGTCTCGCTTCCCATCGGTCAAAAGGGCCATGCTGAATAAAGTGTCAAAACCAGAAATGCAGGACAGGCCATGGAGAAATAGGAGCCTTGCTACGCTGATGGGCGGGATGTACATTGCCAACAGCCACTCTGGAGAAGTGTACGGTGTGTCCTGAAACATCTAAAAAACTCAGCTTAGAGACCATAGGGCACTTCCACTCATGGGCGTATAAATTGGGAAAACTAAAAATCAGCAAGACACAGGCACCCCAAAGTTTTGGGCTACTCTGTTGACAAGAACCTCCACTTCGTTACACCTTAAATATCCCAGGAAAGAGAAGAATGGATAAAGAAGTTGCGGTCCTTATGTACAATGGAATATCACTCAGCCATGAAATCAATGTCATAAGGCTAGTAGCAGCATGATGAGTGGATTTAGGTATGACGATTCTAAGTGAAATAAGTCACACAGAAAAAGACACTTATCATGAGATATCACTTATAGAGGGAATGTAAAATCTGCCACCCTTGAACTGAATTACAAAACAGAACAGAATCACATGTTTAGAAAACAGACTATGGCTGCTTAACGGGAAAGGTGAGGTGGGGTGATGCATAAAACAAGGGTTTCAAATTAGCTCAGATACCGTTCCATGAACCCAATATGTAAAAGACAAGACCTACTCCTTGCTCAGTGAACTGGACTCAACACCCCCTATTCACCGCCCCAGAATATATCTGACTAGTAAGACTCTTAAAACCTATGTATTGATATCTCTCTGTAAGTGAGTCAAGTGGGTATAAAGCGGCATAAACACAGCAGTGAAAAGCAGCTAAACCCCATTATAAAAATCAATTACTTTTCAAAACCCGTGAAACAAAGACAGTGAAAGAGAGAGAAATTCTTACAAAATTCGTTCAGGGGCTGTGATGCCACCTGGATTGACCATATCTAGACCCACAGCTGATTGAGACATAAGGGTGGACACTCTTGGGGCTGAGAGGTTTGGTGAGGTTGGGTGAGCAAACGCAGACCCTTTAAATTAATACGGCGTGGTACCCATCCCATGGGTCCCAAATCTCCAGGTTCAAGGGCATCGTCCTACCTTGAAAACATGCATGAGAAACCCCGAAGATGGTACACCGTGTGATCGGGAAAGGTTTCTAAAACGCACCTCATTTCTCATCTCCTTGTGCTCCGCTTCGCCATTCCAGCCGCTTTACTAGCAATCTCCCTCCTTGGAGAATCAGCACCTTTAACCTCCTGTTCCGTACAGGTTGCAATTGGTCCTGAGGATGAACGGGAAGAGGGGGAACCAATGAGAGACTAGCTCTAGGTGTTGGGACAGGCACAGGTCACTCTATTTTCCCATCAGGAAGAAGAATTAACCACAGGCTCAGCCTGCCGCCAGGAAGCAGAATACGGCCTGAAGCAATCCTGCGCTTTTGCGGCCAGCTCCCAAGAAAGCGAGTTGAAGAATGGAGCTCAGGGGCACTGCAATTCACAAACCTGCAGACTTAGAAATGATAACTCTCGTCCACAAATATATTGAGGGAAGGCAACGAAGAGGATTTGAAAGCAAGGCAGAATTGCAGGAAACAGATTTCAGGAGGTAGATTCGAATCGCCTTTAAAGCACAGGAAAAGCGGCAAAACCTCGACGATGATGCCCTTGGCCAAAAAGGGCGTATGCGTTTATTCCTGAATATATTCAGGAAAAAACGCATACGCCCTTTTTGGCCAACCAAGCAACCTGGAAAGGCAAATCAGCGCTACAAAGAAGTCTCGCTTCCCATCGGTCAAAAGGGCCATGCTGAATAAAGTGTCAAAACCAGAAATGCAGGACAGGCCATGGAGAAATGGGAGCCTTGCTACGCTGATGGGCGGGATGTAAATTGCCAACAGCCACTCTGGAGAAGTGTACGGTGTGTCCTGAAACATCTAAAAAACTCAGCTTAGAGAGCATAGGGCACTTCCACTCATAGGCGTATAAATTGGGAAAACTAAAAATCAGCAAGACACAGGCACCCCAAAGTTTTGGGCTACTCTGTTGACAAGAACCTCCACTTCGTTACACCTTAAATATCCCAGGAAAGAGAAGAATGGATAAAGAAGATGTGGTCCTTATATACAATGAAATATCACTCAGCCATGAAATCAATGTCATAAGGCTAGTAGCAGCATGATGAGTGGATTTAGGTATGAAGATTCTAAGTGAAATAAGTCACACAGAAAAAGACACTTATCATGAGATATCACTTATAGAGGGAATGTAAAATCTGCCACCCTTGAACTGAATTACAAAACAGAACAGAATCACATGTTTAGAAAACAGACTATGGCTGCTTAACGGGAAAGGTGAGGTGGGGTGATGCATAAAACAAGGGTTTCAAATTAGCTCAGATACCGTTCCATGAACCCAATATGTAAAAGACAAGACCTACTCCTTGCTCAGTGAACTGGACTCAACACCCCCTATTCACCGCCCAAGAATATATCTGACTAGTAAGACTCTTAAAACCTATGTATTGATATCTCTCTGTAAGTGAGTCAAGTGGGTATAAAGCGGCATAAACACAGCAGTGAAAAGCAGCTAAACCCCATTATAAAAATCAATTACTTTTCAAAACCCGTGAAACAAAGACAGTGAAAGAGAGAGAAATTCTTACAAAATTCGTTCAGGGGCTGTGATGCCACCTGGATTGACCATATCTAGACCCACAGCTGATTGAGACATAAGGGTGGACACTCTTGGGGCTGAGAGGTTTGGTGAGGTTGGGTGAGCAAACGCAGACCCTTTAAAGTAATACGGCGTGGTACCCATCCCATGGGTCCCAAATCTCCAGGTTCAAGGGCATCGTCCTACCTTGAAAACATGCATGAGAAACCCCGAAGATGGTACACCGTGTGATCGGGAAAGGTTTCTAAAACGCACCTCATTTCTCATCTCCTTGTGCTTCGGTTCGCCTTTCCAGCCGCTTTACTAGCAATCTCCCTCCTTGGAGAATCAGCACCTTTATCCTCCTGTTCCGTACAGGTTGCAATTTGTCCTGAGGATGCACGGGAAGAGGGGGAACCAATGAGAGACTAGCTCTAGGTGTTGGGACAGGCACAGGTCACTCTATTTTCCCATCAGGAAGAAGAATTAACCACAGGCTCAGCCTGCCGCCAGGAACCAGAATACGGCCTGAAGCAATCCTGCGCTTTTGCGGCCAGCTCCCAAGAAAGCGAGTTGAAGAATGGAGCTCAGGGGCACTGCAATTCACAAACCTGCAGACTTAGAAATGATAACTCTCGTCCACAAATATATTGAGGGAAGGCAACGAAGAGGATTTGAAAGCAAGGCAGAATTGCAGGAAACAGATTTCAGGAGGTAGATTCGAATCGCCTTTAAAGCACAGGAAAAGCGGCAAAACCTCGACGATGATGCCCTTGGCCAAAAAGGGCGTATGCGTTTTTTCCTGAATATATTCAGGAAAAAACGCATACGCCCTTTTTGGCCAACCAAGCAACCTGGAAAGGCAAATCAGCGCTACAAAGAAGTCTCGCTTCCCATCGGTCAAAAGGGCCATGCTGAATAAAGTGTCAAAACTAGAAATGCAGGAGAGGCCATGGAGAAATGGGAGCCTTGCTACGCTGATGGGCGGGATGTACATTGCCAACAGCCACTCTGGAGAAGTGTACGGTGTGTCCTGAAACATCTAAAAAACTCAGCTTAGAGACCATAGGGCCCTTCCACTCATGGGCGTATAAATTGGGAAAACTAAAAATCAGCAAGACACAGGCACCCCAAAGTTTTGGGCTACTCTGTTGACAAGAACCTCCACTTCGTTACACCTTAAATATCCCAGGAAAGAGAAGAATGGATAAAGAAGATGTGGTCCTTATATACAATGGAATATCACTCAGCCATGAAATCAATGTCATAAGGATAGTAGCAGCATGATGAGTGGATTTAGGTATGACGATTCTAAGTGAAATAAGTCACACAGAAAAAGACACTTATCATGAGATATCACTTATAGAGGGAATGTAAAAACCGCTACCCTTGAACTGAATTACAAAACAGAACAGAGTCACACGTTTAGAAAACACTCTATGGCTGCTTAACGGGAAAGGTGAGGTGGGGTGATGCATAAAACAAGGGTTTCAAATTAGCTCAGATACCGTTCCATGAACCCAATATGTAATAGACAAGACCTACTCCTTGCTCAGTGAACTGGACTCAACACCCCCTATTCACCACCCAAGAATATATCTGACTAGTAAGACTCTTCAAACCTATGTATTGATATCTCTCTGTAAGTGAGTCAAGTGGGTGTAAAGCGGCATAAACACAGCAGTGAAAAGCAGCTAAACCCCATTATAAAAATCAATTACTTTTCAAAACCCGTGAAACAAAGACAGTGAAAGAGAGAGAAATTCTTACAAAATTCGTTCAGGGGCTGTGATGCCACCTGGATTGACCATATCTAGACCCACAGCTGATTGAGACATAAGGGTGGACACTCTTGGGGCTGAGAGGTTTGGTGAGGTTGGGTGAGCAAACGCAGACCCTTTAAAGTAATACGGCGTGGTACCCATCCCATGGGTCCCAAATCTCCAGGTTCAAGGGCATCGTCCTACATTGAAAACATGCATGAGAAACCCCGAAGATGGTACACCGTGTGATCGGGAAAGGTTTCTAAAACGCACCTCATTTCTCATCTCCTTGTGCTTCGGTTCGCCTTTCCAGCCGCTTTACTAGCAATCTCCCTCCTTGGAGAATCAGCACCTTTATCCTCCTGTTCCGTACAGGTTGCAATTTGTCCTGAGGATGCACGGGAAGAGGGGGAACCAATGAGAGACTAGCTCTAGGTGTTGGGACAGGCACAGGTCACTCTATTTTCCCATCAGGAAGAAGAATTAACCACAGGCTCAGCCTGCCGCCAGGAACCAGAATACGGCCTGAAGCAATCCTGCGCTTTTGCGGCCAGCTCCCAAGAAAGCGAGTTGAAGAATGGAGCTCAGGGGCACTGCAATTCACAAACCTGCAGACTTAGAAATGATAACTCTCGTCCACAAATATATTGAGGGAAAGCAACGAAGAGGATTTGAAAGCAAGGCAGAATTGCAGGAAACAGATTTCAGGAGGTAAATTCGAATCGCCTTTAAAGCACAGGAAAAGCGGCAAAACCTCGACAATGATGCCCTTGGCCAAAAAGGGCGTATGCGTTTTTTCCTGAATATATTCAGGAAAAAACACATACGCCCTTTTTGGCCAACAAGCAACCTGGAAAGGCAAATCAGCGCTACAAAGAAGTCTCGCTTCCCATCGGTCAAAAGGGCCATGCTGAATAAAGTGTCAAAACCAGAAATGCAGGACAGGCCATGGAGAAATGGGAGCCTTGCTACGCTGATGGGCGGGATGTAAATTGCAAACAGCCACTCTGGAGAAGTGTACGGTGTGTCCTGAAACATCTAAAAAACTCAGCTTAGAGGGCATAGGGCACTTCCACTCATAGGCGTATAAATTGGGAAAACTAAAAATCAGCAAGACACAGGCACCCCAAAGTTTTGGGCTACTCTGTTGACAAGAACCTCCACTTCGTTACACCTTAAATATCCCAGGAAAGAGAAGAATGGATAAAGAAGATGTGGTCCTTATATACAATGAAATATCACTCAGCCATGAAATCAATGTCATAAGGCTAGTAGCAGCATGATGAGTGGATTTAGGTATGAAGATTCTAAGTGAAATAAGTCACACAGAAAAAGACACTTATCATGAGATATCACTTATAGAGGGAATGTAAAATCTGCCACCCTTGAACTGAATTACAAAACAGAACAGAATCACATGTTTAGAAAACAGACTATGGCTGCTTAACGGGAAAGGTGAGGTGGGGTGATGCATAAAACAAGGGTTTCAAATTAGCTCAGATACCGTTCCATGAACCCAATATGTAAAAGACAAGACCTACTCCTTGCTCAGTGAACTGGACTCAACACCCCCTATTCACCGCCCAAGAATATATCTGACTAGTAAGACTCTTAAAACCTATGTATTGATATCTCTCTGTAAGTGAGTCAAGTGGGTGTAAAGCGGCATAAACACAGCAGTGAAAAGCAGCTAAACCCCATTATAAAAATCAATTACTTTTCAAAACCCGTGAAACAAAGACAGTGAAAGAGAGAGAAATTCTTACAAAATTCGTTCAGGGGCTGTGATGCCACCTGGATTGACCATATCTAGACCCACAGCTGATTGAGACATAAGGGTGGACACTCTTGGGGCTGAGAGGTTTGGTGAGGTTGGGTGAGCAAACGCAGACCCTTTAAAGTAATACGGCGTGGTACCCATCCCATGGGTCCCAAATCTCCAGGTTCAAGGGCATCGTCCTACACTGAAAACATGCATGAGAAACCCCGAAGATGGTACACCGTGTGATCGGGAAAGGTTTCTAAAACGCACCTCATTTCTCATCTCCTTGTGCTTCGGTTCGCCTTTCCAGCCGCTTTACTAGCAATCTCCCTCCTTGGAGAATCAGCACCTTTATCCTCCTGTTCCGTACAGGTTGCAATTTGTCCTGAGGATGAACGGGAAGAGGGGGAACCAATGAGAGACTAGCTCTAGGTGTTGGGACAGGCACAGGTCACTCTATTTTCCCATCAGGAAGAAGAATTAACCACAGGCTCAGCCTGCCGCCAGGAACCAGAATACGGCCTGAAGCAATCCTGCGCTTTTGCGGCCAGCTCCCAAGAAAGCGAGTTGAAGAATGGAGCTCAGGGGCACTGCAATTCACAAACCTGCAGACTTAGAAATGATAACTCTCGTCCACAAATATATTGAGGGAAGACAACGAAGAGGATTTGAAAGCAAGGCAGAATTGCAGGAAACAGATTTCAGGAGGTAGATTCGAATCGCCTTTAAAGCACAGGAAAAGCGGCAAAACCTCGACGATGATGCCCTTGGCCAAAAAGGGCGTATGCGTTTTTTCCTGAATATATTCAGGAAAAAACGCATACGCCCTTTTTGGCCAACCAAGCAACCTGGAAAGGCAAATCAGCGCTACAAAGAAGTCTCGCTTCCCATCGGTCAAAAGGGCCATGCTGAATAAAGTGTCAAAACTAGAAATGCAGGAGAGGCCATGGAGAAATGGGAGCCTTGCTACGCTGATGGGCGGGATGTACATTGCCAACAGCCACTCTGGAGAAGTGTACGGTGTGTCCTGAAACATCTAAAAAACTCAGCTTAGAGACCATAGGGCCCTTCCACTCATGGGCGTATAAATTGGGAAAACTAAAAATCAGCAAGACACAGGCACCCCAAAGTTTTGGGCTACTCTGTTGACAAGAACCTCCACTTCGTTACACCTTAAATATCCCAGGAAAGAGAAGAATGGATAAAGAAGATGTGGTCCTTATATACAATGGAATATCACTCAGCCATGAAATCAATGTCATAAGGATAGTAGCAGCATGATGAGTGGATTTAGGTATGACGATTCTAAGTGAAATAAGTCACACAGAAAAAGACACTTATCATGAGATATCACTTATAGAGGGAATGTAAAAACCGCTACCCTTGAACTGAATTACAAAACAGAACAGAGTCACACGTTTAGAAAACACACTATGGCTGCTTAACGGGAAAGGTGAGGTGGGGTGATGCATAAAACAAGGGTTTCAAATTAGCTCAGATACCGTTCCATGAACCCAATATGTAATAGACAAGACCTACTCCTTGCTCAGTGAACTGGACTCAACACCCCCTATTCACCACCCAAGAATATATCTGACTAGTAAGACTCTTCAAACCTATGTATTGATATCTCTCTGTAAGTGAGTCAAGTGGGTGTAAAGCGGCATAAACACAGCAGTGAAAAGCAGCTAAACCCCATTATAAAAATCAATTACTTTTCAAAACCCGTGAAACAAAGACAGTGAAAGAGAGAGAAATTCTTACAAAATTCGTTCAGGGGCTGTGATGCCACCTGGATTGACCATATCTAGACCCACAGCTGATTGAGACATAAGGGTGGACACTCTTGGGGCTGAGAGGTTTGGTGAGGTTGGGTGAGCAAACGCAGACCCTTTAAAGTAATACGGCGTGGTACCCATCCCATGGGTCCCAAATCTCCAGGTTCAAGGGCATCGTCCTACACTGAAAACATGCATGAGAAACCCCGAAGATGGTACACCGTGTGATCGGGAAAGGTTTCTAAAACGCACCTCATTTCTCATCTCCTTGTGCTTCGGTTCGCCTTTCCAGCCGCTTTACTAGCAATCTCCCTCCTTGGAGAATCAGCACCTTTATCCTCCTGTTCCGTACAGGTTGCAATTTGTCCTGAGGATGCACGGGAAGAGGGGGAACCAATGAGAGACTAGCTCTAGGTGTTGGGACAGGCACAGGTCACTCTATTTTCCCATCAGGAAGAAGAATTAACCACAGGCTCAGCCTGCCGCCAGGAACCAGAATACGGCCTGAAGCAATCCTGCGCTTTTGCGGCCAGCTCCCAAGAAAGCGAGTTGAAGAATGGAGCTCAGGGGCACTGCAATTCACAAACCTGCAGACTTAGAAATGATAACTCTCGTCCACAAATATATTGAGGGAAAGCAACGAAGAGGATTTGAAAGCAAGGCAGAATTGCAGGAAACAGATTTCAGGAGGTAAATTCGAATCGCCTTTAAAGCACAGGAAAAGCGGCAAAACCTCGACAATGATGCCCTTGGCCAAAAAGGGTGTATGCGTTTTTTCCTGAATATATTCAGGAAAAAACACATACGCCCTTTTTGGCCAACAAGCAACCTGGAAAGGCAAATCAGCGCTACAAAGAAGTCTCGCTTCCCATCGGTCAAAAGGGCCATGCTGAATAAAGTGTCAAAACCAGAAATGCAGGACAGGCCATGGAGAAATGGGAGCCTTGCTACGCTGATGGGCGGGATGTAAATTGCAAACAGCCACTCTGGAAAAGTGTACGGTGTGTCCTGAAACATCTAAAAAACTCAGCTTAGAGGGCATAGGCACTTCCACTCATAGGCGTATAAATTGGGAAAACTAAAAATCAGCAAGACACAGGCACCCCAAAGTTTTGGGCTACTCTGTTGACAAGAACCTCCACTTCGTTACACCTTAAATATCCCAGGAAAGAGAAGAATGGATAAAGAAGATGTGGTCCTTATATACAATGAAATATCACTCAGCCATGAAATCAATGTCATAAGGCTAGTAGCAGCATGATGAGTGGATTTAGGTATGAAGATTCTAAGTGAAATAAGTCACACAGAAAAAGACACTTATCATGAGATATCACTTATAGAGGGAATGTAAAATCTGCCACCCTTGAACTGAATTACAAAACAGAACAGAATCACATGTTTAGAAAACAGACTATGGCTGCTTAACGGGAAAGGTGAGGTGGGGTGATGCATAAAACAAGGGTTTCAAATTAGCTCAGATACCGTTCCATGAACCCAATATGTAATAGACAAGACCTACTCCTTGCTCAGTGAACTGGACTCAACACCCCCTATTCACCGCCCAAGAATATATCTGACTAGTAAGACTCTTAAAACCTATGTATTGATATCTCTCTGTAAGTGAGTCAAGTGGGTATAAAGCGGCATAAACACAGCAGTGAAAAGCAGCTCAACCCCATTATAAAAATCAATTACTTTTCAAAACCCGTGAAACAAAGACAGTGAAAGAGAGAGAAATTCTTACAAAATTCGTTCAGGGGCTGTGATGCCACCTGGATTGACCATATCTAGACCCACAGCTGATTGAGACATAAGGGTGGACACTCTTGGGGCTGAGAGGTTTGGTGAGGTTGGGTGAGCAAACGCAGACCCTTTAAAGTAATACGGCGTGGTACCCATCCCATGGGTCCCAAATCTCCAGGTTCAAGGGCATCGTCCTACACTGAAAACATGCATGAGAAACCCCGAAGATGGTACACCGTGTGATCGGGAAAGGTTTCTAAAACGCACCTCATTTCTCATCTCCTTGTGCTCCGCTTCGCCATTCCAGCCGCTTTACTAGCAATCTCCCTCCTTGGAGAATCAGCACCTTTAACCTCCTGTTCCGTACAGGTTGCAATTGGTCCTGAGGATGAACGGGAAGAGGGGGAACCAATGAGAGACTAGCTCTAGGTGTTGGGACAGGCACAGGTCACTCTATTTTCCCATCAGGAAGAAGAATTAACCACAGGCTCAGCCTGCCGCCAGGAACCAGAATACGGCCTGAAGCAATCCTGCGCTTTTGCGGCCAGCTCCCAAGAAAGCGAGTTGAAGAATGGAGCTCAGGGGCACTGCAATTCACAAACCTGCAGACTTAGAAATGATAACTCTCGTCCACAAATATATTGAGGGAAGGCAACGAAGAGGATTTGAAAGCAAGGCAGAATTGCAGGAAACAGATTTCAGGAGGTAGATTCGAATCGCCTTTAAAGCACAGGAAAAGCGGCAAAACCTCGACGATGATGCCCTTGGCCAAAAAGGGCGTATGCGTTTTTTCCTGAATATATTCAGGAAAAAACGCATACGCCCTTTTTGGCCAACCAAGCAACCTGGAAAGGCAAATCAGCGCTACAAAGAAGTCTCGCTTCCCATCGGTCAAAAGGGCCATGCTGAATAAAGTGTCAAAACCAGAAATGCAGGACAGGCCATGGAGAAATGGGAGCCTTGCTACGCTGATGGGCGGGATGTACATTGCCAACAGCCACTCTGGAGAAGTGTACGGTGTGTCCTGAAACATCTAAAAAACTCAGCTTAGAGACCATAGGGCCCTTCCACTCATGGGCGTATAAATTGGGAAAACTAAAAATCAGCAAGACACAGGCACCCCAAAGTTTTGGGCTACTCTGTTGACAAGAACCTCCACTTCGTTACACCTTAAATATCCCAGGAAAGAGAAGAATGGATAAAGAAGATGTGGTCCTTATATACAATGGAATATCACTCAGCCATGAAATCAATGTCATAAGGATAGTAGCAGCATGATGAGTGGATTTAGGTATGACGATTCTAAGTGAAATAAGTCACACAGAAAAAGACACTTATCATGAGATATCACTTATAGAGGGAATGTAAAAACCGCTACCCTTGAACTGAATTACAAAACAGAACAGAGTCACACGTTTAGAAAACACACTATGGCTGCTTAACGGGAAAGGTGAGGTGGGGTGATGCATAAAACAAGGGTTTCAAATTAGCTCAGATACCGTTCCATGAACCCAATATGTAATAGACAAGACCTACTCCTTGCTCAGTGAACTGGACTCAACACCCCCTATTCACCACCCAAGAATATATCTGACTAGTAAGACTCTTCAAACCTATGTATTGATATCTCTCTGTAAGTGAGTCAAGTGGGTGTAAAGCGGCATAAACACAGCAGTGAAAAGCAGCTAAACCCCATTATAAAAATCAATTACTTTTCAAAACCCGTGAAACAAAGACAGTGAAAGAGAGAGAAATTCTTACAAAATTCGTTCAGGGGCTGTGATGCCACCTGGATTGACCATATCTAGACCCACAGCTGATTGAGACATAAGGGTGGACACTCTTGGGGCTGAGAGGTTTGGTGAGGTTGGGTGAGCAAACGCAGACCCTTTAAAGTAATACGGCGTGGTACCCATCCCATGGGTCCCAAATCTCCAGGTTCAAGGGCATCGTCCTACACTGAAAACATGCATGAGAAACCCCGAAGATGGTACACCGTGTGATCGGGAAAGGTTTCTAAAACGCACCTCATTTCTCATCTCCTTGTGCTTCGGTTCGCCTTTCCAGCCGCTTTACTAGCAATCTCCCTCCTTGGAGAATCAGCACCTTTATCCTCCTGTTCCGTACAGGTTGCAATTTGTCCTGAGGATGCACGGGAAGAGGGGGAACCAATGAGAGACTAGCTCTAGGTGTTGGGACAGGCACAGGTCACTCTATTTTCCCATCAGGAAGAAGAATTAACCACAGGCTCAGCCTGCCGCCAGGAACCAGAATACGGCCTGAAGCAATCCTGCGCTTTTGCGGCCAGCTCCCAAGAAAGCGAGTTGAAGAATGGAGCTCAGGGGCACTGCAATTCACAAACCTGCAGACTTAGAAATGATAACTCTCGTCCACAAATATATTGAGGGAAAGCAACGAAGAGGATTTGAAAGCAAGGCAGAATTGCAGGAAACAGATTTCAGGAGGTAAATTCGAATCGCCTTTAAAGCACAGGAAAAGCGGCAAAACCTCGACAATGATGCCCTTGGCCAAAAAGGGTGTATGCGTTTTTTCCTGAATATATTCAGGAAAAAACACATACGCCCTTTTTGGCCAACAAGCAACCTGGAAAGGCAAATCAGCGCTACAAAGAAGTCTCGCTTCCCATCGGTCAAAAGGGCCATGCTGAATAAAGTGTCAAAACCAGAAATGCAGGACAGGCCATGGAGAAATGGGAGCCTTGCTACGCTGATGGGCGGGATGTAAATTGCAAACAGCCACTCTGGAAAAGTGTACGGTGTGTCCTGAAACATCTAAAAAACTCAGCTTAGAGGGCATAGGCACTTCCACTCATAGGCGTATAAATTGGGAAAACTAAAAATCAGCAAGACACAGGCACCCCAAAGTTTTGGGCTACTCTGTTGACAAGAACCTCCACTTCGTTACACCTTAAATATCCCAGGAAAGAGAAGAATGGATAAAGAAGATGTGGTCCTTATATACAATGAAATATCACTCAGCCATGAAATCAATGTCATAAGGCTAGTAGCAGCATGATGAGTGGATTTAGGTATGAAGATTCTAAGTGAAATAAGTCACACAGAAAAAGACACTTATCATGAGATATCACTTATAGAGGGAATGTAAAATCTGCCACCCTTGAACTGAATTACAAAACAGAACAGAATCACATGTTTAGAAAACAGACTATGGCTGCTTAACGGGAAAGGTGAGGTGGGGTGATGCATAAAACAAGGGTTTCAAATTAGCTCAGATACCGTTCCATGAACCCAATATGTAATAGACAAGACCTACTCCTTGCTCAGTGAACTGGACTCAACACCCCCTATTCACCGCCCAAGAATATATCTGACTAGTAAGACTCTTAAAACCTATGTATTGATATCTCTCTGTAAGTGAGTCAAGTGGGTATAAAGCGGCATAAACACAGCAGTGAAAAGCAGCTCAACCCCATTATAAAAATCAATTACTTTTCAAAACCCGTGAAACAAAGACAGTGAAAGAGAGAGAAATTCTTACAAAATTCGTTCAGGGGCTGTGATGCCACCTGGATTGACCATATCTAGACCCACAGCTGATTGAGACATAAGGGTGGACACTCTTGGGGCTGAGAGGTTTGGTGAGGTTGGGTGAGCAAACGCAGACCCTTTAAAGTAATACGGCGTGGTACCCATCCCATGGGTCCCAAATCTCCAGGTTCAAGGGCATCGTCCTACACTGAAAACATGCATGAGAAACCCCGAAGATGGTACACCGTGTGATCGGGAAAGGTTTCTAAAACGCACCTCATTTCTCATCTCCTTGTGCTCCGCTTCGCCATTCCAGCCGCTTTACTAGCAATCTCCCTCCTTGGAGAATCAGCACCTTTAACCTCCTGTTCCGTACAGGTTGCAATTGGTCCTGAGGATGAACGGGAAGAGGGGGAACCAATGAGAGACTAGCTCTAGGTGTTGGGACAGGCACAGGTCACTCTATTTTCCCATCAGGAAGAAGAATTAACCACAGGCTCAGCCTGCCGCCAGGAACCAGAATACGGCCTGAAGCAATCCTGCGCTTTTGCGGCCAGCTCCCAAGAAAGCGAGTTGAAGAATGGAGCTCAGGGGCACTGCAATTCACAAACCTGCAGACTTAGAAATGATAACTCTCGTCCACAAATATATTGAGGGAAGGCAACGAAGAGGATTTGAAAGCAAGGCAGAATTGCAGGAAACAGATTTCAGGAGGTAGATTCGAATCGCCTTTAAAGCACAGGAAAAGCGGCAAAACCTCGACGATGATGCCCTTGGCCAAAAAGGGCGTATGCGTTTTTTCCTGAATATATTCAGGAAAAAACGCATACGCCCTTTTTGGCCAACCAAGCAACCTGGAAAGGCAAATCAGCGCTACAAAGAAGTCTCGCTTCCCATCGGTCAAAAGGGCCATGCTGAATAAAGTGTCAAAACCAGAAATGCAGGACAGGCCATGGAGAAATGGGAGCCTTGCTACGCTGATGGGCGGGATGTACATTGCCAACAGCCACTCTGGAGAAGTGTACGGTGTGTCCTGAAACATCTAAAAAACTCAGCTTAGAGAGCATAGGGCACTTCCACTCATGGGCGTATAAATTGGGAAAACTAAAAATCAGCAAGACACAGGCACCCCAAAGTTTTGGGCTACTCTGTTGACAAGAACCTCCACTTCGTTACACCTTAAATATCCCAGGAAAGAGAAGAATGGATAAAGAAGTTGCGGTCCTTATGTACAATGGAATATCACTCAGCCATGAAATCAATGTCATAAGGCTAGTAGCAGCATGATGAGTGGATTTAGGTATGACGATTCTAAGCGAAATAAGTCACACAGAAAAAGACACTTATCAAAAGATATCACTTATAGAGGGAATGTAAAAACCGCTACCCTTGAACTGAATTACAAAACAGAACAGAGTCACACGTTTAGAAAACACACTATGGCTGCTTAACGGGAAAGGTGAGGTGGGGTGATGCATAAAACAAGGGTTTCAAATTAGCTCAGATACCGTTCCAGAAACCTAATATGTAACAGACAAGACCTACTCCTTGCTCAGTGAACTGGACTCAACACCCCCTATTCACCGCCCAAGAATATACCTGACTAGTAAGACTCTTAAAACCTATGTATTGATATCTCTCTGTAAGTGAGTCAAGTGGGTGTAAAGCGGCATAAACACAGCAGTGAAAAGCAGCTAAACCCCATTATAAAAATCAATTACTTTTCAAAACCCGTGAAACAAAGACAGTGAAAGAGAGAGAAATTCTTACAAACTTCGTTCAGGGGCTGTGATGCCACCTGGATTGACCATATCTAGACCCACAGCTGATTGAGACATAAGGGTGGACACTCTTGGGGCTGAGAGGTTTGGTGAGGTTGGGTGAGCAAACGCAGACCCTTTAAAGTAATACGGCGTGGTACCCATCCTATGGGTCCCAAATCTCCAGGTTCAAGGGCATCGTCCTACATTGAAAACATGCATGAGAAACCCCGAAGATGGTACACCGTGTGATCGGGAAAGGTTTCTAAAACGCAGCTCATTTCTCATCTCCTTGTGCTCCGCTTCGCCATTCCAGCCGCTTTACTAGCAATCTCCCTCCTTGGAGAATCAGCACCTTTAACCTCCTGTTCCGTACAGGTTGCAATTTGTCCTGAGGATGAACGGGAAGAGGGGGAACCAATGAGAGACTAGCTCTAGGTGTTGGGACAGGCACAAGTCACTCTATTTTCCCATCAGGAAGAAGAATTAACCACAGGCTCAGCCTGCCGCCAGGAACCAGAATACGGGCCTGAAGCAATCCTGCGCTTTTGCGGCCAGCTCCCAATAAAGCCAGTTGAAGAATGGAGCTCAGGGGCACTGCAATTCACAAACCTGCAGACTTAGAAATGATAACTCTCGTCCACAAATATATTGAGGGAAGGCAACGAAGAGGATTTGAAAGCAAGGCAGAATTGCAGGAAACAGATTTCAGGAGGTAGATTCGAATCGCCTTCAAAGCACAGGAAAAGCGACAAAACCTCGACGATGATGCCCTTGGCCAAAAAGGGCGTATGCGTTTTTTCCTGAATATATTCAGGAAAAAACGCATACGCCCTTTTTGGCCAACCAAGCAACCTGGAAAGGCGAATCAGCGCTACAAAGAAGTCTCGCTTCCCATCGGTCAAAAGGGCCATGCTGAATAAAGTGTCAAAACCAGAAATGCAGGACAGGCCATGGAGAAATGGGAGCCTTGCTACGCTGATGGGCGGGATGTAAATAGCCAACAGCCAATCTGGAGAAGTGTACGGTGTGTCCTGAAACATCTAAAAAACTCAGCTTAGAGAGCATAGGGCACTTCCACTCATGGGCGTATAAATTGGGAAAACTAAAAATCAGCAAGACACAGGCACCCCAAAGTTTTGGGCTACTCTGTTGACAAGAACCTCCACTTCGTTACACCTTAAATATCCCAAGAAAGAGAAGAATGGATAAAGAAGTTGCGGTCCTTATGTACAATGGAATATCACTCAGCCATGAAATCAATGTCATAAGGCTAGTAGCGGCATGATGAGTGGATTTAGGTATGACGATTCTAAGTGAAATAAGTCACACAGAAAAAGACACTTATCAAAAGATATCACTTATAGAGGGAATGTAAAAACCGCTACCCTTGAACTGAATTACAAAACAGAACAGAGTCACACGTTTAGAAAACACACTATGGCTGCTTAACGGGAAAGGTGAGGTGGGGTGATGCATAAAACAAGGGTTTCAAATTAGCTCAGATACCGTTCCAGAAACCCAATATGTAACAGACAAGACCTACTCCTTGCTCAGTGAACTGGACTCAACACCCCCTATTCACCGCCCAAGAATATACCTGACTAGTAAGACTCTTAAAACCTATGTATTGATATCTCTCTGTAAGTGAGTCAAGTGGGTGTAAAGCGGCATAAACACAGCAGTGAAAAGCAGCTAAACCCCATTATAAAAATCAATTACTTTTCAAAACCCGTGAAACAAAGACAGTGAAAGAGAGAGAAATTCTTACAAACTTCGTTCAGGGGCTGTGATGCCACCTGGATTGACCATATCTAGACCCACAGCTGATTGAGACATAAGGGTGGACACTCTTGGGGCTGAGAGGTTTGGTGAGGTTGGGTGAGCAAACGCAGACCCTTTAAAGTAATACGGCGTGGTACCCATCCCATGGGTCCCAAATCTCCAGGTTCAAGGGCATCGTCCTACCTTGAAAACATGCATGAGAAACCCCGAAGATGGTACACCGTGTGATCGGGAAAGGTTTCTAAAACGCACCTCATTTCTCATCTCCTTGTGCTCCGCTTCGCCATTCCAGCCGCTTTACTAGCAATCTCCCTCCTTGGAGAATCAGCACCTTTAACCTCCTGTTCCGTACAGGTTGCAATTTGTCCTGAGGATGAACGGGAAGAGGGGGAACCAATGAGACACTAGCTCTAGGTGTTGGGACAGGCACAAGTCACTCTATTTTCCCATCAGGAAGAAGAATTAACCACAGGCTCAGCCTGCCGCCAGGAACCAGAATACGGGCCTGAAGCAATCCTGCGCTTTTGCGGCCAGCTCCCAAGAAAGCCAGTTGAAGAATGGAGCTCAGGGGCACTGCAATTCACAAACCTGCAGACTTAGAAATGATAACTCTCGTCCACAAATATATTGAGGGAAGGCAACGAAGAGGATTTGAAAGCAAGGCAGAATTGCAGGAAACAGATTTCAGGAGGTAGATTCGAATCGCCTTCAAAGCACAGGAAAAGCGGCAAAACCTCGACGATGATGCCCTTAGCCAAAAAGGGCGTATGCGTTTTTTCCTGAATATATTCAGGAAAAAACGCATACGCCCTTTTTGGCCAACCAAGCAACCTGGAAAGGCAAATCAGCGCTACAAAGAAGTCTCGCTTCCCATCGGTCAAAAGGGCCATGCTGAATAAAGTGTCAAAACCAGAAATGCAGGACAGGCCATGGAGAAATGGGAGCCTTGCTACGCTGATGGGCGGGATGTACATTGCCAACAGCCAATCTGGAGAAGTGTACGGTGTGTCCTGAAACATCTAAAAAACTCAGCTTAGAGAGCATAGGGCACTTCCACTCATGGGCGTATAAATTGGGAAAACTAAAAATCAGCAAGACACAGGCACCCCAAAGTTTTGGGCTACTCTGTTGACAAGAACCTCCACTTCGTTACACCTTAAATATCCCAAGAAAGAGAAGAATGGATAAAGAAGTTGCGGTCCTTATGTACAATGGAATATCACTCAGCCATGAAATCAATGTCATAAGGCTAGTAGCGGCATGATGAGTGGATTTAGGTATGACGATTCTAAGTGAAATAAGTCACACAGAAAAAGACACTTATCATGAGATATCACTTATAGAGGGAATGTAAAAACCGCTACCCTTGAACTGAATTACAAAACAGAACAGAGTCACACGTTTAGAAAACACACTATGGCTGCTTAACGGGAAAGGTGAGGTGGGGTGATGCATAAAACAAGGGTTTCAAATTAGCTCAGATACCGTTCCATAAACCCAATATGTAAGAGACAAGACCTACTCCTTGCTCAGTGAACTGGAGTCAACACCCCCTATTCACCGCCCAAGAATATATCTGACTAGTAAGACTCTTAAAACCTATGTATTGATATCTCTCTGTAAGTGAGTCAAGTGGGTATAAAGCGGCATAAACACAGGAGTGAAAAGCAGCTAAACCCCTTTATAAAAATCAATTACTTTTCAAAACCCGTGAAACAAAGACAGTGAAAGAGAGAGAAATTCTTACAAAATTCGTTCAGGGGCTGTGATGCCACCTGGATTGACCATATCTAGACCCACAGCTGATTGAGACATAAGGGTGGACACTCTTGGGGCTGAGAGGTTTGGTGAGGTTGGGTGAGCAAACGCAGACCCTTTAAAGTAATACGGCGTGGTACCCATCCCATGGGTCCCAAATCTCCAGGTTCAAGGGCATCGTCCTACCTTGAAAACATGCATGAGAAACCCCGAAGATGGTACACCGTGTGATCGGGAAAGGTTTCTAAAACGCACCTCATTTCTCATCTCCTTGTGCTCCGCTTCGCCATTCCAGCCGCTTTACTAGCAATCTCCCTCCTTGGAGAATCAGCACCTTTAACCTCCTGTTCCGTACAGGTTGCAATTTGTCCTGAGGATGAACGGGAAGAGGGGGAACCAATGAGAGACTAGCTCTAGGTGTTGGGACAGGCACAGGTCACTCTATTTTCCCATCAGGAAGAAGAATTAACCACAGGCTCAGCCTGCCGCCAGGAACCAGAATACAGCCTGAAGCAATCCTGCGCTTTTGAGGCCAGCTCCCAAGAAAGCGAGTTGAAGAATGGAGCTCAGGGGCACTGCAATTCACAAACCTGCAGACTTAGAAATGATAACTCTCGTCCACAAATATATTGAGGGAAAGCAACGAAGAGGATTTGAAAGCAAGGCAGAATTGCAGGAAACAGATTTCAGGACGTAGATTCGAATCGCCTTTAAAGCACAGGAAAAGCGGCAAAACCTCGACAATGATGCCCTTGGCCAAAAAGGGCGTATGCGTTTTTTCCTGAATATATTCAGGAAAAAACGCATACGCCCTTTTTGGCCAACAAGCAACCTGGAAAGGCAAATCAGCGCTACAAAGAAGTCTCGCTTCCCATCGGTCAAAAGGGCCATGCTGAATAAAGTGTCAAAACCAGAAATGCAGGACAGGCCATGGAGAAATGGGAGCCTTGCTACGCTGATGGGCGGGATGTACATTGCCAACAGCCAATCTGGAGAAGTGTACGGTGTGTCCTGAAACATCTAAAAAACTCAGCTTAGAGAGCATAGGGCACTTCCACTCATGGGCGTATAAATTGGGAAAACTAAAAATCAGCAAGACACAGGCACCCCAAAGTTTTGGGCTACTCTGTTGACAAGAACCTCCACTTCGTTACACCTTAAATATCCCAAGAAAGAGAAGAATGGATAAAGAAGTTGCGGTCCTTATGTACAATGGAATATCACTCAGCCATGAAATCAATGTCATAAGGCTAGTAGCGGCATGATGAGTGGATTTAGGTATGACGATTCTAAGTGAAATAAGTCACACAGAAAAAGACACTTATCATGAGATATCACTTATAGAGGGAATGTAAAAACCGCTACCCTTGAACTGAATTACAAAACAGAACAGAGTCACACGTTTAGAAAACACACTATGGCTGCTTAACGGGAAAGGTGAGGTGGGGTGATGCATAAAACAAGGGTTTCAAATTAGCTCAGATACCGTTCCATAAACCCAATATGTAAGAGACAAGACCTACTCCTTGCTCAGTGAACTGGAGTCAACACCCCCTATTCACCGCCCAAGAATATATCTGACTAGTAAGACTCTTAAAACCTATGTATTGATATCTCTCTGTAAGTGAGTCAAGTGGGTATAAAGCGGCATAAACACAGGAGTGAAAAGCAGCTAAACCCCTTTATAAAAATCAATTACTTTTCAAAACCCGTGAAACAAAGACAGTGAAAGAGAGAGAAATTCTTACAAAATTCGTTCAGGGGCTGTGATGCCACCTGGATTGACCATATCTAGACCCACAGCTGATTGAGACATAAGGGTGGACACTCTTGGGGCTGAGAGGTTTGGTGAGGTTGGGTGAGCAAACGCAGACCCTTTAAAGTAATACGGCGTGGTACCCATCCCATGGGTCCCAAATCTCCAGGTTCAAGGGCATCGTCCTACCTTGAAAACATGCATGAGAAACCCCGAAGATGGTACACCGTGTGATCGGGAAAGGTTTCTAAAACGCACCTCATTTCTCATCTCCTTGTGCTCCGCTTCGCCATTCCAGCCGCTTTACTAGCAATCTCCCTCCTTGGAGAATCAGCACCTTTAACCTCCTGTTCCGTACAGGTTGCAATTTGTCCTGAGGATGAACGGGAAGAGGGGGAACCAATGAGAGACTAGCTCTAGGTGTTGGGACAGGCACAGGTCACTCTATTTTCCCATCAGGAAGAAGAATTAACCACAGGCTCAGCCTGCCGCCAGGAACCAGAATACAGCCTGAAGCAATCCTGCGCTTTTGAGGCCAGCTCCCAAGAAAGCGAGTTGAAGAATGGAGCTCAGGGGCACTGCAATTCACAAACCTGCAGACTTAGAAATGATAACTCTCGTCCACAAATATATTGAGGGAAAGCAACGAAGAGGATTTGAAAGCAAGGCAGAATTGCAGGAAACAGATTTCAGGACGTAGATTCGAATCGCCTTTAAAGCACAGGAAAAGCGGCAAAACCTCGACAATGATGCCCTTGGCCAAAAAGGGCGTATGCGTTTTTTCCTGAATATATTCAGGAAAAAACGCATACGCCCTTTTTGGCCAACAAGCAACCTGGAAAGGCAAATCAGCGCTACAAAGAAGTCTCGCTTCCCATCGGTCAAAAGGGCCATGCTGAATAAAGTGTCAAAACCAGAAATGCAGGACAGGCCATGGAGAAATGGGAGCCTTGCTACGCTGATGGGCGGGATGTAAATTGCCAACAGCCACTCTGGAGAAGTGTACGGTGTGTCCTGAAACATCTAAAAAACTTAGCTTAGAGAGCATAGGGCACTTCCACTCATAGGCGTATAAATTGGGAAAACTAAAAATCAGCAAGACACAGGCACCCCAAAGTTTTGGGCTACTCTGTTGACAAGAACCTCCACTTCGTTACACCTTAAATATCCCAGGAAAGAGAAGAATGGATAAAGAAGATGTGGTCCTTATATACAATGAAATATCACTCAGCCATGAAATCAATGTCATAAGGCTAGTAGCAGCATGATGAGTGGATTTAGGTATGAAGATTCTAAGTGAAATAAGTCACACAGAAAAAGACACTTATCATGAGATATCACTTATAGAGGGAATGTAAAATCTGCCACCCTTGAACTGAATTACAAAACAGAACAGAATCACATGTTTAGAAAACAGTCTATGGCTGCTTAACGGGAAAGGTGAGGTGGGGTGATGCATAAAACAAGGGTTTCAAATTAGCTCAGATACCGTTCCATGAACCCAATATGTAATAGACAAGACCTACTCCTTGCTCAGTGAACTGGACTCAACACCCCCTATTCACCGCCCAAGAATATATCTGACTAGTAAGACTCTTAAAACCTATGTATTGATATCTCTCTGTAAGTGAGTCAAGTGGGTATAAAGCGGCATAAACACAGCAGTGAAAAGCAGCTAAACCCCATTATAAAAATCAATTACTTTTCAAAACCCGTGAAACAAAGACAGTGAAAGAGAGAGAAATTCTTACAAAATTCGTTCAGGGGCTGTGATGCCACCTGGATTGACCATATCTAGACCCACAGCTGATTGAGACATAAGGGTGGACACTCTTGGGGCTGAGAGGTTTGGTGAGGTTGGGTGAGCAAACGCAGACCCTTTAAAGTAATACGGCGTGGTACCCATCCCATGGGTCCCAAATCTCCAGGTTCAAGGGCATCGTCCTACACTGAAAACATGCATGAGAAACCCCGAAGATGGTACACCGTGTGATCGGGAAAGGTTTCTAAAACGCACCTCATTTCTCATCTCCTTGTGCTCCGCTTCGCCATTCCAGCCGCTTTACTAGCAATCTCCCTCCTTGGAGAATCAGCACCTTTAACCTCCTGTTCCGTACAGGTTGCAATTTGTCCTGAGGATGAACGGGAAGAGGGGGAACCAATGAGAGACTAGCTCTAGGTGTTGGGACAGGCACAGGTCACTCTATTTTCCCATCAGGAAGAAGAATTAACCACAGGCTCAGCCTGCCGCCAGGAACCAGAATACGGCCTGAAGCAATCCTGCGCTTTTGAGGCCAGCTCCCAAGAAAGCGAGTTGAAGAATGGAGCTCAGGGGCACTGCAATTCACAAACCTGCAGACTTAGAAATGATAACTCTCGTCCACAAATATATTGAGGGAAAGCAACGAAGAGGATTTGAAAGCAAGGCAGAATTGCAGGAAACAGATTTCAGGAGGTAGATTCGAATCGCCTTTAAAGCACAGGAAAAGCGGCAAAACCTCGACAATGATGCCCTTGGCCAAAAAGGGCGTATGCGTTTTTTCCTGAATATATTCAGGAAAAAACGCATACGCCCTTTTTGGCCAACAAGCAACCTGGAAAGGCAAATCAGCGCTACAAAGAAGTCTCGCTTCCCATCGGTCAAAAGGGCCATGCTGAATAAAGTGTCAAAACCAGAAATGCAGGACAGGCCATGGAGAAATGGGAGCCTTGCTACGCTGATGGGCGGGATGTAAATTGCCAACAGCCACTCTGGAGAAGTGTACGGTGTGTCCTGAAACATCTAAAAAACTTAGCTTAGAGAGCATAGGGCACTTCCACTCATGGGCGTATAAATTGGGAAAACTAAAAATCAGCAAGACACAGGCACCCCAAAGTTTTGGGCTACTCTGTTGACAAGAACCTCCACTTCGTTACACCTTAAATATCCCAGGAAAGAGAAGAATGGATAAAGAAGATGTGGTCCTTATATACAATGAAATATCACTCAGCCATGAAATCAATGTCATAAGGCTAGTAGCAGCATGATGAGTGGATTTAGGTATGAAGATTCTAAGTGAAATAAGTCACACAGAAAAAGACACTTATCATGAGATATCACTTATAGAGGGAATGTAAAATCTGCCACCCTTGAACTGAATTACAAAACAGAACAGAATCACATGTTTAGAAAACAGTCTATGGCTGCTTAACGGGAAAGGTGAGGTGGGGTGATGCATAAAACAAGGGTTTCAAATTAGCTCAGATACCGTTCCATGAACCCAATATGTAATAGACAAGACCTACTCCTTGCTCAGTGAACTGGACTCAACACCCCCTATTCACCGCCCAAGAATATATCTGACTAGTAAGACTCTTAAAACCTATGTATTGATATCTCTCTGTAAGTGAGTCAAGTGGGTATAAAGCGGCATAAACACAGCAGTGAAAAGCAGCTCAACCCCATTATAAAAATCAATTACTTTTCAAAACCCGTGAAACAAAGACAGTGAAAGAGAGAGAAATTCTTACAAAATTCGTTCAGGGGCTGTGATGCCACCTGGATTGACCATATCTAGACCCACAGCTGATTGAGACATAAGGGTGGACACTCTTGGGGCTGAGAGGTTTGGTGAGGTTGGGTGAGCAAACGCAGACCCTTTAAAGTAATACGGCGTGGTACCCATCCCATGGGTCCCAAATCTCCAGGTTCAAGGGCATCGTCCTACACTGAAAACATGCATGAGAAACCCCGAAGATGGTACACCGTGTGATCGGGAAAGGTTTCTAAAACGCACCTCATTTCTCATCTCCTTGTGCTCCGCTTTGCCATTCCAGCCGCTTTACTAGCAATCTCCCTCCTTGGAGAATCAGCACCTTTAACCTCCTGTTCCGTACAGGTTGCAATTGGTCCTGAGGATGAACGGGAAGAGGGGGAACCAATGAGAGACTAGCTCTAGGTGTTGGGACAGGCACAGGTCACTCTATTTTCCCATCAGGAAGAAGAATTAACCACAGGCTCAGCCTGCCGCCAGGAACCAGAATACGGCCTGAAGCAATCCTGCGCTTTTGCGGCCAGCTCCCAAGAAAGCGAGTTGAAGAATGGAGCTCAGGGGCACTGCAATTCACAAACCTGCAGACTTAGAAATGATAACTCTCGTCCACAAATATATTGAGGGAAGGCAACGAAGAGGATTTGAAAGCAAGGCAGAATTGCAGGAAACAGATTTCAGGAGGTAGATTCGAATCGCCTTTAAAGCACAGGAAAAGCGGCAAAACCTCGACGATGATGCCCTTGGCCAAAAAGGGCGTATGCGTTTTTTCCTGAATATATTCAGGAAAAAACGCATACGCCCTTTTTGGCCAACCAAGCAACCTGGAAAGGCAAATCAGCGCTACAAAGAAGTCTCGCTTCCCATCGGTTAAAAGGGCCATGCTGAATAAAGTGTCAAAACCAGAAATGCAGGACAGGCCATGGAGAAATGGGAGCCTTGCTACGCTGATGGGCGGGATGTACATTGCCAACAGCCACTCTGGAGAAGTGTACGGTGTGTCCTGAAACATCTAAAAAACTCAGCTTAGAGACCATAGGGCACTTCCACTCATGGGCGTATAAATTGGGAAAACTAAAAATCAGCAAGACACAGGCACCCCAAAGTTTTGGGCTACTCTGTTGACAAGAACCTCCACTTCGTTACACCTTAAATATCCCAGGAAAGAGAAGAATGGATAAAGAAGTTGCGGTCCTTATGTACAATGGAATATCACTCAGCCATGAAATCAATGTCATAAGGCTAGTAGCAGCATGATGAGTGGATTTAGGTATGACGATTCTAAGTGAAATAAGTCACACAGAAAAAGACACTTATCAAAAGATATCACTTATAGAGGGAATGTAAAAACCGCTACCTTTGAACTGAATTACAAAACAGAACAGAGTCACACGTTTAGAAAACACACTATGGCTGCTTAACGGGAAAGGTGAGGTGGGGTGATGCATAAAACAAGGGTTTCAAATTAGCTCAGATACCGTTCCAGAAACCCAATATGTAACAGACAAGACCTACTCCTTGCTCAGTGAACTGGACTCAACACCCCCTATTCACCGCCCAAGAATATATCTGACTAGTAAGACTCTTAAAACCTATGTATTGATATCTCTCTGTAAGTGAGTCAAGTGGGTATAAAGCGGCATAAACACAGCAGTGAAAAGCAGCTAAACCCCATTATAAAAATCAATTACTTTTCAAAACCCGTGAAACAAAGACAGTGAAAGAGAGAGAAATTCTTACAAAATTCGTTCAGGGGCTGTGATGCCACCTGGATTGACCATATCTAGACCCACAGCTGATTGAGACATAAGGGTGGACACTCTTGGGGCTGAGAGGTTTGGTGAGGTTGGGTGAGCAAACGCAAACCCTTTAAAGTAATATAGCGTGGTACCCATCCCATGGGTCCCAAATCTCCAGGTTCAAGGGCATCGTCCTACACTGAAAACATGCATGAGAAACCCCGAAGATGGTACACCGTGTGATCGGGAAAGGTTTCTAAAACGCACCTCATTTCTCATCTCCTTGTGCTCCGGTTCGCCTTTCCAGCCGCTTTACTAGCAATCTCCCTCCTTGGAGAATCAGCACCTTTATCCTCCTGTTCCGTACAGGTTGCAATTTGTCCTGAGGATGCACGGGAAGAGGGGGAACCAATGAGAGACTAGCTCTAGGTGTTGGGACAGGCACAGGTCACTCTATTTTCCCATCAGGAAGAAGAATTAACCACAGGCTCAGGCTGCCGCCAGGAACTAGAATACGGCCTGAAGCAATCCTGCGCTTTTGCGGCCAGCTCCCAAGAAAGCGAGTTGAAGAATGGAGCTCAGGGGCACTGCAATTCAGAAACCTGCAGACTTAGAAATGATAACTCTCGTCCACAAATATATTGAGGGAAAGCAACGAAGAGGATTTGAAAGCAAGGCAGAATTGCAGGAAACAGATTTCAGGAGGTAGATTCGAATCGCCTTTAAAGCACAGGAAAAGCGGCAAAACCTCGACAATGATGCCCTTGGCCAAAAAGGGCGTATGCGTTTTTTCCTGAATATATTCAGGAAAAAACGCATACGCCCTTTTTGGCCAACAAGCAACCTGGAAAGGCAAATCAGCGCTACAAAGAAGTCTCGCTTCCCATCGGTCAAAAGGGCCATGCTGAATAAAGTGTCAAAACCAGAAATGCAGGACAGGCCATGGAGAAATGGGAGCCTTGCTACGCTGATAGGCGGGATGTAAATTGCCAACAGCCACTCTGGAGAAGTGTACGGTGTGTCCTGAAACATCTAAAAAACTTAGCTTAGAGAGCATAGGGCACTTCCACTCATAGGCGTATAAATTGGGAAAACTAAAAATCATCAAGACACAGGCACCCCAAAGTTTTGGGCTACTCTGTTGACAAGAACCTCCACTTCGTTACACCTTAAATATCCCAGGAAAGAGAAGAATGGATAAAGAAGATGTGGTCCTTATATACAATGAAATATCACTCAGCCATGAAATCAATGTCATAAGGCTAGTAGCAGCATGATGAGTGGATTTAGGTATGAAGATTCTAAGTGAAATAAGTCACACAGAAAAAGACACTTATCATGAGATATCACTTATAGAGGGAATGTAAAATCTGCCACCCTTGAACTGAATTACAAAACAGAACAGAATCACATGTTTAGAAAACAGACTATGGCTGCTTAACGGGAAAGGTGAGGTGGGGTGATGCATAAAACAAGGGTTTCAAATTAGCTCAGATACCGTTCCATGAACCCAATATGTAATAGACAAGACCTACTCCTTGCTCAGTGAACTGGACTCAACACCCCCTATTCACCGCCCAAGAATATATCTGACTAGTAAGACTCTTAAAACCTATGTATTGATATCTCTCTGTAAGTGAGTCAAGTGGGTATAAAGCGGCATAAACACAGCAGTGAAAAGCAGCTCAACCCCATTATAAAAATCAATTACTTTTCAAAACCCGTGAAACAAAGACAGTGAAAGAGAGAGAAATTCTTACAAAATTCGTTCAGGGGCTGTGATGCCACCTGGATTGACCATATCTAGACCCACAGCTGATTGAGACATAAGGGTGGACACTCTTGGGGCTGAGAGGTTTGGTGAGGTTGGGTGAGCAAACGCAGACCCTTTAAAGTAATACGGCGTGGTACCCATCCCATGGGTCCCAAATCTCCAGGTTCAAGGGCATCGTCCTACACTGAAAACATGCATGAGAAACCCCGAAGATGGTACACCGTGTGATCGGGAAAGGTTTCTAAAACGCACCTCATTTCTCATCTCCTTGTGCTCCGCTTCGCCATTCCAGCCGCTTTACTAGCAATCTCCCTCCTTGGAGAATCAGCACCTTTAACCTCCTGTTCCGTACAGGTTGCAATTGGTCCTGAGGATGAACGGGAAGAGGGGGAACCAATGAGAGACTAGCTCTAGGTGTTGGGACAGGCACAGGTCACTCTATTTTCCCATCAGGAAGAAGAATTAACCACAGGCTCAGCCTGCCGCCAGGAACCAGAATACGGCCTGAAGCAATCCTGCGCTTTTGCGGCCAGCTCCCAAGAAAGCGAGTTGAAGAATGGAGCTCAGGGGCACTGCAATTCACAAACCTGCAGACTTAGAAATGATAACTCTCGTCCACAAATATATTGAGGGAAGGCAACGAAGAGGATTTGAAAGCAAGGCAGAATTGCAGGAAACAGATTTCAGGAGGTAGATTCGAATCGCCTTTAAAGCACAGGAAAAGCGGCAAAACCTCGACGATGATGCCCTTGGCCAAAAAGGGCGTATGCGTTTTTTCCTGAATATATTCAGGAAAAAACGCATACGCCCTTTTTGGCCAACCAAGCAACCTGGAAAGGCAAATCAGCGCTACAAAGAAGTCTCGCTTCCCATCGGTCAAAAGGGCCATGCTGAATAAAGTGTCAAAACCAGAAATGCAGGACAGGCCATGGAGAAATGGGAGCCTTGCTACGCTGATGGGCGGGATGTACATTGCCAACAGCCACTCTGGAGAAGTGTACGGTGTGTCCTGAAACATCTAAAAAACTCAGCTTAGAGACCATAGGGCACTTCCACTCATGGGCGTATAAATTGGGAAAACTAAAAATCATCAAGACACAGGCACCCCAAAGTTTTGGGCTACTCTGTTGACAAGAACCTCCACTTCGTTACACCTTAAATATCCCAGGAAAGAGAAGAATGGATAAAGAAGTTGCGGTCCTTATGTACAATGGAATATCACTCAGCCATGAAATCAATGTCATAAGGCTAGTAGCAGCATGATGAGTGGATTTAGGTATGACGATTCTAAGTGAAATAAGTCACACAGAAAAAGACACTTATCAAAAGATATCACTTATAGAGGGAATGTAAAAACCGCTACCTTTGAACTGAATTACAAAACAGAACAGAGTCACACGTTTAGAAAACACACTATGGCTGCTTAACGGGAAAGGTGAGGTGGGGTGATGCATAAAACAAGGGTTTCAAATTAGCTCAGATACCGTTCCAGAAACCCAATATGTAACAGACAAGACCTACTCCTTGCTCAGTGAACTGGACTCAACACCCCCTATTCACCGCCCAAGAATATATCTGACTAGTAAGACTCTTAAAACCTATGTATTGATATCTCTCTGTAAGTGAGTCAAGTGGGTATAAAGCGGCATAAACACAGCAGTGAAAAGCAGCTAAACCCCATTATAAAAATCAATTACTTTTCAAAACCCGTGAAACAAAGACAGTGAAAGAGAGAGAAATTCTTACAAAATTCGTTCAGGGGCTGTGATGCCACCTGGATTGACCATATCTAGACCCACAGCTGATTGAGACATAAGGGTGGACACTCTTGGGGCTGAGAGGTTTGGTGAGGTTGGGTGAGCAAACGCAAACCCTTTAAAGTAATATAGCGTGGTACCCATCCCATGGGTCCCAAATCTCCAGGTTCAAGGGCATCGTCCTACACTGAAAACATGCATGAGAAACCCCGAAGATGGTACACCGTGTGATCGGGAAAGGTTTCTAAAACGCACCTCATTTCTCATCTCCTTGTGCTCCGGTTCGCCTTTCCAGCCGCTTTACTAGCAATCTCCCTCCTTGGAGAATCAGCACCTTTATCCTCCTGTTCCGTACAGGTTGCAATTTGTCCTGAGGATGCACGGGAAGAGGGGGAACCAATGAGAGACTAGCTCTAGGTGTTGGGACAGGCACAGGTCACTCTATTTTCCCATCAGGAAGAAGAATTAACCACAGGCTCAGGCTGCCGCCAGGAACTAGAATACGGCCTGAAGCAATCCTGCGCTTTTGCGGCCAGCTCCCAAGAAAGCGAGTTGAAGAATGGAGCTCAGGGGCACTGCAATTCAGAAACCTGCAGACTTAGAAATGATAACTCTCGTCCACAAATATATTGAGGGAAAGCAACGAAGAGGATTTGAAAGCAAGGCAGAATTGCAGGAAACAGATTTCAGGAGGTAGATTCGAATCGCCTTTAAAGCACAGGAAAAGCGGCAAAACCTCGACAATGATGCCCTTGGCCAAAAAGGGCGTATGCGTTTTTTCCTGAATATATTCAGGAAAAAACGCATACGCCCTTTTTGGCCAACAAGCAACCTGGAAAGGCAAATCAGCGCTACAAAGAAGTCTCGCTTCCCATCGGTCAAAAGGGCCATGCTGAATAAAGTGTCAAAACCAGAAATGCAGGACAGGCCATGGAGAAATGGGAGCCTTGCTACGCTGATGGGCGGGATGTAAATTGCCAACAGCCACTCTGGAGAAGTGTACGGTGTGTCCTGAAACATGTAAAAAACTTAGCTTAGAGAGCATAGGGCACTTCCACTCATAGGCGTATAAATTGGGAAAACTAAAAATCATCAAGACACAGGCACCCCAAAGTTTTGGGCTACTCTGTTGACAAGAACCTCCACTTCGTTACACCTTAAATATCCCAGGAAAGAGAAGAATGGATAAAGAAGATGTGGTCCTTATATACAATGAAATATCACTCAGCCATGAAATCAATGTCATAAGGCTAGTAGCAGCATGATGAGTGGATTTAGGTATGAAGATTCTAAGTGAAATAAGTCACACAGAAAAAGACACTTATCATGAGATATCACTTATAGAGGGAATGTAAAATCTGCCACCCTTGAACTGAATTACAAAACAGAACAGAATCACATGTTTAGAAAACAGACTATGGCTGCTTAACGGGAAAGGTGAGGTGGGGTGATGCATAAAACAAGGGTTTCAAATTAGCTCAGATACCGTTCCATGAACCCAATATGTAATAGACAAGACCTACTCCTTGCTCAGTGAACTGGACTCAACACCCCCTATTCACCGCCCAAGAATATATCTGACTAGTAAGACTCTTAAAACCTATGTATTGATATCTCTCTGTAAGTGAGTCAAGTGGGTATAAAGCGGCATAAACACAGCAGTGAAAAGCAGCTCAACCCCATTATAAAAATCAATTACTTTTCAAAACCCGTGAAACAAAGACAGTGAAAGAGAGAGAAATTCTTACAAAATTCGTTCAGGGGCTGTGATGCCACCTGGATTGACCATATCTAGACCCACAGCTGATTGAGACATAAGGGTGGACACTCTTGGGGCTGAGAGGTTTGGTGAGGTTGGGTGAGCAAACGCAGACCCTTTAAAGTAATACGGCGTGGTACCCATCCCATGGGTCCCAAATCTCCAGGTTCAAGGGCATCGTCCTACACTGAAAACATGCATGAGAAACCCCGAAGATGGTACACCGTGTGATCGGGAAAGGTTTCTAAAACGCACCTCATTTCTCATCTCCTTGTGCTCCGCTTCGCCATTCCAGCCGCTTTACTAGCAATCTCCCTCCTTGGAGAATCAGCACCTTTAACCTCCTGTTCCGTACAGGTTGCAATTGGTCCTGAGGATGAACGGGAAGAGGGGGAACCAATGAGAGACTAGCTCTAGGTGTTGGGACAGGCACAGGTCACTCTATTTTCCCATCAGGAAGAAGAATTAACCACAGGCTCAGCCTGCCGCCAGGAACCAGAATACGGCCTGAAGCAATCCTGCGCTTTTGCGGCCAGCTCCCAAGAAAGCGAGTTGAAGAATGGAGCTCAGGGGCACTGCAATTCACAAACCTGCAGACTTAGAAATGATAACTCTCGTCCACAAATATATTGAGGGAAGGCAACGAAGAGGATTTGAAAGCAAGGCAGAATTGCAGGAAACAGATTTCAGGAGGTAGATTCGAATCGCCTTTAAAGCACAGGAAAAGCGGCAAAACCTCGACGATGATGCCCTTGGCCAAAAAGGGCGTATGCGTTTTTTCCTGAATATATTCAGGAAAAAACGCATACGCCCTTTTTGGCCAACCAAGCAACCTGGAAAGGCAAATCAGCGCTACAAAGAAGTCTCGCTTCCCATCGGTCAAAAGGGCCATGCTGAATAAAGTGTCAAAACCAGAAATGCAGGACAGGCCATGGAGAAATGGGAGCCTTGCTACGCTGATGGGCGGGATGTACATTGCCAACAGCCACTCTGGAGAAGTGTACGGTGTGTCCTGAAACATCTAAAAAACTCAGCTTAGAGAGCATAGGGCACTTCCACTCATGGGCGTATAAATTGGGAAAACTAAAAATCAGCAAGACACAGGCACCCCAAAGTTTTGGGCTACTCTGTTGACAAGAACCTCCACTTCGTTACACCTTAAATATCCCAGGAAAGAGAAGAATGGATAAAGAAGTTGCGGTCCTTATGTACAATGGAATATCACTCAGCCATGAAATCAATGTCATAAGGCTAGTAGCAGCATGATGAGTGGATTTAGGTATGACGATTCTAAGTGAAATAAGTCACACAGAAAAAGACACTTATCAAAAGATATCACTTATAGAGGGAATGTAAAAACCGCTACCCTTGAACTGAATTACAAAACAGAACAGAGTCACACGTTTAGAAAACACACTATGGCTGCTTAACGGGAAAGGTGAGGTGGGGTGATGCATAAAACAAGGGTTTCAAATTAGCTCAGATACCGTTCCATGAACCCAATATGTAATAGACAAGACCTACTCCTTGCTCAGTGAACTGGACTCAACAACCCCTATTCACCGCCCAAGAATATACCTGACTAGTAAGACTCTTAAAACCTATGTATTGATATCTCTCTGTAAGTGAGTCAAGTGGGTGTAAAGCGGCATAAACACAGCAGTGAAAAGCAGCTAAACCCCATTATAAAAATCAATTACTTTTCAAAACCCGTGAAACAAAGACAGTGAAAGAGAGAGAAATTCTTACAAACTTCGTTCAGGGGCTGTGATGCCACCTGGATTGACCATATCTAGACCCACAGCTGATTGAGACATAAGGGTGGACACTCTTGGGGCTGAGAGGTTTGGTGAGGTTGGGTGAGCAAACGCAGACCCTTTAAAGTAATACGGCGTGGTACCCATCCCATGGGTCCCAAATCTCCAGGTTCAAGGGCATCGTCCTACCTTGAAAACATGCATGAGAAACCCCGAAGATGGTACACCGTGTGATCGGGAAAGGTTTCTAAAACGCACCTCATTTCTCATCTCCTTGTGCTCCGCTTCGCCATTCCAGCCGCTTTACTAGCAATCTCCCTCCTTGGAGAATCAGCACCTTTAACCTCCTGTTCCGTACAGGTTGCAATTTGTCCTGAGGATGAACGGGAAGAGGGGGAACCAATGAGACACTAGCTCTAGGTGTTGGGACAGGCACAAGTCACTCTATTTTCCCATCAGGAAGAAGAATTAACCACAGGCTCAGCCTGCCGCCAGGAACCAGAATACGGGCCTGAAGCAATCCTGCGCTTTTGCGGCCAGCTCCCAAGAAAGCCAGTTGAAGAATGGAGCTCAGGGGCACTGCAATTCACAAACCTGCAGACTTAGAAATGATAACTCTCGTCCACAAATATATTGAGGGAAGGCAACGAAGAGGATTTGAAAGCAAGGCAGAATTGCAGGAAACAGATTTCAGGAGGTAGATTCGAATCGCCTTCAAAGCACAGGAAAAGCGACAAAACCTCGACGATGATGCCCTTGGCCAAAAAGGGCGTATGCGTTTTTTCCTGAATATATTCAGGAAAAAACGCATACGCCCTTTTTGGCCAACCAAGCAACCTGGAAAGGCGAATCAGCGCTACAAAGAAGTCTCGCTTCCCATCGGTCAAAAGGGCCATGCTGAATAAAGTGTCAAAACCAGAAATGCAGGACAGGCCATGGAGAAATGGGAGCCTTGCTACGCTGATGGGCGGGATGTAAATTGCCAACAGCCAATCTGGAGAAGTGTACGGTGTGTCCTGAAACATCTAAAAAACTCAGCTTAGAGAGCATAGGGCACTTCCACTCATGGGCGTATAAATTGGGAAAACTAAAAATCAGCAAGACACAGGCACCCCAAAGTTTTGGGCTACTCTGTTGACAAGAACCTCCACTTCGTTACACCTTAAATATCCCAAGAAAGAGAAGAATGGATAAAGAAGTTGCGGTCCTTATGTACAATGGAATATCACTCAGCCATGAAATCAATGTCATAAGGCTAGTAGCGGCATGATGAGTGGATTTAGGTATGACGATTCTAAGTGAAATAAGTCACACAGAAAAAGACACTTATCAAAAGATATCACTTATAGAGGGAATGTAAAAACCGCTACCTTTGAACTGAATTACAAAACAGAACAGAGTCACACGTTTAGAAAACACACTATGGCTGCTTAACGGGAAAGGTGAGGTGGGGTGATGCATAAAACAAGGGTTTCAAATTAGCTCAGATACCGTTCCAGAAACCCAATATGTAACAGACAAGACCTACTCCTTGCTCAGTGAACTGGACTCAACACCCCCTATTCACCGCCCAAGAATATATCTGACTAGTAAGACTCTTAAAACCTATGTATTGATATCTCTCTGTAAGTGAGTCAAGTGGGTATAAAGCGGCATAAACACAGCAGTGAAAAGCAGCTAAACCCCATTATAAAAATCAATTACTTTTCAAAACCCGTGAAACAAAGACAGTGAAAGAGAGAGAAATTCTTACAAAATTCGTTCAGGGGCTGTGATGCCACCTGGATTGACCATATCTAGACCCACAGCTGATTGAGACATAAGGGTGGACACTCTTGGGGCTGAGAGGTTTGGTGAGGTTGGGTGAGCAAACGCAAACCCTTTAAAGTAATATAGCGTGGTACCCATCCCATGGGTCCCAAATCTCCAGGTTCAAGGGCATCGTCCTACACTGAAAACATGCATGAGAAACCCCGAAGATGGTACACCGTGTGATCGGGAAAGGTTTCTAAAACGCACCTCATTTCTCATCTCCTTGTGCTCCGGTTCGCCTTTCCAGCCGCTTTACTAGCAATCTCCCTCCTTGGAGAATCAGCACCTTTATCCTCCTGTTCCGTACAGGTTGCAATTTGTCCTGAGGATGCACGGGAAGAGGGGGAACCAATGAGAGACTAGCTCTAGGTGTTGGGACAGGCACAGGTCACTCTATTTTCCCATCAGGAAGAAGAATTAACCACAGGCTCAGGCTGCCGCCAGGAACTAGAATACGGCCTGAAGCAATCCTGCGCTTTTGCGGCCAGCTCCCAAGAAAGCGAGTTGAAGAATGGAGCTCAGGGGCACTGCAATTCAGAAACCTGCAGACTTAGAAATGATAACTCTCGTCCACAAATATATTGAGGGAAAGCAACGAAGAGGATTTGAAAGCAAGGCAGAATTGCAGGAAACAGATTTCAGGAGGTAGATTCGAATCGCCTTTAAAGCACAGGAAAAGCGGCAAAACCTCGACAATGATGCCCTTGGCCAAAAAGGGCGTATGCGTTTTTTCCTGAATATATTCAGGAAAAAACGCATACGCCCTTTTTGGCCAACAAGCAACCTGGAAAGGCAAATCAGCGCTACAAAGAAGTCTCGCTTCCCATCGGTCAAAAGGGCCATGCTGAATAAAGTGTCAAAACCAGAAATGCAGGACAGGCCATGGAGAAATGGGAGCCTTGCTACGCTGATGGGCGGGATGTAAATTGCCAACAGCCACTCTGGAGAAGTGTACGGTGTGTCCTGAAACATCTAAAAAACTTAGCTTAGAGAGCATAGGGCACTTCCACTCATAGGCGTATAAATTGGGAAAACTAAAAATCATCAAGACACAGGCACCCCAAAGTTTTGGGCTACTCTGTTGACAAGAACCTCCACTTCGTTACACCTTAAATATCCCAGGAAAGAGAAGAATGGATAAAGAAGATGTGGTCCTTATATACAATGAAATATCACTCAGCCATGAAATCAATGTCATAAGGCTAGTAGCAGCATGATGAGTGGATTTAGGTATGAAGATTCTAAGTGAAATAAGTCACACAGAAAAAGACACTTATCATGAGATATCACTTATAGAGGGAATGTAAAATCTGCCACCCTTGAACTGAATTACAAAACAGAACAGAATCACATGTTTAGAAAACAGACTATGGCTGCTTAACGGGAAAGGTGAGGTGGGGTGATGCATAAAACAAGGGTTTCAAATTAGCTCAGATACCGTTCCATGAACCCAATATGTAATAGACAAGACCTACTCCTTGCTCAGTGAACTGGACTCAACACCCCCTATTCACCGCCCAAGAATATATCTGACTAGTAAGACTCTTAAAACCTATGTATTGATATCTCTCTGTAAGTGAGTCAAGTGGGTATAAAGCGGCATAAACACAGCAGTGAAAAGCAGCTCAACCCCATTATAAAAATCAATTACTTTTCAAAACCCGTGAAACAAAGACAGTGAAAGAGAGAGAAATTCTTACAAAATTCGTTCAGGGGCTGTGATGCCACCTGGATTGACCATATCTAGACCCACAGCTGATTGAGACATAAGGGTGGACACTCTTGGGGCTGAGAGGTTTGGTGAGGTTGGGTGAGCAAACGCAGACCCTTTAAAGTAATACGGCGTGGTACCCATCCCATGGGTCCCAAATCTCCAGGTTCAAGGGCATCGTCCTACACTGAAAACATGCATGAGAAACCCCGAAGATGGTACACCGTGTGATCGGGAAAGGTTTCTAAAACGCACCTCATTTCTCATCTCCTTGTGCTCCGCTTCGCCATTCCAGCCGCTTTACTAGCAATCTCCCTCCTTGGAGAATCAGCACCTTTAACCTCCTGTTCCGTACAGGTTGCAATTGGTCCTGAGGATGAACGGGAAGAGGGGGAACCAATGAGAGACTAGCTCTAGGTGTTGGGACAGGCACAGGTCACTCTATTTTCCCATCAGGAAGAAGAATTAACCACAGGCTCAGCCTGCCGCCAGGAACCAGAATACGGCCTGAAGCAATCCTGCGCTTTTGCGGCCAGCTCCCAAGAAAGCGAGTTGAAGAATGGAGCTCAGGGGCACTGCAATTCACAAACCTGCAGACTTAGAAATGATAACTCTCGTCCACAAATATATTGAGGGAAGGCAACGAAGAGGATTTGAAAGCAAGGCAGAATTGCAGGAAACAGATTTCAGGAGGTAGATTCGAATCGCCTTTAAAGCACAGGAAAAGCGGCAAAACCTCGACGATGATGCCCTTGGCCAAAAAGGGCGTATGCGTTTTTTCCTGAATATATTCAGGAAAAAACGCATACGCCCTTTTTGGCCAACCAAGCAACCTGGAAAGGCAAATCAGCGCTACAAAGAAGTCTCGCTTCCCATCGGTCAAAAGGGCCATGCTGAATAAAGTGTCAAAACCAGAAATGCAGGACAGGCCATGGAGAAATGGGAGCCTTGCTACGCTGATGGGCGGGATGTACATTGCCAACAGCCACTCTGGAGAAGTGTACGGTGTGTCCTGAAACATCTAAAAAACTCAGCTTAGAGAGCATAGGGCACTTCCACTCATGGGCGTATAAATTGGGAAAACTAAAAATCAGCAAGACACAGGCACCCCAAAGTTTTGGGCTACTCTGTTGACAAGAACCTCCACTTCGTTACACCTTAAATATCCCAGGAAAGAGAAGAATGGATAAAGAAGTTGCGGTCCTTATGTACAATGGAATATCACTCAGCCATGAAATCAATGTCATAAGGCTAGTAGCGGCATGATGAGTGGATTTAGGTATGACGATTCTAAGTGAAATAAGTCACACAGAAAAAGACACTTATCAAAAGATATCACTTATAGAGGGAATGTAAAAACCGCTACCCTTGAACTGAATTACAAAACAGAACAGAGTCACACGTTTAGAAAACACACTATGGCTGCTTAACGGGAAAGGTGAGGTGGGGTGATGCATAAAACAAGGGTTTCAAATTAGCTCAGATACCGTTCCATGAACCCAATATGTAATAGACAAGACCTACTCCTTGCTCAGTGAACTGGACTCAACACCCCCTATTCACCGCCCAAGAATATACCTGACTAGTAAGACTCTTAAAACCTATGTATTGATATCTCTCTGTAAGTGAGTCAAGTGGGTGTAAAGCGGCATAAACACAGCAGTGAAAAGCAGCTAAACCCCATTATAAAAATCAATTACTTTTCAAAACCCGTGAAACAAAGACAGTGAAAGAGAGAGAAATTCTTACAAACTTCGTTCAGGGGCTGTGATGCCACCTGGATTGACCATATCTAGACCCACAGCTGATTGAGACATAAGGGTGGACACTCTTGGGGCTGAGAGGTTTGGTGAGGTTGGGTGAGCAAACGCAGACCCTTTAAAGTAATACGGCGTGGTACCCATCCCATGGGTCCCAAATCTCCAGGTTCAAGGGCATCGTCCTACCTTGAAAACATGCATGAGAAACCCCGAAGATGGTACACCGTGTGATCGGGAAAGGTTTCTAAAACGCACCTCATTTCTCATCTCCTTGTGCTCCGCTTCGCCATTCCAGCCGCTTTACTAGCAATCTCCCTCCTTGGAGAATCAGCACCTTTAACCTCCTGTTCCGTACAGGTTGCAATTTGTCCTGAGGATGAACGGGAAGAGGGGGAACCAATGAGACACTAGCTCTAGGTGTTGGGACAGGCACAAGTCACTCTATTTTCCCATCAGGAAGAAGAATTAACCACAGGCTCAGCCTGCCGCCAGGAACCAGAATACGGGCCTGAAGCAATCCTGCGCTTTTGCGGCCAGCTCCCAAGAAAGCCAGTTGAAGAATGGAGCTCAGGGGCACTGCAATTCACAAACCTGCAGACTTAGAAATGATAACTCTCGTCCACAAATATATTGAGGGAAGGCAACGAAGAGGATTTGAAAGCAAGGCAGAATTGCAGGAAACAGATTTCAGGAGGTAGATTCGAATCGCCTTCAAAGCACAGGAAAAGCGACAAAACCTCGACGATGATGCCCTTGGCCAAAAAGGGCGTATGCGTTTTTTCCTGAATATATTCAGGAAAAAACGCATACGCCCTTTTTGGCCAACCAAGCAACCTGGAAAGGCGAATCAGCGCTACAAAGAAGTCTCGCTTCCCATCGGTCAAAAGGGCCATGCTGAATAAAGTGTCAAAACCAGAAATGCAGGACAGGCCATGGAGAAATGGGAGCCTTGCTACGCTGATGGGCGGGATGTAAATTGCCAACAGCCAATCTGGAGAAGTGTACGGTGTGTCCTGAAACATCTAAAAAACTCAGCTTAGAGAGCATAGGGCACTTCCACTCATGGGCGTATAAATTGGGAAAACTAAAAATCAGCAAGACACAGGCACCCCAAAGTTTTGGGCTACTCTGTTGACAAGAACCTCCACTTCGTTACACCTTAAATATCCCAAGAAAGAGAAGAATGGATAAAGAAGTTGCGGTCCTTATGTACAATGGAATATCACTCAGCCATGAAATCAATGTCATAAGGCTAGTAGCGGCATGATGAGTGGATTTAGGTATGACGATTCTAAGTGAAATAAGTCACACAGAAAAAGACACTTATCAAAAGATATCACTTATAGAGGGAATGTAAAAACCGCTACCCTTGAACTGAATTACAAAACAGAACAGAGTCACACGTTTAGAAAACACACTATGGCTGCTTAACGGGAAAGGTGAGGTGGGGTGATGCATAAAACAAGGGTTTCAAATTAGCTCAGATACCGTTCCAGAAACCCAATATGTAACAGACAAGACCTACTCCTTGCTCAGTGAACTGGACTCAACACCCCCTATTCACCGCCCAAGAATATACCTGACTAGTAAGACTCTTAAAACCTATGTATTGATATCTCTCTGTAAGTGAGTCAAGTGGGTGTAAAGCGGCATAAACACAGCAGTGAAAAGCAGCTAAACCCCATTATAAAAATCAATTACTTTTCAAAACCCGTGAAACAAAGACAGTGAAAGAGAGAGAAATTCTTACAAACTTCGTTCAGGGGCTGTGATGCCACCTGGATTGACCATATCTAGACCCACAGCTGATTGAGACATAAGGGTGGACACTCTTGGGGCTGAGAGGTTTGGTGAGGTTGGGTGAGCAAACGCAGACCCTTTAAAGTAATACGGCGTGGTACCCATCCCATGGGTCCCAAATCTCCAGGTTCAAGGGCATCGTCCTACCTTGAAAACATGCATGAGAAACCCCGAAGATGGTACACCGTGTGATCGGGAAAGGTTTCTAAAACGCACCTCATTTCTCATCTCCTTGTGCTCCGCTTCGCCATTCCAGCCGCTTTACTAGCAATCTCCCTCCTTGGAGAATCAGCACCTTTAACCTCCTGTTCCGTACAGGTTGCAATTTGTCCTGAGGATGAACGGGAAGAGGGGGAACCAATGAGACACTAGCTCTAGGTGTTGGGACAGGCACAAGTCACTCTATTTTCCCATCAGGAAGAAGAATTAACCACAGGCTCAGCCTGCCGCCAGGAACCAGAATACGGGCCTGAAGCAATCCTGCGCTTTTGCGGCCAGCTCCCAAGAAAGCGAGTTGAAGAATGGAGCTCAGGGGCACTGCAATTCACAAACCTGCAGACTTAGAAATGATAACTCTCGTCCACAAATATATTGAGGGAAGGCAACGAAGAGGATTTGAAAGCAAGGCAGAATTGCAGGAAACAGATTTCAGGAGGTAGATTCGAATCGCCTTCAAAGCACAGGAAAAGCGGCAAAACCTCGACGATGATGCCCTTGGCCAAAAAGGGCGTATGCGTTTTTTCCTGAATATATTCAGGAAAAAACGCATACGCCCTTTTTGGCCAACCAAGCAACCTGGAAAGGCGAATCAGCGCTACAAAGAAGTCTCGCTTCCCATCGGTCAAAAGGGCCATGCTGAATAAAGTGTCAAAACCAGAAATGCAGGACAGGCCATGGAGAAATGGGAGCCTTGCTACGCTGATGGGCGGGATGTAAATTGCCAACAGCCAATCTGGAGAAGTGTACGGTGTGTCCTGAAACATCTAAAAAACTCAGCTTAGAGAGCATAGGGCACTTCCACTCATGGGCGTATAAATTGGGAAAACTAAAAATCAGCAAGACACAGGCACCCCAAAGTTTTGGGCTACTCTGTTGACAAGAACCTCCACTTCGTTACACCTTAAATATCCCAAGAAAGAGAAGAATGGATAAAGAAGTTGCGGTCCTTATGTACAATGGAATATCACTCAGCCATGAAATCAATGTCATAAGGCTAGTAGCGGCATGATGAGTGGATTTAGGTATGACGATTCTAAGTGAAATAAGTCACACAGAAAAAGACACTTATCATGAGATATCACTTATAGAGGGAATGTAAAAACCGCTACCCTTGAACTGAATTACAAAACAGAACAGAGTCACACGTTTAGAAAACACACTATGGCTGCTTAACGGGAAAGGTGAGGTGGGGTGATGCATAAAACAAGGGTTTCAAATTAGCTCAGATACCGTTCCATAAACCCAATATGTAAGAGACAAGACCTACTCCTTGCTCAGTGAACTGGACTCAACACCCCCTATTCACCGCCCAAGAATATATCTGACTAGTAAGACTCTTAAAACCTATGTATTGATATCTCTCTGTAAGTGAGTCAAGTGGGTATAAAGCGGCATAAACACAGGAGTGAAAAGCAGCTAAACCCCTTTATAAAAATCAATTACTTTTCAAAACCCGTGAAACAAAGACAGTGAAAGAGAGAGAAATTCTTACAAAATTCGTTCAGGGGCTGTGATGCCACCTGGATTGACCATATCTAGACCCACAGCTGATTGAGACATAAGGGTGGACACTCTTGGGGCTGAGAGGTTTGGTGAGGTTGGGTGAGCAAACGCAGACCCTTTAAAGTAATACGGCGTGGTACCCATCCCATGGGTCCCAAATCTCCAGGTTCAAGGGCATCGTCCTACCTTGAAAACATGCATGAGAAACCCCGAAGATGGTACACCGTGTGATCGGGAAAGGTTTCTAAAACGCACCTCATTTCTCATCTCCTTGTGCTCCGCTTCGCCATTCCAGCCGCTTTACTAGCAATCTCCCTCCTTGGAGAATCAGCACCTTTAACCTCCTGTTCCGTACAGGTTGCAATTTGTCCTGAGGATGAACGGGAAGAGGGGGAACCAATGAGAGACTAGCTCTAGGTGTTGGGACAGGCACAGGTCACTCTATTTTCCCATCAGGAAGAAGAATTAACCACAGGCTCAGCCTGCCGCCAGGAACCAGAATACGGCCTGAAGCAATCCTGCGCTTTTGAGGCCAGCTCCCAAGAAAGCGAGTTGAAGAATGGAGCTCAGGGGCACTGCAATTCACAAACCTGCAGACTTAGAAATGATAACTCTCGTCCACAAATATATTGAGGGAAAGCAACGAAGAGGATTTGAAAGCAAGGCAGAATTGCAGGAAACAGATTTCAGGACGTAGATTCGAATCGCCTTTAAAGCACAGGAAAAGCGGCAAAACCTCGACGATGATGCCCTTGGCCAAAAAGGGCGTATGCGTTTTTTCCTGAATATATTCAGGAAAAAACGCATACGCCCTTTTTGGCCAACAAGCAACCTGGAAAGGCAAATCAGCGCTACAAAGAAGTCTCGCTTCCCATCGGTCAAAAGGGCCATGCTGAATAAAGTGTCAAAACCAGAAATGCAGGACAGGCCATGGAGAAATGGGAGCCTTGCTATGCTGATGGGCGGGATGTAAATTGCCAACAGCCACTCTGGAGAAGTGTACGGTGTGTCCTGAAACATCTAAAAAACTTAGCTTAGAGAGCATAGGGCACTTCCACTCATAGGCGTATAAATTGGGAAAACTAAAAATCATCAAGACACAGGCACCCCAAAGTTTTGGGCTACTCTGTTGACAAGAACCTCCACTTCGTTACACCTTAAATATCCCAGGAAAGAGAAGAATGGATAAAGAAGATGTGGTCCTTATATACAATGAAATATCACTCAGCCATGAAATCAATGTCATAAGGCTAGTAGCAGCATGATGAGTGGATTTAGGTATGAAGATTCTAAGTGAAATAAGTCACACAGAAAAAGACACTTATCATGAGATATCACTTATAGAGGGAATGTAAAATCTGCCACCCTTGAACTGAATTACAAAACAGAACAGAATCACATGTTTAGAAAACAGTCTATGGCTGCTTAACGGGAAAGGTGAGGTGGGGTGATGCATAAAACAAGGGTTTCAAATTAGCTCAGATACCGTTCCATGAACCCAATATGTAATAGACAAGACCTACTCCTTGCTCAGTGAACTGGACTCAACACCCCCTATTCACCGCCCAAGAATATATCTGACTAGTAAGACTCTTAAAACCTATGTATTGATATCTCTCTGTAAGTGAGTCAAGTGGGTATAAAGCGGCATAAACACAGCAGTGAAAAGCAGCTAAACCCCATTATAAAAATCAATTACTTTTCAAAACCCGTGAAACAAAGACAGTGAAAGAGAGAGAAATTCTTACAAAATTCGTTCAGGGGCTGTGATGCCACCTGGATTGACCATATCTAGACCCACAGCTGATTGAGACATAAGGGTGGACACTCTTGGGGCTGAGAGGTTTGGTGAGGTTGGGTGAGCAAACGCAGACCCTTTAAAGTAATACGGCGTGGTACCCATCCCATGGGTCCCAAATCTCCAGGTTCAAGGGCATCGTCCTACACTGAAAACATGCATGAGAAACCCCGAAGATGGTACACCGTGTGATCGGGAAAGGTTTCTAAAACGCACCTCATTTCTCATCTCCTTGTGCTCCGCTTCGCCATTCCAGCCGCTTTACTAGCAATCTCCCTCCTTGGAGAATCAGCACCTTTAACCTCCTGTTCCGTACAGGTTGCAATTGGTCCTGAGGATGAACGGGAAGAGGGGGAACCAATGAGAGACTAGCTCTAGGTGTTGGGACAGGCACAGGTCACTCTATTTTCCCATCAGGAAGAAGAATTAACCACAGGCTCAGCCTGCCGCCAGGAACCAGAATACGGCCTGAAGCAATCCTGCGCTTTTGCGGCCAGCTCCCAAGAAAGCGAGTTGAAGAATGGAGCTCAGGGGCACTGCAATTCACAAACCTGCAGACTTAGAAATGATAACTCTCGTCCACAAATATATTGAGGGAAGGCAACGAAGAGGATTTGAAAGCAAGGCAGAATTGCAGGAAACAGATTTCAGGAGGTAGATTCGAATCGCCTTTAAAGCACAGGAAAAGCGGCAAAACCTCGACGATGATGCCCTTGGCCAAAAAGGGCGTATGCGTTTTTTCCTGAATATATTCAGGAAAAAACGCATACGCCCTTTTTGGCCAACCAAGCAACCTGGAAAGGCAAATCAGCGCTACAAAGAAGTCTCGCTTCCCATCGGTCAAAAGGGCCATGCTGAATAAAGTGTCAAAACCAGAAATGCAGGACAGGCCATGGAGAAATGGGAGCCTTGCTACGCTGATGGGCGGGATGTACATTGCCAACAGCCACTCTGGAGAAGTGTACGGTGTGTCCTGAAACATCTAAAAAACTCAGCTTAGAGACCATAGGGCACTTCCACTCATGGGCGTATAAATTGGGAAAACTAAAAATCAGCAAGACACAGGCACCCCAAAGTTTTGGGCTACTCTGTTGACAAGAACCTCCACTTCGTTACACCTTAAATATCCCAGGAAAGAGAAGAATGGATAAAGAAGTTGCGGTCCTTATGTACAATGGAATATCACTCAGCCATGAAATCAATGTCATAAGGCTAGTAGCAGCATGATGAGTGGATTTAGGTATGACGATTCTAAGTGAAATAAGTCACACAGAAAAAGACACTTATCAAAAGATATCACTTATAGAGGGAATGTAAAAACCGCTACCTTTGAACTGAATTACAAAACAGAACAGAGTCACACGTTTAGAAAACACACTATGGCTGCTTAACGGGAAAGGTGAGGTGGGGTGATGCATAAAACAAGGGTTTCAAATTAGCTCAGATACCGTTCCAGAAACCCAATATGTAACAGACAAGACCTACTCCTTGCTCAGTGAACTGGACTCAACACCCCCTATTCACCGCCCAAGAATATATCTGACTAGTAAGACTCTTAAAACCTATGTATTGATATCTCTCTGTAAGTGAGTCAAGTGGGTATAAAGAGGCATAAACACAGCAGTGAAAAGCAGCTAAACCCCATTATAAAAATCAATTACTTTTCAAAACCCGTGAAACAAAGACAGTGAAAGAGAGAGAAATTCTTACAAACTTCGTTCAGGGGCTGTGATGCCACCTGGATTGACCATATCTAGACCCACAGCTGATTGAGACATAAGGGTGGACACTCTTGGGGCTGAGAGGTTTGGTGAGGTTGGGTGAGCAAACGCAAACCCTTTAAAGTAATATAGCGTGGTACCCATCCCATGGGTCCCAAATCTCCAGGTTCAAGGGCATCGTCCTACACTGAAAACATGCATGAGAAACCCCGAAGATGGTACACCGTGTGATCGGGAAAGGTTTCTAAAACGCACCTCATTTCTCATCTCCTTGTGCTCCGGTTCGCCTTTCCAGCCGCTTTACTAGCAATCTCCCTCCTTGGAGAATCAGCACCTTTATCCTCCTGTTCCGTACAGGTTGCAATTTGTCCTGAGGATGCACGGGAAGAGGGGGAACCAATGAGAGACTAGCTCTAGGTGTTGGGACAGGCACAGGTCACTCTATTTTCCCATCAGGAAGAAGAATTAACCACAGGCTCAGGCTGCCGCCAGGAACTAGAATACGGCCTGAAGCAATCCTGCGCTTTTGCGGCCAGCTCCCAACAAAGCGAGTTGAATCATGGAGCTCAGGGGCACTGCAATTCACAAACCTGCAGACTTAGAAATGATAACTCTCGTCCACAAATATATTGAGGGAAAGCAACGAAGAGGATTTGAAAGCAAGGCAGAATTGCAGGAAACAGATTTCAGGAGGTAGATTCGAATCGCCTTTAAAGCACAGGAAAAGCGGCAAAACCTCGACAATGATGCCCTTGGCCAAAAAGGGCGTATGCGTTTTTTCCTGAATATATTCAGGAAAAAACGCATACGCCCTTTTTGGCCAACAAGCAACCTGGAAAGGCAAATCAGCGCTACAAAGAAGTCTCGCTTCCCATCGGTCAAAAGGGCCATGCTGAATAAAGTGTCAAAACCAGAAATGCAGGACAGGCCATGGAGAAATGGGAGCCTTGCTACGCTGATGGGCGGGATGTAAATTGCCAACAGCCACTCTGGAGAAGTGTACGGTGTGTCCTGAAACATCTAAAAAACTTAGCTTAGAGAGCATAGGGCACTTCCACTCATAGGCGTATAAATTGGGAAAACTAAAAATCATCAAGACACAGGCACCCCAAAGTTTTGGGCTACTCTGTTGACAAGAACCTCCACTTCGTTACACCTTAAATATCCCAGGAAAGAGAAGAATGGATAAAGAAGATGTGGTCCTTATATACAATGAAATATCACTCAGCCATGAAATCAATGTCATAAGGCTAGTAGCAGCATGATGAGTGGATTTAGGTATGAAGATTCTAAGTGAAATAAGTCACACAGAAAAAGACACTTATCATGAGATATCACTTATAGAGGGAATGTAAAATCTGCCACCCTTGAACTGAATTACAAAACAGAACAGAATCACATGTTTAGAAAACAGACTATGGCTGCTTAACGGGAAAGGTGAGGTGGGGTGATGCATAAAACAAGGGTTTCAAATTAGCTCAGATACCGTTCCATGAACCCAATATGTAATAGACAAGACCTACTCCTTGCTCAGTGAACTGGACTCAACACCCCCTATTCACCGCCCAAGAATATATCTGACTAGTAAGACTCTTAAAACCTATGTATTGATATCTCTCTGTAAGTGAGTCAAGTGGGTATAAAGCGGCATAAACACAGCAGTGAAAAGCAGCTAAACCCCATTATAAAAATCAATTACTTTTCAAAACCCGTGAAACAAAGACAGTGAAAGAGAGAGAAATTCTTACAAAATTCGTTCAGGGGCTGTGATGCCACCTGGATTGACCATATCTAGACCCACAGCTGATTGAGACATAAGGGTGGACACTCTTGGGGCTGAGAGGTTTGGTGAGGTTGGGTGAGCAAACGCAGACCCTTTAAAGTAATACGGCGTGGTACCCATCCCATGGGTCCCAAATCTCCAGGTTCAAGGGCATCGTCCTACACTGAAAACATGCATGAGAAACCCCGAAGATGGTACACCGTGTGATCGGGAAAGGTTTCTAAAACGCACCTCATTTCTCATCTCCTTGTGCTCCGGTTCGCCTTTCCAGCCGCTTTACTAGCAATCTCCCTCCTTGGAGAATCAGCACCTTTATCCTCCTGTTCCGTACAGGTTGCAATTTGTCCTGAGGATGCACGGGAAGAGGGGGAACCAATGAGAGACTAGCTCTAGGTGTTGGGACAGGCACAGGTCACTCTATTTTCCCATCAGGAAGAAGAATTAACCACAGGCTCAGGCTGCCGCCAGGAACTAGAATACGGCCTGAAGCAATCCTGCGCTTTTGCGGCCAGCTCCCAAGAAAGCGAGTTGAAGAATGGAGCTCAGGGGCACTGCAATTCAGAAACCTGCAGACTTAGAAATGATAACTCTCGTCCACAAATATATTGAGGGAAAGCAACGAAGAGGATTTGAAAGCAAGGCAGAATTGCAGGAAACAGATTTCAGGAGGTAGATTCGAATCGCCTTTAAAGCACAGGAAAAGCGGCAAAACCTCGACAATGATGCCCTTGGCCAAAAAGGGCGTATGCGTTTTTTCCTGAATATATTCAGGAAAAAACGCATACGCCCTTTTTGGCCAACAAGCAACCTGGAAAGGCAAATCAGCGCTACAAAGAAGTCTCGCTTCCCATCGGTCAAAAGGGCCATGCTGAATAAAGTGTCAAAACCAGAAATGCAGGACAGGCCATGGAGAAATGGGAGCCTTGCTACGCTGATGGGCGGGATGTAAATTGCCAACAGCCACTCTGGAGAAGTGTACGGTGTGTCCTGAAACATCTAAAAAACTTAGCTTAGAGAGCATAGGGCACTTCCACTCATAGGCGTATAAATTGGGAAAACTAAAAATCATCAAGACACAGGCACCCCAAAGTTTTGGGCTACTCTGTTGACAAGAACCTCCACTTCGTTACACCTTAAATATCCCAGGAAAGAGAAGAATGGATAAAGAAGATGTGGTCCTTATATACAATGAAATATCACTCAGCCATGAAATCAATGTCATAAGGCTAGTAGCAGCATGATGAGTGGATTTAGGTATGAAGATTCTAAGTGAAATAAGTCACACAGAAAAAGACACTTATCATGAGATATCACTTATAGAGGGAATGTAAAATCTGCCACCCTTGAACTGAATTACAAAACAGAACAGAATCACATGTTTAGAAAACAGACTATGGCTGCTTAACGGGAAAGGTGAGGTGGGGTGATGCATAAAACAAGGGTTTCAAATTAGCTCAGATACCGTTCCATGAACCCAATATGTAATAGACAAGACCTACTCCTTGCTCAGTGAACTGGACTCAACACCCCCTATTCACCGCCCAAGAATATATCTGACTAGTAAGACTCTTAAAACCTATGTATTGATATCTCTCTGTAAGTAAGTCAAGTGGGTATAAAGCGGCATAAACACAGCAGTGAAAAGCAGCTAAACCCCATTATAAAAATCAATTACTTTTCAAAACCCGTGAAACAAAGACAGTGAAAGAGAGAGAAATTCTTACAAAATTCGTTCAGGGGCTGTGATGCCACCTGGATTGACCATATCTAGACCCACAGCTGATTGAGACATAAGGGTGGACACTCTTGGGGCTGAGAGGTTTGGTGAGGTTGGGTGAGCAAACGCAGACCCTTTAAAGTAATACGGCGTGGTACCCATCCCATGGGTCCCAAATCTCCAGGTTCAAGGGCATCGTCCTACACTGAAAACATGCATGAGAAACCCCGAAGATGGTACACCGTGTGATCGGGAAAGGTTTCTAAAACGCACCTCATTTCTCATCTCCTTGTGCTCCGCTTCGCCATTCCAGCCGCTTTACTAGCAATCTCCCTCCTTGGAGAATCAGCACCTTTAACCTCCTGTTCCGTACAGGTTGCAATTGGTCCTGAGGATGAACGGGAAGAGGGGGAACCAATGAGAGACTAGCTCTAGGTGTTGGGACAGGCACAGGTCACTCTATTTTCCCATCAGGAAGAAGAATTAACCACAGGCTCAGCCTGCCGCCAGGAACCAGAATACGGCCTGAAGCAATCCTGCGCTTTTGCGGCCAGCTCCCAAGAAAGCGAGTTGAAGAATGGAGCTCAGGGGCACTGCAATTCACAAACCTGCAGACTTAGAAATGATAACTCTCGTCCACAAATATATTGAGGGAAGGCAACGAAGAGGATTTGAAAGCAAGGCAGAATTGCAGGAAACAGATTTCAGGAGGTAGATTCGAATCGCCTTTAAAGCACAGGAAAAGCGGCAAAACCTCGACGATGATGCCCTTGGCCAAAAAGGGCGTATGCGTTTTTTCCTGAATATATTCAGGAAAAAACGCATACGCCCTTTTTGGCCAACCAAGCAACCTGGAAAGGCAAATCAGCGCTACAAAGAAGTCTCGCTTCCCATCGGTCAAAAGGGCCATGCTGAATAAAGTGTCAAAACCAGAAATGCAGGACAGGCCATGGAGAAATGGGAGCCTTGCTACGCTGATGGGCGGGATGTACATTGCCAACAGCCACTCTGGAGAAGTGTACGGTGTGTCCTGAAACATCTAAAAAACTCAGCTTAGAGACCATAGGGCACTTCCACTCATGGGCGTATAAATTGGGAAAACTAAAAATCAGCAAGACACAGGCACCCCAAAGTTTTGGGCTACTCTGTTGACAAGAACCTCCACTTCGTTACACCTTAAATATCCCAGGAAAGAGAAGAATGGATAAAGAAGTTGCGGTCCTTATGTACAATGGAATATCACTCAGCCATGAAATCAATGTCATAAGGCTAGTAGCAGCATGATGAGTGGATTTAGGTATGACGATTCAAAGTGAAATAAGTCACACAGAAAAAGACACTTATCAAAAGATATCACTTATAGAGGGAATGTAAAAACCGCTACCCTTGAACTGAATTACAAAACAGAACAGAGTCACACGTTTAGAAAACACACTATGGCTGCTTAACGGGAAAGGTGAGGTGGGGTGATGCATAAAACAAGGGTTTCAAATTAGCTCAGATACCGTTCCAGAAACCCAATATGTAACAGACAAGACCTACTCCTTGCTCAGTGAACTGGACTCAACACCCCCTATTCACCGCCCAAGAATATACCTGACTAGTAAGACTCTTAAAACCTATGTATTGATATCTCTCTGTAAGTGAGTCAAGTGGGTGTAAAGCGGCATAAACACAGCAGTGAAAAGCAGCTAAACCCCTTTATAAAAATCAATTACTTTTCAAAACCCGTGAAACAAAGACAGTGAAAGAGAGAGAAATTCTTACAAACTTCGTTCAGGGGCTGTGATGCCACCTGGATTGACCATATCTAGACCCACAGCTGATTGAGACATAAGGGTGGACACTCTTGGGGCTGAGAGGTTTGGTGAGGTTGGGTGAGCAAACGCAGACCCTTTAAAGTAATACGGCGTGGTACCCATCCCATGGGTCCCAAATCTCCAGGTTCAAGGGCATCGTCCTACATTGAAAACATGCATGAGAAACCCCGAAGATGGTACACCGTGTGATCGGGAAAGGTTTCTAAAACGCAGCTCATTTCTCATCTCCTTGTGCTCCGCTTCGCCATTCCAGCCGCTTTACTAGCAATCTCCCTCCTTGGAGAATCAGCACCTTTAACCTCCTGTTCCGTACAGGTTGCAATTTGTCCTGAGGATGAACGGGAAGAGGGGGAACCAATGAGAGACTAGCTCTAGGTGTTGGGACAGGCACAAGTCACTCTATTTTCCCATCAGGAAGAAGAATTAACCACAGGCTCAGCCTGCCGCCAGGAACCAGAATACGGGCCTGAAGCAATCCTGCGCTTTTGCGGCCAGCTCCCAAGAAAGCGAGTTGAAGAATGGAGCTCAGGGACACTGCAATTCACAAACCTGCAGACTTAGAAATGATAACTCTCGTCCACAAATATATTGAGGGAAGGCAACGAAGAGGATTTGAAAGCAAGGCAGAATTGCAGGAAACAGATTTCAGGAGGTAGATTCGAATCGCCTTCAAAGCACAGGAAAAGCGGCAAAACCTCGACGATGATGCCCTTGGCCAAAAAGGGCGTATGCGTTTTTTCCTGAATATATTCAGGAAAAAACGCATACGCCCTTTTTGGCCAACCAAGCAACCTGGAAAGGCAAATCAGCGCTACAAAGAAGTCTCGCTTCCCATCGGTCAAAAGGGCCATGCTGAATAAAGTGTCAAAACCAGAAATGCAGGACAGGCCATGGAGAAATGGGAGCCTTGCTACGCTGATGGGCGGGATGTAAATTGCCAACAGCCAATCTGGAGAAGTGTACGGTGTGTCCTGAAACATCTAAAAAACTCAGCTTAGAGAGCATAGGGCACTTCCACTCATGGGCGTATAAATTGGGAAAACTAAAAATCAGCAAGACACAGGCACCCCAAAGTTTTGGGCTACTCTGTTGACAAGAACCTCCACTTCGTTACACCTTAAATATCCCAAGAAAGAGAAGAATGGATAAAGAAGTTGCGGTCCTTATGTACAATGGAATATCACTCAGCCATGAAATCAATGTCATAAGGCTAGTAGCAGCATGATGAGTGGATTTAGGTATGAAGATTCTAAGTGAAATAAGTCACACAGAAAAAGACACTTATCAAAAGATATCACTTATAGAGGGAATGTAAAAACCGCTACCCTTGAACTGAATTACAAAACAGAACAGAGTCACACGTTTAGAAAGCACACTATGGCTGCTTAACGGGAAAGGTGAGGTGGGGTGATGCATAAAACAAGGGTTTCAAATTAGCTCAGATACCGTTCCAGAAACCCAATATGTAACAGACAAGACCTACTCCTTGCTCAGTGAACTGGACTCAACACCCCCTATTCACCGCCCAAGAATATACCTGACTAGTAAGACTCTTAAAACCTATGTATTGATATCTCTCTGTAAGTGAGTCAAGTGGGTGTAAAGCGGCATAAACACAGCAGTGAAAAGCAGCTAAACCCCATTATAAAAATCAATTACTTTTCAAAACCCGTGAAACAAAGACAGTGAAAGAGAGAGAAATTCTTACAAACTTCGTTCAGGGGCTGTGATGCCACCTGGATTGACCATATCTAGACCCACAGCTGATTGAGACATAAGGGTGGACACTCTTGGGGCTGAGAGGTTTGGTGAGGTTGGGTGAGCAAACGCAGACCCTTTAAAGTAATACGGCGTGGTACCCATCCCATGGGTCCCAAATCTCCAGGTTCAAGGGCATCGTCCTACATTGAAAACATGCATGAGAAACCCCGAAGATGGTACACCGTGGGATCGGGAAAGGTTTCTAAAACGCAGCTCATTTCTCATCTCCTTGTGCTCCGCTTCGCCATTCCAGCCGCTTTACTAGCAATCTCCCTCCTTGGAGAATCAGCACCTTTAACCTCCTGTTCCGTACAGGTTGCAATTTGTCCTGAGGATGAACGGGAAGAGGGGGAACCAATGAGAGACTAGCTCTAGGTGTTGGGACAGGCACAAGTCACTCTATTTTCCCATCAGGAAGAAGAATTAACCACAGGCTCAGCCTGCCGCCAGGAACCAGAATACGGGCCTGAAGCAATCCTGCGCTTTTGCGGCCAGCTCCCAAGAAAGCGAGTTGAAGAATGGAGCTCAGGGGCACTGCAATTCACAAACCTGCAGACTTAAAAATGATAACTCTCGTCCACAAATATATTGAGGGAAGGCAACGAAGAGGATTTGAAAGCAAGGCAGAATTGCAGGAAACAGATTTCAGGAGGTAGATTCGAATCGCCTTCAAAGCACAGGAAAAGCGGCAAAACCTCGACGATGATGCCCTTGGCCAAAAAGGGCGTATGCGTTTTTTCCTGAATATATTCAGGAAAAAACGCATACGCCCTTTTTGGCCAACCAAGCAACCTGGAAAGGCGAATCAGCGCTACAAAGAAGTCTCGCTTCCCATCGGTCAAAAGGGCCATGCTGAATAAACTGTCAAAACCAGAAATGCAGGACAGGCCATGGAGAAATGGGAGCCTTGCTACGCTGATGGGCGGGATGTAAATTGCCAACAGCCAATCTGGAGAAGTGTACGGTGTGTCCTGAAACATCTAAAAAACTCAGCTTAGAGAGCATAGGGCACTTCCACTCATGGGCGTATAAATTGGGAAAACTAAAAATCAGCAAGACACAGGCACCCCAAAGTTTTGGGCTACTCTGTGGACAAGAACCTCCACTTCGTTACACCTTAAATATCCCAAGAAAGAGAAGAATGGATAAAGAAGTTGCGGTCCTTATGTACAATGGAATATCACTCAGCCATGAAATCAATGTCATAAGGCTAGTAGCGGCATGATGAGTGGATTTAGGTATGACGATTCTAAGTGAAATAAGTCACACAGAAAAAGACACTTATCATGAGATATCACTTACAGAGGGAATGTAAAAACCGCTACCCTTGAACTGAATTACAAAACAGAACAGAGTCACACGTTTAGAAAACACACTATGGCTGCTTAACGGGAAAGGTGAGGTGGGGTGATGCATAAAACAAGGGTTTCAAATTAGCTCAGATACCGTTCCATAAACCCAATATGTAAGAGACAAGACCTACTCCTTGCTCAGTGAACTGGACTCAACACCCCCTATTCACCGCCCAAGAATATATCTGACTAGTAAGACTCTTAAAACCTATGTATTGATATCTCTCTGTAAGTGAGTCAAGTGGGTATAAAGCGGCATAAACACAGGAGTGAAAAGCAGCTAAACCCCTTTATAAAAATCAATTACTTTTCAAAACCCGTGAAACAAAGACAGTGAAAGAGAGAGAAATTCTTACAAAATTCGTTCAGGGGCTGTGATGCCACCTGGATTGACCATATCTAGACCCACAGCTGATTGAGACATAAGGGTGGACACTCTTGGGGCTGAGAGGTTTGGTGAGGTTGGGTGAGCAAACGCAGACCCTTTAAAGTAATACGGCGTGGTACCCATCCCATGGGTCCCAAATCTCCAGGTTCAAGGGCATCGTCCTACACTGAAAACATGCATGAGAAACCCCGAAGATGGTACACCGTGTGATCGGGAAAGGTTTCTAAAACGCACCTCATTTCTCATCTCCTTGTGCTCCGCTTCGCCATTCCAGCCGCTTTACTAGCAATCTCCCTCCTTGGAGAATCAGCACCTTTAACCTCCTGTTCCGTACAGGTTGCAATTGGTCCTGAGGATGAACGGGAAGAGGGGGAACCAATGAGAGACTAGCTCTAGGTGTTGGGACAGGCACAGGTCACTCTATTTTCCCATCAGGAAGAAGAATTAACCACAGGCTCAGCCTGCCGCCAGGAACCAGAATACGGCCTGAAGCAATCCTGCGCTTTTGCGGCCAGCTCCCAAGAAAGCGAGTTGAAGAATGGAGCTCAGGGGCACTGCAATTCACAAACCTGCAGACTTAGAAATGATAACTCTCGTCCACAAATATATTGAGGGAAGGCAACGAAGAGGATTTGAAAGCAAGGCAGAATTGCAGGAAACAGATTTCAGGAGGTAGATTCGAATCGCCTTTAAAGCACAGGAAAAGCGGCAAAACCTCGACGATGATGCCCTTGGCCAAAAAGGGCGTATGCGTTTTTTCCTGAATATATTCAGGAAAAAACGCATACGCCCTTTTTGGCCAACCAAGCAACCTGGAAAGGCAAATCAGCGCTACAAAGAAGTCTCGCTTCCCATCGGTCAAAAGGGCCATGCTGAATAAAGTGTCAAAACCAGAAATGCAGGACAGGCCATGGAGAAATGGGAGCCTTGCTACGCTGATGGGCGGGATGTACATTGCCAACAGCCACTCTGGAGAAGTGTACGGTGTGTCCTGAAACATCTAAAAAACTCAGCTTAGAGACCATAGGGCACTTCCACTCATGGGCGTATAAATTGGGAAAACTAAAAATCAGCAAGACACAGGCACCCCAAAGTTTTGGGCTACTCTGTTGACAAGAACCTCCACTTCGTTACACCTTAAATATCCCAGGAAAGAGAAGAATGGATAAAGAAGTTGCGGTCCTTATGTACAATGGAATATCACTCAGCCATGAAATCAATGTCATAAGGCTAGTAGCAGCATGATGAGTGGATTTAGGTATGACGATTCAAAGTGAAATAAGTCACACAGAAAAAGACACTTATCAAAAGATATCACTTATAGAGGGAATGTAAAAACCGCTACCCTTGAACTGAATTACAAAACAGAACAGAGTCACACGTTTAGAAAACACACTATGGCTGCTTAACGGGAAAGGTGAGGTGGGGTGATGCATAAAACAAGGGTTTCAAATTAGCTCAGATACCGTTCCAGAAACCCAATATGTAACAGACAAGACCTACTCCTTGCTCAGTGAACTGGACTCAACACCCCCTATTCACCGCCCAAGAATATACCTGACTAGTAAGACTCTTAAAACCTATGTATTGATATCTCTCTGTAAGTGAGTCAAGTGGGTGTAAAGCGGCATAAACACAGCAGTGAAAAGCAGCTAAACCCCTTTATAAAAATCAATTACTTTTCAAAACCCGTGAAACAAAGACAGTGAAAGAGAGAGAAATTCTTACAAACTTCGTTCAGGGGCTGTGATGCCACCTGGATTGACCATATCTAGACCCACAGCTGATTGAGACATAAGGGTGGACACTCTTGGGGCTGAGAGGTTTGGTGAGGTTGGGTGAGCAAACGCAGACCCTTTAAAGTAATACGGCGTGGTACCCATCCCATGGGTCCCAAATCTCCAGGTTCAAGGGCATCGTCCTACATTGAAAACATGCATGAGAAACCCCGAAGATGGTACACCGTGTGATCGGGAAAGGTTTCTAAAACGCAGCTCATTTCTCATCTCCTTGTGCTCCGCTTCGCCATTCCAGCCGCTTTACTAGCAATCTCCCTCCTTGGAGAATCAGCACCTTTAACCTCCTGTTCCGTACAGGTTGCAATTTGTCCTGAGGATGAACGGGAAGAGGGGGAACCAATGAGAGACTAGCTCTAGGTGTTGGGACAGGCACAAGTCACTCTATTTTCCCATCAGGAAGAAGAATTAACCACAGGCTCAGCCTGCCGCCAGGAACCAGAATACGGGCCTGAAGCAATCCTGCGCTTTTGCGGCCAGCTCCCAAGAAAGCGAGTTGAAGAATGGAGCTCAGGGACACTGCAATTCACAAACCTGCAGACTTAGAAATGATAACTCTCGTCCACAAATATATTGAGGGAAGGCAACGAAGAGGATTTGAAAGCAAGGCAGAATTGCAGGAAACAGATTTCAGGAGGTAGATTCGAATCGCCTTCAAAGCACAGGAAAAGCGGCAAAACCTCGACGATGATGCCCTTGGCCAAAAAGGGCGTATGCGTTTTTTCCTGAATATATTCAGGAAAAAACGCATACGCCCTTTTTGGCCAACCAAGCAACCTGGAAAGGCAAATCAGCGCTACAAAGAAGTCTCGCTTCCCATCGGTCAAAAGGGCCATGCTGAATAAAGTGTCAAAACCAGAAATGCAGGACAGGCCATGGAGAAATGGGAGCCTTGCTACGCTGATGGGCGGGATGTAAATTGCCAACAGCCAATCTGGAGAAGTGTACGGTGTGTCCTGAAACATCTAAAAAACTCAGCTTAGAGAGCATAGGGCACTTCCACTCATGGGCGTATAAATTGGGAAAACTAAAAATCAGCAAGACACAGGCACCCCAAAGTTTTGGGCTACTCTGTTGACAAGAACCTCCACTTCGTTACACCTTAAATATCCCAAGAAAGAGAAGAATGGATAAAGAAGTTGCGGTCCTTATGTACAATGGAATATCACTCAGCCATGAAATCAATGTCATAAGGCTAGTAGCAGCATGATGAGTGGATTTAGGTATGAAGATTCTAAGTGAAATAAGTCACACAGAAAAAGACACTTATCAAAAGATATCACTTATAGAGGGAATGTAAAAACCGCTACCCTTGAACTGAATTACAAAACAGAACAGAGTCACACGTTTAGAAAGCACACTATGGCTGCTTAACGGGAAAGGTGAGGTGGGGTGATGCATAAAACAAGGGTTTCAAATTAGCTCAGATACCGTTCCAGAAACCCAATATGTAACAGACAAGACCTACTCCTTGCTCAGTGAACTGGACTCAACACCCCCTATTCACCGCCCAAGAATATACCTGACTAGTAAGACTCTTAAAACCTATGTATTGATATCTCTCTGTAAGTGAGTCAAGTGGGTGTAAAGCGGCATAAACACAGCAGTGAAAAGCAGCTAAACCCCATTATAAAAATCAATTACTTTTCAAAACCCGTGAAACAAAGACAGTGAAAGAGAGAGAAATTCTTACAAACTTCGTTCAGGGGCTGTGATGCCACCTGGATTGACCATATCTAGACCCACAGCTGATTGAGACATAAGGGTGGACACTCTTGGGGCTGAGAGGTTTGGTGAGGTTGGGTGAGCAAACGCAGACCCTTTAAAGTAATACGGCGTGGTACCCATCCCATGGGTCCCAAATCTCCAGGTTCAAGGGCATCGTCCTACATTGAAAACATGCATGAGAAACCCCGAAGATGGTACACCGTGGGATCGGGAAAGGTTTCTAAAACGCAGCTCATTTCTCATCTCCTTGTGCTCCGCTTCGCCATTCCAGCCGCTTTACTAGCAATCTCCCTCCTTGGAGAATCAGCACCTTTAACCTCCTGTTCCGTACAGGTTGCAATTTGTCCTGAGGATGAACGGGAAGAGGGGGAACCAATGAGAGACTAGCTCTAGGTGTTGGGACAGGCACAAGTCACTCTATTTTCCCATCAGGAAGAAGAATTAACCACAGGCTCAGCCTGCCGCCAGGAACCAGAATACGGGCCTGAAGCAATCCTGCGCTTTTGCGGCCAGCTCCCAAGAAAGCGAGTTGAAGAATGGAGCTCAGGGGCACTGCAATTCACAAACCTGCAGACTTAAAAATGATAACTCTCGTCCACAAATATATTGAGGGAAGGCAACGAAGAGGATTTGAAAGCAAGGCAGAATTGCAGGAAACAGATTTCAGGAGGTAGATTCGAATCGCCTTCAAAGCACAGGAAAAGCGGCAAAACCTCGACGATGATGCCCTTGGCCAAAAAGGGCGTATGCGTTTTTTCCTGAATATATTCAGGAAAAAACGCATACGCCCTTTTTGGCCAACCAAGCAACCTGGAAAGGCGAATCAGCGCTACAAAGAAGTCTCGCTTCCCATCGGTCAAAAGGGCCATGCTGAATAAACTGTCAAAACCAGAAATGCAGGACAGGCCATGGAGAAATGGGAGCCTTGCTACGCTGATGGGCGGGATGTAAATTGCCAACAGCCAATCTGGAGAAGTGTACGGTGTGTCCTGAAACATCTAAAAAACTCAGCTTAGAGAGCATAGGGCACTTCCACTCATGGGCGTATAAATTGGGAAAACTAAAAATCAGCAAGACACAGGCACCCCAAAGTTTTGGGCTACTCTGTGGACAAGAACCTCCACTTCGTTACACCTTAAATATCCCAAGAAAGAGAAGAATGGATAAAGAAGTTGCGGTCCTTATGTACAATGGAATATCACTCAGCCATGAAATCAATGTCATAAGGCTAGTAGCGGCATGATGAGTGGATTTAGGTATGACGATTCTAAGTGAAATAAGTCACACAGAAAAAGACACTTATCATGAGATATCACTTACAGAGGGAATGTAAAAACCGCTACCCTTGAACTGAATTACAAAACAGAACAGAGTCACACGTTTAGAAAACACACTATGGCTGCTTAACGGGAAAGGTGAGGTGGGGTGATGCATAAAACAAGGGTTTCAAATTAGCTCAGATACCGTTCCATAAACCCAATATGTAAGAGACAAGACCTACTCCTTGCTCAGTGAACTGGACTCAACACCCCCTATTCACCGCCCAAGAATATATCTGACTAGTAAGACTCTTAAAACCTATGTATTGATATCTCTCTGTAAGTGAGTCAAGTGGGTATAAAGCGGCATAAACACAGGAGTGAAAAGCAGCTAAACCCCTTTATAAAAATCAATTACTTTTCAAAACCCGTGAAACAAAGACAGTGAAAGAGAGAGAAATTCTTACAAAATTCGTTCAGGGGCTGTGATGCCACCTGGATTGACCATATCTAGACCCACAGCTGATTGAGACATAAGGGTGGACACTCTTGGGGCTGAGAGGTTTGGTGAGGTTGGGTGAGCAAACGCAGACCCTTTAAAGTAATACGGCGTGGTACCCATCCCATGGGTCCCAAATCTCCAGGTTCAAGGGCATCGTCCTACACTGAAAACATGCATGAGAAACCCCGAAGATGGTACACCGTGTGATCGGGAAAGGTTTCTAAAACGCACCTCATTTCTCATCTCCTTGTGCTCCGCTTCGCCATTCCAGCCGCTTTACTAGCAATCTCCCTCCTTGGAGAATCAGCACCTTTAACCTCCTGTTCCGTACAGGTTGCAATTGGTCCTGAGGATGAACGGGAAGAGGGGGAACCAATGAGAGACTAGCTCTAGGTGTTGGGACAGGCACAGGTCACTCTATTTTCCCATCAGGAAGAAGAATTAACCACAGGCTCAGCCTGCCGCCAGGAACCAGAATACGGCCTGAAGCAATCCTGCGCTTTTGCGGCCAGCTCCCAAGAAAGCGAGTTGAAGAATGGAGCTCAGGGGCACTGCAATTCACAAACCTGCAGACTTAGAAATGATAACTCTCGTCCACAAATATATTGAGGGAAGGCAACGAAGAGGATTTGAAAGCAAGGCAGAATTGCAGGAAACAGATTTCAGGAGGTAGATTCGAATCGCCTTTAAAGCACAGGAAAAGCGGCAAAACCTCGACGATGATGCCCTTGGCCAAAAAGGGCGTATGCGTTTTTTCCTGAATATATTCAGGAAAAAACGCATACGCCCTTTTTGGCCAACCAAGCAACCTGGAAAGGCAAATCAGCGCTACAAAGAAGTCTCGCTTCCCATCGGTCAAAAGGGCCATGCTGAATAAAGTGTCAAAACCAGAAATGCAGGACAGGCCATGGAGAAATGGGAGCCTTGCTACGCTGATGGGCGGGATGTACATTGCCAACAGCCACTCTGGAGAAGTGTACGGTGTGTCCTGAAACATCTAAAAAACTCAGCTTAGAGACCATAGGGCACTTCCACTCATGGGCGTATAAATTGGGAAAACTAAAAATCAGCAAGACACAGGCACCCCAAAGTTTTGGGCTACTCTGTTGACAAGAACCTCCACTTCGTTACACCTTAAATATCCCAGGAAAGAGAAGAATGGATAAAGAAGTTGCGGTCCTTATGTACAATGGAATATCACTCAGCCATGAAATCAATGTCATAAGGCTAGTAGCAGCATGATGAGTGGATTTAGGTATGACGATTCAAAGTGAAATAAGTCACACAGAAAAAGACACTTATCAAAAGATATCACTTATAGAGGGAATGTAAAAACCGCTACCCTTGAACTGAATTACAAAACAGAACAGAGTCACACGTTTAGAAAACACACTATGGCTGCTTAACGGGAAAGGTGAGGTGGGGTGATGCATAAAACAAGGGTTTCAAATTAGCTCAGATACCGTTCCAGAAACCCAATATGTAACAGACAAGACCTACTCCTTGCTCAGTGAACTGGACTCAACACCCCCTATTCACCGCCCAAGAATATACCTGACTAGTAAGACTCTTAAAACCTATGTATTGATATCTCTCTGTAAGTGAGTCAAGTGGGTGTAAAGCGGCATAAACACAGCAGTGAAAAGCAGCTAAACCCCTTTATAAAAATCAATTACTTTTCAAAACCCGTGAAACAAAGACAGTGAAAGAGAGAGAAATTCTTACAAACTTCGTTCAGGGGCTGTGATGCCACCTGGATTGACCATATCTAGACCCACAGCTGATTGAGACATAAGGGTGGACACTCTTGGGGCTGAGAGGTTTGGTGAGGTTGGGTGAGCAAACGCAGACCCTTTAAAGTAATACGGCGTGGTACCCATCCCATGGGTCCCAAATCTCCAGGTTCAAGGGCATCGTCCTACATTGAAAACATGCATGAGAAACCCCGAAGATGGTACACCGTGTGATCGGGAAAGGTTTCTAAAACGCAGCTCATTTCTCATCTCCTTGTGCTCCGCTTCGCCATTCCAGCCGCTTTACTAGCAATCTCCCTCCTTGGAGAATCAGCACCTTTAACCTCCTGTTCCGTACAGGTTGCAATTTGTCCTGAGGATGAACGGGAAGAGGGGGAACCAATGAGAGACTAGCTCTAGGTGTTGGGACAGGCACAAGTCACTCTATTTTCCCATCAGGAAGAAGAATTAACCACAGGCTCAGCCTGCCGCCAGGAACCAGAATACGGGCCTGAAGCAATCCTGCGCTTTTGCGGCCAGCTCCCAAGAAAGCGAGTTGAAGAATGGAGCTCAGGGACACTGCAATTCACAAACCTGCAGACTTAGAAATGATAACTCTCGTCCACAAATATATTGAGGGAAGGCAACGAAGAGGATTTGAAAGCAAGGCAGAATTGCAGGAAACAGATTTCAGGAGGTAGATTCGAATCGCCTTCAAAGCACAGGAAAAGCGGCAAAACCTCGACGATGATGCCCTTGGCCAAAAAGGGCGTATGCGTTTTTTCCTGAATATATTCAGGAAAAAACGCATACGCCCTTTTTGGCCAACCAAGCAACCTGGAAAGGCAAATCAGCGCTACAAAGAAGTCTCGCTTCCCATCGGTCAAAAGGGCCATGCTGAATAAAGTGTCAAAACCAGAAATGCAGGACAGGCCATGGAGAAATGGGAGCCTTGCTACGCTGATGGGCGGGATGTAAATTGCCAACAGCCAATCTGGAGAAGTGTACGGTGTGTCCTGAAACATCTAAAAAACTCAGCTTAGAGAGCATAGGGCACTTCCACTCATGGGCGTATAAATTGGGAAAACTAAAAATCAGCAAGACACAGGCACCCCAAAGTTTTGGGCTACTCTGTTGACAAGAACCTCCACTTCGTTACACCTTAAATATCCCAAGAAAGAGAAGAATGGATAAAGAAGTTGCGGTCCTTATGTACAATGGAATATCACTCAGCCATGAAATCAATGTCATAAGGCTAGTAGCAGCATGATGAGTGGATTTAGGTATGAAGATTCTAAGTGAAATAAGTCACACAGAAAAAGACACTTATCAAAAGATATCACTTATAGAGGGAATGTAAAAACCGCTACCCTTGAACTGAATTACAAAACAGAACAGAGTCACACGTTTAGAAAGCACACTATGGCTGCTTAACGGGAAAGGTGAGGTGGGGTGATGCATAAAACAAGGGTTTCAAATTAGCTCAGATACCGTTCCAGAAACCCAATATGTAACAGACAAGACCTACTCCTTGCTCAGTGAACTGGACTCAACACCCCCTATTCACCGCCCAAGAATATACCTGACTAGTAAGACTCTTAAAACCTATGTATTGATATCTCTCTGTAAGTGAGTCAAGTGGGTGTAAAGCGGCATAAACACAGCAGTGAAAAGCAGCTAAACCCCATTATAAAAATCAATTACTTTTCAAAACCCGTGAAACAAAGACAGTGAAAGAGAGAGAAATTCTTACAAACTTCGTTCAGGGGCTGTGATGCCACCTGGATTGACCATATCTAGACCCACAGCTGATTGAGACATAAGGGTGGACACTCTTGGGGCTGAGAGGTTTGGTGAGGTTGGGTGAGCAAACGCAGACCCTTTAAAGTAATACGGCGTGGTACCCATCCCATGGGTCCCAAATCTCCAGGTTCAAGGGCATCGTCCTACATTGAAAACATGCATGAGAAACCCCGAAGATGGTACACCGTGTGATCGGGAAAGGTTTCTAAAACGCAGCTCATTTCTCATCTCCTTGTGCTCCGCTTCGCCATTCCAGCCGCTTTACTAGCAATCTCCCTCCTTGGAGAATCAGCACCTTTAACCTCCTGTTCCGTACAGGTTGCAATTTGTCCTGAGGATGAACGGGAAGAGGGGGAACCAATGAGAGACTAGCTCTAGGTGTTGGGACAGGCACAAGTCACTCTATTTTCCCATCAGGAAGAAGAATTAACCACAGGCTCAGCCTGCCGCCAGGAACCAGAATACGGGCCTGAAGCAATCCTGCGCTTTTGCGGCCAGCTCCCAAGAAAGCGAGTTGAAGAATGGAGCTCAGGGGCACTGCAATTCACAAACCTGCAGACTTAAAAATGATAACTCTCGTCCACAAATATATTGAGGGAAGGCAACGAAGAGGATTTGAAAGCAAGGCAGAATTGCAGGAAACAGATTTCAGGAGGTAGATTCGAATCGCCTTCAAAGCACAGGAAAAGCGGCAAAACCTCGACGATGATGCCCTTGGCCAAAAAGGGCGTATGCGTTTTTTCCTGAATATATTCAGGAAAAAACGCATACGCCCTTTTTGGCCAACCAAGCAACCTGGAAAGGCGAATCAGCGCTACAAAGAAGTCTCGCTTCCCATCGGTCAAAAGGGCCATGCTGAATAAACTGTCAAAACCAGAAATGCAGGACAGGCCATGGAGAAATGGGAGCCTTGCTACGCTGATGGGCGGGATGTAAATTGCCAACAGCCAATCTGGAGAAGTGTACGGTGTGTCCTGAAACATCTAAAAAACTCAGCTTAGAGAGCATAGGGCACTTCCACTCATGGGCGTATAAATTGGGAAAACTAAAAATCAGCAAGACACAGGCACCCCAAAGTTTTGGGCTACTCTGTGGACAAGAACCTCCACTTCGTTACACCTTAAATATCCCAAGAAAGAGAAGAATGGATAAAGAAGTTGCGGTCCTTATGTACAATGGAATATCACTCAGCCATGAAATCAATGTCATAAGGCTAGTAGCGGCATGATGAGTGGATTTAGGTATGACGATTCTAAGTGAAATAAGTCACACAGAAAAAGACACTTATCATGAGATATCACTTACAGAGGGAATGTAAAAACCGCTACCCTTGAACTGAATTACAAAACAGAACAGAGTCACACGTTTAGAAAACACACTATGGCTGCTTAACGGGAAAGGTGAGGTGGGGTGATGCATAAAACAAGGGTTTCAAATTAGCTCAGATACCGTTCCATAAACCCAATATGTAAGAGACAAGACCTACTCCTTGCTCAGTGAACTGGACTCAACACCCCCTATTCACCGCCCAAGAATATATCTGACTAGTAAGACTCTTAAAACCTATGTATTGATATCTCTCTGTAAGTGAGTCAAGTGGGTATAAAGCGGCATAAACACAGGAGTGAAAAGCAGCTAAACCCCTTTATAAAAATCAATTACTTTTCAAAACCCGTGAAACAAAGACAGTGAAAGAGAGAGAAATTCTTACAAAATTCGTTCAGGGGCTGTGATGCCACCTGGATTGACCATATCTAGACCCACAGCTGATTGAGACATAAGGGTGGACACTCTTGGGGCTGAGAGGTTTGGTGAGGTTGGGTGAGCAAACGCAGACCCTTTAAAGTAATACGGCGTGGTACCCATCCCATGGGTCCCAAATCTCCAGGTTCAAGGGCATCGTCCTACCTTGAAAACATGCATGAGAAACCCCGAAGATGGTACACCGTGTGATCGGGAAAGGTTTCTAAAACGCACCTCATTTCTCATCTCCTTGTGCTCCGCTTCGCCATTCCAGCCGCTTTACTAGCAATCTCCCTCCTTGGAGAATCAGCACCTTTAACCTCCTGTTCCGTACAGGTTGCAATTGGTCCTGAGGATGAACGGGAAGAGGGGGAACCAATGAGAGACTAGCTCTAGGTGTTGGGACAGGCACAGGTCACTCTATTTTCCCATCAGGAAGAAGAATTAACCACAGGCTCAGCCTGCCGCCAGGAACCAGAATACGGCCTGAAGCAATCCTGCGCTTTTGCGGCCAGCTCCCAAGAAAGCGAGTTGAAGAATGGAGCTCAGGGGCACTGCAATTCACAAACCTGCAGACTTAGAAATGATAACTCTCGTCCACAAATATATTGAGGGAAGGCAACGAAGAGGATTTGAAAGCAAGGCAGAATTGCAGGAAACAGATTTCAGGAGGTAGATTCGAATCGCCTTTAAAGCACAGGAAAAGCGGCAAAACCTCGACGATGATGCCCTTGGCCAAAAAGGGCGTATGCGTTTTTTCCTGAATATATTCAGGAAAAAACGCATACGCCCATTTTGGCCAACCAAGCAACCTGGAAAGGCGAATCAGCGCTACAAAGAAGTCTCGCTTCCCATCGGTCAAAAGGGCCATGCTGAATAAAGTGTCAAAACCAGAAATGCAGGACAGGCCATGGAGAAATGGGAGCCTTGCTACGCTGATGGGCGGGATGTACATTGCCAACAGCCACTCTGGAGAAGTGTACGGTGTGTCCTGAAACATCTAAAAAACTCAGCTTAGAGACCATAGGGCACTTCCACTCATGGGCGTATAAATTGGGAAAACTAAAAATCAGCAAGACGCAGGCACCCCAAAGTTTTGGGCTACTCTGTTGACAAGAACCTCCACTTCGTTACACCTTAAATATCCCAGGAAAGAGAAGAATGGATAAAGAAGTTGCGGTCCTTATGTACAATGGAATATCACTCAGCCATGAAATCAATGTCATAAGGCTAGTAGCAGCATGATGAGTGGATTTAGGTATGACGATTCTAAGTGAAATAAGTCACACAGAAAAAGACACTTATCAAAAGATATCACTTATAGAGGGAATGTAAAAACCGCTACCCTTGAACTGAATTACAAAACAGAACAGAGTCACACGTTTAGAAAACACACTATGGCTGCTTAACGGGAAAGGTGAGGTGGGGTGATGCATAAAACAAGGGTTTCAAATTAGCTCAGATACCGTTCCAGAAACCCAATATGTAACAGACAAGACCTACTCCTTGCTCAGTGAACTGGACTCAACACCCCCTATTCACCGCCCAAGAATATATCTGACTAGTAAGACTCTTAAAACCTATGTATTGATATCTCTCTGTAAGTGAGTCAAGTGGGTATAAAGCGGCATAAACACAGCAGTGAAAAGCAGCTAAACCCCATTATAAAAATCAATTACTTTTCAAAACCCGTGAAACAAAGACAGTGAAAGAGAGAGAAATTCTTACAAAATTCGTTCAGGGGCTGTGATGCCACCTGGATTGACCATATCTAGACCCACAGCTGATTGAGACATAAGGGTGGACACTCTTGGGGCTGAGAGGTTTGGTGAGGTTGGGTGAGCAAACGCAAACCCTTTAAAGTAATATAGCGTGGTACCCATCCCATGGGTCCCAAATCTCCAGGTTCAAGGGCATCGTCCTACACTGAAAACATGCATGAGAAACCCCGAAGATGGTACACCGTGTGATCGGGAAAGGTTTCTAAAACGCACCTCATTTCTCATCTCCTTGTGCTCCGGTTCGCCTTTCCAGCCGCTTTACTAGCAATCTCCCTCCTTGGAGAATCAGCACCTTTATCCTCCTGTTCCGTACAGGTTGCAATTTGTCCTGAGGATGCACGGGAAGAGGCGGAACCAATGAGAGACTAGCTCTAGGTGTTGGGACAGGCACAGGTCACTCTATTTTCCCATCAGGAAGAAGAATTAACCACAGGCTCAGGCTGCCGCCAGGAACTAGAATACGGCCTGAAGCAATCCTGCGCTTTTGCGGCCAGCTCCCAAGAAAGCGAGTTGAAGAATGGAGCTCAGGGGCACTGCAATTCAGAAACCTGCAGACTTAGAAATGATAACTCTCGTCCACAAATATATTGAGGGAAAGCAACGAAGAGGATTTGAAAGCAAGGCAGAATTGCAGGAAACAGATTTCAGGAGGTAGATTCGAATCGCCTTTAAAGCACAGGAAAAGCGGCAAAACCTCGACAATGATGCCCTTGGCCAAAAAGGGCGTATGCGTTTTTTCCTGAATATATTCAGGAAAAATCGCATACGCCCTTTTTGGCCAACAAGCAACCTGGAAAGGCAAATCAGCGCTACAAAGAAGTCTCGCTTCCCATCGGTCAAAAGGGCCATGCTGAATAAAGTGTCAAAACCAGAAATGCAGGACAGGCCATGGAGAAATGGGAGCCTTGCTACGCTGATGGGCGGGATGTAAATTGCCAACAGCCACTCTGGAGAAGTGTACGGTGTGTCCTGAAACATCTAAAAAACTTAGCTTAGAGAGCATAGGGCACTTCCACTCATAGGCGTATAAATTGGAAAAACTAAAAATCAGCAAGACACAGGCACCCCAAAGTTTTGGGCTACTCTGTTGACAAGAACCTCCACTTCGTTACACCTTAAATATCCCAGGAAAGAGAAGAATGGATAAAGAAGATGTGGTCCTTATATACAATGAAATATCACTCAGCCATGAAATCAATGTCATAAGGCTAGTAGCAGCATGATGAGTGGATTTAGGTATGAAGATTCTAAGTGAAATAAGTCACACAGAAAAAGACACTTATCATGAGATATCACTTATAGAGGGAATGTAAAATCTGCCACCCTTGAACTGAATTACAAAACAGAACAGAATCACATGTTTAGAAAACAGACTATGGCTGCTTAACGGGAAAGGTGAGGTGGGGTGATGCATAAAACAAGGGTTTCAAATTAGCTCAGATACCGTTCCATGAACCCAATATGTAAAAGACAAGACCTACTCCTTGCTCAGTGAACTGGACTCAACACCCCCTATTCACCTCCCAAGAATATATCTGACTAGTTAGAATCTTCAAACCTATGTATTGATATCTCTCTGTAAGTGAGTCAAGTGGGTATAAAGCGGCATAAACACAGTAGTGAAAAGCAGCTAAACCCCATTATAAAAATCAATTACTTTTCAAAACCCGTGAAACAAAGACAGTGAAAGAGAGAGAAATTCTTACAAAATTCGTTCAGGGGCTGTGATGCCACCTGGATTGACCATATCTAGACCCACAGCTGATTGAGACATAAGGGTGGACACTCTTGGGGCTGAGAGGTTTGGTGAGGTTGGGTGAGCAAACGCAGACCCTTTAAAGTAATACGGCGTGGTACCCATCCCATGGGTCCCAAATCTCCAGGTTCAAGGGCTTCGTCCTACATTGAAAACATGCATGAGAAACCCCGAGGATGGTACACCGTGTGATCGGGAAAGGTTTCTAAAACGCACCTCATTTCTCATCTCCTTGTGCTCCGGTTCGCCATTCCAGCCGCTTTACTAGCAATCTCCCTCCTTGGAGAATCAGCACCTTTAACCTCCTGTTCCGTACAGGTTGCAATTGGTCCTGAGGATGAACGGGAAGAGGGGGAACCAATGAGAGACTAGCTCTAGGTGTTGGGACAGGCACAGGTCACTCTATTTTCCCATCAGGAAGAAGAATTAACCACAGGCTCAGCCTGCCGCCAGGAACCAGAATACGGGCCTGAAGCAATCCTGCGCTTTTGCGGCCAGCTCCCAAAAAAGCGAATTGAAGAATGGAGCTCAGGGGCACTGCAATTCACAAACCTGCAGACTTAGAAATGATAACTCTCGTCCACAAATATATTGAGGGAAGGCAACGAAGAGGATTTGAAAGCAAGGCAGAATTGCAGGAAACAGATTTCAGGAGGTAGATTCGAATCGCCTTTAAAGCACAGGAAAAGCGGCAAAACCTCGACGATGATGCCCTTGGCCAAAAAGGGCGTATGCGTTTTTTCCTGAATATATTCAGGAAAAAACGCATACGCCCTTTTTGGCCAACCAAGCAACCTGGAAAGGCGAATCAGCGCTACAAAGAAGTCTCGCTTCCCATCGGTCAAAAGGGCCATGCTGAATAAAGTGTCAAAACCAGAAATGCAGGACAGGCCATGGAGAAATGGGAGCCTTGCTACGCTGATGGGCGGGATGTACATTGCAAACAGCCACTCTGGAGAAGTGTACGGTGTGTCCTGAAACATCTAAAAAACTCAGCTTAGAGAGCATAGGGCACTTCCACTCATAGGCGTATAAATTGGGAAAACTAAAAATCAGCAAGACACAGGCACCCCAAAGTTTTGGGCTACTCTGTTGACAAGAACCTCCACTTCGTTACACCTTAAATATCCCAGGAAAAAGAAGAATGGATAAAGAAGATGTGGTCCTTATATACAATGAAATATCACTCAGCCATGAAATCAATGTCATAAGGCTAGTAGCAGCATGATGAGTGGATTTAGGTATGAAGATTCTAAGTGAAATAAGTCACACAGAAAAAGACACTTATCATGAGATATCACTTATAGAGGGAATGTAAAATCTGCCACCCTTGAACTGAATTACAAAACAGAACAGAATCACATGTTTAGAAAACAGACTATGGCTGCTTAACGGGAAAGGTGAGGTGGGGTGATGCATAAAACAAGGGTTTCAAATTAGCTCAGATACCGTTCCATAAACCCAATATGTAAAAGACAAGACCTACTCCTTGCTCAGTGAACTGGACTCAACACCCCCTATTCACCGCCCAAGAATATATCTGACTAGTAAGAATCTTAAAACCTTTGTATTGATATCTCTCTGTAAGTGAGTCAAGTGGGTGTAAAGCGGCATAAACGCAGCAGTCAAAAGCAGCTAAACCCCAGTATAAAAATCAATTACTTTTCAAAACCCGTGAAACAAAGACAGTGAAAGAGAGAGAAATTCTTGCAAAATTCGTTCAGGGGCTGTGAGGCGACCTGGATTGACCATATCTAGACCCACAGCTGATTGAGACATATGGGTGGACACTCTTGGGGCTGAGAGGTTTGGTGAGGTTGGGTGAGCAAACGCAGACCCTTTAAAGAAATACGGCGTGGTACCCATCCCATGGGTCCCAAATCTCCAGGTTCAAGGGCATCGTCCTACACTGAAAACATGCATGAGAAACCCCGAAGATGGTACACCGTGTGATCGGGAAAGGTTTCTAAAACGCACCTCATTTCTCATCTCCTTGTGCTCCGGTTCGCCATTCCAGCCGCTTTACTAGCAATCTCCCTCCTTGGAGAATCAGCACCTTTAACCTCCTGTTCCGTACAGGTTGCAATTGGTCCTGAGGATGAACGGGAAGAGGGGGAACCAATGAGAGACTAGCTCTAGGTGTTGGGACAGGCACAGGTCACTCTATTTTCCCATCAGGAAGAAGAATTAACCACAGGCTCAGCCTGCCGCCAGGAACCAGAATACGGGCCTGAAGCAATCCTGCGCTTTTGCGGCCAGCTCCCAAAAAAGCGAATTGAAGAATGGAGCTCAGGGGCACTGCAATTCACAAACCTGCAGACTTAGAAATGATAACTCTCGTCCACAAATATATTGAGGGAAGGCAACGAAGAGGATTTGAAAGCAAGGCAGAATTGCAGGAAACAGATTTCAGGAGGTAGATTCGAATCGCCTTTAAAGCACAGGAAAAGCGGCAAAACCTCGACGATGATGCCCTTGGCCAAAAAGGGCGTATGCGTTTTTTCCTGAATATATTCAGGAAAAAACGCATACGCCCTTTTTGGCCAACCAAGCAACCTGGAAAGGCGAATCAGCGCTACAAAGAAGTCTCGCTTCCCATCGGTCAAAAGGGCCATGCTGAATAAAGTGTCAAAACCAGAAATGCAGGACAGGCCATGGAGAAATGGGAGCCTTGCTACGCTGATGGGCGGGATGTACATTGCAAACAGCCACTCTGGAGAAGTGTACGGTGTGTCCTGAAACATCTAAAAAACTCAGCTTAGAGAGCATAGGGCACTTCCACTCATAGGCGTATAAATTGGGAAAACTAAAAATCAGCAAGACACAGGCACCCCAAAGTTTTGGGCTACTCTGTTGACAAGAACCTCCACTTCGTTACACCTTAAATATCCCAGGAAAAAGAAGAATGGATAAAGAAGATGTGGTCCTTATATACAATGAAATATCACTCAGCCATGAAATCAATGTCATAAGGCTAGTAGCAGCATGATGAGTGGATTTAGGTATGAAGATTCTAAGTGAAATAAGTCACACAGAAAAAGACACTTATCATGAGATATCACTTATAGAGGGAATGTAAAATCTGCCACCCTTGAACTGAATTACAAAACAGAACAGAATCACATGTTTAGAAAACAGACTATGGCTGCTTAACGGGAAAGGTGAGGTGGGGTGATGCATAAAACAAGGGTTTCAAATTAGCTCAGATACCGTTCCATAAACCCAATATGTAAAAGACAAGACCTACTCCTTGCTCAGTGAACTGGACTCAACACCCCCTATTCACCGCCCAAGAATATATCTGACTAGTAAGAATCTTAAAACCTTTGTATTGATATCTCTCTGTAAGTGAGTCAAGTGGGTGTAAAGCGGCATAAACGCAGCAGTCAAAAGCAGCTAAACCCCAGTATAAAAATCAATTACTTTTCAAAACCCGTGAAACAAAGACAGTGAAAGAGAGAGAAATTCTTGCAAAATTCGTTCAGGGGCTGTGAGGCGACCTGGATTGACCATATCTAGACCCACAGCTGATTGAGACATATGGGTGGACACTCTTGGGGCTGAGAGGTTTGGTGAGGTTGGGTGAGCAAACGCAGACCCTTTAAAGAAATACGGCGTGGTACCCATCCCATGGGTCCCAAATCTCCAGGTTCAAGGGCATCGTCCTACACTGAAAACATGCATGAGAAACCCCGAAGATGGTACACCGTGTGATCGGGAAAGGTTGCTAAAACGCACCTCATTTCTCATCTCCTTGTGCTCCGGTTCGCCATTCCAGCCGCTTTACTAGCAATCTCCCTCCTTGGAGAATCAGCACCTTTAACCTCCTGTTCCGTACAGGTTGCAATTGGTCCTGAGGATGAACGGGAAGAGGGGGAACCAATGAGAGACTAGCTCTAGGTGTTGGGACAGGCACAAGTCACTCTATTTTCCCATCAGGAAGAAGAATTAACCACAGGCTCAGCCTGCCGCCAGGAACCAGAATACGGGCCTGAAGCAATCCTGCGCTTTTGCGGCCAGCTCCCAAGAAAGCGAGTTGAAGAATGGAGCTCAGGGGCACTGCAATTCACAAACCTGCAGACTTAGAAATGATAACTCTCGTCCACAAATATATTGAGGGAAGGCAACGAAGAGGATTTGAAAGCAAGGCAGAATTGCAGGAAACAGATTTCAGGAGGTAGATTCGAATCGCCTTCAAAGCACAGGAAAAGCGGCAAAACCTCGACGATGATGCCCTTGGCCAAAAAGGGCGTATGCGTTTTTTCCTGAATATATTCAGGAAAAAACGCATACGCCCTTTTTGGCCAACCAAGCAACCTGGAAAGGCGAATCAGCGCTACAAAGAAGTCTCGCTTCCCATCGGTCAAAAGGGCCATGCTGAATAAAGTGTCAAAACCAGAAATGCAGGACAGGCCATGGAGAAATGGGAGCCTTGCTACGCTGATGGGCGGGATGTAAATTGCCAACAGCCAATCTGGAGAAGTGTACGGTGTGTCCTGAAACATCTAAAAAACTCAGCTTAGAGAGCATAGGGCACTTCCACTCATGGGCGTATAAATTGGGAAAACTAAAAATCAGCAAGACACAGGCACCCCAAAGTTTTGGGCTACTCTGTTGACAAGAACCTCCACTTCGTTACACCTTAAATATCCCAAGAAAGAGAAGAATGGATAAAGAAGTTGCGGTCCTTATGTACAATGGAATATCACTCAGCCATGAAATCAATGTCATAAGGCTAGTAGCGGCATGATGAGTGGATTTAGGTATGACGATTCTAAGTGAAATAAGTCACACAGAAAAAGACACTTATCAAAAGATATCACTTATAGAGGGAATGTAAAAACCGCTACCCTTGAACTGAATTACAAAACAGAACAGAGTCACACGTTTAGAAAACACACTATGGCTGCTAAACGGGAAAGGTGAGGTGGGGTGATGCATAAAACAAGGGTTTCAAATTAGCTCAGATACCGTTCCAGAAACCCAATATGTAACAGACAAGACCTACTCCTTGCTCAGTGAACTGGACTCAACACCCCCTATTCTCCGCCCAAGAATATACCTGACTAGTAAGACTCTTAAAACCTATGTATTGATATCTCTCTGTAAGTGAGTCAAGTGGGTATAAAGCGGCATAAACACAGCAGTGAAAAGCAGCTAAACCCCATAATAAAAATCAATTACTTTTCAAAACCCGTGAAACAAAGACAGTGAAAGAGAGAGAAATTCTTACAAACTTCGTTCAGGGGCTGTGATGCCACCTGGATTGACCATATCTAGACCCACAGCTGATTGAGACATAAGGGTGGACACTCTTGGGGCTGAGAGGTTTGGTGAGGTTGGGTGAGCAAACGCAGACCCTTTAATGTAATACGGCGTGGTACCCATCCCATGGGTCCCAAATCTCCAGGTTCAAGGGCATCATCCTACATTGAAAACATGCATGAGAAACCCCGAAGATGGTACACCGTGTGATCGGGAAAGGTTTCTAAAACGCAGCTCATTTCTCATCTCCTTGTGCTCCGCTTCGCCATTCCAGCCGCTTTACTAGCAATCTCCCTCCTTGGAGAATCAGCACCTTTAACCTCCTGTTCCGTACAGGTTGCAATTGGTCCTGAGGATGAACGGGAAGAGGGGGAACCAATGAGAGACTAGCTCTAGGTGTTGGGACAGGCACAAGTCACTCTATTTTCCCATCAGGAAGAAGAATTAACCACAGGCTCAGCCTGCCGCCAGGAACCAGAATACGGGCCTGAAGCAATCCTGCGCTTTTGCGGCCAGCTCCCAAGAAAGCGAGTTGAAGAATGGAGCTCAGGGGCACTGCAATTCACAAACCTGCAGACTTAGAAATGATAACTCTCGTCCACAAATATATTGAGGGAAGGCAACGAAGAGGATTTGAAAGCAAGGCAGAATTGCAGGAAACAGATTTCAGGAGGTAGATTCGAATCGCCTTCAAAGCACAGGAAAAGCGGCAAAACCTCGACGATGATGCCCTTGGCCAAAAAGGGCGTATGCGTTTTTTCCTGAATATATTCAGGAAAAAACGCATACGCCCTTTTTGGCCAACCAAGCAACCTGGAAAGGCGAATCAGCGCTACAAAGAAGTCTCGCTTCCCATCGGTCAAAAGGGCCATGCTGAATAAAGTGTCAAAACCAGAAATGCAGGACAGGCCATGGAGAAATGGGAGCCTTGCTACGCTGATGGGCGGGATGTACATTGCCAACAGCCACTCTGGAGAAGTGTACGGTGTGTCCTGAAACATCTAAAAAACTCAGCTTAGAGAGCATAGGGCACTTCCACTCATGGGCGTATAAATTGGGAAAACTAAAAATCAGCAAGACACAGGCACCCCAAAGTTTTGGGCTACTCTGTGGACAAGAACCTCCACTTCGTTACACCTTAAATATCCCAAGAAAGAGAAGAATGGATAAAGAAGTTGCGGTCCTAATGTACAATGGAATATCACTCAGCCATGAAATCAATGTCATAAGGCTAGTAGCGGCATGATGAGTGGATTTAGGTATGACGATTCTAAGTGAAATAAGTCACACAGAAAAAGACACTTATCATGAGATATCACTTATAGAGGGAATGTAAAACCCGCTACCCTTGAACTGAATTACAAAACAGAACAGAGTCACACGTTTAGAAAACACACTATGGCTGCTTAACGGGAAAGGTGAGGTGGGGTGATGCATAAAACAAGGGTTTCAAATTAGCTCAGATACCGTTCCATAAACCCAATATGTAAGAGACAAGACCTACTCCTTGCTCAGTGAACTGGACTCAACACCCCCTATTCACCGCCCAAGAATATATCTGACTAGTAAGACTCTTAAAACCTATGTATTGATATCTCTCTGTAAGTGAGTCAAGTGGGTATAAAGCGGCATAAACACAGGAGTGAAAAGCAGCTAAACCCCTTTATAAAAATCAATTACTTTTCAAAACCCATGAAACAAAGACAGTGAAAGAGAGAGAAATTCTTACAAAATTCGTTCAGGGGCTGTGATGCCACCTGGATTGACCATATCTAGACCCACAGCTGATTGAGACATAAGGGTGGACACTCTTGGGGCTGAGAGGTTTGGTGAGGTTGGGTGAGCAAACGCAGACCCTTTAAAGTAATACGGCGTGGTACCCATCCCATGGGTCCCAAATCTCCAGGTTCAAGGGCATCGTCCTACCTTGAAAACATGCATGAGAAACCCCGAAGATGGTACACCGTGTGATCGGGAAAGGTTTCTAAAACGCACCTCATTTCTCATCTCCTTGTGCTCCGGTTAGCCATTCCAGCCGCTTTACTAGCAATCTCCCTCCTTGGACAATCAGCACCTTTAACCTCCTGTTCCGTACAGGTTGCAATTGGTCCTGAGGATGAACGGGAAGAGGGGGAACCAATGAGAGACTAGCTCTAGGTGTTGGGACAGGCACAGGTCACTCTATTTTCCCATCAGGAAGAAGAATTAACCACAGGCTCAGCCTGCCGCCAGGAACCAGAATACGGCCTGAAGCAATCCTGCGCTTTTGCGGCCAGCTCCCAAGAAAGCGAGTTGAAGAATGGAGCTCAGGGGCACTGCAATTCACAAACCTGCAGACTTAGAAATGATAACTCTCGTCCACAAATATATTGAGGGAAGGCAACGAAGAGGATTTGAAAGCAAGGCAGAATTGCAGGAAACAGATTTCAGGAGGTAGATTCGAATCGCCTTTAAAGCACAGGAAAAGCGGCAAAACCTCGACGATGATGCCCTTGGCCAAAAAGGGCGTATGCGTTTTTTCCTGAATATATTCAGGAAAAAACGCATACGCCCTTTTTGGCCAACCAAGCAACCTGGAAAGGCGAATCAGCGCTACAAAGAAGTCTCGCTTCCCATCGGTCAAAAGGGCCATGCTGAATAAAGTGTCAAAACCAGAAATGCAGGACAGGCCATGGAGAAATGGGAGCCTTGCTACGCTGATGGGCGGGATGTACATTGCCAACAGCCACTCTGGAGAAGTGTACGGTGTGTCCTGAAACATCTAAAAAACTCAGCTTAGAGACCATAGGGCACTTCCACTCATGGGTGTATAAATTGGGAAAACTAAAAATCAGCAAGACACAGGCACCCCAAAGTTTTGGGCTACTCTGTTGACAAGAACCTCCACTTCGTTACACCTTAAATATCCCAGGAAAGAGAAGAATGGATAAAGAAGTTGCGGTTCTTATGTACAATGGAATATCACTCAGCCATGAAATCAATGTCATAAGGCTAGTAGCAGCATGATGAGTGGATTTAGGTATGACGATTCTAAGTGAAATAAGTCACACAGAAAAAGACACTTATCAAAAGATATCACTTATAGAGGGAATGTAAAAACCGCTACCCTTGAACTGAATTACAAAACAGAACAGAGTCACACGTTTAGAAAACAGACTATGGCTGCTTAACGGGAAAGGTGAGGTGGGGTGATGCATAAAACAAGGGTTTCAAATTAGCTCAGATACCGTTCCATGAACCCAATATGTAAAAGACAAGACCTACTCCTTGCTCAGTGAACTGGACTCAACACCCCCTATTCACCGCCCAAGAATATATCTGACTAGTAAGACTCTTAAAACCTATGTATTGATATCTCTCTGTAAGTGAGTCAAGTGGGTATAAAGCGGCATAAACACAGCAGTGAAAAGCAGCTAAACCCCTTTATAAAAATCAATTACTTTTCAAAACCCGTGAAACAAAGACAGTGAAAGAGAGAGAAATTCTTACAAAATTCGTTCAGGGGCTGTGATGCCACCTGGATTGACCATATCTAGACCCACAGCTGATTGAGACATAAGGGTGGACACTCTTGGGGCTGAGAGGTTTGGTGAGGTTGGGTGAGCAAACGCAGACCCTTTAAAGTAATACGGCTTGGTACCCATCCCATGGGTCCCAAATCTCCAGGTTCAAGGGCATCGTCCTACATTGAAAACATGCATGAGAAACCCCGAAGATGGTACACCGTGTGATCGGGAAAGGTTTCTAAAACGCACCTCATTTCTCATCTCCTTGTGCTCCGCTTCGCCATTCCAGCCGCTTTACTAGCAATCTCCCTCCTTGGAGAATCAGCACCTTTAACCTCCTGTTCCGTACAGGTTGCAATTGGTCCTGAGGATGAACGGGAAGAGGGGGAACCAATGAGAGACTAGCTCTAGGTGTTGGGACAGGCACAGGTGACACTATTTTCCCATCAGGAAGAAGAATTAACCACAGGCTCAGCCTGCCGCCAGGAAGCAGAATACGGCCTGAAGCAATCCTGCGCTTTTGCGGCCAGCTCCCAAGAAAGCGAGTTGAAGAATGGAGCTCAGGGGCACTGCAATTAACAAACCTGCAGACTTAGAAATGATAACTCTCGTCCACAAATATATTGAGGGAAGGCAACGAAGAGGATTTGAAAGCAAGGCAGAATTGCAGGAAACATTTCAGGAGGTAGATTCGAATCGCCTTTAAAGCACAGGAAAAGCGGCAAAACCTCGACGATGATGCCCTTGGCCAAAAAGGGCGTATGCGTTTTTTCCTGAATATATTCAGGAAAAAACGCATACGCCCTTTTTGGCCAACCAAGTAACCTGGAAAGGCAAATCAGCGCTACAAAGAAGTCTCGCTTCCCATCGGTCAAAAGGGCCATGCTGAATAAAGTGTCAAAACCAGAAATGCAGGACAGGCCATGCAGAAATGGGAGCCTTGCTACGCTGATGGGCGGGATGTACATTGCCAACAGCCACTCTGGAGAAGTGTACGGTGTGTCCTGAAACATCTAAAAAACTCAGCTTAGAGAGCATAGGGCACTTCCACTCATGGGCGTATAAATTGGGAAAACTAAAAATCAGCAAGACACAGGCACCCCAAAGTTTTGGGCTACTCTGTTGACAAGAACCTCCACTTCGTTACACCTTAAATATCCCAGGAAAGAGAAGAATGGATAAAGAAGTTGCGGTCCTTATGTACAATGGAATATCACTCAGCCATGAAATCAATGTCATAAGGCTAGTAGCAGCATGATGAGTGGATTTAGGTATGACGATTCTAAGTGAAATAAGTCACACAGAAAAAGACACTTATCATAAGATATCACTTATAGAGGGAATGTAAAAACCGCTACCCTTGAACTGAATTACAAAACAGAACAGAGTCACACGTTTAGAAAACACACTATGGCTGCTTAACGGGAAAGGTGAGGTGGGGTGATGCATAAAACAAGGGTTTCAAATTAGCTCAGATACCGTTCCATAAACCCAATATGTAAGAGACAAGACCTACTCCTTGCTCAGTGAACTGGACTCAACACCCCCTATTCACCGCCCAAGAATATATCTGACTAGTAAGACTCTTAAAACCTATGTATTGATATCTCTCTGTAAGTGAGTCAAGTGGGTATAAAGCGGCATAAACACAGCAGTGAAAAGCAGCTAAACCCCTTTATAAAAATCAATTACTTTTCAAAACCCGTGAAACAAAGACAGTGAAAGAGAGAGAAATTCTTACAAAATTCGTTCAGGGGCTGTGATGCCACCTGGATTGACCATATCTAGACCCACAGCTGATTGAGATATAAGGGTGGACACTCTTGGGGCTGAGAGGTTTGGTGAGGTTGGGTGAGCAAACGCAGACCCTTTAAAGTAATACGGCGTGGTACCCATCCCATGGGTCCCAAATCTCCAGGTTCAAGGGCATCGTCCTACCTTGAAAACATGCATGAGAAACCCCGAAGATGGTACACCGTGTGATCGGGAAAGGTTTCTAAAACGCACCTCATTTCTCATCTCCTTGTGCTCCGCTTCGCCATTCCAGCCGCTTTACTAGCAATCTCCCTCCTTGGAGAATCAGCACCTTTAACCTCCTGTTCCGTACAGGTTGCAATTGGTCCTGAGGATGAACGGGAAGAGGGGGAACCAATGAGAGACTAGCTCTAGGTGTTGGGACAGGCACAGGTCACTCTATTTTCCCATCAGGAAGAAGAATTAACCACAGGCTCAGCCTGCCGCCAGGAAGCAGAATACGGCCTGAAGCAATCCTGCGCTTTTGCGGCCAGCTCCCAAGAAAGCGAGTTGAAGAATGGAGCTCAGGGGCACTGCAATTCCCAAACCTGCAGACTTAGACATGATAACTCTCGTCCACAAATATATTGAGGGAAGGCAACGAAGAGGATTTGAAAGCAAGGCAGAATTGCAGGAAACAGATTTCAGGAGGTAGATTCGAATCGCCTTTAAAGCACAGGAAAAGCGGCAAAACCTCGACAATGATGCCCTTGGCCAAAAAGGGCGTATGCGTTTTTTCCTGAATATATTCAGGAAAAAACATATACGCCCTTTTTGGCCAACAAGCAACCTGGAAAGGCAAATCAGCGCTACAAAGAAGTCTCGCTTCCCATCGGTCAAAAGGGCCATGCTGAATAAAGTGTCAAAACCAGAAATGCAGGACAGGCCATGGAGAAATGGGAGCCTTGCTACGCTGATGGGCGGGATGTAAATTGCCAACAGCCACTCTGGAGAAGTGTACGGTGTGTCCTGAAACATCTAAAAAACTTAGCTTAGAGAGCATAGGGCACTTCCACTCATAGGCGTATAAATTGGGAAAACTAAAAATCAGCAAGACACAGGCACCCCAAAGTTTTGGGCTACTCTGTTGACAAGAACCTCCACTTCGTTACACCTTAAATATCCCAGGAAAGAGAAGAATGGATAAAGAAGATGTGGTCCTTATATACAATGAAATATCACTCAGCCATGAAATCAATGTCATAAGGCTAGTAGCAGCATGATGAGTGGATTTAGGTATGAAGATTCTAAGTGAAATAAGTCACACAGAAAAAGAGACTTATCATGAGATATCACTTATAGAGGGAATGTAAAATCTGCCACCCTTGAAGTGAATTACAAAACAGAACAGAATCACATGTTTAGAAAACAGACTATGGCTGCTTAACGGGAAAGGTGAGGTGGGGTGATGCATAAAACAAGGGTTTCAAATTAGCTCAGATACCGTTCCATGAACCCAATATGTAAAAGACAAGACCTACTCCTTGCTCAGTGAACTGGACTCAACACCCCCTATTCACCGCCCAAGAATATATCTGACTAGTTAGAATCTTCAAACCTATGTATTGATATCTCTCTGTAAGTGAGTCAAGTGGGTATAAAGCGGCATAAACACAGTAGTGAAAAGCAGCTAAACCCCAATATAAAAATCAATTACTTTTCAAAACCCGTGAAACAAAGACAGTGAAAGAGAGAGAAATTCTTACAAAATTCGTTCAGGGGCTGTGATGCCACCTGGATTGACCATATCTAGACCCACAGCTGATTGAGACATAAGGGTGGACACTCTTGGGGCTGAGAGGTTTGGTGAGGTTGGGTGAGCAAACGCAGACCCTTTAAAGTAATACGGCGTGGTACCCATCCCATGGGTCCCAAATCTCCAGGTTCAAGGGCTTCGTCCTACATTGAAAACATGCATGAGAAACCCCGAAGATGGTACACCGTGTGATCGGGAAAGGTTTCTAAAACGCACCTCATTTCTCATCTCCTTGTGCTCCGGTTAGCCATTCCAGCCGCTTTACTAGCAATCTCCCTCCTTGGAGAATCAGCACCTTTAACCTCCTGTTCCGTACAGGTTGCAATTGGTCCTGAGGATGAACGGGAAGAGGGGGAACCAATGAGAGACTAGCTCTAGGTGTTGGGACAGGCACAGGTCACTCTATTTTCCCATCAGGAAGAAGAATTAACCACAGGCTCAGCCTGCCGCCAGGAACCAGAATACGGGCCTGAAGCAATCCTGCGCTTTTGCGGCCAGCTCCCAAGAAAGCGAATTGAAGAATGGAGCTCAGGGGCACTGCAATTCACAAACCTGCAGACTTAGAAATGATAACTCTCGTCCACAAATATATTGAGGGAAGGCAACGAAGAGGATTTGAAAGCAAGGCAGAATTGCAGGAAACAGATTTCAGGAGGTAGATTCGAATCGCCTTTAAAGCACAGGAAAAGCGGCAAAACCTCGACGATGATGCCCTTGGCCAAAAAGGGCGTATGCGTTTTTTCCTGAATATATTCAGGAAAAAACGCATACGCCCTTTTTGGCCAACCAAGCAACCTGGAAAGGCGAATCAGCGCTACAAAGAAGTCTCGCTTCCCATCGGTCAAAAGGGCCATGCTGAATAAAGTGTCAAAACCAGAAATGCAGGACAGGCCATGGAGAAATGGGAGCCTTGCTACGCTGATGGGCGGGATGTACATTGCCAACAGCCACTCTGGAGAAGTGTACGGTGTGTCCTGAAACATCTAAAAAACTCAGCTTAGAGAGCATAGGGCACTTCCACTCATGGGCGTATAAATTGGGAAAACTAAAAATCAGCAAGACACAGGCACCCCAAAGTTTTGGGCTACTCTGTTGACAAGAACCTCCACTTCGTTACACCTTAAATATCCCAGGAAAGAGAAGAATGGATAAAGAAGTTGCGGTCCTTATGTACAATGGAATATCACTCAGCCATGAAATCAACGTCATAAGGCTAGTAGCAGCATGATGAGTGGATTTAGGTATGACGATTCTAAGTGAAATAAGTCACACAGAAAAAGACACTTATCATAAGATATCACTTATAGAGGGAATGTAAAAACCGCTACCCTTGAACTGAATTACAAAACAGAACAGAGTCACACGTTTAGAAAACACACTATGGCTGCTTAACGGGAAAGGTGAGGTGGGGTGATGCATAAAACAAGGGTTTCAAATTAGCTCAGATAGCGTTCCATAAACCCAATATGTAATAGACAAGACCTACTCCTTGCTCAGTGAACTGGACTCAACACCCCTTATTCACCGCCCAAGAATATATCTGACTAGTAAGACTCTTAAAACCTATGTATTGATATCTCTCTGTAAGTGAGTCAAGTGGGTATAAAGCGGCATAAACACAGCAGTGAAAAGCAGCTAAACCCCATTATAAAAATCAATTACTTTTCAAAACCCGTGAAACAAAGACAGTGAAAGAGAGAGAAATTCTTACAAAATTCGTTCAGGGGCTGTGATGCCACCTGGATTGACCATATCTAGACCCACAGCTGATTGAGACATAAGGGTGGACACTCTTGGGGCTGAGAGGTTTGGTGAGGTTGGGTGAGCAAACGCAGACCCTTTAAAGTAATACGGCGTGGTACCCATCCCATGGGTCCCAAATCTCCAGGTTCAAGGGCATCGTCCTACATTGAAAACATGCATGAGAAACCCCGAAGATGGTACACCGTGTGATCGGGAAAGGTTTCTAAAACGCACCTCATTTCTCATCTCCTTGTGCTCCGGTTCGCCATTCCAGCCGCTTTACTAGCAATCTCCCTCCTTGGAGAATCAGCACCTTTAACCTCCTGTTCCGTACAGGTTGCAATTGGTCCTGAGGATGAACGGGAAGAGGGGGAACCAATGAGAGACTAGCTCTAGGTGTTGGGACAGGCACAAGTCACTCTATTTTCCCATCAGGAAGAAGAATTAACCACAGGCTCAGCCTGCCGCCAGGAACCAGAATACGGGCCTGAAGCAATCCTGCGCTTTTGCGGCCAGCTCCCAATAAAGCGAGTTGAAGAATGGAGCTCAGGGGCACTGCAATTCACAAACCTGCAGACTTAGAAATGATAACTCTCGTCCACAAATATATTGAGGGAAGGCAACGAAGAGGATTTGAAAGCAAGGCAGAATTGCAGGAAACAGATTTCAGGAGGTAGATTCGAATCGCCTTCAAAGCACAGGAAAAGCGGCAAAACCTCGACGATGATGCCCTTGGCCAAAAAGGGCGTATGCGTTTTTTCCTGAATATATTCAGGAAAAAACGCATACGCCCTTTTTGGCCAACCAAGCAACCTGGAAAGGCAAATCAGCGCTACAAAGAAGTCTCGCTTCCCATCGGTCAAAAGGGCCATGCTGAATAAAGTGTCAAAACCAGAAATGCAGGACAGGCCATGGAGAAATGGGAGCCTTGCTACGCTGATGGGCGGGATGTAAATTGCCAACAGCCACTCTGGAGAAGTGTACGGTGTGTCCTGAAACATCTAAAAAACTCAGCTTAGAGAGCATAGGGCACTTCCACTCATGGGCGTATAAATTGGGAAAACTAAAAATCAGCAAGACACAGGCACCCCAAAGTTTTGGGCTACTCTGTTGACAAGAACCTCCACTTCGTTACACCTTAAATATCCCAAGAAAGAGAAGAATGGATAAAGAAGTTGCGGTCCTTATGTACAATGGAATATCACTCAGCCATGAAATCAATGTCATAAGGCTAGTAGCGGCATGATGAGTGGATTTAGGTATGACGATTCTAAGTGAAATAAGTCACACAGAAAAAGACACTTATCATAAGATATCACTTATAGAGGGAATGTAAAAACCGCTACCCTTGAACTGAATTACAAAACAGAACAGAGTCACACGTTTAGAAAACACACTATGGCTGCTTAACGGGAAAGGTGAGGTGGGGTGATGCATAAAACAAGGGTTTCAAATTAGCTCAGATACCGTTCCATAAACCCAATATGTAACAGACAAGACCTACTCCTTGCTCAGTGAACTGGACTCAACACCCCCTATTCACCGCCCAAGAATATATCTGACTAGTAAGACTCTTAAAACCTATGTATTGATATCTCTCTGTAAGTGAGTCAAGTGGGTATAAAGCGGCATAAACACAGCAGTGATAAGCAGCTAAACCCCATTATAAAAATCAATTATTTTGCAAAACCCGTGAAACAAAGACAGTGAAAGAGAGAGAAATTCTTACAAAATTCGTTCAGGGGCTGTGATGCCACCTGGATTGACCATATCTAGACCCACAGCTGATTGAGACATAAGGGTGGACACTCTTGGGGCTGAGAGGTTTCGTGAGGTTGGGTGAGCAAACGCAGACCCTTTAAAGTAATACGGCGTGGTACCCATCCCATGGGTCCCAAATCTCCAGGTTCAAGGGCATCGTCCTACCTTGAAAACATGCATGAGAAACCCCGAAGATGGTACACCGTGTGATCGGGAAAGGTTTCTAAAACGCACCTCATTTCTCATCTCCTTGTGCTCCGCTTCGCCATTCCAGCCGCTTTACTAGCAATCTCCCTCCTTGGAGAATCAGCACCTTCAACCTCCTGTTCCGTACAGGTTGCAATTGGTCCTGAGGATGAACGGGAAGAGGGGGAACCAATGAGAGACTAGCTCTAGGTGTTGAGACAGGCACAGGTCACTCTATTTTCCCATCAGGAAGAAGAATTAACCACAGGCTCAGCCTGCCGCCAGGAACCAGAATACGGCCTGAAGCAATCCTGCGCTTTTGCGGCCAGCTCCCAAGAAAGCGAGTTGAAGAATGGAGCTCAGGGGCACTGCAATTCACAAACCTGCAGACTTAGAAATGATAACTCTCGTCCACAAATATATTGAGGGAAGGCAACGAAGAGGATTTGAAAGCAAGGCAGAATTGCAGGAAACAGATTTCAGGAGGTAGATTCGAATCGCCTTTAAAGCACAGGAAAAGCGGCAAAACCTCGACGATGATGCCCTTGGCCAAAAAGGGCGTATGCGTTTTTTCCTGAATATATTCAGGAAAAAACGCATACGCCCTTTTTGGCCAACCAAGCAACCTGGAAAGGCAAATCAGCGCTACAAAGAAGTCTCGCTTCCCATCGGTCAAAAGGGCCATGCTGAATAAAGTGTCAAAACCAGAAATGCAGGACAGGCCATGGAGAAATGGGAGCCTTGCTACGCTGATGGGCGGGACGTAAATTGCCAACAGCCACTCTGGAGAAGTGTACGGTGTGTCCTGAAACATCTAAAAAACTCAGCTTAGAGAGCTTGGGCACTTCCACTCATGGGCGTATAAATTGGGAAAACTAAAAATCAGCAAGACACAGGCACCCCAAAGTTTTGGGCTACTCTGTTGACAAGAACCTCCACTTCGTTACACCTTAAATATCCCAGGAAAGAGAAGAATGGATAAAGAAGTTGCGGTCCTTATGTACAATGGAATATCACTCAGCCATGAAATCAATGTCATAAGGCTAGTAGCAGCATGATGAGTGGATTTAGGTATGACGATTCTAAGTGAAATAAGTCACACAGAAAAAGACACTTATCAAAAGATATCACTTATAGAGGGAATGTAAAAACCGCTACCCTTGAACTGAATTACAAAACAGAACAGAGTCACACGTTTAGAAAACACACTATGGCTGCTTAACGGGAAAGGTGAGGTGGGGTGATGCATAAAACAAGGGTTTCAAATTAGCTCAGATACCGTTCCATAAACCCAATATGTAACAGACAAGACCTACTCCTTGCTCAGTGAACTGGACTCAACACCCCCTATTCACCGCCCAAGAATATATCTGACTAGTAAGACTCTTAAAACCTATGTATTGATATCTCTCTGTAAGTGAGTCAAGTGGGTATAAAGCGGCATAAACACAGCAGTGAAAAGCAGCTAAACCCCTTTATAAAAATCAATTACTTTTCAAAACCCGTGAAACAAAGACAGTGAAAGAGAGAGAAATTCTTACAAAATTCGTTCAGGGGCTGTGATGCCACCTGGATTGACCATATCTAGACCCACAGCTGATTGAGACATAAGGGTGGACACTCTTGGGGCTAAGAGGTTTGGTGAGGTTGGGTGAGCAAACGCAGACCCTTTAAAGTAATACGGCGTGGTACCCATCCCATGGGTCCCAAATCTCCAGGTTCAAGGGCATCGTCCTACCTTGAAAACATGCGTGAGAAACCCCGAAGATGGTACACCGTGTGATCGGGAAAGGTTTCTAAAACGCACCTCATTTCTCATCTCCTTGTGCTCCGGTTCGCCATTCCAGCCGCTTTCCTAGCAATCTCCCTCCTTGGAGAATCTGCACCTTTAACCTCCTGTTCCGTACAGGTTGCAATTGGTCCTGAGGATGAACGGGATGAGGGGGAACCAATGAGAGACTAGCTCTAGGTGTTGGGACAGGCACAGGTCACTCTATTTTCCCATCAGGAAGAAGAATTAACCACAGGCTCAGCCTGCCGCCAGGAAGCAGAATACGGCCTGAAGCAATCCTGCGCTTTTGCGGCCAGCTCCCAAGAAAGCGAGTTGAAGAATGGAGCTCAGGGGCACTGCAATTCACAAACCTGCAGACTTAGAAATGATAACTCTCGTCCACAAATATATTGAGGGAAGGCAACGAAGAGGATTTGAAAGCAAGGCAGAATTGCAGGAAACAGATTTCAGGAGGTAGATTCGAATCGCCTTTAAAGCACAGGAAAAGCGGCAAAACCTCGACGATGATGCCCTTGGCCAAAAAGGGCGTATGCGTTTATTCCTGAATATATTCAGGAAAAAACGCATACGCCCTTTTTGGCCAACCAAGCAACCTGGAAAGGCAAATCAGCGCTACAAAGAAGTCTCGCTTCCCATCGGTCAAAAGGGCCATGCTGAATAAAGTGTCAAAACCAGAAATGCAGGACAGGCCATGGAGAAATGGGAGCCTTGCTACGCTGATGGGCGGGATGTAAATTGACAACAGCCACTCTGGAGAAGTGTACGGTGTGTCCTGAAACATCTAAAAAACTCAGCTTAGAGAGCATAGGGCACTTCCACTCATAGGCGTATAAATTGGGAAAACTAAAAATCAGCAAGACACAGGCACCCCAAAGTTTTGGGCTACTCTGTTGACAAGAACCTCCACTTCGTTACACCTTAAATATCTCAGGAAAGAGAAGAATGGATAAAGAAGATGTGGTCCTTATATACAATGAAATATCACTCAGCCATGAAATCAATGTCATAAGGCTAGTAGCAGCATGATGAGTGGATTTAGGTATGAAGATTCTAAGTGAAATAAGTCACACAGAAAAAGACACTTATCATGAGATATCACTTATAGAGGGAATGTAAAATCTGCCACCCTTGAACTGAATTACAAAACAGAACAGAATCACATGTTTAGAAAACAGACTATGGCTGCTTAACGGGAAAGGTGAGGTGGGGTGATGCATAAAACAAGGGTTTCAAATTAGCTCAGATACCGTTCCATGAACCCAATATGTAAAAGACAAGACCTACTCCTTGCTCAGTGAACTGGACTCAACACCCCCTATTCACCGCCCAAGAATATATCTGACTAGTAAGACTCTTATAACCTATGTATTGATATCTCTCTGTAAGTGAGTCAAGTGGGTATAAAGCGGCATAAACACAGCAGTGAAAAGCAGCTAAACCCCATTATAAAAATCAATTACTTTTCAAAACCCGTGAAACAAAGACAGTGAAAGAGAGAGAAATTCTTACAAAATTCGTTCAGGGGCTGTGATGCCACCTGGATTGACCATATCTAGACCCACAGCTGATTGAGACATAAGGGTGGACACTCTTGGGGCTGAGAGGTTTGGTGAGGTTGGGTGAGCAAACGCAGACCCTTTAAAGTAATACGGCGTGGTACCCATCCCATGGGTCCCAAATCTCCAGGTTCAAGGGCATCGTCCTACCTTGAAAACATGCATGAGAAACCCCGAAGATGGTACACCGTGTGATCGGGAAAGGTTTCTAAAACGCACCTCATTTCTCATCTCCTTGTGCTCCGCTTCGCCATTCCAGCCGCTTTACTAGCAATCTCCCTCCTTGGAGAATCAGCACCTTTATCCTCCTGTTCCGTACAGGTTGCAATTGGTCCTGAGGATGAACGGGAAGAGGGGGAACCAATGAGAGACTAGCTCTAGGTGTTGGGACAGGCACAGGTCACTCTATTTTCCCATCAGGAAGAAGAATTAACCACAGGCTCAGCCTGCCGCCAGGAACCAGAATACGGCCTGAAGCAATCCTGCGCTTTTGCGGCCAGCTCCCAAGAAAGCGAGTTGAAGAATGGAGCTCAGGGGCACTGCAATTCACAAACCTGCAGACTTAGAAATGATAACTCTCGTCCACAAATATATTGAGGGAAGGCAACGAAGAGGATTTGAAAGCAAGCCAGAATTGCAGGAAACAGATTTCAGGAGGTAGATTCGAATCCCCTTTAAAGCACAGGAAAAGCGGCAAAACCTCGACAATGATGCCCTTGGCCAAAAAGGGCGTATGCGTTTTTTCCTGAATATATTCAGGAAAAAACGCATACGCCCTTTTTGGCCAACCAAGCAACCTGGAAAGGCAAATCAGCGCTACAAAGAAGTCTCGCTTCCCATCGGTCAAAAGGGCCATGCTGAATAAAATGTCAAAACCAGAAACGCAGGACAGGCCATGGAGAAATGGGAGCCTTGCTACGCTGATGGGCGGGATGTAAATTGCCAACAGCCACTCTGCAGAAGTGTACGGTGTGTCCTGAAACATCTACAAAACTCAGCTTAGAGACCATAGGGCCCTTCCACTCATGGGCGTATAAATTGGGAAAACTAAAAATCAGCAAGACACAGGCACCCCAAAGTTTTGGGCTACTCTGTTGACAAGAACCTCCACTTCGTTACACCTTAAATATCCCAGGAAAGAGAAGAATGGATAAAGAAGATGTGGTCCTTATATACAATGGAATATCACTCAGCCATGAAATCAATGTCATAAGGCTAGTAGCAGCATGATGAGTGGATTTAGCTATGACGATTCTAAGTGAAATAAGTCACACAGAAAAAGACACTTATCATGAGATATCACTTATAGAGGGAATGTAAAAACCGCTACCCTTGAACTGAATTACAAAACAGAGCAGAATCACACGTTTAGAAAACAGACTATGGCTGCTTAACGGGAAAGGTGAGGTGGGGTGATGCATAAAACAAGGGTTTCAAATTAGCTCAGATACCGTTCCATGAACCCAATATGTAAAAGACAAGACCTACTCCTTGCTCAGTGAACTGGACTCAACACCCCCTATTCACCGCCCAAGAATATATCTGACTAGTAAGACTCTTAAAACCTATGTATTGATATCTCTCTGTAAGTGAGTCAAGTGGGTATAAAGCGGCATAAACACAGCAGTGAAAAGCAGCTAAACCCCTTTATAAAAATCAATTACTTTTCAAAACCCGTGAAACAAAGACAGTGAAAGAGAGAGAAATTCTTACAAAATTCGTTCAGGGGCTGTGATGCCACCTGGATTGACCATATCTAGACCCACAGCTGATTGAGACATAAGGGTGGACACTCTTGGGGCTGAGAGGTTTGGTGAGGTTGGGTGAGCAAACGCAGACCCTTTAAAGTAATACGGCGTGGTACCCATCCCATGGGTCCCAAATCTCCAGGTTCAAGGGCATCGTCCTACATTGAAAACATGCATGAGAAACCCCGAAGATGGTACACCGTGTGATCGGGAAAGGTTTCTAAAACGCACCTCATTTCTCATCTCCTTGTGCTCCGCTTCGCCATTCCAGCCGCTTTACTAGCAATCTCCCTCCTTGGAGAATCAGCACCTTTAACCTCCTGTTCCGTACAGGTTGCAATTGGTCCTGAGGATGAACGGGAAGAGGGGGAACCAATGAGAGACTAGCTCTAGGTGTTGGGACAGGCACAGGTGACACTATTTTCCCATCAGGAAGAAGAATTAACCACAGGCTCAGCCTGCCGCCAGGAAGCAGAATACGGCCTGAAGCAATCCTGCGCTTTTGCGGCCAGCTCCCAAGAAAGCGAGTTGAAGAATGGAGCTCAGGGGCACTGCAATTAACAAACCTGCAGACTTAGAAATGATAACTCTCGTCCACAAATATATTGAGGGAAGGCAACGAAGAGGATTTGAAAGCAAGGCAGAATTGCAGGAAACATTTCAGGAGGTAGATTCGAATCGCCTTTAAAGCACAGGAAAAGCGGCAAAACCTCGACGATGATGCCCTTGGCCAAAAAGGGCGTATGCGTTTTTTCCTGAATATATTCAGGAAAAAACGCATACGCCCTTTTTGGCCAACCAAGTAACCTGGAAAGGCAAATCAGCGCTACAAAGAAGTCTCGCTTCCCATCGGTCAAAAGGGCCATGCTGAATAAAGTGTCAAAACCAGAAATGCAGGACAGGCCATGCAGAAATGGGAGCCTTGCTACGCTGATGGGCGGGATGTACATTGCCAACAGCCACTCTGGAGAAGTGTACGGTGTGTCCTGAAACATCTAAAAAACTCAGCTTAGAGAGCATAGGGCACTTCCACTCATGGGCGTATAAATTGGGAAAACTAAAAATCAGCAAGACACAGGCACCCCAAAGTTTTGGGCTACTCTGTTGACAAGAACCTCCACTTCGTTACACCTTAAATATCCCAGGAAAGAGAAGAATGGATAAAGAAGTTGCGGTCCTTATGTACAATGGAATATCACTCAGCCATGAAATCAATGTCATAAGGCTAGTAGCAGCATGATGAGTGGATTTAGGTATGACGATTCTAAGTGAAATAAGTCACACAGAAAAAGACACTTATCATAAGATATCACTTATAGAGGGAATGTAAAAACCGCTACCCTTGAACTGAATTACAAAACAGAACAGAGTCACACGTTTAGAAAACACACTATGGCTGCTTAACGGGAAAGGTGAGGTGGGGTGATGCATAAAACAAGGGTTTCAAATTAGCTCAGATACCGTTCCATAAACCCAATATGTAAGAGACAAGACCTACTCCTTGCTCAGTGAACTGGACTCAACACCCCCTATTCACCGCCCAAGAATATATCTGACTAGTAAGACTCTTAAAACCTATGTATTGATATCTCTCTGTAAGTGAGTCAAGTGGGTATAAAGCGGCATAAACACAGCAGTGAAAAGCAGCTAAACCCCTTTATAAAAATCAATTACTTTTCAAAACCCGTGAAACAAAGACAGTGAAAGAGAGAGAAATTCTTACAAAATTCGTTCAGGGGCTGTGATGCCACCTGGATTGACCATATCTAGACCCACAGCTGATTGAGATATAAGGGTGGACACTCTTGGGGCTGAGAGGTTTGGTGAGGTTGGGTGAGCAAACGCAGACCCTTTAAAGTAATACGGCGTGGTACCCATCCCATGGGTCCCAAATCTCCAGGTTCAAGGGCATCGTCCTACCTTGAAAACATGCATGAGAAACCCCGAAGATGGTACACCGTGTGATCGGGAAAGGTTTCTAAAACGCACCTCATTTCTCATCTCCTTGTGCTCCGCTTCGCCATTCCAGCCGCTTTACTAGCAATCTCCCTCCTTGGAGAATCAGCACCTTTAACCTCCTGTTCCGTACAGGTTGCAATTGGTCCTGAGGATGAACGGGAAGAGGGGGAACCAATGAGAGACTAGCTCTAGGTGTTGGGACAGGCACAGGTCACTCTATTTTCCCATCAGGAAGAAGAATTAACCACAGGCTCAGCCTGCCGCCAGGAAGCAGAATACGGCCTGAAGCAATCCTGCGCTTTTGCGGCCAGCTCCCAAGAAAGCGAGTTGAAGAATGGAGCTCAGGGGCACTGCAATTCCCAAACCTGCAGACTTAGACATGATAACTCTCGTCCACAAATATATTGAGGGAAGGCAACGAAGAGGATTTGAAAGCAAGGCAGAATTGCAGGAAACAGATTTCAGGAGGTAGATTCGAATCGCCTTTAAAGCACAGGAAAAGCGGCAAAACCTCGACAATGATGCCCTTGGCCAAAAAGGGCGTATGCGTTTTTTCCTGAATATATTCAGGAAAAAACATATACGCCCTTTTTGGCCAACAAGCAACCTGGAAAGGCAAATCAGCGCTACAAAGAAGTCTCGCTTCCCATCGGTCAAAAGGGCCATGCTGAATAAAGTGTCAAAACCAGAAATGCAGGACAGGCCATGGAGAAATGGGAGCCTTGCTACGCTGATGGGCGGGATGTAAATTGCCAACAGCCACTCTGGAGAAGTGTACGGTGTGTCCTGAAACATCTAAAAAACTTAGCTTAGAGAGCATAGGGCACTTCCACTCATAGGCGTATAAATTGGGAAAACTAAAAATCAGCAAGACACAGGCACCCCAAAGTTTTGGGCTACTCTGTTGACAAGAACCTCCACTTCGTTACACCTTAAATATCCCAGGAAAGAGAAGAATGGATAAAGAAGATGTGGTCCTTATATACAATGAAATATCACTCAGCCATGAAATCAATGTCATAAGGCTAGTAGCAGCATGATGAGTGGATTTAGGTATGAAGATTCTAAGTGAAATAAGTCACACAGAAAAAGAGACTTATCATGAGATATCACTTATAGAGGGAATGTAAAATCTGCCACCCTTGAAGTGAATTACAAAACAGAACAGAATCACATGTTTAGAAAACAGACTATGGCTGCTTAACGGGAAAGGTGAGGTGGGGTGATGCATAAAACAAGGGTTTCAAATTAGCTCAGATACCGTTCCATGAACCCAATATGTAAAAGACAAGACCTACTCCTTGCTCAGTGAACTGGACTCAACACCCCCTATTCACCGCCCAAGAATATATCTGACTAGTTAGAATCTTCAAACCTATGTATTGATATCTCTCTGTAAGTGAGTCAAGTGGGTATAAAGCGGCATAAACACAGTAGTGAAAAGCAGCTAAACCCCAATATAAAAATCAATTACTTTTCAAAACCCGTGAAACAAAGACAGTGAAAGAGAGAGAAATTCTTACAAAATTCGTTCAGGGGCTGTGATGCCACCTGGATTGACCATATCTAGACCCACAGCTGATTGAGACATAAGGGTGGACACTCTTGGGGCTGAGAGGTTTGGTGAGGTTGGGTGAGCAAACGCAGACCCTTTAAAGTAATACGGCGTGGTACCCATCCCATGGGTCCCAAATCTCCAGGTTCAAGGGCTTCGTCCTACATTGAAAACATGCATGAGAAACCCCGAAGATGGTACACCGTGTGATCGGGAAAGGTTTCTAAAACGCACCTCATTTCTCATCTCCTTGTGCTCCGGTTAGCCATTCCAGCCGCTTTACTAGCAATCTCCCTCCTTGGAGAATCAGCACCTTTAACCTCCTGTTCCGTACAGGTTGCAATTGGTCCTGAGGATGAACGGGAAGAGGGGGAACCAATGAGAGACTAGCTCTAGGTGTTGGGACAGGCACAGGTCACTCTATTTTCCCATCAGGAAGAAGAATTAACCACAGGCTCAGCCTGCCGCCAGGAACCAGAATACGGGCCTGAAGCAATCCTGCGCTTTTGCGGCCAGCTCCCAAGAAAGCGAATTGAAGAATGGAGCTCAGGGGCACTGCAATTCACAAACCTGCAGACTTAGAAATGATAACTCTCGTCCACAAATATATTGAGGGAAGGCAACGAAGAGGATTTGAAAGCAAGGCAGAATTGCAGGAAACAGATTTCAGGAGGTAGATTCGAATCGCCTTTAAAGCACAGGAAAAGCGGCAAAACCTCGACGATGATGCCCTTGGCCAAAAAGGGCGTATGCGTTTTTTCCTGAATATATTCAGGAAAAAACGCATACGCCCTTTTTGGCCAACCAAGCAACCTGGAAAGGCGAATCAGCGCTACAAAGAAGTCTCGCTTCCCATCGGTCAAAAGGGCCATGCTGAATAAAGTGTCAAAACCAGAAATGCAGGACAGGCCATGGAGAAATGGGAGCCTTGCTACGCTGATGGGCGGGATGTACATTGCCAACAGCCACTCTGGAGAAGTGTACGGTGTGTCCTGAAACATCTAAAAAACTCAGCTTAGAGAGCATAGGGCACTTCCACTCATGGGCGTATAAATTGGGAAAACTAAAAATCAGCAAGACACAGGCACCCCAAAGTTTTGGGCTACTCTGTTGACAAGAACCTCCACTTCGTTACACCTTAAATATCCCAGGAAAGAGAAGAATGGATAAAGAAGTTGCGGTCCTTATGTACAATGGAATATCACTCAGCCATGAAATCAACGTCATAAGGCTAGTAGCAGCATGATGAGTGGATTTAGGTATGACGATTCTAAGTGAAATAAGTCACACAGAAAAAGACACTTATCATAAGATATCACTTATAGAGGGAATGTAAAAACCGCTACCCTTGAACTGAATTACAAAACAGAACAGAGTCACACGTTTAGAAAACACACTATGGCTGCTTAACGGGAAAGGTGAGGTGGGGTGATGCATAAAACAAGGGTTTCAAATTAGCTCAGATAGCGTTCCATAAACCCAATATGTAATAGACAAGACCTACTCCTTGCTCAGTGAACTGGACTCAACACCCCTTATTCACCGCCCAAGAATATATCTGACTAGTAAGACTCTTAAAACCTATGTATTGATATCTCTCTGTAAGTGAGTCAAGTGGGTATAAAGCGGCATAAACACAGCAGTGAAAAGCAGCTAAACCCCATTATAAAAATCAATTACTTTTCAAAACCCGTGAAACAAAGACAGTGAAAGAGAGAGAAATTCTTACAAAATTCGTTCAGGGGCTGTGATGCCACCTGGATTGACCATATCTAGACCCACAGCTGATTGAGACATAAGGGTGGACACTCTTGGGGCTGAGAGGTTTGGTGAGGTTGGGTGAGCAAACGCAGACCCTTTAAAGTAATACGGCGTGGTACCCATCCCATGGGTCCCAAATCTCCAGGTTCAAGGGCATCGTCCTACATTGAAAACATGCATGAGAAACCCCGAAGATGGTACACCGTGTGATCGGGAAAGGTTTCTAAAACGCACCTCATTTCTCATCTCCTTGTGCTCCGGTTCGCCATTCCAGCCGCTTTACTAGCAATCTCCCTCCTTGGAGAATCAGCACCTTTAACCTCCTGTTCCGTACAGGTTGCAATTGGTCCTGAGGATGAACGGGAAGAGGGGGAACCAATGAGAGACTAGCTCTAGGTGTTGGGACAGGCACAAGTCACTCTATTTTCCCATCAGGAAGAAGAATTAACCACAGGCTCAGCCTGCCGCCAGGAACCAGAATACGGGCCTGAAGCAATCCTGCGCTTTTGCGGCCAGCTCCCAATAAAGCGAGTTGAAGAATGGAGCTCAGGGGCACTGCAATTCACAAACCTGCAGACTTAGAAATGATAACTCTCGTCCACAAATATATTGAGGGAAGGCAACGAAGAGGATTTGAAAGCAAGGCAGAATTGCAGGAAACAGATTTCAGGAGGTAGATTCGAATCGCCTTCAAAGCACAGGAAAAGCGGCAAAACCTCGACGATGATGCCCTTGGCCAAAAAGGGCGTATGCGTTTTTTCCTGAATATATTCAGGAAAAAACGCATACGCCCTTTTTGGCCAACCAAGCAACCTGGAAAGGCAAATCAGCGCTACAAAGAAGTCTCGCTTCCCATCGGTCAAAAGGGCCATGCTGAATAAAGTGTCAAAACCAGAAATGCAGGACAGGCCATGGAGAAATGGGAGCCTTGCTACGCTGATGGGCGGGATGTAAATTGCCAACAGCCACTCTGGAGAAGTGTACGGTGTGTCCTGAAACATCTAAAAAACTCAGCTTAGAGAGCATAGGGCACTTCCACTCATGGGCGTATAAATTGGGAAAACTAAAAATCAGCAAGACACAGGCACCCCAAAGTTTTGGGCTACTCTGTTGACAAGAACCTCCACTTCGTTACACCTTAAATATCCCAAGAAAGAGAAGAATGGATAAAGAAGTTGCGGTCCTTATGTACAATGGAATATCACTCAGCCATGAAATCAATGTCATAAGGCTAGTAGCGGCATGATGAGTGGATTTAGGTATGACGATTCTAAGTGAAATAAGTCACACAGAAAAAGACACTTATCATAAGATATCACTTATAGAGGGAATGTAAAAACCGCTACCCTTGAACTGAATTACAAAACAGAACAGAGTCACACGTTTAGAAAACACACTATGGCTGCTTAACGGGAAAGGTGAGGTGGGGTGATGCATAAAACAAGGGTTTCAAATTAGCTCAGATACCGTTCCATAAACCCAATATGTAACAGACAAGACCTACTCCTTGCTCAGTGAACTGGACTCAACACCCCCTATTCACCGCCCAAGAATATATCTGACTAGTAAGACTCTTAAAACCTATGTATTGATATCTCTCTGTAAGTGAGTCAAGTGGGTATAAAGCGGCATAAACACAGCAGTGATAAGCAGCTAAACCCCATTATAAAAATCAATTATTTTGCAAAACCCGTGAAACAAAGACAGTGAAAGAGAGAGAAATTCTTACAAAATTCGTTCAGGGGCTGTGATGCCACCTGGATTGACCATATCTAGACCCACAGCTGATTGAGACATAAGGGTGGACACTCTTGGGGCTGAGAGGTTTCGTGAGGTTGGGTGAGCAAACGCAGACCCTTTAAAGTAATACGGCGTGGTACCCATCCCATGGGTCCCAAATCTCCAGGTTCAAGGGCATCGTCCTACCTTGAAAACATGCATGAGAAACCCCGAAGATGGTACACCGTGTGATCGGGAAAGGTTTCTAAAACGCACCTCATTTCTCATCTCCTTGTGCTCCGCTTCGCCATTCCAGCCGCTTTACTAGCAATCTCCCTCCTTGGAGAATCAGCACCTTCAACCTCCTGTTCCGTACAGGTTGCAATTGGTCCTGAGGATGAACGGGAAGAGGGGGAACCAATGAGAGACTAGCTCTAGGTGTTGAGACAGGCACAGGTCACTCTATTTTCCCATCAGGAAGAAGAATTAACCACAGGCTCAGCCTGCCGCCAGGAACCAGAATACGGCCTGAAGCAATCCTGCGCTTTTGCGGCCAGCTCCCAAGAAAGCGAGTTGAAGAATGGAGCTCAGGGGCACTGCAATTCACAAACCTGCAGACTTAGAAATGATAACTCTCGTCCACAAATATATTGAGGGAAGGCAACGAAGAGGATTTGAAAGCAAGGCAGAATTGCAGGAAACAGATTTCAGGAGGTAGATTCGAATCGCCTTTAAAGCACAGGAAAAGCGGCAAAACCTCGACGATGATGCCCTTGGCCAAAAAGGGCGTATGCGTTTTTTCCTGAATATATTCAGGAAAAAACGCATACGCCCTTTTTGGCCAACCAAGCAACCTGGAAAGGCAAATCAGCGCTACAAAGAAGTCTCGCTTCCCATCGGTCAAAAGGGCCATGCTGAATAAAGTGTCAAAACCAGAAATGCAGGACAGGCCATGGAGAAATGGGAGCCTTGCTACGCTGATGGGCGGGACGTAAATTGCCAACAGCCACTCTGGAGAAGTGTACGGTGTGTCCTGAAACATCTAAAAAACTCAGCTTAGAGAGCTTGGGCACTTCCACTCATGGGCGTATAAATTGGGAAAACTAAAAATCAGCAAGACACAGGCACCCCAAAGTTTTGGGCTACTCTGTTGACAAGAACCTCCACTTCGTTACACCTTAAATATCCCAGGAAAGAGAAGAATGGATAAAGAAGTTGCGGTCCTTATGTACAATGGAATATCACTCAGCCATGAAATCAATGTCATAAGGCTAGTAGCAGCATGATGAGTGGATTTAGGTATGACGATTCTAAGTGAAATAAGTCACACAGAAAAAGACACTTATCAAAAGATATCACTTATAGAGGGAATGTAAAAACCGCTACCCTTGAACTGAATTACAAAACAGAACAGAGTCACACGTTTAGAAAACACACTATGGCTGCTTAACGGGAAAGGTGAGGTGGGGTGATGCATAAAACAAGGGTTTCAAATTAGCTCAGATACCGTTCCATAAACCCAATATGTAACAGACAAGACCTACTCCTTGCTCAGTGAACTGGACTCAACACCCCCTATTCACCGCCCAAGAATATATCTGACTAGTAAGACTCTTAAAACCTATGTATTGATATCTCTCTGTAAGTGAGTCAAGTGGGTATAAAGCGGCATAAACACAGCAGTGAAAAGCAGCTAAACCCCTTTATAAAAATCAATTACTTTTCAAAACCCGTGAAACAAAGACAGTGAAAGAGAGAGAAATTCTTACAAAATTCGTTCAGGGGCTGTGATGCCACCTGGATTGACCATATCTAGACCCACAGCTGATTGAGACATAAGGGTGGACACTCTTGGGGCTAAGAGGTTTGGTGAGGTTGGGTGAGCAAACGCAGACCCTTTAAAGTAATACGGCGTGGTACCCATCCCATGGGTCCCAAATCTCCAGGTTCAAGGGCATCGTCCTACCTTGAAAACATGCGTGAGAAACCCCGAAGATGGTACACCGTGTGATCGGGAAAGGTTTCTAAAACGCACCTCATTTCTCATCTCCTTGTGCTCCGGTTCGCCATTCCAGCCGCTTTCCTAGCAATCTCCCTCCTTGGAGAATCTGCACCTTTAACCTCCTGTTCCGTACAGGTTGCAATTGGTCCTGAGGATGAACGGGATGAGGGGGAACCAATGAGAGACTAGCTCTAGGTGTTGGGACAGGCACAGGTCACTCTATTTTCCCATCAGGAAGAAGAATTAACCACAGGCTCAGCCTGCCGCCAGGAAGCAGAATACGGCCTGAAGCAATCCTGCGCTTTTGCGGCCAGCTCCCAAGAAAGCGAGTTGAAGAATGGAGCTCAGGGGCACTGCAATTCACAAACCTGCAGACTTAGAAATGATAACTCTCGTCCACAAATATATTGAGGGAAGGCAACGAAGAGGATTTGAAAGCAAGGCAGAATTGCAGGAAACAGATTTCAGGAGGTAGATTCGAATCGCCTTTAAAGCACAGGAAAAGCGGCAAAACCTCGACGATGATGCCCTTGGCCAAAAAGGGCGTATGCGTTTATTCCTGAATATATTCAGGAAAAAACGCATACGCCCTTTTTGGCCAACCAAGCAACCTGGAAAGGCAAATCAGCGCTACAAAGAAGTCTCGCTTCCCATCGGTCAAAAGGGCCATGCTGAATAAAGTGTCAAAACCAGAAATGCAGGACAGGCCATGGAGAAATGGGAGCCTTGCTACGCTGATGGGCGGGATGTAAATTGACAACAGCCACTCTGGAGAAGTGTACGGTGTGTCCTGAAACATCTAAAAAACTCAGCTTAGAGAGCATAGGGCACTTCCACTCATAGGCGTATAAATTGGGAAAACTAAAAATCAGCAAGACACAGGCACCCCAAAGTTTTGGGCTACTCTGTTGACAAGAACCTCCACTTCGTTACACCTTAAATATCTCAGGAAAGAGAAGAATGGATAAAGAAGATGTGGTCCTTATATACAATGAAATATCACTCAGCCATGAAATCAATGTCATAAGGCTAGTAGCAGCATGATGAGTGGATTTAGGTATGAAGATTCTAAGTGAAATAAGTCACACAGAAAAAGACACTTATCATGAGATATCACTTATAGAGGGAATGTAAAATCTGCCACCCTTGAACTGAATTACAAAACAGAACAGAATCACATGTTTAGAAAACAGACTATGGCTGCTTAACGGGAAAGGTGAGGTGGGGTGATGCATAAAACAAGGGTTTCAAATTAGCTCAGATACCGTTCCATGAACCCAATATGTAAAAGACAAGACCTACTCCTTGCTCAGTGAACTGGACTCAACACCCCCTATTCACCGCCCAAGAATATATCTGACTAGTAAGACTCTTATAACCTATGTATTGATATCTCTCTGTAAGTGAGTCAAGTGGGTATAAAGCGGCATAAACACAGCAGTGAAAAGCAGCTAAACCCCATTATAAAAATCAATTACTTTTCAAAACCCGTGAAACAAAGACAGTGAAAGAGAGAGAAATTCTTACAAAATTCGTTCAGGGGCTGTGATGCCACCTGGATTGACCATATCTAGACCCACAGCTGATTGAGACATAAGGGTGGACACTCTTGGGGCTGAGAGGTTTGGTGAGGTTGGGTGAGCAAACGCAGACCCTTTAAAGTAATACGGCGTGGTACCCATCCCATGGGTCCCAAATCTCCAGGTTCAAGGGCATCGTCCTACCTTGAAAACATGCATGAGAAACCCCGAAGATGGTACACCGTGTGATCGGGAAAGGTTTCTAAAACGCACCTCATTTCTCATCTCCTTGTGCTCCGCTTCGCCATTCCAGCCGCTTTACTAGCAATCTCCCTCCTTGGAGAATCAGCACCTTTATCCTCCTGTTCCGTACAGGTTGCAATTGGTCCTGAGGATGAACGGGAAGAGGGGGAACCAATGAGAGACTAGCTCTAGGTGTTGGGACAGGCACAGGTCACTCTATTTTCCCATCAGGAAGAAGAATTAACCACAGGCTCAGCCTGCCGCCAGGAACCAGAATACGGCCTGAAGCAATCCTGCGCTTTTGCGGCCAGCTCCCAAGAAAGCGAGTTGAAGAATGGAGCTCAGGGGCACTGCAATTCACAAACCTGCAGACTTAGAAATGATAACTCTCGTCCACAAATATATTGAGGGAAGGCAACGAAGAGGATTTGAAAGCAAGCCAGAATTGCAGGAAACAGATTTCAGGAGGTAGATTCGAATCCCCTTTAAAGCACAGGAAAAGCGGCAAAACCTCGACAATGATGCCCTTGGCCAAAAAGGGCGTATGCGTTTTTTCCTGAATATATTCAGGAAAAAACGCATACGCCCTTTTTGGCCAACCAAGCAACCTGGAAAGGCAAATCAGCGCTACAAAGAAGTCTCGCTTCCCATCGGTCAAAAGGGCCATGCTGAATAAAATGTCAAAACCAGAAACGCAGGACAGGCCATGGAGAAATGGGAGCCTTGCTACGCTGATGGGCGGGATGTAAATTGCCAACAGCCACTCTGCAGAAGTGTACGGTGTGTCCTGAAACATCTACAAAACTCAGCTTAGAGACCATAGGGCCCTTCCACTCATGGGCGTATAAATTGGGAAAACTAAAAATCAGCAAGACACAGGCACCCCAAAGTTTTGGGCTACTCTGTTGACAAGAACCTCCACTTCGTTACACCTTAAATATCCCAGGAAAGAGAAGAATGGATAAAGAAGATGTGGTCCTTATATACAATGGAATATCACTCAGCCATGAAATCAATGTCATACGGATAGTAGCAGCATGATGAGTGGATTTAGGTATGACGATTCTAAGTGAAATAAGTCACACAGAAAAAGACACTTATCATGAGATATCACTTATAGAGGGAATGTAAAAACCGCTACCCTTGAACTGAATTACAAAACAGAACAAAGTCACACGTTTAGAAAACACACTATGGCTGCTTAACGGGAAAGGTGAGGTGGGGTGATGCATAAAACAAGGGTTTCAAATTAGCTCAGATACCGTTCCATGAACCCAATATGTAATAGACAAGACCTACTCCTTGCTCAGTGAACTGGACTCAACACCCCCTATTCACCACCCAAGAATATATCTGACTAGTAAGAATCTTAAAACCTATGTATTGATATCTCTCTGTAAGTGAGTCAAGTGGGTGTAAAGCGGCATAAACACAGCAGTGAAAAGCAGCTAAACCCCATTATAAAAATCAATTACTTTTCAAAACCCGTGAAACAAAGACAGTGAAAGAGAGAGAAATTCTTACAAAATTCGTTCAGGGACTGTGATGCCACGTGGATTGACCATATCTAGACCCACAGCTGATTGAGACATAAGGGTGGACACTCTTGGGGCTGAGAGGTTTGGTGAGGTTGGGTGAGCAAACGCAAACCCTTTAAAGTAATACGGCGTGGTACCCATCCCATGGGTCCCAAATCTCCAGGTTCAAGGGCATCGTCCTACATTGAAAACATGCATGAGAAACCCCGAAGATGGTACAACGTGTGATCGGGAAAGGTTTCTAAAACGAACCTCATTTCTCATCTCCTTGTGCTCCGGTTCGCCATTCCAGCCGCTTTACTAGCAATCTCCCTCCTTGGAGAATCAGCACCTTTATCCTCCTGTTCCGTACAGGTTGCAATTTGTCCTGAGGATGAACGGGAAGAGGGGGAACCAATGAGAGACTAGCTCTAGGTGTTGGGACAGGCACAGGTGACACTATTTTCCCATCAGGAAGAAGAATTAACCACAGGCTCAGCCTGCCGCCAGGAACCAGAATACGGCCTGAAGCAATCCTGCGCTTTTGCGGCCAGCTCCCAAGAAAGCGAGTTGAAGAATGGAGCTCAGGGGCACTGCAATTCACAAACCTGCAGACTTAGAAATGATAACTCTCGTCCACAAATATATTGAGGGAAGGCAACGAAGAGGATTTGAAAGCAAGGCAGAATTGCAGGAAACAGATTTCAGGAGGTAGATTCGAATCGCCTTTAAAGCACAGGAAAAGCGGCAAAACCTCGACGATGATGCCCTTGGCCAAAAAGGGCGTATGCGTTTTTTCCTGAATATATTCAGGAAAAAACGCATACGCCCTTTTTGGCCAACCAAGCAACCTGGAAAGGCAAATCAGCGCTACAAAGAAGTCTCGCTTCCCATCGGTCAAAAGGGCCATGCTGAATAAAATGTCAAAACCAGAAACGCAAGACAGGCCATGGAGAAATGGGAGCCTTGCTACGCTGATGGGCGGGATGTAAATTGCCAACAGCCACTCTGGAGAAGTGTACGGTGTGTCCTGAAACATCTAAAAAACTCAGCTTAGAGACCATAGGGCCCTTCCACTCATGGGCGTATAAATTGGGAAAACTAAAAATCAGCAAGACACAGGCACCCCAAAGTTTTGGGCTACTCTGTTGACAAGAACCTCCACTTCGTTACACCTTAAATATCCCAGGAAAGAGAAGAATGGATAAAGAAGATGTGGTCCTTATATACAATGGAATATCACTCAGCCATGAAATCAATGTCATACGGATAGTAGCAGCATGATGAGTGGATTTAGGTATGACGATTCTAAGTGAAATAAGTCACACAGAAAAAGACACTTATCATGAGATATCACTTATAGAGGGAATGTAAAAACCGCTACCCTTGAACTGAATTACAAAACAGAACAGAGTCACACGTTTAGAAAACACACTATGGCTGCTTAACGGGAAAGGTGAGGTGGGGTGATGCATAAAACAAGGGTTTCAAATTAGCTCAGATACCGTTCCATGAACCCAATATGTAATAGACAAGACCTACTCCTTGCTCAGTGAACTGGACTCAACACCCCCTATTCACCACCCAAGAATATATCTGACTAGTAAGAATCTTAAAACCTATGTATTGATATCTCTCTGTAAGTGAGTCAAGTGGGTGTAAAGCGGCATAAACACAGCAGTGAAAAGCAGCTAAACCCCATTATAAAAATCAATTACTTTTCAAAACCCGTGAAACAAAGACAGTGAAAGAGAGAGAAATTCTTACAAAATTCGTTCAGGGACTGTGATGCCACGTGGATTGACCATATCTAGACCCACAGCTGATTGAGACATAAGGGTGGACACTCTTGGGGCTGAGAGGTTTGGTGAGGTTGGGTGAGCAAACGCAAACCCTTTAAAGTAATACGGCGTGGTACCCATCCCATGGGTCCCAAATCTCCAGGTTCAAGGGCATCGTCCTACATTGAAAACATGCATGAGAAACCCCGAAGATGGTACAACGTGTGATCGGGAAAGATTTCTAAAACGAACCTCATTTCTCATCTCCTTGTGCTCCGGTTCGCCATTCCAGCCGCTTTACTAGCAATCTCCCTCCTTGGAGAATCAGCACCTTTATCCTCCTGTTCCGTACAGGTTGCAATTTGTCCTGAGGATGAACGGGAAGAGGGGGAACCAATGAGAGACTAGCTCTAGGTGTTGGGACAGGCACAGGTGACACTATTTTCCCATCAGGAAGAAGAATTAACCACAGGCTCAGCCTGCCGCCAGGAACCAGAATACGGCCTGAAGCAATCCTGCGCTTTTGCGGCCAGCTCCCAAGAAAGCGAGTTGAAGAATGGAGCTCAGGGGCACTGCAATTCACAAACCTGCAGACTTAGAAATGATAACTCTCGTCCACAAATATATTGAGGGAAGGCAACGAAGAGGATTTGAAAGCAAGCCAGAATTGCAGGAAACAGATTTCAGGAGGTAGATTCGAATCCCTTTTAAAGCACAGGAAAAGCGGCAAAACCTCGACAATGATGCCCTTGGCCAAAAAGGGCGTATGCGTTTTTTCCTGAATATATTCAGGAAAAAACGCATACGCCCTTTTTGGCCAACCAAGCAACCTGGAAAGGCAAATCAGCGCTACAAAGAAGTCTCGCTTCCCATCGGTCAAAAGGGCCATGCTGAATAAAATGTCAAAACCAGAAACGCAGGACAGGCCATGGAGAAATGGGAGCCTTGCTACGCTGATGGGCGGGATGTAAATTGCCAACAGCCACTCTGCAGAAGTGTACGGTGTGTCCTGAAACATCTACAAAACTCAGCTTAGAGACCATAGGGCCCTTCCACTCATGGGCGTATAAATTGGGAAAACTAAAAATCAGCAAGACACAGGCACCCCAAAGTTTTGGGCTACTCTGTTGACAAGAACCTCCACTTCGTTACACCTTAAATATCCCAGGAAAGAGAAGAATGGATAAAGAAGATGTGGTCCTTATATACAATGGAATATCACTCAGCCATGAAATCAATGTCATAAGGCTAGTAGCAGCATGATGAGTGGATTTAGGTATGACGAATCTAAGTGAAATAAGTCACACAGAAAAAGACACTTATCATGAGATATCACTTATAGAGGGAATGTAAAAACCGCTACCCTTGAACTGAATTACAAAACAGAACAGAGTCACACGTTTAGAAAACACACTATGGCTGCTTAACGGGAAAGGTGAGGTGGGGTGATGCATAAAACAAGGGTTTCAAATTAGCTCAGATACCGTTCCATGAACCCAATATGTAATAGACAAGACCTACTCCTTGCTCAGTGAACTGGACTCAACACCCCCTATTCACCACCCAAGAATATATCTGACTAGTAAGAATCTTAAAACCTATGTATTGATATCTCTCTGTAAGTGAGTCAAGTGGGTGTAAAGCGGCATAAACACAGCAGTGAAAAGCAGCTAAACCCCATTATAAAAATCAATTACTTTTCAAAACCCGTGAAACAAAGACAGTGAAAGAGAGAGAAATTCTTACAAAATTCGTTCAGGGACTGTGATGCCACCTGGATTGACCATATCTAGACCCACAGCTGATTGAGACATAAGGGTGGACACTCTTGGGGCTGAGAGGTTTGGTGAGGTTGGGTGAGCAAACGCAAACCCTTTAAAGTAATACGGCGTGGTACCCATCCCATGGGTCCCAAATCTCCAGGTTCAAGGGCATCGTCCTACATTGAAAACATGCATGAGAAACCCCGAAGATGGTACAACGTGTGATCGGGAAAGGTTTCTAAAACGAACCTCATTTCTCATCTCCTTGTGCTCCGGTTCGCCATTCCAGCCGCTTTACTAGCAATCTCCCTCCTTGGAGAATCAGCACCTTTATCCTCCTGTTCCGTACAGGTTGCAATTTGTCCTGAGGATGAACGGGAAGAGGGGGAACCAATGAGAGACTAGCTCTAGGTGTTGGGACAGGCACAGGTGACACTATTTTCCCATCAGGAAGAAGAATTAACCACAGGCTCAGCCTGCCGCCAGGAACCAGAATACGGCCTGAAGCAATCCTGCGCTTTTGCGGCCAGCTCCCAAGAAAGCGAGTTGAAGAATGGAGCTCAGGGGCACTGCAATTCAGAAACCTGCAGACTTAGAAATGATAACTCTCGTCCACAAATATATTGAGGGAAGGCAACGAAGAGGATTTGAAAGCAAGGCAGAATTGCAGGAAACAGATTTCAGGAGGTAGATTCGAATCGCCTTTAAAGCACAGGAAAAGCGGCAAAACCTCGACGATGATGCACTTGGCCAAAAAGGGCGTATGCGTTTTTTCCTGAATATATTCAGGAAAAAACGCATACGCCCTTTTTGGCCAACCAAGCAACCTGGAAAGGCAAATCAGCGCTACAAAGAAGTCTCGCTTCCCATCGGTCAAAAGGGCCATGCTGAATAAAATGTCAAAACCAGAAACGCAGGACAGGCCATGGAGAAATGGGAGCCTTGCTACGCTGATGGGCGGGATGTAAATTGCCAACAGCCACTCTGCAGAAGTGTACGGTGTGTCCTGAAACATCTACAAAACTCAGCTTAGAGACCATAGGGCCCTTCCACTCATGGGCGTATAAATTGGGAAAACTAAAAATCAGCAAGACACAGGCACCCCAAAGTTTTGGGCTACTCTGTTGACAAGAACCTCCACTTCGTTACACCTTAAATATCCCAGGAAAGAGAAGAATGGATAAAGAAGATGTGGTCCTTATATACAATGGAATATCACTCAGCCATGAAATCAATGTCATAAGGCTAGTAGCAGCATGATGAGTGGATTTAGGTATGACGAATCTAAGTGAAATAAGTCACACAGAAAAAGACACTTATCATGAGATATCACTTATAGAGGGAATGTAAAAACCGCTACCCTTGAACTGAATTACAAAACAGAACAGAGTCACACGTTTAGAAAACACACTATGGCTGCTTAACGGGAAAGGTGAGGTGGGGTGATGCATAAAACAAGGGTTTCAAATTAGCTCAGATACCGTTCCATGAACCCAATATGTAATAGACAAGACCTACTCCTTGCTCAGTGAACTGGACTCAACACCCCCTATTCACCACCCAAGAATATATCTGACTAGTAAGAATCTTAAAACCTATGTATTGATATCTCTCTGTAAGTGAGTCAAGTGGGTGTAAAGCGGCATAAACACAGCAGTGAAAAGCAGCTAAACCCCATTATAAAAATCAATTACTTTTCAAAACCCGTGAAACAAAGACAGTGAAAGAGAGAGAAATTCTTACAAAATTCGTTCAGGGACTGTGATGCCACCTGGATTGACCATATCTAGACCCACAGCTGATTGAGACATAAGGGTGGACACTCTTGGGGCTGAGAGGTTTGGTGAGGTTGGGTGAGCAAACGCAAACCCTTTAAAGTAATACGGCGTGGTACCCATCCCATGGGTCCCAAATCTCCAGGTTCAAGGGCATCGTCCTACATTGAAAACATGCATGAGAAACCCCGAAGATGGTACAACGTGTGATCGGGAAAGGTTTCTAAAACGAACCTCATTTCTCATCTCCTTGTGCTCCGCTTCGCCATTCCAGCCGCTTTACTAGCAATCTCCCTCCTTGGAGTATCAGCACCTTTATCCTCCTGTTCCGTACAGGTTGCAATTTGTCCTGAGGATGAACGGGAAGAGGGGGAACCAATGAGAGACTAGCTCTAGGTGTTGGGACAGGCACAGGTGACACTATTTTCCCATCAGGAAGAAGAATTAACCACAGGCTCAGCCTGCCGCCAGGAACCAGAATACGGCCTGAAGCAATCCTGCGCTTTTGCGGCCAGCTCCCAAGAAAGCGAGTTGAAGAATGGAGCTCAGGGGCACTGCAATTCACAAACCTGCAGACTTAGAAATGATAACTCTCGTCCACAAATATATTGAGGGAAGGCAACGAAGAGGATTTGAAAGCAAGGCAGAATTGCAGGAAACAGATTTCAGGAGGTAGATTCGAATCCCCTTTAAAGCACAGGAAAAGCGGCAAAACCTCGACAATGATGCCCTTGGCCAAAAAGGGCGTATGCGTTTTTTCCTGAATATATTCAGGAAAAAACGCATACGCCCTTTTTGGCCAACCAAGCAACCTGGAAAGGCAAATCAGCGCTACAAAGAAGTCTCGCTTCCCATCGGTCAAAAGGGCCATGCTGAATAAAATGTCAAAACCAGAAACGCAGGACAGGCCATGGAGAAATGGGAGCCTTGCTACGCTGATGGGCGGGATGTAAATTGCCAACAGCCACTCTGCAGAAGTGTACGGTGTGTCCTGAAACATCTACAAAACTCAGCTTAGAGACCATAGGGCCCTTCCACTCATGGGCGTATAAATTGGGAAAACTAAAAATCAGCAAGACACAGGCACCCCAAAGTTTTGGGCTACTCTGTTGACAAGAACCTCCACTTCGTTACACCTTAAATATCCCAGGAAAGAGAAGAATGGATAAAGAAGATGTGGTCCTTATATACAATGGAATATCACTCAGCCATGAAATCAATGTCATACGGATAGTAGCAGCATGATGAGTGGATTTAGGTATGACGATTCTAAGTGAAATAAGTCACACAGAAAAAGACACTTATCATGAGATATCACTTATAGAGGGAATGTAAAAACCGCTACCCTTGAACTGAATTACAAAACAGAACAAAGTCACACGTTTAGAAAACACACTATGGCTGCTTAACGGGAAAGGTGAGGTGGGGTGATGCATAAAACAAGGGTTTCAAATTAGCTCAGATACCGTTCCATGAACCCAATATGTAATAGACAAGACCTACTCCTTGCTCAGTGAACTGGACTCAACACCCCCTATTCACCACCCAAGAATATATCTGACTAGTAAGAATCTTAAAACCTATGTATTGATATCTCTCTGTAAGTGAGTCAAGTGGGTGTAAAGCGGCATAAACACAGCAGTGAAAAGCAGCTAAACCCCATTATAAAAATCAATTACTTTTCAAAACCCGTGAAACAAAGACAGTGAAAGAGAGAGAAATTCTTACAAAATTCGTTCAGGGACTGTGATGCCACGTGGATTGACCATATCTAGACCCACAGCTGATTGAGACATAAGGGTGGACACTCTTGGGGCTGAGAGGTTTGGTGAGGTTGGGTGAGCAAACGCAAACCCTTTAAAGTAATACGGCGTGGTACCCATCCCATGGGTCCCAAATCTCCAGGTTCAAGGGCATCGTCCTACATTGAAAACATGCATGAGAAACCCCGAAGATGGTACAACGTGTGATCGGGAAAGGTTTCTAAAACGAACCTCATTTCTCATCTCCTTGTGCTCCGCTTCGCCATTCCAGCCGCTTTACTAGCAATCTCCCTCCTTGGAGAATCAGCACCTTTATCCTCCTGTTCCGTACAGGTTGCAATTTGTCCTGAGGATGAACGGGAAGAGGGGGAACCAATGAGAGACTAGCTCTAGGTGTTGGGACAGGCACAGGTGACACTATTTTCCCATCAGGAAGAAGAATTAACCACAGGCTCAGCCTGCCGCCAGGAACCAGAATACGGCCTGAAGCAATCCTGCGCTTTTGCGGCCAGCTCCCAAGAAAGCGAGTTGAAGAATGGAGCTCAGGGGCACTGCAATTCACAAACCTGCAGACTTAGAAATGATAACTCTCGTCCACAAATATATTGAGGGAAGGCAACGAAGAGGATTTGAAAGCAAGCCAGAATTGCAGGAAACAGATTTCAGGAGGTAGATTCGAATCCCCTTTAAAGCACAGGAAAAGCGGCAAAACCTCGACAATGATGCCCTTGGCCAAAAAGGGCGTATGCGTTTTTTCCTGAATATATTCAGGAAAAAACGCATACGCCCTTTTTGGCCAACCAAGCAACCTGGAAAGGCAAATCAGCGCTACAAAGAAGTCTCGCTTCCCATCGGTCAAAAGGGCCATGCTGAATAAAATGTCAAAACCAGAAACGCAGGACAGGCCATGGAGAAATGGGAGCCTTGCTACGCTGATGGGCGGGATGTAAATTGCCAACAGCCACTCTGCAGAAGTGTACGGTGTGTCCTGAAACATCTACAAAACTCAGCTTAGAGACCATAGGGCCCTTCCACTCATGGGCGTATAAATTGGGAAAACTAAAAATCAGCAAGACACAGGCACCCCAAAGTTTTGGGCTACTCTGTTGACAAGAACCTCCACTTCGTTACACCTTAAATATCCCAGGAAAGAGAAGAATGGATAAAGAAGATGTGGTCCTTATATACAATGGAATATCACTCAGCCATGAAATCAATGTCATAAGGCTAGTAGCAGCATGATGAGTGGATTTAGGTATGACGAATCTAAGTGAAATAAGTCACACAGAAAAAGACACTTATCATGAGATATCACTTATAGAGGGAATGTAAAAACCGCTACCCTTGAACTGAATTACAAAACAGAACAGAGTCACACGTTTAGAAAACACACTATGGCTGCTTAACGGGAAAGGTGAGGTGGGGTGATGCATAAAACAAGGGTTTCAAATTAGCTCAGATACCGTTCCATGAACCCAATATGTAATAGACAAGACCTACTCCTTGCTCAGTGAACTGGACTCAACACCCCCTATTCACCACCCAAGAATATATCTGACTAGTAAGAATCTTAAAACCTATGTATTGATATCTCTCTGTAAGTGAGTCAAGTGGGTGTAAAGCGGCATAAACACAGCAGTGAAAAGCAGCTAAACCCCATTATAAAAATCAATTACTTTTCAAAACCCGTGAAACAAAGACAGTGAAAGAGAGAGAAATTCTTACAAAATTCGTTCAGGGACTGTGATGCCACCTGGATTGACCATATCTAGACCCACAGCTGATTGAGACATAAGGGTGGACACTCTTGGGGCTGAGAGGTTTGGTGAGGTTGGGTGAGCAAACGCAAACCCTTTAAAGTAATACGGCGTGGTACCCATCCCATGGGTCCCAAATCTCCAGGTTCAAGGGCATCGTCCTACATTGAAAACATGCATGAGAAACCCCGAAGATGGTACAACGTGTGATCGGGAAAGGTTTCTAAAACGAACCTCATTTCTCATCTCCTTGTGCTCCGCTTCGCCATTCCAGCCGCTTTACTAGCAATCTCCCTCCTTGGAGAATCAGCACCTTTATCCTCCTGTTCCGTACAGGTTGCAATTTGTCCTGAGGATGAACGGGAAGAGGGGGAACCAATGAGAGACTAGCTCTAGGTGTTGGGACAGGCACAGGTGACACTATTTTCCCATCAGGAAGAAGAATTAACCACAGGCTCAGCCTGCCGCCAGGAACCAGAATACGGCCTGAAGCAATCCTGCGCTTTTGCGGCCAGCTCCCAAGAAAGCGAGTTGAAGAATGGAGCTCAGGGGCACTGCAATTCACAAACCTGCAGACTTAGAAATGATAACTCTCGTCCACAAATATATTGAGGGAAGGCAACGAAGAGGATTTGAAAGCAAGGCAGAATTGCAGGAAACAGATTTCAGGAGGTAGATTCGAATCCCCTTTAAAGCACAGGAAAAGCGGCAAAACCTCGACAATGATGCCCTTGGCCAAAAAGGGCGTATGCGTTTTTTCCTGAATATATTCAGGAAAAAACGCATACGCCCTTTTTGGCCAACCAAGCAACCTGGAAAGGCAAATCAGCGCTACAAAGAAGTCTCGCTTCCCATCGGTCAAAAGGGCCATGCTGAATAAAATGTCAAAACCAGAAACGCAGGACAGGCCATGGAGAAATGGGAGCCTTGCTACGCTGATGGGCGGGATGTAAATTGCCAACAGCCACTCTGCAGAAGTGTACGGTGTGTCCTGAAACATCTACAAAACTCAGCTTAGAGACCATAGGGCCCTTCCACTCATGGGCGTATAAATTGGGAAAACTAAAAATCAGCAAGACACAGGCACCCCAAAGTTTTGGGCTACTCTGTTGACAAGAACCTCCACTTCGTTACACCTTAAATATCCCAGGAAAGAGAAGAATGGATAAAGAAGATGTGGTCCTTATATACAATGGAATATCACTCAGCCATGAAATCAATGTCATACGGATAGTAGCAGCATGATGAGTGGATTTAGGTATGACGATTCTAAGTGAAATAAGTCACACAGAAAAAGACACTTATCATGAGATATCACTTATAGAGGGAATGTAAAAACCGCTACCCTTGAACTGAATTACAAAACAGAACAAAGTCACACGTTTAGAAAACACACTATGGCTGCTTAACGGGAAAGGTGAGGTGGGGTGATGCATAAAACAAGGGTTTCAAATTAGCTCAGATACCGTTCCATGAACCCAATATGTAATAGACAAGACCTACTCCTTGCTCAGTGAACTGGACTCAACACCCCCTATTCACCACCCAAGAATATATCTGACTAGTAAGAATCTTAAAACCTATGTATTGATATCTCTCTGTAAGTGAGTCAAGTGGGTGTAAAGCGGCATAAACACAGCAGTGAAAAGCAGCTAAACCCCATTATAAAAATCAATTACTTTTCAAAACCCGTGAAACAAAGACAGTGAAAGAGAGAGAAATTCTTACAAAATTCGTTCAGGGACTGTGATGCCACGTGGATTGACCATATCTAGACCCACAGCTGATTGAGACATAAGGGTGGACACTCTTGGGGCTGAGAGGTTTGGTGAGGTTGGGTGAGCAAACGCAAACCCTTTAAAGTAATACGGCGTGGTACCCATCCCATGGGTCCCAAATCTCCAGGTTCAAGGGCATCGTCCTACATTGAAAACATGCATGAGAAACCCCGAAGATGGTACAACGTGTGATCGGGAAAGGTTTCTAAAACGAACCTCATTTCTCATCTCCTTGTGCTCCGCTTCGCCATTCCAGCCGCTTTACTAGCAATCTCCCTCCTTGGAGAATCAGCACCTTTATCCTCCTGTTCCGTACAGGTTGCAATTTGTCCTGAGGATGAACGGGAAGAGGGGGAACCAATGAGAGACTAGCTCTAGGTGTTGGGACAGGCACAGGTGACACTATTTTCCCATCAGGAAGAAGAATTAACCACAGGCTCAGCCTGCCGCCAGGAACCAGAATACGGCCTGAAGCAATCCTGCGCTTTTGCGGCCAGCTCCCAAGAAAGCGAGTTGAAGAATGGAGCTCAGGGGCACTGCAATTCACAAACCTGCAGACTTAGAAATGATAACTCTCGTCCACAAATATATTGAGGGAAGGCAACGAAGAGGATTTGAAAGCAAGCCAGAATTGCAGGAAACAGATTTCAGGAGGTAGATTCGAATCCCCTTTAAAGCACAGGAAAAGCGGCAAAACCTCGACAATGATGCCCTTGGCCAAAAAGGGCGTATGCGTTTTTTCCTGAATATATTCAGGAAAAAACGCATACGCCCTTTTTGGCCAACCAAGCAACCTGGAAAGGCAAATCAGCGCTACAAAGAAGTCTCGCTTCCCATCGGTCAAAAGGGCCATGCTGAATAAAATGTCAAAACCAGAAACGCAGGACAGGCCATGGAGAAATGGGAGCCTTGCTACGCTGATGGGCGGGATGTAAATTGCCAACAGCCACTCTGCAGAAGTGTACGGTGTGTCCTGAAACATCTACAAAACTCAGCTTAGAGACCATAGGGCCCTTCCACTCATGGGCGTATAAATTGGGAAAACTAAAAATCAGCAAGACACAGGCACCCCAAAGTTTTGGGCTACTCTGTTGACAAGAACCTCCACTTCGTTACACCTTAAATATCCCAGGAAAGAGAAGAATGGATAAAGAAGATGTGGTCCTTATATACAATGGAATATCACTCAGCCATGAAATCAATGTCATAAGGCTAGTAGCAGCATGATGAGTGGATTTAGGTATGACGAATCTAAGTGAAATAAGTCACACAGAAAAAGACACTTATCATGAGATATCACTTATAGAGGGAATGTAAAAACCGCTACCCTTGAACTGAATTACAAAACAGAACAGAGTCACACGTTTAGAAAACACACTATGGCTGCTTAACGGGAAAGGTGAGGTGGGGTGATGCATAAAACAAGGGTTTCAAATTAGCTCAGATACCGTTCCATGAACCCAATATGTAATAGACAAGACCTACTCCTTGCTCAGTGAACTGGACTCAACACCCCCTATTCACCACCCAAGAATATATCTGACTAGTAAGAATCTTAAAACCTATGTATTGATATCTCTCTGTAAGTGAGTCAAGTGGGTGTAAAGCGGCATAAACACAGCAGTGAAAAGCAGCTAAACCCCATTATAAAAATCAATTACTTTTCAAAACCCGTGAAACAAAGACAGTGAAAGAGAGAGAAATTCTTACAAAATTCGTTCAGGGACTGTGATGCCACCTGGATTGACCATATCTAGACCCACAGCTGATTGAGACATAAGGGTGGACACTCTTGGGGCTGAGAGGTTTGGTGAGGTTGGGTGAGCAAACGCAAACCCTTTAAAGTAATACGGCGTGGTACCCATCCCATGGGTCCCAAATCTCCAGGTTCAAGGGCATCGTCCTACATTGAAAACATGCATGAGAAACCCCGAAGATGGTACAACGTGTGATCGGGAAAGGTTTCTAAAACGAACCTCATTTCTCATCTCCTTGTGCTCCGCTTCGCCATTCCAGCCGCTTTACTAGCAATCTCCCTCCTTGGAGAATCAGCACCTTTATCCTCCTGTTCCGTACAGGTTGCAATTTGTCCTGAGGATGAACGGGAAGAGGGGGAACCAATGAGAGACTAGCTCTAGGTGTTGGGACAGGCACAGGTGACACTATTTTCCCATCAGGAAGAAGAATTAACCACAGGCTCAGCCTGCCGCCAGGAACCAGAATACGGCCTGAAGCAATCCTGCGCTTTTGCGGCCAGCTCCCAAGAAAGCGAGTTGAAGAATGGAGCTCAGGGGCACTGCAATTCACAAACCTGCAGACTTAGAAATGATAACTCTCGTCCACAAATATATTGAGGGAAGGCAACGAAGAGGATTTGAAAGCAAGGCAGAATTGCAGGAAACAGATTTCAGGAGGTAGATTCGAATCGCCTTTAAAGCACAGGAAAAGCGGCAAAACCTCGACGATGATGCCCTTGGCCAAAAACGGCGTATGCGTTTTTTCCTGAATATATTCAGGAAAAAACGCATACGCCCTTTTTGGCCAACCAAGCAACCTGGAAAGGCAAATCAGCGCTACAAAGAAGTCTCGCTTCCCATCGGTCAAAAGGGCCATGCTGAATAAAATGTCAAAACCAGAAACGCAGGACAGGCCATGGAGAAATGGGAGCCTTGCTACGCTGATGGGCGGGATGTAAATTGCCATCAGCCACTCTGGAGAAGTGTACGGTGTGTCCTGAAACATCTAAAAAACTCAGCTTAGAGACCATAGGGCCCTTCCACTCATGGGCGTATAAATTGGGAAAACTAAAAATCAGCAAGACACAGGCACCCCAAAGTTTTGGGCTACTCTGTTGACAAGAACCTCCACTTCGTTACACCTTAAATATCCCAGGAAAGAGAAGAATGGATAAAGAAGATGTGGTCCTTATATACAATGGAATATCACTCAGCCATGAAATCAATGTCATACGGATAGTAGCAGCATGATGAGTGGATTTAGGTATGACGAATCTAAGTGAAATAAGTCACACAGAAAAAGACACTTATCATGAGATATCACTTATAGAGGGAATGTAAAAACCGCTACCCTTGAACTGAATTACAAAACAGAACAGAGTCACACGTTTAGAAAACACACTATGGCTGCTTAACGGGAAAGGTGAGGTGGGGTGATGCATAAAACAAGGGTTTCAAATTAGCTCAGATACCGTTCCATGAACCCAATATGTAATAGACAAGACCTACTCCTTGCTCAGTGAACTGGACTCAACACCCCCTATTCACCACCCAAGAATATATCTGACTAGTAAGAATCTTAAAACCTATGTATTGATATCTCTCTGTAAGTGAGTCAAGTGGGTGTAAAGCGGCATAAACACAGCAGTGAAAAGCAGCTAAACCCCATTATAAAAATCAATTACTTTTCAAAACCCGTGAAACAAAGACAGTGAAAGAGAGAGAAATTCTTACAAAATTCGTTCAGGGACTGTGATGCCACCTGGATTGACCATATCTAGACCCACAGCTGATTGAGACATAAGGGTGGACACTCTTGGGGCTGAGAGGTTTGGTGAGGTTGGGTGAGCAAACGCAAACCCTTTAAAGTAATACGGCGTGGTACCCATCCCATGGGTCCCAAATCTCCAGGTTCAAGGGCATCGTCCTACATTGAAAACATGCATGAGAAACCCCGAAGATGGTACAACGTGTGATCGGGAAAGATTTCTAAAACGAACCTCATTTCTCATCTCCTTGTGCTCCGGTTCGCCATTCCAGCCGCTTTACTAGCAATCTCCCTCCTTGGAGAATCAGCACCTTTATCCTCCTGTTCCGTACAGGTTGCAATTTGTCCTGAGGATGAACGGGAAGAGGGGGAACCAATGAGAGACTAGCTCTAGGTGTTGGGACAGGCACAGGTGACACTATTTTCCCATCAGGAAGAAGAATTAACCACAGGCTCAGCCTGCCGCCAGGAACCAGAATACGGCCTGAAGCAATCCTGCGCTTTTGCGGCCAGCTCCCAAGAAAGCGAGTTGAAGAATGGAGCTCAGGGGCACTGCAATTCACAAACCTGCAGACTTAGAAATGATAACTCTCGTCCACAAATATATTGAGGGAAGGCAACGAAGAGGATTTGAAAGCAAGCCAGAATTGCAGGAAACAGATTTCAGGAGGTAGATTCGAATCCCCTTTAAAGCACAGGAAAAGCGGCAAAACCTCGACAATGATGCCCTTGGCCAAAAAGGGCGTATGCGTTTTTTCCTGAATATATTCAGGAAAAAACGCATACGCCCTTTTTGGCCAACCAAGCAACCTGGAAAGGCAAATCAGCGCTACAAAGAAGTCTCGCTTCCCATCGGTCAAAAGGGCCATGCTGAATAAAATGTCAAAACCAGAAACGCAGGACAGGCCATGGAGAAATGGGAGCCTTGCTACGCTGATGGGCGGGATGTAAATTGCCAACAGCCACTCTGGAGAAGTGTACGGTGTGTCCTGAAACATCTACAAAACTCAGCTTAGAGACCATAGGGCCCTTCCACTCATGGGCGTATAAATTGGGAAAACTAAAAATCAGCAAGACACAGGCACCCCAAAGTTTTGGGCTACTCTGTTGACAAGAACCTCCACTTCGTTACACCTTAAATATCCCAGGAAAGAGAAGAATGGATAAAGAAGATGTGGTCCTTATATACAATGGAATATCACTCAGCCATGAAATCAATGTCATACGGATAGTAGCAGCATGATGAGTGGATTTAGGTATGACGATTCTAAGTGAAATAAGTCACACAGAAAAAGACACTTATCATGAGATATCACTTATAGAGGGAATGTAAAAACCGCTACCCTTGAACTGAATTACAAAACAGAACAAAGTCACACGTTTAGAAAACACACTATGGCTGCTTAACGGGAAAGGTGAGGTGGGGTGATGCATAAAACAAGGGTTTCAAATTAGCTCAGATACCGTTCCATGAACCCAATATGTAATAGACAAGACCTACTCCTTGCTCAGTGAACTGGACTCAACACCCCCTATTCACCACCCAAGAATATATCTGACTAGTAAGAATCTTAAAACCTATGTATTGATATCTCTCTGTAAGTGAGTCAAGTGGGTGTAAAGCGGCATAAACACAGCAGTGAAAAGCAGCTAAACCCCATTATAAAAATCAATTACTTTTCAAAACCCGTGAAACAAAGACAGTGAAAGAGAGAGAAATTCTTACAAAATTCGTTCAGGGACTGTGATGCCACCTGGATTGACCATATCTAGACCCACAGCTGATTGAGACATAAGGGTGGACACTCTTGGGGCTGAGAGGTTTGGTGAGGTTGGGTGAGCAAACGCAAACCCTTTAAAGTAATACGGCGTGGTACCCATCCCATGGGTCCCAAATCTCCAGGTTCAAGGGCATCGTCCTACATTGAAAACATGCATGAGAAACCCCGAAGATGGTACAACGTGTGATCGGGAAAGGTTTCTAAAACGAACCTCATTTCTCATCTCCTTGTGCTCCGCTTCGCCATTCCAGCCGCTTTACTAGCAATCTCCCTCCTTGGAGAATCAGCACCTTTATCCTCCTGTTCCGTACAGGTTGCAATTTGTCCTGAGGATGAACGGGAAGAGGGGGAACCAATGAGAGACTAGCTCTAGGTGTTGGGACAGGCACAGGTGACACTATTTTCCCATCAGGAAGAAGAATTAACCACAGGCTCAGCCTGCCGCCAGGAACCAGAATACGGCCTGAAGCAATCCTGCGCTTTTGCGGCCAGCTCCCAAGAAAGCGAGTTGAAGAATGGAGCTCAGGGGCACTGCAATTCACAAACCTGCAGACTTAGAAATGATAACTCTCGTCCACAAATATATTGAGGGAAGGCAACGAAGAGGATTTGAAAGCAAGGCAGAATTGCAGGAAACAGATTTCAGGAGGTAGATTCGAATCGCCTTTAAAGCACAGGAAAAGCGGCAAAACCTCGACGATGATGCCCTTGGCCAAAAAGGGCGTATGCGTTTTTTCCTGAATATATTCAGGAAAAAACGCATACGCCCTTTTTGGCCAACCAAGCAACCTGGAAAGGCAAATCAGCGCTACAAAGAAGTCTCGCTTCCCATCGGTCAAAAGGGCCATGCTGAATAAAATGTCAAAACCAGAAACGCAGGACAGGCCATGGAGAAATGGGAGCCTTGCTACGCTGATGGGCGGGATGTAAATTGCCAACAGCCACTCTGGAGAAGTGTACGGTGTGTCCTGAAACATCTAAAAAACTCAGCTTAGAGACCATAGGGCCCTTCCACTCATGGGCGTATAAATTGGGAAAACTAAAAATCAGCAAGACACAGGCACCCCAAAGTTTTGGGCTACTCTGTTGACAAGAACCTCCACTTCGTTACACCTTAAATATCCCAGGAAAGAGAAGAATGGATAAAGAAGATGTGGTCCTTATATACAATGGAATATCACTCAGCCATGAAATCAATGTCATACGGATAGTAGCAGCATGATGAGTGGATTTAGGTATGACGAATCTAAGTGAAATAAGTCACACAGAAAAAGACACTTATCATGAGATATCACTTATAGAGGGAATGTAAAAACCGCTACCCTTGAACTGAATTACAAAACAGAACAGAGTCACACGTTTAGAAAACACACTATGGCTGCTTAACGGGAAAGGTGAGGTGGGGTGATGCATAAAACAAGGGTTTCAAATTAGCTCAGATACCGTTCCATGAACCCAATATGTAATAGACAAGACCTACTCCTTGCTCAGTGAACTGGACTCAACACCCCCTATTCACCACCCAAGAATATATCTGACTAGTAAGAATCTTAAAACCTATGTATTGATATCTCTCTGTAAGTGAGTCAAGTGGGTGTAAAGCGGCATAAACACAGCAGTGAAAAGCAGCTAAACCCCATTATAAAAATCAATTACTTTTCAAAACCCGTGAAACAAAGACAGTGAAAGAGAGAGAAATTCTTACAAAATTCGTTCAGGGACTGTGATGCCACGTGGATTGACCATATCTAGACCCACAGCTGATTGAGACATAAGGGTGGACACTCTTGGGGCTGAGAGGTTTGGTGAGGTTGGGTGAGCAAACGCAAACCCTTTAAAGTAATACGGCGTGGTACCCATCCCATGGGTCCCAAATCTCCAGGTTCAAGGGCATCGTCCTACATTGAAAACATGCATGAGAAACCCCGAAGATGGTACAACGTGTGATCGGGAAAGGTTTCTAAAACGAACCTCATTTCTCATCTCCTTGTGCTCCGCTTCGCCATTCCAGCCGCTTTACTAGCAATCTCCCTCCTTGGAGAATCAGCACCTTTATCCTCCTGTTCCGTACAGGTTGCAATTTGTCCTGAGGATGAACGGGAAGAGGGGGAACCAATGAGAGACTAGCTCTAGGTGTTGGGACAGGCACAGGTGACACTATTTTCCCATCAGGAAGAAGAATTAACCACAGGCTCAGCCTGCCGCCAGGAACCAGAATACGGCCTGAAGCAATCCTGCGCTTTTGCGGCCAGCTCCCAAGAAAGCGAGTTGAAGAATGGAGCTCAGGGGCACTGCAATTCACAAACCTGCAGACTTAGAAATGATAACTCTCGTCCACAAATATATTGAGGGAAGGCAACGAAGAGGATTTGAAAGCAAGCCAGAATTGCAGGAAACAGATTTCAGGAGGTAGATTCGAATCCCCTTTAAAGCACAGGAAAAGCGGCAAAACCTCGACAATGATGCCCTTGGCCAAAAAGGGCGTATGCGTTTTTTCCTGAATATATTCAGGAAAAAACGCATACGCCCTTTTTGGCCAACCAAGCAACCTGGAAAGGCAAATCAGCGCTACAAAGAAGTCTCGCTTCCCATCGGTCAAAAGGGCCATGCTGAATAAAATGTCAAAACCAGAAACGCAGGACAGGCCATGGAGAAATGGGAGCCTTGCTACGCTGATGGGCGGGATGTAAATTGCCAACAGCCACTCTGCAGAAGTGTACGGTGTGTCCTGAAACATCTACAAAACTCAGCTTAGAGACCATAGGGCCCTTCCACTCATGGGCGTATAAATTGGGAAAACTAAAAATCAGCAAGACACAGGCACCCCAAAGTTTTGGGCTACTCTGTTGACAAGAACCTCCACTTCGTTACACCTTAAATATCCCAGGAAAGAGAAGAATGGATAAAGAAGATGTGGTCCTTATATACAATGGAATATCACTCAGCCATGAAATCAATGTCATACGGATAGTAGCAGCATGATGAGTGGATTTAGGTATGACGATTCTAAGTGAAATAAGTCACACAGAAAAAGACACTTATCATGAGATATCACTTATAGAGGGAATGTAAAAACCGCTACCCTTGAACTGAATTACAAAACAGAACAAAGTCACACGTTTAGAAAACACACTATGGCTGATTAACGGGAAAGGTGAGGTGGGGTGATGCATAAAACAAGGGTTTCAAATTAGCTCAGATACCGTTCCATGAACCCAATATGTAATAGACAAGACCTACTCCTTGCTCAGTGAACTGGACTCAACACCCTCTATTCACCACCCAAGAATATATCTGACTAGTAAGAATCTTAAAACCTATGTATTGATATCTCTCTGTAAGTGAGTCAAGTGGGTGTAAAGCGGCATAAACACAGCAGTGAAAAGCAGCTAAACCCCATTATAAAAATCAATTACTTTTCAAAACCCGTGAAACAAAGACAGTGAAAGAGAGAGAAATTCTTACAAAATTCGTTCAGGGACTGTGATGCCACCTGGATTGACCATATCTAGACCCACAGCTGATTGAGACATAAGGGTGGACACTCTTGGGGCTGAGAGGTTTGGTGAGGTTGGGTGAGCAAACGCAAACCCTTTAAAGTAATACGGCGTGGTACCCATCCCATGGGTCCCAAATCTCCAGGTTCAAGGGCATCGTCCTACATTGAAAACATGCATGAGAAACCCCGAAGATGGTACAACGTGTGATCGGGAAAGGTTTCTAAAACGAACCTCATTTCTCATCTCCTTGTGCTCCGCTTCGCCATTCCAGCCGCTTTACTAGCAATCTCCCTCCTTGGAGAATCAGCACCTTTATCCTCCTGTTCCGTACAGGTTGCAATTTGTCCTGAGGATGAACGGGAAGAGGGGGAACCAATGAGAGACTAGCTCTAGGTGTTGGGACAGGCACAGGTGACACTATTTTCCCATCAGGAAGAAGAATTAACCACAGGCTCAGCCTGCCGCCAGGAACCAGAATACGGCCTGAAGCAATCCTGCGCTTTTGCGGCCAGCTCCCAAGAAAGCGAGTTGAAGAATGGAGCTCAGGGGCACTGCAATTCACAAACCTGCAGACTTAGAAATGATAACTCTCGTCCACAAATATATTGAGGGAAGGCAACGAAGAGGATTTGAAAGCAAGGCAGAATTGCAGGAAACAGATTTCAGGAGGTAGATTCGAATCGCCTTTAAAGCACAGGAAAAGCGGCAAAACCTCGACGATGATGCCCTTGGCCAAAAAGGGCGAATGCGTTTTTTCCTGAATATATTCAGGAAAAAACGCATACACCCTTTTTGGCCAACCAAGCAACCTGGAAAGGCAAATCAGCGCTACAAAGAAGTCTCGCTTCCCATCGGTCAAAAGGGCCATGCTGAATAAAATGTCAAAACCAGAAACGCAGGACAGGCCATGGAGAAATGGGAGCCTTGCTACGCTGATGGGCGGGATGTAAATTGCCAACAGCCACTCTGGAGAAGTGTACGGTGTGTCCTGAAACATCTAAAAAACTCAGCTTAGAGACCATAGGGCCCTTCCACTCATGGGCGTATAAATTGGGAAAACTAAAAATCAGCAAGACACAGGCACCCCAAAGTTTTGGGCTACTCTGTTGACAAGAACCTCCACTTCGTTACACCTTAAATATCCCAGGAAAGAGAAGAATGGATAAAGAAGATGTGGTCCTTATATACAATGGAATATCACTCAGCCATGAAATCAATGTCATACGGATAGTAGCAGCATGATGAGTGGATTTAGGTATGACGAATCTAAGTGAAATAAGTCACACAGAAAAAGACACTTATCATGAGATATCACTTATAGAGGGAATGTAAAAACCGCTACCCTTGAACTGAATTACAAAACAGAACAGAGTCACACGTTTAGAAAACACACTATGGCTGCTTAACGGGAAAGGTGAGGTGGGGTGATGCATAAAACAAGGGTTTCAAATTAGCTCAGATACCGTTCCATGAACCCAATATGTAATAGACAAGACCTACTCCTTGCTCAGTGAACTGGACTCAACACCCCCTATTCACCACCCAAGAATATATCTGACTAGTAAGAATCTTAAAACCTATGTATTGATATCTCTCTGTAAGTGAGTCAAGTGGGTGTAAAGCGGCATAAACACAGCAGTGAAAAGCAGCTAAACCCCATTATAAAAATCAATTACTTTTCAAAACCCGTGAAACAAAGACAGTGAAAGAGAGAGAAATTCTTACAAAATTCGTTCAGGGACTGTGATGCCACCTGGATTGACCATATCTAGACCCACAGCTGATTGAGACATAAGGGTGGACACTCTTGGGGCTGAGAGGTTTGGTGAGGTTGGGTGAGCAAACGCAAACCCTTTAAAGTAATACGGCGTGGTACCCATCCCATGGGTCCCAAATCTCCAGGTTCAAGGGCATCGTCCTACATTGAAAACATGCATGAGAAACCCCGAAGATGGTACAACGTGTGATCGGGAAAGATTTCTAAAACGAACCTCATTTCTCATCTCCTTGTGCTCCGGTTCGCCATTCCAGCCGCTTTACTAGCAATCTCCCTCCTTGGAGAATCAGCACCTTTATCCTCCTGTTCCGTACAGGTTGCAATTTGTCCTGAGGATGAACGGGAAGAGGGGGAACCAATGAGAGACTAGCTCTAGGTGTTGGGACAGGCACAGGTGACACTATTTTCCCATCAGGAAGAAGAATTAACCACAGGCTCAGCCTGCCGCCAGGAACCAGAATACGGCCTGAAGCAATCCTGCGCTTTTGCGGCCAGCTCCCAAGAAAGCGAGTTGAAGAATGGAGCTCAGGGGCACTGCAATTCACAAACCTGCAGACTTAGAAATGATAACTCTCGTCCACAAATATATTGAGGGAAGGCAACGAAGAGGATTTGAAAGCAAGCCAGAATTGCAGGAAACAGATTTCAGGAGGTAGATTCGAATCCCCTTTAAAGCACAGGAAAAGCGGCAAAACCTCGACAATGATGCCCTTGGCCAAAAAGGGCGTATGCGTTTTTTCCTGAATATATTCAGGAAAAAACGCATACGCCCTTTTTGGCCAACCAAGCAACCTGGAAAGGCAAATCAGCGCTACAAAGAAGTCTCGCTTCCCATCGGTCAAAAGGGCCATGCTGAATAAAATGTCAAAACCAGAAACGCAGGACAGGCCATGGAGAAATGGGAGCCTTGCTACGCTGATGGGCGGGATGTAAATTGCCAACAGCCACTCTGCAGAAGTGTACGGTGTGTCCTGAAACATCTACAAAACTCAGCTTAGAGACCATAGGGCCCTTCCACTCATGGGCGTATAAATTGGGAAAACTAAAAATCAGCAAGACACAGGCACCCCAAAGTTTTGGGCTACTCTGTTGACAAGAACCTCCACTTCGTTACACCTTAAATATCCCAGGAAAGAGAAGAATGGATAAAGAAGATGTGGTCCTTATATACAATGGAATATCACTCAGCCATGAAATCAATGTCATACGGATAGTAGCAGCATGATGAGTGGATTTAGGTATGACGATTCTAAGTGAAATAAGTCACACAGAAAAAGACACTTATCATGAGATATCACTTATAGAGGGAATGTAAAAACCGCTACCCTTGAACTGAATTACAAAACAGAACAAAGTCACACGTTTAGAAAACACACTATGGCTGCTTAACGGGAAAGGTGAGGTGGGGTGATGCATAAAACAAGGGTTTCAAATTAGCTCAGATACCGTTCCATGAACCCAATATGTAATAGACAAGACCTACTCCTTGCTCAGTGAACTGGACTCAACACCCCCTATTCACCACCCAAGAATATATCTGACTAGTAAGAATCTTAAAACCTATGTATTGATATCTCTCTGTAAGTGAGTCAAGTGGGTGTAAAGCGGCATAAACACAGCAGTGAAAAGCAGCTAAACCCCATTATAAAAATCAATTACTTTTCAAAACCCGTGAAACAAAGACAGTGAAAGAGAGAGAAATTCTTACAAAATTCGTTCAGGGACTGTGATGCCACCTGGATTGACCATATCTAGACCCACAGCTGATTGAGACATAAGGGTGGACACTCTTGGGGCTGAGAGGTTTGGTGAGGTTGGGTGAGCAAACGCAAACCCTTTAAAGTAATACGGCGTGGTACCCATCCCATGGGTCCCAAATCTCCAGGTTCAAGGGCATCGTCCTACATTGAAAACATGCATGAGAAACCCCGAAGATGGTACAACGTGTGATCGGGAAAGGTTTCTAAAACGAACCTCATTTCTCATCTCCTTGTGCTCCGCTTCGCCATTCCAGCCGCTTTACTAGCAATCTCCCTCCTTGGAGAATCAGCACCTTTATCCTCCTGTTCCGTACAGGTTGCAATTTGTCCTGAGGATGAACGGGAAGAGGGGGAACCAATGAGAGACTAGCTCTAGGTGTTGGGACAGGCACAGGTGACACTATTTTCCCATCAGGAAGAAGAATTAACCACAGGCTCAGCCTGCCGCCAGGAACCAGAATACGGCCTGAAGCAATCCTGCGCTTTTGCGGCCAGCTCCCAAGAAAGCGAGTTGAAGAATGGAGCTCAGGGGCACTGCAATTCACAAACCTGCAGACTTAGAAATGATAACTCTCGTCCACAAATATATTGAGGGAAGGCAACGAAGAGGATTTGAAAGCAAGGCAGAATTGCAGGAAACAGATTTCAGGAGGTAGATTCGAATCGCCTTTAAAGCACAGGAAAAGCGGCAAAACCTCGACGATGATGCCCTTGGCCAAAAAGGGCGTATGCGTTTTTTCCTGAATATATTCAGGAAAAAACGCATACGCCCTTTTTGGCCAACCAAGCAACCTGGAAAGGCAAATCAGCGCTACAAAGAAGTCTCGCTTCCCATCGGTCAAAAGGGCCATGCTGAATAAAATGTCAAAACCAGAAACGCAGGACAGGCCATGGAGAAATGGGAGCCTTGCTACGCTGATGGGCGGGATGTAAATTACCAACAGCCACTCTGGAGAAGTGTACGGTGTGTCCTGAAACATCTAAAAAACTCAGCTTAGAGACCATAGGGCCCTTCCACTCATGGGCGTATAAATTGGGAAAACTAAAAATCAGCAAGACACAGGCACCCCAAAGTTTTGGGCTACTCTGTTGACAAGAACCTCCACTTCGTTACACCTTAAATATCCCAGGAAAGAGAAGAATGGATAAAGAAGATGTGGTCCTTATATACAATGGAATATCACTCAGCCATGAAATCAATGTCATACGGATAGTAGCAGCATGATGAGTGGATTTAGGTATGACGATTCTAAGTGAAATAAGTCACACAGAAAAAGACACTTATCATGAGATATCACTTATAGAGGGAATGTAAAAACCGCTACCCTTGAACTGAATTACAAAACAGAACAAAGTCACACGTTTAGAAAACACACTATGGCTGATTAACGGGAAAGGTGAGGTGGGGTGATGCATAAAACAAGGGTTTCAAATTAGCTCAGATACCGTTCCATGAACCCAATATGTAATAGACAAGACCTACTCCTTGCTCAGTGAACTGGACTCAACACCCTCTATTCACCACCCAAGAATATATCTGACTAGTAAGAATCTTAAAACCTATGTATTGATATCTCTCTGTAAGTGAGTCAAGTGGGTGTAAAGCGGCATAAACACAGCAGTGAAAAGCAGCTAAACCCCATTATAAAAATCAATTACTTTTCAAAACCCGTGAAACAAAGACAGTGAAAGAGAGAGAAATTCTTACAAAATTCGTTCAGGGACTGTGATGCCACCTGGATTGACCATATCTAGACCCACAGCTGATTGAGACATAAGGGTGGACACTCTTGGGGCTGAGAGGTTTGGTGAGGTTGGGTGAGCAAACGCAAACCCTTTAAAGTAATACGGCGTGGTACCCATCCCATGGGTCCCAAATCTCCAGGTTCAAGGGCATCGTCCTACATTGAAAACATGCATGAGAAACCCCGAAGATGGTACAACGTGTGATCGGGAAAGGTTTCTAAAACGAACCTCATTTCTCATCTCCTTGTGCTCCGCTTCGCCATTCCAGCCGCTTTACTAGCAATCTCCCTCCTTGGAGAATCAGCACCTTTATCCTCCTGTTCCGTACAGGTTGCAATTTGTCCTGAGGATGAACGGGAAGAGGGGGAACCAATGAGAGACTAGCTCTAGGTGTTGGGACAGGCACAGGTGACACTATTTTCCCATCAGGAAGAAGAATTAACCACAGGCTCAGCCTGCCGCCAGGAACCAGAATACGGCCTGAAGCAATCCTGCGCTTTTGCGGCCAGCTCCCAAGAAAGCGAGTTGAAGAATGGAGCTCAGGGGCACTGCAATTCACAAACCTGCAGACTTAGAAATGATAACTCTCGTCCACAAATATATTGAGGGAAGGCAACGAAGAGGATTTGAAAGCAAGGCAGAATTGCAGGAAACAGATTTCAGGAGGTAGATTCGAATCGCCTTTAAAGCACAGGAAAAGCGGCAAAACCTCGACGATGATGCCCTTGGCCAAAAAGGGCGAATGCGTTTTTTCCTGAATATATTCAGGAAAAAACGCATACACCCTTTTTGGCCAACCAAGCAACCTGGAAAGGCAAATCAGCGCTACAAAGAAGTCTCGCTTCCCATCGGTCAAAAGGGCCATGCTGAATAAAATGTCAAAACCAGAAACGCAGGACAGGCCATGGAGAAATGGGAGCCTTGCTACGCTGATGGGCGGGATGTAAATTGCCAACAGCCACTCTGGAGAAGTGTACGGTGTGTCCTGAAACATCTAAAAAACTCAGCTTAGAGACCATAGGGCCCTTCCACTCATGGGCGTATAAATTGGGAAAACTAAAAATCAGCAAGACACAGGCACCCCAAAGTTTTGGGCTACTCTGTTGACAAGAACCTCCACTTCGTTACACCTTAAATATCCCAGGAAAGAGAAGAATGGATAAAGAAGATGTGGTCCTTATATACAATGGAATATCACTCAGCCATGAAATCAATGTCATACGGATAGTAGCAGCATGATGAGTGGATTTAGGTATGACGAATCTAAGTGAAATAAGTCACACAGAAAAAGACACTTATCATGAGATATCACTTATAGAGGGAATGTAAAAACCGCTACCCTTGAACTGAATTACAAAACAGAACAGAGTCACACGTTTAGAAAACACACTATGGCTGCTTAACGGGAAAGGTGAGGTGGGGTGATGCATAAAACAAGGGTTTCAAATTAGCTCAGATACCGTTCCATGAACCCAATATGTAATAGACAAGACCTACTCCTTGCTCAGTGAACTGGACTCAACACCCCCTATTCACCACCCAAGAATATATCTGACTAGTAAGAATCTTAAAACCTATGTATTGATATCTCTCTGTAAGTGAGTCAAGTGGGTGTAAAGCGGCATAAACACAGCAGTGAAAAGCAGCTAAACCCCATTATAAAAATCAATTACTTTTCAAAACCCGTGAAACAAAGACAGTGAAAGAGAGAGAAATTCTTACAAAATTCGTTCAGGGACTGTGATGCCACCTGGATTGACCATATCTAGACCCACAGCTGATTGAGACATAAGGGTGGACACTCTTGGGGCTGAGAGGTTTGGTGAGGTTGGGTGAGCAAACGCAAACCCTTTAAAGTAATACGGCGTGGTACCCATCCCATGGGTCCCAAATCTCCAGGTTCAAGGGCATCGTCCTACATTGAAAACATGCATGAGAAACCCCGAAGATGGTACAACGTGTGATCGGGAAAGATTTCTAAAACGAACCTCATTTCTCATCTCCTTGTGCTCCGGTTCGCCATTCCAGCCGCTTTACTAGCAATCTCCCTCCTTGGAGAATCAGCACCTTTATCCTCCTGTTCCGTACAGGTTGCAATTTGTCCTGAGGATGAACGGGAAGAGGGGGAACCAATGAGAGACTAGCTCTAGGTGTTGGGACAGGCACAGGTGACACTATTTTCCCATCAGGAAGAAGAATTAACCACAGGCTCAGCCTGCCGCCAGGAACCAGAATACGGCCTGAAGCAATCCTGCGCTTTTGCGGCCAGCTCCCAAGAAAGCGAGTTGAAGAATGGAGCTCAGGGGCACTGCAATTCACAAACCTGCAGACTTAGAAATGATAACTCTCGTCCACAAATATATTGAGGGAAGGCAACGAAGAGGATTTGAAAGCAAGCCAGAATTGCAGGAAACAGATTTCAGGAGGTAGATTCGAATCCCCTTTAAAGCACAGGAAAAGCGGCAAAACCTCGACAATGATGCCCTTGGCCAAAAAGGGCGTATGCGTTTTTTCCTGAATATATTCAGGAAAAAACGCATACGCCCTTTTTGGCCAACCAAGCAACCTGGAAAGGCAAATCAGCGCTACAAAGAAGTCTCGCTTCCCATCGGTCAAAAGGGCCATGCTGAATAAAATGTCAAAACCAGAAACGCAGGACAGGCCATGGAGAAATGGGAGCCTTGCTACGCTGATGGGCGGGATGTAAATTGCCAACAGCCACTCTGCAGAAGTGTACGGTGTGTCCTGAAACATCTACAAAACTCAGCTTAGAGACCATAGGGCCCTTCCACTCATGGGCGTATAAATTGGGAAAACTAAAAATCAGCAAGACACAGGCACCCCAAAGTTTTGGGCTACTCTGTTGACAAGAACCTCCACTTCGTTACACCTTAAATATCCCAGGAAAGAGAAGAATGGATAAAGAAGATGTGGTCCTTATATACAATGGAATATCACTCAGCCATGAAATCAATGTCATACGGATAGTAGCAGCATGATGAGTGGATTTAGGTATGACGATTCTAAGTGAAATAAGTCACACAGAAAAAGACACTTATCATGAGATATCACTTATAGAGGGAATGTAAAAACCGCTACCCTTGAACTGAATTACAAAACAGAACAAAGTCACACGTTTAGAAAACACACTATGGCTGCTTAACGGGAAAGGTGAGGTGGGGTGATGCATAAAACAAGGGTTTCAAATTAGCTCAGATACCGTTCCATGAACCCAATATGTAATAGACAAGACCTACTCCTTGCTCAGTGAACTGGACTCAACACCCCCTATTCACCACCCAAGAATATATCTGACTAGTAAGAATCTTAAAACCTATGTATTGATATCTCTCTGTAAGTGAGTCAAGTGGGTGTAAAGCGGCATAAACACAGCAGTGAAAAGCAGCTAAACCCCATTATAAAAATCAATTACTTTTCAAAACCCGTGAAACAAAGACAGTGAAAGAGAGAGAAATTCTTACAAAATTCGTTCAGGGACTGTGATGCCACCTGGATTGACCATATCTAGACCCACAGCTGATTGAGACATAAGGGTGGACACTCTTGGGGCTGAGAGGTTTGGTGAGGTTGGGTGAGCAAACGCAAACCCTTTAAAGTAATACGGCGTGGTACCCATCCCATGGGTCCCAAATCTCCAGGTTCAAGGGCATCGTCCTACATTGAAAACATGCATGAGAAACCCCGAAGATGGTACAACGTGTGATCGGGAAAGGTTTCTAAAACGAACCTCATTTCTCATCTCCTTGTGCTCCGCTTCGCCATTCCAGCCGCTTTACTAGCAATCTCCCTCCTTGGAGAATCAGCACCTTTATCCTCCTGTTCCGTACAGGTTGCAATTTGTCCTGAGGATGAACGGGAAGAGGGGGAACCAATGAGAGACTAGCTCTAGGTGTTGGGACAGGCACAGGTGACACTATTTTCCCATCAGGAAGAAGAATTAACCACAGGCTCAGCCTGCCGCCAGGAACCAGAATACGGCCTGAAGCAATCCTGCGCTTTTGCGGCCAGCTCCCAAGAAAGCGAGTTGAAGAATGGAGCTCAGGGGCACTGCAATTCACAAACCTGCAGACTTAGAAATGATAACTCTCGTCCACAAATATATTGAGGGAAGGCAACGAAGAGGATTTGAAAGCAAGGCAGAATTGCAGGAAACAGATTTCAGGAGGTAGATTCGAATCGCCTTTAAAGCACAGGAAAAGCGGCAAAACCTCGACGATGATGCCCTTGGCCAAAAAGGGCGTATGCGTTTTTTCCTGAATATATTCAGGAAAAAACGCATACGCCCTTTTTGGCCAACCAAGCAACCTGGAAAGGCAAATCAGCGCTACAAAGAAGTCTCGCTTCCCATCGGTCAAAAGGGCCATGCTGAATAAAATGTCAAAACCAGAAACGCAGGACAGGCCATGGAGAAATGGGAGCCTTGCTACGCTGATGGGCGGGATGTAAATTACCAACAGCCACTCTGGAGAAGTGTACGGTGTGTCCTGAAACATCTAAAAAACTCAGCTTAGAGACCATAGGGCCCTTCCACTCATGGGCGTATAAATTGGGAAAACTAAAAATCAGCAAGACACAGGCACCCCAAAGTTTTGGGCTACTCTGTTGACAAGAACCTCCACTTCGTTACACCTTAAATATCCCAGGAAAGAGAAGAATGGATAAAGAAGATGTGGTCCTTATATACAATGGAATATCACTCAGCCATGAAATCAATGTCATACGGATAGTAGCAGCATGATGAGTGGATTTAGGTATGACGATTCTAAGTGAAATAAGTCACACAGAAAAAGACACTTATCATGAGATATCACTTATAGAGGGAATGTAAAAACCGCTACCCTTGAACTGAATTACAAAACAGAACAGAGTCACACGTTTAGAAAACACACTATGGCTGCTTAACGGGAAAGGTGAGGTGGGGTGATGCATAAAACAAGGGTTTCAAATTAGCTCAGATACCGTTCCATGAACCCAATATGTAATAGACAAGACCTACTCCTTGCTCAGTGAACTGGACTCAACACCCCCTATTCACCACCCAAGAATATATCTGACTAGTAAGAATCTTAAAACCTATGTATTGATATCTCTCTGTAAGTGAGTCAAGTGGGTGTAAAGCGGCATAAACACAGCAGTGAAAAGCAGCTAAACCCCATTATAAAAATCAATTACTTTTCAAAACCCGTGAAACAAAGACAGTGAAAGAGAGAGAAATTCTTACAAAATTCGTTCAGGGACTGTGATGCCACCTGGATTGACCATATCTAGACCCACAGCTGATTGAGACATAAGGGTGGACACTCTTGGGGCTGAGAGGTTTGGTGAGGTTGGGTGAGCAAACGCAAACCCTTTAAAGTAATACGGCGTGGTACCCATCCCATGGGTCCCAAATCTCCAGGTTCAAGGGCATCGTCCTACATTGAAAACATGCATGAGAAACCCCGAAGATGGTACAACGTGTGATCGGGAAAGATTTCTAAAACGAACCTCATTTCTCATCTCCTTGTGCTCCGGTTCGCCATTCCAGCCGCTTTACTAGCAATCTCCCTCCTTGGAGAATCAGCACCTTTATCCTCCTGTTCCGTACAGGTTGCAATTTGTCCTGAGGATGAACGGGAAGAGGGGGAACCAATGAGAGACTAGCTCTAGGTGTTGGGACAGGCACAGGTGACACTATTTTCCCATCAGGAAGAAGAATTAACCACAGGCTCAGCCTGCCGCCAGGAACCAGAATACGGCCTGAAGCAATCCTGCGCTTTTGCGGCCAGCTCCCAAGAAAGCGAGTTGAAGAATGGAGCTCAGGGGCACTGCAATTCACAAACCTGCAGACTTAGAAATGATAACTCTCGTCCACAAATATATTGAGGGAAGGCAACGAAGAGGATTTGAAAGCAAGCCAGAATTGCAGGAAACAGATTTCAGGAGGTAGATTCGAATCCCCTTTAAAGCACAGGAAAAGCGGCAAAACCTCGACAATGATGCCCTTGGCCAAAAAGGGCGTATGCGTTTTTTCCTGAATATATTCAGGAAAAAACGCATACGCCCTTTTTGGCCAACCAAGCAACCTGGAAAGGCAAATCAGCGCTACAAAGAAGTCTCGCTTCCCATCGGTCAAAAGGGCCATGCTGAATAAAATGTCAAAACCAGAAACGCAGGACAGGCCATGGAGAAATGGGAGCCTTGCTACGCTGATGGGCGGGATGTAAATTGCCAACAGCCACTCTGCAGAAGTGTACGGTGTGTCCTGAAACATCTACAAAACTCAGCTTAGAGACCATAGGGCCCTTCCACTCATGGGCGTATAAATTGGGAAAACTAAAAATCAGCAAGACACAGGCACCCCAAAGTTTTGGGCTACTCTGTTGACAAGAACCTCCACTTCGTTACACCTTAAATATCCCAGGAAAGAGAAGAATGGATAAAGAAGATGTGGTCCTTATATACAATGGAATATCACTCAGCCATGAAATCAATGTCATAAGGCTAGTAGCAGCATGATGAGTGGATTTAGGTATGACGAATCTAAGTGAAATAAGTCACACAGAAAAAGACACTTATCATGAGATATCACTTATAGAGGGAATGTAAAAACCGCTACCCTTGAACTGAATTACAAAACAGAACAGAGTCACACGTTTAGAAAACACACTATGGCTGCTTAACGGGAAAGGTGAGGTGGGGTGATGCATAAAACAAGGGTTTCAAATTAGCTCAGATACCGTTCCATGAACCCAATATGTAATAGACAAGACCTACTCCTTGCTCAGTGAACTGGACTCAACACCCCCTATTCACCACCCAAGAATATATCTGACTAGTAAGAATCTTAAAACCTATGTATTGATATCTCTCTGTAAGTGAGTCAAGTGGGTGTAAAGCGGCATAAACACAGCAGTGAAAAGCAGCTAAACCCCATTATAAAAATCAATTACTTTTCAAAACCCGTGAAACAAAGACAGTGAAAGAGAGAGAAATTCTTACAAAATTCGTTCAGGGACTGTGATGCCACCTGGATTGACCATATCTAGACCCACAGCTGATTGAGACATAAGGGTGGACACTCTTGGGGCTGAGAGGTTTGGTGAGGTTGGGTGAGCAAACGCAAACCCTTTAAAGTAATACGGCGTGGTACCCATCCCATGGGTCCCAGATCTCCAGGTTCAAGGGCATCGTCCTACATTGAAAACATGCATGAGAAACCCCGAAGATGGTACAACGTGTGATCGGGAAAGGTTTCTAAAACGAACCTCATTTCTCATCTCCTTGTGCTCCGCTTCGCCATTCCAGCCGCTTTACTAGCAATCTCCCTCCTTGGAGAATCAGCACCTTTATCCTCCTGTTCCGTACAGGTTGCAATTTGTCCTGAGGATGCACGGGAAGAGGGGGAACCAATGAGAGACTAGCTCTAGGTGTTGGGACAGGCACAGGTGACACTATTTTCCCATCAGGAAGAAGAATTAACCACAGGCTCAGCCTGCCGCCAGGAACCAGAATACGGCCTGAAGCAATCCTGCGCTTTTGCGGCCAGCTCCCAAGAAAGCGAGTTGAAGAATGGAGCTCAGGGGCACTGCAATTCACAAACCTGCAGACTTAGAAATGATAACTCTCGTCCACAAATATATTGAGGGAAGGCAACGAAGAGGATTTGAAAGCAAGGCAGAATTGCAGGAAACAGATTTCAGGAGGTAGATTCGAATCGCCTTTAAAGCAGAGGAAAAGCGGCAAAACCTCGACAATGATGCCCTTGGCCAAAAAGGGCGTATGCGTTTTTTCCTGAATATATTCAGGAAAAAACGCATACGCCCTTTTTGGCCAACCAAGCAACCTGGAAAGGCAAATCAGCGCTACAAAGAAGTCTCGCTTCCCATCGGTCAAAAGGGGCATGCTGAATAAAATGTCAAAACCAGAAACGCAGGACAGGCCATGGAGAAATGGGAGCCTTGCTACGCTGATGGGCGGGATGTACATTGCCAACAGCCACTCTGGAGAAGTGTACGGTGTGTCCTGAAACATCTAAAAAACTCAGCTTAGAGACCATAGGGCCCTTCCACTCATGGGCGTATAAATTGGGAAAACTAAAAATCAGCAAGACACAGGCACCCCAAAGTTTTGGGCTACTCTGTTGACAAGAACCTCCACTTCGTTACACCTTAAATATCCCAGGAAAGAGAAGAATGGATAAAGAAGATGTGGTCCTTATATACAATGGAATATCACTCAGCCATGAAATCAATGTCATACGGATAGTAGCAGCATGATGAGTGGATTTAGGTATGACGATTCTAAGTGAAATAAGTCACACAGAAAAAGACACTTATCATGAGATATCACTTATAGAGGGAATGTAAAAACCGCTACCCTTGAACTGAATTACAAAACAGAACAGAGTCACACGTTTAGAAAACACACTATGGCTGCTTAACGGGAAAGGTGAGGTGGGGTGATGCATAAAACAAGGGTTTCAAATTAGCTCAGATACCGTTCCATGAACCCAATATGTAATAGACAAGACCTACTCCTTGCTCAGTGAACTGGACTCAACACCCCCTATTCACCACCCAAGAATATATCTGACTAGTAAGAATCTTAAAACCTATGTATTGATATCTCTCTGTAAGTGAGTCAAGTGGGTGTAAAGCGGCATAAACACAGCAGTGAAAAGCAGCTAAACCCCATTATAAAAATCAATTACTTTTCAAAACCCGTGAAACAAAGACAGTGAAAGAGAGAGAAATTCTTACAAAATTCGTTCAGGGACTGTGATGCAACCTGGATTGACCATATCTAGACCCACAGCTGATTGAGACATAAGGGTGGACACTCTTGGGGCTGAGAGGTTTGGTGAGGTTGGGTGAGCAAACGCAAACCCTTTAAAGTAATACGGCGTGGTACCCATCCCATGGGTCCCAAATCTCCAGGTTCAAGGGCATCGTCCTACATTGAAAACATGCATGAGAAACCCCGAAGATGGTACAACGTGTGATCGGGAAAGGTTTCTAAAACGAACCTCATTTCTCATCTCCTTGTGCTCCGGTTCGCCATTCCAGCCGCTTTACTAGCAATCTCCCTCCTTGGAGAATCAGCACCTTTATCCTCCTGTTCCGTACAGGTTGCAATTTGTCCTGAGGATGCACGGGAAGAGGGGGAACCAATGAGAGACTAGCTCTAGGTGTTGGGACAGGCACAGGTCACTCTATTTTCCCATCAGGAAGAAGAATTAACCACAGGCTCAGCCTGCCGCCAGGAACCAGAATACGGCCTGAAGCAATCCTGCGCTTTTGCGGCCAGCTCCCAAGAAAGCGAGTTGAAGAATGGAGCTCAGGGGCACTGCAATTCACAAACCTGCAGACTTAGAAATGATAACTCTCGTCCACAAATATATTGAGGGAAGGCAACGAAGAGGATTTGAAAGCAAGGCAGAATTGCAGGAAACAGATTTCAGGAGGTAGATTCGAATCGCCTTTAAAGCAGAGGAAAAGCGGCAAAACCTCGACAATGATGCCCTTGGCCAAAAAGGGCGTATGCGTTTTTTCCTGAATATATTCAGGAAAAAACGCATACGCCCTTTTTGGCCAACCAAGCAACCTGGAAAGGCAAATCAGCGCTACAAAGAAGTCTCGCTTCCCATCGGTCAAAAGGGGCATGCTGAATAAAATGTCAAAACCAGAAACGCAGGACAGGCCATGGAGAAATGGGAGCCTTGCTACGCTGATGGGCGGGATGTAAATTGCCAAGAGCCACTCTGGAGAAGTGTACGGTGTGTCCTGAAACATCTAAAAAACTCAGCTTAGAGAGCATAGGGCCCTTCCACTCATGGGCGTATAAATTGGGAAAACTAAAAATCAGCAAGACACAGGCACCCCAAAGTTTTGGGCTACTCTGTTGACAAGAACCTCCACTTCGTTACACCTTAAATATCCCAGGAAAGAGAAGAATGGATAAAGAAGATGTGGTCCTTATATACAATGGAATATCACTCAGCCATGAAATCAATGTCATACGGATAGTAGCAGCATGATGAGTGGATTTAGGTATGACGATTCTAAGTGAAATAAGTCACACAGAAAAAGACACTTATCATGAGATATCACTTATAGAGGGAATGTAAAAACCGCTACCCTTGAACTGAATTACAAAACAGAACAGAGTCACACGTTTAGAAAACACACTATGGCTGATTAACGGGAAAGGTGAGGTGGGGTGATGCATAAAACAAGGGTTTCAAATTAGCTCAGATACCGTTCCATGAACCCAATATGTAATAGACAAGACCTACTCCTTGCTCAGTGAACTGGACTCAACACCCCCTATTCACCACCCAAGAATATATCTGACTAGTAAGAATCTTAAAACCTATGTATTGATATCTCTCTGTAAGTGAGTCAAGTGGGTATAAAGCGGCATAAACACAGCAGTGAAAAGCAGCTAAACCCCATTATAAAAATCAATTACTTTTCAAAACCCGTGAAACAAAGACAGTGAAAGAGAGAGAAATTCTTACAAAATTCGTTCAGGGACTGTGATGCCACCTGGATTGACCATATCTAGACCCACAGCTGATTGAGACATAAGGGTGGACACTCTTGGGGCTGAGAGGTTTGGTGAGGTTGGGTGAGCAAACGCAAACCCTTTAAAGTAATACGGCGTGGTACCCATCCCATGGGTCCCAAATCTCCAGGTTCAAGGGCATCGTCCTACATTGAAAACATGCATGAGAAACCCCGAAGATGGTACACCGTGTGATCGGGAAAGGTTTCTAAAACGAACCTCATTTCTCATCTCCTTGTGCTCCGGTTCGCCATTCCAGCCACTTTACTAGCAATCTCCCTCCTTGGAGAATCAGCACCTTTATCCTCCTGTTCCGTACAGGTTGCAATTTGTCCTGAGGATGAACGGGAAGAGGGGGAACCAATGAGAGACTAGCTCTAGGTGTTGGGACAGGCACAGGTGACACTATTTTCCCATCAGGAAGAAGAATTAACCACAGGCTCAGCCTGCCGCCAGGAACCAGAATACGGCCTGAAGCAATCCTGCGCTTTTGCGGCCAGCTCCCAAGAAAGCGAGTTGAAGAATGGAGCTCAGGGGCACTGCAATTCACAAACCTGCAGACTTAGAAATGATAACTCTCGTCCAAAAATATATTGAGGGAAGGCAACGAAGAGGATTTGAAAGCAAGCCAGAATTGCAGGAAACAGATTTCAGGAGGTAGATTCGAATCGCCTTTAAAGCAGAGGAAAAGCGGCAAAACCTCGACAATGATGCCCTTGGCCAAAAAGGGCGTATGCGTTTTTTCCTGAATATATTCAGGAAAAAACGCATACGCCCTTTTTGGCCAACCAAGCAACCTGGAAAGGCAAATCAGCGCTACAAAGAAGTCTCGCTTCCCATCGGTCAAAAGGGCCATGCTGAATAAAATGTCAAAACCAGAAACGCAGGACAGGCCATGGAGAAATGGGAGCCTTGCTACGCTGATGGGCGGGATGTAGATTGCCAACAGCCACTCTGCAGAAGTGTACGGTGTGTCCTGAAACATCTACAAAACTCAGCTTAGAGAGCATAGGGCCCTTCCACTCATGGGCGTATAAATTGGGAAAACTAAAAATCAGCAAGACACAGGCACCCCAAAGTTTTGGGCTACTCTGTTGACAAGAACCTCCACTTCGTTACACCTTAAATATCGCAGGAAAGAGAAGAATGGATAAAGAAGATGTGGTCCTTATATACAATGGAATATCACTCAGCCATGAAATCAATGTCATAAGGCTAGTAGCAGCATGATGAGTGGATTTAGGTATGACGAATCTAAGTGAAATACTCACACAGAAAAAGACACTTATCATGAGATATCACTTATAGAGGGAATGTAAAAACCGCTACCCTTGAACTGAATTACAAAACAGAACAGAGTCACACGTTTAGAAAACACACTATGGCTGCTTAACGGGAAAGGTGAGGTGGGGTGATGCATAAAACAAGGGTTTCAAATTAGCTCAGATACCGTTCCATGAACCCAATATGTAATAGACAAGACCTACTCCTTGCTCAGTGAACTGGACTCAACACCCCCTATTCACCACCCAAGAATATATCTGACTAGTAAGAATCTTAAAACCTATGTATTGATATCTCTCTGTAAGTGAGTCAAGTGGGTGTAAAGCGGCATAAACACAGCAGTGAAAAGCAGCTAAACCCCATTATAAAAATCAATTACTTTTCAAAACCCGTGAAACAAAGACAGTGAAAGAGAGAGAAATTCTTACAAAATTCGTTCAGGGACTGTGATGCCACCTGGATTGACCATATCTAGACCCACAGCTGATTGAGACATAAGGGTGGACACTCTTGGGGCTGAGAGGTTTGGTGAGGTTGGGTGAGCAAACGCAGACCCTTTAAAGTAATATAGCGTGGTACCCATCCCATGGGTCCCAAATCTCCAGGTTCAAGGGCATCGTCCTACACCAAAAACATGCATGAGAAACCCCGAAGATGGTACACCGTGTGATCGGGAAAGGTTGCTAAAACGCACCTCATTTCTCAACTCCTTGTGCTCTGGTTCGCCATTCCAGCCGCTTTACTAGCAATCTCCCTCCTTGTAGAATCAGCACCTTTATCCTCCTGTTCCGTACAGGTTGCAATTTGTCCTGAGGATGCACGGGAAGAGGGGGAACCAATGAGAGACTAGCTCTAGGTGTTGGGACAGGCACAGGTCACTCTATTTTCCCATCAGGAAGAAGAATTAACCACAGGCTCAGCCTGCCGCCAGGAAGCAGAATACGGCCTGAAGCAATCCTGCGCTTTTGCGGCCAGCTCCCAAGAAAGCGAGTTGAAGAATGGAGCTCAGGGGCACTGCAATTAACAAACCTGCAGACTTAGAAATGATAACTCTCGTCCACAAATATATTGAGGGAAGGCAACGAAGAGGATTTGAAAGCAAGGCAGAATTGCAGGAAACAGATTTCAGGAGGTAGATTCGAATCGCCTTTAAAGCACAGGAAAGGCGGCAAAACCTTGACAATGATGCCCTTGGCCAAAAAGGGCGTATGCGTTTTTTCCTGAATATATTCAGGAAAAAACGCATACGCCCTTTTTGGCCAACCAAGCAACCTGGAAAGGCAAATCAGCGCTACAAAAAAGTCTCGCTTCCCATCGGTCAAAAGGGCCATGCTGAATAAAGTGTCAAAACCAGAAATGCAGGACAGGCCATGGAGAAATGGGAGCCTTGCTACGCTGATGGGCGGGATGTAAATTGCCAACAGCCACTCTGCAGAAGTGTACGGTGTGTCCTGAAACATCTAAAAAACTCAGCTTAGAGAGCATAGGGCCCTTCCACTCATGGGCGTATAAATTGGGAAAACTAAAAATCAGCAAGACACAGGCACCCCAAAGTTTTGGGCTACTCTGTTGACAAGAACCTCCACTTCGTTACACCTTAAATATCCCAGGAAAGAGAAGAATGGATAAAGAAGATGTGGTCCTTATATACAATGGAATATCACTCAGCCATGAAATCAATGTCATAAGGCTAGTAGCAGCATAATGAGTGGATTTAGGTATGACGAATCTAAGTGAAATAAGTCACACAGAAAAAGACACTTATCATGAGATATCACTTATAGAGGGAATGTAAAAACCGCTACGCTTGAACTGAATTACAAAACAAAACAGAGTCACACGTTTAGAAAACAGACTATGGCTGCTTAACGGGAAAGGTGAGGTGGGGTGATGCATAAAACAAGGGTTTCAAATTAGCTCAGATACCGTTCCATGAACCCAATATGTAATAGACAAGACCTACTCCTTGCTCAGTGAACTGGACTCAACACCCCCTATTCACCACCCAAGAATATATCTGACTAGTAAGAATCTTAAAACCTATGTATTGATATCTCTCTGTAAGTGAGTCAAGTGGGTGTAAAGCGGCATAAACACAGCAGTGAAAAGCAGCTAAGCCCCATTATAAAAATCAATTACTTTTCAAAACCCGTGAAACAAAGACAGTGAAAGAGAGAGAAATTCTTACAAAATTCGTTCAGGGGCTGTGATGCCACCTGGATTGACCATATCTAGACCCACAGCTGATTGAGACATAAGGGTGGACACTCTTGGGGCTGAGAGGTTTGGTGAGGTTGGGTGAGCAAACGCAGACCCTTTAAAGTAATATAGCGTGGTACCCATCCCATGGGTCCCAAATCTCCAGGTTCAAGGGCATCGTCCTACACTGAAAACATACATGAGAAACCCCGAAGATGGTACACCGTGTGATCGGGAAAGGTTGCTAAAACGCACCTCATTTCTCACCTCCTTGTGCTCCGGTTCGCCATTCCAGCCGCTTTACTAGCAATCTCCCTCCTTGGAGAATCAGCACCTTTATCCTCCTGTTCCGTACAGGTTGCAATTTGTCCTGAGGATGCTCGGGAAGAGGGGGAACCAATGAGAGACTAGCTCTAGGTGTTGGGACAGGCACAGGTCACTCTATTTTCCCATCAGGAAGAAGAATTAACCACAGGCTCAGCCTGCCGCCAGGAACCAGAATACGGCCTGAAGCAATCCTGCGCTTTTGCGGCCAGCTCCCAAGAAAGCGAGTTGAATCATGGAGCTCAGGGGCACTGCAATTCACAAACCTGCAGACTTAGAAATGATAACTCTCGTCCACAAATATATTGAGGGAAGGCAACGAAGAGGATTTGAAAGCAAGGCAGAATTGCAGGAAACAGATTTCAGGAGGTAGATTCGAATCGCCTTTAAAGCACAGGGAAAGCGGCAAAACCTCGACAATGATGCCCTTGGCCAAAAAGGGCGTATGCGTTTTTTCCTGAATATATTCAGGAAAAAAACGCATACGCCCTTTTTGGACAACCAAGCAACCTGGAAAGGCAAATCAGCGCTACAAAGAAGTCTCGCTTCCCATCGGTCAAAAGGGCCATGCTGAATAAAGTGTCAAAACCAGAAATGCAGGACAGGCCATGGAGAAATGGGAGCCTTGCTACGCTGATGGGAGGGATGTAAATTGCCAAGAGCCACTCTGGAGAAGTGTACGGTGTGTCCTGAAACATCTAAAAAACTCAGCTTAGAGAGCATAGGGCACTTCCACTCATGGGCGTATAAATTGGGAAAATTAAAAATCAGCAAGACACAGGCACCCCAAAGTTTTGGGCTACTCTGTTGACAAGAACCTCCACTTCGTTACACCTTAAATATCCCAGGAAAGAGAAGAATGGATAAAGAAGATGTGGTCCTTATATACAATGGAATATCACTCAGCCATGAAATCAATGTCATAAGGCTAGTAGCAGCATGATGAGTGGATTTAGGTATGACGAATCTAAGTGAAATAAGTCACACAGAAAAAGACACTTATCATGAGATATCACTTATAGAGGGAATGTAAAAACCGCTACCCTTGAACTGAATTACAAAACAGAACAGAGTCACACGTTTAGAAAACACACTATGGCTGCTTAACGGGAAAGGTGAGGTGGGGTGATGCATAAAACAAGGGTTTCAAATTAGCTCAGATACCGTTCCATGAACCCAATATGTAATAGACAAGACCTACTCCTTGCTCAGTGAACTGGACTCAACACCCCCTATTCACCACCCAAGAATATATCTGACTAGTAAGAATCTTAAAACCTATGTATTGATATCTCTCTGTAAGTGAGTCAAGTGGGTGTAAAGCGGCATAAACACAGCAGTGAAAAGCAGCTAAACCCCATTATAAAAATCAATTACTTTTCAAAACCCGTGAAACAAAGACAGTGAAAGAGAGAGAAATTCTTACAAAATTCGTTCAGGGACTGTGATGCCACCTGGATTGACCATATCTAGACCCACAGCTGATTGAGACATAAGGGTGGACACTCTTGGGGCTGAGAGGTTTGGTGAGGTTGGGTGAGCAAACGCAAACCCTTTAAAGTAATACGGCGTGGTACCCATCCCATGGGTCCCAGATCTCCAGGTTCAAGGGCATCGTCCTACATTGAAAACATGCATGAGAAACCCCGAAGATGGTACAACGTGTGATCGGGAAAGGTTTCTAAAACGAACCTCATTTCTCATCTCCTTGTGCTCCGCTTCGCCATTCCAGCCGCTTTACTAGCAATCTCCCTCCTTGGAGAATCAGCACCTTTATCCTCCTGTTCCGTACAGGTTGCAATTTGTCCTGAGGATGCACGGGAAGAGGGGGAACCAATGAGAGACTAGCTCTAGGTGTTGGGACAGGCACAGGTGACACTATTTTCCCATCAGGAAGAAGAATTAACCACAGGCTCAGCCTGCCGCCAGGAACCAGAATACGGCCTGAAGCAATCCTGCGCTTTTGCGGCCAGCTCCCAAGAAAGCGAGTTGAAGAATGGAGCTCAGGGGCACTGCAATTCACAAACCTGCAGACTTAGAAATGATAACTCTCGTCCACAAATATATTGAGGGAAGGCAACGAAGAGGATTTGAAAGCAAGGCAGAATTGCAGGAAACAGATTTCAGGAGGTAGATTCGAATCGCCTTTAAAGCAGAGGAAAAGCGGCAAAACCTCGACAATGATGCCCTTGGCCAAAAAGGGCGTATGCGTTTTTTCCTGAATATATTCAGGAAAAAACGCATACGCCCTTTTTGGCCAACCAAGCAACCTGGAAAGGCAAATCAGCGCTACAAAGAAGTCTCGCTTCCCATCGGTCAAAAGGGGCATGCTGAATAAAATGTCAAAACCAGAAACGCAGGACAGGCCATGGAGAAATGGGAGCCTTGCTACGCTGATGGGCGGGATGTACATTGCCAACAGCCACTCTGGAGAAGTGTACGGTGTGTCCTGAAACATCTAAAAAACTCAGCTTAGAGACCATAGGGCCCTTCCACTCATGGGCGTATAAATTGGGAAAACTAAAAATCAGCAAGACACAGGCACCCCAAAGTTTTGGGCTACTCTGTTGACAAGAACCTCCACTTCGTTACACCTTAAATATCCCAGGAAAGAGAAGAATGGATAAAGAAGATGTGGTCCTTATATACAATGGAATATCACTCAGCCATGAAATCAATGTCATACGGATAGTAGCAGCATGATGAGTGGATTTAGGTATGACGATTCTAAGTGAAATAAGTCACACAGAAAAAGACACTTATCATGAGATATCACTTATAGAGGGAATGTAAAAACCGCTACCCTTGAACTGAATTACAAAACAGAACAGAGTCACACGTTTAGAAAACACACTATGGCTGCTTAACGGGAAAGGTGAGGTGGGGTGATGCATAAAACAAGGGTTTCAAATTAGCTCAGATACCGTTCCATGAACCCAATATGTAATAGACAAGACCTACTCCTTGCTCAGTGAACTGGACTCAACACCCCCTATTCACCACCCAAGAATATATCTGACTAGTAAGAATCTTAAAACCTATGTATTGATATCTCTCTGTAAGTGAGTCAAGTGGGTGTAAAGCGGCATAAACACAGCAGTGAAAAGCAGCTAAACCCCATTATAAAAATCAATTACTTTTCAAAACCCGTGAAACAAAGACAGTGAAAGAGAGAGAAATTCTTACAAAATTCGTTCAGGGACTGTGATGCAACCTGGATTGACCATATCTAGACCCACAGCTGATTGAGACATAAGGGTGGACACTCTTGGGGCTGAGAGGTTTGGTGAGGTTGGGTGAGCAAACGCAAACCCTTTAAAGTAATACGGCGTGGTACCCATCCCATGGGTCCCAAATCTCCAGGTTCAAGGGCATCGTCCTACATTGAAAACATGCATGAGAAACCCCGAAGATGGTACAACGTGTGATCGGGAAAGGTTTCTAAAACGAACCTCATTTCTCATCTCCTTGTGCTCCGGTTCGCCATTCCAGCCGCTTTACTAGCAATCTCCCTCCTTGGAGAATCAGCACCTTTATCCTCCTGTTCCGTACAGGTTGCAATTTGTCCTGAGGATGCACGGGAAGAGGGGGAACCAATGAGAGACTAGCTCTAGGTGTTGGGACAGGCACAGGTCACTCTATTTTCCCATCAGGAAGAAGAATTAACCACAGGCTCAGCCTGCCGCCAGGAACCAGAATACGGCCTGAAGCAATCCTGCGCTTTTGCGGCCAGCTCCCAAGAAAGCGAGTTGAAGAATGGAGCTCAGGGGCACTGCAATTCACAAACCTGCAGACTTAGAAATGATAACTCTCGTCCACAAATATATTGAGGGAAGGCAACGAAGAGGATTTGAAAGCAAGGCAGAATTGCAGGAAACAGATTTCAGGAGGTAGATTCGAATCGCCTTTAAAGCAGAGGAAAAGCGGCAAAACCTCGACAATGATGCCCTTGGCCAAAAAGGGCGTATGCGTTTTTTCCTGAATATATTCAGGAAAAAACGCATACGCCCTTTTTGGCCAACCAAGCAACCTGGAAAGGCAAATCAGCGCTACAAAGAAGTCTCGCTTCCCATCGGTCAAAAGGGGCATGCTGAATAAAATGTCAAAACCAGAAACGCAGGACAGGCCATGGAGAAATGGGAGCCTTGCTACGCTGATGGGCGGGATGTAAATTGCCAAGAGCCACTCTGGAGAAGTGTACGGTGTGTCCTGAAACATCTAAAAAACTCAGCTTAGAGAGCATAGGGCCCTTCCACTCATGGGCGTATAAATTGGGAAAACTAAAAATCAGCAAGACACAGGCACCCCAAAGTTTTGGGCTACTCTGTTGACAAGAACCTCCACTTCGTTACACCTTAAATATCCCAGGAAAGAGAAGAATGGATAAAGAAGATGTGGTCCTTATATACAATGGAATATCACTCAGCCATGAAATCAATGTCATACGGATAGTAGCAGCATGATGAGTGGATTTAGGTATGACGATTCTAAGTGAAATAAGTCACACAGAAAAAGACACTTATCATGAGATATCACTTATAGAGGGAATGTAAAAACCGCTACCCTTGAACTGAATTACAAAACAGAACAGAGTCACACGTTTAGAAAACACACTATGGCTGATTAACGGGAAAGGTGAGGTGGGGTGATGCATAAAACAAGGGTTTCAAATTAGCTCAGATACCGTTCCATGAACCCAATATGTAATAGACAAGACCTACTCCTTGCTCAGTGAACTGGACTCAACACCCCCTATTCACCACCCAAGAATATATCTGACTAGTAAGAATCTTAAAACCTATGTATTGATATCTCTCTGTAAGTGAGTCAAGTGGGTATAAAGCGGCATAAACACAGCAGTGAAAAGCAGCTAAACCCCATTATAAAAATCAATTACTTTTCAAAACCCGTGAAACAAAGACAGTGAAAGAGAGAGAAATTCTTACAAAATTCGTTCAGGGACTGTGATGCCACCTGGATTGACCATATCTAGACCCACAGCTGATTGAGACATAAGGGTGGACACTCTTGGGGCTGAGAGGTTTGGTGAGGTTGGGTGAGCAAACGCAAACCCTTTAAAGTAATACGGCGTGGTACCCATCCCATGGGTCCCAAATCTCCAGGTTCAAGGGCATCGTCCTACATTGAAAACATGCATGAGAAACCCCGAAGATGGTACACCGTGTGATCGGGAAAGGTTTCTAAAACGAACCTCATTTCTCATCTCCTTGTGCTCCGGTTCGCCATTCCAGCCACTTTACTAGCAATCTCCCTCCTTGGAGAATCAGCACCTTTATCCTCCTGTTCCGTACAGGTTGCAATTTGTCCTGAGGATGAACGGGAAGAGGGGGAACCAATGAGAGACTAGCTCTAGGTGTTGGGACAGGCACAGGTGACACTATTTTCCCATCAGGAAGAAGAATTAACCACAGGCTCAGCCTGCCGCCAGGAACCAGAATACGGCCTGAAGCAATCCTGCGCTTTTGCGGCCAGCTCCCAAGAAAGCGAGTTGAAGAATGGAGCTCAGGGGCACTGCAATTCACAAACCTGCAGACTTAGAAATGATAACTCTCGTCCAAAAATATATTGAGGGAAGGCAACGAAGAGGATTTGAAAGCAAGCCAGAATTGCAGGAAACAGATTTCAGGAGGTAGATTCGAATCGCCTTTAAAGCAGAGGAAAAGCGGCAAAACCTCGACAATGATGCCCTTGGCCAAAAAGGGCGTATGCGTTTTTTCCTGAATATATTCAGGAAAAAACGCATACGCCCTTTTTGGCCAACCAAGCAACCTGGAAAGGCAAATCAGCGCTACAAAGAAGTCTCGCTTCCCATCGGTCAAAAGGGCCATGCTGAATAAAATGTCAAAACCAGAAACGCAGGACAGGCCATGGAGAAATGGGAGCCTTGCTACGCTGATGGGCGGGATGTAGATTGCCAACAGCCACTCTGCAGAAGTGTACGGTGTGTCCTGAAACATCTACAAAACTCAGCTTAGAGACCATAGGGCACTTCCACTCATGGGCGTATAAATTGGGAAAACTAAAAATCAGCAAGACACAGGCACCCCAAAGTTTTGGGCTACTCTGTTGACAAGAACCTCCACTTCGTTACACCTTAAATATCGCAGGAAAGAGAAGAATGGATAAAGAAGATGTGGTCCTTATATACAATGGAATATCACTCAGCCATGAAATCAATGTCATAAGGCTAGTAGCAGCATGATGAGTGGATTTAGGTATGACGAATCTAAGTGAAATACTCACACAGAAAAAGACACTTATCATGAGATATCACTTATAGAGGGAATGTAAAAACCGCTACCCTTGAACTGAATTACAAAACAGAACAGAGTCACACGTTTAGAAAACACACTATGGCTGCTTAACGGGAAAGGTGAGGTGGGGTGATGCATAAAACAAGGGTTTCAAATTAGCTCAGATACCGTTCCATGAACCCAATATGTAATAGACAAGACCTACTCCTTGCTCAGTGAACTGGACTCAACACCCCCTATTCACCACCCAAGAATATATCTGACTAGTAAGAATCTTAAAACCTATGTATTGATATCTCTCTGTAAGTGAGTCAAGTGGGTGTAAAGCGGCATAAACACAGCAGTGAAAAGCAGCTAAACCCCATTATAAAAATCAATTACTTTTCAAAACCCGTGAAACAAAGACAGTGAAAGAGAGAGAAATTCTTACAAAATTCGTTCAGGGACTGTGATGCCACCTGGATTGACCATATCTAGACCCACAGCTGATTGAGACATAAGGGTGGACACTCTTGGGGCTGAGAGGTTTGGTGAGGTTGGGTGAGCAAACGCAGACCCTTTAAAGTAATATAGCGTGGTACCCATCCCATGGGTCCCAAATCTCCAGGTTCAAGGGCATCGTCCTACACCAAAAACATGCATGAGAAACCCCGAAGATGGTACACCGTGTGATCGGGAAAGGTTGCTAAAACGCACCTCATTTCTCAACTCCTTGTGCTCTGGTTCGCCATTCCAGCCGCTTTACTAGCAATCTCCCTCCTTGTAGAATCAGCACCTTTATCCTCCTGTTCCGTACAGGTTGCAATTTGTCCTGAGGATGCACGGGAAGAGGGGGAACCAATGAGAGACTAGCTCTAGGTGTTGGGACAGGCACAGGTCACTCTATTTTCCCATCAGGAAGAAGAATTAACCACAGGCTCAGCCTGCCGCCAGGAAGCAGAATACGGCCTGAAGCAATCCTGCGCTTTTGCGGCCAGCTCCCAAGAAAGCGAGTTGAAGAATGGAGCTCAGGGGCACTGCAATTAACAAACCTGCAGACTTAGAAATGATAACTCTCGTCCACAAATATATTGAGGGAAGGCAACGAAGAGGATTTGAAAGCAAGGCAGAATTGCAGGAAACAGATTTCAGGAGGTAGATTCGAATCGCCTTTAAAGCACAGGAAAGGCGGCAAAACCTTGACAATGATGCCCTTGGCCAAAAAGGGCGTATGCGTTTTTTCCTGAATATATTCAGGAAAAAACGCATACGCCCTTTTTGGCCAACCAAGCAACCTGGAAAGGCAAATCAGCGCTACAAAAAAGTCTCGCTTCCCATCGGTCAAAAGGGCCATGCTGAATAAAGTGTCAAAACCAGAAATGCAGGACAGGCCATGGAGAAATGGGAGCCTTGCTACGCTGATGGGCGGGATGTAAATTGCCAACAGCCACTCTGCAGAAGTGTACGGTGTGTCCTGAAACATCTAAAAAACTCAGCTTAGAGAGCATAGGGCCCTTCCACTCATGGGCGTATAAATTGGGAAAACTAAAAATCAGCAAGACACAGGCACCCCAAAGTTTTGGGCTACTCTGTTGACAAGAACCTCCACTTCGTTACACCTTAAATATCCCAGGAAAGAGAAGAATGGATAAAGAAGATGTGGTCCTTATATACAATGGAATATCACTCAGCCATGAAATCAATGTCATAAGGCTAGTAGCAGCATAATGAGTGGATTTAGGTATGACGAATCTAAGTGAAATAAGTCACACAGAAAAAGACACTTATCATGAGATATCACTTATAGAGGGAATGTAAAAACCGCTACGCTTGAACTGAATTACAAAACAAAACAGAGTCACACGTTTAGAAAACAGACTATGGCTGCTTAACGGGAAAGGTGAGGTGGGGTGATGCATAAAACAAGGGTTTCAAATTAGCTCAGATACCGTTCCATGAACCCAATATGTAATAGACAAGACCTACTCCTTGCTCAGTGAACTGGACTCAACACCCCCTATTCACCACCCAAGAATATATCTGACTAGTAAGAATCTTAAAACCTATGTATTGATATCTCTCTGTAAGTGAGTCAAGTGGGTGTAAAGCGGCATAAACACAGCAGTGAAAAGCAGCTAAGCCCCATTATAAAAATCAATTACTTTTCAAAACCCGTGAAACAAAGACAGTGAAAGAGAGAGAAATTCTTACAAAATTCGTTCAGGGGCTGTGATGCCACCTGGATTGACCATATCTAGACCCACAGCTGATTGAGACATAAGGGTGGACACTCTTGGGGCTGAGAGGTTTGGTGAGGTTGGGTGAGCAAACGCAGACCCTTTAAAGTAATATAGCGTGGTACCCATCCCATGGGTCCCAAATCTCCAGGTTCAAGGGCATCGTCCTACACTGAAAACATACATGAGAAACCCCGAAGATGGTACACCGTGTGATCGGGAAAGGTTGCTAAAACGCACCTCATTTCTCACCTCCTTGTGCTCCGGTTCGCCATTCCAGCCGCTTTACTAGCAATCTCCCTCCTTGGAGAATCAGCACCTTTATCCTCCTGTTCCGTACAGGTTGCAATTTGTCCTGAGGATGCTCGGGAAGAGGGGGAACCAATGAGAGACTAGCTCTAGGTGTTGGGACAGGCACAGGTCACTCTATTTTCCCATCAGGAAGAAGAATTAACCACAGGCTCAGCCTGCCGCCAGGAACCAGAATACGGCCTGAAGCAATCCTGCGCTTTTGCGGCCAGCTCCCAAGAAAGCGAGTTGAATCATGGAGCTCAGGGGCACTGCAATTCACAAACCTGCAGACTTAGAAATGATAACTCTCGTCCACAAATATATTGAGGGAAGGCAACGAAGAGGATTTGAAAGCAAGGCAGAATTGCAGGAAACAGATTTCAGGAGGTAGATTCGAATCGCCTTTAAAGCACAGGGAAAGCGGCAAAACCTCGACAATGATGCCCTTGGCCAAAAAGGGCGTATGCGTTTTTTCCTGAATATATTCAGGAAAAAAACGCATACGCCCTTTTTGGACAACCAAGCAACCTGGAAAGGCAAATCAGCGCTACAAAGAAGTCTCGCTTCCCATCGGTCAAAAGGGCCATGCTGAATAAAGTGTCAAAACCAGAAATGCAGGACAGGCCATGGAGAAATGGGAGCCTTGCTACGCTGATGGGAGGGATGTAAATTGCCAAGAGCCACTCTGGAGAAGTGTACGGTGTGTCCTGAAACATCTAAAAAACTCAGCTTAGAGAGCATAGGGCACTTCCACTCATGGGCGTATAAATTGGGAAAATTAAAAATCAGCAAGACACAGGCACCCCAAAGTTTTGGGCTACTCTGTTGACAAGAACCTCCACTTCGTTACACCTTAAATATCCCAGGAAAGAGAAGAATGGATAAAGAAGTTGTCGTCCTTATGTACAATGGAATATCACTCAGCCATGAAATCAATGTCATAAGGCTAGTAGCAGCATGATGAGTGGATTTAGGTATGACGATTCTAAGTGAAATAAGTCACACAGAAAAAGACACTTATCATGAGATATCACTTATAGAGGGAATGTAAAAACCGCTACCCTTGAACTGAATTACAAAACAGAACAGAGTCACACGTTTAGAAAACACACTATGGCTGCTTAACGGGAAAGGTGAGGTGGGGTGATGCATAAAACAAGGGTTTCAAATTAGCTCAGATACCGTTCCATGAACCCAATATGTAATAGACAAGACCTACTCCTTGCTCAGTGAACTGGACTCAACACCCCCTATTCAATGCCGAAGAATATATCTGACTAGTAAGTATCTTAAAACCTATGTATTGATATCGCTCTGTAAGTGAGTCAAGTGGGTATAAAGCGGCATAAACACATCAGTGAAAAGCAGCTAAACCCCATTATAAAAATCAATTACTTTTCAAAACCCGTGAAAAAAAGACAGTGAAAGAGAGAGAAATTCTTACAAAATTCGTTCAGGGGCTGTGATGTCTCCTGGATTGACCATATCTAGACCCACAGCTGATTAAGACATAAGGGTGGACACTCTTGGGGCTGAGAGGTTTGGTGAGGTTGGGTGAGCAAACGCAGACCCTTTAAAGTAATACGGCGTGGTACCCATCCCATGGGTCCCAAATCTCCAGGTTCAAGGGCATCGTCCTACATTGAAAACATGCATGAGAAACCCCGAAGATGGTACAACGTGTGATCGGGAAAGGTTTCTAAAACGAACCTCATTTCTCATCTCCTTGTGCTCCGGTTCGCCATTCCAGCCGCTTTACTAGCAATCTCCCTCCTTGGAGAATCAGCACCTTTATCCTCCTGTTCCGTACAGGTTGTAATTTGTCCTGAGGATGAACGGGAAGAGGGGGAACCAATGAGAGACTAGCTCTAGGTTTTGGGACAGGCACAGGTGACACTATTTTCCCATCAGGAAGAAGAATTAACCACAGGCTCAGCCTGCCGCCAGGAAGCAGAATACGGCCTGAAGCAATCCTGCGCTTTTGCGGCCAGCTCCCAAGAAAGCGAGTTGAATCATGGAGCTCAAGGGCACTGCAATTCACAAAACTGCAGACTTAGAAATGATAACTCTCGTCCACAAATATATTGAGGGAAGGCAACGAAGAGGATTTGAAAGCAAGGCAGAATTGCAGGAAACAGATTTCAGGAGGTAGATTCGAATCGCCTTTAAAGCACAGGAAAAGCGGCAAAACCTCGACAATGATGCCCTTGGCCAAAAAGGGCGTATGCGTTTTTTCCTGAATATATTCAGGAAAAAACGCATACGCCCTTTTTGGCCAACCAAGCAACCTGGAAAGGCAAATCAACGCTACAAAGAAGTCTCGCTTCCCATCGGTCAAAAGGGCCATGCTGAATAAAGTGTCAAAACCAGAAATGCAGGACAGGCCATGGAGAAATGGGAGCCTTGCTACGCTGATGGGAGGGATGTAAATTGCCAACAGCCACTCTGGAGAAGTGTACGGTGTGTCCTGAAACATCTAAAAAACTCAGCTTAGAGACCATAGGGCACTTCCACTCATGGGCGTATAAATTGGGAAAACTAAAAATCAGCAAGACACAGGCACCCCAAAGTTTTGGGCTACTCTGTTGACAAGAACCTCCACTTCGTTACACCTTAAATATCCCAGGAAAGAGAAGAATGGATAAAGAAGTTGTCGTCCTTATGTACAATGGAATATCACTCAGCCATGAAATCAATGTCATAAGGCTAGTAGCAGCATGATGAGTGGATTTAGGTATGACGATTCTAAGTGAAATAAGTCACACAGAAAAAGACACTTATCATGAGATATCACTTATAGAGGGAATGTAAAAACCGCTACCCTTGAACTGAATTACAAAACAGAACAGAGTCACACGTTTAGAAAACACACTATGGCTGCTTAACGGGAAAGGTGAGGTGGGGTGATGCATAAAACAAGGGTTTCAAATTAGCTCAGATACCGTTCCATAAACCCAATATGTAAGAGACAAGACCTACTTCTTGCTCAGTGAACTGGACTCAACACCCCCTATTCAATGCCGAAGAATATATCTGACTAGTAAGTATCTTAAAACATATGTATTGATATCGCTCTGTAAGTGAGTCAAGTGGGTATAAAGCGGCATAAACACAGCAGTGAAAAGCAGCTAAACCCCATTATAAAAATCAATTACTTTTCAAAACCCGTGAAAAAAAGACAGTGAAAGAGAGAGAAATTCTTACAAAATTCGTTCAGGGGCTGTGATGTCACCTGGATTGACCATATCTAGACCCACAGCTGATTGAGACATAAGGGTGGACACTCTTGGGGTTGAGAGGTTTGGTGAGGTTGGGTGAGCAAACGCAGACCCTTTAAAGTAATACGGCGTGGTACCCATCCCATGGGTCCCAAATCTCCAGGTTCAAGGGCATCGTCCTACATTGAAAACATGCATGAGAAACCCCGAAGATGGTACAACGTGTGATCGGGAAAGGTTTCTAAAACGAACCTCATTTCTCATCTCCTTGTGCTCCGGTTCGCCATTCCAGCCGCTTTACTAGCAATCTCCCTCCTTGGAGAATCAGCACCTTTATCCTCCTGTTCCGTACAGGTTGCAATTGGTCCTGAGGATGAACGGGAAGAGGGGGAACCAATGAGAGACTAGCTCTAGGTGTTGGGACAGGCACAGGTGACACTATTTTCCCATCAGGAAGAAGAATTAACCACAGGCTCAGCCTGCCGCCAGGAACCAGAATACGGCCTGAAGCAATCCTGCGCTTTTGCGGCCAGCTCCCAAGAAAGCGAGTTGAAGAATGGAGCTCAGGGGCACTGCAATTCACAAACCTTCAGACTTAGAAATGATAACTCTCGTCCACAAATATATTGAGGGAAGGCAACGAAGAGGATTTGAAAGCAAGCCAGAATTGCAGGAAACAGATTTCAGGAGGTAGATTCGAATCGCCTTTAAAGCACAGGAAAAGCGGCAAAACCTCGACAATGATGCCCTTGGCCAAAAAGGGCGTATGCGTTTTTTCCTGAATATATTCAGGAAAAAACGCATACGCCCTTTTTGGCCAACCAAGCAACCTGGAAAGGCAAATCAGCGCTACAAAGAAGTCTCGCTTCCCATCGGTCAAAAGGGCCATGCTGAATAAAATGTCAAAACCAGAAACGCAGGACAGGCCATGGAGAAATGGGAGCCTTGCTACGCTGATGGGCGGGATGTAAATTGCCAACAGCCACTCTGCAGAAGTGTTCGGTGTGTCCTGAAACATCTACAAAACTCAGCTTAGAGAGCATAGGGCCCTTCCACTCATGGGCGTATAAATTGGGAAAACTAAAAATCAGCAAGACACAGGCACCCCAAAGTTTTGGGCTACTCTGTTGACAAGAACCTCCACTTCGTTACACCTTAAATATCCCAGGAAAGAGAAGAATGGATAAAGAAGATGTGGTCCTTTTATACAATGGAATATCACTCAGCCATGAAATCAATGTCATACGGATAGTAGCAGCATGATGAGTGGATTTAGGTATGACGAATCTAAGTGAAATAAGTCACACAGAAAAAGACACTTATCATGAGATATCACTTATAGAGGGAATGTAAAAACCGCTACCCTTGAACTGAATTACAAAACAGAACAGAGTCACACGTTTAGAAAACACACTATGGCTGCTTAACGGGAAAGGTGAGGTGGGGTGATGCATAAAACAAGGGTTTCAAATTAGCTCAGATACCGTTCCATAAACCCGATATGTAATAGACAAGACCTACTCCTTGCTCAGTGAACTGGACTCAACACCCCCTATTAACCGCCCAAGAATATATCTGACTAGTAAGTATCTTAAAACATATGTATTGATATCGCTCTGTAAGTGAGTCAAGTGGGTATAAAGCGGCATAAACACAACAGTGAAAAGCAGCTCAACCCCATTATAAAAATCAATTACTTTTCAAAACCCGTGAAACAAAGACAGTGAAAGAGAGAGAAATTCTTATAAAATTCGTTCAGGGGCTGTGATGCCACCTGGATTGACCATATCTAGACCCACAGCTGATTGAGACATAAGGGTGGACACTCTTGGGGCTGAGAGGTTTGGTGAGGTTGGGTGAGCAAACGCAGACCCTTTAAAGAAATACGGCGTGGTACCCATCCCATGGGTCCCAAATCTCCAGGTTCAAGGGCATCGTCCTACATTGAAAACATGCATGAGAAACCCCGAAGATGGTACACCGTGTGATCGGGAAAGGTTGCTAAAACGAACCTCATTTCTCATCTCCTTGTGCTCCGGTTCGCCATTCCAGCCGCTTTACTAGCAATCTCCCTCCTTGGAGAATCAGCACCTTTATCTTCCTGTTCCGTACAGATTGCAATTTGTCCTGATGATGAACGGGAAGAGGGGGAACCAATGAGAGACTAGCTCTAGGTGTTGGGACAGGCACAGGTGACACTATTTTCCCATCAGGAAGAAGAATTAACCACAGGCTCAGCCTGCCGTCAGGAAGCAGAATACGGCCTGAAGCAATCCTGCGCTTTTGCGGCCAGCTCCCAAGAAACCGAGTTGAAGAATGGAGCTCAGGGGCACTGCAATTCACAGACCTGCAGACTTAGAAATGATAACTCTCGACCACAAATATATTGAGGGAAGGCAACGAAGAGGATTTGAAAGCAAGGCAGAATTGCAGGAAACAGATTTCAGGAGGTAGATTCGAATCGCCTTTAAAGCACAGGAAAAGCGGCAAAACCTCGACAATGATGCCCTTGGCCAAAAAGGGCGTATGCGTTTTTTCCTGAATATATTCAGGAAAAAACGCATACGCCCTTTTTGGCCAACCAAGCAACCTGGAAAGGCAAATCAGCGCTACAAAGAAGTCTCGCTTCCCATCGGTCAAAAGGGCCATGCTGAATAAAGTGTCAAAACCAGAAATGCAGGACAGGCCATGGAGAAATGGGAGCCTTGCTACGCTGATGGGAGGGATGTAAATTGCCAACAGCCACTCTGGAGAAGTGTACGGTGTGTCCTGAAACATCTAAAAAACTCAGCTTAGAGACCATAGGGCACTTCCACTCATGGGCGTATAAATTGGGAAAATTAAAAATCAGCAAGACACAGGCACCCCAAAGTTTTGGGCTACTCTGTTGACAAGAACCTCCACTTCGTTACACCTTAAATATCCCAGGAAAGAGAAGAATGAATAAAGAAGTTGTGGTCCTTATGTACAATGGAATATCACTCAGCCATGAAATCAATGTCATAAGGCTAGTAGCGGCATGATGAGTGGATTTAGGTATGACGATTCTAAGTGAAATAAGTCACACAGAAAAAGACACTTATCATGAGATATCACTTAGAGAGGGAATGTAAAAACCGCTACCCTTGAACTGAATTACAAAACAGAACAGAATCACACGTTTAGAAAACACACTATGGCTGCTTAACGGGAAAGGTGAGGTGGGGTGATGCATAAAACAAGGGTTTCAAATTAGCTCAGATACCGTTCCATGAACCCAATATGTAATAGACAAGACCTACTCCTTGCTCAGTGAACTGGACTCAACACCCCCTATTCACCACCCAAGAATATATCTGACTAGTAAGAATCTTAAAACCTATGTATTGATATCTCTCTGTAAGTGAGTCAAGTGGGTGTAAAGCGGCATAAACACAGCAGTGAAAAGCAGCTAAACCCCATTATAAAAATCAATTACTTTTCAAAACCCGTGAAACAAAGACAGTGAAAGAGAGAGAAATTCTTACAAAATTCGTTCAGGGGCTCTGATGCCACCTGGATTGACCATATCTAGACCCACAGCTGATTGAGACATAAGGGTGGACACTCTTGGGGCTGAGAGGTTTGGTGAGGTTGGGTGAGCAAACGCAGACCCTTTAAAGTAATATAGCGTGGTACCCATCCCATGGGTCCCAAATCTCCAGGTTCAAGGGCATCGTCCTACACCAAAAACATGCATGAGAAACCCCGAAGATGGTACACCGTGTGATCGGGAAAGGTTTCTAAAACGCACCTCATTTCTCAACTCCTTGTGCTCCGGTTCGCCATTCCAGCCGCTTTACTAGCAATCTCCCTCCTTGGAGAATCAGCACCTTTATCCTCCTGTTCCGTACAGGTTGTAATTTGTCCTGAGGATGAACGGGAAGAGGGGGAACCAATGAGAGACTAGCTCTAGGTTTTGGGACAGGCACAGGTGACACTATTTTCCCATCAGGAAGAAGAATTAACCACAGGCTCAGCCTGTCGTCAGGAAGCAGAATACGGCCTGAAGCAATCCTGCGCTTTTGCGGCCAGCTCCCAAGAAAGCGAGTTGAATCATGGAGCTCAGGGGCACTGCAATTCACAAACCTGCAGACTTAGAAATGATAACTCTCGTCCACAAATATATTGAGGGAAGGCAACGAAGAGGATTTGAAAGCAAGGCAGAATTGCAGGAAACAGATTTCAGGAGGTAGATTCGAATCGCCTTTAAAGCACAGGAAAAGCGGCAAAACCTCGACAATGATGCCCTTGGCCAAAAAGGGCGTATGCGTTTTTTCCTGAATATATTCAGGAAAAAACGCATACGCCCTTTTTGGCCAACCAAGCAACCTGGAAAGGCAAATCAGCGCTACAAAGAAGTCTCGCTTCCCATCGGTCAAAAGGGCCATGCTGAATAAAGTGTCAAAACCAGAAATGCAGGACAGGCCATGGAGAAATGGGAGCCTTGCTACGCTGATGGGAGGGATGTAAATTGCCAACAGCCACTCTGGAGAAGTGTACGGTGTGTCCTGAAACATCTAAAAAACTCAGCTTAGAGACCATAGGGCACTTCCACTCATGGGCGTATAAATTGGGAAAACTAAAAATCAGCAAGACACAGGCACCCCAAAGTTTTGGGCTACTCTGTTGACAAGAACCTCCACTTCGTTACACCTTAAATATCCCAGGAAAGAGAAGAATGGATAAAGAAGTTGTCGTCCTTATGTACAATGGAATATCACTCAGCCATGAAATCAATGTCATAAGGCTAGTAGCAGCATGATGAGTGGATTTAGGTATGACGATTCTAAGTGAAATAAGTCACACAGAAAAAGACACTTATCATGAGATATCACTTATAGAGGGAATGTAAAAACCGCTACCCTTGAACTGAATTACAAAACAGAACAGAGTCACACGTTTAGAAAACACACTATGGCTGCTTAACGGGAAAGGTGAGGTGGGGTGATGCATAAAACAAGGGTTTCAAATTAGCTCAGATACCGTTCCATAAACCCAATATGTAAGAGACAAGACCTACTCCTTGCTCAGTGAACTGGACTCAACACCCCCTATTCAATGCCGAAGAATATATCTGACTAGTAAGTATCTTAAAACATATGTATTGATATCGCTCTGTAAGTGAGTCAAGTGGGTATAAAGCGGCATAAACACAGCAGTGAAAAGCAGCTAAACCCCATTATAAAAATCAATTACTTTTCAAAACCCGTGAAAAAAAGACAGTGAAAGAGAGAGAAATTCTTACAAAATTCGTTCAGGGGCTGTGATGTCACCTGGATTGACCATATCTAGACCCACAGCTGATTGAGACATAAGGGTGGACACTCTTGGGGCTGAGAGGTTTGGTGAGGTTGGGTGAGCAAACGCAGACCCTTTAAAGTAATACGGCGTGGTACCCATCCCATGGGTCCCAAATCTCCAGGTTCAAGGGCATCGTCCTACATTGAAAACATGCATGAGAAACCCCGAAGATGGTACAACGTGTGATCGGGAAAGGTTTCTAAAACGAACCTCATTTCTCATCTCCTTGTGCTCCGGTTCGCCATTCCAGCCGCTTTACTAGCAATCTCCCTCCTTGGAGAATCAGCACCTTTATCCTCCTGTTCCGTACAGGTTGCAATTTGTCCTGAGGATGAACGGGAAGAGGGGGAACCAATGAGAGACTAGCTCTAGGTGTTGGGACAGGCACAGGTGACACTATTTTCCCATCAGGAAGAAGAATTAACCACAGGCTCAGCCTGCCGCCAGGAACCAGAATACGGCCTGAAGCAATCCTGCGCTTTTGCGGCCAGCTCCCAAGAAAGCGAGTTGAAGAATGGAGCTCAGGGGCACTGCAATTCACAAACCTGCAGACTTAGAAATGATAACTCTCGTCCACAAATATATTGAGGGAAGGCAACGAAGAGGATTTGAAAGCAAGGCAGAATTGCAGGAAACAGATTTCAGGAGGTAGATTCGAATCGCCTTTAAAGCACAGGAAAAGCGGCAAAACCTCGACAATGATGCCCTTGGCCAAAAAGGGCGTATGCGTTTTTTCCTGAATATATTCAGGAAAAAACGCATACGCCCTTTTTGGCCAACCAAGCAACCTGGAAAGGCAAATCAGCGCTACAAAGAAGTCTCGCTTCCCATCGGTCAAAAGGGCCATGCTGAATAAAGTGTCAAAACCAGAAATGCAGGACAGGCCATGGAGAAATGGGAGCCTTGCTACGCTGATGGGAGGGATGTAAATTGCCAACAGCCACTCTGGAGAAGTGTACGGTGTGTCCTGAAACATCTAAAAAACTCAGCTTAGAGACCATAGGGCACTTCCACTCATGGGCGTATAAATTGGGAAAATTAAAAATCAGCAAGACACAGACACCCCAAAGTTTTGGGCTACTCTGTTGACAAGAACCTCCACTTCGTTACACCTTAAATATCCCAGGAAAGAGAAGAATGAATAAAGAAGTTGTGGTCCTTATGTACAATGGAATATCACTCAGCCATGAAATCAATGTCATAAGGCTAGTAGCGGCATGATGAGTGGATTTAGGTATGACGATTCTAAGTGAAATAAGTCACACAGAAAAAGACACTTATCATGAGATATCACTTATAGAGGGAAAGTAAAAACCGCTACACTTGAACTGAATTACAAAACAGAACAGAGTCAAACGTTTAGAAAACACACTATGGCTGCTTAACGGGAAAGGTGAGGTGGGGTGATGCATAAAACAAGGGTTTCAAATTAGCTCAGATACCGTTCCATAAACCCGATATGTAATAGACAAGACCTACTCCTTGCTCAGTGAACTGGACTCAACACCCCCTATTAACCGCCCAGGAATATATCTGACTAGTAAGTATCTTAAAACATATGTATTGATATCGCTCTGTAAGTGAGTCAAGTGGGTATAAAGCGGCATAAACACAGCAGTGAAAAGCAGCTCAACCCCATTATAAAAATCAATTACTTTTCAAAACCCGTGAAACAAAGACAGTGAAAGAGAGAGAAATTCTTTCAAAATTCGTTCAGGGGCTGTGATGCCACCTGGATTGACCATATCTAGACCCACAGCTGATTGAGACATAAGGGTGGACACTCTTGGGGCTGAGAGGTTTGGTGAGGTTGGGTGAGCAAACGCAGACCCTTTAAAGAAATACGGCGTGGTACCCATCCCATGGGTCCCAAATCTCCAGTTTCAAGGGCATCGTCCTACATTGAAAATATGCATGAGAAACCCCGAAGATGGTACACCGTGTGATCGGGAAAGGTTGCTAAAACGAACCTCATTTCTCATCTCCTTGTGCTCCGGTTCGCCATTCCAGCCGCTTTACTAGCAATCTCCCTCCTTGGAGAATCAGCACCTTTATCTTCCTGTTCCGTACAGATTGCAATTTGTCCTGACGATGAACGGGAAGAGGGGGAACCAATGAGAGACTAGCTCTAGGTGTTGGGACAGGCACAGGTGACACTATTTTCCCATCAGGAAGAAGAATTAACCACAGGCTCAGCCTGCCGCCAGGAAGCAGAATACGGCCTGAAGCAATCCTGCGCTTTTGCGGCCAGCTCCCATAAAGCGAGTTGAATAATGGAGCTCAGGGACACTGCAGTTCACAGACCTGCAGACTTAGAAATGATAACTCTCGTCCACAAATATATTGAGGGAAGGCAACGAAGAGGATTTGAAAGCAAGGCAGAATTGCAGGAAACAGATTTCAGGAGGTAGATTCGAATCGCCTTTAAAGCACAGGAAAAGCGGCAAAACCTTGACAATGATGCCCTTGGCCAAAAAGGGCGTATGCGTTTTTTCCTGAATATATTCAGGAAAAAACGCATACGCCCTTTTTGGCCAACCAAGCAACCTGGAAAGGCAAATCAGCGCTACAAAGAAGTCTCGCTTCCCATCGGTCAAAAGGGCCATGCTGAATAAAGTGTCAAAACCAGAAATGCAGGACAGGCCATGGAGAAATGGGAGCCTTGCTACGCTGATGGGAGGGATGTAAATTGCCAACAGCCACTCTGGAGAAGTGTACGGTGTGTCCTGAAACATCTAAAAAACTCAGCTTAGCGACCATAGGGCACTTCCACTCATGGGCGTATAAATTGGGAAAACTAAAAATCAGCAAGACACAGGCACCCCAAAGTTTTGGGCTACTCTGTTGACAAGAACCTCCACTTCGTTACACCTTAAATATCCCAGGAAAGAGAAGAATGGATAAAGAAGTTGTCGTCCTTATGTACAATGGAATATCACTCAGCCATGAAATCAATGTCATAAGGCTAGTAGCAGCATGATGAGTGGATTTAGGTATGAAGATTCTAAGTGAAATAAGTCACACAGAAAAAGACACTTATCATGAGATATCACTTATAGAGGGAATGTAAAAACCGCTACCCTTGAACTGAATTACAAAACAGAACAGAGTCACACGTTTAGAAAACACACTATGGCTGCTTAACGGGAAAGGTGAGGTGGGGTGATGCATAAAACAAGGGTTTCAAATTAGCTCAGATACCGTTCCATAAACCCAATATGTAAGAGACAAGACCTACTCCTTGCTCAGTGAACTGGACTCAACACCCCCTATTCAATGCCGAAGAATATATCTGACTAGTAAGTATCTTAAAACATATGTATTGATATCGCTCTGTAAGTGAGTCAAGTGGGTATAAAGCGGCATAAACACAGCAGTGAAAAGCAGCTAAACCCCATTATAAAAATCAATTACTTTTCAAAACCCGTGAAAAAAAGACAGTGAAAGAGAGAGAAATTCTTACAAAATTCGTTCAGGGGCTGTGATGTCACCTGGATTGACCATATCTAGACCCACAGCTGATTGAGACATAAGGGTGGACACTCTTGGGGCTGAGAGGTTTGGTGAGGTTGGGTGAGCAAACGCAGACCCTTTAAAGTAATACGGCGTGGTACCCATCCCATGGGTCCCAAATCTCCAGGTTCAAGGGCATCGTCCTACATTGAAAACATGCATGAGAAACCCCGAAGATGGTACAACGTGTGATCGGGAAAGGTTTCTAAAACGAACCTCATTTCTCATCTCCTTGTGCTCCGGTTCGCCATTCCAGCCGCTTTACTAGCAATCTCCCTCCTTGGAGAATCAGCACCTTTATCCTCCTGTTCCGTACAGGTTGCAATTTGTCCTGAGGATGAACGGGAAGAGGGGGAACCAATGAGAGACTAGCTCTAGGTGTTGGGACAGGCACAGGTCACTCTATTTTCCCATCAGGAAGAAGAATTAACCACAGGCTCAGCCTGCCGCCAGGAACCAGAATACGGCCTGAAGCAATCCTGCGCTTTTGCGGCCAGCTCCCAAGAAAGCGAGTTGAAGAATGGAGCTCAGGGGCACTGCAATTCACAAACCTGCAGACTTAGAAATGATAACTCTCGTCCACAAATATATTGAGGGAAGGCAACGAAGAGGATTTGAAAGCAAGCCAGAATTGCAGGAAACAGATTTCAGGAGGTAGATTCGAATCGCCTTTAAAGCACAGGAAAAGCGGCAAAACCTCGACAATGATGCCCTTGGCCAAAAAGGGCGTATGCGTTTTTTCCTGAATATATTCAGGAAAAAACGCATACGCCCTTTTTGGCCAACCAAGCAACCTGGAAAGGCAAATCAGCGCTACAAAGAAGTCTCGCTTCCCATCGGTCTAAAGGGCCATGCTGAATAAAATGTCAAAACCAGAAACGCAGGACAGGCCATGGAGAAATGGGAGCCTTGCTACGCTGATGGGCGGGATGTAAATTGCCAACAGCCACTCTGCAGAAGTGTTCGGTGTGTCCTGAAACATCTACAAAACTCAGCTTAGAGAGCATAGGGCCCTTCCACTCATGGGCGTATAAATTGGGAAAACTAAAAATCAGCAAGACACAGGCACCCCAAAGTTTTGGGCTACTCTGTTGACAAGAACCTCCACTTCGTTACACCTTAAATATCCCAGGAAAGAGAAGAATGGATAAAGAAGATGTGGTCCTTATATACAATGGAATATCACTCAGCCATGAAATCAATGTCATAAGGCTAGTAGCAGCATGATGAGTGGATTTAGGTATGACGAATCTAAGTGAAATAAGTCACACAGAAAAAGACACTTATCATGAGATATCACTTATAGAGGGAATGTAAAAACCGCTACCCTTGAACTGAATTACAAAACAGAACAGAGTCACACGTTTAGAAAAAACACTATGGCTGCTTAACGGGAAAGGTGAGGTGGGGTGATGCATAAAACAAGGGTTTCAAATTAGCTCAGATACCGTTCCATAAACCTGATATGTAATAGACAAGACCTACTCCTTGCTCAGTGAACTGGACTCAACACCCCCTATTAACCGCCCAAGAATATATCTGACTAGTAAGTATCTTAAAACATATGTATTGATATCGCTCTGTAAGTGAGTCAAGTGGGTATAAAGCGGCATAAACACAGCAGTGAAAAGCAGCTCAACCCCATTATAAAAATCAATTACTTTTCAAAACCCGGGAAACAAAGACAGTGAAAGAGAGAGAAATTCTTACAAAATTCGTTCAGGGGCTGTGATGCCACCTGGATTGACCATATCTAGACCCACAGCTGATTGAGACATAAGGGTGGACACTCTTGGGGCTGAGAGGTTTGGTGAGGTTGGGTGAGCAAACGCAGACCCTTTAAAGAAATACGGCGTGGTACCCATCCCATGGGTCCCAAATCTCCAGGTTCAAGGGCATCGTCCTACATTGAAAACATGCATGAGAAACCCCGAAGATGGTACACCGTGTGATCGGGAAAGGTTGCTAAAACGAACCTCATTTCTCATCTCCTTGTGCTCCGGTTCGCCATTCCAGCCGCTTTACTAGCAATCTCCCTCCTTGGAGAATCAGCACCTTTATCTTCCTGTTCCGTACAGATTGCAATTTGTCCTGACGATGAACGGGAAGAGGGGGAACCAATGAGAGACTAGCTCTAGGTGTTGGGACAGGCACAGGTGACACTATTTTCCCATCAGGAAGAAGAATTAACCACAGGCTCAGCCTGCCGCCAGGAAGCAGAATACGGCCTGAAGCAATCCTGCGCTTTTGCGGCCAGCTCCCATAAAGGGATTTGAAGAATGGAGCTCAGGGGCACTGCAATTCACAGACCTGCAGACTTAGAAATGATAACTCTCGACCACAAATATATTGAGGGAAGGCAACGAAGAGGATTTGAAAGCAAGGCAGAATTGCAGGAAACAGATTTCAGGAGGTAGATTCGAATCGCCTTTAAAGCACAGGAAAAGCGGCAAAACCTCGACAATGATGCCCTTGGCCAAAAAGGGCGTATGCGTTTTTTCCTGAATATATTCAGGAAAAAACGCATACGCCCTTTTTGGCCAACCAAGCAACCTGGAAAGGCAAATCAGCGCTACAAAGAAGTCTCGCTTCCCATCGGTCAAAAGGGCCATGCTGAATAAAGTGTCAAAACCAGAAATGCAGGACAGGCCATGGAGAAATGGGAGCCTTGCTACGCTGATGGGAGGGATGTAAATTGCCAACAGCCACTCTGGAGAAGTGTACGGTGTGTCCTGAAACATCTAAAAAACTCAGCTTAGAGACCATAGGGCACTTCCACTCATGGGCGTATAAATTGGGAAAATTAAAAATCAGCAAGACACAGACACCCCAAAGTTTTGGGCTACTCTGTTGACAAGAACCTCCACTTCGTTACACCTTAAATATCCCAGGAAAGAGAAGAATGAATAAAGAAGTTGTGGTCCTTATGTACAATGGAATATCACTCAGCCATGAAATCAATGTCATAAGGCTAGTAGCGGCATGATGAGTGGATTTAGGTATGACGATTCTAAGTGAAATAAGTCACACAGAAAAAGACACTTATCATGAGATATCACTTATAGAGGGAAAGTAAAAACCGCTACACTTGAACTGAATTACAAAACAGAACAGAGTCAAACGTTTAGAAAACACACTATGGCTGCTTAACGGGAAAGGTGAGGTGGGGTGATGCATAAAACAAGGGTTTCAAATTAGCTCAGATACCGTTCCATAAACCCGATATGTAATAGACAAGACCTACTCCTTGCTCAGTGAACTGGACTCAACACCCCCTATTAACCGCCCAGGAATATATCTGACTAGTAAGTATCTTAAAACATATGTATTGATATCGCTCTGTAAGTGAGTCAAGTGGGTATAAAGCGGCATAAACACAGCAGTGAAAAGCAGCTCAACCCCATTATAAAAATCAATTACTTTTCAAAACCCGTGAAACAAAGACAGCGAAAGAGAGAGAAATTCTTACAAAATTCGTTCAGGGGCTGTGATGCCACCTGGATTGACCATATCTAGACCCACAGCTGATTGAGACATAAGGGTGGACACTCTTGGGGCTGAGAGGTTTGGTGAGGTTGGGTGAGCAAACGCAGACCCTTTAAAGAAATACGGCGTGGTACCCATCCCATGGGTCCCAAATCTCCAGTTTCAAGGGCATCGTCCTACATTGAAAATATGCATGAGAAACCCCGAAGATGGTACACCGTGTGATCGGGAAAGGTTGCTAAAACGAACCTCATTTCTCATCTCCTTGTGCTCCGGTTCGCCATTCCAGCCGCTTTACTAGCAATCTCCCTCCTTGGAGAATCAGCACCTTTATCTTCCTGTTCCGTACAGATTGCAATTTGTCCTGACGATGAACGGGAAGAGGGGGAACCAATGAGAGACTAGCTCTGGTGTTGGGACAGGCACAGGTGACACTATTTTCCCATCAGGAAGAAGAATTAACCACAGGCTCAGCCTGCCGCCAGGAAGCAGAATACGGCCTGAAGCAATCCTGCGCTTTTGCGGCCAGCTCCCATAAAGCGAGTTGAATAATGGAGCTCAGGGACACTGCAGTTCACAGACCTGCAGACTTAGAAATGATAACTCTCGTCCACAAATATATTGAGGGAAGGCAACGAAGAGGATTTGAAAGCAAGGCAGAATTGCAGGAAACAGATTTCAGGAGGTAGATTCGAATCGCCTTTAAAGCACAGGAAAAGCGGCAAAACCTTGACAATGATGCCCTTGGCCAAAAAGGGCGTATGCGTTTTTTCCTGAATATATTCAGGAAAAAACGCATACGCCCTTTTTGGCCAACCAAGCAACCTGGAAAAGCAAATCAGCGCTACAAAGAAGTCTCGCTTCCCATCGGTCAAAAGGGCCATGCTGAATAAAGTGTCAAAACCAGAAATGCAGGACAGGCCATGGAGAAATGGGAGCCTTGCTACGCTGATGGGAGGGATGTAAATTGCCAACAGCCACTCTGGAGAAGTGTACGGTGTGTCCTGAAACATCTAAAAAACTCAGCTTAGAGACCATAGGGCACTTCCACTCATGGGCGTATAAATTGGGAAAACTAAAAATCAGCAAGACACAGGCACCCCAAAGTTTTGGGCTACTCTGTTGACGAGAACCTCCACTTCGTTACACCTTAAATATCCCAGGAAAGAGAAGAATGGATAAAGAAGTTGTGGTCCTTATGTACAATGGAATATCACTCAGCCATGAAATCAATGTCATAAGGCTAGTAGCAGCATGATGAGTGGATTTAGGTATGACGATTCTAAGTGAAATAAGTCACACAGAAAAAGACACTTATCATGAGATATCACTTATAGAGGGAATGTAAAAACCGCTACCCTTGAACTGAATTACAAAACAGAACAGAGTCACACGTTTAGAAAACACACTATGGCTGCTTAACGGGAAAGGTGAGGTGGGGTGATGCATAAAACAAGGGTTTCAAATTAGCTCAGATACCGTTCCATAAACCCAATATGTAATAGACAAGACCTACTCCTTGCTCAGTGAACTGGACTCAACACCCGCTATTCAACGCCCAAGAATATATCTGACTAGTAAGTATCTTAAAACATATGTATTGATATCGCTCTGTAAGTGAGTCAAGTGGGTATAAAGCGGCATAAACACAGCAGTGAAAAGCAGCTAAACCCCATTATAAAAATCAATTACTTTTCAAAACCCGTGAAAAAAAGACAGTGAAAGAGAGAGAAATTCTTACAAAATTCGTTCAGGGGCTGTGATGTCACCTGGATTGACCATATCTAGACCCACAGCTGATTGAGACATAAGGGTGGACACTCTTGGGGCTGAGAGGTTTGGTGAGGTTGGGTGAGCAAACGCAGACCCTTTAAAGTAATACGGCGTGGTACCCATCCCATGGGTCCCAAATCTCCAGGTTCAAGGGCATCGTCCTACATTGAAAACATGCATGAGAAACCCCGAAGATGGTACACCGTGTGATCGGGAAAGGTTGCTAAAACGAACCTCATTTCTCATCTCCTTGTGCTCCGGTTCGCCATTCCAGCCGCTTTACTAGCAATCTCCCTCCTTGGAGAATCATCACCTTTATCTTCCTGTTCCGTACAGGTTGCAATTTGTCCTGAGGATGAACGGGAAGAGGGGGAACCAATGAGAGACTAGCTCTAGGTGTTGGGACAGGCACAGGTGACACTATTTTCCCATCAGGAAGAAGAATTAACCACAGGCTCAGCCTGCCGCCAGGAAGCAGAATACGGCCTGAAGCAATCCTGCGCTTTTGCGGCCAGCTCCCAAGAAAGCGAGTTGGATAATGGAGCTCAGGGGCACTGCAATTCACAAACCTGCAGACTTAGAAATGATAACTCTTGTCCACAAATATATTGAGGGAAGGCAACGAAGAGGATTTGAAAGCAAGGCAGAATTGCAGGAAACAGATTTCAGGAGGTAGATTCGAATCGCCTTTAAAGCACAGGAAAAGCGGCAAAACCTCGACAATGATGCCCTTGGCCAAAAAGGGCGTATGCGTTTTTTCCTGAATATATTCAGGAAAAAACGCATACGCCCTTTTTGGCCAACCAAGCAACCTGGAAAGGCAAATCAGCGCTACAAAGAAGTCTCGCTTCCCATCGGTCAAAAGGGCCATGATGGATAAAGTGTCCAAACCAGAAATGCAGGACAGGACATGGAGAAATGGGAGCCTTGCTACGCTGATGGGCGGGATGTAAATTGACAACAGCCACTCTGGAGAAGTGTACGGTGTGTCCTGAAACATCTAAAAAACTCAGCTTAGAGAGCATAGGGCACTTCCACTCATGGGCGTATAAATTGGGAAAATTAAAAATCAGCAAGACACAGGCACCCCAAAGTTTTGGGCTACTCTGTTGACAAGAACCTCCACTTCGTTACACCTTAAATATCCCAGGAAAGAGAAGAATGAATAAAGAAGTTGTGGTCCTTATGTACAATGGAATATCACTCAGCCATGAAATCAATGTCATAAGGCTAGTAGCGGCATGATGAGTGGATTTAGGTATGACGATTCTAAGTGAAATAAGTCACACAGAAAAAGACACTTATCATGAGATATCACTTATAGAGGGAATGTAAAAACCGCTACCCTTGAACTGAATTACAAAACAGAACAGAGTCACACGTTTAGAAAACACACTATGGCTGCTTAACGGGAAAGGTGAGGTGGGGTGATGCATAAAACAAGGGTTTCAAATTAGCTCAGATACCGTTCCATAAACCCGATATGTAATAGACAAGACCTACTCCTTGCTCAGTGAACTGGACTCAACACCCCCTATTAACCGCCCAAGAATATATCTGACTAGTAAGTATCTTAAAACATATGTATTGATATCGCTCTGTAAGTGAGTCAAGTGGGTATAAAGCGGCATAAACACAGCAGTGAAAAGCAGCTCAACCCCATTATAAAAATCAATTACTTTTCAAAACCCGGGAAACAAAGACAGTGAAAGAGAGAGAAATTCTTACAAAATTCGTTCAGGGGCTGTGATGCCACCTGGATTGACCATATCTAGACCCACAGCTGATTGAGACATAAGGGTGGACACTCTTGGGGCTGAGAGGTTTGGTGAGGTTGGGTGAGCAAACGCAGACCCTTTAAAGAAATACGGCGTGGTACCCATCCCATGGGTCCCAAATCTCCAGGTTCAAGGGCATCGTCCTACATTGAAAACATGCATGAGAAACCCCGAAGATGGTACACCGTGTGATCGGGAAAGGTTGCTAAAACGAACCTCATTTCTCATCTCCTTGTGCTCCGGTTCGCCATTCCAGCCGCTTTACTAGCAATCTCCCTCCTTGGAGAATCAGCACCTTTATCTTCCTGTTCCGTACAGATTGCAATTTGTCCTGACGATGAACGGGAAGAGGGGGAACCAATGAGAGACTAGCTCTAGGTGTTGGGACAGGCACAGGTGACACTATTTTCCCATCAGGAAGAAGAATTAACCACAGGCTCAGCCTGCCGTCAGGAAGCAGAATACGGCCTGAAGCAATCCTGCGCTTTTGCGGCCAACTCCCAAGAAAGCAAGTTGAAGAATGGAGCTCAGGGGCACTGCAATTCACAAACCTGCAGACTTAGAAATGATAACTCTCGTCCACAAATATATTGAGGGAAGGCAACGAAGAGGATTTGAAAGCAAGGCAGAATTGCAGGAAACAGATTTCAGGAGGTAGATTCGAATCGCCTTTAAAGCAGAGGAAAAGCGGCAAAACCTCGACAATGATGCCCTTGGCCAAAAAGGGCGTATGCGTTTTTTCCTGAATATATTCAGGAAAAAACGCATACGCCCTTTATGGCCAACCAAGCAACCTGGAAAGGCAAATCAGCGCTACAAAGAAGTCTCGCTTCCCATCGGTCAAAAGGGCCATGCTGAATAAAGTGTCAAAACCAGAAATGCAGGACAGGACATGGAGAAATGGGAGCCTTGCTACGCTGATGGGCGGGATGTAAATTGCCAACAGCCACTCTGGAGAAGTGTACGGTGTGTCCTGAAACATCTAAAAAACTCAGCTTAGAGAGCATAGGGCACTTCCACTCATGGGCGTATAAATTGGGAAAATTAAAAATCAGCAAGACACAGGCACCCCAAAGTTTTGGGCTACTCTGTTGACAAGAACCTCCACTTCGTTACACCTTAAATATCCCAGGAAAGAGAAGAATGGATAAAGAAGTTGTGGTCCTTATGTACAATGGAATATCACTCAGCCATGAAATCAATGTCATAAGGCTAGTAGCAGCATGATGAGTGGATTTAGGTATGACGATTCTAAGTGAAATAAGTCACACAGAAAAAGACACTTATCATGAGATATCACTTATAGAGGGAATGTAAAAACCGCTACCCTTGAACTGAATTACAAAACAGAACAGAGTCACACGTTTAGAAAACACACTATGGCTGCTTAACGGGAAAGGTGAGGTGGGGTGATGCATAAAACAAGGGTTTCAAATTAGCTCAGATACCGTTCCATAAACCCGATATGTAATAGACAAGACCTACTCCTTGCTCAGTGAACTGGACTCAACACCCCCTATTAACCGCCCAAGAATATATCTGACTAGTAAGTATCTTAAAACATATGTATTGATATCGCTCTGTAAGTGAGTCAAGTGGGTATAAAGCGGCATAAACACAGCAGTGAAAAGCAGCTCAACCCCATTATAAAAATCAATTACTTTTCAAAACCCGTGAAACAAAGACAGTGAAAGAGAGAGAAATTCTTACAAAATTCGTTCAGGGGCTGTGATGCCACCTGGATTGACCATATCTAGACCCACAGCTGATTGAGACATAAGGGTGGACACTCTTGGGGCTGAGAGGTTTGGTGAGGTTGGGTGAGCAAACGCAGTCCCTTTAAAGTAATACGGCGTGGTACCCATCCCATGGGTCCCAAATCTCCAGGTTCAAGGGCATCGTCCTACATTGAAAACATGCATGAGAAACCCCGAAGATGGTACACCGTGTGATAGGGAAAGGTTGCTAAAACGAACCTCATTTCTCATCTCCTTGTGCTCCGGTTCGCCATTCCAGCCGCTTTACTAGCAATCTCCCTCCTTGGAGAATCATCACCTTTATCTTCCTGTTCCGTACAGGTTGTAATTTGTCCTGAGGATGAACGGGAAGAGGGGGAACCAATGAGAGACTAGCTCTAGGTGTTGGGACAGGCACAGGTGACACTATTTTCCCATCAGGAAGAAGAATTAACCACAGGCTCAGCCTGCCGCCAGGAAGCAGAATACGGCCTGAAGCAATCCTGCGCTTTTGCGGCCAGCTCCCAAGAAAGCGAGTTGAATAATGGAGCTCAGGGGCACTGCAATTCACAAACCTGCAGACTTAGAAATGATAACTCTCGTCCACAAATATATTGAGGGAAGGCAACGAAGAGGATTTGAAAGCAAGGCAGAATTGCAGGAAACAGATTTCAGGAGGTAGATTCGAATCGCCTTTAAAGCACAGGAAAAGCGGCAAAACCTCGACAATGATGCCCTTGGCCAAAAAGGGCGTATGCGTTTTTTCCTGAATATATTCAGGAAAAAACGCATACGCCCTTTTTGGCCAACCAAGCAACCTGGAAAGGCAAATCAGCGCTACAAAGAAGTCTCGCTTCCCATCGGTCAAAAGGGCCATGCTGAATAAAGTGTCAAAACCAGAAATGCAGGACAGGACATGGAGAAATGGGAGCCTTGCTACGCTGATGGGCGGGATGTAAATTGCCAACAGCCACTCTGGAGAAGTGTACGGTGTGTCCTGAAACATCTAAAAAACTCAGCTTAGAGAGCATAGGGCACTTCCACTCATGGGCGTATAAATTGGGAAAATTAAAAATCAGCAACACACAGGCACCCCAAAGTTTTGGGCTACTCTGTTGACAAGAACCTCCACTTCGTTACACCTTAAATATCCCAGGAAAGAGAAGAAGGAATAAAGAAGTTGTGGTCCTTATGTACAATGGAATATCACTCAGCCATGAAATCAATGTCATAAGGCTAGTAGCGGCATGATGAGTGGATTTAGGTATGACGATTCTAAGTGAAATAAGTCACACAGAAAAAGACACTTATCATGAGATATCACTTATAGAGGGAATGTAAAAACCGCTACCCTTGAACTGAATTACAAAACAGAACAGAGTCACACGTTTAGAAAACAGACTATGGCTGCTTAACGGGAAAGGTGAGGTGGGGTGATGCATAAAACAAGGGTTTCAAATTAGCTCAGATACCGTTCCAGAAACCCGATATGTAATAGACAAGACCTACTCCTTGCTCAGTGAACTGGACTCAACACCCCCTATTAACGGCCCAAGAATATATCTGACTAGTAAGTATCTTAAAACATATGTATTGATATCGCTCTGTAAGTGAGTCAAGTGGGTATAAAGCGGCATAAACACAGCAGTGAAAAGCAGCTCAACCCCATTATAAAAATCAATTACTTTTCAAAACCCGTGAAACAAAGACAGTGAAAGAGAGAGAAATTCTTACAAAATTCGTTCAGGGGCTGTGATGCCACCTGGATTGACCATATCTAGACCCACAGCTGATTGAGACATAAGGGTGGACACTCTTGGGGCTGAGAGGTTTGGTGAGGTTGGGTGAGCAAACGCAGACCTTTTAAAGTAATACGGCGTGGTACCCATCCCATGGGTCCCAAATCTCCAGGTTCAAGGGCATCGTCCTACATTGAAAACATGCATGAGAAACCCCGAAGATGGTACACCGTGTGATCGGGAAAGGTTGCTAAAACGAACCTCATTTCTCATCTCCTTGTGCTCCGGTTCGCCATTCCAGCCGCTTTACTAGCAATCTCCCTCCTTGGAGAATCATCACCTTTATCTTCCTGTTCCGTACAGGTTGCAATTTGTCCTGAGGATGAACGGGAAGAGGGGGAACCAATGAGAGACTAGCTCTAGGTGTTGGGACAGGCACAGGTGACACTATTTTCCCATCAGGAAGAAGAATTAACCACAGGCTCAGCCTGCCGCCAGGAACCAGAATACGGCCTGAAGCAATCCTGCGCTTTTGCGGCCAGCTCCCAAGAAAGCGAGTTGAAGAATGGAGCTCAGGGGCACTGCAATTCACAGACCGGCAGACTCAGAAATGATAACTCTCGTCCACAAATATATTGAGGGAAGGCAACGAAGAGGATTTGAAAGCAAGGCAGAATTGCAGGAAACAGATTTCAGGAGGTAGATTCGAATCGCCTTTAAAGCACAGGAAAAGCGGCAAAACCTCGACAATGATGCCCTTGGCCAAAAAGGGCGTATGCGTTTTTTCCTGAATATATTCAGGAAAAAACGCATACGCCCTTTTTGGCCAACCAAGCAACCTGGAAAGGCAAATCAGCGCTACAAAGAAGTCTCGCTTCCCATCGGTCAAAAGGGCCATGCTGAATACAGTGTCAAAACCAGAAATGCAGGACAGGACATGGAGAAATGGGAGCCTTGCTACGCTGATGGGCGGGATGTAAATTGCCAACAGCCACTCTGGAGAAGTGTACGGTGTGTCCTGAAACATCTAAAAAACTCAGCTTAGAGAGCATAGGGCACTTCCACTCATGGGCGTATACATTGGGAAAATTAAAAATCAGCAAGACACAGGCACCCCAAAGTTTTGGGCTACTCTGTTGACAAGAACCTCCACTTCGTTACACCTTAAATATCCCAGGAAAGAGAAGAATGAATAAAGAAGTTGTGGTCCTTATGTACAATGGAATATCACTCAGCCATGAAATCAATGTCATAAGGCTAGTAGCGGCATGATGAGTGGATTTAGGTATGACGATTCTAAGTGAAATAAGTCACACAGAAAAAGACACTTATCATGAGATATCACTTATAGAGGGAATGTAAAAACCGCTACCCTTGAACTGAATTACAAAACAGAACAGAGTCACACGTTTAGAAAACACACTATGGCTGCTTAACGGGAAAGGTGAGGTGGGGTGATGCATAAAACAAGGGTTTCAAATTAGCTCAGATACCGTTCCATAAACCCGATATGTAATAGACAAGACCTACTCCTTGCTCAGTGAACTGGACTCAACACCCCCTATTAACCGCCCAAGAATATATCTGACTAGTAAGTATCTTAAAACATATGTATTGATATCGCTCTGTAAGTGAGTCAAGTGGGTATAAAGCGGCATAAACACAGCAGTGAAAAGCAGCTCAACCCCATTATAAAAATCAATTACTTTTCAAAACCCGGGAAACAAAGACAGTGAAAGAGAGAGAAATTCTTACAAAATTCGTTCAGGGGCTGTGATGCCACCTGGATTGACCATATCTAGACCCACAGCTGATTGAGACATAAGGGTGGACACTCTAGGGGCTGAGAGGTTTGGTGAGGTTGGGTGAGCAAACGCAGACCCTTTAAAGAAATACGGCGTGGTACCCATCCCATGGGTCCCAAATCTCCAGGTTCAAGGGCATCATCCTACATTGAAAACATGCATGAGAAACCCCGAAGATGGTACACCGTGTGATCGGGAAAGGTTGCTAAAACGAACCTCATTTCTCATCTCCTTGTGCTCCGGTTCGCCATTCCAGCCGCTTTACTAGCAATCTCCCTCCTTGGAGAATCAGCACCTTTATCTTCCTGTTCCGTACAGATTGCAATTTGTCGTGACGATGAACGGGAAGAGGGGGAACCAATGAGAGACTAGCTCTAGGTGTTGGGACAGGCACAGGTGACACTATTTTCCCATCAGGAAGAAGAATTAACCACAGGCTCAGCCTGCCGTCAGGAAGCAGAATACGGCCTGAAGCAATCCTGCGCTTTTGCGGCCAGCTCCCAAGAAAGCGAGTTGAATAATGGAGCTCAGGGGCACTGCAATTCACAAACCTGCAGACTTAGAAATGATAACTCTCGTCCACAAATATATTGAGGGAAGGCAACGAAGAGGATTTGAAAGCAAGGCAGAATTGCAGGAAACAGATTTCAGGAGGTAGATTCGAATCGCCTTTAAAGCACAGGAAAAGCGGCAAAACCTCGACAATGATGCCCTTGGCCAAAAAGGGCGTATGCGTTTTTTCCTGAATATATTCAGGAAAAAACGCATACGCCCTTTTTGGCCAACCAAGCAACCTGGAAAGGCAAATCAGCGCTACAAAGAAGTCTCGCTTCCCATCGGTCAAAAGGGCCATGCTGAATAAAGTGTCCAAACCAGAAATGCAGGACAGGACATGGAGAAATGGGAGCCTTGCTACGCTGATGGGCGGGATGTAAATTGACAACAGCCACTCTGGAGAAGTGTACGGTGTGTCCTGAAACATCTAAAAAACTCAGCTTAGAGAGCTTGGGCACTTCCACTCATGGGCGTATAAAGTGGGAAAACTAAAAATCAGCATGACACAGGCACCTCAAAGTTTTGGGCTACTCTGTTGACAAGAACCTCCACTTCGCTACACCTTAAATATCCCAGGAAAGAGAAGAATGGATAAAGAAGTTGTCGTCCTTATGTACAATGGAATATCACTCAGCCATGAAATCAATGTCATAAGGCTAGTAGCAGCATGATGAGTGGATTTAGGTATGAAGATTCTAAGTGAAATAAGTCACACAGAAAAAGACACTTATCATGAGATATCACTTATAGAGGGAATGTAAAAACCGCTACCCTTGAACTGAATTACAAAACAGAACAGAGTCACACGTTTAGAAAACACACTATGGCTGCTTAACGGGAAAGGTGAGGTGGGGTGATGCATAAAACAAGGGTTTCAAATTAGCTCAGATACCGTTCCATAAACCCAATATGTAAGAGACAAGACCTACTCCTTGCTCAGTGAACTGGACTCAACACCCCCTATTCAATGCCGAAGAATATATCTGACTAGTAAGTATCTTAAAACATATGTATTGATATCGCTCTGTAAGTGAGTCAAGTGGGTATAAAGCGGCATAAACACAGCAGTGAAAAGCAGCTAAACCCCATTATAAAAATCAATTACTTTTCAAAACCCGTGAAAAAAAGACAGTGAAAGAGAGAGAAATTCTTACAAAATTCGTTCAGGGGCTGTGATGTCACCTGGATTGACCATATCTAGACCCACAGCTGATTGAGACATAAGGGTGGACACTCTTGGGGCTGAGAGGTTTGGTGAGGTTGGGTGAGCAAACGCAGACCCTTTAAAGTAATACGGCGTGGTACCCATCCCATGGGTCCCAAATCTCCAGGTTCAAGGGCATCGTCCTACATTGAAAACATGCATGAGAAACCCCGAAGATGGTACAACGTGTGATCGGGAAAGGTTTCTAAAACGAACCTCATTTCTCATCTCCTTGTGCTCCGGTTCGCCATTCCAGCCGCTTTACTAGCAATCTCCCTCCTTGGAGAATCAGCACCTTTATCCTCCTGTTCCGTACAGGTTGCAATTTGTCCTGAGGATGAACGGGAAGAGGGGGAACCAATGAGAGACTAGCTCTAGGTGTTGGGACAGGCACAGGTCACTCTATTTTCCCATCAGGAAGAAGAATTAACCACAGGCTCAGCCTGCCGCCAGGAACCAGAATACGGCCTGAAGCAATCCTGCGCTTTTGCGGCCAGCTCCCAAGAAAGCGAGTTGAAGAATGGAGCTCAGGGGCACTGCAATTCACAAACCTGCAGACTTAGAAATGATAACTCTCGTCCACAAATATATTGAGGGAAGGCAACGAAGAGGATTTGAAAGCAAGCCAGAATTGCAGGAAACAGATTTCAGGAGGTAGATTCGAATCGCCTTTAAAGCACAGGAAAAGCGGCAAAACCTCGACAATGATGCCCTTGGCCAAAAAGGGCGTATGCGTTTTTTCCTGAATATATTCAGGAAAAAACGCATACGCCCTTTTTGGCCAACCAAGCAACCTGGAAAGGCAAATCAGCGCTACAAAGAAGTCTCGCTTCCCATCGGTCTAAAGGGCCATGCTGAATAAAATGTCAAAACCAGAAACGCAGGACAGGCCATGGAGAAATGGGAGCCTTGCTACGCTGATGGGCGGGATGTAAATTGCCAACAGCCACTCTGCAGAAGTGTTCGGTGTGTCCTGAAACATCTACAAAACTCAGCTTAGAGAGCATAGGGCCCTTCCACTCATGGGCGTATAAATTGGGAAAACTAAAAATCAGCAAGACACAGGCACCCCAAAGTTTTGGGCTACTCTGTTGACAAGAACCTCCACTTCGTTACACCTTAAATATCCCAGGAAAGAGAAGAATGGATAAAGAAGATGTGGTCCTTATATACAATGGAATATCACTCAGCCATGAAATCAATGTCATAAGGCTAGTAGCAGCATGATGAGTGGATTTAGGTATGACGAATCTAAGTGAAATAAGTCACACAGAAAAAGACACTTATCATGAGATATCACTTATAGAGGGAATGTAAAAACCGCTACCCTTGAACTGAATTACAAAACAGAACAGAGTCACACGTTTAGAAAAAACACTATGGCTGCTTAACGGGAAAGGTGAGGTGGGGTGATGCATAAAACAAGGGTTTCAAATTAGCTCAGATACCGTTCCATAAACCTGATATGTAATAGACAAGACCTACTCCTTGCTCAGTGAACTGGACTCAACACCCCCTATTAACCGCCCAAGAATATATCTGACTAGTAAGTATCTTAAAACATATGTATTGATATCGCTCTGTAAGTGAGTCAAGTGGGTATAAAGCGGCATAAACACAGCAGTGAAAAGCAGCTCAACCCCATTATAAAAATCAATTACTTTTCAAAACCCGGGAAACAAAGACAGTGAAAGAGAGAGAAATTCTTACAAAATTCGTTCAGGGGCTGTGATGCCACCTGGATTGACCATATCTAGACCCACAGCTGATTGAGACATAAGGGTGGACACTCTTGGGGCTGAGAGGTTTGGTGAGGTTGGGTGAGCAAACGCAGACCCTTTAAAGAAATACGGCGTGGTACCCATCCCATGGGTCCCAAATCTCCAGGTTCAAGGGCATCGTCCTACATTGAAAACATGCATGAGAAACCCCGAAGATGGTACACCGTGTGATCGGGAAAGGTTGCTAAAACGAACCTCATTTCTCATCTCCTTGTGCTCCGGTTCGCCATTCCAGCCGCTTTACTAGCAATCTCCCTCCTTGGAGAATCAGCACCTTTATCTTCCTGTTCCGTACAGATTGCAATTTGTCCTGACGATGAACGGGAAGAGGGGGAACCAATGAGAGACTAGCTCTAGGTGTTGGGACAGGCACAGGTGACACTATTTTCCCATCAGGAAGAAGAATTAACCACAGGCTCAGCCTGCCGCCAGGAAGCAGAATACGGCCTGAAGCAATCCTGCGCTTTTGCGGCCAGCTCCCATAAAGGGATTTGAAGAATGGAGCTCAGGGGCACTGCAATTCACAGACCTGCAGACTTAGAAATGATAACTCTCGACCACAAATATATTGAGGGAAGGCAACGAAGAGGATTTGAAAGCAAGGCAGAATTGCAGGAAACAGATTTCAGGAGGTAGATTCGAATCGCCTTTAAAGCACAGGAAAAGCGGCAAAACCTCGACAATGATGCCCTTGGCCAAAAAGGGCGTATGCGTTTTTTCCTGAATATATTCAGGAAAAAACGCATACGCCCTTTTTGGCCAACCAAGCAACCTGGAAAGGCAAATCAGCGCTACAAAGAAGTCTCGCTTCCCATCGGTCAAAAGGGCCATGCTGAATAAAGTGTCAAAACCAGAAATGCAGGACAGGCCATGGAGAAATGGGAGCCTTGCTACGCTGATGGGAGGGATGTAAATTGCCAACAGCCACTCTGGAGAAGTGTACGGTGTGTCCTGAAACATCTAAAAAACTCAGCTTAGAGACCATAGGGCACTTCCACTCATGGGCGTATAAATTGGGAAAATTAAAAATCAGCAAGACACAGACACCCCAAAGTTTTGGGCTACTCTGTTGACAAGAACCTCCACTTCGTTACACCTTAAATATCCCAGGAAAGAGAAGAATGAATAAAGAAGTTGTGGTCCTTATGTACAATGGAATATCACTCAGCCATGAAATCAATGTCATAAGGCTAGTAGCGGCATGATGAGTGGATTTAGGTATGACGATTCTAAGTGAAATAAGTCACACAGAAAAAGACACTTATCATGAGATATCACTTATAGAGGGAAAGTAAAAACCGCTACACTTGAACTGAATTACAAAACAGAACAGAGTCAAACGTTTAGAAAACACACTATGGCTGCTTAACGGGAAAGGTGAGGTGGGGTGATGCATAAAACAAGGGTTTCAAATTAGCTCAGATACCGTTCCATAAACCCGATATGTAATAGACAAGACCTACTCCTTGCTCAGTGAACTGGACTCAACACCCCCTATTAACCGCCCAGGAATATATCTGACTAGTAAGTATCTTAAAACATATGTATTGATATCGCTCTGTAAGTGAGTCAAGTGGGTATAAAGCGGCATAAACACAGCAGTGAAAAGCAGCTCAACCCCATTATAAAAATCAATTACTTTTCAAAACCCGTGAAACAAAGACAGCGAAAGAGAGAGAAATTCTTACAAAATTCGTTCAGGGGCTGTGATGCCACCTGGATTGACCATATCTAGACCCACAGCTGATTGAGACATAAGGGTGGACACTCTTGGGGCTGAGAGGTTTGGTGAGGTTGGGTGAGCAAACGCAGACCCTTTAAAGAAATACGGCGTGGTACCCATCCCATGGGTCCCAAATCTCCAGTTTCAAGGGCATCGTCCTACATTGAAAATATGCATGAGAAACCCCGAAGATGGTACACCGTGTGATCGGGAAAGGTTGCTAAAACGAACCTCATTTCTCATCTCCTTGTGCTCCGGTTCGCCATTCCAGCCGCTTTACTAGCAATCTCCCTCCTTGGAGAATCAGCACCTTTATCTTCCTGTTCCGTACAGATTGCAATTTGTCCTGACGATGAACGGGAAGAGGGGGAACCAATGAGAGACTAGCTCTGGTGTTGGGACAGGCACAGGTGACACTATTTTCCCATCAGGAAGAAGAATTAACCACAGGCTCAGCCTGCCGCCAGGAAGCAGAATACGGCCTGAAGCAATCCTGCGCTTTTGCGGCCAGCTCCCATAAAGCGAGTTGAATAATGGAGCTCAGGGACACTGCAGTTCACAGACCTGCAGACTTAGAAATGATAACTCTCGTCCACAAATATATTGAGGGAAGGCAACGAAGAGGATTTGAAAGCAAGGCAGAATTGCAGGAAACAGATTTCAGGAGGTAGATTCGAATCGCCTTTAAAGCACAGGAAAAGCGGCAAAACCTTGACAATGATGCCCTTGGCCAAAAAGGGCGTATGCGTTTTTTCCTGAATATATTCAGGAAAAAACGCATACGCCCTTTTTGGCCAACCAAGCAACCTGGAAAAGCAAATCAGCGCTACAAAGAAGTCTCGCTTCCCATCGGTCAAAAGGGCCATGCTGAATAAAGTGTCAAAACCAGAAATGCAGGACAGGCCATGGAGAAATGGGAGCCTTGCTACGCTGATGGGAGGGATGTAAATTGCCAACAGCCACTCTGGAGAAGTGTACGGTGTGTCCTGAAACATCTAAAAAACTCAGCTTAGAGACCATAGGGCACTTCCACTCATGGGCGTATAAATTGGGAAAACTAAAAATCAGCAAGACACAGGCACCCCAAAGTTTTGGGCTACTCTGTTGACGAGAACCTCCACTTCGTTACACCTTAAATATCCCAGGAAAGAGAAGAATGGATAAAGAAGTTGTGGTCCTTATGTACAATGGAATATCACTCAGCCATGAAATCAATGTCATAAGGCTAGTAGCAGCATGATGAGTGGATTTAGGTATGACGATTCTAAGTGAAATAAGTCACACAGAAAAAGACACTTATCATGAGATATCACTTATAGAGGGAATGTAAAAACCGCTACCCTTGAACTGAATTACAAAACAGAACAGAGTCACACGTTTAGAAAACACACTATGGCTGCTTAACGGGAAAGGTGAGGTGGGGTGATGCATAAAACAAGGGTTTCAAATTAGCTCAGATACCGTTCCATAAACCCAATATGTAATAGACAAGACCTACTCCTTGCTCAGTGAACTGGACTCAACACCCGCTATTCAACGCCCAAGAATATATCTGACTAGTAAGTATCTTAAAACATATGTATTGATATCGCTCTGTAAGTGAGTCAAGTGGGTATAAAGCGGCATAAACACAGCAGTGAAAAGCAGCTAAACCCCATTATAAAAATCAATTACTTTTCAAAACCCGTGAAAAAAAGACAGTGAAAGAGAGAGAAATTCTTACAAAATTCGTTCAGGGGCTGTGATGTCACCTGGATTGACCATATCTAGACCCACAGCTGATTGAGACATAAGGGTGGACACTCTTGGGGCTGAGAGGTTTGGTGAGGTTGGGTGAGCAAACGCAGACCCTTTAAAGTAATACGGCGTGGTACCCATCCCATGGGTCCCAAATCTCCAGGTTCAAGGGCATCGTCCTACATTGAAAACATGCATGAGAAACCCCGAAGATGGTACACCGTGTGATCGGGAAAGGTTGCTAAAACGAACCTCATTTCTCATCTCCTTGTGCTCCGGTTCGCCATTCCAGCCGCTTTACTAGCAATCTCCCTCCTTGGAGAATCATCACCTTTATCTTCCTGTTCCGTACAGGTTGCAATTTGTCCTGAGGATGAACGGGAAGAGGGGGAACCAATGAGAGACTAGCTCTAGGTGTTGGGACAGGCACAGGTGACACTATTTTCCCATCAGGAAGAAGAATTAACCACAGGCTCAGCCTGCCGCCAGGAAGCAGAATACGGCCTGAAGCAATCCTGCGCTTTTGCGGCCAGCTCCCAAGAAAGCGAGTTGGATAATGGAGCTCAGGGGCACTGCAATTCACAAACCTGCAGACTTAGAAATGATAACTCTTGTCCACAAATATATTGAGGGAAGGCAACGAAGAGGATTTGAAAGCAAGGCAGAATTGCAGGAAACAGATTTCAGGAGGTAGATTCGAATCGCCTTTAAAGCACAGGAAAAGCGGCAAAACCTCGACAATGATGCCCTTGGCCAAAAAGGGCGTATGCGTTTTTTCCTGAATATATTCAGGAAAAAACGCATACGCCCTTTTTGGCCAACCAAGCAACCTGGAAAGGCAAATCAGCGCTACAAAGAAGTCTCGCTTCCCATCGGTCAAAAGGGCCATGATGGATAAAGTGTCCAAACCAGAAATGCAGGACAGGACATGGAGAAATGGGAGCCTTGCTACGCTGATGGGCGGGATGTAAATTGACAACAGCCACTCTGGAGAAGTGTACGGTGTGTCCTGAAACATCTAAAAAACTCAGCTTAGAGAGCATAGGGCACTTCCACTCATGGGCGTATAAATTGGGAAAATTAAAAATCAGCAAGACACAGGCACCCCAAAGTTTTGGGCTACTCTGTTGACAAGAACCTCCACTTCGTTACACCTTAAATATCCCAGGAAAGAGAAGAATGAATAAAGAAGTTGTGGTCCTTATGTACAATGGAATATCACTCAGCCATGAAATCAATGTCATAAGGCTAGTAGCGGCATGATGAGTGGATTTAGGTATGACGATTCTAAGTGAAATAAGTCACACAGAAAAAGACACTTATCATGAGATATCACTTATAGAGGGAATGTAAAAACCGCTACCCTTGAACTGAATTACAAAACAGAACAGAGTCACACGTTTAGAAAACACACTATGGCTGCTTAACGGGAAAGGTGAGGTGGGGTGATGCATAAAACAAGGGTTTCAAATTAGCTCAGATACCGTTCCATAAACCCGATATGTAATAGACAAGACCTACTCCTTGCTCAGTGAACTGGACTCAACACCCCCTATTAACCGCCCAAGAATATATCTGACTAGTAAGTATCTTAAAACATATGTATTGATATCGCTCTGTAAGTGAGTCAAGTGGGTATAAAGCGGCATAAACACAGCAGTGAAAAGCAGCTCAACCCCATTATAAAAATCAATTACTTTTCAAAACCCGGGAAACAAAGACAGTGAAAGAGAGAGAAATTCTTACAAAATTCGTTCAGGGGCTGTGATGCCACCTGGATTGACCATATCTAGACCCACAGCTGATTGAGACATAAGGGTGGACACTCTTGGGGCTGAGAGGTTTGGTGAGGTTGGGTGAGCAAACGCAGACCCTTTAAAGAAATACGGCGTGGTACCCATCCCATGGGTCCCAAATCTCCAGGTTCAAGGGCATCGTCCTACATTGAAAACATGCATGAGAAACCCCGAAGATGGTACACCGTGTGATCGGGAAAGGTTGCTAAAACGAACCTCATTTCTCATCTCCTTGTGCTCCGGTTCGCCATTCCAGCCGCTTTACTAGCAATCTCCCTCCTTGGAGAATCAGCACCTTTATCTTCCTGTTCCGTACAGATTGCAATTTGTCCTGACGATGAACGGGAAGAGGGGGAACCAATGAGAGACTAGCTCTAGGTGTTGGGACAGGCACAGGTGACACTATTTTCCCATCAGGAAGAAGAATTAACCACAGGCTCAGCCTGCCGTCAGGAAGCAGAATACGGCCTGAAGCAATCCTGCGCTTTTGCGGCCAACTCCCAAGAAAGCAAGTTGAAGAATGGAGCTCAGGGGCACTGCAATTCACAAACCTGCAGACTTAGAAATGATAACTCTCGTCCACAAATATATTGAGGGAAGGCAACGAAGAGGATTTGAAAGCAAGGCAGAATTGCAGGAAACAGATTTCAGGAGGTAGATTCGAATCGCCTTTAAAGCAGAGGAAAAGCGGCAAAACCTCGACAATGATGCCCTTGGCCAAAAAGGGCGTATGCGTTTTTTCCTGAATATATTCAGGAAAAAACGCATACGCCCTTTATGGCCAACCAAGCAACCTGGAAAGGCAAATCAGCGCTACAAAGAAGTCTCGCTTCCCATCGGTCAAAAGGGCCATGCTGAATAAAGTGTCAAAACCAGAAATGCAGGACAGGACATGGAGAAATGGGAGCCTTGCTACGCTGATGGGCGGGATGTAAATTGCCAACAGCCACTCTGGAGAAGTGTACGGTGTGTCCTGAAACATCTAAAAAACTCAGCTTAGAGAGCATAGGGCACTTCCACTCATGGGCGTATAAATTGGGAAAATTAAAAATCAGCAAGACACAGGCACCCCAAAGTTTTGGGCTACTCTGTTGACAAGAACCTCCACTTCGTTACACCTTAAATATCCCAGGAAAGAGAAGAATGGATAAAGAAGTTGTGGTCCTTATGTACAATGGAATATCACTCAGCCATGAAATCAATGTCATAAGGCTAGTAGCAGCATGATGAGTGGATTTAGGTATGACGATTCTAAGTGAAATAAGTCACACAGAAAAAGACACTTATCATGAGATATCACTTATAGAGGGAATGTAAAAACCGCTACCCTTGAACTGAATTACAAAACAGAACAGAGTCACACGTTTAGAAAACACACTATGGCTGCTTAACGGGAAAGGTGAGGTGGGGTGATGCATAAAACAAGGGTTTCAAATTAGCTCAGATACCGTTCCATAAACCCGATATGTAATAGACAAGACCTACTCCTTGCTCAGTGAACTGGACTCAACACCCCCTATTAACCGCCCAAGAATATATCTGACTAGTAAGTATCTTAAAACATATGTATTGATATCGCTCTGTAAGTGAGTCAAGTGGGTATAAAGCGGCATAAACACAGCAGTGAAAAGCAGCTCAACCCCATTATAAAAATCAATTACTTTTCAAAACCCGTGAAACAAAGACAGTGAAAGAGAGAGAAATTCTTACAAAATTCGTTCAGGGGCTGTGATGCCACCTGGATTGACCATATCTAGACCCACAGCTGATTGAGACATAAGGGTGGACACTCTTGGGGCTGAGAGGTTTGGTGAGGTTGGGTGAGCAAACGCAGTCCCTTTAAAGTAATACGGCGTGGTACCCATCCCATGGGTCCCAAATCTCCAGGTTCAAGGGCATCGTCCTACATTGAAAACATGCATGAGAAACCCCGAAGATGGTACACCGTGTGATAGGGAAAGGTTGCTAAAACGAACCTCATTTCTCATCTCCTTGTGCTCCGGTTCGCCATTCCAGCCGCTTTACTAGCAATCTCCCTCCTTGGAGAATCATCACCTTTATCTTCCTGTTCCGTACAGGTTGTAATTTGTCCTGAGGATGAACGGGAAGAGGGGGAACCAATGAGAGACTAGCTCTAGGTGTTGGGACAGGCACAGGTGACACTATTTTCCCATCAGGAAGAAGAATTAACCACAGGCTCAGCCTGCCGCCAGGAAGCAGAATACGGCCTGAAGCAATCCTGCGCTTTTGCGGCCAGCTCCCAAGAAAGCGAGTTGAATAATGGAGCTCAGGGGCACTGCAATTCACAAACCTGCAGACTTAGAAATGATAACTCTCGTCCACAAATATATTGAGGGAAGGCAACGAAGAGGATTTGAAAGCAAGGCAGAATTGCAGGAAACAGATTTCAGGAGGTAGATTCGAATCGCCTTTAAAGCACAGGAAAAGCGGCAAAACCTCGACAATGATGCCCTTGGCCAAAAAGGGCGTATGCGTTTTTTCCTGAATATATTCAGGAAAAAACGCATACGCCCTTTTTGGCCAACCAAGCAACCTGGAAAGGCAAATCAGCGCTACAAAGAAGTCTCGCTTCCCATCGGTCAAAAGGGCCATGCTGAATAAAGTGTCAAAACCAGAAATGCAGGACAGGACATGGAGAAATGGGAGCCTTGCTACGCTGATGGGCGGGATGTAAATTGCCAACAGCCACTCTGGAGAAGTGTACGGTGTGTCCTGAAACATCTAAAAAACTCAGCTTAGAGAGCATAGGGCACTTCCACTCATGGGCGTATAAATTGGGAAAATTAAAAATCAGCAACACACAGGCACCCCAAAGTTTTGGGCTACTCTGTTGACAAGAACCTCCACTTCGTTACACCTTAAATATCCCAGGAAAGAGAAGAAGGAATAAAGAAGTTGTGGTCCTTATGTACAATGGAATATCACTCAGCCATGAAATCAATGTCATAAGGCTAGTAGCGGCATGATGAGTGGATTTAGGTATGACGATTCTAAGTGAAATAAGTCACACAGAAAAAGACACTTATCATGAGATATCACTTATAGAGGGAATGTAAAAACCGCTACCCTTGAACTGAATTACAAAACAGAACAGAGTCACACGTTTAGAAAACAGACTATGGCTGCTTAACGGGAAAGGTGAGGTGGGGTGATGCATAAAACAAGGGTTTCAAATTAGCTCAGATACCGTTCCAGAAACCCGATATGTAATAGACAAGACCTACTCCTTGCTCAGTGAACTGGACTCAACACCCCCTATTAACGGCCCAAGAATATATCTGACTAGTAAGTATCTTAAAACATATGTATTGATATCGCTCTGTAAGTGAGTCAAGTGGGTATAAAGCGGCATAAACACAGCAGTGAAAAGCAGCTCAACCCCATTATAAAAATCAATTACTTTTCAAAACCCGTGAAACAAAGACAGTGAAAGAGAGAGAAATTCTTACAAAATTCGTTCAGGGGCTGTGATGCCACCTGGATTGACCATATCTAGACCCACAGCTGATTGAGACATAAGGGTGGACACTCTTGGGGCTGAGAGGTTTGGTGAGGTTGGGTGAGCAAACGCAGACCTTTTAAAGTAATACGGCGTGGTACCCATCCCATGGGTCCCAAATCTCCAGGTTCAAGGGCATCGTCCTACATTGAAAACATGCATGAGAAACCCCGAAGATGGTACACCGTGTGATCGGGAAAGGTTGCTAAAACGAACCTCATTTCTCATCTCCTTGTGCTCCGGTTCGCCATTCCAGCCGCTTTACTAGCAATCTCCCTCCTTGGAGAATCATCACCTTTATCTTCCTGTTCCGTACAGGTTGCAATTTGTCCTGAGGATGAACGGGAAGAGGGGGAACCAATGAGAGACTAGCTCTAGGTGTTGGGACAGGCACAGGTGACACTATTTTCCCATCAGGAAGAAGAATTAACCACAGGCTCAGCCTGCCGCCAGGAACCAGAATACGGCCTGAAGCAATCCTGCGCTTTTGCGGCCAGCTCCCAAGAAAGCGAGTTGAAGAATGGAGCTCAGGGGCACTGCAATTCACAGACCGGCAGACTCAGAAATGATAACTCTCGTCCACAAATATATTGAGGGAAGGCAACGAAGAGGATTTGAAAGCAAGGCAGAATTGCAGGAAACAGATTTCAGGAGGTAGATTCGAATCGCCTTTAAAGCACAGGAAAAGCGGCAAAACCTCGACAATGATGCCCTTGGCCAAAAAGGGCGTATGCGTTTTTTCCTGAATATATTCAGGAAAAAACGCATACGCCCTTTTTGGCCAACCAAGCAACCTGGAAAGGCAAATCAGCGCTACAAAGAAGTCTCGCTTCCCATCGGTCAAAAGGGCCATGCTGAATACAGTGTCAAAACCAGAAATGCAGGACAGGACATGGAGAAATGGGAGCCTTGCTACGCTGATGGGCGGGATGTAAATTGCCAACAGCCACTCTGGAGAAGTGTACGGTGTGTCCTGAAACATCTAAAAAACTCAGCTTAGAGAGCATAGGGCACTTCCACTCATGGGCGTATACATTGGGAAAATTAAAAATCAGCAAGACACAGGCACCCCAAAGTTTTGGGCTACTCTGTTGACAAGAACCTCCACTTCGTTACACCTTAAATATCCCAGGAAAGAGAAGAATGAATAAAGAAGTTGTGGTCCTTATGTACAATGGAATATCACTCAGCCATGAAATCAATGTCATAAGGCTAGTAGCGGCATGATGAGTGGATTTAGGTATGACGATTCTAAGTGAAATAAGTCACACAGAAAAAGACACTTATCATGAGATATCACTTATAGAGGGAATGTAAAAACCGCTACCCTTGAACTGAATTACAAAACAGAACAGAGTCACACGTTTAGAAAACACACTATGGCTGCTTAACGGGAAAGGTGAGGTGGGGTGATGCATAAAACAAGGGTTTCAAATTAGCTCAGATACCGTTCCATAAACCCGATATGTAATAGACAAGACCTACTCCTTGCTCAGTGAACTGGACTCAACACCCCCTATTAACCGCCCAAGAATATATCTGACTAGTAAGTATCTTAAAACATATGTATTGATATCGCTCTGTAAGTGAGTCAAGTGGGTATAAAGCGGCATAAACACAGCAGTGAAAAGCAGCTCAACCCCATTATAAAAATCAATTACTTTTCAAAACCCGGGAAACAAAGACAGTGAAAGAGAGAGAAATTCTTACAAAATTCGTTCAGGGGCTGTGATGCCACCTGGATTGACCATATCTAGACCCACAGCTGATTGAGACATAAGGGTGGACACTCTTGGGGCTGAGAGGTTTGGTGAGGTTGGGTGAGCAAACGCAGACCCTTTAAAGAAATACGGCGTGGTACCCATCCCATGGGTCCCAAATCTCCAGGTTCAAGGGCATCGTCCTACATTGAAAACATGCATGAGAAACCCCGAAGATGGTACACCGTGTGATCGGGAAAGGTTGCTAAAACGAACCTCATTTCTCATCTCCTTGTGCTCCGGTTCGCCATTCCAGCCGCTTTACTAGCAATCTCCCTCCTTGGAGAATCAGCACCTTTATCTTCCTGTTCCGTACAGATTGCAATTTGTCCTGACGATGAACGGGAAGAGGGGGAACCAATGAGAGACTAGCTCTAGGTGTTGGGACAGGCACAGGTGACACTATTTTCCCATCAGGAAGAAGAATTAACCACAGGCTCAGCCTGCCGTCAGGAAGCAGAATACGGCCTGAAGCAATCCTGCGCTTTTGCGGCCAGCTCCCAAGAAAGCGAGTTGAAGAATGGAGCTCAGGGGCACTGCAATTCACAAACCTGCAGACTTAGAAATGATAACTCTCGTCCACAAATATATTGAGGGAAGGCAACGAAGAGGATTTGAAAGCAAGGCAGAATTGCAGGAAACAGATTTCAGGAGGTAGATTCGAATCGCCTTTAAAGCACAGGAAAAGCGGCAAAACCTCGACAATGATGCCCTTGGCCAAAAAGGGCGTATGCGTTTTTTCCTGAATATATTCAGGAAAAAACGCATACGCCCCTTTTTGGCCAACCAAGCAACCTGGAAAGGCAAATCAGCGCTACAAAGAAGTCTCGCTTCACATCGGTCAAAAGGGCCATGCTGAATAAAGTTTCAAAACCAGAAATGCAGGACAGGCCATGGAGAAATGGGAGCCTTGCTACGCTGATGGGAGGGATGTAAATTGCCAACAGCCACTCTGGAGAAGTGTACGGTGTGTCCTGAAACATCTAAAAAACTCAGCTTAGAGACCATAGGGCACTTCCACTCATGGGCGTATAAATTGGGAAAATTAAAAATCAGCAAGACACAGGCACCCCAAAGTTTTGGGCTACTCTGTTGACAAGAACCTCCACTTCGTTACACCTTAAATATCCCAGGAAAGAGAAGAATGAATAAAGAAGTTGTGGTCCTTATGTACAATGGAATATCACTCAGCCATGAAATCAATGTCATAAGGCTAGTAGCGGCATGATGAGTGGATTTAGGTATGACGATTCTAAGTGAAATAAGTCACACAGAAAAAGACACTTATCATGAGATATCACTTATAGAGGGAATGTAAAAACCGCTACCCTTGAACTGAATTACAAAACAGAACAGAGTCACACGTTTAGAAAACACACTATGGCTGCTTAACGGGAAAGGTGAGGTGGGGTGATGCATAAAACAAGGGTTTCAAATTAGCTCAGATACCGTTCCAGAAACCCGATATGTAATAGACAAGACCTACTCCTTGCTCAGTGAACTGGACTCAACACCCCCTATTAACCGCCCAAGAATATATCTGACTAGTAAGTATCTTAAAACATATGTATTGATATCGCTCTGTAAGTGAGTCAAGTGGGTATAAAGCGGCATAAACACAGCAGTGAAAAGCAGCTCAACCCCATTATAAAAATCAATTACTTTTCAAAACCCGTGAAACAAAGACAGTGAAAGAGAGAGAAATTCTTACAAAATTCGTTCAGGGGCTGTGATGCCACCTGGATTGACCATATCTAGACCCACAGCTGATTGAGACATAAGGGTGGACACTCTTGGGGCTGAGAGGTTTGGTGAGCTTGGGTGAGCAAACGCAGACCCTTTAAAGTAATACGGCGTGGTACCCATCGCATGGGTCCCAAATCTCCAGGTTCAAGGGCATCGTCCTACATTGAAAACATGCATGAGAAACCCCGAAGATGGTACACCGTGTGATCGGGAAAGGTTGCTAAAACGAACCTCATTTCTCATCTCCTTGTGCTCCGGTTCGCCATTCCAGCCGCTTTACTAGCAATCTCCGTCCTTGGAGAATCAGCACCTTTATCTTCCTGTTCCGTACAGGTTGCAATTTGTCCTGAGGATGAACGGGAAGAGGGGGAACCAATGAGAGACTAGCTCTAGGTGTTGGGACAGGCACAGGTGACACTATTTTCCCATCAGGAAGAAGAATTAACCACAGGCTCAGCCTGCCGCCAGGAAGCAGAATACGGCCTGAAGCAATCCTGCGCTTTTGCGGCCAGCTCCCAAGAAAGCGAGTTGAATAATGGAGCTCAGGGGCACTGCAATTCACAAACCTGCAGACTTAGAAATGATAACTCTCGTCCACAAATATATTGAGGGAAGGCAACGAAGAGGATTTGAAAGCAAGGCAGAATTGCAGGAAACAGATTTCAGGAGGTAGATTCGAATCGCCTTTAAAGCACAGGAAAAGCGGCAAAACCTCGACAATGATGCCCTTGGCCAAAAAGGGCGTATGCGTTTTTTCCTGAATATATTCAGGAAAAAACGCATACGCCCTTTATGGCCAACCAAGCAACCTGGAAAGGCAAATCAGCGCTACAAAGAAGTCTCGCTTCCCATCGGTCAAAAGGGCCATGCTGAATACAGTGTCAAAACCAGAAATGCAGGACAGGACATGGAGAAATGGGAGCCTTGCTACGCTGATGGGCGGGATGTAAATTGCCAACAGCCACTCTGGAGAAGTGTACGGTGTGTCCTGAAACATCTAAAAAACTCAGCTTAGAGAGCATAGGGCACTTCCACTCATGGGCGTATAAATTGGGAAAATTAAAAATCAGCAAGACACAGGCACCCCAAAGTTTTGGGCTACTCTGTTGACAAGAACCTCCACTTCGTTACACCTTAAATATCCCAGGAAAGAGAAGAATGGATAAAGAAGTTGTGGTCCTTATGTACAATGGAATATCACTCAGCCATGAAATCAATGTCATAAGGCTAGTAGCAGCATGATGAGTGGATTTAGGTATGACGATTCTAAGTGAAATAAGTCACACAGAAAAAGACACTTATCATGAGATATCACTTATAGAGGGAATGTAAAAACCGCTACCCTTGAACTGAATTACAAAACAGAACAGAGTCACACGTTTAGAAAACACACTATGGCTGCTTAACGGGAAAGGTGAGGTGGGGTGATGCATAAAACAAGGGTTTCAAATTAGCTCAGATACCGTTCCAGAAACCCGATATGTAATAGACAAGACCTACTCCTTGCTCAGTGAACTGGACTCAACACCCCCTATTAACCGCCCAAGAATATATCTGACTAGTAAGTATCTTAAAACATATGTATTGATATCGCTCTGTAAGTGAGTCAAGTGGGTATAAAGCGGCATAAACACAGCAGTGAAAAGCAGCTCAACCCCATTATAAAAATCAATTACTTTTCAAAACCCGTGAAACAAAGACAGTGAAAGAGAGAGAAATTCTTACAAAATTCGTTCAGGGGCTGTGATGCCACCTGGATTGACCATATCTAGACCCACAGCTGATTGAGACATAAGGGTGGACACTCTTGGGGCTGAGAGGTTTGGTGAGGTTGGGTGAGCAAACGCAGTCCCTTTAAAGTAATACGGCGTGGTACCCATCCCATGGGTCCCAAATCTCCAGGTTCAAGGGCATCGTCCTACATTGAAAACATGCATGAGAAACCCCGAAGATGGTACACCGTGTGATCGGGAAAGGTTGCTAAAACGAACCTCATTTCTCATCTCCTTGTGCTCCGGTTCGCCATTCCAGCCGCATTACTAGCAATCTCCCTCCTTGGAGAATCATCACCTTTATCTTCCTGTTCCGTACAGGTTGCAATTTGTCCTGAGGATGAACGGGAAGAGGGGGAACCAATGAGAGACTAGCTCTAGGTGTTGGGACAGGCACAGGTGACACTATTTTCCCATCAGGAAGAAGAATTAACCACAGGCTCAGCCTGCCGCCAGGAAGCAGAATACGGCCTGAAGCAATCCTGCGCTTTTGCGGCCAGCTCCCAAGAAAGCGAGTTGAATAATGGAGCTCAGGGGCACTGCAATTCACAAACCTGCAGACTTAGAAATGATAACTCTCGTCCACAAATATATTGAGGGAAGGCAACGAAGAGGATTTGAAAGCAAGGCAGAATTGCAGGAAACAGATTTCAGGAGGTAGATTCGAATCGCCTTTAAAGCACAGGAAAAGCGGCAAAACCTCGACAATGATGCCCTTGGCCAAAAAGGGCGTATGCGTTTTTTCCTGAATATATTCAGGAAAAAACGCATACGCCCTTTTTGGCCAACCAAGCAACCTGGAAAGGCAAATCAGCGCTACAAAGAAGTCTCGCTTCCCATCGGTCAAAAGGGCCATGCTGAATAAAGTGTCAAAACCAGAAATGCAGGACAGGACATGGAGAAATGGGAGCCTTGCTACGCTGATGGGCGGGATGTAAATTGCCAACAGCCACTCTGGAGAAGTGTACGGTGTGTCCTGAAACATCTAAAAAACTCAGCTTAGAGAGCATAGGGCACTTCCACTCATGGGCGTATAAATTGGGAAAATTAAAAATCAGCAACACACAGGCACCCCAAAGTTTTGGGCTACTCTGTTGACAAGAACCTCCACTTCGTTACACCTTAAATATCCCAGGAAAGAGAAGGATGAATAAAGAAGTTGTGGTCCTTATGTACAATGGAATATCACTCAGCCATGAAATCAATGTCATAAGGCTAGTAGCGGCATGATGAGTGGATTTAGGTATGACGATTCTAAGTGAAATAAGTCACACAGAAAAAGACACTTATCATGAGATATCACTTATAGAGGGAATGTAAAAACCGCTACCCTTGAACTGAATTACAAAACAGAACAGAGTCACACGTTTAGAAAACAGACTATGGCTGCTTAACGGGAAAGGTGAGGTGGGGTGATGCATAAAACAAGGGTTTCAAATTAGCTCAGATACCGTTCCAGAAACCCGATATGTAATAGACAAGACCTACTCCTTGCTCAGTGAACTGGACTCAACACCCCCTATTAACGGCCCAAGAATATATCTGACTAGTAAGTATCTTAAAACATATGTATTGATATCGCTCTGTAAGTGAGTCAAGTGGGTATAAAGCGGCATAAACACAGCAGTGAAAAGCAGCTCAACCCCATTATAAAAATCAATTACTTTTCAAAACCCGTGAAACAAAGACAGTGAAAGAGAGAGAAATTCTTACAAAATTCGTTCAGGGGCTGTGATGCCACCTGGATTGACCATATCTAGACCCACAGCTGATTGAGACATAAGGGTGGACACTCTTGGGGCTGAGAGGTTTGGTGAGGTTGGGTGAGCAAACGCAGACCTTTTAAAGTACTACGGCGTGGTACCCATCCCATGGGTCCCAAATCTCCAGGTTCAAGGGCATCGTCCTACATTGAAAACATGCATGAGAAACCCCGAAGATGGTACACCGTGTGATCGGGAAAGGTTGCTAAAACGAACCTCATTTCTCATCTCCTTGTGCTCCGGTTCGCCATTCCAGCCGCTTTACTAGCAATCTCCCTCCTTGGAGAATCATCACCTTTATCTTCCTGTTCCGTACAGGTTGCAATTTGTCCTGAGGATGAACGGGAAGAGGGGGAACCAATGAGAGACTAGCTCTAGGTGTTGGGACAGGCACAGGTGACACTATTTTCCCATCAGGAAGAAGAATTAACCACAGGCTCAGCCTGCCGCCAGGAAGCAGAATACGGCCTGAAGCAATCCTGCGCTTTTGCGGCCAGCTCCCAAGAAAGCGAGTTGAAGAATGGAGCTCAGGGGCACTGCAATTCACAGACCGGCAGACTCAGAAATGATAACTCTCGTCCACAAATATATTGAGGGAAGGCAACGAAGAGGATTTGAAAGCAAGGCAGAATTGCAGGAAACAGATTTCAGGAGGTAGATTCGAATCGCCTTTAAAGCACAGGAAAAGCGGCAAAACCTCGACAATGATGCCCTTGGCCAAAAAGGGCGTATGCGTTTTTTCCTGAATATATTCAGGAAAAAACGCATACGCCCTTTTTGGCCAACCAAGCAACCTGGAAAGGCAAATCAGCGCTACAAAGAAGTCTCGCTTCCCATCGGTCAAAAGGGCCATGCTGAATACAGTGTCAAAACCAGAAATGCAGGACAGGACATGGAGAAATGGGAGCCTTGCTACGCTGATGGGCGGGATGTAAATTGCCAACAGCCACTCTGGAGAAGTGTACGGTGTGTCCTGAAACATCTAAAAAACTCAGCTTAGAGAGCATAGGGCACTTCCACTCATGGGCGTATACATTGGGAAAATTAAAAATCAGCAAGACACAGGCACCCCAAAGTTTTGGGCTACTCTGTTGACAAGAACCTCCACTTCGTTACACCTTAAATATCCCAGGAAAGAGAAGAATGGATAAAGAAGTTGTGGTCCTTATGTACAATGGAATATCACTCAGCCATGAAATCAATGTCATAAGGCTAGTAGCGGCATGATGAGTGGATTTAGGTATGACGATTCTAAGTGAAATAAGTCACACAGAAAAAGACACTTATCATGAGATATCACTTATAGAGGGAATGTAAAAACCGCTACCCTTGAACTGAATTACAAAACAGAACAGAGTCACACGTTTAGAAAACACACTATGGCTGCTTAACGGGAAAGGTGAGGTGGGGTGATGCATAAAACAAGGGTTTCAAATTAGCTCAGATACCGTTCCATAAACCCGATATGTAATAGACAAGACCTACTCCTTGCTCAGTGAACTGGACTCAACACCCCCTATTAACCGCCGAAGAATATATCTGACTAGTAAGTATCTTAAAACATATGTATTGATATCACTCTGTAAGTGAGTCAAGTGGGTATAAAGCGGCATAAACACAGCAGTGAAAAGCAGCTAAACCCCATTATAAAAATCAATTACTTTTCAAAACCCGTGAAACAAAGACAGTGAAAGAGAGAGAAATTCTTACAAAATTCGTTCAGGGGCTGTGATGCCACCTGGATTGACCATATCTAGACCCACAGCTGATTGAGACATAAGGGTGGACACTCTTGGGGCTGAGAGGTTTGGTGAGGTTGGGTGAGCAAACGCAGACCTTTTAAAGTACTACGGCGTGGTACCCATCCCATGGGTCCCAAATCTCCAGGTTCAAGGGCATCGTCCTACATTGAAAACATGCATGAGAAACCCCGAAGATGGTACACCGTGTGATCGGGAAAGGTTGCTAAAACGAACCTCATTTCTCATCTCCTTGTGCTCCGGTTCGCCATTCCAGCCGCTTTACTAGCAATCTCCCTCCTTGGAGAATCATCACCTTTATCCTCCTGTTCCGTACAGGTTGCAATTTGTCCTAAGGATGAACGGGAAGAGGGGGAACCAATGAGAGACTAGCTCTAGGTGTTGGGACAGGCACAGGTGACACTATTTTCCCATCAGGAAGAAGAATTAACCACAGGCTCAGCCTGCCGCCAGGAAGCAGAATACGGCCTGAAGCAATCCTGCGCTTTTGCGGCCAGCTCCCAAGAAAGCGAGTTGAAGAATGGAGCTCAGGGGCACTGCAATTCACAGACCGGCAGACTCAGAAATGATAACTCTCGTCCACAAATATATTGAGGGAAGGCAACGAAGAGGATTTTAAAGCAAGGCAGAATTGCAGGAAACAGATTTCAGGAGGTAGATTCGAATCGCCTTTAAAGCACAGGAAAAGCGGCAAAACCTCGACAATGATGCCCTTGGCCAAAAAGGGCGTATGCGTTTTTTCCTGAATATATTCAGGAAAAAACGCATACGCCCTTTTTGGCCAACCAAGCAACCTGGAAAGGCAAATCAGCGCTACAAAGAAGTCTCGCTTCCCATCGGTCAAAAGGGCCATGCTGAATACAGTGTCAAAACCAGAAATGCAGGACAGGACATGGAGAAATGGGAGCCTTGCTACGCTGATGGGCGGGATGTAAATTGCCAACAGCCACTCTGGAGAAGTGTACGGTGTGTCCTGAAACATCTAAAAAACTCAGCTTAGAGAGCATAGGGCACTTCCACTCATGGGCGTATACATTGGGAAAATTAAAAATCAGCAAGACACAGGCACCCCAAAGTTTTGGGCTACTCTGTTGACAAGAACCTCCACTTCGTTACACCTTAAATATCCCAGGAAAGAGAAGAATGAATAAAGAAGTTGTGGTCCTTATGTACAATGGAATATCACTCAGCCATGAAATCAATGTCATAAGGCTAGTAGCGGCATGATGAGTGGATTTAGGTATGACGATTCTAAGTGAAATAAGTCACACAGAAAAAGACACTTATCATGAGATATCACTTATAGAGGGAATGTAAAAACCGCTACCCTTGAACTGAATTACAAAACAGAACAGAGTCACACGTTTAGAAAACACACTATGGCTGCTTAACGGGAAAGGTGAGGTGGGGTGATGCATAAAACAAGGGTTTCAAATTAGCTCAGATACCGTTCCATAAACCCGATATGTAATAGACAAGACCTACTCCTTGCTCAGTGAACTGGACTCAACACCCCCTATTAACCGCCCAAGAATATATCTGACTAGTAAGTATCTTAAAACATATGTATTGATATCGCTCTGTAAGTGAGTCAAGTGGGTATAAAGCGGCATAAACACAGCAGTGAAAAGCAGCTCAACCCCATTATAAAAATCAATTACTTTTCAAAACCCGGGAAACAAAGACAGTGAAAGAGAGAGAAATTCTTACAAAATTCGTTCAGGGGCTGTGATGCCACCTGGATTGACCATATCTAGACCCACAGCTGATTGAGACATAAGGGTGGACACTCTAGGGGCTAGGAGGTTTGGTGAGGTTGGGTGAGCAAACGCAGACCCTTTAAAGAAATACGGCGTGGTAGCCATCCCATGGGTCCCAAATCTCCAGGTTCAAGGGCATCATCCTACATTGAAAACATGCATGAGAAACCCCGAAGATGGTACACCGTGTGATCGGGAAAGGTTGCTAAAACGAACCTCATTTCTCATCTCCTTGTGCTCCGGTTCGCCATTCCAGCCGCTTTACTAGCAATCTCCCTCCTTGGAGAATCAGCACCTTTATCTTCCTGTTCCGTACAGATTGCAATTTGTCCTGACGATGAACGGGAAGAGGGGGAACCAATGAGAGACTAGCTCTAGGTGTTGGGACAGGCACAGGTGACACTATTTTCCCATCAGGAAGAAGAATTAACCACAGGCTCAGCCTGCCGTCAGGAAGCAGAATACGGCCTGAAGCAATCCTGCGCTTTTGCGGCCAGCTCCCAAGAAAGCGAGTTGAATAATGGAGCTCAGGGGCACTGCAATTCACAAACCTGCAGACTTAGAAATGATAACTCTCGTCCACAAATATATTGAGGGAAGGCAACGAAGAGGATTTGAAAGCAAGGCAGAATTGCAGGAAACAGATTTCAGGAGGTAGATTCGAATCGCCTTTAAAGCACAGGAAAAGCGGCAAAACCTCGACAATGATGCCCTTGGCCAAAAAGGGCGTATGCGTTTTTTCCTGAATATATTCAGGAAAAAACGCATACGCCCTTTTTGGCCAACCAAGCAACCTGGAAAGGCAAATCAGCGCTACAAAGAAGTCTCGCTTCCCATCGGTCAAAAGGGCCATGCTGAATAAAGTGTCAAAACCAGAAATGCAGGACAGGCCATGGAGAAATGGGAGCCTTGCTACGCTGATGGGCGGGATGTAAATTGCCAACAGCCACTCTGGAGAAGTGTACGGTGTGTCCTGAAACATCTAAAAAACTCAGCTTAGAGACCATAGGGCACTTCCACTCATGGGCGTATAAATTGGGAAAATTAAAAATCAGCAAGACACAGGCACCCCAAAGTTTTGGGCTACTCTGTTGACAAGAACCTCCACTTCGTTACACCTTAAATATCCCAGGAAAGAGAAGAATGAATAAAGAAGTTGTGGTCCTTATGTACAATGGAATATCACTCAGCCATGAAATCAATGTCATAAGGCTAGTAGTGGCATGATGAGTGGATTTAGGTATGACGATTCTAAGTGAAATAAGTCACACAGAAAAAGACACTTATCATGAGATATCACTTATAGAGGGAATGTAAAAACCGCTACCCTTGAACTGAATTACAAAACAGAACAGAGTCACACGTTTAGAAAACACACTATGGCTGCTTAACGGGAAAGGTGAGGTGGGGTGATGCATAAAACAAGGGTTTCAAATTAGCTCAGATACCGTTCCATAAACCCGATATGTAATAGACAAGACCTACTCCTTGCTCAGTGAACTGGACTCAACACCCCCTATTAACCGCCGAAGAATATATCTGACTAGTAAGTATCTTAAAACATATGTATTGATATCACTCTGTAAGTGAGTCAAGTGGGTATAAAGCGGCATAAACACAGCAGTGAAAAGCAGCTAAACCCCATTATAAAAATCAATTACTTTTCAAAACCCGTGAAACAAAGACAGTGAAAGAGAGAGAAATTCTTACAAAATTCGTTCAGGGGCTGTGATGCGACCTGGATTGACCATATCTAGACCCACAGTTGATTGAGACATAAGGGTGGACACTCTTGGGGCTGAGAGGTTTGGTGAGGTTGGGTCAGCAAACGCAGACCTTTTAAAGTAATACGGCGTGGTACCCATCCCATGGGTCCCAAATCTCCAGGTTCAAGGGCATCGTCCTACATTGAAAACATGCATGAGAAACCCCGAAGATGGTACACCGTGTGATCGGGAAAGGTTGCTAAAACGAACCTCATTTCTCATCTCCTTGTGCTCCGGTTCGCCATTCCAGCCGCTTTACTAGCAATCTCCCTCCTTGGAGAATCATCACCTTTATCTTCCTGTTCCGTACAGGTTGCAATTTGTCCTGAGGATGAACGGGAAGAGGGGGAACCAATGAGAGACTAGCTCTAGGTGTTGGGACAGGCACAGGTGACACTATTTTCCCATCAGGAAGAAGAATTAACCACAGGCTCAGCCTGCCGCCAGGAAGCAGAATACGGCCTGAAGCAATCCTGCGCTTTTGCGGCCAGCTCCCAAGAAAGCGAGTTGAATAATGGAGCTCAGGGGCACTGCAATTCACAAACCTGCAGACTTAGAAATGATAACTCTCGTCCACAAATATATTGAGGGAAGGCAACGAAGAGGATTTGAAAGCAAGGCAGAATTGCAGGAAACAGATTTCAGGAGGTAGATTCGAATCGCCTTTAAAGCACAGGAAAAGCGGCAAAACCTCGACAATGATGCCCTTGGCCAAAAAGGGCGTATGCGTTTTTTCCTGAATATATTCAGGAAAAAACGCATACGCCCTTTTTGGCCAACCAAGCAACCTGGAAAGGCAAATCAGCGCTACAAAGAAGTCTCGCTTCCCATCGGTCAAAAGGGCCATGCTGAATAAAGTGTCAAAACCAGAAATGCAGGACAGGACATGGAGAAATGGGAGCCTTGCTACGCTGATGGGCGGGATGTAAATTGACAACAGCCACTCTGGAGAAGTGTACGGTGTGTCCTGAAACATCTAAAAAACTCAGCTTAGAGAGCATAGGGCACTTCCACTCATGGGCGTATAAATTGGGAAAATTAAAAATCAGCAAGACACAGGCACCCCAAAGTTTTGGGCTACTCTGTTGACAAGAACCTCCACTTCGTTACACCTTAAATATCCCAGGAAAGAGAAGAATGGATAAAGAAGTTGTGGTCCTTATGTACAATGGAATATCACTCAGCCATGAAATCAATGTCATAAGGCTAGTAGCGGCATGATGAGTGGATTTAGGTATGACGATTCTAAGTGAAATAAGTCACACAGAAAAAGACACTTATCATGAGATATCACTTATAGAGGGAATGTAAAAACCGCTACCCTTGAACTGAATTACAAAACAGAACAGAGTCACACGTTTAGAAAACACACTATGGCTGCTTAACGGGAAAGGTGAGGTGGGGTGATGCATAAAACAAGGGTTTCAAATTAGCTCAGATACCGTTCCAGAAACCCAATATGTAATAGACAAGACCTACTCCTTGCTCAGTGAACTGGACTCAACACCCGCTATTCAACGCCCAAGAATATATCTGACTAGTAAGATTCTTAAAACATATGTATTGATATCGCTCTGTAAATGAGTCAAGTGGGTATAAAGCGGCATAAACACAGCAGTGAAAAGCAGCTCAACCCCATTATAAAAATCAATTACTTTTCAAAACCCGTGAAACAAAGACAGTGAAAGAGAGAGAAATTCTTACAAAATTCGTTCAGGGGCTGTGATGCCACCTGGATTGACCATATCTAGACCCACAGCTGATTGAGACATAAGGGTGGACACTCTTGGGGCTGAGAGGTTTGGTGAGGTTGGGTGAGCAAACGCAGACCTTTTAAAGTACTACGGCGTGGTACCCATCCCATGGGTCCCAAATCTCCAGGTTCAAGGGCATCGTCCTACATTGAAAACATGCATGAGAAACCCCGAAGATGGTACACCGTGTGATCGGGAAAGGTTGCTAAAACGAACCTCATTTCTCATCTCCTTGTGCTCCGGTTCGCCATTCCAGCCGCTTTACTAGCAATCTCCCTCCTTGGAGAATCATCACCTTTATCCTCCTGTTCCGTACAGGTTGCAATTTGTCCTGAGGATGAACGGGAAGAGGGGGAACCAATGAGAGACTAGCTCTAGGTGTTGGGACAGGCACAGGTGACACTATTTTCCCATCAGGAAGAAGAATTAACCACAGGCTCAGCCTGCCGCCAGGAAGCAGAATACGGCCTGAAGCAATCCTGCGCTTTTGCGGCCAGCTCCCAAGAAAGCGAGTTGAAGAATGGAGCTCAGGGGCACTGCAATTCACAGACCGGCAGACTCAGAAATGATAACTCTCGTCCACAAATATATTGAGGGAAGGCAACGAAGAGGATTTGAAAGCAAGGCAGAATTGCAGGAAACAGATTTCAGGAGGTAGATTCGAATCGCCTTTAAAGCACAGGAAAAGCGGCAAAACCTCGACAATGATGCCCTTGGCCAAAAAGGGCGTATGCGTTTTTTCCTGAATATATTCAGGAAAAAACGCATACGCCCTTTTTGGCCAACCAAGCAACCTGGAAAGGCAAATCAGCGCTACAAAGAAGTCTCGCTTCCCATCGGTCAAAAGGGCCATGCTGAATACAGTGTCAAAACCAGAAATGCAGGACAGGACATGGAGAAATGGGAGCCTTGCTACGCTGATGGGCGGGATGTAAATTGCCAACAGCCACTCTGGAGAAGTGTACGGTGTGTCCTGAAACATCTAAAAAACTCAGCTTAGAGAGCATAGGGCACTTCCACTCATGGGCGTATACATTGGGAAAATTAAAAATCAGCAAGACACAGGCACCCCAAAGTTTTGGGCTACTCTGTTGACAAGAACCTCCACTTCGTTACACCTTAAATATCCCAGGAAAGAGAAGAATGAATAAAGAAGTTGTGGTCCTTATGTACAATGGAATATCACTCAGCCATGAAATCAATGTCATAAGGCTAGTAGCGGCATGATGAGTGGATTTAGGTATGACGATTCTAAGTGAAATAAGTCACACAGAAAAAGACACTTATCATGAGATATCACTTATAGAGGGAATGTAAAAACCGCTACCCTTGAACTGAATTACAAAACAGAACAGAGTCACACGTTTAGAAAACACACTATGGCTGCTTAACGGGAAAGGTGAGGTGGGGTGATGCATAAAACAAGGGTTTCAAATTAGCTCAGATACCGTTCCATAAACCCGATATGTAATAGACAAGACCTACTCCTTGCTCAGTGAACTGGACTCAACACCCCCTATTAACCGCCCAAGAATATATCTGACTAGTAAGTATCTTAAAACATATGTATTGATATCACTCTGTAAGTGAGTCAAGTGGGTATAAAGCGGCATAAACACAGCAGTGAAAAGCAGCTCAACCCCATTATAAAAATCAATTACTTTTCAAAACCCGGGAAACAAAGACAGTGAAAGAGAGAGAAATTCTTACAAAATTCGTTCAGGGGCTGTGATGCCACCTGGATTGACCATATCTAGACCCACAGCTGATTGAGACATAAGGGTGGACACTCTAGGGGGTGAGAGGTTTGGTGAGGTTGGGTGAGCAAACGCAGACCCTTTAAAGAAATACGGCGTGGTACCCATCCCATGGGTCCCAAATCTCCAGGTTCAAGGGCATCATCCTACATTGAAAACATGCATGAGAAACCCCGAAGATGGTACACCGTGTGATCGGGAAAGGTTGCTAAAACGAACCTCATTACTCATCTCCGTGTGCTCCGGTTCGCCATTCCAGCCGCTTTACTAGCAATCTCCCTCCTTGGAGAATCAGCACCTTTATCTTCCTGTTCCGTACAGATTGCAATTTGTCCTGACGATGAACGGGAAGAGGGGGAACCAATGAGAGACTAGCTCTAGGTGTTGGGACAGGCACAGGTGACACTATTTTCCCATCAGGAAGAAGAATTAACCACAGGCTCAGCCTGCCGTCAGGAAGCAGAATACGGCCTGAAGCAATCCTGCGCTTTTGCGGCCAGCTCCCAAGAAAGCGAGTTGAATAATGGAGCTCAGGGGCACTGCAATTCACAAACCTGCAGACTTAGAAATGATAACTCTCGTCCACAAATATATTGAGGGAAGGCAACGAAGAGGATTTGAAAGCAAGGCAGAATTGCAGGAAACAGATTTCAGGAGGTAGATTCGAATCGCCTTTAAAGCACAGGAAAAGCGGCAAAACCTCGACAATGATGCCCTTGGCCAAAAAGGGCGTATGCGTTTTTTCCTGAATATATTCAGGAAAAAACGCATACGCCCTTTTTGGCCAACCAAGCAACCTGGAAAGGCAAATCAGCGCTACAAAGAAGTCTCGCTTCCCATCGGTCAAAAGGGCCATGCTGAATAAAGTGTCAAAACCAGAAATGCAGGACAGGCCATGGAGAAATGGGAGCCTTGCTACGCTGATGGGCGGGATGTAAATTGCCAACAGCCACTCTGGAGAAGTGTACGGTGTGTCCTGAAACATCTAAAAAACTCAGCTTAGAGACCATAGGGCACTTCCACTCATGGGCGTATAAATTGGGAAAATTAAAAATCAGCAAGACACAGGCACCCCAAAGTTTTGGGCTACTCTGTTGACAAGAACCTCCACTTCGTTACACCTTAAATATCCCAGGAAAGAGAAGAATGAATAAAGAAGTTGTGGTCCTTATGTACAATGGAATATCACTCAGCCATGAAATCAATGTCATAAGGCTAGTAGTGGCATGATGAGTGGATTTAGGTATGACGATTCTAAGTGAAATAAGTCACACAGAAAAAGACACTTATCATGAGATATCACTTATAGAGGGAATGTAAAAACCGCTACCCTTGAACTGAATTACAAAACAGAACAGAGTCACACGTTTAGAAAACACACTATGGCTGCTTAACGGGAAAGGTGAGGTGGGGTGATGCATAAAACAAGGGTTTCAAATTAGCTCAGATACCGTTCCATAAACCCGATATGTAATAGACAAGACCTACTCCTTGCTCAGTGAACTGGACTCAACACCCCCTATTAACCGCCGAAGAATATATCTGACTAGTAAGTATCTTAAAACATATGTATTGATATCACTCTGTAAGTGAGTCAAGTGGGTATAAAGCGGCATAAACACAGCAGTGAAAAGCAGCTAAACCCCATTATAAAAATCAATTACTTTTCAAAACCCGTGAAACAAAGACAGTGAAAGAGAGAGAAATTCTTACAAAATTCGTTCAGGGGCTGTGATGCGACCTGGATTGACCATATCTAGACCCACAGTTGATTGAGACATAAGGGTGGACACTCTTGGGGCTGAGAGGTTTGGTGAGGTTGGGTCAGCAAACGCAGACCTTTTAAAGTAATACGGCGTGGTACCCATCCCATGGGTCCCAAATCTCCAGGTTCAAGGGCATCGTCCTACATTGAAAACATGCATGAGAAACCCCGAAGATGGTACACCGTGTGATCGGGAAAGGTTGCTAAAACGAACCTCATTTCTCATCTCCTTGTGCTCCGGTTCGCCATTCCAGCCGCTTTACTAGCAATCTCCCTACTTGGAGAATCATCACCTTTATCTTCCTGTTCCGTACAGGTTGCAATTTGTCCTGAGGATGAACGGGAAGAGGGGGAACCAATGAGAGACTAGCTCTAGGTGTTGGGACAGGCACAGGTGACACTATTTTCCCATCAGGAAGAAGAATTAACCACAGGCTCAGCCTGCCGCCAGGAAGCAGAATACGGCCTGAAGCAATCCTGCGCTTTTGCGGCCAGCTCCCAAGAAAGCGAGTTGAATAATGGAGCTCAGGGGCACTGCAATTCACAAACCTGCAGACTTAGAAATGATAACTCTCGTCCACAAATATATTGAGGGAAGGCAACGAAGAGGATTTGAAAGCAAGGCAGAATTGCAGGAAACAGATTTCAGGAGGTAGATTCGAATCGCCTTTAAAGCACAGGAAAAGCGGCAAAACCTCGACAATGATGCCCTTGGCCAAAAAGGGCGTATGCGTTTTTTCCTGAATATATTCAGGAAAAAACGCATACGCCCTTTTTGGCCAACCAAGCAACCTGGAAAGGCAAATCAGCGCTACAAAGAAGTCTCGCTTCCCATCGGTCAAAAGGGCCATGCTGAATAAAGTGTCAAAACCAGAAATGCAGGACAGGACATGGAGAAATGGGAGCCTTGCTACGCTGATGGGCGGGATGTAAATTGACAACAGCCACTCTGGAGAAGTGTACGGTGTGTCCTGAAACATCTAAAAAACTCAGCTTAGAGAGCATAGGGCACTTCCACTCATGGGCGTATAAATTGGGAAAATTAAAAATCAGCAAGACACAGGCACCCCAAAGTTTTGGGCTACTCTGTTGACAAGAACCTCCACTTCGTTACACCTTAAATATCCCAGGAAAGAGAAGAATGGATAAAGAAGTTGTGGTCCTTATGTACAATGGAATATCACTCAGCCATGAAATCAATGTCATAAGGCTAGTAGCGGCATGATGAGTGGATTTAGGTATGACGATTCTAAGTGAAATAAGTCACACAGAAAAAGACACTTATCATGAGATATCACTTATAGAGGGAATGTAAAAACCGCTACCCTTGAACTGAATTACAAAACAGAACAGAGTCACACGTTTAGAAAACACACTATGGCTGCTTAACGGGAAAGGTGAGGTGGGGTGATGCATAAAACAAGGGTTTCAAATTAGCTCAGATACCGTTCCATAAACCCAATATGTAATAGACAAGACCTACTCCTTGCTCAGTGAACTGGACTCAACACCCGCTATTCAACGCCCAAGAATATATCTGACTAGTAAGATTCTTAAAACATATGTATTGATATCGCTCTGTAAGTGAGTCAAGTGGGTATAAAGCGGCATAAACACAGCAGTGAAAAGCAGCTAAACCCCATTATAAAAATCAATTACTTTTCAAAACCCGTGAAACAAAGACAGTGAAAGAGAGAGAAATTCTTACAAAATTCGTTCAGGGGCTGTGATGCCACCTGGATTGACCATATCTAGACCCACAGCTGATTGAGACATAAGGGTGGACACTCTTGGGGCTGAGAGGTTTGGTGAGGTTGGGTGAGCAAACGCAGACCTTTTAAAGTACTACGGCGTGGTACCCATCCCATGGGTCCCAAATCTCCAGGTTCAAGGGCATCGTCCTACATTGAAAACATGCATGAGAAACCCCGAAGATGGTACACCGTGTGATCGGGAAAGGTTGCTAAAACGAACCTCATTTCTCATCTCCTTGTGCTCCGGTTCGCCATTCCAGCCGCTTTACTAGCAATCTCCCTCCTTGGAGAATCATCACCTTTATCTTCCTGTTCCGTACAGGTTGCAATTTGTCCTGAGGATGAACGGGAAGAGGGGGAACCAATGAGAGACTAGCTCTAGGTGTTGGGACAGGCACAGGTGACACTATTTTCCCATCAGGAAGAAGAATTAACCACAGGCTCAGCCTGCCGCCAGGAAGCAGAATACGGCCTGAAGCAATCCTGCGCTTTTGCGGCCAGCTCCCAAGAAAGCGAGTTGAAGAATGGAGCTCAGGGGCACTGCAATTCACAGACCGGCAGACTCAGAAATGATAACTCTCGTCCACAAATATATTGAGGGAAGGCAACGAAGAGGATTTGAAAGCAAGGCAGAATTGCAGGAAACAGATTTCAGGAGGTAGATTCGAATCGCCTTTAAAGCACAGGAAAAGCGGCAAAACCTCGACAATGATGCCCTTGGCCAAAAAGGGCGTATGCGTTTTTTCCTGAATATATTCAGGAAAAAACGCATACGCCCTTTTTGGCCAACCAAGCAACCTGGAAAGGCAAATCAGCGCTACAAAGAAGTCTCGCTTCCCATCGGTCAAAAGGGCCATGCTGAATACAGTGTCAAAACCAGAAATGCACGACAGGACATGGAGAAATGGGAGCCTTGCTACGCTGATGGGCGGGATGTAAATTGCCAACAGCCACTCTGGAGAAGTGTACGGTGTGTCCTGAAACATCTAAAAAACTCAGCTTAGAGAGCATAGGGCACTTCCACTCATGGGCGTATACATTGGGAAAATTAAAAATCAGCAAGACACAGGCACCCCAAAGTTTTGGGCTACTCTGTTGACAAGAACCTCCACTTCGTTACACCTTAAATATCCCAGGAAAGAGAAGAATGGATAAAGAAGTTGTGGTCCTTATGTACAATGGAATATCACTCAGCCATGAAATCAATGTCATAAGGCTAGTAGCGGCATGATGAGTGGATTTAGGTATGACGATTCTAAGTGAAATAAGTCACACAGAAAAAGACACTTATCATGAGATATCACTTATAGAGGGAATGTAAAAACCGCTACCCTTGAACTGAATTACAAAACAGAACAGAGTCACACGTTTAGAAAACACACTATGGCTGCTTAACGGGAAAGGTGAGGTGGGGTGATGCATAAAACAAGGGTTTCAAATTAGCTCAGATACCGTTCCATAAACCCGATATGTAATAGACAAGACCTACTCCTTGCTCAGTGAACTGGACTCAACACCCCCTATTAACGGCCCAAGAATATATCTGACTAGTAAGTATCTTAAAACATATGTATTGATATCGCTCTGTAAGTGAGTCAAGTGGGTATAAAGCGGCATAAACACAGCAGTGAAAAGCAGCTCAACCCCATTATAAAAATCAATTACTTTTCAAAACCCGTGAAACAAAGACAGTGAAAGAGAGAGAAATTCTTACAAAATTCGTTCAGGGGCTGTGATGCCACCTGGATTGACCATATCTAGACCCACAGCTGATTGAGACATAAGGGTGGACACTCTTGGGGCTGAGAGGTTTGGTGAGGTTGGGTGAGCAAACGCAGACCCTTTAAAGAAATACGGCGTGGTACCCATCCCATGGGTCCCAAATCTCCAGGTTCAAGGGCATCGTCCTACATTGAAAACATGCATGAGAAACCCCGAAGATGGTACACCGTGTGATCGGGAAAGGTTGCTAAAACGAACCTCATTTCTCATCTCCTTGTGCTCCGGTTCGCCATTCCAGCCGCTTTACTAGCAATCTCCCTCCTTGGAGAATCAGTACCTTTATCTTCCTGTTCCGTACAGATTGCAATTTGTCCTGACGATGAACGGGAAGAAGGGGAACCAATGAGAGACTAGCTCTAGGTGTTGGGACAGGCACAGGTGACACTATTTTCCCATCAGGAAGAAGAATTAACCACAGGCTCAGCCTGCCGTCAGGAAGCAGAATACGGCCTTAACCAATCCTGCGCTTTTGCGGCCAGCTCCCAAGAAAGCGAGTTGAATAATGGAGCTCAGGGGCACTGCAATTCACAAACCTGCAGACTTAGAAATGATAACTCTCGTCCACAAATATATTGAGGGAAGGCAACGAAGAGGATTTGAAAGCAAGGCAGAATTGCAGGAAACAGATTTCAGGAGGTAGATTCGAATCGCCTTTAAAGCACAGGAAAAGCGGCAAAACCTTGACAATGATGCCCTTGGCCAAAAAGGGCGTATGCGTTTTTTCCTGAATATATTCAGGAAAAAACGCATACGCCCTTTTTGGCCAACCAAGCAACCTGGAAAGGCAAATCAGCGCTACAAAGAAGTCTCGCTTCCCATCGGTCAAAAGGGCCATGCTGAATAAAGGGTCAAAACAAGAAATGCAGGACAGGCCATGGAGAAATGGGAGCCTTGCTACGCTGATGGGAGGGATGTAAATTGCCAACAGCCACTCTGGAGAAGTGTACGGTGTGTCCTGAAACATCTAAAAAACTCAGCTTAGAGACCATAGGGCACTTCCACTCATGGGCGTATAAATTGGGAAAATTAAAAATCAGCAAGACACAGGCACCCCAAAGTTTTGGGCTACTCTGTTGACAAGAACCTCCACTTCGTTACACCTTAAATATCCCAGGAAAGAGAAGAATGAATAAAGAAGTTGTGGTCCTTATGTACAATGGAATATCACTCAGCCATGAAATCAATGTCATAAGGCTAGTAGCGGCATGATGAGTGGATTTAGGTATGACGATTCTAAGTGAAATAAGTCACACAGAAAAAGACACTTATCATGAGATATCACTTATAGAGGGAATGTAAAAACCGCTACCCTTGAACTGAATTACAAAACAGAACAGAGTCACACGTTTAGAAAACACACTATGGCTGCTTAACGGGAAAGGTGAGGTGGGGTGATGCATAAAACAAGGGTTTCAAATTAGCTCAGATACCGTTCCAGAAACCCGATATGTAATAGACAAGACCTACTCCTTGCTCAGTGAACTGGACTCAACACCCCCTATTAACCGCCCAAGAATATATCTGACTAGTAAGTATCTTAAAACATATGTATTGATATCGCTCTGTAAGTGAGTCAAGTGGGTATAAAGCGGCATAAACACAGCAGTGAAAAGCAGCTCAACCCCATTATAAAAATCAATTACTTTTCAAAACCCGTGAAACAAAGACAGTGAAAGAGAGAGAAATTCTTACAAAATTCGTTCAGGGGCTGTGATGCCACCTGGATTGACCATATCTAGACCCACAGCTGATTGAGACATAAGGGTGGACACTCTTGGGGCTGAGAGGTTTGGTGAGGTTGGGTGAGCAAACGCAGACCCTTTAAAGAAATACGGCGTGGTACCCATCCCATGGGTCCCAAATCTCCAGGTTCAAGGGCATCGTCCTACATTGAAAACATGCATGAGAAACCCCAAAGATGGTACACCGTGTGATCGGGAAAGGTTGCTAAAACGAACCTCATTTCTCATCTCCTTGTGCTCCGGTTCGCCATTCCAGCCGCTTTACTAGCAATCTCCCTCCTTGGAGAATCATCACCTTTATCTTCCTGTTCCGAACAGGTTGCAATTTGTCCTGAGGATGAACGGGAAGAGGGGGAACCAATGAGAGACTAGCTCTAGGTGTTGGGACAGGCACAGGTGACACTATTTTCCCATCAGGAAGAAGAATTAACCACAGGCTCAGCCTGCCATCAGGAAGCAGAATACGGCCTGAAGCAATCCTGCACTTTTGCGGCCAGCTCCCAAGAAAGCGAGTTGAATAATGGAGCTCAGGGGCACTGCAATTCACAGACCTGCAGACTTAGAAATGATAACTCTCGTCCACAAATATATTGAGGGAAGGCAACGAAGAGGATTTTAAAACAAGGCAGAATTGCAGGAAACAGATTTCAGGAGGTAGATTCGAATCGCCTTTAAAGCACAGGAAAAGCGGCAAAACCTCGACAATGATGCCCTTGGCCAAAAAGGGCGTATGCGTTTTTTCCTGAATATATTCAGGAAAAAACGCATACGCCCTTTTTGGCCAACCAAGCAACCTGGAAAGGCAAATCAGCGCTACAAAGAAGTCTCGCTTCCCATCGGTCAAAAGGGCCATGCTGAATACAGTGTCAAAACCAGAAATGCAGGACAGGACATGGAGAAATGGGAGCCTTGCTACGCTGATGGGCGGGATGTAAATTGCCAACAGCCACTCTGGAGAAGTGTACGGTGTGTCCTGAAACATCTAAAAAACTCAGCTTAGAGAGCATAGGGCACTTCCACTCATGGGCGTATACATTGGGAAAATTAAAAATCAGCAAGACACAGGCACCCCAAAGTTTTGGGCTACTCTGTTGACAAGAACCTCCACTTCGTTACACCTTAAATATCCCAGGAAAGAGAAGAATGAATAAAGAAGTTGTGGTCCTTATGTACAATGGAATATCACTCAGCCATGAAATCAATGTCATAAGGCTAGTAGCGGCATGATGAGTGGATTTAGGTATGACGATTCTAAGTGAAATAAGTCACACAGAAAAAGACACTTATCATGAGATATCACTTATAGAGGGAATGTAAAAACCGCTACCCTTGAACTGAATTACAAAACAGAACAGAGTCACACGTTTAGAAAACACACTATGGCTGCTTAACGGGAAAGGTGAGGTGGGGTGATGCATAAAACAAGGGTTTCAAATTAGCTCAGATACCATTCCATAAACCCGATATGTAATAGACAAGACCTACTCCTTGCTCAGTGAACTGGACTCAACACCCCCTATTAACCGCCGAAGAATATATCTGACTAGTAAGTATCTTAAAACATATGTATTGATATCGCTCTGTAAGTGAGTCAAGTGGGTATAAAGCGGCATAAACACAGCAGTGAAAAGCAGCTAAACCCCATTATAAAAATCAATTACTTTTCAAAACCCGTGAAACAAAGACAGTGAAAGAGAGAGAAATTCTTACAAAATTCGTTCAGGGGCTGTGATGCCACCTGGATTGACCATATCTAGACCCACAGCTGATTGAGACATAAGGGTGGACACTCTTGGGGCTGAGAGGTTTGGTGAGGTTGGGTGAGCAAACGCAGACCCTTTAAAGAAATACGGCGTGGTACCCATCCCATGGGTCCCAAATCTCCAGGTTCAAGGGCATCGTCCTACATTGAAAACATGCATGAGAAACCCCAAAGATGGTACACCGTGTGATCGGGAAAGGTTGCTAAAACGAACCTCATTTCTCATCTCCTTGTGCTCCGGTTCGCCATTCCAGCCGCTTTACTAGCAATCTCCCTCCTTGGAGAATCATCACCTTTATCTTCCTGTTCCGTACAGGTTGCAATTTGTCCTGAGGATGAACGGGAAGAGGGGGAACCAATGAGAGACTAGCTCTAGGTGTTGGGACAGGCACAGGTGACACTATTTTCCCATCAGGAAGAAGAATTAACCACAGGCTCAGCCTGCCATCAGGAAGCAGAATACGGCCTGAAGCAATCCTGCGCTTTTGCGGCCAGCTCCCAAGAAAGCGAGTTGAATAATGGAGCTCAGGGGCACTGCAATTCACAGACCTGCAGACTTAGAAATGATAACTCTCGTCCACAAATATATTGAGGGAAGGCAACGAAGAGGATTTTAAAACAAGGCAGAATTGCAGGAAACAGATTTCAGGAGGTAGATTCGAATCGCCTTTAAAGCACAGGAAAAGCGGCAAAACCTCGACAATGATGCCCTTGGCCAAAAAGGGCGTATGCGTTTTTTCCTGAATATATTCAGGAAAAAACGCATACGCCCTTTTTGGCCAACCAAGCAACCTGGAAAGGCAAATCAGCGCTACAAAGAAGTCTCGCTTCCCATCGGTCAAAAGGGCCATGCTGAATACAGTGTCAAAACCAGAAATGCAGGACAGGACATGGAGAAATGGGAGCCTTGCTACGCTGATGGGCGGGATGTAAATTGCCAACAGCCACTCTGGAGAAGTGTACGGTGTGTCCTGAAACATCTAAAAAACTCAGCTTAGAGAGCATAGGGCACTTCCACTCATGGGCGTATAAATTGGGAAAATTAAAAATCAGCAAGACACAGGCACCCCAAAGTTTTGGGCTACTCTGTTGACAAGAACCTCCACTTCGTTACACCTTAAATATCCCAGGAAAGAGAAGAATGAATAAAGAAGTTGTGGTCCTTATGTACAATGGAATATCACTCAGCCATGAAATCAATGTCATAAGGCTAGTAGCGGCATGATGAGTGGATTTAGGTATGACGATTCTAAGTGAAATAAGTCACACAGAAAAAGACACTTATCATGAGATATCACTTATAGAGGGAATGTAAAAACCGCTACCCTTGAACTGAATTACAAAACAGAACAGAGTCACACGTTTAGAAAACACACTATGGCTGCTTAACGGGAAAGGTGAGGTGGGGTGATGCATAAAACAAGGGTTTCAAATTAGCTCAGATACCATTCCATAAACCCGATATGTAATAGACAAGACCTACTCCTTGCTCAGTGAACTGGACTCAACACCCCCTATTAACCGCCGAAGAATATATCTGACTAGTAAGTATCTTAAAACATATGTATTGATATCGCTCTGTAAGTGAGTCAAGTGGGTATAAAGCGGCATAAACACAGCAGTGAAAAGCAGCTAAACCCCATTATAAAAATCAATTACTTTTCAAAACCCGTGAAACAAAGACAGTGAAAGAGAGAGAAATTCTTACAAAATTCGTTCAGGGGCTGTGATGCCACCTGGATTGACCATATCTAGACCCACAGCTGATTGAGACATAAGGGTGGACACTCTTGGGGCTGAGAGGTTTGGTGAGGTTGGGTGAGCAAACGCAGACCCTTTAAAGAAATACGGCGTGGTACCCATCCCATGGGTCCCAAATCTCCAGGTTCAAGGGCATCGTCCTACATTGAAAACATGCATGAGAAACCCCAAAGATGGTACACCGTGTGATCGGGAAAGGTTGCTAAAACGAACCTCATTTCTCATCTCCTTGTGCTCCGGTTCGCCATTCCAGCCGCTTTACTAGCAATCTCCCTCCTTGGAGAATCATCACCTTTATCTTCCTGTTCCGTACAGGTTGCAATTTGTCCTGAGGATGAACGGGAAGAGGGGGAACCAATGAGAGACTAGCTCTAGGTGTTGGGACAGGCACAGGTGACACTATTTTCCCATCAGGAAGAAGAATTAACCACAGGCTCAGCCTGCCATCAGGAAGCAGAATACGGCCTGAAGCAATCCTGCGCTTTTGCGGCCAGCTCCCAAGAAAGCGAGTTGAATAATGGAGCTCAGGGGCACTGCAATTCACAGACCTGCAGACTTAGAAATGATAACTCTCGTCCACAAATATATTGAGGGAAGGCAACGAAGAGGATTTTAAAACAAGGCAGAATTGCAGGAAACAGATTTCAGGAGGTAGATTCGAATCGCCTTTAAAGCACAGGAAAAGCGGCAAAACCTCGACAATGATGCCCTTGGCCAAAAAGGGCGTATGCGTTTTTTCCTGAATATATTCAGGAAAAAACGCATACGCCCTTTTTGGCCAACCAAGCAACCTGGAAAGGCAAATCAGCGCTACAAAGAAGTCTCGCTTCCCATCGGTCAAAAGGGCCATGCTGAATACAGTGTCAAAACCAGAAATGCAGGACAGGACATGGAGAAATGGGAGCCTTGCTACGCTGATGGGCGGGATGTAAATTGCCAACAGCCACTCTGGAGAAGTGTACGGTGTGTCCTGAAACATCTAAAAAACTCAGCTTAGAGAGCATAGGGCACTTCCACTCATGGGCGTATACATTGGGAAAATTAAAAATCAGCAAGACACAGGCACCCCAAAGTTTTGGGCTACTCTGTTGACAAGAACCTCCACTTCGTTACACCTTAAATATCCCAGGAAAGAGAAGAATGAATAAAGAAGTTGTGGTCCTTATGTACAATGGAATATCACTCAGCCATGAAATCAATGTCATAAGGCTAGTAGCGGCATGATGAGTGGATTTAGGTATGACGATTCTAAGTGAAATAAGTCACACAGAAAAAGACACTTATCATGAGATATCACTTATAGAGGGAATGTAAAAACCGCTACCCTTGAACTGAATTACAAAACAGAACAGAGTCACACGTTTAGAAAACACACTATGGCTGCTTAACGGGAAAGGTGAGGTGGGGTGATGCATAAAACAAGGGTTTCAAATTAGCTCAGATACCATTCCATAAACCCGATATGTAATAGACAAGACCTACTCCTTGCTCAGTGAACTGGACTCAACACCCCCTATTAACCGCCGAAGAATATATCTGACTAGTAAGTATCTTAAAACATATGTATTGATATCGCTCTGTAAGTGAGTCAAGTGGGTATAAAGCGGCATAAACACAGCAGTGAAAAGCAGCTAAACCCCATTATAAAAATCAATTACTTTTCAAAACCCGTGAAACAAAGACAGTGAAAGAGAGAGAAATTCTTACAAAATTCGTTCAGGGGCTGTGATGCCACCTGGATTGACCATATCTAGACCCACAGCTGATTGAGACATAAGGGTGGACACTCTTGGGGCTGAGAGGTTTGGTGAGGTTGGGTGAGCAAACGCAGACCCTTTAAAGTAATACGGCGTGGTACCCATCCCATGGGTCCCAAATCTCCAGGTTCAAGGGCATCGTCCTACATTGAAAACATGCATGAGAAACCCCGAAGATGGTACACCGTGTGATCGGGAAAGGTTGCTAAAACGAACCTCATTTCTCATCTCCTTGTGCTCCGGTTCGCCATTCCAGCCGCTTTACTAGCAATCTCCCTCCTTGGAGAATCATCACCTTTATCTTCCTGTTCCGTACAGGTTGCAATTTGTCCTGAGGATGAACGGGAAGAGGGGGAACCAATGAGAGACTAGCTCTAGGTGTTGGGACAGGCACAGGTGACACTATTTTCCCATCAGGAAGAAGAATTAACCACAGGCTCAGCCTGCCGCCAGGAAGCAGAATACGGCCTGAAGCAATCCTGCGCTTTTGCGGCCAGCTCCCAAGAAAGCGAGTTGAATAATGGAGCTCAGGGGCACTGCAATTCACAAACCTGCAGACTTAGAAATGATAACTCTCGTCCACAAATATATTGAGGGAAGGCAACGAAGAGGATTTGAAAGCAAGGCAGAATTGCAGGAAACAGATTTCAGGAGGTAGATTCGAATCGCCTTTAAAGCACAGGAAAAGCGGCAAAACCTCGACAATGATGACCTTGGCCAAAAAGGGCGTATGCTTTTTTTCCTGAATATATTCAGGAAAAAACGCATACGCCCTTTTTGGCCAACCAAGCAACCTGGAAAGGCAAATCAGCGCTACAAAGAAGTCTCGCTTCCCATCGGTCAAAAGGGCCATGCTGAATAAAGTGTCAAAACCAGAAATGCAGGACAGGACATGGAGAAATGGGAGCCTTGCTACGCTGATGGGCGGGATGTAAATTGACAACAGCCACTCTGGAGAAGTGTACGGTGTGTCCTGAAACATCTAAAAAACTCAGCTTAGAGAGCATAGGGCACTTCCACTCATGGGCGTATAAATTGGGAAAATTAAAAATCAGCAAGACACAGGCACCCCAAAGTTTTGGGCTACTCTGTTGACAAGAACCTCCACTTCGTTACACCTTAAGTATCCCAGGAAAGAGAAGAATGGATAAAGAAGTTGTGGTCCTTATGTACAATGGAATATCACTCAGCCATGAAATCAATGTCATAAGGCTAGTAGCGGCATGATGAGTGGATTTAGGTATGACGATTCTAAGTGAAATAAGTCACACAGAAAAAGACACTTATCATGAGATATCACTTATAGAGGGAATGTAAAAACCGCTACCCTTGAACTGAATTACAAAACAGAACAGAGTCACACGTTTAGAAAACAGACTATGTCTGCTTAACGGGAAAGGTGAGGTGGGGTGATGCATAAAACAAGGGTTTCAAATTAGCTCAGATACCGTTCCATAAACCCAATATGTAAGAGACAAGACCTACTCCTTGCTCAGTGAACTGGACTCAACACCCGCTATTCAACGCCCAAGAATATATCTGACTAGTAAGATTCTTAAAACATATGTATTGATATCGCTCTGTAAGTGAGTCAAGTGGGTATAAAGCGGCATAAACACAGCAGTGAAAAGCAGCTAAACCCCATTATAAAAATCAATTACTTTTCAAAACCCGTGAAACAAAGACAGTGAAAGAGAGAGAAATTCTTACAAAATTCGTTCAGGGGCTGTGATGCCACCTGGATTGACCATATCTAGACCCACAGCTGATTGAGACATAAGGGTGGACACTCTTGGGGCTGAGAGGTTTGGTGAGGTTGGGTGAGCAAACGCAGACCCTTTAAAGTAATACGGCGTGGTACCCATCCCATGGGTCCCAAATCTCCAGGTTCAAGGGCATCGTCCTACATTGAAAACATGCATGAGAAACCCCGAAGATGGTACACCGTGTGATCGGGAAAGGTTGCTAAAACGAACCTCATTTCTCATCTCCTTGTGCTCCGGTTCGCCATTCCAGCCGCTTTACTAGCAATCTCCCTCCTTGGAGAATCATCACCTTTATCTTCCTGTTCCGTACAGGTTGCAATTTGTCCTGAGGATGAACGGGAAGAGGGGGAACCAATGAGAGACTAGCTCTAGGTGTTGGGACAGGCACAGGTGACACTATTTTCCCATCAGGAAGAAGAATTAACCACAGGCTCAGCCTGCCGCCAGGAAGCAGAATACGGCCTGAAGCAATCCTGCGCTTTTGCGGCCAGCTCCCAAGAAAGCGAGTTGAATAATGGAGCTCAGGGGCACTGCAATTCACAAACCTGCAGACTTAGAAATGATAACTCTCGTCCACAAATATATTGAGGGAAGGCAACGAAGAGGATTTGAAAGCAAGGCAGAATTGCAGGAAACAGATTTCAGGAGGTAGATTCGAATCGCCTTTAAAGCACAGGAAAAGCGGCAAAACCTCGACAATGATGACCTTGGCCAAAAAGGGCGTATGCTTTTTTTCCTGAATATATTCAGGAAAAAACGCATACGCCCTTTTTGGCCAACCAAGCAACCTGGAAAGGCAAATCAGCGCTACAAAGAAGTCTCGCTTCCCATCGGTCAAAAGGGCCATGCTGAATAAAGGGTCAAAACCAGAAATGCAGGACAGGACATGGAGAAATGGGAGCCTTGCTACGCTGATGGGCGGGATGTAAATTGACAACAGCCACTCTGGAGAAGTGTACGGTGTGTCCTGAAACATCTAAAAAACTCAGCTTAGAGAGCATAGGGCACTTCCACTCATGGGCGTATACATTGGGAAAATTAAAAATCAGCAAGACACAGGCACCCCAAAGTTTTGGGCTACTCTGTTGACAAGAACCTCCACTTCGTTACACCTTAAGTATCCCAGGAAAGAGAAGAATGGATAAAGAAGTTGTGGTCCTTATGTACAATGGAATATCACTCAGCCATGAAATCAATGTCATAAGGCTAGTAGCGGCATGATGAGTGGATTTAGGTATGACGATTCTAAGTGAAATAAGTCACACAGAAAAAGACACTTATCATGAGATATCACTTATAGAGGGAATGTAAAAACCGCTACCCTTGAACTGAATTACAAAACAGAACAGAGTCACACGTTTAGAAAACACACTATGGCTGCTTAACGGGAAAGGTGAGGTGGGGTGATGCATAAAACAAGGGTTTCAAATTAGCTCAGATACCGTTCCATAAACCCAATATGTAATAGACAAGACCTACTCCTTGCTCAGTGAACTGGACTCAACACCCGCTATTCAACGCCCAAGAATATATCTGACTAGTAAGATTCTTAAAACATATGTATTGATATCGCTCTGTAAGTGAGTCAAGTGGGTATAAAGCGGCATAAACACAGCAGTGAAAAGCAGCTAAACCCCATTATAAAAATCAATTACTTTTCAAAACCCGTGAAACAAAGACAGTGAAAGAGAGAGAAATTCTTACAAAATTCGTTCAGGGGCTGTGATGCGACCTGGATTGACCATATCTAGACCCACAGCTGATTGAGACATAAGGGTGGACACTCTTGGGGCTGAGAGGTTTGGTGAGGTTGGGTGAGCAAACGCAGACCTTTTAAAGTAATACGGCGTGGTACCCATCCCATGGGTCCCAAATCTCCAGGTTCAAGGGCATCGTCCTACATTGAAAACATGCATGAGAAACCCCGAAGATGGTACACCGTGTGATCGGGAAAGGTTGCTAAAACGCACCTCATTTCTCATCTCCTTGTGCTCCGGTTCGCCATTCCAGCCGCTTTACTAGCAATCTCCCTCCTTGGAGAATCAGCACCTTTATCTTCCTGTTCCGTACAGGTTGCAATTTGTCCTGAGGATGCACGGGAAGAGGGGGAACCAATGAGAGACTAGCTCTAGGTGTTGGGACAGGCACAGGTCACTCTATTTTCCCATCAGGAAGAAGAATTAACCACAGTCTCAGGCTGCCGCCAGGAATCAGAATACGGCCTGAAGCAATCCTGCGCTTTTGCGGCCAGCTCCCAAGAAAGCGAGTTGAATAATGGAGCTCAGGGGCACTGCAATTCACAAACCTGCAGACTTAGAAATGATAACTCTCGTCCACAAATATATTGAGGGAAGGCAACGAAGAGGATTTGAAAGCAAGGCAGAACTGCAGGAAACAGATTTCAAGAGGTAGATTCGAATCGCCTTTAAAGCACAGGAAAAGCGGCAAAACCTCGACAATGATGCCCTTGGCCAAAAAGGGCGTATGCGTTTTTTCCTGAATATATTCAGGAAAAAACGCATACGCCCTTTTTGCCCAACCAAGCAACCTGGAAAGGCAAATCAGCGCTACAAAGAAGTCTCGCTTCCCATCGGTCAAAAGGGCCATGCTGAATAAAGTGTCAAAACCAGAAATGCAGGACAGGACATGGAGAAATGGGAGCCTTGCTACGCTGATGGGCGGGATGTAAATTGCCAACAGCCACTCTGGAGAAGTGTACGGTGTGTCCTGAAACATCTAAAAAACTCAGCTTAGAGAGCATAGGGCACTTCCACTCATGGGCGTATAAATTGGGAAAATTAAAAATCAGCAAGACACAGGCACCCCAAAGTTTTGGGCTACTCTGTTGACAAGAACCTCCACTTCGTTACACCTTAAATATCCCAGGAAAGAGAAGAATGGATAAAGAAGTTGTGGTCCTTATGTACAATGGAATATCACTCAGCCATGAAATCAATGTCATAAGGCTAGTAGCGGCATGATGAGTGGATTTAGGTATGACGATTCTAAGTGAAATAAGTCACACAGAAAAAGACACTTATCATGAGATATCACTTATAGAGGGAATGTAAAAACCGCTACCCTTGAACTGAATTACAAAACAGAACAGAGTCACACGTTTAGAAAACACACTATGGCTGCTTAACGGGAAAGGTGAGGTGGGGTGATGCATAAAACAAGGGTTTCAAATTAGCTCAGATACCGTTCCATAAACCCGATATGTAATAGACAAGACCTACTCCTTGCTCAGTGAACTGGACTCAACACCCCCTATTAACCGCCCAAGCATATATCTGACTAGTAAGATTCTTAAAACATATGTATTGATATCGCTCTGTAAGTGAGTCAAGTGGGTATAAAGCGGCATAAACACAGCAGTGAAAAGCAGCTAAACCCCATTATAAAAATCAATTACTTTTCAAAACCCGTGAAACAAAGACAGTGAAAGAGAGAGAAATTCTTACAAAATTCGTTCAGGGGCTGTGATGCCACCTGGATTGACCATATCTAGACCCACAGCTGATTGAGACATAAGGGTGGACACTCTTGGGGCTGAGAGGTTTGGTGAGGTTGGGTGAGCAAACGCAGACCCTTTAAAGAAATACGGCGTGGTACCCATCCCATGGGTCCCAAATCTCCAGGTTCAAGGGCATCGTCCTACATTGAAAACATGCATGAGAAACCCCGAAGATGGTACACCGTGTGATCGGGAAAGGTTGCTAAAACGAACCTCATTTCTCATCTCCTTGTGCTCCGGTTCGCCATTCCAGCCGCTTTACTAGCAATCTCCCTCCTTGGAGAATCAGCACCTTTATCTTCCTGTTCCGTACAGATTGCAATTTGTCCTGACGATGAACGGGAAGAGGGGGAACCAATGAGAGACTAGCTCTAGGTGTTGGGACAGGCACAGGTGACACTATTTTCCCATCAGGAAGAAGAATTAACCACAGGCTCAGCCTGCCGTCAGGAAGCAGAATACGGCCTGAAGCAATCCTGCGCTTTTGCGGCCAGCTCCCAAGAAAGCGAGTTGAATCATGGAACTCAGGGGCACTGCAATTCACAGACCTGCAGACTTAGAAATGATAACTCTCGACCACAAATATATTGAGGGAAGGCAACGAAGAGGATTTGAAAGCAAGGCAGAATTGCAGGAAACAGATTTCAGGAGGTAGATTCGAATCGCCTTTAAAGCACAGGAAAAGCGGCAAAACCTCGACAATGATGCCCTTGGCCAAAAAGGGCGTATGCGTTTTTTCCTGAATATATTCAGGAAAAAACGCATACGCCCTTTTTGGCCAACCAAGCAACCTGGAAAGGCAAATCAGCGCTACAAAGAAGTCTCGCTTCCCATCGGTCAAAAGGGCCATGCTGAATAAAGGGTCAAAACCAGAAATGCAGGACAGGCCATGGAGAAATGGGAGCCTTGCTACGCTGATGGGAGGGATGTAAATTGCCAACAGCCACTCTGGAGAAGTGTACGGTGTGTCCTGAAACATCTAAAAAACTCAGCTTAGAGACCATAGGGCACTTCCACTCATGGGCGTATAAATTGGGAAAACTAAAAATCAGCAAGACACAGGCACCCCAAAGTTTTGGGCTACTCTGTTGACAAGAACCTCCACTTCGTTACACCTTAAATATCCCAGGAAAGAGAAGAATGGATAAAGAAGTTGTGGTCCTTATGTACAATGGAATATCACTCAGCCATGAAATCAATGTCATAAGGCTAGTAGCAGCATGATGAGTGGATTTAGGTATGACGATTCTAAGTGAAATAAGTCACACAGAAAAAGACACTTATCATGAGATATCACTTATAGAGGGAATGTAAAAACCGCTACCCTTGAACTGAATTACAAAACAGAACAGAGTCACACGTTTAGAAAACACACTATGGCTGCTTAACGGGAAAGGTGAGGTGGGGTGATGCATAAAACAAGGGTTTCAAATTAGCTCAGATACCGTTCCATAAACCCGATATGTAATAGACAAGACCTACTCCTTGCTCAGTGAACTGGACTCAACACCCCATATTAACCGCCCAAGAATATATCTGATTAGTAAGTATCTTAAAACATATGTATTGATATCGCTCTGTAAGTGAGTCAAGTGGGTATAAAGCGGCATAAACACAGCAGTGAAAAGCAGCTAAACCCCATTATAAAAATCAATTACTTTTCAAAACCCGTGAAACAAAGACAGTGAAAGAGAGAGAAATTCTTACAAAATTCGTTCAGGGGCTGTGATGCCACCTGGATTGACCATATCTAGACCCACAGTTGATTGAGACATAAGGGTGGACACTCTTGGGGCTGAGAGGTTTGGTGAGGTTGGGTGAGCAAACGCAGACCCTTTAAAGTAATACGGCGTGGTACCCATCCCATGGGTCCCAAATCTCCAGGTTCAAGGGCATCGTCCTACATTGAAAACATGCATGAGAAACCCCGAAGATGGTACACCGTGTGATCGGGAAAGGTTTCTAAAACGCACCTCATTTCTCATCTCCTTGTGCTCCGGTTCGCCATTCCAGCCGCTTTACTAGCAATCTCCCTCCTTGGAGAATCAGCACCTTTATCCTCCTGTTCCGTACAGGTTGCAATTTGTCCTGAGGATGCACGGGAAGAGGGGGAACCAATGAGAGACTAGCTCTAGGTGTTGGGACAGGCACAGGTCACTCTATTTTCCCATCAGGAAGAAGAATTAACCACAGTCTCAGGCTGCCGCCAGGAACCAAAATACGGCCTGAAGCAATCCTGCGCTTTTGCGGCCAGCTCCCAAGAAAGCGAGTTGGATAATGGAGCTCAGGGGCACTGCAATTCACAAACCTGCAGACTTAGAAATGATAACTCTCGTCCACAAATATATTGAGGGAAGGCAACGAAGAGGATTTGAAAGCAAGGCAGAACTGCAGGAAACAGATTTCAAGAGGTAGATTCGAATCGCCTTTAAAGCACAGGAAAAGCGGCAAAACCTCGACAATGATGCCCTTGGCCAAAAAGGGCGTATGCGTTTTTTCCTGAATATATTCAGGAAAAAACGCATACGCCCTTTTTGCCCAACCAAGCAACCTGGAAAGGCAAATCAGCGCTACAAAGAAGTCTCGCTTCCCATCGGTCAAAAGGGCCATGCTGAATAAAGTGTCAAAACCAGAAATGCAGACAGGACATGGAGAAATGGGAGCCTTGCTACGCTGATGGGCGGGATGTAAATTGCCAACAGCCACTCTGGAGAAGTGTACGGTGTGTCCTGTAACATCTAAAAAACTCAGCTTAGAGAGCATAGGGCACTTCCACTCATGGGCGTATAAATTGGGAAAATTAAAAATCAGCAAGACACAGGCACCCCAAAGTTTTGGGCTACTCTGTTGACAAGAACCTCCACTTCGTTACACCTTAAATATCCCAGGAAAGAGAAGAAAGAATAAAGAAGTTGTGGTCCTTATGTACAATGGAATATCACTCAGCCATGAAATCAATGTCATAAGGCTAGTAGCAGCATGATGAGTGGATTTAGGTATGACGATTCTTAGTGAAATAAGTCACACAGAAAAAGACACTTATCATGAGATATCACTTATAGAGGGAATGTAAAAACCGCTACCCTTGAACTGAATTACAAAACAGAACAGAGTCACACGTTTAGAAAACACACTATGGCTGCTTAACGGGAAAGGTGAGGTGGGGTGATGCATAAAACAAGGGTTTCAAATTAGCTCAGATACCGTTCCATAAACCCAATATGTAATAGACAAGACCTACTCCTTGCTCAGTGAACTGGACTCAACACCCGCTATTCAACGCCCAAGAATGTATCTGACTAGTAAGATTCTTAAAACATATGTATTGATATCGCTCTGTAAGTGAGTCAAGTGGGTATAAAGCGGCATAAACACAGCAGTGAAAAGCAGCTAAACCCCATTATAAAAATCAATTACTTTTCAAAACCCGTGAAACAAAGACAGTGAAAGAGAGAGAAATTCTTACAAAATTCGTTCAGGGGCTGTGATGCGACCTGGATTGACCATATCTAGACCCACAGCTGATTGAGACATAAGGGTGGACACTCTTGGGGCTGAGAGGTTTGGTGAGGTTGGGTGAGCAAACGCAGACCCTTTAAAGTAATACGGCGTGGTACCCATCCCATGGGTCCCAAATCTCCAGGTTCAAGGGCATCGTCCTACATTGAAAACATGCATGAGAAACCCCGAAGATGGTACACCGTGTGATCGGGAAAGGTTGCTAAAACGAACCTCATTTCTCATCTCCTTGTGCTCCGGTTCGCCATTACAGCCGCTTTACTAGCAATCTCCCTCCTTGGAGAATCATCACCTTTATCTTCCTGTTCCGTACAGGTTGCAATTTGTCCTGAGGATGAACGGGAAGAGGGGGAACCAATGAGAGACTAGCTCTAGGTGTTGGGACAGGCACAGGTGACACTATTTTCCCATCAGGAAGAAGAATTAACCACAGGCTCAGCCTGCCGCCAGGAAGCAGAATACGGCCTGAAGCAATCCTGCGCTTTTGCGGCCAGCTCCCAAGAAAGCGAGTTGAATAATGGAGCTCAGGGGCACTGCAATTCACAAACCTGCAGACTTAGAAATGATAACTCTCGTCCACAAATATATTGAGGGAAGGCAACGAAGAGGATTTGAAAGCAAGGCAGAATTGCAGGAAACAGATTTCAGGAGGTAGATTCGAATCGCCTTTAAAGCACAGGAAAAGCGGCAAAACCTCGACAATGATGCCCTTGGCCAAAAACGGCGTATGCGTTTTTTCCTGAATATATTCAGGAAAAAACGCATACGCCCTTTTTGGCCAACCAAGCAACCTGGAAAGGCAAATCAGCGCTACAAAGAAGTCTCGCTTCCCATCGGTCAAAAGGGCCATGCTGAATAAAGTGTCAAAACCAGAAATGCAGGACAGGCCATGGAGAAATGGGAGCCTTGCTACGCTGATGGGAGGGATGTAAATTGCCAACAGCCACTCTGGAGAAGTGTACGGTGTGTCCTGAAACATCTAAAAAACTCAGCTTAGAGAGCATAGGGCACTTCCACTCATGGGCGTATAAATTGGGAAAACTAAAAATCAGCAAGACACAGGCACCCCAAAGTTTTGGGCTACTCTGTTGACAAGAACCTCCACTTCGTTACACCTTAAATATCCCAGGAAAGAGAAGAATGGATAAAGAAGTTGTGGTCCTTATGTACAATGGAATATCACTCAGCCATGCAATCAATGTCATAAGGCTAGTAGCAGCATGATGAGTGGATTTAGGTATGACGAATCTAAGTGAAATAAGTCACACAGAAAAAGACACTTATCATGAGATATCACTTATAGAGGGAATGTAAAAACCGCTACCCTTGAACTGAATTACAAAACAGAACAGAGTCACACGTTTAGAAAACACACTATGGCTGCTTAACGGGAAAGGTGAGGTGGGGTGATGCATAAAACAAGGGTTTCAAATTAGCTCAGATACCGTTCCATAAACCCGATATGTAATAGACAAGATCTACTCCTTGCTCAGTGAACTGGACTCAACACCCCCTATTAACCTCCCAAGAATATATCTGACTAGTAATTATCTTAAAACATATGTATTGATATCGCTCTGTAAGTGAGTCAAGTGGGTATAAAGCGGCATAAACACAGCAGTGAAAAGCAGCTCAACCCCATTATAAAAATCAATTACTTTTCAAAACCCATGAAACAAAGACAGTGAAAGAGAGAGAAATTCTTACAAAATTCGTTCAGGGGCTGTGATGCCACCTGGATTGACCATATCTAGACCCACAGTTGATTGAGACATAAGGGTGGACACTCTTGGGGCTGAGAGGTTTGGTGAGGTTGGCTGAGCTAACGCAGACCCTTTAAAGTAATACGGCGTGGTACCCATCCCATGGGTCCCAAATCTCCAGGTTCAAGGGCATCGTCCTACATTGAAAACATGCATGAGAAACCCCGAAGATGGTACACCGTGTGATCGGGAAAGGTTTCTAAAACGCACCTCATTTCTCATCTCCTTGTGCTCCGGTTCGCCATTCCAGCCGCTTTACTAGCAATCTCCCTCCTTGGAGAATCAGCACCTTTATCCTCCTGTTCCGTACAGGTTGCAATTTGTCCTGAGGATGAACGGGAAGAGGGGGAACCAATGAGAGACTAGCTCTAGGTGTTGGGACAGGCACAGGTCACTCTATTTTCCCATCACTAAGAAGAATTAACCACAGTCTCAGCCTGCCGCCAGGAACCAGAATACGGCCTGAAGCAATCCTGCGCTTTTGCGGCCAGCTCCCAAGAAAGCGAGTTGAATAATGGAGCTCAGGGGCACTGCAATTCACAAACCTGCAGACTTAGAAATGATAACTCTCGTCCACAAATATATTGAGGGAAGGCAACGAAGAGGATTTGAAAGCAATGCAGAACTGCAGGAAACAGATTTCAGGAGGTAGATTCGAATCGCCTTTAAAGCACAGGAAAAGCGACAAAACCTCGACAATGATGCCCTTGGCCAAAAAGGGCGTATGCGTTTTTTCCTGAATATATTCAGGAAAAAACGCATACGCCCTTTTTGGCCAACCAAGCAACCTGGAAAGGCAAATCAGCGCTACAAAGAAGTCTCGCTTCCCATCGGTCAAAAGGGCCATGCTGAATAAAGTGTCAAAACCAGAAATGCACGACAGGACATGGAGAAATGGGAGCCTTGCTACGCTGATGGGCGGGATGTAAATTGCCAACAGCCACTCTGGAGAAGTGTACGGTGTGTCCTGAAACATCTAAAAAACCCAGCTTAGAGAGCATAGGGCACTTCCACTCATGGGCGTATAAATTGGGAAAATTAAAAATCAGCAAGACACAGGCACCCCAAAGTTTTGGGCTACTCTGTTGACAAGAACCTCCACTTCGTTACACCTTAAATATCCCAGGAAAGAGAAGAATGGATAAAGAAGTTGTGGTCCTTATGTACAATGGAATATCACTCAGCCATGAAATCAATGTCATAAGGCTAGTAGCGGCATGATGAGTGGATTTAGGTATGACGATTCTAAGTGAAATAAGTCACGCAGAAAAAGACACTTATCATGAGATATCACTTATAGAGGGAATGTAAAAACCGCTACCCTTGAACTGAATTACAAAACAGAACAGAGTCACACGTTTAGAAAACACACTATGGCTGCTTAACGGGAAAGGTGAGGTGGGGTGATGCATAAAACAAGGGTTTCAAATTAGCTCAGATACCGTTCCATAAACCCGATATGTAATAGACAAGACCTACTCCTTGCTCAGTGAACTGGACTCAACACCCCCTATTAACCGCCGAAGAATATATCTGACTAGTAAGTATCTTAAAACATATGTATTGATATCGCTCTGTAAGTGAGTCAAGTGGGTATAAAGCGGCATAAACACAGCAGTGAAAAGCAGCTCAACCCCATTATAAAAATCAATTACTTTTCAAAACCCGTGAAACAAAGACAGTGAAAGAGAGAGAAATTCTTACAAAATTCGTTCAGGGGCTGTGATGCCACCTGGATTGACCATATCTAGACCCACAGTTGATTGAGACATAAGGGTGGACACTCTTGGGGCTGAGAGGTTTGGTGAGGTTGGGTGAGCAAACGCAGACCCTTTAAAGAAATACGACGTGGTACCCATCCCATGGGTCCCAAATCTCCAGGTTCAAGGGCATCGTCCTACATTGAAAACATGCATGAGAAACCCCGAAGATGGTACACCGTGTGATCGGGAAAGGTTGCTAAAACGAACCTCATTTCTCATCTCCTTGTGCTCCGGTTCGCCATTCCAGCCGCTTTACTAGCAATCTCCCTCCTTGGAGAATCAGCACCTTTATCTTCCTGTTCCGTACAGATTGCAATTTGTCCTGACGATGAACGGGAAGAGGGGGAACCAATGAGAGACTAGCTCTAGGTGTTGGGACAGGCACAGGTGACACTATTTTCCCATCAGGAAGAAGAATTAACCACAGGCTCAGCCTGCCGTCAGGAAGCAGAATACGGCCTGAAGCAATCCTGCGCTTTTGCGGCCAGCTCCCAAGAAAGCGAGTGGAATAATGGAGCTCAGGGGCACTGCAATTCACAGACCTGCAGACTTAGAAATGATAACTCTCGTCCACAAATATATTGAGGGAAGGCAACGAAGAGGATTTGAAAGCAAGGCAGAATTGCAGGAAACAGATTTCAGGAGGTAGATTCGAATCGCCTTTAAAGCACAGGAAAAGCGGCAAAACCTCGACAATGATGCCCTTGGCCAAAAACGGCGTATGCGTTTTTTCCTGAATATATTCAGGAAAAAACGCATACGCCCTTTTTGGCCAACCAAGCAACCTGGAAAGGCAAATCAGCGCTACAAAGAAGTCTCGCTTCCCATCGGTCAAAAGGGCCATGCTGAATAAAGTGTCAAAACCAGAAATGCAGGACAGGCCATGGAGAAATGGGAGCCTTGCTACGCTGATGGGAGGGATGTAAATTGCCAACAGCCACTCTGGAGAAGTGTACGGTGTGTCCTGAAACATCTAAAAAACTCAGCTTAGAGACCTTAGGGCACTTCCACTCATGGGCGTATAAATTGGGAAAATTAAAAATCAGCAAGACACAGGCACCCCAAAGTTTTGGGCTACTCTGTTGACAAGAACCTCCACTTCGTTACACCTTAAATATCCCAGGAAAGAGAAGAATGAATAAAGAAGTTGTGGTCCTTATGTACAATGGAATATCACTCAGCCATGAAATCAATGTCATAAGGCTAGTAGCGGCATGATGAGTGGATTTAGGTATGACGATTCTAAGTGAAATAAGTCACACAGAAAAAGACACTTATCATGAGATATCACTTATAGAGGGAATGTAAAAACCGCTACCCTTGAACTGAATTACAAAACAGAACAGAGTCACACGTTTAGAAAACACACTATGGCTGCTTAACGGGAAAGGTGAGGTGGGGTGATGCATAAAACAAGGGTTTCAAATTAGCTCAGATACCGTTCCATAAACCCGATATGTAATAGACAAGACCTACTCCTTGCTCAGTGAACTGGACTCAACACCCCCTATTAACCGCCCAAGAATATATCTGACTAGTAAGTATCTTAAAACATATGTATTGATATCGCTCTGTAAGTGAGTCAAGTGGGTATAAAGCGGCATAAACACAGCAGTGAAAAGCAGCTCAACCCCATTATAAAAATCAATTACTTTTCAAAACCCGTGAAACAAAGACAGTGAAAGAGAGAGAAATTCTTACAAAATTCGTTCAGGGGCTGTGATGCCACCTGGATTGACCATATCTAGACCCACAGCTGATTGAGACATAAGGGTGGACACTCTTGGGGCTGAGAGGTTTGGTGAGGTTGGGTGAGCAAACGCAGACCCTTTAGAGAAATACGGCGTGGTACCCATCCCATGGGTCCCAAATCTCCAGGTTCAAGGGCATCATCCTACATTGAAAACATGCATGAGAAACCCCGAAGATGGTACACCGTGTGATCGGGAAAGGTTGCTAAAACGAACCTCATTTCTCATCTCCTTGTGCTCCGGTTCGCCATTCCAGCCGCTTTACTAGCAATCTCCCTCCTTGGAGAATCAGCACCTTTATCTTCCTGTTCCGTACAGATTGCAATTTGTCCTGACGATGAACGGGAAGAGGGGGAACCAATGAGAGACTAGCTCTAGGTGTTGGGACAGGCACAGGTGACACTATTTTCCCATCAGGAAGAAGAATTAACCACAGGCTCAGCCTGCCGTCAGGAAGCAGAATACGGCCTGAAGCAATCCTGCGCTTTTGCGGCCAGCTCCCAAGAAAGCGAGTTGAATCATGGAACTCAGGGGCACTGCAATTCACAGACCTGCTGACTTAGAAATGATAATTCTCGACCACAAATATATTGAGGGAAGGCAACGAAGAGGATTTGAAAGCAAGGCAGAATTGCAGGAAACAGATTTCAGGAGGTAGATTCGAATCGCCTTTAAAGCACAGGAAAAGCGGCAAAACCTCGACAATGATGCCCTTGGCCAAAAAGGGCGTATGCGTTTTTTCCTGAATATATTCAGGAAAAAACGCATACGCCCTTTTTGGCCAACCAAGCAACCTGGAAAGGCAAATCAGCGCTACAAAGAAGTCTCGCTTCCCATCGGTCAAAAGGGCCATGCTGAATAAAGTGTCAAAACCAGAAATGCAGGACAGGCCATGGAGAAATGGGAGCCTTGCTACGCTGATGGGAGGGATGTAAATTGCCAACAGCCACTCTGGAGAAGTGTACGGTGTGTCCTGAAACATCTTAAAAACTCAGCTTAGAGACCATAAGGCACTTCCACTCATGGGCGTATAAATTGGGAAAACTAAAAATCAGCAAGACACAGGCACCCCAAAGTTTTGGGCTACTCTGTTGACAAGAACCTCCACTTCGTTACACCTTAAATATCCCAGGAAAGAGAAGAATGGATAAAGAAGTTGTGGTCCTTATGTACAATGGAATATCACTCAGCCATGAAATCAATGTCATAAGGCTAGTAGCAGCATGATGAGTGGATTTAGGTATGACGATTCTAAGTGAAATAAGTCACACAGAAAAAGACACTTATCATGAGATATCACTTATAGAGGGAATGTAAAAACCGCTACCCTTGAACTGAATTACAAAACAGAACAGAGTCACACGTTTAGAAAACACACTATGGCTGCTTAACGGGAAAGGTGAGGTGGGGTGATGCATAAAACAAGGGTTTCAAATTAGCTCAGATACCGTTCCATAAACCCGATATGTAATAGACAAGACCTACTCCTTGCTCAGTGAACTGGACTCAACACCCCATATTAACCGCCCAAGAATATATCTGACTAGTAAGTATCTTAAAACCTATGTATTGATATCGCTCTGTAAGTGAGTCAAGTGGGTATAAAGCGGCATAAACACAGCAGTGAAAAGCAGCTAAACCCCATTATAAAAATCAATTACTTTTCAAAACCCGTGAAACAAAGACAGTGAAAGAGAGAGAAATTCTTACAAAATTCGTTCAGGGGCTGTGATGCCACCTGGATTGACCATATCTAGACCCACAGCTGATTGAGACATAAGGGTGGACACTCTTGGGGCTGAGAGGTTTGGTGAGGTTGGCTGAGCTAACGCAGACCCTTTAAAGTAATACGGCGTGGTACCCATCCCATGGGTCCCAAATCTCCAGGTTCAAGGGCATCGTCCTACATTGAAAACATGCATGAGAAACCCCGAAGATGGTACACCGTGTGATCGGGAAAGGTTTCTAAAACGCACCTCATTTCTCATCTCCTTGTGCTCCGGTTCGCCATTCCAGCCGCTTTACTAGCAATCTCCCTCCTTGGAGAATCAGCACCTTTATCCTCCTGTTCCGTACAGGTTGCAATTTGTCCTGAGGATGCACGGGAAGAGGGGGAACCAATGAGAGACTAGCTCTAGGTGTTGGGACAGGCACAGGTCACTCTATTTTCCCATCAGGAAGAAGAATTAACCACAGGCTCAGCCTGCCGCCAGGAACCAGAATACGGCCTGAAGCAATCCTGCGCTTTTGCGGCCAGCTCCCAAGAAAGCGAGTTGGATAATGGAGCTCAGGGGCACTGCAATTCACAAACCTGCAGACTTAGAAATGATAACTCTCGTCCACAAATATATTGAGGGAAGGCAACGAAGAGGATTTGAAAGCAAGGCAGAACTGCAGGAAACAGATTTCAAGAGGTAGATTCGAATCGCCTTTAAAGCACAGGAAAAGCGGCAAAACCTCGACAATGATGCCCTTGGCCAAAAAGGGCGTATGCGTTTTTTCCTGAATATATTCCTGAATATATTCAGGAAAAAACGCATACGCCCTTTTTGGCCAACCAAGCAACCTGGAAAGGCAAATCAGCGCTACAAAGAAGTCTCGCTTCCCATCGGTCAAAAGGGCCATGCTGAATAAAGTGTCAAAACCAGAAATGCAGGACAGGCCATGGAGAAATGGGAGCCTTGCTACGCTGATGGGCGGGATGTAAATTGCCAACAGCCACTCTGGAGAAGTGTACGGTGTGTCCTGAAACATCTAAAAAACTCAGCTTAGAGAGCATAGGGCACTTCCACTCATGGGCGTATAAATTGGGAAAATTAAAAATCAGCAAGACACAGGCACCCCAAAGTTTTGGGCTACTCTGTTGACAAGAACCTCCACTTCGTTACACCTTAAATATCCCAGGAAAGAGAAGAAAGAATAAAGAAGTTGTGGTCCTTATGTACAATGGAATATCACTCAGCCATGAAATCAATGTCATAAGGCTAGTAGCAGCATGATGAGTGGATTTAGGTATGACGATTCTTAGTGAAATAAGTCACACAGAAAAAGACACTTATCATGAGATATCACTTATAGAGGGAATGTAAAAACCGCTACCCTTGAACTGAATTACAAAACAGAACAGAGTCACACGTTTAGAAAACACACTATGGCTGCTTAACGGGAAAGGTGAGGTGGGGTGATGCATAAAACAAGGGTTTCAAATTAGCTCAGATACCGTTCCATAAACCCAATATGTAATAGACAAGACCTACTCCTTGCTCAGTGAACTGGACTCAACACCCGCTATTCAACGCCCAAGAATATATCTGACTAGTAAGATTCTTAAAACATATGTATTGATATCGCTCTGTAAGTGAGTCAAGTGGGTATAAAGCGGCATAAACACAGCAGTGAAAAGCAGCTAAACCCCATTATAAAAATCAATTACTTTTCAAAACCCGTGAAACAAAGACAGTGAAAGAGAGAGAAATTCTTACAAAATTCGTTCAGGGGCTGTGATGCGACCTGGATTGACCATATCTAGACCCACAGCTGATTGAGACATAAGGGTGGACACTCTTGGGGCTGAGAGGTTTGGTGAGGTTGGGTGAGCAAACGCAGACCCTTTAAAGTAATACGGCGTGGTACCCATCCCATGGGTCCCAAATCTCCAGGTTCAAGGGCATCGTCCTACATTGAAAACATGCATGAGAAACCCCGAAGATGGTACACCGTGTGATCGGGAAAGGTTGCTAAAACGAACCTCATTTCTCATCTCCTTGTGCTCCGGTTCGCCATTCCAGCCGCTTTACTAGCAATCTCCCTCCTTGGAGAATCATCACCTTTATCTTCCTGTTCCGTACAGGTTGCAATTTGTCCTGAGGATGAACGGGAAGAGGGGGAACCAATGAGAGACTAGCTCTAGGTGTTGGGACAGGCACAGGTGACACTATTTTCCCATCAGGAAGAAGAATTAACCACAGGCTCAGCCTGCCGCCAGGAAGCAGAATACGGCCTGAAGCAATCCTGCGCTTTTGCGGCCAGCTCCCAAGAAAGCGAGTTGAAGAATGGAGCTCAGGGGCACTGCAATTCACAGACCGGCAGACTTAGAAATGATAACTCTCGTCCACAAATATATTGAGGGAAGGCAACGAAGAGGATTTGAAAGCAAGGCAGAATTGCAGGAAACAGATTTCAGGAGGTAGATTCGAATCGCCTTTAAAGCACAGGAAAAGCGGCAAAACCTCGACAATGATGCCCTTGGCCAAAAACGGCGTATGCGTTTTTTCCTGAATATATTCAGGAAAAAACGCATACGCCCTTTTTGGCCAACCAAGCAACCTGGAAAGGCAAATCAGCGCTACAAAGAAGTCTCGCTTCCCATCGGTCAAAAGGGCCATGCTGAATAAAGTGTCAAAACCAGAAATGCAGGACAGGACATGGAGAAATGGGAGCCTTGCTACGCTGATGGGCGGGATGTAAATTGCCAACAGCCACTCTGGAGAAGTGTACGGTGTGTCCTGAAACATCTAAAAAACTCAGCTTAGAGAGCATAGGGCACTTCCACTCATGGGCGTATAAATTGGGAAAACTAAAAATCAGCAAGACACAGGCACCCCAAAGTTTTGGGCTACTCTGTTGACAAGAACCTCCACTTCGTTACACCTTAAATATCCCAGGAAAGAGAAGAATGGATAAAGAAGTTGTGGTCCTTATGTACAATGGAATATCACTCAGCCATGCAATCAATGTCATAAGGCTAGTAGCAGCATGATGAGTGGATTTAGGTATGACGATTCTAAGTGAAATAAGTCACACAGAAAAAGACACTTATCATGAGATATCACTTATAGAGGGAATGTAAAAACCGCTACCCTTGAACTGAATTACAAAACAGAACAGAGTCACACGTTTAGAAAACACACTATGGCTGCTTAACGGGAAAGGTGAGGTGGGGTGATGCATAAAACAAGGGTTTCAAATTAGCTCAGATACCGTTCCATAAACCCGATATGTAATAGACAAGACCTACTCCTTGCTCAGTGAACTGGACTCAACACCCCCTATTAACCGCCCAAGAATATATCTGACTAGTAAGTACCTTAAAACACATGTATTGATATCGCTCTGTAAGTGAGTCAAGTGGGTATAAAGCGGCATAAACACAGCAGTGAAAAGCAGCTCAACCCCATTATAAAAATCAATTACTTTTCAAAACCCGTGAAACAAAGACAGTGAAAGACAGAGAAATTCTTACAAAATTCGTTCAGGGGCTGTGATGCCACCTGGATTGACCATATCTAGACCCACAGTTGATTGAGACATAAGGGTGGACACTCTTGGGGCTGAGAGGTTTGGTGAGGTTGGCTGAGCTAACGCAGACCCTTTAAAGTAATACGGCGTGGTACCCATCCCATGGGTCCCAAATCTCCAGGTTCAAGGGCATCGTCCTACATTGAAAACATGCATGAGAAACCCCGAAGATGGTACACCGTGTGATCGGGAAAGGTTGCTAAAACGAACCTCATTTCTCGTCTCCTTGTGCTCCGGTTCGCCATTCCAGCCGCTTTACTAGCAATCTCCCTACTTGGAGAATCAGCACCTTTATCCTCCTGTTCCGTACAGGTTGCAATTTGTCCTGAGGATGAACGGGAAGAGGGGGAACCAATGAGAGACTAGCTCTAGGTGTTGGGACAGGCACAGGTCACTCTATTTTCCCATCAGGAAGAAGAATTAACCACAGTCTCAGCCTGCCGCCAGGAACCAGAATACGGCCTGAAGCAATCCTGCGCTTTTGCGGCCAGCTCCCAAGAAAGCGAGTTGAATAATGGAGCTCAGGGGCACTGCAATTCACAAACCTGCAGACTTAGAAATGATAACTCTCGTCCACAAATATATTGAGGGAAGGCAACGAAGAGGATTTGAAAGCAAGGCAGAACTGCAGGAAACAGATTTCAGGAGGTAGATTCGAATCGCCTTTAAAGCACAGGAAAAGCGACAAAACCTCGACAATGATGCCCTTGGCCAAAAACGGCGTATGCGTTTTTTCCTGAATATATTCAGGAAAAAACGCATACGCCCTTTTTGGCCAACCAAGCAACCTGGAAAGGCAAATCAGCGCTACAAAGAAGTCTCGCTTCCCATCGGTCAAAAGGGCCATGCTGAATAAAGTGTCAAAACCAGAAATGCACGACAGGACATGGAGAAATGGGAGCCTTGCTACGCTGATGGGCGGGATGTAAATTGCCAACAGCCACTCTGGAGAAGTGTACGGTGTGTCCTGAAACATCTAAAAAACTCAGCTTAGAGAGCATAGGGCACTTCCACTCATGGGCGTATAAATTGGGAAAATTAAAAATCAGCAAGACACAGGCACCCCAAAGTTTTGGGCTACTCTGTTGACAAGAACCTCCACTTCGTTACACCTTAAATATCCCAGGAAAGAGAAGAATGGATAAAGAAGTTGTGGTCCTTATGTACAATGGAATATCACTCAGCCATGAAATCAATGTCATAAGGCTAGTAGCGGCATGATGAGTGGATTTAGGTATGACGATTCTAAGTGAAATAAGTCACACAGAAAAAGACACTTATCATGAGATATCACTTATAGAGGGAATGTAAAAACCGCTACCCTTGAACTGAATTACAAAACAGAACAGAGTCACACGTTTAGAAAACACACTATGGCTGCTTAACGGGAAAGGTGAGGTGGGGTGATGCATAAAACAAGGGTTTCAAATTAGCTCAGATACCGTTCCATAAACCCGATATGTAATAGATAAGACCTACTCCTTGCTCAGTGAACTGGACTCAACACCCCCTATTAACCGCCGAAGAATATATCTGACTAGTAAGTATCTTAAAACATATGTATTGATATCGCTCTGTAAGTGAGTCAAGTGGGTATAAAGCGGCATAAACACAGCAGTGAAAAGCAGCTAAACCCCATTATAAAAATCAATTACTTTTCAAAACCCGTGAAACAAAGACAGTGAAAGAGAGAGAAATTCTTACAAAATTCGTTCAGGGGCTGTGATGCCACCTGGATTGACCATATCTAGACCCACAGCTGATTGAGACATAAGGGTGGACACTCTTGGGGCTGAGAGGTTTGGTGAGGTTGGGTGAGCAAACGCAGACCCTTTAAAGAAATACGGCGTGGTACCCATCCCATGGGTCCCAAATCTCCAGGTTCAAGGGCATCGTCCTACATTGAAAACATGCATGAGAAACCCCGAAGATGGTACACCGTGTGATCGGGAAAGGTTGCTAAAACGAACCTCATTTCTCATCTCCTTGTGCTCCGGTTCGCCATTCCAGCCGCTTTACTAGCAATCTCCCTCCTTGGAGAATCAGCACCTTTATCTTCCTGTTCCGTACAGATTGCAATTTGTCCTGACGATGAACGGGAAGAGGGGGAACCAATGAGAGACTAGCTCTAGGTGTTGGGACAGGCACAGGTCACTCTATTTTCCCATCAGGAAGAAGAATTAACCACAGGCTCAGCCTGCCGCCAGGAAGCAGAATACGGCCTGAAGCAATCCTGCGCTTTTGCGGCCAGCTCCCAAGAAAGCGAGTTGAATAATGGAGCTCAGGGGCACTGCAATTCACAAACCTGCAGACTTAGAAATGATAACTCTCGTCCACAAATATATTGAGGGAAGGCAACGAAGAGGATTTGAAAGCAAGGCAGAATTGCAGGAAACAGATTTCAGGAGGTAGATTCGAATCGCCTTTAAAGCACAGGAAAAGCGGCAAAACCTCGACAATGATGCCCTTGGCCAAAAACGGCGTATGCGTTTTTTCCTGAATATATTCAGGAAAAAACGCATACGCCCTTTTTGGCCAACCAAGCAACCTGGAAAGGCAAATCAGCGCTACAAAGAAGTCTCGCTTCCCATCGGTCAAATGGGCCATGCTGAATAAAGTGTCAAAACCAGAAATGCAGGACAGGCCATGGAGAAATGGGAGCCTTGCTACGCTGATGGGAGGGATGTAAATTGCCAACAGCCACTCTGGAGAAGTGTACGGTGTGTCCTGAAACATCTAAAAAACTCAGCTTAGAGACCATAGGGCACTTCCACTCATGGGCGTATAAATTGGGAAAACTAAAAATCAGCAAGACACAGGCACCCCAAAGTTTTGGGCTACTCTGTTGACAAGAACCTCCACTTCGTTACACCTTACATATCCCAGGAAAGAGAAGAATGGATAAAGAAGTTGTGGTCCTTATGTACAATGGAATATCACTCAGCCATGCAATCAATGTCATAAGGCTAGTAGCGGCATGATGAGTGGATTTAGGTATGACGATTCTAAGTGAAATAAGTCACACAGAAAAAGACACTTATCATGAGATATCACTTATAGAGGGAATGTAAAAACCGCTACCCTTGAACTGAATTACAAAACAGAACAGAGTCACACGTTTAGAAAACACACTATGGCTGCTTAACGGGAAAGGTGAGGTGGGGTGATGCATAAAACAAGGGTTTCAAATTAGCTCAGATACCGTTCCATAAACCCAATATGTAAGAGACAAGACCTACTCCTTGCTCAGTGAACTGGACTCAACACCCCCTATTCACCGCCCAAGAATATATCTGACTAGTAAGAATCTTAAAACCTATGTATTCATATCTCTCTGTAAGTGAGTCAAGTGGGTATAAAGCGGCATAAACACAGTACTGAAAAGCAGCTAAACCCCATTATAAAAATCAATTACTCTTCAAAACCCGTGAAACAAAGACAGTGAAAGAGAGAGAAATTTTTACAAAATTCGTTCAGGGACTGTGATGCCACCTGGATTGACCATATCTAGACCCACAGCTGATTGAGACATAAGGGTGGACACTCTTGAGGCTGAGAGGTTTGGTGAGGTTGGGTGAGCAAACGCAGACCCTTTAAAGTAATATAGCGTGGTACCCATCCCATGGGTCCCAAATCTCCAGGTTCAAGGGCATCGTCCTACACTGAAAACATGCATGAGAAACCCCGAAGATGGTACACCGTGTGATCGGGAAAGGTTGCTAAAACGAACCTCATTTCTCATCTCCTTGTGCTCGGGTTCGCCATTCCAGCCGCTTTACTAGCAATCTCCCTCCTTGGAGAATCAGCACCTTTATCCTCCTGTTTTGTACAGGTTGCAATTTGTCCTGAGGATGAACGGGAAGAGGGGGAACCAATGAGAGACTAGCTCTAGGTGTTGGGACAGGCACAGGTCACTCTATTTTCCCATCAGGAAGAAGAATTAACCACAGGCTCAGCCTGCCGCCAGGAACCAGAATACGGCCTGAAGCAATCCTGCGCTTTTGCGGCCAGCTCCCAAGAAAGCGAGTTGAAGAATGGAGCTCAGGGGCACTGCAATTCACAAACCTGCAGACTTAGAAATGATAACTCTCGTCCACAAATATATTGAGGGAAGGCAATGAAGAGGATTTGAAAGCAAGGCAGAATTGCAGGAAACAGATTTCAGGAGGTAGATTCGAATCGCGTTTAAAGCACAGGAAAAGCGGCAAAACCTCGACAGTGATGCCCTTGGCCAAAAAGGGCGTCTGCGTTCTTTCCTGAATAAATTTTTGAAAAAACGCAGATGCTCTTTTTGGCCAACTAAACAAGTGGGCAATGCAAATCAGCATTACAAAAATGTCTCACTTCGCATTGGTCAAAAGGCCCATGCTGAAAAAGTGTAAAACCCAGAAATGCAGGACAGGCCATGGAGAAAAGGGAGCCTTGTTTTGCTGATCGGCGGGATGTCAATTGCCACCGGCCACTCTTGAGAAGTGTATGCTGTATCTTAAAACTTCTAAAAAAGAGAGCTACAGAGCATACAGCACTTCCCCTCATGGGCGCATATCTTGGGAAAACCAAAAAATCGACAAGACACAGCCACCCCAAAGTTTAGGGCTGCTCTGTTTAGAAATGCCTCGATTTGGGTACAACTTACATGTCCTTGGAAGGAAAAAGTGGATAAAGAAGATGTGGTACTTACGTACAATGGAATATTACTCAGCATTTAAATCAATGAAATAAGGCCAGTGGCAGCAACTCGTGGAGACTGAGGTACGATCATTCTAAGTGACATAAGTCAGACATAAAAAGAGACTTATCATAAGGTATCACTTATAGATAGTATCTAAAAATGCCTTCACATGAACGCAATTACAAAACAGAAACGGAGTCACACATTTAGAAAACACACTTATGGCTGCTAAAGGAGAAAGGTGGGGCGGGGTGATGCATAAACCAGGAGGTTGAAATTAGCACAGATACGGTTCCATAAACAAAATAGGTATTCGACAGGACCTACTCTATAGCTCAAAGAGCTGGACTCAGCACACTGTTGTCACCAGAAAAGGATATATAAGACTGGTAAGAATCTGTAAAAGAATTTATTGATGTCTCTCTTTAAGTGAATCAAGTGGATAGATGTAGAGCAGGAAGAAACACAGTATTGAAAATCAGCTATACCCCATTATAAAATTAAATAACAAGAACAAAATAAAGACAGTGAGAGAGAGAGAGAAATTCTTACAAAATTTGTTCAAGGGCTGTGATGCAACCTGGACTGACCATATGTAGACACAGAGCTGGATGGGATCTAAGGCTCTACACTCGTTGGTCTGAGAGGCTTCGTGAGGATGGGACAGCAAATGCATCACTTTTAGAGTAATACTGCCTGGCCCCCATTCCATGGGTCCCATACCTCCAGGTGCAGGGGACCCTTCCTACAGCTAAAACATGCATGGCACATCCAGAGGATGGTACACCGTCTGATCGGGAAGAGTTTGGAAAAGTCACCTCATCTCCACGTCTCCTGGTATTCGGGTTCCCCAGCTCCTTTCCTTAGAGCCTCCCCACTTTGGGAAGGCAGCACACTCAACAGCCGGTTTTGCACGGCCTGGAATTTTCCGGTGAAGAAGGGGAATGGCAGGATGGAATGAGACACAAGCCTTAGATGTTTGGACAGGCATATGCTACTCTAGTTTCCTACCTGGGAGAAGAATTTCCCTATCCTTCAGGTGCCCCAGTAACTGGAATGGGTCTGTAGAAATCCTGCCCCTTTGTGTCTGCTTCCCTAAACAAGTTGAAAACCGGTGCTCAGGGGCACTGCAATTCACAAACATGCAGGGTTGTAATTGACACCTCTAATGGAGTCATTTCTTGAGCCAAGTATTCGTAAAGGCCTTGTAAGCAAGGCAGAATTGCAGGAAAGGGATTTCAAGGGGTAGTTTGCACTCGTCATTAAAGCACAGGCAAAGCTGCTGAACATCGCCAATGATGCAGTTTGCCAAAAAGGCCGTATGCGTTATTCCTTAATCTATTCAGGAAAAACCCTTACTCCATTTTTGGCCAACAAAACAGGCGGGCAATGTAAATTAATATTACAAAGAGATATCACTTCGCACCAGTCAGAATGGCCAACCTCACAAACTGTAAAACCTGAAATGCAGGACAGGGCGTGGAGAAAAGGGAACCCTGACAAGCTGATGGTGGGAATGTAAATTGCTAACAGCCACTCTGGAGAAGTGGGTGGTGATTCCTTAAAAATCTAAAAACCAGAGCTTCAGAGCATATGGCGCTTCCACTCCTGGGCCTGTATCTTGGAAAAAACGTAAATTGACAGGACCCAGGCACTCTAAAATTTATGCAGCCCTGTTTACAAGAGCCTCTACTCGGAAGCTACCTAAAAGTCCTTGGAAGGAAGAATGGATAAAGAAATTATGGTAGATATGTACAATGGAATATTACTCAGCCATGAAGTGAATGAAAGAAGGCCATTTAGGGCCACTCAGAAGGACCTACATACATTCATACTAAGTGTCATAAATCAGGCAATGAAAAATATCATATGATATTACTTATCGGTGGAATCTAAACATTGATAGAAAGGTACTGTCTTACAACACAGAAACAGAGTCCCAGACTTAGAACACAAACTTATGGTTACCAAACTGGAAAGGTGTGTTGGAGGCATAAATCATGAGGTTGGAGTTAGTATATACATATTTACAGAGAGAAAACTTGTAATCAACATGGACCTGCTGTAGAGCACTTGGAACTCTTCTCAACACCCTTTAGTAACCTCAATGGGAAAATAATTCTAAAAAGAATATATAGTTATCTCTGTATAAATGAATCATGTTGGTGTATGACAAAAATGAACACAACATGATAAATCAACTATATACTCCATTATAAATTTAAAGTTAAATTAAAGAAAAGAAAAATGATCACTAAATTTGTTTAGTCGCAGTGAACGTACTAGTGTCACATCCCTGGACACAGACACAATTTGGTCCCAAGGCTGGACTGTTGTGGGCCTGAGGACCTCGGGAGGATATGCCAGCTAATTCGCCCCCCTTGAACATGTAGTACCTGGTCCCCTCTGCATGGGATCACTATCTCCAGATCTAAGTGTGCCCTCATACTACTAAACCAACCCTCTGACACCCAAAGGATGGTGGACTCTCTGGGCTGGATGACATTTGGAAAATCACCTGCTCTCAACATATCCTGGTGTTTGGGTTCCGACCTCCTGACTCCTTCGTAAGGGTCATCCCACTCTACAAGACAGCACCCTCAACAGCTGATTTTGCAGGGGTTTATACTTGTTCGGGGGATGAAGGGTAAGGGGGAAGAAGGAATGGGACAGAAGCCCTTACATGTTTGGTCAGGCACATTCCACTCTAATTTAATACCCAAGAACAGGACTTGCCCTACATCTAAGGTTGTGTCAGTAACCAGAGAGGGACAGTAGAAATCCTGCCGCCTTCTGTTTCCCATAACAACAATTCTAAAACTGGACCTTATACGCACTTCATATTCACAATGCCTGGGGAGCTGTAAATGACAACAGCCCTCAAAAAATGTCTTGGGGTAGGTAATCGAAGTAGACTTCAAAACAAGGCAACCTTTCAATAACCCTTTTTCAAGGGATAAATCTTACTGACACTGTTCCAAAAAAAAAGCACATATGAAGATACTCACCATTGCTTTATGTTAGACAAATGCAAATCAGATGTACAAAGAAGTATCACCTGGAACCACTCAGAATAGCCATCATCACAATGTCTACAAACAAGAAATGCTTCAGAGGCTGTGGAAAAAAGAGAAACCTACTACTTATTTTTTTTTTTTTTAATCTGCCTTGGCTCTTCGTTGCTGTGCGCGGCTTTTCTATAGTTGCAGCAAGCGGGGGCTACTCATCGTTGTGGTACGAAGCCTTCTCTTTGTGGTGGCTTCTCTTGTTGTGGAGCACAAGCTGTAGGCACACAGGCTTCAGTAGTTGTGGCTCGTGGGCTCTAGAGCGCAGACTGAGTAGTTGTGGTGCACGGGCTTACTTGTTCTGTGGCATGTGAGATCTTCCCGGGCCAGGGCTCGAACCTGTGTCCCCTGAACTGGCAGGCAGATTCTTAACCACTGCGCCACCACTTCTATGCTATCGGTGGCAATGCCAATTGGTAACAGCCACTATGGAGCACAGAATGGAGGTTACCAGAGTAAGGGGAGGTGGGAGGGATAAATTGGAAATTGGGATTGACATATACACACCACTATATATAAAAGAGATAACAAATAAGGGCTTACTGTATAGCACAGGGAACTCTACTCAATACTCTGTAATGACCTGTATGGGAAAGGAATCCAAAAAGGATTGGATATATGTATAACTGCTTCACTGTGCTGTGCAGCAGAAAGTAACACAACATTGTAAATCAACTCTATTCCAAAAAAATTGAAATTGAAATGAAATGAAGTAAAATAAAATAAAATAGAGCTACCAGATGATCCAGCAAGTTCACTCCTGTGTGCATATCTGGAGGAAAGCATAAATCGAAAAGACACATCTTCCCCAATGTTCACTGCAACACTCTTTACAATAGCGAAGACAAGGAAGCAACCAAAATGTCCATCAACATATGAATATAGGTAAAGAATATGTGATACATACATATAATGGAATATGACTCAGCCATAAAATAGAAGAAAATAATGCCAGTTGCAGTAACATGGATGGACCTAGAGATGATTGTACTAAGTGAAGTAAGTCAGACAGAGTAAGACAAATATTGGATGATATCACTTCTAGGTGGAAGCTAAAAATTGATACAAATGAACTAACTTACAAAAGAGAGGCAGACTCACAGACCTGGAAAACAAACTTATGGTTACCAAAGGGGAGAGGTGGGGGGTAGGGATAAATCAGGAGCTTGGGGTAAACATACGAATACTACTATATATAACAGATAAGCAACAAGGACCTACTGTATAGCACAGGGAGCTCTACTCAGTATTCTGGGAATACCGTTATCAGAAAAGAATCTGAAAAAGAATGAATATATGCATATGTGTAACTGAATCACTTGCTGTGCAGCTGAAATGAGCACAACATTGTAAATCAACTATACTCCAATAAAATTTAAATTTCAAAATAAAGAAAATCACCTATATTTCAAAAGAAAAAAAAAAGAATTCCCATCTCTTTATATGGCTTGATAGCTTACTTTTTTAGTGCTCAATATTATCCCATTCCCAGAATATATTAATACTATATCATTTCATTCACCTATTGGAGGACACCTTAGTTTCATTCACATTTTGGCAATATTGAATTAGGTGCTATAAATATCCATATGCAGGTTTTCCTCTGGAAGTATGTTTTAAACTACTTTCAGTAAATATCCATGAGAACACTTGACGGATTGTACAGTAAGGGAATGCTCAATATTCTAGCAAGTGTCAATCAGACTACCAAAGTAGCTGTGTTATTTTTCATTTCCACCAATGACAAATGACATTTCCTATTGTTCCACATCTCCTACAGAATTTGTTCTTGTCATTGTTCACATTTTAGCCATTCTAAGTGTTACATAGTGGTATGTAATTGTATTTTTAATTTGCTTTTTCATGGCAGCATGTAATCTGGATTATTCTTCTGTATACTTATATGCATAGTGTCTATTTTCTTTGGTGAGGTGTCCATAAAGTTTATTGGTCCACATTTTATTTAGGTTGCTTTCATTTTTTTCTACCCAATCTGTATTTGTTTTGTTGATTTTCGTGCCTTATTGCATTAACAAGGACTTGGAGTAAAATATGGAAAAGGAGTCATGAAAGGGGACATCCTTGCTTTTACCTGAACTTAGTGGAAAAGCTTCATGGTTTTGACCATTAATCATGATGTAAGATAAAAGTTTCCTGTAAATCTTTGTTATCAACTTGAGAAAGCTCCAGTCTATTTCTTCAACTGAGAGTTTTTATGAAGAATGGGTGTTAGATTTTTTCAAAGGTCTTCTGAATCTATTGATATGCTAATGATTGTCTTCAAGGTGTTGATATGATGGATATAATTATTTGATTCTAGAATGTTGAACCAGCCTTTCATACCTGGGATTATTTCCTCTCATTCATGATATAAAATTCTCTCAAAATATTGTTGGATTCGATTTGGTAATATTTTGTTGAGGATTTTTGCATTGATGTTCCTGAGAGATACTGGTCAGTTTTCTTTACTATTCATATGTTCTTCTAAGTTTGGATGTTGTGGATTTAGTGTCAGACATTCATTTGGGGAGATTCTCAGTCATTTTTAAAAATATTTTCTGTTCTTTATTATCTTTATTCTCCTCCTGCTATACCCATTATGTATAGGTCACAGCATTTTTCATTGTTCCACAATTATTGATTACTCTGTTCTGTTGATTTCTTTCCTGCCCATTTTCTCTTTTCTTTTGAGATTTAAAGGTTTCTCCTGATATGTCTTCAAGCTCACAGATATTTCTCCTCAGCCAGCTCTTTGACTGCTAGAACAAAATACGAGAGACTTGGTATTTTATAAACAACAGATTATTTTGGTTTTCTCATAATTGCTGAGGCTGAAAAGTTCAAGAACAAGTAACCAGGGGCTTCCCTGGAGGTGCAGTGGTTAAGAATCTGCCTATCAATAAAGGGGACAAGGGTTCGAGCCCTGGTCCAGGAAGATCCCACATGCCATGGAACAACTAAGCCCGTGCACCACAAATACTGAGCCTGTGCTCTAGAGTCCACAGGCCACAACTACTGAGCCTGTGAGCCACAACTACTGAAACCCACACGCCTAGAGCCCATGCTCCGCAACAAGAGAAGCCACTCAATGAGAAGCCCGCGCACCGCACCAAAGACCCAACACAGCCAAAAAATTAATTAATTAATTATCTAATTATTTTTTTAAAAAAAAGAACAAGTTGCCAGCTGACAGTGTCTGGCGAGGGACCAATTTCTGGTTCATAATGTGGGTCTTCTCGCTCGGCAATGAAATCATGGAATGGTCATAAGATCTTCTGTGTGCTACATTTATCAGGTCACTAATCCCATGTTTGAGGTCTCTGGCCTCATAACCTAATCACCTCCCAAAAGCCCCACCTCCTAATACCATCAACATGGGAGCTGGGTTTCAAAATTTTAAAATTAGAGGTACAAAATATTTACACCATAACAGGGACCACAGAGTTAACTGATTTTTCCTTTCATGTTAAAGGTTTGCACATTTATATTTATTATATAATCCCAAAACCCTTGTTTTTTTTTTATAAGATTCTTTTTCCGTATACGCCAGTACAGACCACTGAGTAGAGTTCCCTGTGCTATAAAGCAGGTCTTTATCTATTTTATATATAGTAGTGTGTATAAGTCAGTCCCAATCTCCCAATTTATCCCTTCCCCACTTATCCCCTGGTAACCATAAGTTTGTTTTCTATATCCATGATTCTATTTCTGTTGTGTAAATAAGTTCATTTGTACCTGTTTTTTTTCTTTTTTAGATTCCTCATATAAGCAATATCATATGATATCTGTCTTTCTGTGTCTGACTTGCTTCACTCAGTATAACAATCTCGAGGTCCATCCATGTTGCTACAAAACCCTTAATTGTTAAGGATAACTCTCAATTTTTCCCAGTATCATCAGCAATTCTTTCTGGCAGACACGTGATAACACTTTTTAAACAGGGATATTGAGACCAAGGCTCCTGACCTGCAAACAGACAAAACATCATTCATATAGTGAAAACTTTGCAAATCAAAGGATGAAAGCACTTGGTCTAAATCCCTTTGCACCCACTGCTGACAGAGGGCAGAGGAGTTTGACTCACTAATCTTCCTTACGTGCACTTCTTCCTAATGGGGTATTCCATCTAAAACTTATAAGAAGCGGGGATGTATCATGGAACACACCAATCGCTACTACAGATTCTGAAGCAGCAAAAAAAAAAAACAAAAACAAAAACAAAACATGATGAATCCATCCAAAGGGTTCTGTCCACATTGTTACAATAGTTTCCCTCACACTGCGAACCCTTTTCAAACCCTATCACTTGAACCTATTTTTATTTTTTTCAACAAAAATAATGTTAATCTGCAGTCAGACACTCCAGTAATATTACACTATCCCTTGTGCAAGTATGTAGGGATTTGAGGAGCTATGGGAGGCCACCATGAGAGGTTGCCTAGAGTAATTAGGACATTTCATTTAATGTTGGTTCTTCTCCCTAAGATGTCTGCTATCCTCTTCTTTTTGTAGCTACTAGCATTGAGAAAGTGATCAAGATGAGGCCCTTCTCTTTTACTGCCCATGAATGCAACTGTGATTAACCCCACAGAACTTGGTGCTTCCAGAATCCCCTGAACCTACTGACCCTCCATGCATGGCATGACATAGATAAGGATGGTGACGTGTATCCTTGTATAGAGCATGTTATAAAATGTTTGACTCTTCCCTTCCTCATAATTCCAAAGAATAGATTTCTTTGGATTTCTGCTTAATGCTGCTGGAGTTGGTACATAAGTTGAGGGAGGTATCAGGGCACACCAAAAGAGAGGGTAACTGCACAGAAAATACAAGCAGGTACATTTCTGTGTAGTTTCAAGCAGCTTATTTGCTATATCAACCATGGTGACATGTTGACCCTTCCTCTTTCTACTAGTAGTACAACAAACATAAAGGATATTTAGGCTGCTTGTTTTATCCCCACCTCTCACAATTGATCTGCATTAACATATAGGACAATGAAGGGCCCTTTCTACCATCTTAACCAATATTTGAGAACTAGAAAATGTCCAGATTTTGGGGGGTTTATTTTCATATTCCCCAATCAGGCCTATGAAGGAATCTTACCTATTGTGTTTAATGAAGTCATATCTCTGACGGCATCCCATCATCAACAAAACTGGAAAGAAATTTGAAGGGTCTTCGATTTTACCATATTTGAAATAACAATATTTTAGCCTGACACGTTTTTGGATTTTAGAAAAAAATATTTTAAATGAGACAAAAAATCATTTTTATGACACAAAAAGACAGCAATAGTTTTATATTTTTATCTGTTCCACTTGCACACAAGTGTCTCATGGGGTTATGTAAAGCTCTCCTGTTGGGTGCTGTGCATGGTGCAAGTATGGATTAAAGCTTAGGAATCTTAAGCTTCAGTCACCTGAAACATTTAAATTAGGATGCAAGCAATCCTGTCCAACATTTGAAAAGAGCAAGACACTCTCTTTATTTTATTTGTTAGGTAATTAATCTGTCTTTTCCCCAAGGAGAGAAACAAGTGGCATCTTCCATCAATGTGTTGCACAAATATCTTTGAACAGAGAGTGCAAGCAGAGGCTGATACAGGATGTGAAAAAAAAAAAATGAGAGACCCTCTTGTGGCATTTTCTCCTAACTTATTGCAATCTCCCATTTAAAATGTGGGAATAATCAATCTTCTGAGGAAAAAGGCCCAAGGAAGGTTTTTGCTTCTGTGGAATAATGGGATTGCTAAAGATTTCAGGAGGCAAGACGAGTTAGTGAGAATGACCATGAGAAATCAGAGAAAAGTCAGATCCATGGATGAAGTGATGTTTACCACTGTGAATCAATGAGAAGTAGGAGCAAAGGAAAAGAAAGCTGATACAACATTTTCTGAATAAATGTAACCTTTCAGCTGTCATAGAAAAATTAATACTCACTATGATACAACATATTTAGTTTAGAAAGTTAACTTAAATTTAAAGCTTAATAATTACATTTATTGAAGAAATGAAAACATATTTGTGGTTTAGAATAAATAATGTGCTCTGCTACAGGTAAGAAGACTACATAAATCAATAGAAATAAGACTAAATAAATAAAGAGGAAAATAACAAATTAGATGTTATTAACATTAAAAACTGACACTCATCTAATGAAAGAGAAGGAGAGACAGAAAGAGAGAAGAACTCATCTCAAGCATGTATTAAAAACTCCTAAATAAGAAGTCTTCAGATGTTAAAAAAAAAAAAGGAAGTCTTCAATAAGAAGATAATGGAATAGCAAAATGGGGGAAATATACCAAAAGATATTTCAAAAAAGAGAGTACAGAATGTTAAGTAAACATATCAAAAGATGCTTGGCTTCTTAGTAGTCAATTAAATGCAAAAGCGTGATACCTGGAATTATCACTCACCAATCAGAAAGTTCAGATGAAAATGACAGGTATTATCAAGTTTGACAAGAATGTGTATAATCCTTGAATCTCATTCACTGCTGCTGAAGAGGAAAAATCATACAAATGTTGTGAAAATATTTAGAAATATCTAAAAAGATAAACACAAGAAAGCTATGACTCGAACATTTTACTACTACGTGTATACTGAACAATAATTTATACACACATCACCAAAGCTCAAGTTCTAGAATTTATATACCAGTGCTGTTCTCAATAGACACAAACTGAAAATCACTCATATTGTAATACATATTGGAATAAATTAATTAATAGTTAAATATTTACATTATGGAATCCTATGCAACAGTGGCAATGCATGATCACAGCAATAGACAACCATATAGGCATATTCACAAACAACATAAAATAAAAAAGCCCAATCCAAAAGTGATTTTACTGTGCCATAACATTTATATAAAATACAAAATACAGGTAAAGTTATCTTTTTGTTAGATACCAGAACAATATTAAACCTTAAGGGGAGTCACTAGAATGGGACCAGGGGGCCTCTGAGTATCTGGCAATTTTCTGTGTCTTTATCTAGAAGCTATGTTTAGAGTGTATTCAGATGCTGAATTTTCTGAAATTTGTCATTTCCTTACAAACCATGCATGTTTTTCGTTGTTTTTTATACATAACAAAAACTAAAAAAGATAGACCAGGGAAGGTAATTGTATTAGCACTTTAATATCCATGCTTTTCAAGGTGGAAGTGAAAAGTATTAAATACTTGACATTGTGATTACTTCTTAAAAGTAAGGTGAAAATTTGAGGTTAATAAATAAGACATACTTCTTCATATATAATCCTCAAAGAGGAGGGGTAGAAAGGAGTATTATTTTTTTTTTCTTTAATACAGAATCGTTAAGATAGAAAATAATGAAAACAGACTAGGTTTAAAAAAGAGCACACTGGACTTCCCTGGTGGCACAGTGGGTAAGAATTTGCCTGCCAATGCAGGGAACAGGGGTTCCATCCCTGGTCTGGGAAGATCCCACATGCCGCAGAGCAACTAAGCCCGTGTGCCACAAGTACTGAGCCTGTGCTCTAGAGCCTGCAAGCAACAACTATTGAGCCTGCATGACACAACTACTGAAGCCCATGCACCTAGAGCCCATACTCCACAACAAGAGAAACCACCGCAAGGAGAAGCCCGTGCACCACAATGATGAGTAACCCCTGCTTCTCTAGTAACAACTGGAGAAACCCTGTGCAGCAACGAAGACCCAACACAACCAAAAATTTAAAAAATTAAATCTTTTGACTTCTGAGATGACTCACTCACGTGGCTGTAGGTAAGAGGCCTCAGTTCCTTGCCACATGGATCTCTCTTTAGGGCTGCTTGAGTGTCCTCATGACATGGCAGCTGGCTTACCCCAGGATGAGTGATCTAGCAGAAACCAAAGCAGAAGCTGCAATGTCTTTTATAACTTTGGAAGCTGCACTTTGTCATTTCTGCAATTTCTTATTAGTTAAACAGTCAACCCTTTTCAAGTGCGAGGAGCCACACTGGTACATGGAGACTGGGAGATAATTAGGGGATAATTAGGTCCATCTTGGAGGCTGGCTACCAAAGTGGCTGACTAGCCAAAGTCTGAATTTTGTTTTCTTCACTTCTGGAGAGAAAATGGTCAGTGAACCTCATTGGTGGTCTTTGAGATGTACCAAAGCTACCTCTTGCTCTCACCCCCAGCTGTGTGGCTGACAGGGTCTTGGTGCTCCAGCCGGGTGTCAAGCCTGTGCCTCTGAGGTGGGAGAGCCGAGTTCAGGACATTGGTCTACCAGAGACCTCTGGCACCTTGTAATTTCAAATGGCGAAAGCTCTCCCAGAGATATCCGTCTCAACGCTAAGACCCAGCTCCACTCAGAGACCAGCAAGATCCAGTGCTGGACATCCCATGCCAAACAACTAGCAAGACAGGAATGCAGGCCCACCCATTAGCAGAGAGGCTGCCGAAAATCACAATAAGTTCACAGACACCCCAAAACACACCACCAGATGCGGATCTGTCCACCAGAAAGACAAGATCCAGACACACCCACCAGAACACAGGCACCAGTCCTCTCCATCAGAAAGCCTACACAACCCACTGAACCAACCTTAGCCACTGGGGGCAGACACCAAATACAATGGGAACTACGAATCTGCAGCCTCTGAAAAGGAGACCCCAAACACAGTCCCCAAAGCCAAATGAGAAGACACAGAAACACACAGCAGATGAAGGAGCAAGGTAAAAACCCACCAGACCAAACAAATGTGGAGGAAATAGGCAGTCTACCTGAAAAAGAATTCAGAGTAATGATAGTAAAGATGATCCCAAATCTTGGAACTGGAATGGAGAATAGACAAGAAACGTTTAACAAGGACCTAGAAGAACTAAAGAGCAAACAAACAATGATGAACAACACAATAAATGGAATTAAAAATTCTCTAGAAGGAAACAATAGCAGAATAACTGAGGCAGAAGAATGGATAAATGACCTGGAAGATAAAATAGTGGAAATAACTACTGCAAAGCCAAATAAAGAAAAAAGAATGAAAAGAATTGAGGACAATCTGAGACATCTCTGGGAAAACATTAAATGCACCAACATTCGAATATAGGGGTCCCAGAAGTAGAAGAGAAAAAGAAAGACACTGAGAAAATATTTAAAGAGATTATAGTTGAAAACTTCCCTAATATGGGAAAGGAAATCGTTAATCAAGTCCAGGAAGCGCAGGGAGTCCCATACAAGATAAACCCAAGGAGAAACATGCCAAAACATATATTAATCAAACTATCAAAAATTAAATACAAAGAAAAAATATTAAAAGCAGCAAGGGAAAAACAACAAATAACATACAAGGGAATCCCCATAAGGTTAACAGCTGAACTTTCAGCAGAAACTCTGCAAGCCAGAAGGGACTGGCAGGACATATTTAAAGTAATGAAAGGGGAACAGCTACAACCAAGATTACTCGACCCACCAAGGATCTCGTTCAGATTCGACAGAGAAATTAAAACCTTTACAGACAAGCAAAAGCTAAGAGAATTCAGCACCACCAAACCCGCTTTACAACAAATGCTAAAGGAACTTGCCTAGGCAGGAAACACAAGAGAAGGAAAAGACCTACAATAAGAAACCCAAAACAATTAAGAAAATGGTAATAAGAACATACATATCAATAATTACCTTAAATGTAAATGGATTAAATGCTCCAACCAAAAGACATAGACTGGCTGAATGGATCTGAAAACACGACCGGTATGTATGTGGTCTACATGAGACCCACTTCAGACATAGGGACACATACAGATGGAAAGTGAGGGGATGGAATAAGATATTCCATGCAAATGGAAATCAAAAGAAAGCTAGAGTAGCAATTCTCATATCAGACAAAAAAGACTTTAAAATAAAGACTATTACAGGAGACAAAGAAGGACACTACATAATGATCAAGGGATCAATCCAAGAAGAAGATATAACAATTGCATATATTTAGGCACCCAACATAGGAGCACCTCAATACATAAGGCAAATGCTAACAGCCATAAAAGGGGAAATCGACAGTAACACAATCATAGTAGGAGCTTTAGCACCCCTCTTTCACCAATGAACAGATCATCCACAATGAAAATAAATAAGGAAACACAAGCTTTAAATGATACATTAAACAAGATGGACTTAATTGATATTTATAGGACATTCCATCCAAAAACAACAGAATACACTTTTTCTCAAGTGCTCCTGGAACATTCTCCAGGATAGATCATATCTTGGGTCACAAATCAAGCCTTGGTAAATATAAGAAAATTGAAATCGTATCAAGTATCTTTTCCGACCACAATGCTATCAGACTAGATATCAATTACAGGAAAAAAATCTGTAAAAAATGGAAACACATGGACGCTCAACAATACACTACTTAATAACCAAGACACCACTGAAGAAATCAAAGAGGAAATAAAAAAAAATACCTAGAAACAAATGACAATGAAAACATGAAGACCCAAAACCTATGGGATGCAGCAAGAGCAGTTCTAAGAGAGAAGTTTATAGCAATACAATCCTACCTCAAGAAACAAGAAATATCTCAAATAAGCAAGTTAACCTTACACCTAAAGCAATTAGAGAAAGAAAGAAAGAAAAAAAAACAAAGTCAGCAGAGGAAAGACATCATAAAGATCAGACCAGAAATAAATGAAAAAGAAATGAAGGTAACAACAGCAAAGATCAAAAAAACTAAAAGCTGGTTCTTTGAGAAGATAAACAAAATTGATAAACCATTAGCCAGACTCATCAAGAAAAAAAGGGAGACGACTCAAATCAATAGAATTACAAATGAAAAAGGAGAAGTAACAACTGACACTGCAGACATACAAAGGATCATGAGAGATTACTGCAAGCAACTATATGCCAATAAAATGGACAACCTGGAAGAAATGGACAAATTCTTAGAAAAGCACAACCTTCCAAGACTGAACCAGGAAGAAATAGAAACTACAAACAAACCAATCCCAAGCACTGAACTTGAGACTGTGATTAAAAATCTTCCAACAAACAAAAGCCCAGGACCAGATGGCTTCACAGGCAAATTCTATCAAACATTTAGAGAAGAGTTAACACCTATCCTTCTCAAACTCTTCCAAAATATAGCAGAGGGAGGAACTCTCCCAAACTTATTCTATGAGACCACCATCTCCCTGACACCAAAACCAGACAAAGATGTCACAAAGAAAGAAAACTACAGGTCAATATCACTGATGAACATAGCTGCAAAAATCCACTGCACAATACTAGCCAACAGAATGCAACAGCGCCTTAAAAGGATCATACACCATGATCAAGTGGGGTTTATCCCAGGGATGCAAGGATTCTTCAGTACATGCAAATCAATGTGATACACCGTATTAAAAAACTAAAGGATAAAAACCATATGGTCGTCTCAATCGATGCAGAAAGTGCTTTTGACAATATTAAACACCCATTTATCATAAAAACCCTCCAGAAAGTAGGCATAGAGGGAACTTTCCTCAACATAATAAAGGCCATCTATGACAAACCCACAGCCAGCATCGTTCTCAATGGTGAAAAAGTGAAATCATTTCCCCCAAGATCAGGAACAAGACAAGGTTGCCCACTCTCACCACTATTATTCCACACACTTTTGGAATTTTTAGCTACAGCAATCAGAGAAGAAAAATAAATAAAAGGAATCCAAATCGGAAAAGAAGAAGTTAAGCTCTCACTGTTTGCAGATGACATGATACTATACATAGAGAATCCTAAAGATGCTACCAGAAACCTACTAGAGTTAATCAATGAACTGGTAAGGTCGCAGGATACAAAATTAATGTACAGATATCTCTTGCATTCCTATACACTAAAGATGAAAATTCTGAAAGAAAAATTAGGGAAACACTCCCATTTACCACTGCAACACAAAGAATAAAATACCTAGGAATAAACCTACCTAAAGAGACAAAAGACGTTTACTCAACAAACTATAAGACACTGATGAAAGAAATCAAAGATGACACAAACAGATACAGAGATATACCATGTTCTTGGATTGGAAGAATCAACATTGTGAAAATGACTCTACTACCCAACGCAATCTACAGATTCAATGCAATCCCTATCAAACTACCAATGGAATTTTTCAGAGAACTAGAACAAAAAGATTTCACAATTTGTATGGAAACACAAAAGACCCCGAACAGCCAAAGCAATCTTGAGAAGAAAAACAGAGCTGGAGGAATCAGGCTCCCTGACTTCAGACAATACTACAAAGCTACAGTAGTCAAGACAGTATGGTACTGGCACAAAAACAGAAATATAGAGCAATGGAACAGGAGAGAAAGCCCAGACATAAACCCATACACATATGGTCACCTTATTTTTGATAAAGGAGGCAAGAATATACAATGGAGAAATCACAGCCTCTTCAATAAGTGGTGCTGGGAAAACTGGACAGCTACCGGTAAAAGAATGAAATTAGAAGACTCCCTAACACCATACACAAAAATAAACTCAAAATGGATTAAAGACCTAAATGTAAGGCCAGACACTATCAAACTCTTAGAGGAAAACATAGGCAGAACACTCTATGACATCAATCACAGCAAGATCCTTTTTGACCCACCTCCTAGAAAACGGAAATTAAAAAGAAACATAAACAAATGAGACCTAAGGAGACTTAAAAGCTTTTGCACAGCAAAGGAAAACGTAAACAAGATGAAAAGGCCACCCTCAGAATGGGAGAAAATATTTGCCAACGAAGCAGCTGACAAAGGATTAATCTCCAAACTTTACAAGCAGCCCATGCAGCTCAATATCAAAAAAAAAAAAAAAAACCCAATCCATAAATGGGCAGAAGACCTAAATAGACATTTCTCCAAAGAAGATATACAGATTGCCAACAAACACATGAAAGAATGCTCAACATCACTGATCATTAGAGAAATGCAACTCGAAATTACAATGAGGTATCACCACACACAGGTAAGAATGGCCATCATCAAAAAAATCTACAAACAATAAATGCTGCAGAGGTGTGGAAAAAAGGGAACCCTCTTGCACCGTTGGTGGGAGTGTAAATTGATACAGCCACTATCGAGAACGGTATCGAGGTTCCTTAAAAAACTAAAAATAGAACTACCATATGACACAGCAATCCCACTACTGGGCATATACCTGGAGAAAACCATAATTCAAAGAGTCATGTTCCACAATGTTCATTGCAGCTCTATTTGCAATAGCCAGGACATGGAAGCAACCTAAGTGTCCATCAACTGATGAATGGGTAAAAAAGATGTTGCACATCTTCAATATAAAATGGAAGATTACTCAGCCATAAAAAGAAATGAAATTGAGTTATTTGTAGTGAGATGGATGGACCTAGAGTCTGTCATACAGAGTGAAGTAAGTCAGAAAGAGAAAAACAAATACTGTATGCTAACACATATATGTGGAATCTAAAAAGAAAAGGAAAAGAAACGGTTGGGAAGAACCTAGGGACAGGACAGGAATAAAGACGCAGACATAGAGAATGGACTTGAGGACATGGGGAGGGGGAAGGGTAAGCTGGGACGAAGTGAGAGAGTGGCATGGACTTATATATACTACCAAATGTAAAATAGCTAGCTAGTAGGAAACAGCTGCATAGAAGAGGGAGATCAGCTCAGTGCTTTATGACCACTTAGAGGGGTGGGATAGGGAGGGCGGGAGGGAGATGCAACAGGGAGGAGATATGGGGATATATGGATATGTATAGCTGATTCACTTTGTTCTAAAGCAGAGACTAACACACCATTGTAAAGCAATTATAGTCCAATAAAGATGTTAAAATTAAATAAATAAATAAATAAATGAATGAATAATTTATGCCCCCCCCCTCCAAATTAAATCTTTTTTAAAAATAAATAAATAAAAAAGAGCACTCAATGACATGGAACACTAAACCTAAGTATTTTCAGTACTATAGTAAATGTAAATGGATTAATATCTCCTATTAAAGTGTAATTTTTTATATTATGTGCAACTAAATTTTTTTCACAATATACAGGTAAAATAAAAGAATTACATTAGAAAGGAGAAAACATGCCATGTATTTAAAAACAATAAAACAATAAGCATATAATATGCATCTTAGATATAAGTAGTCTTTAAGTTCAGAACAATTTGTCATTATTGTAATTAGTATTATTATACCAATTTCTTTAAAACATTTCAATACTTGTTTATTTGAAAAAATATTTTAATATTTTTTCTTCTCTCTTTTGTGGTCTAATACATGGTAAGTATTTAGCTGCTAACATAACTTAAAAATATATTTTGTTTTTTTACAGCCGAACAAAACTGAATCAAGAAGAAATAGATAACTTGAACATACTGATCACTAAAAGCAAAATAGAGGGCTTCCCTGGTGGCGCGGTGGTTGAGAATCTGCCTGCCAATGCAGGGGACACGGGTTCGAGCCCTGGTCTAGGAAGATCCCACATGCCGCGGAGCAACTGGGCCCGTGAGCCACAACTACTGAGCCTGAGCGTCTGGAGCCCGTGCTCCACAACAAGAGAGGTCACGATAGTGAGAGGCCCACGCACCGTGATGAAGAGTGGCCCCCGCTCGCTGCAACTAGAGAAAGCCCTTGCACAGAAACGAAGACCCAACACAGCCAAAATAAATAAATAAATAGAATTTTTTAAAAAATAGAATCTGTAATTTAAAAAAACTCCCTACCAACAGAAGTCCAGGATCAGATGGTTTCACAGGCAAATTCTACCAAATATAAAAAGCAGAACTTACACTGATTCTTCTCAAACTCTTCGAAAAGATTGAAGAGTAAGGAATGCTTCCAAAGACATTCTATGAAGCCACTATCACGCTGATATCAAAAACAGATGGGGAGGGGGGCTTCCCTGGTGGCACAGTGGTTAAGAATCTGTCTGCCACTGCAGGGGACATAGGTTCGAGACCTGGTCTGGAAAGATCCCACATGCCATGGAGCAACTAAGCCTGTGTGCCACAACTACTGAGCCTGCGCTCTACAGCCCACGAGCCACAACTACTGAGCCTGATAGCCACAACTGCTGAAGCCCACGCACCTAGAGCCCATGATCTGCAACAAAAGAAGCCACCACAATGAACAGCCTGCGCACCACAACGAAGAGTAGTCCCCGCTCACCACAACTAGAGAGAGCCCGAGCACAGCAACGAATGCCCAATGCATCCAAAAATAAATAAAGAAAGAAATTTACTTAAAAAAAAAAACAAATAAAACAGATGGGGACTTTTCTGGTGGTCCAGCAGTTAAGATTTCGCCTTCCAGTGCAGGGGGTGCCTGTTCGATCCCTGGTTTTGGAGCTAAGATCCCACATGCCTCACAAGCAAGAAACCAAAACATAAAACAGAAGCAATATTGGAACAAATTCAATAAAGACTTTAAAAAAAAACACAGAGAAAGACACTACCAAAAAAGAAAACTGCAGGCCAATATCGTTGACAAATATAGATGCAAAAATTCTCAACTGAATATTAGAAAACCGAATCCGACAACACATAAGAGGATCATACACCATGACCAAATTTGATTCACCCCAGTTTCACAAAGCTGTTTCAACATATGCAAATCAATCAACATGATACACCCCATCGACAAAGGAAAAACAAGAAACAAACGACCATCTCAATAGATGGCGAAAAAGCATTTGAAAAGCTTCAACATCCATTCATGGTAAAAACACTTACCAACGTGGGTACAGAGGAAACATATCTCAGCATAATAAAAGCTATTTATGACAAACCCACAGCCAATATAATACTCAACGTTCATAAGCTGAAAGCCTTCCCGCTAAAATCTGGAACAAGACAAGGATGCCCACTCTCACGTCTTCTCTTCAACATAGTATTGGAAGTCCTAGCCACAACCATCAGACAAGAAAAAGAAATAAAATCTAACCAAATTGGAAGGGAAGAGGTAAAGTTGTCATTATATGCAGGTGACATGATAATATATATAAAGGAAACCCTAAAAATTCCACACAAACACTACTAGAACTGATAAACAAATTCAGCAAAGTAGCAGGATACAAGATTAACATATATAAATTGGTTGCATTTCCTGGTTTTTCTTTCTTTTTTTAAAAAATTTATTTTGGCTGCATTGGGTCTTCATTGCTGTGCACGGGCTTTCTCTAGTTGTGGCCAGTGGGGACTAGACTTTCTTGTGGTGCGCAGGCTTCTCATTGCAGTGGCTTCTCTTATTGTGGAGCACGGGCTCTAGGCATGCAGGCTTAAGTAGTTGTGGCACATGGGCTCAGTATTTGTGGCTCACTGGCTCTAGAGTGCAGGCTAAGTAGTTGTGGCACACAGGTTTAGTTGCTCCACGGCATGTGAGATCTTCCTGCATCAGGGCTCAAACCCGTGTCCCCTGTATTGGCAGGCGGAGTCTCAACCACGGAGCCACCAGGGAAGTCCCTGGTTGCATTTCTTTACACTAACAATGAAATATCAGAAAGGAAATGTAAACAAGCAATCCTTTTTTTAATGGCACCAAAAAAATAAAATGCTTAGGAATAAACCTCACCAAGGAGGTGAAAGACTTATATACTGAGAACTACAAAACATTAGTAAAGGAAGCTGAAGATGATTCAAAGAAATGGAAAGACATCCCACGCTCTTGGATGGGAGGAATTCATACTGTTAAAATGGCTATACTACCCAAAGCAATCTACAGATTTCATGTGATCCCTATCAAATTACCCATGACATTTTCCCCAGAACTAGAACAAATAATCCTAAAATGTATCTGGAACCATAAAAAGTCAGAAATGTGAACACAATCCCCAGGAAAAAGAACAAAGCAGGAGGCATAACCCTCCTAAACTTCAGAAAATACTACAAAGTTACAGTAATCAAAGCCGCATTGTATTGGCACAGAAAGAGATACATGGATCAATGGAATAGAATAGAGAGCTAAGGAATAAACCCACACACCTATGGTCAATTAATCTTTGACAAAGGAGGCAAGAATATACAATGGGGAAAAGACAGTCTCTTCAGCAAGTGGTGTTTTGAAAGTTGGAGAGCCGTATGCAAATCAGTGAAGTCAGAACATACCCTCACACCATACACAAAAATAAACTCAAAACGGCTTATATGCTTAAATATAAGATAGGACACCTTATAACTCCTAGAAGAGAACATAAGCAAAACATTCTCTGACATAAGTCATACCAAAATTTTCCTAGGTAGTTCTCCCTAGGCAGTACAAATACAGTAAGTCACCTACATACGAACCTTCAAGTTGCAAACTTTCAAAGATGCAAACGTCCATTCGCGTGTCCAATCATGTAAGTTAGTTCACGTGTCTGGCATACATTGTCACGTGCGTGCTTCCTCTATATGTGGTTGTGCTTTTGTGTACTTTACAGTACTGTATAGAGTACAGTAGTACAGTACCTTTATTTCAAGCCCAAGATGTCTGGAAGCAAGCGTAAAAGCAGAGGTGATGTAGCTGGTACTGTTAAGAAGCGCCAAGCGATAATGACGGAAACAAAAGTGAAAGTAATTGAGAGAGTGGAGCGAGGCAAAAAGATGTTAGACATCGCTCATTCTTACAATATGAATCATTCAATCATTGGCACGAATCTAAAGAACAAGGACAAGATCATGGAACATGTGAAGTCTGCTGTGCCGACGATGTTGACACAATATCCAAGAAGCATGGAAAAGTGATGGAGGAGATGGAGAAACTTCTCAGTGTGCGGATGCAGGATCAACATCAGCGCTGAGTCCTGCTCAACTTAACGCTGATTCAAGAGAAAGCTAAAAGCCTTTATGAAGACTTGAAGAAGAAACATGGCAAAGAATCAGAGGGCACATCTTTTAATGCCAGCCATGGCTGGTTTCATCGGTTCAAGGCTAGAGCCAGCCTTCACAATGTAAAAGTAAGTGGAGAGACAGCAAGTGCAGATAGGATAGCTGTCCAGGAACTTCCAGAAACACTTTGAGAAATTATTGATGATGGTGTGTATTTACCCAACCAGGTTTTTAATGTGGATGAGACACAACTGTACTGGAAGAGGATGCCAGACCGAAGTTACGTCAGTAAGGAGGAAAAGTTGATGCCGGGCTGTAAAGCAGCAAAGGATAGGCTAACTGTTGTTTGGTGGCAATGCTTCCGGTGAATTGAAGCTGAAACCTCTCTTAGTTTATCATTCACAGAACCCAAGAACCCTTAAAAACATAGCCAAGGGCTCTCTTCCTGTTGTGTGGAAGCGTAACCCCAAATCCCGGATTACACAGGCCACGTTCCAGGACTGGTTTTGCCACCACTTTATCCCAGATGTAGAGAAATATTGCTTGGAGAAGGACGTTCCAGCAAAACATTCTTTTGCTGCTCGACTATGCTCTGGGCCACCCCCCATTCATGGATGACTTTCATCCCAACGTCAAAGTACTGCATCTGTCACCAAATACTACGTTGCTCATCCAACCTATGGACCAGGGCGTTATAGCGACTTTCAAGAAATATTATTTATGTCACACTTTTTGTCAGGCAGTAAAGGTAAGTGACAAATCAGGAACAACCTAGGGACAGCTTTGGGAGGACTATAACATCTACAAGACCATAAAAAAACATTGACTTTGCATGGTGTGAGGGTATGGCGGTCACGATGAATGGGGTTTGGAAGAACCTTTGCCCACAGTTTGTTCATGATTTTTGTGGATTTGAGAAGGTAGATCAGAAGTCCGAAGAGGTCTTCAGCAACGTAGTGACCCTCAGCGAGAAGCTGGAGCTAGATCTGCAAGAGGACGATTTCGCTGAACTCCTTGCTGTGCAACATGAGGAGCTTACTGATGGAATTGGAGGCCCACAGAAAGGATGAAGAGGGACAGGAGGAAGAAAAAGTAACTGAAGAACTGAAGAGATTCACGACACAGAAAATGGCAAGGGAATCTTCGTTATCTGAGGAAGCACTGTTAGTTTTTGAGGCACAGGACCCGAACCTAGAATGGGACCCAAAGGTGGCAGCAGCCATTCAGATTGCAATCCAGTGTTACCTTGTCATCTATGATGAGAAAAAAAGAGCTACTACCCAGACATCAATGGATCATTCTTTCAAGAGGGTAGATAGAATTAAATCCAGCAAGGAACCAGAACCTTTGCCATCAACGTCAGGTATGAGTGAAATTGCAGCTTGCCCTCTGTCTCCTACTGTTGATAATCCTTCACCCCTACCATCTCCCACCTCCCCTCCCTCCTCCAATCAGTAACTCTGCTCGCCTGTTCCCTCGATGCCAGCCCGAGTATCCTAGCTGTTGTACTGTATTACTGTACTTTTCAAGTTACTGTACTGTAAGATTAAAAATGCTTTCTTTGTTTTTGTGCTTGTTTTTTATGTATTGTTTGCGTGAAAAGTATTATAAACCTATTACGGTACAATACCATACAGCCGACTGTGTAAGTTGGGTACCTAGGCGAACTTTGTTGGACTTACAAACAAATTGAACTTACAAACGCACTCTTGGAACAGAACTTGTTCATATGTAGGGGACTTACTGTAAAAGCAAAAAAGAAACAGGAACTAATCAAACTTATAAGCTTTTGCACAGCAAAGGAAACCATAATCAAAATGAAAATACAACCTATGGACTGGGAGAAAATATTAGCAAATGATGAGACTGACAAGGGCTTAATTTCCAAACTATACAAACAGCTCATACAACTCAATAACAAAATAACAAATAACTCAATGGAAAAATGGGTAGAAGACCTAAATAAACATTTCTCCAAAGAAGACATACAGAGAGCCAATAGGCACATGAAAAGGTGCTCATCATCACTAATTATTAGATAAATGCAAATCCAAATTACAATGAGGTATCACTTCACACTGATCAGAATGGTCATCATTAAAAAGAAAATCTACAATTAACAAATGCTGGAGGGGGTATGGAGAAAAGGGAACCCTTCTACACTGTCGGTGGCCATGTAAGTTGGTGCAGCCACTATGGAAAACAGTATGGAGGTTCCTCAAAAAAACTATAAAGAGAGTTGCCATATGATCTAGCAATCCCACTTGTGGACATATATCTAGACAAAACTATAATTCAAAAAGATACATGAAACCCTATGTTCATAGCAGCACTATTTATAACAGCCAAGACATGGAAACAACCTAAATGTTCATTGAAAAATGAGTGTATAAAGAAGGTGTGGTATACGTATACAAAAGATATTACTCAGACATAAAAAAGAATGAAATAATGCCATTTGCAGCAACATGGATGGACCTAGAGATAATGATACTAAGTGAAGTAAGTCAGAGAGAGAAAGACAAATACCATATAATATCACTTATATGTGGAATCGAAAACAGGACACAAATGAGCATGTCAGCGAAACAGAAACAAACACACAGATATAGAAAAGAGAGTTGTGGTTGCCAAGGAGAGAGTGAAGGAAAGATTGGGAGTTTTGGAATAGCAGAAGCAAACTATTCTACATAGGATGGACAACCCACCAAGACCTACCGTATAGCACAGGAAACTATATTCAATATCCTGTGATAAACCATAATGGAAAAGAATATATATAGATATATAGATATAGATATATAGATATAGATAGATATATATAAAACTGAATCACTTTGCTGCACAGCAGAAATTAATACAACAATGTGTAAAGGCTGCAGAGGGTGTGGAGAAAAGGGAACCCTCCTGAACTGTTGGTGGGAATGTAAACTGATACAGCCACTATGGAGAACAGTATGGAGATTCCTTAAAAGCTAAAAAATAGAACTACCATATGACCCAGCAATCCCACTACTGGGCATATACCCGGAGAAAACCATAATTCAAAAAGATACATGTACCACAATGTTCACTGTAGCACTATTTACAATAGCCAGGACATAGAAGCAACCTAAATGTCCATCGACAGATGAAGATATAAAGAAGATGTGGCACATCTATACAATGGAGTATTACTCAGCCATAAAAAGGAACAAAATTGAGTTATTTGCAGTGAGGTGGTTGGACCTAGAGTCTGTCATACAGAGTGAAGTAAGTCAGAAAGAGAAAAACAAATACCGTACGCTAACACATATATATGGAATCTAGAAAAATGGTACTGACGAACCTAGTGACAGGGCAGGAATAAAGACACAGATGTAGAGAACGGACTTAAGGACACAAGGGGCAAGGGGAGACAGGGACGTAGTGAGAGAGTAGCACTGACATATATACACTACCAAATGTAAAATAGCTAGTGGTAAGCTGCCGCATAGCACAGGGAGATCAGCTCGGTGCTTTATGTCCCCCAGAGGGGTGGGATCGGGAGTGTGGGAGGGAGGCTCAAGGGGGGGGGGGATATGGGGAATATATGTATACATATAGCTGATTCACTTTGTTGTAAAGCAGAAACTAATACAGTGTTATAAAGTAAGTATACTCCAATAAACATGTATTTAAAAAAAACCCACAACATTGTAAATCAGCTACACTTGAAAATATTTCTTAAGTGCAAACAATTTTCTGAATGTAAGTTTTACTGTGTGTGTGTGTACCACAGGTTCAATATATATGAATTATGTCAAATTGATTACATTGCTTTTCAAAATAAAGAGTTTTTGATATTTTACATCAGCCTCATGTTATAAATGCAGAAAAACTATATTATTTTTTTCTAAAGTTCAGAAATAGCCATTTTGCTCATTCGGTATGCTATAAACCATTAACTATTAAAAAGGGATTCGTGACCTCTTCCTTCCAAAGAAATATTTCTCCACTCACACAAGTTTAATAGAATGTTCCACCATGAACTGACTTCCCACCTTAGAGACACGAGATTTGCATCCTGAAATCTCTTTCTTGCAAAAATGTCCAATTATCATCCTAGCATTACAGAAAAGAAATGCTTTTTTCCAGATCTCAAATTCCATACAACTTTAGTCAAGACATCATGTATGTTTTTTTTTTTCACACACACACAGACTGTATTTTATTTTTACAAGAGATAAATCAACTGACACCAAGCACTGTAAATGGATGACCACAACAAAAGCAACAATGATTGCAATTACCAAACACGAAACACACTCATACTATGTCATAATATTGACATTCAGTCCAGTAATCCTCCACTGTAACAGCTCATTTACTTTGCAGTGAAAGACATCATGCATTTTTAAATAATCAGCACTCACCTGAGGTCTTTAAAATTCAACATAAACATAATGTTGTGTTCTCTTTCATTTACTCTGGTTCTAAGTGGTCATTTCTAAACGAAAGTATTTAAGTATGTTAACGTCATCTTATAACATCATATTTCAAATGACTACCGTGTCTCCAAAGATGAAATATGAGGAACTCACAATTAGGCTCTCCAAAGTTTTGCTCTCTGAATGTGTATGACCCTTCTGCTGAACTCCACACTGTTCATTATTCTCTGAGAATATTCTTTTTCTTGTATGGCCATCTCACATGCTCTTTCATTTCATGAAGTTTTTTCCTACAATGTTATGCCTAGTTTATTTCTGAGAATATGCATTATTTCAGAATGATATTTATAGACACAAAGACTTCTCTATAATTCCCTGAGAGTTTCAAGAACTCCTTCTTTTTTTTTTTTTAATACCTAGATTCTGAAGCTCTCCACAAAGCATTACTAAACTTGCATTTACATAAGTATCTACATATTAATCACACATTAATGCATTCACAATTGTATTATGATTTCTTGCTAATTTTGGAGCTGTCTTACATACCACCCTCTTGGAAATCACTTTAATATTTGCACTTAGGACTTGAAAGAGAATGGATAAATAAAAACCTGAAGAATATGCAAATACAATTTATATATTTCTCATAAAATTAGGTGATTATCTAACCTTTATCCAGAAAAAAAGAAGAGCCCAGATACTCTGCAGGCATGATCCTCGAGAATGTGTGGTCTTCCAGCAGGAAAACATGCAGTAATCCATGTGGCAGAGTTTACCTGTGACCAGCTGGGGTTAGTGACCTATGCATTCCTTACATGCAACATATCAGGAGTGGAAAAAGGGAATTTGTCCGTTGTGGCAATAAGTATAATGAAGATTTGTAGCAGGTCATGCTCATATGTTCAACACAGGTACAATCAAAAGTTTGCTCAATTCTGGTAGATCTAAGTCTGTATCTGTTACCTTGTCTTTAACGAGGAAATGTCAGAACTGACTTACCAAAAAAAAAAGTGTTTTGTTTGTTTGTTTGTTTTAATTAGAGTCACGGTGAGTAAGGCAGAGTTCAGAACAGCTAATGTGACGTAGTGATTCTCTCATCAGGAAATACAGTTTCTACTTCCCTGTTGATTCTCCACATCCTGTAGTAAGTCAAGTTTCAATGAAAGATAAATCTACAGCGTGAAAAGAAAAGAAAACTTACATGTGTTGATAGGGTCATTTTGACAGGTTTTACCACGTATGTCAGTGTTTCTGGGGATGGACACAAGCCAGAGCTCCCTACTCTGACATTTTCACTGATGTCATTCCCCTTGATCCTCAATTTGAAAGTGGATAAAAAATTTTCTATGCTTTCTTCTTTAAGAAATTAAATAAAGAATGTTTTCTAGACATGATCCTCTAATGATTTGCAGTCAGTGGTCATCAACAGAGGAAAAGCACAGAATCTCATCCCCACAGAAGGGTGACATTCAGTCAGGTAAGAAAATTCTCCCCGAAATCAGAGCTTCATCTTTAACATGCAATCAAAGGCTTTCACAGGTTCTTCATCACTCTGCACTCAGCCCTACCATATGGGATTGGCTCTGAGAATCTCACATCAGATGACTGACAAACATGTCATAGTACACTGATCTGGTACCAGATCCTGCCTCTCTTAATGATCTCCCACAGGGACATTGGAATATTCTAGGATATTTCCTGGAGCCCTCTATTCTACACAGGTACACTTCCAAGTAGAAACAGAAGCTTGGATTCTCACTGGGACCCCTGCTCTGTCCAACCAACCTCTCTAGAAATATGATGTTCTAATCTCTCCTGATTAGAACATTTCAAGGTCTCTCCCTGTGCTAATTTAGTAAAGGTAAAAGAGAAACAAGAAAGAGCAAACTATGCAGGGAGCAATATATAAGATTCCTTTACTTAACGTATTTATCTGATATACCCAAATACTGAGAAATATAGATTCATTTCATAATGTTCAAGAAAAGAGGAGGAGGAACCTCCATGCCAACAGTATATATAAAATGGAATCAATATTGCATAAGCTCCAGCTTAAGCTTAGCTACGAGGTACTAACCCTTCTCATAAAGAAGCAATAGTTCTCCATCATTTGAAGCACACTGAGGACTCAGACAGCTGGACACTGAAGGTGTAGCCTCCTCACTCGAATTCTGTACCTGCATCACAGAGCAGTGAAATATTCCCAAAGAATTATTAAGGATGAGGGGGGGAGGCGAAATAAAAAAGATGAATCCATCGTCTGTCCTACCGTCTGTTCTGTTGGATATTACCACCATCTTGGCCCAATATGACCTTCCCACTTTTCTCTGGGTCTCCCTACTTTCCACCTCCATCCTCTCATTATATCTTACCTACACTTGGGAACGACTCTAGTTTTTCCACTTATCTTTATCAACAAGTAATCCAAATAGCAACTGTGTATATAACTCCTTAGAAACCTCAGGTCTGACTCAGTAATAATACATGACCTTCAAAGTCCAAAGTTTTCCTAATTCCCTTTATTATTATTTTTTTCTAATTTCCATGTACTTACACTCTTAAGACCTCCACTGTTCTCAGGTTCGTCTTCCCTGCAAAATCTGTCAACCTAGACATAGACTTAAGTACCACCCTCTAATTATCTCCTAGGGAATCCAGTTTTTTAAAAAGCCTCAGCAAGCCTTATGGACTTTATTAAAGACTCTTTAAGATAACCCATGAGAGATAGCAGCACACCCACAGATATCTATCTAATACACCCTCAGAGTAATTTTTTTTTTTTTTCTCTTTTATAAAGTCTCTTCTGGCCAATGAAGACTCTCAGCTCTTCTTCTTCAACATATGCAGTGTCTCACCCTTCTGATTACTCTCTGCTCTATCCCAGGTCCACTCCCTTTCCTGATATTACATTCTTTCCCAATTTTGTATGTTGGTAAAATCAAATAACATAAAATATAACATGTTAGTTATAATAAAGTGCACCGTTCAGTGATATTAAATGCATTCATATTATTGGGCGATCAACATCACCATTTATCTTTCTAATTCTTTTCTACGTTTTAAAACTGTCACCCTATATCCTTTAAATATAACTTTCCTTTTTGTTCCATAACCACCTGAAAAGCGTCATTACCCTCCCAATTTCTATGGTTTTGACTACACTAAGTACCCCCATATAATTGAAATAAGTAGTTGTATTGTTATGACTCACTAAAAGTCATAAAAATGGCATTTTTGGTAGCTAAATTTCCTCAAGATTCATCCATGTTGTAGCATATTCCTAGATCTTTTCCTTTTTAACACTGAATAATATTGTATAATATGGGTATACCACACTTTGCTTATCCAGGAACTAGTGGATGAACACTTAGGTTGCTTTCATATTTTAGCTACTGTGATTATTACTGCTCTAAACACTGGAGTACAAATATTTCTTTAAGACCCTGATTTCAATACCTTTGGGTATACCTCATAGTAAAATTCCTGGATCATGTAGTAAGTCTATTTTTCAATATCTGAAAAATTGCCATACTCTTTTGCAAAGCAGCTGTATCATTCTGCATTCCCTCTGACATAGCACAATGGTTCCAACTCCCTCACATCCTCACCAATAGTCGTTTTCTGCTTGTGTGTGTGTGTGTGTGCTTGTGTGTATATGCATGCACACAAATATATAAACATGCATTTAGTGATATGGAGCATCTATTCAAGTGCTTAGTCATTTGTACATCTTTGTGAAGAACCATCTATTCAAGTCTTTTATCCATTTTTGAATCAGGGTGTTTGCTTTTTGTTCAGTTGTAGGAGTTCTCTGTATATTCTGAATAGAAATCTCTTGTCAGATAGATGGCTCTGAAATATTTTCTCCCATCTTGTGGGTTGCCATTTTATTCTGTTTACATTTCTTTGATACACATTTTTTTTAACTTATGTACTGAAAATTGTTTATTTTTTTGTTAGCTGTACCTTTGTCGTTCCTTCGTTTCATATGGAGGAAAACACTGCCAAATCCAATATCATGAAGCTCTTGTCCTCTATCTTCTTCTAAGACTTTTTATATTATTAGGTCTTATATTTAGTTTCTTGATACGTTTTCATTAATTTTTGCATATGATGTTAGGTAAGGGTCCATCTTCCTTCTTTAGCATGTTGCCCACAAGACTTCTCAGCACCATGTGTTGAAAATACTATCCTTTCTACTTTGAAAAGTCTTGGCAACTTGTCAAAAATCATTTGGCCATATATCAGGGTTTATTTCTGGGTGTTGTATTCGATTCTATTCTATTGGTCTTGAATAAGGGAGAAAATAGTATAACCTATCCAGGTTGATGAAGAACATAAAGAAAGACCAGGACTGAGAATTAGGAGGGCAATATAAAACAGCAGGGAGTAAAAGACAGTGTGAGAGAAGATCTTGTATTTGCGAGTTCATGGAAATAGGATCATGCTAAAACCACTAAACGCCTGCCTTTGAACAATACGGTAAATGTGCCAGCAAGAAACATAACACTTACCCATCTCTGGGAAATATAGTATGGGCATAAAGATAAACTACACACAAATATATTAAAAAGGGAAGGGTTTTCATGGTGTGAGAATATTGTGGCATTTGAAATACAATTTACTTCTGTTCTACCATTGTCTCTAAAATTTATCAAAGTGTATATACAAGCAATTCCAATTCTGGTAATGTGCTTGACAGGTTTATATATGAACTTCAGTAGAGCAGTAAATGTACATTCATAGTAGGACTGTTCCCTAAACCAAAAAAACAAAACACAAAAACTGCAAAGACTAGAGTTCACTTTGTCAACACACATACAGATGCAATGATGGTTAACGGTCCGAAAACAGAAGGTGAGCATGGGTGCAAGAGGTTAATCCCCAGGCTGGGGTGGGGTGCAGAGTTTGAGGGTAACACAAATAGAAAAGGCTTTTGTCCTATCCTTGCTTTTTGAGGTATGGAAATTCACAGGTCACTACCTTCATTTCAAACTGAATGAATGCACTATTCAATTTTTTTAAACAGGCGAAGTAAACATGAGTGATAATAAATTTCAAACTGTCGCTAATCAAATAAGATACTAAGAAAACTTAAATAATATGATTTAGGAATGAAGTAGAGAGATTGTCCAACATGGTAGCATTCAAAGACCCAGAGCTTGATGCCTCTCATGGGCACACCAAAGTCACAACTGTTTACAGAACAGCAATTGATGAAAAAGGCCGGGACCTACCATAAAAGATGTTTTACAGCTAAAGATATAAGGAAGGCACCTCGACAAGACAGAAAGGAAGGGCAAAATCTCAGTAGAGTCAAGACCCATACCACCAAGTGGGTGGCCCACAAATGGGAGAATAATTACAATTTCAGAGGTGCTCCCAGGTAGCAAGGGGTATGAAGCCAACATCAGGCTCCCAAGCCCAGGGATCCTGTTGTGGAAAGAAGAGCTCCTAGAAAGTTGGGCTTTGAAGACCAGTAGTGCTTATTTTCCAGAGAGCCAGAGGGATGTGGGAAATAGAGATTCCACTCTTAAAAGATGCTCACAAAATCCCACATGATCTGAGAATCAGAACAGAAGCAGTCATTTGAAAGGATCCCGGGTCACACCTACCTCCTAATCTTGGAGAGTCTCCCAGAGAGGCAAGAGGCAACTACAGCACAGCCTCAGGGACAGAGACACTGGCAGCAGCCATTCGGGGGAGCTCCTTCTACCTCGTGGACGCTGGTACCAGCAAGCATAATTTCAGAATCCTCCCTGTAGCTTATCAGCCTCAGGACCGAGCCCCACCCATTTCCACCAGACTACAGACACAAGTACTAGGATGCTGCAGGCCAAGCAACTAACTGAGCAGGGGCATAGTCCCATCCACCAGCAAACAGGCTGCCTTCAGATCCTCTCAGTGCACAGCTGCCCCTGGACATGGGTCCAGCCACCAAAAGCCCCAGGACCAGCCTCCACACCTCAGTGGACAGGCACCAGCCCCAGAGTCCCTGGCCCCTCTGACAAGTGAGCCTGCTCTGGCCTTGGAGTCAGCCTCACCATCAGCAGGTGGTAACTGCACAGGGACTGGATGGAGCTTGGACCTACCCAACAGCAAACCTGCTTTAGCAGTGGGATCAGCCTCATACACCAACAGGCACACACCAGCTCCAGGAATACCACAGCCCAGCAGCCTGTGTAACCAGGCCACTTAATTGCAGGCCAGAAGCAGCCATGGACTCAGCTGGGTCCTGACCCTGCCCATCAGAATGCCAACACAAGATTAGGGATACCCCCGGCCCTGCAGAGAGCTGTGTCAGGAACAGTGATCCAACACCAACCCTGTGGCTCCTGGGCCCTGCAGCCAGAACGCAGAACCTGTCTCTTCCTCCCAGTAGCCAGCATAGCCCCAGAACCAGTGACTGGGCACTAGCCCTGATATCACCTGGACTGCAATTCTACCCATAAGTGAACCAGCACCAGATTTGGTGTCCCCCAGAGTTGTGCAGCCAGCTGCCTTATGATTTAGTCTCACCAAGCAGCACAGACAGCCTCCATACAAGGCAGAGCCTGGCAAACAAGCAGTCTGGGGGCAGCCAAGCCTACCAGACTACCCACAGTAGTCAGCCCACCACAGCAGAAGAGCCCAAGCAGCCCACATAGGGGGTACACCTAGAATATATAGCTCTAGTGACCAGGGGAGAGGGGGCTGCTGGGACCCATAGGACAGCTCCTACAAAAGGCCACTTCCCCAAGGTCAGGGAATGTAACGAACCTACTACACACATAGCAATAAAAACAGGAAGTTAAGAAAAATGAGGTGACACAGAAACACGATCCAAATGAAGGACCAAGATAAGAATTCAGAAGAAGATCTAAGTGAAGTGGAGATAGCCAATCTCCTCAACAAAGGGTTCAAGGTAATGACTGTAAAGATGATCAAAGAACTCAGGAGAAGAATGGACGACCAGAGCAAGAAGTTAGAATTTTTTTTTAAAAAGAGTTAGACCATTAAAGAACAACAAAACAGAGATGAGGAATACAATAACTGAAATGAAAAATACATTAAAGGAAACTACTGTAGACTCAATGATACAGAGGAATGAATCAGAAAACTGAAGGACAGAGTACTGGCAATCACTGAAGATGAACAGTAAAACAATAGATTAAAATGAAATGAGGAAAGCTGAACAGACTTGTGAAACAACATCAAGTGTACTAATATTTGCATTATACTGGTCCCAGAAGCAAAAAGGAAAGACAAAGCAGTGTAGAACATACCTGAAGACATAAGAGTTGAAAACTTCCCTAACCTGGGAAAGAAAACAGACATCCAAGTCCAGTAAACACAGTAAGGCCAAAACAGGATCAACCCAAAGAGGACCACACCAAGACTCATTGTAATTAAAATGGAAAAAAAAAAAATAAAGATAAAAAGACACTATTAAAAGGAGCAAAGGAAAAGCAACAAGTTACAAACATGGGAAATTGCATAAAGTTATCTGCTGACTTTTCAGGATAACCTCTGCATGCCAGAAGGGAGTGGCATGGTATATTTAAAGTCATGAAAGGGAAAAGCCTATAAGCAAAAATACTCTACCCAGCAAGGCTCTCCTTCAGATTTGATGGTGAGATCTAAAGTTTTACAGAGAAGCAAAACTAAAAGAGCTCAGCATCGCCAAACCAGCTTTATGAGAAATCTTAAAGGGGCTTTTCTAAGTGAAAAAGAAAAGGTCACGATTGAAACATAAAAATTAGGAAAGGAAACTTACTAAAGGAAAAACCTCATTGGTTAAGGCAAATATTCAACAAAGGTAGTAAATCAACCATGGACACAGCTAATAGGAAGGATGAAAAAAAAAACAGTAATAAAATCATCTATATTCACAATAAGAAGTTAAGGGACACACAAAACAAGTAGATGTAAAATATAAGGTCAAATTCAGTAACTGTGGGGGAGCAGAGTAACAATACAGGGTTGTTAGTGTCCATGTGAAATTAAGAGCTCAGCAACTTAAATAATCACACACACACACACACACACACACACACACACACACACACACATAAACAAAACTGAAAGAAATCCAAACATAATATTAAAGATAGTCCTCACATCACAGATGAAGGGAATAAAAGGGGAAGAAAGGAACACTGAAGAAATTAAAGAGGGATTCTAAAAATACCCAAGACAAATGAAAATGAACACAAAATGATCCAAAATCTATGGGACACAGCCAACGCAGTTCACAGGGGGAAGTTATAGTGATACAAGCTTATTCTTAGGAATCAAGAAAAATATCACATAAACAACCTAACATTACACCTGAAGGAATTAGAAAAAGAAGAAAAAACAAAACTCAAAGCTGTCAGAAAGAAAAATTAAGAAAACTATACCATATGCAATGACATCAAAAAGAATAAGATACCTAGGAATAAACACACCTAAGCAGGTAAAAGACATGTGCTCAGAAATCTATCAGCCATTGGTGAAAGAAGTTGAAGACAACACAAAAAGATGGAAAAATATAGCATGTGCATCGACTGGAAGAATTAATACTGATAAAATAACCATACTACCAAAGACAATCTACAGATTTAATGCAATCCCTATCAGAATACCAAAGCATTTTCACAGAACTTGAAAAAGTAATTTTAAAATTTGTATAGAAACACAAAGACCCCAAATAGCCAAACAATCTTGAGAAAGAACACAGCTGGAGGCATCATGCACCTTGACTTCAGACTATACTGCAAAGCGACAGTAATCAAAGAGAAAGGTACCAGAGCAAAAACAGACACAAAGATCACTGGAATAGAATAGAGATCCCAGAAGTAAGCCCACACACTTATATTTAATTGATTTATGACAAAGCAGGCAATATGGAGAAAAAACTGTCTCTTCAATAAGTGGTACTGGGAAAACTGGTCAGCTACATGGAAAAGAATAAAATTAGATTATTTTAGCACACCATATATAAAATAAATGCAAAACTGAATAAAGACCTAAATGTAGGACCAGAAACCATAAAACCCCTAGAGGAAAATATAGAACATTCTTCAACATAAATGATAGCAACAGTTTTAGGTTCAGTCTACTAAGGCAAATGAAACAAAAGCAAAAATAAACAAATGGGACTTCACTAAACTTAAAAGATTTTGCACAGCAAAGGAAACCAAAGACAAAATGAAAAGACAACCTGCTGAGGGAGAGACAATATTTGCACATGATAAGAGGTTAACATCAAAAAAGATGACCAAGCAAGGGTTCATACCTAAACTACAGAAACAGCACATACAACTCAATATCAAAAAAACACCCAAAATCTTTTTTAAAAAAATGAGAAGCCCTAAATAGACATTTTTTCCAAGGAAAAACTACATATAGACAGCCAGAACTCACAAAGATGCTAAACATAGCTAATCGGCAGTAAAATGCAAATCAAAACTATGAGATATATCACCTCAGTCTTGTCAGAATGGCTGTCATCCAAAAGATCACAAATAACAAAGGTTAGTGAGGATGTGGAGAAAGGGAAACTCTTGTACACTCTTGATGTGAATGTGAAGTAGTGCAGCTACTGTGGAAAGCAGAATGGAGGTTCCACAAAAAACTAAAAATAGAACTACCATAATATCCAGCAATTTCACTGTTGGGTATATCAGAAGAAAACAAAAACACTATTTCAAAAAAAAAATAACTGCACACCAATGTTCATAACAGTGTTATTTGCCATAGCCAAGATATAGAGTCAAACTAAGTGTTCATCAATAGCTTAGTGGATAAAAAAGATTTTTTATGATGACTTCAGCAAAAAATGAAATTTTGCCATTTGCAAGAACATGGATGGATTTGGAGGGTATTATGCTTAGTAAAATAAGCCGCAGAGAAAACAAGCATGGCATGTTATGAGAAAAAAAGCATGGTATGGTATGAGAAAACAAGCATGGTATGTTATCACTTACACGTGGCATCTAAAAAATTGAATACAATAACAACAAAAAAACAGACTCACAAATTAAAGAACAGACTAGTGGTTACCAGCAGGGAGAGATAGGGTGGAGGAGCAAAGTGGTAGGAGATTTTGAGGTACAATCCACTATGTATAAAATCAATAATCTACAGTGATGTACTGTATAGCATGGGGAATATAGCCACTCTTTTATAATAACTATAAATGGAGAAGAACCTAAACATTTATGAATCACTATGCTGTACCTCTGAAACTAATATAATAATGTAAATTAACTATAGATCAATAAAATATAAAGTAAGAAACTATAAAGGGGAGACACAGATTATTAGATAGAAATCAATTAAATAAACACAAGTTTTGGAAATCAAGGAATTAAAAAACAACACGTAAGACACAACATTGGCATTTAAAGTGTACAATCTATTCATTTAAAAGAAATCATTTAAGTGGTAAAAAATGGTACCCATTCTCACAATTTTGTATATCTAGGATAAATTATTATCTACAAAAATATGTTACAAATATTCGCTCAAAAAGAAAGAGAAAATTGGGATAAACCCATTTTAGTATCCAAATTTAATATCAAAGTCTCTATGCAAAATTGATTTGAATAAGTTCTGTTAGCCACTTCTAGTTTCTTTGTGATGTAAAATCTTTTAAAGCATAAAAATCAGCCTTTCTACATTATTCCATTAGACATACATAGAAGTTAAAAGAAATGAGAAGACAGAACAATCAACCAGGAAGGTGAATTTACTGAGAAACAGTCATTCGTTCTCCCTCTTCCTTTTCTTTTCCTCCTTTTCCAGGTCTCTTTCGGTTCCGATCAAGACAAATCTTGAGAGTTCTGAGAATATTTCTTTGAGGGCTTCAAATCACCATACCTACATCCTCTGCCACAACTACACACACGGGAACAAAAATAAACCTCTGCTATCTACTCACGTAGGAGGGATTCATGCAAAATAAACTCCTACATGGAGACCAACAGGTGAGTTTTCTACCTGTTCTTTCTAATGTCCTTCCATTATAGTAAATCCCACACATTATGAGGAAGAAACGGTTATGCGAGCTTTTCCTTGAAGTCAAAAATCTTGCATTCATTTCAAGTACCTGGTGATCATAGGGTACAGCCAGGGAAGGTGCCATCCCCCTTGGGGGGAGGGGCGGTGGATGGGCTCCCGCGCCCATGCACCTCCTGATGCACAGATTCTGGAGAAACAAAGGGCGGTCACACCGCAGTCAGCCTGTCAGGCTGTCGGGCCACTGGGCAACCCGACCAGCCTGGAAGTGCCCCATCAGTTTGCTGAAAGCAAAACCCTGTCCCCCCTGTGAAGCCAGGCAATTTGGGTCAGAGAGTCAGAGGAGACCGGTAATCAACTCCTCCTCTCTGCTCACCTCCTTGGGGTTACAGCAACCCCATCTCCAAACCCAAATCTGACCCTGGAGTGCCAAACTGGGAGTGGCAGGTGGGCTCTGCCGGTGCTTCAGCGCCCTCTGGAGGTTGTCTGCTCTAATGGCAACTCTCAGCCCTTCCTCCTCCTCCTTCCCTAGTCCTGGGGGCTGCCTTGGCCTCCTGCAGCTGCTGGCCTGAATTCATTCTTCTTTTTTCTCCAATTACAATGAAGTGTCTTACAGAGGTTTGGAATCTCTTGAAGAAGGAAGATCTTTTAGCCAATACACCTTAACCGTGAGAAGTTGGTTTCAAGAATGAACCTGAAATACTGTATTTTTCTCCTGATGATTCCAAGGAGAGACAGCTCAAGTTTTCTAAATCATAAGAAAAACCAAGGTAAATATGATATTCTGAGCCAGAGATGAAAAAGCAGTTTTTAGCACCCCCTCCTCATGTCATATGACCGGGATTTAAATCAATCAACTGCCACTGGTTTTTAGATCAAGCGACCCAACTTTAAATCCATCAGCTGCTTCCCTGTAACTCACGTGACTTGGCTTTGAATAGTAAGAAATGCAGAGGTATAAAAATGATGTTCTGAACAATAAATGGAAAGACAACATTTTAGAAAGTTTTTTTCCTTTTCGAATGGACCATTCATTGCCTACAGAATAAAGGATTCCCTTGTGGATTTCTTGAACTGTAAACACTTACATTGTCTCCGTTGGCTTGATTGACTTAGATTTTGGGTTTTTTTTGTTGTTGTTGTTGTTGTTGTCCTTAACATCTTTATTGGAGTATAATTGCTTTACCTTGTTGTGTTAGCTTCTGCTGTATAACAAAGTGAATCAACTATTCGTATACATATATCCCCATATCCTCTCCCTCTTGTGTCTCCCTCCCACCTTCCCTATCCCACCCCTCTAGGTGGTCACAAAGCACTGAGCTGATCTCCCTGTGCTATATGCAGCTGCTTCCCAATAGCTATCTATTTCACCTTTGGTAGTGTATATATGTCCACGCCACTCTCTCACTTCATCCCAGCTTACCCTTCCCGCTCCCTGTGTCCTCAGGTCCGTTCTCTACATCTACGTCTTTATTCCTCTGCAGCGACTCCTGCTAGGGACGGATACTTCCTTTTATGCTCAGGGAAATCCCCTAGTTTGAATATGATTTGAGTTTGATCCTGTGAAACCATCAGAACTTCCCACCAGAGATAAATGAGGAGATTCTGGCCTTTATTAGTATGCATGATGAACACGGGTGTCCTGGCTGTACTTGCCAACCCTCCTATTTTACCCACCTATTTTTATCCACCTTCCTCCCTGTGAGTACCTTTGACCAACCCTGAGTTCAGACTCCTGACCTATTACAGTGACTTTGTCAGCCTTTCTTTAAAAATGGACAGGTAATAAAACGAATTTAACCTAGAAGCAGCAGCTCAGTAAGGGAAATAAAATCATCAGAAGTTATCTGATCACAGCCACAGCCATCCAGGGCTCTGTCTTACCTGCTGGGTCATAAGAATGGGACCTTCCTAAACTTGAACGACATCCAATCAAATAAGTAAAGGTCTGCTCACCTCTGGCTCTTGGAGGGATTGCTAGGCACTCTACCCAGTGTATACTAACTGCAAAACACTGTCATGGTTGTGAAACACCTATGTTCCAGGAAAGCTTTTTGGGGTGCATGGGGAAGGTTTCTTTTTGACATCAAGCAAAAAATAAATCACCAAGCTCTTTGAGCACAGGGGTTCTTAAGAGGGCAGTAGAAGGAAGGAATGGGCAGAAAAGACGATCTCCAGTGAAGTGAAGGCCGTTTTTCCAAAAGAGTAGGATTTAGTCTCAGTTTAAGGAGAACACTTTTAAATAGCTGGGACAGCTCCAAACTGCAGTTTAGGGACCGAGTGCTTCAAAAGAACAGTGCTTTAAAAGTCCTGGCAAGGCAGCAAGAGGATGAAGAGTTGGTTTTGCATAGTTTTGAACACAGGAGTAAAGAAGCAGAGGCATCTCTGACTAAAAGGCCCTGAGATCCTATGGCATCAATGGGTCAGTTGCAGGGGCAGGGGGTGTGGGGGGCGATATTTCTCTCTCAACGTCTCCCAGGGCAGCCACCCCTCCCGACCCCACACCCCCACTCCCTTCACCCTTCCTCCCTCCACTGTTGGGTCCCCAGGGACAGCACTTTTCAAGCTGGAGCCCTCAGGCACCATCTCTGCTGTCTGGATTCTTCCTGGAGCCTGGCAAGTTCTGGGACAGGAAGGCGGGTCTGCAAGGCCGCTGCGGTGCAGTCGGACCTGGAGGCCTGGAGGGGAACTGGAGCCCTGAAGCCCACCCACGTCCTTGAAGCCGAGGGAGGAACACATCCTCCTAACAGTACTTCTCAGGGGTCAGCGTGCTCCCCACCCAACGGTGATCCATACTCACTTGAGGCAGCAAGGACTGCCTCTAACTGGCCCCCTCGATTCCGCCTTAAGGGTCCTCGCACATGTGTGATAGCGCAGGCCCCGGATCTCTTTAGTCAGCTGAGGCCAGTGCTGCCGGCATCCCTCCAGTCCCATCCCCCAGCCCCTCCCTCTGGGACTGTATCTAATAGAAGAAAGAGCACAGAGGAATTGGCTGAATCAAGGGACCTGGGAGCCTGGGGATGAGTTTGAAGACCGAGAACCTAAGGCGCAATTACATATTATTGGAAACTCTTGTGGAGTGTGTGGGGGGGAGGTTAGGAGGCTGAGAGGCTGAGTCGACCTGGTGAGTCCAGCCCCAGGACACCACACAGCCCTGTCCCCCTTTCCCTGCCATCAGACAAGCGGTGCCGCAACTCCAGCCGGGACTCTGCACTTCCCCCTCCCTGATTCTCCAGAAGAGCAGGTGGCCCCCCTCTGAGGGCAGGGGCAAGACAACGGACCAAGTCCCCCTGCACTAAGGCGCTACTGGAATCTCTTCCTGAACAGCAGTGCTGGCTTGGAGCGAACCCGTGCACTGCCAAAGTTGGTCTCGTCCTGCAGCTGAGGGACGCAGGCTTTAAGTCAGCTGCCTTGGCTTTAAATCAATCAGTCCCCCCTTTAAGTCAGGTGACCCGACTTTAAATCACTGTGTGCCCCTCAAGCCTGCCACTTCAAAAGTTGGGAACTTCACTTTGATCCCAGCACCTCACACAGCTGAATGCACACTGTAGTCACCCCCAAGCCTGGCTTACAGGCAGGATATAGGTAAGGGGATGGGCTGCACACATGGTGAGGAGGGTGCACTTCATGTTCCAGAAGGGTCCAGGTACTCTGGGTACAGCAAGCAGTGCACGATACAGCAGCTCCCTGGCAAAGCTGGTGATGCACAGGGGGAGCAGGCACACCCAGGCACGCAGAGGTTTCAGGCCGGGAGCTGGGGCACAGCCAGCCGGCAGGGTGTGAAAGCCGAGGATCTGAGCCTTCTTGAGAAAGGCAGACACAGAGGATGGATGAGAAACAAAGACCAGATGAAACATGGATTTGAAAAGCACACCCTGCTCTTGAAATTGGGGTGGGGTCACCCCAGATTTGAGTCTTCTTACGCCCCAGTATCTAGTGCTTTGGCATTTGCCCAATTACTTATAAAATGTGACTGATAATATCTAAACCATAGAATACTGCATTTGGAGTGGTTTTGCGTGTTTATGTTTCTATAGTAGAATAATCTTTTCTACAAGAAAAATGTACACAATCTGAAATAAATTCAAACCCCTCTTTAAAAAGTACTATATCGGACTTCCCTGGTGGCGCAGTGGTTAAGAATCTGCCTGCCAAGGCAGGGGACATGGGTTCAAGCCCTGGTCAGGGAAGATCCCACATGCCGCGGAGCAGCTAAGCCCATGGGCCACAACTACTGAGCCTGCAGACCACAACTACTGAAGCCCGCGTGCCTAGAACCGGTGCTCCACAACAAGCACAGCAAGAGAAGCCACCGCAATGAGAAGCCCGGGCACCGCAACAAAGAGTAGCCCCCGCTTGCCGCAACTAGAGAAAGCCTGTGCATAGCAACGAAGACCCAACGCAGCCAAAAACAAATTAATTAATTAATTAGTTAACTATTTTTAAAAGGTACTATATCCTTCTGTACAGCTTCTCTGGGAAGAACAGAGAGATGGCGTAGGAGAGTGAGAAAGACCAATATTTAGTGCACATCTCTCATGCAGGTGCTCTGCTGGCTCAGATAGATTTATCCCCACTTTACAAAGGAGGAAATAGTCTCAGAGAGGCTTAGTAATTTTCCCAAAGCCAAACAGCTATGGAGTGGCAGAACCAAGATCTGAACCAAGTCTGTTACCTTCAAAGCCTAAGTCCTCATCACAACAAAACTCAATTAATATTTACATTTATCGAATTACATTGCAACCTGGGGAGTTCTTGGCACAATCCTGAATAAGAGTGAGAAAGAAAGAAATAGCATTGTTCCTACAGTCAACCCAAATTTTTGGAGCAGCTGCTAGATGGCTGGCCCATTTTGGGGTTCAGCAGTGATCAAGACAGGAAGAGTCCTGCTTTCATGAACCACGTAGTGGGGAGGAGAGACGGGTGCAACTTGGGTGAGGGATTTCACCTTGCTGGACCTCTGTTTTGTCATCTGGAAAATGGGATGGCTGTTCCTCATTTTCTGGGATTGTCCAGCCCTCACATTCTCTGATTCCATAAGAAGCATTTGTTTTCCTGTTTCTTTAAAATTCATTCAGGCCGTGAGCTGTGATGAATGTTGTTAGCTGCTCCCCAAAGCACTCTATTCCCACCCTTTTCCTGTGATCAGGTCTTTCCCGAAACATGACTCACAGTCAGTCAGTCAAGTCACAGAACCTAAGGGGCACCCAGCAGAAAAATTCCAACCCTTGCTTCCCAGGAGCTCTGCGGTCTACCTGCCAGGTAAACTTAACTCACCTGGCACAAGGTGGCCATCCCTGGTTTCACATCAACATGATCTCAGGCACAAACCTCCTTGTTTTTCCATTTTGTCTTTAAGTTACTTGTTGAAACAACTGCACAAATATGACACAGATATAAAATCAGGCATCTTCTGCCCCCAGTGCCTACTAATAAATGATTTTCTGCCACTTTAGTGATAAAGATAGAAAATTTCAACATTCTGCTACCCTTATTATTTGTCATTTTTGTTGATATTTCTATTGACTACATCTTTCAATATTTTAACAATGGAACATTTATTTAGGTTGTTCCAGACCCAGCCTTTAGTGGTAAAGGTTTTGTTGTTATATTTCTATTATGTTTCCTTTAAAAATCATTATCCTATTTAAATGGATTAAGTCAATTCTATAGGCATTTATCTTATGATATTGATGAAATTGATACATAGAGGGCAGTAGTACAAGTTGATTGGACTTGAGAACCTCTATTAGCACAGTTAAGTATAAATATTATCTATATGTAAACCAAAGTACATGCCGAGTGAGATTCTCTGACTTTTTTTCACTGTCTGCCCCTCAAGCCGGTGGGAAATGGAATATTTCTTGCCCTATCAGTAAACAAAGGATGTCACAGTCTTCAGCACTTGCAGCCCTCCAATGTGAGCCGGCGGGCCCTGAGGCACTCAGGATATGCAAATACGGAATGCAGGCCCCAGAGAGCTGAGGTGCATATCAAAGGAAGGATTTCAGTGAGCCCATGCAAAGAAAAGCGCCGCATTCCTCACCTTGGGAGAGCTGGTTTTCCTTAGTTAACAATCACCTTTTGATGTTCCCCATTACCAGTCCCCTGCCCTGTCCCCTCCCCCCGGTACTTTAGCTCAGGGAGGAAGGAGCGCAGAGGGACTCGGCTGAATAAGGGGCCTGCGCGCCTCGGGAGGAGTTTTCAGCCGCTTTCCCCGCAGTCGGGAGGAGGGGCGCTGACGCTGCAGCCACACCCTGCGCCTCCCTTGCCCCGTTTCCCCTCAGGACGCTCAGGCCGACCCCCTCCCCACGCCCACCAGGCCTCGCGAGCCAGGCCGAGGGCAGGGGCGAGAGGAGGGACCGTAGTTCCCGGGGACCAGACGCTGGAGGCCGCTCTTTCTGCACAGCAGCGGCGGGTGGCAGCGAAACCCTGCCCCTCAGAAGCTGGTCTTGTGCTGCCGCCCGGGCACCGGACCAGGCGGAGGGTCGGCGCCCACTTACCCGGCCCGCCGTCCCCGCGACTGTCACGGCTTCGGCCGCCGGGGCACCTCCAGAGCCGGCAGCCTCAGTGAGGTCGCCCTCCCCTCGGGCTCTGGGGCAGTTCCGTGAAGGCGGAGGGAAGAGACCCCGCCCGAGCCGGGAGTTCCAGCTCTGAGGAAACGCGGGCTCTGTTCAGCGCGCAGTGGGTGGGACCGCTCTGCCCCGAGGCCTTCCGGGAGGGAGCGGGGCGGCGGGGGAGGGAGCCGCCAGGAGCGCAGGGCCCCGTCGGGGGTCCTGGAGGGGCGGCCCGGCCTGGGGGCCACGCCCACTGTGGCCGCAGCCCAGGCCTTTCTCCTGGAATCCTACACGAAAAAGTTAGAAAGATACACAGTCTATAGTAAATATTCACAAATGATTGTTGCTGCTCTGCTCACTATTCTATTAAAGGTGTAAAATCCATAAAACACTTTAAGTTCAAAATTAAATATGAATTTTTACCTTTCTAATTATGTCTCTGATATTCACAGTTGTGGTTTATGAATCAGAGACTGTGGCATCACTAGTTAAAAATGAGCTTGTTAAAAAAATAGAACTCCTGCCCACCGGACCAACTGAATCACAATCTGCACTTTTACAATCTCCCCAGTGTACTTGTGTACCCATGAATAGTTGAAAGGTACATTTCTACCTCGACAGGTCTTTTCTGTATGAGAAATACACACATTTTATCCAGTTTGATATAAATAAAACACTCAAAAATGCATATGCCTGTGTTGAAACCATCATTTTATCATTTCTTTTCCAGACAAGTATAGTCTCTATACTGGTTTTGTGGATCACATGCCATACCCTTTTCTTGTAGTTAGAAATAAGGTAGAGAAAGTTACTTTGTAAAAAAAAAAAAATATATATATATATATATATATATATATTAGTGGATAATTGAAGACACTCTTCTAAATTAAAAGCAGTTCTCTTAACTTGCTGTTTTCTTCTTGGGTCACATTATGAACTCTTCCCGTGGCCACATGGCATGTGTACTTTTAATTTCAGGGACTGCTGACATTCCAGGATGTGGCCATAGATTTCTCTCAAGAGGAGTGAGAATGCCTGGACCAAGATCAATGGGAATTGTACAGGGATGTGATGTTAGAGAAGTATAGGAACCTGCTCTCCTTGGGTGAGGATACCTTCCTTCCAGAATTCCTTATCCAACCACAGGGTTTGGAGTCCTTCATTTGTAGAATGTCTCCTGAAATCTTCTGCTTCCTACAATAGGGTTTCAGATTGCAACGTTTCAGGAAAGATTGGGAGTTTGTGGGTATAATTTTTCTTATTCTTTTAAAATTGCAGCCTCCCTTTTAATATACTTTGTAACTGCTTGGGATGTGTCTATATGAACTGTGTACTATATGCTTCTGTTACAGTCCTTACAATATTTTATTGTCTTATTTTCTGTAACCATTTTCCATGGATTCTTTGGGCTTAAGGTATATTAAAAGGGAGACTGCGATTCTCCCTTTAAAAGGGGACTTATTAAAAGGGGACTTCCCTGGTGATGCAGCGATTAAGAATTCGCCTGCCAATGCAGGGGACCCGGTTCGATCCCCGGCCTGGGAAGATCTCACGTGCCACGGAACAACTAAGCCAGTGGGCCACAACTACTGAGTCTGCACGCCACAACTACTGAAGCCGGTGTGTCTTGAGCCCGTGCGCCATTTATTTTTTGGAGAATAAAACCACTTCTGAGTGATTAAAATTTAGGCCAGCTAGTCAAAATGCTTTATCACGTGTTCTTCTAAAACACTGATCAATGGAACAAGTTTTGCTAGGGATAACAGTGTAATTGTATTCTGGAGTTCATATGGGCAATATGGTTTATGACCTTGATGCTGGATCACGACATTTCAATGGTATAACTGCTATTAATTGTCTGTTTGTTCAACGATTAAAGTCTCACGTGATCTGAGTTCAGACTGGAGTCATCCTGGTTGGTTTCTGTCTATTGCAGATTTCTTCCAGTATGAAAGAAAGGACAAGGGCAATACGGCTTACTTTACAAAATGTCTTCAAACTAAATGATGATATAATCTACATTCAATTAATTTATACATACCCTACTGTAGAACAGGGTTCGTTACGCTGGCAGAGCCCGGTAATTATGTAAAACTGAAACTTTTTCTGCACTGGTTCAAGTCCTCTTCCTAAGAATGTGTTTATAATCAACATTCTTTCACAAATTACCCAATTGAATTCACCATAGCATTCCTCATATTAACTAAATGGAAAATCCTAGGCCATATACAAGTCCAGAAAGGGCCCAAAATCATCAGCCCCCATGGATGATTACAACCCATTGCTGAGG